>NC_045776.1:1837500-3037500 GCF_008692025.1 Phocoena sinus | reverse complement strand
TACTTCCTGATCGCCTTCCTCCTCTGCTTGCCCAGGGACCAGTGACCTTGGGTGCCGGGCTCAGGCCTCCTCATGCCCCCGGGTGATGCCACAGCCCGGTAGAGCCCAGCTCGCCAGGAGTGAGGGTGTGGTGATTGCTGACAACTTGTTGGTATATTTGTTTCTGATTCATCGTTTTAATTGTCAAGAAGTTTCTTCGGATGAAATCTTCCTCATCGTTAACCACTGCTTGCCCCCAAGACCTTTTTATTCCATTGGAGACAAGATATTTTCAACACTTTCCAGTATCTCTGAACACGATGACAGGCTGCCCCTGCATCAGACACTCAGTCAGCAGTGCTGTGCACCTCGTGTGTGTACCAAAATACCAGGCAGTTTGGTGGCCTCATCGCCTGACATTTTAATCCAGGTTTGCGCCGAGAGCGTCGGCAATCGCCACATCTCCAAATTTTGCCTATTTGTCAAGTTCCCTTCATGCCCTCCTCCATCAGACCTTCCAGATCTCTCTAGCTAGAAATGGTCTCATCTTTCTATGGCCTCTCGCAGACTTTTCTGTAAACTATTTTTACGTCGCTTATACATTCAACTTTCTCGGTATCCATGTTGGTGATGTATCTCCTTAGGGCAAAGACTATGCCTTGGTCATTGGTTTATCATAAAATACCTTACACACAGTACGTTCTCAATGAATATTTAATGACTAACTTCAGAAGTTCTGACTGCATTTACCCTGAAGAACTACTAGAAAGATTTTTGAACTGTAAACATAATTACTAGCAGATCTGTAACATCCCAAAGTAAGATTAATATTCTGGATCAGAATTTCCCCATCCTTGATTCTGCACAATAAAGATGACATATCAACGTAGGAAATATTGTATTGACAAAAGGATTAAAGGAGATTTCTAGTAAAGTGGCAGACTGACTGCAAACACATAAAAATGCTGGGTGAAATACAGAAAAAATTTAAAAATCATACCACATTTGGAAGAAAGGGAAATCTGCATTGAAAGGGAAATCCAGAAATAGAGAAGTCCAGGACAGGGTGAAAAGCAGAGAAGACTCCCAAATATCCCCCAGGGGTGCTGTTCCATGGGGTCTCTGAGCCTCTCTAGCCAGGATGCATTGTTTTCTGCCCAGTGGGTGAGCTGGGACCAGTAAAACTTTACCAGCTGGTGCTGGGAAGCAGCAAGGAAGCTTGCCACCTGGCCAGGACCTTGAAGTGAAGGGGAAAAGCATCTGGGAGAAATTAAAACCCTCGGAGTGGTGTTTGGCTTTGGTGTGCCAAGCAGAAACTCTGAACTAAGAAATTACCATAAATGTTGGACCAGGACCATTGAAATCATTAGGGGCCCAGAAGGAGCAGAAAATCAAAACAAAGCAAAACCTGGAGGTAAACAGGACGATGGCAAAACGAACCACCCCCTCAGAAGATAAACTCACAATGAAGTATTTCAATCCACATGACGGAATGAAGCAAGAGTCAGAAGAGTCCATTACAAGAAGAATCAGGGCCCTTCAAGAACCAGAAATGATGCAACCGTATGAACAAACAGGAAATCATGC
Organism: Phocoena sinus; assembly: GCF_008692025.1. Classification (NCBI taxonomy): domain Eukaryota; kingdom Metazoa; phylum Chordata; class Mammalia; order Artiodactyla; family Phocoenidae; genus Phocoena; species Phocoena sinus. The sequence goes on along the minus strand of NC_045776.1, from coordinate 3,035,934 downwards.
AGCCAGATGAGCAAATATGAAATAACGTTGAGGCTGAAGATGTTTATAGACATTTTAAAAGTAGAAACATAATAAAAATAGGACGACATTTAAAAAATAGGCATAAGCTTAATTGCCCCTCCCACAACTTCATCCACAAGCCAGGCTGCACTTTGTCACTTGCTCCCCAGGAGTCATACGAGACATGAGGAAGCCAATGCACAGAGGAGAAAAGCTGGCCAGTACCACCATGGCCAGGTGGTCAAGGTTCACCTCATCAATAACAAGCGATAGGGCTTCCCTGGTGGCGCAGTGGTTGAGAGTCCGCCTGCCGATGCAGGGGACTCAGGTTCGTGCCCCGGTCCGGGAAGATCCCACATGCCGCGGAGCGGCTGGGCCCGTGAGCCATGGCCGCCGAACCTGCGCAACCGGAGCCTGTGCTCTGCAACGGGAGAGGCCACAGCAGTGAGAGGTCCACGTACCTCAAAAAATAAAATAAAATAATAACAAGCTATATTGACAGGATTCACCCTTGGTCCAATGGGATGGAAAGGGTACTTTCCCTCCGCAAAACACATAACCTCAGTCTAATCATGAGAAAACCATCAGCTGAATCCCAACTGAGGGGCATTCTACAAAATACCTCGCCAGTCTTCCTCAAAACTGCCACAGTCTTCAAAAACAAACAAACAAAAAAGTATGAGAAACCCTCACAGCCAAGAGGAGCCTAAGGACCCAGGATGATTCAGTGCAATGTGGTGTCCTGGATGGAATCCTGGAACATAAAAAGGGAATTAGGAAAAACTAGTGAAATCCAAATAAGTGTGGAGTTTAGTTGGTACATTTAGTAAAGTACCAACACTGGTTTCTGGCTGTGACAAATGTAGTACAGAATGGAACATACATAACAACAGGGAAAATGGGACTCTGCACTATCTTTGGAAATTTTCTGAATCTGTTCTAAAGAAGGTGATTAAAAACAAAAAGAATAGGCAACTCTGACAGCTTTCAAATAGACTTCTGCAAAGATTACCAGTGAAAACAAATACAGTTGCTGATAGAAATTTTCTTAACAACACAATAGCTGCCAGGACAATTGAATAATACCTTTGAAGCACTGAGGGAAAATAAAAATGCAAAAATCTAGATTCTCCCAAATAATCTTGTGAATTTGAGCAAAAATAAGGTCATTTGCAGACAGCCACCGAGAGACTTGGCCGTTTACAGACATTCGTGAGAAGTGCTAGTCCTGAAAGACATACCCGAGAGAAAGGGAAGTGGATTCAGAGGAAGGTGTTGGGTAGCGGAAGTAGTGATGATTAAGGAAGTTAGCACATCTAAATAAGCTTTTATTGTAAATAATAATAGTGAATTTGGAAGGCAGTAGTTAAGAAGGTATAACAAAATTAGTTAACATTAGACAACAATAACATAGAATAAAGAAGAGGAGATCAGTGAAAGAAAGCTTTTTATAATCCTTGGATTTGGGGGGAAGAACACATGAACGTTGATTAAGTTTGAACTTCATTCAGCCAAGACCGCTTGTAAATATATGGTGCCCGACACTAAGAGTTAGAAACGCAATGCTTAACCTGAGAATCGGCATGAGGCCGCTGAGAATATGGCCTCTCGACCAGTCTTACTACCCATACAACATCAGCCAAGTTACTTAATTCTTCCGCACCAGTTTTCTCGTTTCTAAGTGGAAGAACTAACCACAGATATCTCACAGTGCTGTGGGAAATGTTGCGCAAATTACCAGGTCCTTAGAACACAATAAGCTCTTACCCATCAGTACCTGCTTCTACTGCAAACCCAAACCACTAAAGGAAAAAGGAGATAGAAAGAAGGTATGATGAATCCAGTAGAACATGGGAAAGGAGGGAAAAGGAAGGCAAGAAAGAGTCTGTTAAATGGAAAATGTAAAATATGATGACAAGTTCGTCCAAATATGTGTCCGTTTAACAATAAAAGTAAGCGGATTATATTCATACCTTAAAAGATTCAGATTGTCAGATTGAATAATAAACAAAATCAAGCCAAGAGCTTTATAGCAACACCCTTTAATATGATGCACAAAGACTGACCGTAAAGAATGGAAAAGGTACCAAGGTCAAGCTGGGGCAGCACCACCAATATGAAGTAAAACTGACATTAGGGCAAAAGTCATTATTAGGAATAAAGAGGGTGCTACATAATAATTGTACTGGTCAGGGTTCTCCAGAGACAGAATGTGTATGCACATAGAGAAAAAAAAAGAGATTTATTTTAAGAAATTGACTCACAAGATTATGGAGGCTGGCACATCCAAGATTTTCAGAGCTGATGTCCCAGTTCAAGTCCAAAGGCTGGCAGCCTGCTGTAGATCCAGAAAGAGCTGACATCCCAATTCCAAGGTAGTCAGGCAGGAGAATTCTAACTCAGGAAAGGGTCAGCCTTTTATTCTATTCAGGTCTTCAACTAATTGGATGAGGCCCACCTGCAGTTGGGAGGACAATCTGCTTTACTTAGTGTACTGATCTGAGTGTTACCCTCATCCAAAAACACCTTCAAAGTAACCCAGCATAATGTTTGACCAAATTTCTGGGTACCCAGTAATCTAGTCAAGTTGAAACATAAAATTAACCACCACAGAGTTCAAAGGCTGTCTTCTGGCAGAATTCCTTCTTGCTCAGGGGACTTTGGACTTTGTTCTATTAAGGCCTTCAAGACCCACCCACATCATGGAGGGCAATCTGTTTTACTCAAAGTTCACTGATTTATTTTTTATCAACTTTTTTAATTGAAATATAGTTGATTTACAATGTCATGTTAATTTAGGCTGTACAGCAAAGTGATTCAGTTATACAATTATATACATTCTGTTTTTATATTCTTTTCCATTATGGTTTATCATAGTTTATTGAATATAGCTCTCTGTGCTATACAGTAGGACCTTGTTGTTGATCCATTCTCTATATAAAAGCTTACATCTGCTAACCCCAACCTCCCACTCCATCCTTCCCCAATCCCCCCCCGCCCCCCTTGGCAACCACCAGTCTGTTCTCTATACCCGTGATTCTGTTTCTGTTTCATAGGTAGGTTCATTTGTGTCATATTTTAGATTCTACACATAGTGATATCATATGGTATTTCTCTTTCTCTTTCTGACTTACTTCAGAAGTCAGATACGATAATTTCTAGTTGCATCCATGTTGCTGCAAATGGCATTATTTCATTCTTTTTTATGGCTGAGTAATATTCCATTGTATATAAATACCACATCTTCTTTATCCATTCATCTGTCATTGGACACTTAAGTTGTTTCCATGTCTTGGCTATTGTGAAAAGTTCACTGACTTAAATGTTAATCTCATTCAAAAATATACCTTCACAGAAACATCTTGATCAAATATCTGGGTAGAGGGGCCCAGCCAAATTGATGCATAAAATTAACAATCATAATAGTAAAAGGAGCAACACACCAGAAAGATGAAAAGAGTCCTAAATGTGTGTTCTCTTAGCAAAGGAACCATAAAATCTATGAAGAAAAATCAAGAGCACTGCAGGAGAAGTTACAGTGAAAAAACCCCATAGATATTGTGGGAGATTGTAGCACACAATTTTTTTAATTAAGTTATTTATTTTTGGCTATGTTGGGTCTTCGTTTCTGCGCGAGGGCTTTCTCCAGTTGCGGTGAGCGGGGGCCACTCTTCATCACAGTGCGCGGGCCTCTCACTATTGCGCCCTCTCCTGTTGTGGAGCACAGGCTCCAGATACGCAGGCTCAGTAGTTGTGGCTCACGGGCCCAGTTGCTCCGCGGCACGTGGGATCCTCCCAGACCAGGGCTTGAACCCGTGTCCCCTGCACTGGCAGGCAGATTCTCAACCACTGCACCACCAGGGAAGCCCTGCACAATTTTTAACGAACAGCTATATCAAATGTTGGTGAGAATTTGGTATATTTGAATATCATTTGAGCACAACTGATGTAACAGAAATATATAGAGGTCTACATCCAACATGTAGAGAATATAAATCTTTTTCACGTGCACCTGAAGTTTAAAAATTTTTTAAACCTTAAAAATTGAGTACATACTTTGCTGGAAGAGAATTTTCCTCTTAAACATTATACAGACATTATTTGACCTTAAAACAGTACAATTAGAGATTATTTACACCTAGACAGAGAATCACTACCCTCTCCCACTCCCCTGTATTTTTGAAAACTAATAAACACACATCTTAAAATAAAGTAAAAATGATTATCCACTATCTTCTTTGTAAATCTATGGAACACAGACCCAGTAAGTTCATGGTATTATAGCTACATATTTATGTAGATTTATGTTCAACTTATGGAATATTAAATCAGGCCTAAAATGTTACCAATTTACCCAGGTTTTAAGCTGTCAAAACCTAGGATTTTTGACAACTGCTCCATATGTGTAGGTAATAAATTTTCACTGTCTATTGTTCTGCCACAGTTGAGAATGTTTACTGAAGAGTGTCAAGCAAATTTTAAATCTCATTCTTAAACAAGTTAAAGTCAGTATTAACCACTCAACACACAACCACCGAGAATCTTTATGAAAAACAGAGACTGAGGAGTGATCGCAGATTGGAGCGGAATCAGGGCACAAGACAACAAGTGAAATGCAGAATATTGGATTGGAAATTGGACCAGTAAAAAAAGACATTAATCTGTAAACTGGCAAAATTTCCTGAGTATTTTGATTAGTTCAGGACATTGCATTAAAGCTAATTATCCAAGATTTTCTGATAACTGTACTAGGTTTCGTAAGCTGTTAACATTAGGGGAAGTTAGGTGAGAGGTATGTGGGAACTAGGTGTACTGTGTTTTGCAACTTTTCTCTAAGTCTAAAAGAATATTAAACTAAAAAGTTTTAATCTTTACAATTCAAACTTCTCTCTTCCCAAGTCCTCCACCATATAAATAAAACTTGTTTTCCCCTAATATTGGGGAAATGTCACCCAACTCAAAATGGAGGGAGAGAGCTGCTTACTTTACCTTACCCATGAAGGTATTTAAATACCTTACACATGAAGGTATTTCTACCTTCATGGCTACAAAGCCACAAGGACATGGCCATCAGATTCAGCAGAGCAGAATTAACCAATTCTGAAAATGAGGGAGTTATTTTGCCAGGTATCTGGAATTTTTATTTACCCTTTATCTACCGCTGACCCGTGGTCTCCAAATCAATTTGAATAGCACACCGTTAAAATCGAATGTTTAAACCAGATCAAAGCACAGAGGTTCTTATCAAAGATGGGATGGGAAGGGGGCCTTAGACTCTTCCATGTAACTTTTCCACGTGCCACTTCCCACCCACACCCCACACCCCTGAGGTGTGCTCCAGAACATGCTGGAACAGTTTGAAAACTACTGCCACAGAATAGGAGAGATTGGACTAACACGCTACTGTTGATGAGTGCAGTCGAACCCCAAAAATCATGTTAAATCTACTACTTAATGGATCCCCTAGGAGCACTGTTCCAGTTAAGGGACTAAATTTTTCTCTCTTGTGCCTCCAAGGCAACAAGTTCTAGAAGGACCCTTCTGGGTGACAAACGCAGCAGCCAATCCTACACACCCTCCTTGGCCATCTCTGTGTCTTCCAGGTACTAGACAGCAATGACGCATATGTAAGTCTATGTGTGTGGGTGCTTTCAGTCATATAAACTAAATATAAGAAGCACATTGTGTGACGGTTTTTGTTTTTTTTTTTTATGAAAAAGGAGGGAGAGTCACGCAGCCTGGGATAAATACTAGAGAAAGAAAGGCTCTGTAGAAATCAGTCTCCTGCGTTTATAGACTCCCAAATTATACTCCTCAAGAGGCAGCCCCCAGCAGCGCTGTCAGTCATGATGAAGTGATCAGTCTGAGATTTATTATGAGTTTTCTTTCCATGTATTCAATGGAGAACATCCCACAGGTGTGTTTATATTACCAGAGATAGATGAAGATTAATTGTTTGCCCAGATGCTGAAATGCATTGACATATTTTCTGAGATTTAAGTCTTGTTAAGTCTTAAAAAAAAAAAAAAAAAAGGCTGTCCAGAATTCTCACACAGTGAAGGAATACAATATCCTCAAGGACTAAAAGAAAACGCAAACCAACCATCATTTATTCAGGACACAGAAATTCAACTTTCACCTTGAGGCCTAAGATTTTATTTTTATTTTATTTGGAAGGTCCAAAGGGAAGTCCTTTGAGGTCGAGAAGATACTCCCATGACCTCATCACCTTAGCCTCCCCACCCAACATAATATACCTACTCCTGAAGTTTTCCTTCACTTACAGCCTAAGCTCCAAGGAAAAGGGTCAGTTAACATTTAAATACAAGTGACTTCAACCAGAAAGAAGGTGAAGTTAAAGTCCTTGCATCTTTCATCTTCCTGCATTTGCTTACTTTGTCCAGAAGAGCAGAGCTCCACCTTATACATCTTCCCTTTACAGATGCCTAAGGATTACACGTGTCGATGACATTATCTTACATTGTGCGAGACTTACGTCCTCTGGTAGTAAAAAATAAAAAAGATTGGCAGAGAAGTGAGTCCCTTTCTGTTTTCATTGTTTGGGGCAGGAGTTTAGGTGCTGATGTCAGCAGATGCCTGTGTGTTGTGGGAAGGGCTCTGTGGAGCTCCAGCAGTCAGCCCACTCATGGTCAACGGAAAGAAGACATTTCTGAGGTTTTCTTTAGTGAAATAGTGAAATTAGCTATTCGGCCGAGGAGGCCCCCCAACGAGATGCCTATTGCCAGGGGCTGCAAGAAACACACCTTGGAAGAGCAGTGCTGTAGATATGTTTCTGTCAAAAAGAAAGGAGATAAGCATCCCTAGAATTCACTTCACAGTGACACAGGCTGCTCCCACCCGGTGGTCCTGTGACACACGTAGCACACAGCTGTCCTAAGGGCAGACTGGACTTGGGCAGGCAGAGGCTCCAAGTCTTGTCAAATGGAATCCACATGACATGCTCTAGTATTTGCCGGCTAACCTTCACAAAATGGAAAAGCTTGAAAGTTTCAAGAAAGAGAACTTCAGCTTTGAGATGATACAACTGGACAGGCAGTTGAAACATGAAGAAATAGCAGAGGTGAACTTTCTCCTACCTCTTTTGTGAGTTTTTCTCAGCCACATTAAAAGGGAAAGATTTAATTTCCACAATGATAGGAAGATAATAGAGAAGAGAGACCCTTTTTTTCTCCCTTAACCTTATCCTGTCTGCTCAGGAGGCTCCCGTGAATGAGTACAGGACGACTGGAGCAATGGCAGTTGTTTTGTAACCATGAGGTATCAGCATGAAGAGAAGAATAAGCATGCTAAGAATGGCAGAAAGGAAAGAAAGAGCCTGGGTCCTTGACAGCATCACAGAGCTCCTAGTCCATCCTGTAAGAACTTCTTATTACATAGTTTGTTTAATACCTTCCTGACTTTAACCACTAAGTCAAGTTTTCTGTCATTTGCAGCCAAATGCATACTAACTATAGAGTTTTATATCAACAAAATGATAGAAAGCATTGCTTACTGAAAGAAACAGATGACTGTGTTTCCTTCATCTGCAATTTGTGGTTTAAAATTATGTAAATGCATTGTCCCTAAAAAAAAAAAAAAAAAAAAGCCACAGCTGCAAACTTTAGAAACTTAGAAACAGAATCCTCTGATGTGCTTAAAAGATTTTTTCCCCAAAAAACAGCTAAGAATAAAAATAAAAGACACATCTTCCTATTAGTTTTCTGGTGCAATTGATTGATAAAGGAAGATGGACCTTTAATAGCAAGAGTTCAACAAAACCTTTACATAAAAGTCCAAAAATCAAATACAGTAGGTGTGAAAAACAAATATAATTTTATTAAATGAAGCTCTTGGTGTGTTTCTCCCACTGGGAATTATGTATATTTGTGAAGGGTTTTTTATTTCTTTTGCTATTGAAAGCAAGTAGTAAAATAAACTGAACTCATGAATAGACATTTAAATTACTGTATTATAAAACTGAAACAAAAGTTTTCAGAAATAATAAAGCGTTATTGCTCTCACTATATTGTTATTAATTTTCTACTATTAGCACATAGTAGAAATATTACTTAAAATATTGTTTTTAAATTTATCTAATATTTGAAATTCCTGTTTAGTGAATTTTTTATGAAAACACATGATTCATAATTGATTTATATATTGAATAGATCCTTAACATTTTATACTGTAAAGATCACATGACAAATTTTGAAAATTATTGTTTCCTTTATCAACAGATTTATCATTTTGGCACCTGGCTGCCGGCTGCCACCCCCTAACCCTCCCTTGGCCTGGCAGAGAGGTGGATACACAAGAAGGCTTGCATCTTTCTCACGTGTTCTAACGTTGGAGTTTTGGGGGGTTTGCTAATTCCTTTACTTTCTTGTTAGCATCCCAGGATCATCACTTTAGGGACAAGAAAGAAACTTTAAGAAAGCATTTTCCATACACACACTACTATATATAAAATAGATAACCAACAGGGACTTACTGTATAGCACAGGGAATCTGTTCAATATTCTGTAATAAGCTATACGGGTAAAGAATCTGAAAAAGAATGAATATATGTATAACTGAATCACTTTGCTGTAAACCTGAAACTAACACAACATTGTAAATCAACTATACGCCAATAAAATTTTTTTAAAAAAGAACGCATTTTCCTTTTTCTCATCTATTGCCTTTAAAGGAATAGCAATATAAGAAACAACAGTAGAAGAATATAGCAAGCATATTTATCAAACCCTTGGGTGAGGCCAGGACAAATGTTACCTTACCTCACGTTTAGCCAAATTCTCACGTATAAAAACAGAGGACCAGGTTTTGTAGGAGATAAAGATGAAACAAAAACTTCCAGTTTTCAAAAACTGATGATTCCCAACTTGTAAACGGAAAGGCATATAGTTGAGGCAAGGAACCCATTGAGTTCTGAAAAAATCCACAAGAAGCTGCGTGACTGAGAAATGACTCAGATGAACATTCTTTTTGAAAAGATGAAAAATTAAAAATGGAGTCTTGGGTTTTCCTGGCATGACGAAAGGTATTAACAGAGAAAACCGAAGCTGAGATGGCTTTTCAAGTCACAGAAAGCAGCCCTGAGCAAACACACCAGCTCTGAGAAAGTCCCTGCCCGAAGAGATTAACTCATACCCAAAATGTGCTTCCGGTGAGGGGATAGGGCTGGTGGGGTGCGTATGAATGAATAATAATACCTCACCTCTCTTCTGCTTAAACATACTTCCTGATGGGAGCAGATTGTCAAAAAAAGGCCCCATGAAAATGACTCGAAGTGCTCCTGGCAAACTAGTCCAATTTTCCGTTAACTCAATTATTAAAGAGGAGGTAGGTCACTCTCTTCCTCAAATTGATCTTTCTACCAGGAACTCGGTTTAGTTTTCTAATTGTTTTTAAATTACTATAATTTTTTAACTGAGCCATGATTTCCTTATAAAAAGCTCTAAGACAGGCGAAAGCAAAAAGTCAAGTTCAAATATTTACTGTTTTGTCATTGAGCAGTTAAAAACCTACTTCAATTAATTCTTATCTACTCTATTTTCATCTACTATTAGTGAGCAGCTGAGCTCTGCAGTCTGCAGGAAACATTAGAAACCAAACTCTGAGTTCAAGTATAATGTGAATGTCTGGGTTCTTGGGCAAGCCACTTAATCTCTGGGTCTGTACAAAGAAAGGGGAATGCCGGCCTACCTCCCAGGGCTAGTGGGAAGATTAACTAATTAATAATCGTTGAGTACTTTGAAAGTATAAGGTGCTATGCAAATGCTAAGTAGTATTATTATTAATGTTTCACTTAAAATCAGAGCTTGCAGGGATAATCATTTTTGATGTAAGAACACAGTGAACATTCCAGAATGAATTCTTTAATATTATTTAAATCTTAAAGGGAAATATGCAACTGAATATTTTGATGGTATCGTGAAATAAGTATAATAATAACTTGCCATTTTATTTGAGGGAGGACTAGCTAACATATAAACTTCTAGAAAAGAAGAGAAAGAATATGTTTTAAGGGCTTTTTCAAGTCCAGAAAGCTTGTCCTTGGGGACAACTCAGTTCTAAACCATATAATCTTATTTGGATGGGTCAAATTCTAGGCAAAAAAAACCCAAACAAAGAAACTAGATCTAAAGACTTCCTTAAATGTAAGATCTGACCCTAAAACTAGGGGAAGACAGGGAAAATGTACCTTGACATTGGTCTTGGCAATGATTTGTTGGATGTGACACCAAAAACACAAGCAACACAGCAGAAATCAACATGTTGGATTACATTAAACTTCTGCACAGCAAAGAAAATAATCAACAGAATGAAAAGGTAAACTATGGAATGGGAGAAAATATTTGCAAGTCACATATCTGATAAGGGGTTAATGTCCAAAATAAATAAGGAACTCATACAACTCAACAACAAAAAATCATCATCATCAAATTAAAAATGGGCAAAGCACCTGAATAGACACCTTTCCAAAGACATACAAATAGCCAAGTACACGAAAAGGTGCTTGATATCACTAATCATCAGGTAAATGCAAATCAATACCACAGTGAGCCATCACTGGCTATTATCAGAAACAGCAAATGTTGGTCAGTCTGTGGAGAAAACAGAACCCTTGTGCGCTGCCGTGGGAAAGGTACATTAGTGCAGACACTGTGGCAGACAGTATGGAGTTTCCTCAAAAAATTAAAAATAGAGCTACCATGTGATCCAGCAATGCCACTTCTAGGTATATACAATCGAAGGAAAAGAAATCGCTATGTCAAAGAGATATCTGCACCCCTATGGTCACCGCCGCATTATTTATGATAGCCAAGACTTGGTAGCAACTAAGTGTCCATTGATGGTTGAATGGTAAGGAAAATGTAAAATATCTATCTATCTATATAATTCAACTGTGGGAAAGAAGGAAATCCTGCCATTTGCAACCATACAGATGGACCTTGAGGGCATTATGCTAAGTGCAAAAAGTCAGAGAAAGACAAATACTTTATGATCTCACTTATATGTTGAATCTAAAAGAGCTGAACTCATAGAAATGGAGCGTAAAATGGGGATTGCCAGGGGTTCAGAAAAATGGGGAGATTTGGTCAAAGGGTACAAACTTTCGTTATAAAAAGAATAAGTTCCAGGAATCTAATGTACAGCCTGGTGACTGTAGTTAACAATACTGTATTGTACACATAAAAGGAGCCATGAGAGTAGGTCCTAAATGTTCTCAACATAAAAACAACAACAACCGAATGGCAATTATGTGAAGTAAAGAATATGTCAGCTAACTTTTTTGTGGTAAACACTTCATAATATATATGTGTAGCAAATCGTCACGTACACCTTAAACTTACCAATGTCATATTTCAATTATATCTCAATAAAACTGGAAAGAAAGTAATGAAACTAAAAAGAAACTTCCTATATGGTAACCATCGCTTTTATTTACTGAGTATTCTAATAATATTCTATGAATATTATCTTTATATTATATTCTATGAATATATTATGCTTGAATAATATTCTATTGTTTTATATATCATTCACTTATAAATTGTACTGTACTTCAAAAATATTCTTCAGAGCTTACACTCTTAACACTTGTAAAATTAATATTCAAAATTTAAAAGATACAAACATAAGAAAAGACAAATTTAACAACAAAAGGTCTGTATATTAATGCAGCAAACGTCATAGCGTTTGTATATCAATTTATATTTTACAAAGCACATTTCAAGAAAAGCTCATTTAAGTACAGATTGTATTCATCTGTGAGCCTCTTAGCAACCAGAGTGAAAAAAATAGTTAATATAGTCTTAACTAAAAAAAGGAAGCTTCTGAATTTTCTTGGCCTATTTCCTGAAAGAATGTGTTACTTGGACCTTACGTTAATGACTTGGGAAACAGCTGGTGTTCATCTTTATTAATATTTTGTAAAATAACAGAAATTGTCTTCCTATGGAGTTTTGCCGATTCATTTCTCTACGTTTGCAGAGCTTCCATCTCGAAACCCTAATTCAGTGCTGACAAGTCTTCAAGAGTATAAGCTAGCATGGTCCAGATAAATGAAGAGCACACCTCAAACTTTTTCATTGTGTTGAATGCTAATGCTAACAGTTAATGAAATAGAACATGCTGAGTGTGTGTGTGTGTGTGTGTGTGTGTGTGTGTGTGTGTGCGCGCGCGCTCTAATCAATTAAATAGGGAGCTTTCTAATTAGAAACATTAAAATTCAGGCCCTGAACGTGAAAGTAAATGGCAGCTATTACAAACCATAGGAAAACAGGAGTGCAGTTTTTACTCATCTTTATGTGCAACGTGAAGTACAGGAGAAAGGAAATTAATGTTTGCGAGATGTAACAGTGGACCAGGTGCTTGACAGATATTTTCTCGTCGATCTTCCCAACAATAGTCTGAAGAAAAGATTTTACCATTTTACGAAAGAGGAAACTAAGGTTTGGAAAGGTTAAACATCCCGGTATCTGAACGTGGACCCTTCGCGGCACTGCCAGTCACATTCCATGCTTCCACCCACACACAAAAGTTAGTTTTTATTTTGTTTAAAATCAAACCACAGTCATTAGACCCAAAGGTCAATATTGTCTCAAGTGTGGATCTCGGTCTATGACTTTAATTTTTTCCGACAAAAGTCTTAGTTCCACTTCTGATGTATCCTTGCATTACTAGTACCTGTTCCTTTTTGCCAACAGGAAAAAAAAAGAATCCTGATATTCTCTTACGGCTTCACAGACAGGCAAATAGTCTTAACTTCGATTGCATTTACTACATCAGAAAACAGAATATGCTTGATTTTGTCCTTTAGACACAACCCAATGACAGACCAATATTGAAAGTAAGTAATTGCCTGGAGTCCATTTCAATTCACAGCCTCCAGTATGTCTAGTATAAAATAATAAAGTGTTCCTAGAAATATTAGAAGAAACCCCGTTATTTAATTACCATAAGGTCTTCCGGAAGAGAAATAAACCATGACTTACGCGGATGAGCAAGGGGTGTGGGGAAGACTGAAAAGATATGATACAGATGAAGCATGAAATGCTAGTAGAAAAGAAAGCAAATTGTGGACCAGTCAGCAAAATGCTAGATGAAATGCTAAAATAAACTAATAAAGAGGGAGAGATAGATTCTACAATGATATTTTGTATTATTGAGGGTGAAACAAACAGTTGAAGCGTAAAGGGGAAACAACACTTCTGAGATTCAGTCACGTTTTTTCAAAGCCGACAGGAAAAGAAGTCATGGAATAAACTTTTAAATTTTTATTTCTCATAAGATGGTATATTCCTTGTAGAGCATCAGATTAGGTAAGCAACTGGTTTGGTCGTAAAAGCCATTGGGTCTATAAATGGAGGACCTACATGGCTAGAAACAAAATAACAAGTATATAAAGAAGATCTATTCAATGAGAGATGGATTAAGAAAAAAAATTAATTAGGAAATATGCATAACAGCCTTAGTAATCAAGTAATCAAAATTTTCCAGGAAAACTTACTCTAAAACATCAGATATTTTACTATATAGTTTTGAGATTTACTCTTCAGAAATATAGATAGGAGATGCCAGATCAGTTGCAAAAGTTTGGATATGTAGCAATAGATGAAGCAGGTCAGCATGCAAATTCACTTTATGAAGTGCTTCAAACACCATGAAATAGTTTACGGTCACTTCCTCTCTCTGTGAAGATGTGAGTTTTTCTTTCTTTGTGATATAGCCTGAGTCTCAACACCCCCGTCGTTTCAAGGGATCCCTAAATGCATTACAAAGTGTAGGTTTTGGACATGCTAGGATCTTAGTTATTTCCCTTGGTCCAAAAATAATAAGGCTTATTTCATTTGAATTAATGTAAGAAATTAAAATAAATAAATTTAAAATAATATATATTTAATTATATATAATTATATTTTAAATATATATAAAGGATCTTGTAAATATTGATTGATAATTTTTAAAAACTATAACTTGAGTAAAATGGCAACATCTTGATCAGAGGATGCTACATTGTCTTGAGAACTTAGAAGGACTGGGTTTATTTCTTGCTCTTATTATGTGTCCTTTGGCGGCCAACTGGGGGCTTTGCTCTGCTTTGTCTCACCCTGGGACCTGGATGGCCACAGCACCTGTTGTGACACTGCGTGGACACTGGCAGAGGAAAGAGACCACACCCTGGATAGTCTTTCCTATCATTTGAAAATAGAAGTGAAGTTATATAATTTATATCCTTTGAGCCCAATAATTCCATTCTAGAAATGTTCCTCAGGAAATAAAAAGAGACGCTGTTAAACACCTGTTTTCAAAGATATTTGTTACAACGCGCTTTTTTACAATTGTGGACAATTGGAAGCATCCTCCACGTTCAAGGAGAAGAATGACTAATTACAGGTTTGACAGCGCCATAGCGGCCATTAGATTATGTGGGTACATACTATTTAATGATGTGGGGAAACGCTCACACGTAATGTTCAGTGAATACAAGCGGCATGAAAATTCATATGTAAAGTAAGTCTCCGGAGAAGCGGGCAGGAAGGTGACCCAGCAAAATTGCTCACAGTACTCATCCTCGGGTCCAGTGACAGCAACAATTTCTATTGTTTTCTTTATAGTCAGTGGTATTTTCCAAATTTTCTGCGATGAAGATGTGTTCATTTTAGAATTAGAATAGAATGATGAATAACTTACAATTATAATACTTAAGGCTAGTATGGGTGCAGTGAGCCGTGAAAGCTTGGACTCCGTGGGTGGGAGGAGGAGTTGGTAAAACCACTCCAAACAACAAAATACTGCAACAGTCTTAAAAGGCATTCATGCCCATCGGATCCCTGATTCTATCTTTAGAAAGATAGCCAAAGCATACAACAAGTGTTATTTATTCGAAAATAAATTTCTCTACCTAAAATTAAAGAAAATATGACTAAACCTGATTACACAAAAATATGACTCTTCTTTATATCCATAAATTCATGTCTGCCTACTTGGGCAAATAACCAGAGGGAAAATTATTTGATAAATACCTTTTTTTTTTAGAAATACATATCCATGTATTTATATTTCACAAGCAAATATTTATATATTAATATGAATGTATGTAATATACAAATGATATGTATGTCTTGTGGTTATATTTTATCATGACAAAAATTCAAAAATTATCTATATGTCCCTGAATAGGCATGGGTTACATAAGCTTTGACCATCGATGCAATAGAACAGGCTTGTGATATGTTAACGTGGATATAAAGTTTCCTAGAGAAGACGACATCAGTTAAGTAAAACAGTTTGAAATGGAGAAAAGACTCAAGGAAATACTCAGGAATATGTTAGGTGCATATTATGGAAACTTTTCATTTATATCTGTATTGGGGGGTATTTTCAGTTTTTCCTCAAAGTATACTTTTATAAAGAAGAAAACCTATTTAACTTTTTCAAAGTCAAAAGAAATATTGGCTGGAGTTGAAAGGGAACTACTAAAGAATTTTAACATTGAATCTTAAAATTCCAATGCATCCCAAGTATCAACACAGTTTTTTGACCATTAATTTTTTCAGGAGGAGTATTTTAACATTTTTTTCTTGTCTCATTCTTTAATTGGTATGACATTGATACACCAATTCAGACATCTAGCTCAAAGAAAACCAGTGAAGATTTTTTTCATTACACATTTTGTGATGAGAGGGAAAATTTGCCTTGACAAGCTTGCAAAATTTCCTTGGAATAAGGAAATTGTTTTAGGTGACTCATCTACACCAATGTGCCCGTTTGTTGTGGGCAATCCCTCTATAAAGCTTTTTGAATGAAAGAACTGTTTATGACATCAAGTCACTAAATTAGACTCCTGCCTACAAACTGGTAGAAAGGAAATAAAAGTAACCCGCTTCGATCTAGCGGAAGAGAGATTTGGAGAGATGAGCGATGCTGGCCAGTCAAATCCATCAAGGAGACACACTGTGATTGAAATGAATGGTATCCACAGGCTCACAAAATCCAGCCACAGCCAAAATTATTCATATGTTCTTTAAGATCTCCTCAAGGTAAGGAAGAAAGAGCAGCCACAATCATTGTCTTAGTCAACTAAAATATCCACAAATGACACTTTCTTCAGGTCATGGCTCTGGAATTAGGGACAAAATTACTGTAGCATCACAAATGTTAATGAGGAGACTGAATCACTTGAAAATGCACCAACTAAATCTATAAGGATGGATAATTGTGTTTGTATTGAATTATGAGGAATATTTTAAAAAAACAAAACAAACAAACTACTGTGGAGTCTGATGACCTGATTCGTAGTTCTAAGCTCTGTGATTGACCAAAAGACTTTGAGCAAGTCATCAAATTTCTTTTTTTTTCCTCATCTGTAAAATGGGTATAAAAAATAACCATCTCCAAATGTGGTTTTTGAAGCTCAAACTCAGAAAGAAAAATAAATAAGCCCTGTGTAAACAGAAGAAATCCCTGTAAACAGTAAAGTGTTTTACAAAGGAAGCGACATTATACTAATTCATTGAACATGGAGCTTTGGAACCTGCCAAGCATTGTGCACTGGGGATACAAAATGAAGGTTTCAAAATCTCAGCCATGCCTTGAATTCATCTCAAAATTACAGTCAGATTGCATCACCTGGAGCAGTCCAACATAAAGAAGCCTTCCCTGCAACATCTCATCGTCCATAAAAACAGCTGCCATCTGCAGGACCAGCCCCTGATCTCCTGCTCTCCCAAGGTCCAGTCAATACCGGAAGGAGGTACATAATGCCCACATCCTAATGATTCTGCAGCCAGCTCAGTCCTGACCCAGAGAATCTAATCCGAAATTAGTAAGCGTCTAAGTGCTTTTTAATTTAAAGCCACTAGAAAGAAGGGTGCCACTAAACACCATTTGTGAAGAAAGTATCACGATGAGAATGACGGAAGAAATGTAGGTTGGGCGTCTGTGAATTGCAAATGTACTTCTGTGCGTAACTAGCCCTAAACTGCCTGAAAATCAATGAGTTGGAAAGGAAAGTTATTACATCTGCCCACAGTAGCATGTGGCCATAACTGTAATTGTTTCATTTTAGAATATGAATCCTTTGGGTTTTCTCTTTAGTAACTTATCCTGTAACTTCATCACAACCCTTAGAGTTGCACTGAAACTCAGAAGACGAAGCCATCCACTGGGTCTTGAACCCAGGAGGAAGAGCTATGTGTCTGTCGATCAGCAAGTGAAGAAAACCAGAAATGATGCCCTGTTTTTCTTCCCACACTCCTCCCTCCCTCCCTCCCCTTCCTTCCTTCCTTTTTCCTCTTTTCCTCTTTCCTTCATTTCTTCCTTTCCCCTCACATTCAATAAATACTTACTCACTACTTCCATGCCATGCTTATGGGAATATAAAAATGAAACGGAACTACCATATTTCTAAGTATAACACGAAACGGTAAGAAAGGAGAAGCACAGAATTTATTATGTGTTTTTCAGAAGATTTCAGCAATTCTTTCTATGATATGTATCAAGGAAAATATACAAGAGTGCAGGGAATCGTGGCATTTGGGGCTTTTCCTAAACTGGCAAAGAGAGTGACTTAATTCAGGGCCAGTATATATTTAAATTCTACAATTTGAAAAACATCTGTTCCCTGGATAATAGCAAACAAAATGAAAAAATGATGGCCGGGTTCAGGGGTTGGTGTACGGGAGACGGGGGTAAATATGCTTAAAAGAGTACAAGGTCGCATACTCTCTGTAAATTTCAGCGTGGTAACTATTTCAAATAGACATATATGCGATAGGACTGGGTTTGAATTTGATTTCTTTTTCTCACAAATGAAAAGCTTTCTACCAGTAGGTCCCAAACACCGTGCTAGACCCACTAGGAGCTACAAGGATGAGCAAGAAATGGCCTCCAACTTCAAGAGGCACATGGAGCCTGGAGAGGGAGAGAGAGAAAGAGAATTTATCTTCTCACGCTAAAAACTTGATGAACACGGGAATTAGTGCAAGCAAAGAGGGACCCAGAGCACAGAAATACAAGGCTGGAAGAAGATGAAAGCTGCCTCCTGGCTTCTGGGAGGAACGTGGGGAGATAAACTGGGATTTTAAAAGGGTGGGGAAGGGAAGCAAGAGAACCAAGGGTTTCAAGGAAGAGCAGAAGCAAAGATAAGCGATGATAGATATGCCCACGTGTGCGGTGCTGGGATGGAGACGGCAGAGGCCAGTTCGGAATTGGAGACTCACTGGGTGGTGGCGGGGGGTGAGGGGGGGACTTGGTGGGTGAAGATTTACTCACAGAAGGAATCACGGCCAATGCTGCCAGCCGCAGTGGTCCTCTGTCTATTGCTGGCTAAATGTGCTTGTCCTCTGGTCCATACAACTGCGAATGTCAGTGCCCTTACGGACCCTTCTTCCCCGGGATCCCTGCGGTGGGCAGTCCTTGGCTTTGTGTGCAGCGTCTGAGGTCATCCTGGAAGGTCACGTGTACGGGGGTGATATGGCAAAGTCACATTGTGAAGGGCATCCTGGTACCCTGGGGCCCATCACTAGGGCGATGTATCAGGTGTACCGCTCATTAAAACGCATGCACTCCTTAACTTGTGTTTTCCTTGTCTGCTAACACTCCTGGGATGACATGATTCTGGGAGACTTCTAGATTTACAGCTGTGAGGCAACCAGTCACTGACAGCAAAAGCATTGCCAAAGCCTTGCTTGTTTTGAACTTGGCGAGGCACCTCTTCTGCCGATGGCAAAGCTGTGCCCCCCAACCAGCCTGTCTCCTTCGGGCACCCCTCAGTCCCTATCTTCTGGAAATGTGCATGCTGCACGTTCATTTTAAGAGTGAACAGTGAAGAAATTACAATCGTTTCCATGCACGGGTATTCTAATGAGGCTCGTGTGATAATAGCTGCAGTTGCATGAAAAGCTGAAACTTTTCAGTTACAGGAAAAGCTCCTACATGTGGGTAATTATGTCCCGATTCGAGGCTTTCCAGAAGAATGAAACAATATATACATAGTTTTATTTTGTTTCATTTTGTTTTCTCCCAGACTAATGGAGAAAAGGGGGGGAAATAATATCCTGGCTAGGTATGAAAAACTAACTGATTGTGACGGTAATAGATGATTACGTCATGCATCACCATAGCAACTCAACTTATAAAACAACAATTATGTTAGCAGAGTTACTTGAAATAGCTTTCTTGATAGCTGATATACAACCCCAGTGAAAAGATGAGACAGATAAATAGAAAGATTTGTTCTTTCAATTGAGGTTTGATTCACTATTTGTCTCTGTTCTTGATTTTTCCCTATTATACTCTGAACTTCTTTAGAGGAAAGAAATATCCTTTTGTCTCTTTGATGGAATAAAAGCAATGCTTAAACCTTTCTCTCTACCATTTTTCGGCTTTGGAAGAGAGCTACCATTATTTACTTTACTCAAAAGGGAGCAAAGCCCACGTTCAACAAGTACAACACATGTAACAATAAGAGAAATATCATGGGGAAGTATTTCCCCAGAACAAAAAATAGAATGAAAATAAAGCGTCAATGAAACCAGCTACAAAGTTCACTCCCATTTTGAAGGCACAAAATGGAAGGGGTCTGAATGTGTTCCTTGTGTAAGTTAGATTTTATTTTTGGTTTAAATCCACAGTATGAAAGAAATATAATAGACTAGATTTATCTTGTAGAATTGGGATTTGTATTCAAATCTACCTTGTACCTACCTTGCTACAAACTCCTTTTAATGTTTAAAAAGCTGTTTGATGTCTACAGAATTAAAGTGTTCCTAATAATTTAGGCACCTAATAGACTTACTTTACAGCCAATGTTTTCTTTCTTTCTCTTTTTTCTTTTCTTTCTTTCCTTCTTGCTTTTTTTCTCTCTTTTTTCAAGAAATGTGGAAAACATTAGCTAAAATTGTGCTGGTCTGTACAATTTTATTCTGTTAAAGACAGGTTTTATGATACATTTAGCCCTTTAAATGACACTAATAGTCTCTGGAGACACATGGGTTTTCCTCTGTGTAACAATTAAGTCCATTTCAATGCTATTTGGAAAAGCTGAAACAATTCAGTTACTATATGTCTCTTCCTAGGTCTGTACTGTAAGCCCAGAGGAAAGCACCAAAAGTTACCTAAATTATAAAGCCTTAGCCAACTTCAGACGTCCACCAAAGTTTCGCTTTTTTCATATTTCACTCCTTATTTCACTTCTCTCATTTCTTACAGAAGGGGGATAATGAGACCTTCTGAGGTGTGTGGTGGTCGGAGGAGAGACTCAGTAATGAGCTCTATGAATCACACTGGGTGCTTTCCTGCCCTCCCTGGAGTTTGAAATGTGTTTCCCACCCGAAGTAAGGGTAGTTTATTGGACTTACTTATTTTATTTTTTTAATCAAGTAAGTTAGGATAAATATGTGTGCAAATTAAACACACGCATTCTGCTTTTCAGAGGAAAGCACACTTGTATAAGTAGAAATCTGTTCAGAATATATATGTGTATGTTGCCCAATTAGGAAGCTCAATTATAATCAAACTATTGCTGCCTGAGAAATAAGGAAGTCAGAGGAAGTAATTTAGTGAATTCCATATCTACACATTTGGCCCAGCTCACACTTTTAAGTTTGATCATTGGGAGGAAAGTAGAAGGCCAGGAATGCATCCACTTCAGCAAAAAGTCCCCAGGTAATATTATTCACTTCTCTCAGACATCTGATCTGTTTAAATTACCTTATTAGAAAAATTGCTGGCAAAAGTGTTTGTTTTTTTTTTTTTTTTTTTTTTTTTTAACATGGGCACATGTTCTTTTGTCATTCTTTGGGAAAAGAAATGGAGATTCTTAATAAAGCTGGAAAAATGATTTCAAGATTTTGAAGACTTGAAGGAATTATTGATGAGTTTCCATCTTCCTGGTTTCTAGTCTCTGAAACCAGAAGCTTCAAGAAGCAGCAAAAGGAAACAACCACCAAAACAAACAAATCAGCCAAACACAGGACCCTCCACAGAAACCTGGTTTTAACTGTTAATCAAATTGAGATCATGGTAAAGCATAAACATCTCAGGTGCTGCTTTTTTTTTTTCACAATTTCCTCTTAAATTTATTAATATAATAATACTCAGGAAATAGAGAATCTTGTCACGGGTCCTTGTGAGATATCTAGGATGAGTCAGAAACATGGATTTTCTTCACTGTTTGCCACCAGACAGTAAGAATGCCAACGTAAAGGAAATCTCTCTCCAGCCCATAGCAATCTGTGTTCTTCCAGGATTAGTTCCCCTGCCCCTCCTGCAACAATCAAACAAGCAATAGCACAGGGCATCGCAAATTCCTCTCCACGTGGTTATGCAACACTCCACCATGGTTTTGTCCTGGGCATCTATATGTCCTGTCTCCTCAGGGACATGATAACATCCTTAAGTGGTAAAGCCAAGGGTTGGCACTTGTTGATACCAATGACCCTACCATGGTGTTTAAAAATTTTGTGAGCTTAAGTCAGGCCCTCCCAGGATTTGTGGGTTAAGAGTCACCTTAAAGTTACCCTGCACCACTGAAACATACTCATGAAAAGCAAGGAAGGAAGGAAAGAAGGAAAGGGGGGAGGGAAGGAGGGAGGGAGGCAGGGAGGAAGGAAGAAAGAAAGGACCAAGGAAATCAAGGTAGTAAGCGTCTCACCATGGAAGCATGAGAAAGGAAATTATTTTTGCAAATCCAAAAGAGAAATAAAGTAAATATGGATTTATTATCCTATACATATATATTTATAGTAGTGAATGAGGAATTTCTTCAGTATTTGGATTAAGCAAGTTGAAGATGTATCTATTTTTATATAGTTAATGTTGAATAAACAGTTATTTTTTCAGCAAATTTTCTCATTCAAAACTATATAATAAACCATTTTATTGTTTCAAACAAGAGAGTTGTAAGATAAATGAAAATGTCTGAAAGGAACTTTAAAGTAGTCAGAGAAGGCAATAGATTTTTAAATGCAATGCATTTTTAAGTAATTAATTTTTGTAAGATCCTTTCAAATTGTCCACGGGAACGCAATTTCTATGGTAAATGTAAAGTGGTAGGTTTGAAGCTTATACTAGAACTTCAGTATTGAAATACTAAATGTACAATTTTTATTTCTTTCTCTGTGTAATTGGACAAAGAGAAAGTTTAGTGGCCAGACTAACATAAGAGGAGAAAGGGATCAATACAATTTTCAAACTAAATAAGTTCTCACTGCTTTTTTTATTTCTCTTGTCATTTATGAAACAAAATGCCATCAGTGTTTCTGTCCACATTTTTAATAAAAATCTCTAAGCCAGACAACATTGTTGACATAATGATAATGGCTACCTAAATTTCTCCTGGGTATTAGAATATTAAAATATCATTTGATATTGTTAATTTTCCATCATAACCAGGTGTCTCATCCTATTTATCTTAAAATTAACAGGATTGTTATCAAATTCATCCAATATTTGAATATATATGTCAGGAACCATGTAAAATGCTTAGAATTAAAAATAAATGACCCAACAAAAAAATAAATAAATGCCCAGTTTCTAAGATTTAGGAGTTTGAATTGAGTTCAATTTGGTTGAGTTCAATTTATGTATGATTGCTAACCAAGAACACATTGACCCTATTTGAAAAACTTTATAATTCCATAAAAAAAGTTTTTATTGTTTGTAATTTTATTTTCTTATTTATTATTTATCTCAAATGTTAAGTTTAACGACAAAGCAGGATTAAACCTAATTCAAAATTCAGAGGAATGCTGTCAGACCAAAGTCCTTCAAACAGTAGAGATAAGTGAGTCATGTCAAGAATAACTTTTTTTTTCAATTCTTACCAATTGAAGATAATATTTTCTCATTCTAGTCAGATGAGCATAGACTTTGGAATAAACACAATCTGGGTTCAAATCCCAACTGTCTTTCTTACGCGCTCAGGTAAATTACTTTCCCTGTCGGAAGAACCATTTTCTCGATGTTAAAAATGCTGTCCTCTGAATGACCCAGGAATGCAGGGTTTATAGAGTCCTGGGACAAATGAGCAGCATTTCGTGGTAACTCAAGTTCATTAACCAGAAGAAACGTAGCCTACCTTTGAAATTACAAAAATGTGATCGTTTTCAATAAAAAATATGGGTATGTGTGGAGATTTAAAATTTTAAATGTTTGCAGGACAAACCTATACTTTATGCTTCTGGTGGAAGGTCAGATCACCCTTAAGCATTTATTTTCAATTTTAAACAATTGTAGGAAATTTATGGATTTCCATTTATGGATTCTATTTATTTCAAATAAACAGGCCAAGTCTGTTTTGCAGTAGATCATGAAAGGATGTGCTTGTTACAACAATGACAACAGGAGACCAGTTGGGTAGATTTCAAGACTGTGGAATGTGGCATTTTAGACTCTAGCTCCAGCCCCTCAGGTCCCAGCTGTGTTACTTTGGACGAATTACTTAATCTCTCTGAGCCTCAGCATACTCACTTAAAAACGGGATGTTAATTGGATTATTCCTATAATTTCGTAAGATAATGCCTGCAAAGTGCTTAGCACAGTACTTGGCACAGATCAATGGCCCACAAATGTCAGCTGCTACGATATTGATGCTGCTGCTTATAACGTTGATGATGGAGACTGTGATGATGTTGCCAAGCAGACTTTCCAGGGACACAACAAGTAAGTAAACATCTTACTTCTTTTAAATTATGGAAGCACTGCTCTTAAAGGATTTGGCTGGACCACAACTTTCATATCTCAAGAGCTGAGGTCTCCCAGCTCTATGGGGCGTTAAAGTGGATGCAACGTGGAGGAAGCCCAAGACTGGAAACACCTATTTCCATGATTATAACCTGGAGTTCCATGCAGGAGAGCCATGGTCTGGGAGATATTTCAGCTTGAATATTCGGAACAGGCCACACTTGAAGGAGAAGAAATCGTGTTTGGTTCTCAATTCACGAAGACATGAGATTTTAGATATCTTCCCAGGGTCAAAATAAGCCAAGCAAAATACTCTTATCATTGAGAAGCTAACAAGGAGAACTTCAAATCATCTTTAATTTATGTTTATAAGTTTGATGGAGACAGCAGCAAGAAAGCATTCTCAGATTACACATCCATGTATTCCACGGCCAGGATCAATTTTGATATTTAGTGGAACTACCTAAAAACACAACTATACAGAATCAGGAAGCCACAGGTCCCGTCACTTTCCCAGGCACAGAAGTAAAAATGTGTGCATAATTCCGTGCTAGTTCTGTGCCCTGATGAGAATAGTACATGAGCCACAGGATCAAGGTCCCCAGGATGTAACACCGATCTCATGCCTGACTTGAATATCACCACCACCACCTTCCACAACTCGACTGTACCTGATGCTTGGTGAAAATGCTGATTTCCAGCAACCAGCACACGAAGGCATCATGCAGTGAGATGCTGTCCAGCTGCCCGTCATCCCCTAGCAGGCTTGCTGCCCTGGACATGGTGAGGAGGGTACCCGGCCCCCGCTCACTCCCAAGCAAGGCGATCCCGCATGGTCCCAAATGACAATCTCGTGTCTCCCAAATTATCAAGCCTCACAGTCTCCCCACGGCCTTCAAGAGAAGCCAAAGGACTCAGGAGTTCGTGGAAAGAACAGTGGACAACAGAGGGGCTTAGCAAAGGCGCATGAGTAAGAGAAGGAAACGTGTATTAGACCTGCCACGCGGAAAGTTACTGTTACCTTCTTTTAAAGATGTTAGGGAAAGAAAATAACATTTTCAACCATGCTGTTGAGTTTGAGGAATCTATGTTAAATACTTCCTAGGTGTCAACCACTGAGCTAGTGGAGGGGATGCGTGGTCATGGTGACCGGCAGAGGGTCTGCCCTCAGGGACATTAAGTTCTAGAGAGAACTTAATGAGTTCAGTGAGTTGGGGTGAAGAAGAGCTGCCACTGCCCTGCACCCCACACCCCGACAAAAAAGACATCCACATCCTAACTCCTGGTACCTGTGAATACTTCCTTAAAAAGCAAAAAGGGACATTGCAGGTGGGATTAAGTGAAGGATTCTGCAGGGGAGATTATCTTGGTTATCCACGTGCCCCTTAGTGCACCCAGTGTCCTTAAAACTGAGAGTCAGAGGGATGCTGAGCTCCAGAAGGGGAGGCACCCTGGGACCCCAGGGACAGAGATGGAGTGATGCTGCCCCAGCGCCTGGGACCACCAGAAGCCAGAGGACATAAGAACAGCTTCTCCCCTTTGATTTCAAGCATTGCTACTCATTCCAGACTTCCAGCCTCCAGAACTGAGAGAGAATAAATTCCTCTTGTTTTAAGCCATGAGGTTTGATGTCATTTGCTACAGCAGCCACAGGAAAATACTACAGACACTGAAACAGTAAGAAATAGGTAAATTAAGTGATCACAGATGGTTTTCAGTGCCTCAGAGGAAACAAACAGAGCGTGGTAAGAGAATAATTTGGGAGACAGCTCACCCCTCAGGAGGACCGCTGGGCCTTGCTGCTTGGGGGTATAGACCCTCGCCCTCACCCACGCTATCTCCAGGGACCACTTTCAGCTCTGAGGCTTCTCTTTTCCAGCCATCCTGTCTCGGTCTGGGGCGCCTGAATTGGGAGCCTGAGACGGATGGTGACTCTGCTTTCTCCCTTCACCCCCATCAGCCACTACGTCCACTCACGCATCTCCTGATCTGCGCCTCCCTTCATCTTCTCGGGCGTATCCCTACTCATGACTCACCTGGATTACCTGAGTCTCCTATTTTGTACCTCAGTCTGCAGCTTACCTGCCGTCAGCCCTTGCAGCCATCTTCCAAAAACCCTAATGCAGTTTTCCTGCTCTGAGCATCCTTCCTGGCTGCATGCTGCTGGGAAGACCGAGCCCACTGTTTGGACAAGGTCTACGGGCCCTTCCTCATCTCCTTCTCAGGCTCTGAGCCTGAGTACTGAACCCCTGTGCGTGCCTCCCCCATGCTGTGCTCCTTTGCCCTTGGGCCTCCACGTGTTTTATTTCTTCTACTGGAAGCACTTCTTCCGTTCTCCAAGTTAGGTTTTAAAGCTCCATTGATGTGTTACTTCTCAAAAGACATGGCCCTGTTATGTTGGGCTCTAGTGGTCCCTCCCCTCCTTCCCCACTGCCCTCCTCATACCATATCTTCATTCTTTCGTTTAATGACTGCCTCACACTGTTATCTCCAGGAGGGCAGGAAGTTTCCAATTCATTACGATTTCTTGAAGAGGATTAGAAAAGGATGGAGATCTACCCCATGAACTAGATCTTCCTTGGGAGTGTGTCGGGGTGTATATTTTTCATCAATATAGCATTGCGGTGAACAAAAATAGACCCAGAACATCTTGTTTAGTGGTACCAGGAAAGAGGCAAATAACAGAGACAGGTCCAAATGTGTCATGTCGCAGAAGACATGCTGCCCGGGGGGCTCTTGCTGGAGCCAGCACCTGAAAAGCAGCTCTTCAGCAGTGATTGTGCACGACATCCCAGGTGAGAGAGGTGTCACGAGAAATTTCATCACAATAAAGCAACGGAGTTTACAACTGACTCTTCAAAAGCGTAATAAACTACAAAAGACTTCAGGTCATCCCCAGAGCGAGAGGGCTCTCATACCCTTGCATTCCGATGGGTTTAATTGAGAGTGATGGGGAGGTTAGGGTAATAGAATTCAGCCTCATTGCTGTACACTCAGCCTGTAATAAGCACCATCATTGACACACCATCGATATCCCTGGCAATTATAAATATTGCAGTGTTTCACTTTCGGGCAAACTCAGGGCCTGGGGGAGGGACTGGGTTCCAACACATCATAAATATCATCCTTCATGTGTGTTCCTAGAAGAAACGCTGGAATCACTGCTCTAGATCAGAGATAAGCAAACATTTTCTAGACGGGCCATACAGTAAATATTTTAGGTTTTGTGAGCCCTATGGTCTCCATGGCAACTAACAAACTCTGCTACTGCTAAAGCAGCCTTCGACAATACATAAATGAGTGGGCACGGCTGCGTGCCAATAAAACTTTATTTGTGGAAAATGAATCACGAAATATGATTCATCTTCTGATTTTTAAAAAATCATATAAAAATGTAAAACCATTCTTAACTCAGGACCATACACGATCAGGTGGCAGCTGGACTGGGCCCATAGGCCAGAGGGTGAGAATCCTTGCTCTGCATCATTAAGAAAACCAAAAAAGACCAATTATGAGTCATTCATGATAGATTAGAATGTGTAATAAACACAAAAATGACTGAACATATACCAATATCCAAAACCTTTTTTCAAATATTAAGGATAAAAAAAATTACAATAGAACACATGTTTTAAAACACAGGATAAAAACAGGTTAGTAAAACTGGAGATGCAGCAGAAAGTTTAAAAAAATAATAAATTCCTTATATTGCATAAAGGGAGAAAATTTGTACCATTTAAAATCTTAATTAGACTACTGCAATATTTATTTTTAAAGTTTTAGCTAACTACTGGTAAAATTTTAAACATGGCATGTACTTTCTAAACCACAAGAGAACAAAAAAAGAAAGAATAAAGTGAAGAAAATGAAGTCTACATTGCCAAAGTCAGGCAACAAATAATCAGGAAAATAGTTCTTTAAAATTACAACATTAGAAGAGACGACTAAGACCCCACATTCTCATGTATTCATTAAACAAGAGATGACCTTCAGAGCCACAGCAACAATCCATTTAGAAAACATAATAAAACGGGACGAATAACCAAAATTTAAGGAAAAACTTCTTATACACTTAAAAACACTCTTGCAAATGACTACATGGTCAAAGAGGAAATTAAAAGCGCAATAACAGAAAAAATAAAACATGAATATTACAGATTAAAATCTATGTACCTGAAGCTGTAACCACAAGTACTTGCATTCTTTCTATATAGAATACAAGTACTCCCTCAACTGCATTCTATATGGAAAGAAAACAGATGAAGTATTCAAATCATGTATTTATAAGATAATTTCAAGCCTGCCTAATTTAAAGAAAGCAGAGAGGAAAACATAATAAAGAAAAAGGCAGAAAACAGTAAATCAGAAGAACAAACTCTAGAGTGGGTGAATGGATCAGCAGACAGGAGATGGGGAGGAGGGGAAAGGAGAGGCACTGGAGGGCACTGGGCGGGGCTGGGTGGCCCATCAGTGGTCACCAGCCTATCGCTGGGCTGTTCCACTCTGGAGCCCAGTGGGTGGCTCCTGCTGGACGAGGAGGTGGACTGGCTTTCCTTCACTTGTCCCCTGCTGGTTTGCTGGTTCCTCTGGGCCAGTGCTCTCCAGTGGTCATATGCAGGATGCAAAGCAATACACGGCGTGTACTCATCCCCCCGGGTCTGCACACATGCCCCTCCCCCAGACCTCCTTGTCTTTAATCCTGCAATTCTGCTGCTTTCAGCCAAGCTCTCGGCCCCTGCCCAGATATTCATTTACTACTCACCTCTTATCTCTGCCATTCCATTCAGAACTCATCTTGAAGTGGACTCAGGTCAGGGCTCTGCATTTTAAGTGATCTCCCTATGCCCCCATTTTAATGGGGAGGAAAGCAGGTTAGTGTTTGGGGTCCCTGGTATCAGTGCTGGCTCAAGCTCTGTATGCAGTATCTCGATGGACCTGGGTGTTTTCCTTCCCCACCATGTTCAGTTACTCTAGTGAATGGCCATAGTCCCCCCAGAGAAAGAGTGGAACCGGTTATTGTACATAATTAGCATAACACGGCAAGATCCTTTCTCAGGGGGACCTGTCTTCCCTTCTACTGACGGACTTTCACCTGGAAACTGGGCAAGGGATCCAGATTTTACCCTAACTGACATACGACTTTTTTAGATCATTTTGGTGATATAAGTCAGGCAATACCTTCATCAGCCCTCTAACTGTTTCACCCTTAGGAACAGCATGGTCTAGTTTCCAGGACCACAGATTCTGTAGGTCCAGGTGCCCCGTGAACATTGGGTCCTTACTGCTAAGTGATTACATGCATTTTATCTCTAACCCTAGATGCCGGGCCTCTGACGCTCTGGAATGTTATCATCCTTACTGATGCCAGGAGGCTAGGCACAGAGTAGCATTTCTCAAGTCAGCCCTCTGGGACTGGAAACGGCCCACAGCTGGGCTTCTCGCAGCTGACGCTGCTCGCTGGAGCGTTCTTCCTCGTGTTAATGACAGGAGTGTCCTCCACACTCTCCAGGGAACACAGTCGGCCAATGCACTCTCTGCTCTCATATAATAAATGCATTTTTAAGTGACTCTCTAAAGACAGCCCACGGGTGAGATATGCAGTAGGACGCTGTATGCACGCACAGGAACACAGAGTGCAGAGGCCATTAAGGCATCTGCTACAGGAGAAACGGAGAAACCTCCCACCCTGGTCCCCAGTTAACAATGCATATCCTAACTGTGGTGAAAAGTTGTGGGTTTTTCTCTCTCCCTTCCTCTGTCAACCTTGTTTTGACATCCTCTTAGGATATAACTTCTTTGCCATGTGTGCAATCTGGTGGGTCTCACTACTAGGGCTCCTGCCCATCCCTTGCCCAAGAGGGAGCACGTGACCCAAGCCTGCCTAATTGGACTCTCTATCCAAGAGAGTCTTGAACAGAATGTGCAAGGATAAAAAAAAAATAGGTGGATCTCATTAATTCCAGTCGTGGTTCCTTGCCATAATCATTGGTTAGTTCTTGCTACTCAGAACCCAGAAGATGTCCTGATTCCTGCTTTTTATGAGAATGTTTCTGCAGTGTTCTCCTTATTTCTATGAGCTCCATAATATCCTTTCAGTAAAACCATTTCATGCTTACATGGGTTATAACAAATTTCTGTTGCTTGCAATCCAAGAACCCTGATATGGGTGGATATTAGTGCTCCAACTTTACAGATGAGAAAACTGGGGCTCAGGGTATAGAGTGAACTGCATAAAGTAACTCAACTAGTAAGAGACAGAACCAGCACTCAAAACCCTTGATTCCAAGTGTAGTGCTCTTTTTTTTTTTTTTTTTTTTTTTTTTTGCGGTACACGGGCCTCTCACTGTCGTGGCCTCTCCCGTTGCGGAGCACAGGCTCCGGACGCGCAGGCTCAGCGGCCATGGCTCACGGGCCGAGCCGCTCCGCGGCATGTGGGATCTTCCCGGACCGGGGCACGAACCCGCGTCCCCTGCATCGGCCGGCGGACTCTCAACCACTGCGTCACCAGGCAAGCCCAGTGCTCTTTTTATTATGACACAATGCCTCCCTCTTAGGTATTTTTATTCTGGAAGCAACCCCTAAAAATTTCTCTCAGCTCTAGACAATAGAGTTATAAACATTTGATGTAGATCTATCTGAATTGCTTAAAGAGATCAAAAGCCATTTCAAAGCATGAGCCCTGTTTTTCTAGTTCTTTATATTCCCATCCCTTATTTTCAAGTACATTGTCTTACATATGGTGTCTTGTATATTTTTAGATATATCTGCTGATTGATTATCCAAAGGAGATATAAACATTCAAGAATTGTTTAGCTAACCACCTCTTGAAATGCATCCTTCACCAATTCTTAGATTTTTGAGGTGTGTGTCTGAACCAGCTTTTTGCCCTTAACACTCCTGCCCATTCATACATCTTTGATAAAAAGCACCCTGCTGTGTTCTAGATCCTTATGCCCCTGTACTTCGTTATTCTGATTGTAGCTCCATGTCTAGACACGGGACCTTGGGATTAGATGCTTCCCTTAAAGAATCTTTGGTTCCCTGGGGTCGGCCCTCCCACCTCCACTCTGAGTGGTCATCCCTCCTAATCCTCTGCCATCATCAGTGAGATCCCAGGTCTTCCTTTCTGCTTCCGAGGGAATTCAGACAGTGAAGAAGGTTTCTAAACTCTCTCATACTAAGCTTTTGACATTCTATTGTACAAATAAACAAGCAACATTTTTCCTGATATCGACACATGTTGCTTTTATTGCCTTCTTTAGAAATTTGCCCCACGAATCCATCTTTTTTAAATATCAACTTTTTATTCATTCTTATGAGGTATATTTTTATACTTTTAGTCTCCCCTCTTAGCATTTTTGGTGTCCACTTCTATAGACGTATTTTTTTCCCAAAGCATTGCATTGTTAAACTAAATCGTGAACTCCTCGGAGGTGACATTTATTCACCTTTGGCTCCCTGGAGTTCAGTGAGGCACCTATTACCTGGTGAGCACTTTGTGTTTGTTGATTGAGTAATGGGTCACTATATCCACAATAACTAGTACACATGTATACTGCATTTCTATGTAAATGTATCCCTTATTCTCCATAAAATATTCACGCCAACAGTTATCCCCACTCTACTGCAAGCCAAGTATGACCTTTTGTTTAAATTCTATTAATATGATGGTGAGCATTCAGTCTGATGAGACAGCGGCAATTTCAATTAAAGTAATCACAGCTGCCAGTTCAGCCCAGATGTGGTGGAGAACAGGGTGGAGAAGGCTGCGTACGGAAATCTGTGGTCTTCGAGGGATTGTAACGTGACTCCTTCTGTTCCAATCATCTGTTCTCCTTAGGCCAGTTGTCATCTGCTGGCCACAAAGAGGATTCTACATTTTCTATTCCTTGCATTGGCACATGACATACTGTATTTAATTCCTGTAAGAGGACATCCCTATCTGGGTTGAAATGAAGGAAAGGGCTGAATTCAAAGGTCGCATGTTTTTCTTTGTAAAGATCACTAAATAGTAGGATAGGAACACGCTGTATGTTTGAAGTACAATACAGAGAAGTAGAAAGATGAAATTTACTTCCTTTTCAAGCTCGGTTTCTGTTTGATTTAACTGAAATATAATTGCCATTGAATACCTGCCCACAGGTCAACTCCATCCTCTCGGGAATGGACCACCGAGGGGGAAAAAACGTAATGCAGCATTCAGGTTGAATTCGAGGGAGGCCAAATCAAAATGTGCAGTAACATTTATCTCCCCTTCCGAAGCTCCTTTGTCCTGTTTTTTTCTCCCTCAAACCCACTCTACATTAATTCATTGTTATTAGCCGTTTCTTCTGGAACTTGTCTGTCACACAGTGGATGTGATAATATACTGTTAGAAGGCAATACAGGCCTTGAGTGACAACGCTGGTCATTTCTTTGTATGAAAAGCCCTATGGTAATCTTCGGGATCATGAATATTTAACTGGGGATATCTGTTTGTGAAGGTGTGTGTATCTGCGAGCGTATGTGTTTGCCA
Organism: Phocoena sinus; assembly: GCF_008692025.1. NCBI lineage: Eukaryota > Metazoa > Chordata > Mammalia > Artiodactyla > Phocoenidae > Phocoena > Phocoena sinus. The sequence continues at coordinate 3,003,725 of NC_045776.1, read as the reverse complement.
GGCTATGCTATCCACGGTGAAATGATCCCTAACCAAGAGTGTGCGAATAAACAACTCATGTAAATTCCAAACACCACAGGACATCCAGCATCAGTGCTCTGGGATATGATTAGCTTCTGAGTCCTGGGACTCTGTGAAGCCAAGATAGATAGATCTCGGTGGAACTCAGCACAAAATGGGAGAAAAACAGAAACGGAAAGGGAAGAGTAGAGTCAGAATGAAACAACAGACAAATAAATACGAGCGGAAAATCATTAGTGTCAATTACCCTGGTTCAGCTCATATGTGACCAAATATAAAAATGGTTTGGGGATTGAGTTGCTGAAAAATTCAACAGATAGAGGGAACTGGGGCATGTTAATATCCTTCTGGAAGGCTTAATTTGGGGTGTGGGGGATACAGTCTTACGTTTTATATTTTTAGTCCCTCTGATGGGCAGCACTTTCTAGTGAGACAGTGAAAGCGACAACGAATGGATTCTGGGGGGAAGGGGACAACAAAAGGATGCTCTCTCTAAAAGGCACCTTTTCTAAGTAAAAGCAGGAAAATCGTTGCCCTTATAATATCAAGTTAAAGGACAGTGTAAATACTTGGTAAACAGGAAGGGAAAAAGCCGTTGTTTCCATTAGGGCTACTAAGGGGGGCTGCACATCTTTTAAGACATACGCCGCATTTTGGTAGACGTGGAGAGAGGGTGGAGAGGTTTACATGAGCACCAGCCCTGTGCCCAGTGGCATCCGTTTCCCGAGCATCATGGCTCCCCCAACACACATACACAGGAATAAGGACCAGGAGACATGTATCCATTCAACAAATTATTAAACGTATAAGTATACGAGGGGGTCAAACAAGAGTACAGGCCAGGGAGTTTATAACTGCCGTGCTAGGGAATTAGAAAGCTGGTGAGGATTTCATGGAACCTGATGGAGAATCAAGAGATGTGTCATCCAGTCCTGGTGACAAAATCCCTGGAGAAGCTGTCACGCGTATCTTTTGGGCTTCATTTCTCCACCATTAAAGTAAAAGTACGGAACTTAATGATCATAAGGACATTTGTGGTTTCATATTTAAGGAAAACAAGAAGTCAGTAAAATCTGATATATGTACGTGTTTAGCACAGATATGTTTAGACTGAACACACATTTACTATGTTGAGTTTTCCAATTCATGAACTTTCCATTGGTTTAGATCTTTGATTTCTTTTATCAACATTCCCTAGTTTCCAGCATACAAGTTCTGTCTATTATTAGATTTATATCTAAGCATTTAGACAGTTAGTTTTTTTGGAGCAATTACAAACGGTATTGTACTTGCAATTTTGGCTTCCACGTCTCCACAGTTTGCATATAGAAATTTTTGTGTACTGATTTTTTGTTCTGTGAACTTGCTGATCTCACTTATTAGTTCTACCAGGGTACTGTGGGATGTTTTGGTTTGTTTGCTTCTAAATTCCTTGAGATTTTCTACCTAGACCATCATGTTATCTGCAAATAGGGACAGATTTATTTCTTCTTTTCTCATATGTATGAATTTTATTTCCTTTTGTTTCTTTATTGTAATGGCTAGAACTTCCAGTACTATGTTGAATAATAATGATGAGATTGAACTTGCTTAATTCTCAAGTTTAAATTAATATATCTTGGGCTTCCCTGGTGGTGCAGTGGTTAAGAATCTGCCTGCCAATGCAGGGGACACAGGTTCCAGCCCTGGTCTGGGAAGATCCCACATGCCACAGAACAACTAAGCCCATGCGCCACAACTACTGAGCCTGAGCTCTAGAGCCCACGAGCCACAACTACTGAGCCTGTGTGCCACAACTACTGAAGCCCACGCGCCTAGAGCCCATGCTCCGCAACAAGAGAAGCCACTGCAATGAGAAGCCCGTGCACCGCAACAAAGAGTAGACCCCGCTCACCGCAACTAGAGAAAGCCCACATGTAGCAACAAAGACCCAATGCAGCCAAAAATAAATTAATTAATTTAAAATAAATAAATTAATATATCCTTTGACGCCTTTCACCCATTTTTGGGGTCTAAAGGTATAAATTTCCAGTTACAACATAAATAAGTCATGGGTATGTAATGTACAGCATGAGGACTATAGTTAGTAACACTGTATTGTATATTTGAAAGTTCCAAAGAGAGCAGATCTTAAACGTTATCATCACAAGAAAAAGAAAAAAAATTGTAACTATGTCTGGTGACAGATGTTAACTAGACTTATTGTGCGGATCATTTTGCAACATATACAAACATTGAATCATTATGCTGTACACCTGAAATGAATATAACGTTATATGTCACTGATACCTTAATAAAAAATTAATATAATGCATCAGTCAACATACTAAAAAGAAAAATCACATGATCATAAAAAAAGGATTTAAAGATTTTAGAGATTTTTTTTTAAACTTTCAGTAAACTAGGAATAGAAAGGAATTTTCTCAACTTGTTAAAGACTATCTACAAAAACAAAAAACAAAAAAACTACAGCTAATATACTTAATGGTAAGAAACTCAAAGCTTTCCCACTAATATCAGGTACAAGACAGGGAGATCCCCTCTCAGTACTCCTTTTCAACATTGCACTGGAAGTTCTAGCTAATGCTATAAGAAAAAGAAACAAAAGGTATACAAATAAGGAAGGAAGAAATAAAACTGTCTTTGCAGATGATAAGATTGTCCACGTAGAAAATCTGAAATAATCAACAAAAAGAAACTCTTGGAACTAACATAGCAAGGTTTCAGGATACAACGTTAATATACAAAAGTCAATTACTTTCCGATATACTAACAATAAACAAGTGGAATTTAAAATTAAAAACATTTACATTAACACCCAAAACATGAAATACTTAGGTATAAATCTAATGAAATAGATAGAAGATCTGTACATGAAAAACTACAAAAGTCTAATGAAAATTACCAAAGAAAAACTAAATAAATGGAGAGATATCCCATGGTCATGGATAGGAAGTCTCAATTTTGTCAAGATGTCAGTACTTCCCAATTTGACCTATAGATTCGAATGCAATCCCAATCAAAAATCCCAGGAAGTTACTTTATGAATCTTGGCACACTGATCCTACGATTTATGTGCAAAAAACCTAGAGTAGCCAACACAATATTGATGGAGAAGAACAAAGCTGGAGGACCAACACTACCCAAATTCAAGACTTGCTATAAAGCCACAGTAATCAAAACAGTGTGGCATTGGCAAAAGAGTAGACAAGACCAGTGTAACAGAATAGAAAGCCCAGAAATAGACCCACAAGGAGCAAAGGCAACACAATTCAACAAAGATAGTCTCTTCAACAAATGGTGCTGGAATATCCACATGTAAAATCATGAATCTAGATACAGACCTTCATAAAATTAACTCAGAATTGATCATAGACCTAAATGTAAGACAAAAGCAATAAAACTCCTAGAAGACAACATAGGAGAAAACCTAGATGACCTTGGGTATGACTATGACTTTTCTGATAAAACACAAAAGGCATGATCCATGAAATAAATAATTGATGAGCTGGACTTCATTAAAATTAAATGCTCTGCTCTGAGAAAGACACTGTCAAGAGAATGAGAAGACAAGCCCCAGATTGGAGTAAATATTCACAAAAGACACATCTGATAAAGGACTGATATACAAATATACAAAGAACTCTTAAAACTCAACAATAAGGAAAAACAACAACCTGATTAAAAACTGAGTCAAAGATGTTAAGAGACACCTCACCAAGGAAGATGTACAGATGGCACATAAGCATATGAAAAGATGTTCCACACCATATATCATCAGGGAAATACAAATTAAATCAACAATGAGATGCCATCACTCACCTATTAGAATGGCCAAAATCTGGAGCTCTGACAACACCAAATACTGTCAATGAAGTGGAACAATAGGAACTCTCATTCATCACTGGTGGGAATGCAAAGTGGTGCAGCCAAATTTGGAAGACAGCTTGTCTTTTTTGGTGGCTCCTTACAAAACTAAACATACTCTTAACATATGATCCACACTCCTTAGCAATTACCCAAAAGGGTTAAAAACTTATGACCACACAAAACCCTGCACACGGATGTTTATAGCAGCTTTATTCATAATTGCAAAACTTTGGAAGCAACCAGGATGTTCTTCAGCAGGCGAATGGATAAATAAACTGTGGTCCATCCAGACAATGGAATATTACTCAGCCCTAAAAAGAAAGGAGCTATCAAGTGATGAAAAAACACAGAGGAACCTTGAATACATATTACTGAGTGAAAGGAGTCAACCTGAAAAGGCCACACACTGTATGATTCCAAATATATGACATTCTGGAAAAGGCAAAAATATGGAAACAAGATCAGTCATTTCCAGGGGTGGAGGGAAGGAAGGATGATTAAAAGAAGCACAGAGGATCTTTAGGGCAGTGAAAATACTCTGCATGACATTATGATGGTGAATACATATCATTATTCATTTGTCCAAACCCATGGAACATGTAACACCAAGAGTGAAGCCTAATGTAATCTACGAACTTTGGTGACCATGGTGTGTCAGTGTAGGTCCATCAGTTATGACATGTACTTCTCTGGTGGAGGATGTTGATAGTGGAGGGGCAAGAGGCACATGGGAAATCTCTGTTACTTCACTTCGATTTTGTTGTGAATTTAAAACTGCTCTAAAAAAAGTCTTAATTTTAAAAAATTGATATAAATGACAAATACAAAAATGTTGCAAAGCTTTTGACAAATTATCTTTTTATATGTAAAATATCTGACAAATCAAAGGGCCCGGGAAATTAAAAATATAAAAATTGAAAAAATAATGATTACCAAATTGAATATTTTCCCAATCGGCATTTTTACAACAAATCCTGTGTTGAAAATTTTCGAAGGATAGCTTTCGTTCAAAATGAAATAAGTGTGTGTACACATATACACATATTATACAAAGTTTTCATCTTAAATATAACAGGGGACAAAAGAATTTCACTAGTAGACAAGGGTAAGAATTACTGTATTGATAAAGAAAAGTCCCAGCGTGATGAGCTTCAAAGAGCAAATGTCCTGAGTGTGCCTTAAATATTGCTGTCACCTTTGGTGATAGCTGTGTGTCAGAGGGGATGTACTTTCTCTTACTGACTAATTGTGCTGGAAGAGACTCTGATCTTCCTGGGTACCCACCCAGGAGACAGAGCAGAAGCAGGACCTGGAGAGAGTGACCTCACGGAGCTGTGAGGTCACCAGGCACAGGCAGTGGCAACAAGAAGCCGCAATGAACTGCTGGGAAGTGAAATGCTCATTTTCTCCACACAATGCCAGTGGCACGTCCACCCATCCAGTCCCACCCTGCCTGCCGTCCTGGGTCCCGGGAGGAAAGAGCTCTCACACCCTCATCACCCCTTCGTACCAGACGCCCCCAGATTCCCCCGACACTCTGTGCCACCTGGGTTCTCCATCCTCCCCGCGTGCACTGGACATTTAAACATCATCTCTGTTAGGTGTGGAAACTGATATTTTGATCGATTTTATTAATAAAAATGCTGTGTGTTTTCAAACATTTTCATTCCATAAATATAGGCTGAACAATATCTTCCTTCCTTTAAGCATCCCATATTTATTGCAAGATTTTATTAAAAATAGGAAATAAAGGGAAATAGAGAAACAGTAATTAATTCTCCCATAGAGACCAGTGTCTTCCACGGTTTTTTTATAGAGCTTTTTTTTAAATTGGAGTATAATTGCTTTACGATGTTGTGTTAGTTTCTGCCCCACAGCGGAGTGAGTCAGCCACACACATACACACATCCCCTCCCTCCCCCCGCCATCCCACCCAACTAGCCCATCACAGAACACCGAGCTGAGCTCCCTGTGCTATACAGCAGGTTCCCACTAGCTCTCTGTTTTACACACGGTAGTGTATTTATGTCAAACCTAATCTCCCAATTCATCCCCGTGTCTTCTATGTTTTATTTTTAAATTGTGAGAACAAAACAAACAGAATTTGCTGGTCCCGGTAATTGTATTTTTTCAGACTAACCTTGCTGAGTGCCAGGGCTTTGCTCCCTAGGGTCCCTTCTCTGTGTGCCTTATCCTTTCCTTCCTGTTCCTTTCCTTCACCCTCTGTGCCCTTTAGAAATGGCGCAGGTGATGTTTGGCAGCCCTGCATCTTCAGAGCTATCACACAGGTGCCAGCAGAGAACCTCCCTGGTGTCTGAAAGGTAACATAAACAAGGGAGCACAGGTGATGGGAAAGAGTCCTCGTCAGTTTGTACCTGACTTCACAGCATCATCTAATCCAGATTTTAGAAATAACTCTTGGTGGGCCCGACTGTCTACAGTGCTGCCCCCTTTCCTGGTGTTATTGGAGGCTCAGCTCTCAGAAAAGGCCTGCTCTCCGCTCCCTCTAGAAAGGCTGCCTGATCACCTGTCAGCCGTGAGACTTACAGGTGCACCTGGCATCGGCATCCCCCAGAGTCGGACGCGAGGCCTCTGACGTGTCATGAGGGGAAAGTTACATCCACCGAGATCTGCGGGCTGGGGGTTGCTGACACATGACGCGCAGGTGCAGGCGGGCCGGCCACAGTCATAAAACGCTTCCTCTTCCCTCTGACTCTTCCCTCTGTCCTCTTACTGCTTGCCAGGCTGGCCCGCAGCTGACACCCCATGTGTGCGTGGGACAAAACTCAGCTGCCAGTTCAGTGGTACAGAAACGTACTGGCCAAAAAGAAAAACAAGGAACTGTAAACTTTTAGCAGGGTACGATATGCTAGTTTCTTGGTGAAAACTTGGTGGCCCAGACACATGGAAGAATTTATTTTTTTTTTTGCAAGTAAATTCACCCATGAAATCTGTTCTCCACCGCCACCTTCCTTCCCCACCTGCACAAGGTTTCACCTAAGGACACACCTCTGAGCCGTCACAGGAGATAACGAGCATCTGCAGATACCTAATCAATCAGCTCCAGGTACCAAACTCCAGCGGGGCATGGACAAAGTTAACCACGGCCGCCCTGGTTCCTATAATAGTCGCCGGGCTGAACAACTTAACTAGCAGATCTAGGCAGACCCCATCAATCTGACCCTCTGGTGCAAGACGGGGCTTCCTCAGAAGAAGAGGCTTCAGAAACCAGAAATCATTATGGGAATGCTTTTTAGGTTTTCCAGTGAGGATGGAGAACAGGGACGGAGCAACAGGGGAAAAAAAAATGGAAAAGAAGAAAAGGAGGCAAATTACTGAAATCTAGCGGAGACAAGTACAAATCGATTACCTAAACAGCAGATGTAAAATGAAGGCGCAGAGACATCCAAGGCACTTACATGGTACTCAAATAATGCTGAAATTACAGAGCTGTCACTGCAGACCTGCAGAGTGGCCTCTCCCTGTGCCCTGTGGTTTAGTGCCTTCCTGAGAAGGATGGAGCGAGGCTGCCCTGAGAGGCCCTGGGCAGAGGCGGTCAGGAAACTGCAGGGCTGCCTTGCTTTCCCCTGCATGCACCCTATGCTCTAGGGAACCAGCCTCCTCGGGGAGAGCAAGCCTCCTTTCTCACCCCAGCCAAAAAATAAAACATAAACCCATCCCTGGACCTTGGAGTGTAAGAAGGTAACACTGTAGATGGGCTGTTTCTTTATGGGAATAAAAAGGTTACTTTGTAAAGGACAGCAATGGGTTTTCTTTCTCAGGCAGTAAGTGCAAGCGACAGGAACTATAAAAAGAGCTTAAGGGTATAAGGCAAAGATGCCTAAGTTCCCTTCTTAACTACCAAAAGCAGGAGTAAACATTTTAGACTGCTCAGAGATGAGTTTTCTACAGTTTCATTTTTCAAATGTCACACTTCTTAACCTTTAAAACACTAGTAGATCATCTTTTAAGCAAAATACTTTATAAATGTTTTCACCGCTGAAAAAGAAAACATAACCCTAGGACTGCTCCAATATGTAATTTTTAGTTTAAAAAAAAAATTAAAAATTGACACTAAAGAAAATGATGCTTCTCGCATTAAGGAATTGCCTCACATTATCCTCAGGTAGCCCCGGCAATCCCTGAATTGGACCGCAGGGAATGATATAATAATTCCACAGCCAAGGAAAGCTCTGTCTACCCAGAGATGCCCATCCGGCTTTGCGCTGCTCTGAGTGTCTCCTGATGGGCTGAGACGTTATTGTTCGATTGAGAGCTGGTTTACGGATAAAGGTGGCCCTGTCAGAAGTTCTGAATAGCTCAAAGCTAATTGCTGACCCTAACAGGCCCAATTAGCTGTTACAGGCTCAGCAAGGCAGCCCCTGGGACCTATCCTTTCTTGCTCACATGTTGTGAAACTCTCCCTGCGCCGCTAACTTGGCTCTGGGCTTTGTAGTCACCATTCAACAGATCAAAGGTTTATTAGAAAGAATGGCTTCCATATCGGCCTCCGCAGGCAGACACGGGCATCCCACACGGCTACGCACACGACAGAAAACCCCAAAGCGCCCGTGTGGATGAGCAGGGACCCAGTGTGCTATTTTTAGTGCAGGTCTCAAACGATGCCTTGATGGCTGTAATTTGATGAAATAATCCCAAGCATTTAGTTCCCATAAACTCACCAGTCATCAACACTGGTTATGGCACACCCACTGGCTGGACCCCTGAAAGTGGGGATGTACACAAGCCCTTACAGCAGGCACACGTCTCCCACCTCCAGATCTGCCTGACCTCAAGAACACCTGCCGACACACACACACACCCACACACACACCCACGTAGGGCATTCTCTTGCTTTTACCTAAAATTTAATCATGTTCTTCTTGTTCTAGAATTCACATGTGATTATTATAGAAAATAAGGAAAAACAGACGAGGAGAAAAAGAAAGGGAAGAGCACCCATCATCCACCTACACAACATTTAGACTTTGGGTTACAGGAATGTTCTCATTTTAGTTAAGATGCCTCATAAGTATCACGAGTAGTGGCAGCATAATATCCCGTCCTGTGCGGGGGCTGGTTTCCTATTCTCCAATACTTTCAGCCACTTAAATAGTTTTCAATGTTTTTGTTATTATGATCACTGTACATAACACTTTTTCTGTATTTTGGGGTGATTGACTCAGGACTTATTTCCAAAGTAAAAAAATATCCAGTCAAAGGATACCGATCTACATCACCAAATTGTCATCAGACGGAACCAAAACATCTTTTTCTCTGCTCAGAAATGTTTGGCAATGGTTTATGAGATATTCACTAGCGTTGTGTTATTATTTTTGGAAATATTTATCAAATTTTATGTTAGATTATTATTGTAATTGAACTCTTTCCATATGTTTGTTTGAAGTTTGTGGAAAATATTTGTTTGTGTCTTTTATCCACTTATCTACTAGGCTTTTAATGGTTTTTCTAATTGATTACATGATTTTGTTACATAGCATAAATATTTCTCCTTCACTGTTCTTAAATATTCTGAGTTGTTTCATTCAATGTTAGATTTTTAAGTACAGACATATGTTTTCTACATCTTTATCTAGTCAAATCTGTAAGTTTTCCTGTTAATTCTATTGCTTTAGGCTTAGAAAACTTTTGCAAGAAATCGGATACATATTAAACTATACAACGCACTCCTGAACAACCAATGGTTGAAAGAAAAACTGAAAAGAAGTCCAAAAATATCTTGAAACAAATGGAAATAGAAAACCAACATACCAAAACTTATAGGGTACAGCAAAAGCAGTTGTAAGAGGGAATTTTATAGTGAAAAACACTCCCATTAAGAAAAGAGAAAGACCTCAAACAACCTAACTTTATACCTCAAGGAACTAGAAAAAGAAGAATAGAGTCAGCTCAAAACTGGCAGAAGGGGCTTCTCTGGTGGCGCAGTGGTTGGGAGTCCACCTGCCGATTCAGGGGATGCGGGTTCGTGCCCCGGTCCGGGAAGATGCCACATGCCACGGAGCAGCTGGGCCCGTAAGCCATGGCCGCTGGGCCTGCGCATCCGGAGCCTGTGCTCTGCAACGGGAGAGGCCACAACAGTGAAAGGCCTGCGTACCACAAAAAAAACAAAACAAAACAAAAAAAACCCCAAAAAAAACTGGCAGAAGGAAGGAAATAACAAATATCAGAGCAGAAATAGATACCATAAAAGCAATAGGAAAGGTTAATGTAACTAAGCGCTAGTTTTTTGAAAAGATAAAATTGACAAGACTTAGTTTCCTTAGTTAGACTAAGGGAAAAAATAGGGAAGACTCAAAATCAGAAATTTAAAAGGAGTCATTACAACTGATCACAGAAATACAAAAGATCGTATGAGTCTACTATGAGCAATTATACACCAACAAATTGGGTAACCAAGAAGAATTCCTAGGAATAAACAATATACCAAGACTGAATCATGAAGTAATAGCAAACTGAACAAACCAGTGATGATTAGGGAGACTGAATCTGTAATCAGAAATCTCTTGACAAACAAAAAGCCCAGTTTCACTGATGAATTCTGCTAAATATTTTAAAAGATTTAAGACCAGTCCTTCTCAAAGCCACCTATGTTTCTGTTATCCCTATCAAAATTCCAATCGTATTTTTTTACAGAAATAGAAAAAACATATATTTACAGAAATACAAAAATAGACACATAGGCCAATGGAACAGTATTGAGAGCCCAGAAATGAACCCTTGCATATAGAGTCAACAAATACTTGACAAGGAAGTCAAGAATACACGATGGGGAAAGGATATTCTCCTTAATAAATGGTGCTGGGAAAACTGGATACTCACATGCAGAAGAATGAAGTTGGATGCTTATCTTACATCACTCACAAAAATTAACTTGGAATGAAGATTTAAATATAAGACCTGAAACAATGAAACTCCAAAAAAAAAAAGGGGGGGGGAAGCTCCTTGATATTGGTCCTGGCAATTATATTTTGAATCTGACACTAAAATCACAAGTAACAAAAGCAAAAATAAATAATGGGACTACTTCAAACTAAAAAGCTTCTGCACGGCAAAGGAAACAATCAACAAAATGAAAAGGCCACCTGTACAATGAGAGAAGATATCGGATAAGGGGTTAATACCCAAAATATATAAGAAACAAATACAACTCAATAAAAACAAACTACCCGATTAAAAAATAAACAGAAGAACTGAATATACATATCTTTTCAAAGACATACAGATGGTCAACAGATACATAAAAAGATGTTCCACACCACTAATCATCAAGGAAATGAAAATGAAAATCACAATGAGATATCATCTCACACAAGTTAGAACAGCTGTTATCAAAAAGATAAGCCACACCAAGTGTTGGCGAGGATGTGAAGAAAAGGGAACCCCTGTGCACTGTTGATGGGAATGTAAATTGGCGCAGCCACTATGGAAAACAGTATGGAGTTTCCTCAAAAAATTAAAAATAGAACTACCACATGATCCAACAATTTCACTTGTGGATGTATACCCAAAGAAAAGAAAATCACTATCAAAGACATATCTTCATCCCTAGGTTTACTGCAGCATTACTAATGATAGCCAAGACATGGAAACAATCTAAATGCCCATCAAGGGGTGAATGGATAAACATGCGTTTTTATATATATGTAATGGAATATTATTCAGCACTGAGAAAGAAGGAAATCCTGCTGTTTGCAACCAATGGATGGAACTTGAGGGCATTATGCAAAGTGAGATAAGTCAGACAGAGAAAGACAAATACTGCATAATCTCACTTATACACTAAACCAATATTTGGCGAATTACAGGAGTCAATAAAAGGCCAACATGCCATAATAAAACAATATTTGTATCCATTTTAGTAAAATGAATTAGGCACTTTTACTTTTTCCCCTCCTCCTTTGCTAATTTTAGCTGGTTTCTAAATCTTACCTCTTTCCTTTTTTAAAAAACAATATAGGTAATAACTTTCAATAAAAGAGTGGCAAACATAATCAATATTAACCATATTTAATTATTTTGAAATTTAAAAAATTTTAATTTGTATTAGTGCTCATAATAAGTCCTCTCCATAGGGTTTTTATATTTTTAGTTATTGCAATTTTTCTGAAGTGTTTCATTGAATAATTCATATAGTAACACCACTTGGCTAAATATAAAATTATAGAATTTTCTCCAGTTTTTTTCATACCTTTGTAGAAGTTTCTCTACTGTTTCTTGTGTTTCTGTTGTTGATATTTTTCTTGCAAAACAGAAGACTGTGGCTTATTATTCATAGAAAAATTGGCTTTTTCTCTCCAGACCCTTACATGATATTTTACTATGAAGATTAAAAATCCCAGAAAGGTTATATCTATCTGTGGCTATCACTTTATCAGCTTCCCACTGAAAACAATAAGTTCTCTCAATTTTTATTGGCGGTCTACTTTTTTAATAGGAAAGGTTTCTTTTTCCTTATGGTTTTGATTATCACGTCAATGCTCTCTTTTATATTATGTCACACACACGTCATATCATGACATATTATCCCCATCTTTCTATCCCATTTTTCAGTGTTTTCATAGAGTTTTTATACTTTTTATACTTCACTATTTTGATGTCTTAATGCTGCCAACTTGTTATTTGAGACACCCATTGTGATTTCTGTACAACAAACATCTTTTTCGTTTCTATTATACCTTTGTTTATCTTGGTTAATCCTTTTTTAACTGACATTTTTTTTCAGATAATTGTGGATTCACTTGCAATTTTAAGAAATAATACAAAGAGATCCTTTGTATACTTTGTCCATTTTCTCCCAGTGATAACATTTTGCAAAACCATAGCATGATATCATAACCAGGACACTGACCCTGATAATCCACTGATCTTTTTCAAATTTCCCAGTTTTACTTGTGCCCACTTGTGCGTGCGTATGTACTTGTGTATTTCATCTACATGCCATCCCAGTCAAGACGCTGAACAATTCCAACAACCTCTTCTTGCCCATTCATAACCACGTCCAGCTAACTTCTTCCCACCCGCAACTTCCTATCCCTAAATCTTGGCAACTTGTCTTCCACTTCTAAAACTTTGTTGCAATAAAAATGTAATGTAAATAGAATTACACAGTATCTAACCTTCAGGGTTGACTTCTTTTTCACTCTGGAGATTCATCCAAGTCTCTGCCTGTATTAACAGTTGGTTCCTCTCAGAATCCCATGGTATTGATGTAAATGGTTTGTTTAATCACTCACCTGTTGAAGAATGTCAGAGCTGCTTCCAGTTTTGGGCTAGTACATATGAAACTGCTATGAACTTTCCTTATGTGAACATAAGCTTGCACTTTTGTGGGATAAACGTTAGCGAGTGCAACAGCTGGATCATATGCTGGTTGCATGGTCAATTTTATAAGAAACTGCTGAACTATATTTGAGAACGGCTGTACCGTTTGACGTTCCCACCGGCAATTTATAAGCGATTCTGCTGTTCTGCATCTTCAACCATCTCTTGCTGGTGTTATCATTATTTTTTATATTAGCCATTTTGGTAGGTATATTTTGATACCTGTATGAACTGTGGTTTTAACCTGTGTTTCCCTGCTGGCTAAAGACACAGAACATCTTTGCATGTGCTTATTTGAATCTGTACATCCTGTTCCTTGAAAACTCTCTTCAGGTCTTTTGCTTATTTCTAAATTATTCAGTTTTTAGTTTAACATCCAATGGTCTTTGATGATTTATAGAAATGCAATTGATCGCTGCATATTGGCCTTTTTATTTCGCAACCTTGCTAAACTCATTACTTTTATAGTGTTTTGGTAGATTCCCTAGGGCTTTCTTCAAACACAGTCACTTAATTCTTCTCTTTGGGATTTTAGCTCTCAAGAACTGATAGGCCAATGTCCTCCAGTTTTCTTAAAACTCCACTGGCTTTTGTGCCTGTTCGCATTCTCATTTTGGCACCCCAGGATCTTCCTTAGCGCCATGGTTGGGCAGATCCGGGGGAAGGGGGAGGCAGCGGCGGCACGTAGAAAGTAAGGTTCACGTGATGTCTTTCCCTTCTATTCAGGGTCTGGTCCCATCATTTCTAACAGCCCTGGAGCCCTCCGATGACTGCAGACAGATGTTCTTCATGTTTTGTTTTATTTGAATTTTTTTTCTGGAGTTTCCAGTTGTTTTCAGTGGGATAGTCTGCCACAAGTTACTCTGAGCTATAGAGCTCAAAGGAGAGGCACAATTGTGTGTGTGTGTGTGTGTGTATGTGTGCCTGGGCGTGTGTGTTGGCTCAAAAGTGCTACTTCAAGGTTTTACCTTATTAAATAATGTGCTCTTCAGTGGAGTCCATTTATCTTACATGATATAATATACATACAAGCACTTCCTGTGATTAAAGTATTTCACAGATGTTAGCAGCTATTATTTCAAAATCAAATGGTGTAGCTTTTGTAAGCGATTAGTAACGAGGCAAGTATTTTCTGTGGTCACTGTCTATGGTATAGAATGAATTGAGCAATATTTTCCATACAGGTCAACTCAACAAATGTTTACTGACTACTTAGTACACGACATTATTCCCAGGACTACTTATAAACCAACCATTGAGTTCATCTCACAACACAGGAATGCCACGGACAGATTCCTTTCTCCTCTGTGAGCCACAGCTCCCCTTCTTGCCCTAGACATCTACCTTCCACCGTCTCAGCTGAGGTCAAAACTGCATTTCCATAGTGTTACTGATTCTGCAACCAAGGAAACATGTTACATGTGACAACTCACATAAACAGAAAGCAGTTTTACAACAGACAGAAAAGGACTTTTCAACTTTTATATTACTGAGTTCCCATTTTTAGGATTCAGAAAGCAACAAAGATTCAATTTCTCTTTGCGTCACTAATTCTCATTGGTTCGGGTTTCTCCAGGTTGCACGATATGAACGTAACCAATGTGGCACTTTTCCTTTACACCTTCTGTGCCCGGATATCTGAGAGAAAGCAAGGCCATCACTGAAGGCAAGCAATTATTACACAGTGTGGAAAAAATCTATAGCAATGAAACTCAAGTTCTCCTCCCCAAAAGATACCCCTTGACTAAAGGGAAGGCTTTAGATTAACATGTCAAACACATCAGATTCAAATGCCAACTCTGACGCTTCTGAAATAACAGACTTTGGGCAAATGTATCTTCAGCTGAGTCTTTGCCCATCTGTACAATGGGAACAGCAACAGCTACATCATGGCAACCTTAGTAGCTTCTCCATTACCACCAATAATCAACAAAATCTACTTTGGCTGAATTTCTTTAAATAATGAAGAAAGTCAATGTTCTGTTAGACTTACTTTCAACTGCTTTGGAGAGCTGCCAGATTTATCAGTGATTACATAAAAGAAGAAATGCCACACAAATCTTTGTGCAAATCATATTTCGTCCAGCTACAAGAAATTTCCCTGTTGCACATCAACTTTCTTTCAGGGAAAGACTAAGTCGACTCATTGGTCAACCGTCACAACCCCCATGGCTATATTCTGAGGTTTCCTACTTCTAAAGGCTGGGTTCAAGACAAAGGCTCAGTAACTTGAAATATTTGTTGCCTTTAAAATAAAGTCTCTGTTTATTGAATACAAGTGTATGTACAGAAATAATCAATATTAGAGAGAGAGAGTTTCTCTAACAGGCTTCTGCAGAGAGAAAGCATTCTTCAAGATTATAGTTAAACAAATAAGATTATTATACCTCAAAATCCTGACAGTTAAATAACATATTTCCACCTGAAATCATAGATAAGCAATATTTTTTCCAACTGTAATCTGAGCAGTTCTATCTAAGCTACGTGGATTAGTCATTGTGTTTTACTAAAACGTAAAGGACCAAACTAATTGCTTTCTGTATTATGTTACTATGTTTTGATACATATGTTTCAAATTTACATAAAAAATTAAAAACATAACTTAATCATTCATTTTCTGAATCAGAGTAAGGGTTACATGGTAATCTCGCTGCCAACAATTCCGTGCTAAGCTTTGGTCTCTGGCAAGACTGGCAGACCTCGTTTTTATAGTGATCTGCCTTATTGCACTTTGAAGACACTGCATTTTTCACAAGTTGAAGGTTTATGGCAACCCTGCATCGAGCAAGTCTACTGATGTCATTTTTCCAACATTTACTCACTTCCTGTCTCTGTGTCACATTTTGGTAATTCTTCCAGTATTTCAAACTTTTTCATTATTATTATGTGTGTTACAGTGATCTGTGATTAGTGACCTTTGATACCAGTATTGCAAAAAGATTACAACTTGCTGAAGGCTCAGACGATGGTCAGCCCTTTTTAGCAGTAAAGTACTTTTTAATTAAGGTATGTACTTTGTTTTTTCAGACATAATGCTAATGCACACTTAATAGACTACAGTATAGTATAAACATTTATATACGCTGGGAAACTAAAAAATTTGTATGACTCACTTTATTGAAATATTCACTTTATTTTGGGGTTCTGGAACTGAACCCAAAGTATCTCTGAGGTTTGCCTGTATATCTTGCACTCTTAAAACTGTAACTCGGTGTCTTCAATATAAGAATATTTTAATCCAAAGCCCCCCTCCTAGGTGAACAAATGTTTACCTCCCCAATTTCTAACAATTCCCGAAGAACACAAAATTTGGCATAATTTTTCTCCCCAAAGGAGGAGTGTATTTTCACTAGCTCTGCTTCTGTAGGAATACATTGAAATCTGACTTTTAATTCACCCTCTCCTGAAACTAGTCTCTCCATAGTCCCTAGATTCTTTAACCTCTCAAATCTATTATCTTTTTCCTGGAGTTCATTCTCCTTGACCTCTTTGGTGAATTCAAGATGCTCTCCTCTCATTCGGAAGTTGAGCCGATTTCTTTCCCTTGAATCCGGGCTCCCTTGTTTATGCTTTGACAGAGGAGTCGGAAGTGATGCCCGTTCTGGACCTGCCCTGAAAAGTATGGCAGCTCCAGCCTCGGGAGGCTGGGGTCCTGAGCAACAATGGGAGAAATCGGACCACCCTGTGGGAGAGACCAGGTGCAGAGGCCCCGGGAGGGCATGACGAGGGACCCAGAGCCCAGCCTCCCAGCCGACTTCACCAAGCTGCCTGCCCCGGAGCACAGCTGTCTTGGACCGTCTGGACTATCGCAGCCACCAGCTACACGCCACGATGCCCTCAGCCATGAGATGTAATAAAATGGTGGCTGTTTTAAACCACTAAGTTTGGAATTGTTCCTTAGGCAGCAAAAGAACATGTCTGTGCCGCTTATTATCCTATTGGGCCGAGACTGGTTTAAGCTTTTCCTTGACATTTGCCTGACTGGGGTAACAACTTCAAGTGTTACTTGCCCCTTCCTGCTCTGCTCTTGGTGATTAGACGTAAATTCGAACTTGCCCATCCCAGTCTCTGACGGAATCATCACCCCCAAACCTCGGCACCAAGCTGAAGAATGGCAGATGCCCACCTGGGAGGCCTTGCAGCCCACGCTCCTAGAACAACAATATACCAAGGGCCTTTTGTTTGTGTTGGGTATTCCGTCTTCTCACCTTTCCTGCAACGCAAAGCCCAGTGCAAATTGAAAAACATCTCATCGATTGTTCTAGGTGGGATTCTTCTGTTAATGAAGACTAAACGCTATTTTTTGCCCTGATGCCACGTTTAACTTGTGATCAGTACTGAGGATTTGTGTTGCTGCTGTTGAAACACCTGCTGTCAAAGAGCACTTCTTCCTTCTTTGCTTCTGAGGTACCTTATTAGCATCAACAAGCAGGGCTCTACGTTACTGTTGAAGTGAATAAATCTAATTACACTTACGGCTCCAAACTGTTAAACTGGTTTTGTATTCTAATTCTGTGATGCATTGTGCATCGCTTTAGTGATGCAACTTCTACATCAAGTCACTACAAAAGGTATGAACAAGGCAAGGCCTTCTGGTCTTACGTCAATACCAGATAGCTCTCCAAAGGTAAATATCAATATATTTTGCATACATGTTCATTTAACACATTTGTATTACTTCGCTTATTTATAATAAGCCTGATTTCTGACAGTTTCTAAGGCACACGATTTAGAAAGGGTATGAGCTAAGCTGTTTTAACGATGTGGCTTTTCTCTCTTTAGAGGAAGAGCTCAGAGATGAAGTAGGTAATCCCAGTGGCAGGGGCAGCTCTGCTCTGCGAGAGCATCCAGAGAGCAGCCACCTGTGAACGTGCTCCAGCAGCGGGAAGAGGGACTCAGGAGGTTCACGCAAACACTCTGCTTTCCAAGGGTGGCACGTTATCTCCATTTGCATCCCGTTAACCAGAACTTTGTCACATGGCCTCCCCACTGGACAGAGGCTGGGCCACACCTTCTCCAGGTGTGTGAGACAATGTAGCGGGTGATCAGTTCAAGGAAGAGGAGGAAACCAGGAACTGCAGACACTCACTCGCCACTGTCACAGATTCTGTTGTTCAACAAGCCCCTTATGGAGTGACCCTCCCTGGGAGACGCTGTGACCGCTCTCTCCATTTGACTCCCAGACGTCACAAAGTCCTCGTAAATGGTTTCCTGACACGGATTCCATATGCGCTCCTGAATCCCCTTGATCTTTCAGTTTAATAATCCCCTTAACAAAGAACTGAACTTAACCTGACACCATTTGTTCTTTGTGAACTTCCTATGGCTCCTCACAATGAAATCTTCTGTGTATTTACAGACCCTTCAAAAATGCATCATAGAATTTACTCGGGATTGAAATCAAGTTTACCAACCTTTGTTTAATACATTCTGCCTACATCCTCACTCTCTTTGAAAGCTAGAATATTTGCCCATCTTCTGGTTTCCAGCCCCCTTCACTTTCCGGGTCTCCTCAAGGGCAGGACCAGACACTGTGCGTCTCTTCCCGTTAAGCCCTCCTGACAACCAGTGATATACAAACCAGAAGTCAAAACTCTTCAGAGTTGCCAGGTGCTCTGTATCAATCCTTTTACCAGGCTTGGTTCCTGCTACCTTGAAGCAACATTTATTTTTACCCTTTTCAGTTTGAGAATTATTCTCCTTGACAGAGAAGACAGGGGCAAAATAGATACAGAGACGTTCTGCTTTCTCTGTGTCACTGGCTTCAAGCTACAGGCCTACTTGTAAGTGAATCTCTTTTCCCTGAACATATTGAAAGTTCCTGGCATTATTCATATAGTTCCATATCAATCTTATCTAATTTTCTTTTGTCCAACTGTCCATTAACTTCCCTTTTTCTGTCTCTCCTTTGTTCTATTATCAATTCATTTTCCATTGAAAATTGAAAAAAGTAATCCTGTAAAAATGCAGATGTTATTACACCAGCCTCAGATTTAAATTCTCCCAATGGTTTCCCATTGTGCTAGTTCCCATGTGCTAGTTCCCTAAAATTGCCTGAAGACCCTCTCCACCTCCAACTCAGAGCATGTTTTCATGCTTGTGGCTCCCCACCCAGAGTGGCCTTCTTTTAGCTTTCCTGGTCTCCATGCTTCTGTCTCCCAAAGAGTCTTTGCACATCCTGTTCTTCCCAGGTGAAGTACTCCCTCCTTTCTCCTCACCAGTTCAGACACCCTGAAGAAGCGACCAGAGCCCCCCACTCTGCTTCCTCTTGACTTCATCATGTTGCTATGGCACCTTTGTTTATGTCATTATTGGATTATTTCTGTCTCTCTAGCTACACCATAAACTTCACAAGGGCAGTGATTGGAGAAAATAGCACACTGTAAACACTAAATAAACATTTTTTTGGAACAAGTAAATAATGAGAAACACATTTCTGAGAGCTTTCTAATTATCCTGATATATAGAACTTCAAAGAACCTTCGATAAAGTAATCAACATTGAGAAACTCTAAGAAGAGGCCATAGAATACAAAGGGTCTCACATAAATTTGACCATTGAGTCATTTATTTTATGTGAAAATTATTGCAGAGAAATAATATCTGAAGGAAAATATATTGGAAAATGTAACCTTCTACTTTATGGAAGCATAGATTTAGAAAAATGGGGGGAGAGGTTCAAGATAGCAGAGGAGTAAGTGGTGGAGATCAGCTTCCTCCCCACAAATACATCAGAAATACATCTACATGTGGAACAACTCCTACAGAACACCTACTGAATGCTGGCAGAAGACCTCAGACTTCCAAAAAGGCAAGAAACTCCCCACGTGCCTGGCCACGTGGCTGACAGGGTCTTGGTGTTTCTGAGCCGTGTGGCCGTCACTGTGCCTCTGACGTGGGAGAGCCTAGTTCAGGACATTGGTCCATGAGAGACCTCCCAGCTCTACATAACATCAAATGGCAAAAGCTCTCCCAGAGATCTCCATCTCAATGCTAAGACCCAGCTCCACTCAATGACCAGCAAGCTCCAGTGCTGGACACCCTATACCAAACAACTAGCAAGATAGGAACACAACCCCACCCATCAGCAGAGAGGCTGCCTAAAACCATAATAAGGTCACAGACACCCCAAAACACACGTGGACCTGCCCACCAGAAAGACAAGATCCAGCCTCATCCACCAGAACACTAGTCCCCTCCATGAGGAAGCCTACACAACCCACGGAACCAACCTTACCAACTGAGGGCAGGCACCAAAAACAATGGGAACTCTGAACCTGCAGCCTGTGAAAAGAGGACCCCAAACTCAGGAAGTTAAGCAAAAGGAGAAGACAGAAAAACACACAGCAGTTGAAGGAGCAAGGTAAAAACCCACCAGACCAAAAAAATGAAGAGGAAATAGGCAGTCTACCTGAAAAAGAATGCAGAGTAATGATAGTAAAGATGATCCAAACTCTTGGAAAGAGAAAGGAGAAAATACAAAAAAAAAGTTTAACAAAGACCTAAAAGAACTAAACAGCAATCAAACAATGATAAATAACACAATAAATGAAATTAAAAACTCTCTAGAAGGAATCAATAGCAGAATAACTGAGGCAGAGGAACAGATAAGTGACCTGGAAGATAAAGTAGTGGAAATAACTACCACAGAACTGAATAAAGAAAAAAGAATGAAAAGAGTTGAAGACAGTCTCAGAGACCTCTGGGACAACATTAAAGGCATCAACATTCGAATTATAGGGGTCCCAGAAGAAGACGAGAAAAAGAAAGGGACTGAGAAAATATTTGAAGAGATTATACTTGAAAACTTCCCTAATATGGGAAAGGAAATAGTCAATCAAGTCCAGGAAGCACAGAGAGTCCCATACAGGATAAATCCAAGGAGAAACACGCCAAGACACATATTAATCAAACTATCAAAAATTAAATACAAAGAAAAAATATTAAAAGCAGCAAGGGCAAAGCAATAAATAACATACAAGGGAATCCCCATAAGGTTAACAGCTGATCTTTCAGCAGAAACTCTGCAAGCCAGAAGGGAGGGGCAGGACATATTTAAAGTGATGAAAGGGAAAAACCAAGATTACTCTACCTAGCAAGGATCTCATTCGGATTAGACGGAGAAATTAAAACCTTTACAGACAAGCAAAACCTAAGAGAATTCAGCACCACCAAAAACAGCTTTACAACAAATGCTAAAGGAACTTCTCTAGCAGGAAACACAAGAGAAGGAAAAGACCTACAATAACAAACCCAAAACAGTTAAGAAAATGGGAATAGGAACATACATATCAATAATTACCTTAAAAGTAAATGGATTAAATGCTGCCATCAAAAGACATAGACTGCCTGAATGGATACAAAAACAAGACCCATATATATGCTGTCTACAAGAGACCCACTTCAGACCTAGAGACACATACAGACTGAAAGTAAGGGGATGGAAAAAGATATTCCATGAAAATGGAAACCAAAAGAAAGCTGGAGTAGCAATTCTCATATCAAACAAAATAGACTTTAAAATAAAGACTATCACAAGAGACAAAGAAGGACAGACACTACATAATGATCAAGGGATCAATCCAAGAAGGAGATACAACAATTGTAAATATTTATGCACCCAACATAGGTGCACCTCAGTTCATAAGGCAAATGCTAACAACCAGAAAAGGGGAAATTGACAATAACAGAATCATAGTAGGGGACTTTAAAACCCCACTTCCACCAATGGACAGATCATCCAAACTGAAAATAAATAAGGAAACACAAGCTTTAAATGATATATTAAACAAGGTGGACTTAATTGATATTTATAGAACATTCCATCCAAAAACAAAAGAATACACTTTCTTCTCAAGTGCTCATGGAACATTCTCCAGGATACTTCATATCTTGGGTCACAAATGAAGCCTTGGTGAATTTAAGAAAATTGAAATCGTATCAAGTATCTTTTCCGACCACAATGCTCTAAGACTAGATATCAATTACAAAAGAAAACTGTAAATAATACAAACACATGGAGGCTAAACAACACACGACTTAATAACCAAGACATGACTGAAGAAATCAAAGAGGAAATCAAAAAATACCTAAAAACAAATGACAGTGAAAACATGATGACCCAAAACCTATAGGATGCAGCAAAAGCAGTTCTAAGAGGGAAGTTGATAGCAATGCAATCCTACCTCAAGAAACATCTCAAATAAACAACCTAACCTTACACCTAAAGCAATTAGAGAAAGAAGAACAAAATACCCAAAATTAGCAGAAGGAGAGAAATCATAAAGATCAGAGCAGAGATAAATGAAAAAGAAACAAAGGAAACAATAGCAAAGATCAATAAAACTAAAAGCTGGTTCTTTGAGAAGATAAAAAAAAATTGATAAACCATTAGCCAGACTCATCAAGAAAAGAAAGGGAGAAGACGCAAATCAATAGAATTAGAAGTGAAAAAGGAGAAGTAACAACTGACACTGCAGAAATACAAACGATGAGAGATTACTACAAGCAACAATATGCCAATAAAATGGACAAACCAGAAGAAAGGACAAATTCTTAGAAAAGCACAACCTTCTGAGACTGGACCAGGAAGAAATAAAAAATGTAAACAGACCAATCACAAGCACTGAAATTGATTTAAAAAAAGCAAAAGCCCGGGACTAGATGGCTTCACAGGCGAATTCTATCAAACATTTAGAGAAGAGCTAACACCTATCCTTCTCAAACTCTTCCAAAATATAGCAGAGGGAGGAACACTCCCAAACTCATTCTATGAGGCCACCATCACCCTGATACCAAAACCAGACAAAGATGTCACAAAGAAAAAAACTACAGGCCAATATCACTGATGAACATAGATCTAAAAATCCTCAACAAAATACTAGCAAATAGAATCCAACAGCACATTAAAAGGATCATACACCATGATCAAGTGGGGTTTATCCCAAATATGCAAGGACCCTTCAACATATGCAAATCAGTTAATGTGATAAACCATATTAACAAATTGAAGGAGAAAAAAACCCATGATCATCTTAATAGGTGCAGAAAAAGCTTTCAACAAAATTCAACACCCATTTATGATAAAAACCCTCCAGAAAGTAGGCATAGAAGGAACTTATCTCAACATAATAAAGGCCATATATGACAAACCCACAACCAACATCGTTCTCAATGGTGACAAACTGAAACCATTTCCTCTAAGATTAGGAACAGTACAAGGTTGTCCACTCTCACCACTATTATTCAACATAGTTTTAGAAGTTTTTGCCTCAGTAATCAGAGAAGAAAAAGAAATAAAAGAAATCCAAACAGGAAAAGAAGTAAAGCTGTCACTGTTAGCAGATGACATGGTACTATACATAGAAAATCCTAAAGATGCTACCAGAAAACTACTAGAGCTAATCAATGAATTTGGTAAAGTAGCAGAATACAAAATTAATGCACAAATATCTCTTGCATTCCTATACACTAATGATGAAAAAGCTGAAAGAGAAATTAAGGAAACACTCCCATTTACCATTACAACAAAAAGAATAAAATAACTAGGAATAAACTTACCCAAGGAGACAAAAGACCTGTAGACAGAAAACTATAAGACACTGATGAGAGAAATTATAGATGATAAAAACAGATGGAGAGATATACCATGTTCTTGAATTGGAAGAATCAACATTGTGAAAATGACTATACTACCCAAAGCAATCTACAGATTCAGTGCAATCCCTAACTAACTACCAATGGCATTTTTCACAGAACTAGAACAAAAAATGTCACAATTTGTATGGCAACACAAAAGACCCTGAATAGCCTAAGCAATCTTAAGAAAGAAAAACAGAGCTGGAGGAATCAGGCTCCCAGACTTCAGACTATACTACAAAGCTACAGTAATCAAGACAGTATGGTACTGGCACAAAAACAGAAATATAGATCAATGGAACAGAATAGAAAGCCCAGAGATAAACCCACACACATATGGTCACCTTATTTTTGATAAGAGAGGCAAGAATATACAATGGAGAAAAGACAGTCTCTTCAATAAGTGGTGCTGGGAAAACTGGACAGCTACATGCAAAAGAATGAAATTAGAACACTACCTAACATCATACACAAAAATAAACTCAAAATGGATTAAAGACCTAAATGTAAGGCCAGACACTATAAAACTCTTAGAGGAAAACATAGGCAGAACACATTATGACATACATCACAGCAAGATCCTTTTTGACCCACCTCCTAGGGCAATGGAAATAAAAACAAAAATAAACAAATGGGACCTAATGAAACTTCAAAGCTTTTGCACAGCAAAGGAAACCATAAACAAGATGAAAAGACAACCCTCAGAATGGGAGAAAATATTTGCAAATGAAGCAACTGACAAAGGATTAATCTCCAAAACATACAAGCAGCTCATGCAGCTAAAAAAAAAAAAACCAATCCACAAATGGGCAGAAGACCTAAATAGACATTTCTCCACAGAAGATATACAGATTGCCAACAAACACATGAAAGGATGCTCAACATCACTAATCATCAGAGAAATGCAAATCAAAACTACAATGAGGTATCACCTCACACCAGTCAGAATGGCCATCACCAAAAAATCTACAAACAATAAATGCTGGAGAGGGTGTGGAGAAAAGGGAACCCTCTTGCACTGTTGGGGGGAATGTAAATTGATAAAGCCACTATGGAGAACAGTATGGAGGTTCCTTAAGAAACTAAAAATAGAACTACCATATGACCCAGCAATCCCACTACTGGGCATATACCCTGAGAAAACCACAATTCAAAAAGAGTCATGTACCACAATGTTCATTGCAGCTCTATTTACTATAGCCAGGACGTGGAAGCTACCTAAGTGTCCACTGACAGATGAATGGATAAAGAAGATGTGGCACATATATGCAATGGAATATTACTCAGCCATAAAAAGAAATGAAATTGAGTTATTTGTGAGGTGGATGGACCTAGAGACTGTCACACAGAGTGAAGTAAGTCAGAAAGAGAAAAATAAATACCATATGCTAACACATATATATGGAATCTAAAAAAAAAAAAAAACGGTTCTGAAGAACCTAGGGGCAGGACAGGAATAAAGATGCAGATGTAGAGAGTGGAGTTGAGGACACGGAGAGAGAGGAAGGGTAAGCTGGGACGAAGTGAGAGAGCTGCATGGACTTATATATACTACCAAGTATAAAAGAGATAGCTAGTGGGAAGCAGCCACATAGCACAGGTAGATCAGCTCAGTGCTTTTTGACCACCTAGCGGGACGGGATAGGGAGGGTGGGAGGGAGACACAAGAGGGAGGAGATATGGGGATATATGTATATGTATAGCTGATTACTTTTTTATACAGCAGAAACTAACACACCATTGTTAAGCAATTATACTCCAATAAAGATGTTTAAAAAAAAAAAAGAAAGAAAGGAAAACAGTTAGTGTAATCATAAGAGATGAACTTGATTTTCTTAGATGAACATCATATCAAAGAATAGGGCACTTTTCTTCCCCTTTCTGCTGGGTCCTCTGCTTTTTTCTTATCATAATAGAAGTTTCAAGAAAACATCAGCTAGTAGGAATAATAAAAGTCCTCTCATTAGTTTTCCTGGGCATTCTCCTAATGCTTGGCTTCTTAGTCAAGTACATGCACATTGAGTACCATGATTTCTGTGGTTGTCGTTTGAAACGGATATGCTTCTCCCAGTATCTCTCTAGTCTTAGGTTACATAGAGGATTTTTATTTTAACTTGCAAATTTATTACATTTTAATAAATGTCTTTTGGACATTTGTCAAAGAAATTATGTTTCTCCTCCTTCATCATAATAATTGTAGCCAGTATTTGTTTATCACGGGCAGACCAACTGCTAAATGCTTTAGGCGTATGTCATGTAATTTCTGAAGAGTGATATGAGTCAAGGACAGCTTTTCATGTTCCTTTTCCAAACGAGGAAGCTTGTTTAAATGCATTCAGTATCTCGTACGTGGTAAAGCCCAAGTATAACGTTTTGTGGGAGCCCAGGACAGATGTGGCTTCCATAGGAATGTGAGCAATCAGTATTTATTTTATAGTATTTACTCTATCTCTATTCTTTGTGTGTTTAACTTGCTAGTGTTTCATTCAGGATTTCTATATTTATATTCTTAGAATTTGTTCCTATTTTTGCCTTTTCTTATTCTTGCTATAAGTAACAGGTTGGTATCAAATTATACAATCTTTATAAAATATATTGGAAACATTACCACCTCTGGGATGCTTTTTGACAGTTTATGTAATTTATGGGACTTTCCTCTTTTTGGGGTGAAACAAACAAACAAGTGTGGATGGTCTTTCCTTCCCAGATTTTGTCAAGGTTTTTCATAGTTATGTACCTGCTTATGTTTCCTCCCTTTTCCTGAGCTAACGTTAGAATTTATATTTCCCTTGTAACTGTTAATTTTCCATGAGAATGTTTGTTCCTTACAAAGTTTTATGTTGCACTCCATTTTTCAACTTTTATACTAAAATTTTTAAAAACATAAAAATTGAAAGAATAGTAAGATAAACACATAAATACTCACCAACTCAATTCACAAATGAATATTCTGCATTTTTTGTAACAATATATTTGTATTTTTAAATAATTTGTAGACATCCTGTGACTTAATCAAGAAATGCTTTAGCCTGTATCCCCTAAAAAATGAGGATATATTCCAATGTACAAACTGTTCATACCTAATAAATTAACAATAGCACCTAATATCGTGTAATACATAGTTTATGTTCAAATTCTCTCTTATGAACCAATGATGTATTATAAGATTTTGTAAAACTTGAATTGTGTTCCAACCAATGTTCTGTGTTACATGCAATAAGATATGTCTCTTTATCTCTTTTAATCTAGACAGGTTCTCTCAACTCCTTCTTTATTTTCCTTCATAACATGTTTTTTTTTAGAAATAAGTCTTACAGAATGTTCCATGTTCTGGATTTTTCTATAAATGTTCTTTAACTTGTTTTTCTAGTCCCCGTATTTTCTGTACACTTCAAATTAGATCTAAAAGCTGGTTTACCTTCAGGATCGTAGGTAATCTGTGGAGTTAGCGTCTAGTTATAATCTTTGTCTGAATCAGTTATTTCCATATAAGGGTCTTTAACGTAGATCTTTCTGTAACTCCCTCATTAGTACATGAGCTCTTCCTTGCTTTCCGGCACAAAAGATGCCCAGTCTCATTTTCCACAGTCCCCACCCTAGACCTTGGGCTAACGATTTTTTTCAATACAGACTGGTATTAGTAACCATAATCTGATTACAAGAGATACTCACTGTTACTGGAGTGTCAGTGCCCATAGGTATAATCCGTGTGAAGGTACAGGGAAGTGACAGATAGGTTGACACACAATAGATAGATATATAGATAGAGACATAGATACACATAGATACCTTTAGCACACATATATTATTCATTACTATGTTGGCTTTATTATTTAATACGTGTAAGTTAGTTTAAAATTCATTATCCCAACATTGCTACTAATGATCGAGTTATGGAGTCAAGATTAAGATGGCTTGACAGTTGTTTCATTTTAAAAATATTTTCCAATAAGACTGTTCAGTACAGTTCTTTTTTGTTTTTTTATTATTTTTTGCACATCTTTATTGGATTATAAATGCTTTACAATGTTGTGTTAGTTTCTGCTGTAAAACTAAGTGAATCGGCTATAGGTATACATATATCCCCGTATCCCCTCCCTCTTGAGCCTCCCTCCCACCCTCCCCATCTCACCCCTCTAGATCGTCACGAAGCATCGAGCTGATCTCCCTGTGCTATGCAGCAGCTTCCCACTAGCCATCCATTTTACATTTGGTAGTGTATATATGTCCATGCTACTCTCCCTTCTTCATCCCAG
The DNA here is from genome assembly GCF_008692025.1 of Phocoena sinus. NCBI lineage: Eukaryota > Metazoa > Chordata > Mammalia > Artiodactyla > Phocoenidae > Phocoena > Phocoena sinus. The sequence continues at coordinate 2,975,599 of NC_045776.1, read as the reverse complement.
CTTCCCCTTCCTCCCCACGCCCTCAAGTCCGTTCTCTACGTCTGCATCTTTATTCCTGCCCCACCACTAGGTTCATCAGTACCGCTTTTTTAGATTTCATATGCATGTGTTAGCATACGGTATTTGTTTTTCTCTTTCTGATTTACTTCACTCTGTATGACAGACTCTAGGTCCATCCACCTCACTACAAATAACTCAATTTTGTTTCTTTTTATGGCTGAGTAATATCCCATTGTATATATGTGCCACATCTTCTTTATGCATTCATCTGTCGATGGACACTTAGGTTGCTTCCATGTCCTGGCTATTGTAAATAGAGCTGTAATGAACACTGTGGTACATGTATCTTTTTGAATTATGGTTTTCTCAGGGTATATGCCCAGTAGTGGGATTGCTGGGTCATGTTGTAGTTCTATTTTTAGTTTTTTAAGGAACCTCCATACTGTTCTCCATAGTGGCTGTATCAATTTACATTCCCACCAACAGTGCGGGAGGGTTCCCTTTTCTCCACACCCTCACCAGCAGTTATAGCTTCTAGATTTTTTAAGGATGGCCATTCTGACTGGTGTGAGGTGACACCTCATTGTGGTTTTGATTTGCATTTCTCTAATGATGAGTGATGTTGAGCATCTTTTTTCATGTTTTCCTTGGCCATGTCCAGTACAGTTTTTTGTTCAAAAGTCGCCTGAAATGATGCTACTGAAAATGCAGTTGTTTGTTACAATTCTTTCTTTGTTTAATTTTGCTTTGTTTCCCTTTTAATTTATATTCTAAACATTTACATAATTCATAGAAAAGTTTCATCTGTATCCCCACCTTACTTTCACCCCTTTCTTACACAAAACACAGCAGAATTACGTGCTCACAGTTTCCCCATGTCTTTCCCACTGCAAGTCTGCATACAGATATGAGGACAGACACCTTCCTCGCTCCTTCTCAGGCTGGCTAATCCTCCCTTGTGCAGTAAGTCATAATTTATTGGTGCAGGCATCTATCTCTAGGACTTGTGGTTTCTTCTGATACTTTGTATTTACAAAATTGTATGACCTTGCATTCAAGCTCATTCATACTTATAGATGTGTATCTTCCTGGTGGATTCTTAGAGATGGTTTTGCTGGGTCAATGGTACAGGTATGTGTAACTTTGTTAGACAGTGACAAATTATCTCTATAAATTCCATGTATATGAAAACGTGTTTTTCCACAGCCTCCTCACCAGTATGTTCTCAAACTTTGGGTTATTTTGCCAGAGAGCGAGAAATAAAGCTCCGTGTAGTTTCAATTTGCATTTCTTATCCGATGGGTAAAGTCACTCATTTTTTTGTTTCACACAATGAAGGGAACTGAGGATTCTTTTGCCCTTTAAACATTCTATTAATTGTTGTTAGTATTTAATACAGCAAATGTTTGTGCACATTTACCAACATGTCTTCCATTTTCATTTTTTGCAATTTATTGAGACTGTGTTTGTGATTTGTAACTTGACAATTTGGGTAAATATTCTGCGGGCAGTGGAAAAGAAATTGCCTTCTATCTTGAGGTAACAGAAGTCAAAGCATCACTTAGCCCAGTGATGTGCTTTGCTGGATAGAATGTGGCAGAAGAGATGTGCCCTCTTCGAGCTCAAGAGCCCTGCAGTTTCCCCCCATCCTCACCCCTCGCCCTGTGGTCCCAAGATCGAGCCTGGGCCAGCCCACTGGGGGTGAGAGATCTGTCACTCAGTGGTCTCATCACCCCAGTTAAAACTCAGCTAACCACGAGATGTGTGAGAGAAGTCCTCTCCACCCTCGCAGCCTCCACCTGATCCACCCACCAACTTACTGCATGTGCTCGCGAGCCATCTTGAGCGGGCCGAGAACAGCTGGACTCAGATTCGCCGAGCAAGTGGTCCTCGTCAGCCACCAGGTGGCGGGTGGTTTGTTAGGCAGCAGTGGACACCTGATACACCACCGTGGACCCTCTGTTCATCCAGCGCTGGGAGAGCTGAGCCCCTCAAATTCCCATGAACGTCATCCATCAGCCAAGAAAAACGAGACTTCAAACGAAATATTTTCTCTCTCGGTTTTATAGCCCGAACTCTCCCATCCTTTTCCTAGGTGGATTGCGCAGCTCCTCACTTCCATTAACTTCCTTTGAGGCTGTTTCCTTCCTTCGGGACCTGGTTTTCAAGGCTGTGCTGGATATCATTTTCATCTGCTCCCATCTGCATTATATCTGCAGGAATTGTTACACTTCAATATCTGCTTTACTCTTTTCTTACAGCTTCTGTCGCCGGTGATCCCATAACACCCACACGCTAACACAGCGACTAGGTCATTTTATAGTAATAAGGCATTAAGACAACTTGATTTTTGTCGAGTCACAGTATCCCTAAAAACAATAAAGTAACTTCCTCCGAGCAACTTCCACTCAGCTCTGCCACCGTAAACCATTCTTCAAACACTTTAAGTTTTCAGGTTATGTCACTTCCTCCACCCTGGTTTATTTTCTGGTGGAATTCACTCAAAGAAAAGTTGAGGAGTGTCTCAGTGTTCTGATATTCTGGATTTTAAGAACAGATTTTGTTTTGTTTTGAGGCTACATAGCTTTGTGTACAAGAACTCAGATTATTTCATCTTTGAGGTCAGACTGCGTTCTAATTGCTGCTCTGTGGCTTCAGCCTAGACATTGGCAAGTTCTTTAAAAAGTCTGTGCCTCAGTTTCCTGACCTTCAAAATGAGGACAATATTAGTCCCCATCCCATGGGGTTAAGTAAGACTTAAATGATTAATATTTACTGCGTAGCATATTGTAATTCATATTAGCAATTATTTTCATGTTTGTAAAATTCTAACTTTGATATTCGTAAATATTTAATTTTGATAAATTTGAAATGCCATCAACAATTTTTCTCCAATAAGGGTGTTAACTGTTGACTGTTTCGTTTAATATATCTAAATTTTCTAGATTTTCCCAGGTAATCAGAACATACTAATATAACGCATATATGCATATATATATACACGTATATATGTATATAGAGAGAGAATATGCGAAATCTTTTGTTTCCTAGCTGTCTCATGAACGCTGTACCTTCCATCAACAATAAAATGAGATCATCCTAACAGATGCTGCAAGCTCAACAGAGACCAGCAAAAAAAGTGTGGGGGATGCAGTGGGGATGAGAAACTGAATTTTCTCCTCTGGACATATCTGTCCTTGCAGATTTCTGAAATCTTTTGCTATAACGATAAGTACGTTTTCTTTGTTGCTCATCTTCCCATTCCTCCTAGTCATCCAATATCCTATTTCACTAAGCTGTTGAAATGAATTCTACCCTGCACTAATACCCAAAGTCCTTGAGGTGCTAAAGAAAATACTGCATATAAAATGCATGGACAGGCAAAATAGGTTTACATAACGTTAACGTAGACAAATGGCAAGTACAAAATTATATCTAGCTGCAATTTAATTAGATTAATTAGATCAATGTAATTAGTAGGGCTACATTACCCTAGTTAGACTTCGGCACTCTCCACCCCCCTCCCCGCCCCCCACCCCCAGCTCAAAATGGTTTACAGCCCTCAAACATCATAATAGCACATGGAGTACTGATGCAGTAACATATCAATTTCCCCATGAACACACCATTAAGAGAAGGAGTTTGTAGGACACTCAAGAGACACATAAAATGTTACCCTACCAGGGAAAAATTTTGATAATATAGACTGAAAAATATCTCTGCTGTCAAAAGACAATATTTACTTCATGTTAATCCCAAGTTTAAGTCTGGTCATGATTATACAAAAATGAATTTAGCAAACAGGTTCTGGAGTGGATCTAATGAATAAAACAGACTTCTTTTGACTTTAGTTACAAACCCTGCAGAACTTAAGCTTCAAACACCCACTAAATCACAGACGTGACTGAACCGCGGGGCCATCCATTGACCACATGGCAGATGGCAAGGTCCATAAACGTCCCTTAACCTCTAGGAACTATGGGTGAATTAGATCTCAATCAACAAGACGACGAATAACCAGGCTAATTGGTGTTCTCGGTCCGGGGAAGAGACTGCTCGGCTCAGCCTCTATGATTTGTTCTTTTCAATGATACCATCAAATCTCCTTAATTATGACAAACTAAGACTTCTCTTTATGGTGAAACTGATGAAAAAGATCGTTCACTAGAGCAGCCTTGTTCACATGATGTGCACAATGCTAATTTGCTAATCCTCGACCTTATGGTCAAATAATTATGTTTACAGCCCTAATGGCTGCCTTTTAGTTTGGTCTTTGTGTGGAAACCATGGTGGTTAAAAAACTCCAAAATTATAGCACTGAAATTGACAGAAACTATGGGAAAATAACCAAATGTTCATCAATTCAAAGATTTGCCTAGTTTTAGAATGGTAATCAAGAACTACAGGACTTAAACAGAAGAAAGGAAGGAAAGGAAAGAGAGGAAGAGAGAGAAAAAATCTCGCAATTGATTTGGACAGGCTAGAGTTGAACTTAAACCAAGCCTGAACATGGCCCCTGCAAAGATCTCATCGGAGAAGGATGTCCCCACTCTCTGTAATCACCCTTCCCAGACTTCTTGGATTCCCATTGCCCTGAAGGCAAAATCTCTTCATCTTTGTGGCCTAATTTGTACTCTAGCAAATATTGACATCTATTTCAAAGAGAATGCAAAGAAATCTGGTGTTCATCTGATTTTTGTTTTCATCTTTCTGTTCTCAAGCATAAATTAAGATATTCTGCTAAATGTTAGCTTCTGTAGCCTAATTACACCGAATATACTGTAGTTGATAGTGTTTACACACTGCAAACTACTTAGCATCTTATATATAGTAGGAAAGATGTGTTTAAATATGTTTGCATGGCTTGTACTTGTATATCTCTAAAATAGACTTGAGTAATTATCAAGCATTGCCATCACCATGCTTTTTTGAGTTATAATTAAAATGTATCTTTTTTATTATACTTTCAATTTTTGCTCTAGAAAAATGTTGAATTGTAACTGCACGTTCAAGATTAAATTAATGTGCTCCTTCAAAAAGCAATCTGAGCCATCTTTTACCTATAAATATCATAATTTGGTAGTGGTATGTGTGGAAGAGAATTTGTATAAATATTTAAATAAGTGCCTTGAAAACGGTAAACACTCCTCCTAAATTTAAGATTTGAATGGCACATATTCCTTCAGGAATGGTGACGAACGTATCAATGTACATTTATCCTTGGCTGGCAATCCTAAATTTGAGTGGCCAGATTCTCCTCTTAACCCCTTTCTACACTTGGAAGTGAAACTACATCCTTGTGAAATTCCATTCCTGTTCATTTCTTTTTCAGGAAATTCATTTAAAATTTCATTTTGTTTCTTAGACTGACCCACAAGATTTTGTTATTGCAGGACTGTATCTCGAAGGTGATCAGAAAGAGGCATGACTGAGCTGGAATATGGTTCCTAGTTGCCAACTGGAAAGAACATAATAAATGTAGGATTTATTGATCATTTTATTCTTGGGAACCAAAAAAATTGATGTCAGATAGAACTCTGTTCCTCAGACCCGTGATTCCCCAAACTGGGCATAAGGTTTAGACAAAATATCATCAGAACATGCAAAAACAGTGATTTAGACCCAAGATAGGGCACTTGGACATGTAATACACTGCATTGGAAGGGAGTGCACTGGGGGACCAAGAATATAAGCTTAGTGTTGAACACAAGCTCTGGTCAAATTGGTGACTCTGGAAACTCCTTGATCTCCCCATCCACAATTTCCTCACTTGCATATGGAGACTAATGATGGTCTCCAAGTATCAGCAAGAGGATCAAACGTGTTGCTGAAGAAATTAAATGATCTTATGTGTATAATACAGTCACAGCATGGCGTCTTGTTCGTAATAGATAGTCAATAGCTATTAGCTATAATGATTACACTTGGTTTGCTTTAGTTTTCACAATGACCCTTATCTAGTGGAACTAGAAGAGAGAAAAAGGGCTATTGTTTACTAATCCCCAGAGAGGAAAATCACAGTTCAATCCTTAATGCTCTCAGATCAAGGTGGACAAGAGGCCAACTGCCATCATTGAGGAAAAATGGCAAAGACTCTTGTGGCTCCTGAAAGAAAAAGGGCATCGAGATAAGACCAGGAGAATCCCAGCTCTGGGATGTCCAGTCAGATTCCTGAGACTGAAACCAATGTGCTAGTCAGGTTCGACATGAGTGTACTTGTTCGTCAAGGGACAGCTCTCCGATAAGTGAGTGCCCCTCACATGCCTGGACCCAGGGGTCAGCAGTCGATGAGCAGACAAAAAGCCCTGCTTTCACTGAACCTACACTCTGATGAATGAAGCTCTCTCTCAGATGGGAACAGTAACATTTCCTTCCTCATCTGACTGTTACAATAGTTCAATAAGGCAACGCCTACAGAACACTTCACACTGTGCCTCTTTTTTAAGTCACGTAAGAATGATCAGCAGTTACTTTTAAAGTGATCATTTTTATCATGATTATTCTTACTGTTGGGCAACAGCTTGGGAACCCACAGTAACTTACCCACTGTCTCCTTCCCTGGCCCTGTGGCACTGAGCTTTGCATTACATTCCTTCAGCAGTATAAGCAAGTGAGATTAAATAGGTCCCTAATAGGAACAGTGAGATACACAAATAGCCCAGTATTGACCTAGATGTCTGTCGTATTTATCTGCACACCGAGAAGACTCCTCTCACATTCCAAGATAAACATGTATCTGGAAACTCTTCAAGATACAAATGTGGGCCATGTACCAGAAATGACATCAATCCCCAAATTAATGTGTGTGGGCTTGATGTGAAATTATAATTAACAATGTTTGTAGCCTTAATTTCAACATAATGATGTGAAATTAGAATATGATGATCTGAAGTTAGGAACCAAGAAATTTTTAGTGTCTGTTTTATGATGACTCTATTTAAGGTATCTTAGATATTTTTAAGCACATACTACTGAATACCTTTCCACAGAAATAGGTTTCATTTTATTTTCTTTCTATCGTTTTTATACGGATTTTTAAAATAGTGTTAAAAGGGGACGTTCAAGAGGGTCTCTTCTTTAAGGAAAGCTGAATGAATTTCAGATTTTCAAGGCACACACTGAGGTTCTGAATTGAGAATGAGCCTGACTGAAACAGCAGTTCCCGTTTTAATTTATTCAAACAGTATTGCTAAGCCTTTAATAAACCACATAGGAAGTAGCCCAGCCATTTCAAAGATGGCAACAAATATCATTAACAAATGCAAAACAGCCAACCATCTAAAAAGTAACTGCATGGGAATTCAATTACAGGAAAAAGTGGGTCAGGGGAATCGCCACATTTCCGACTTTATTGGTGTTCTCGTGACCAGGCCAACTGGAGACAGTGAAGAAATTGTTCTTTTTTTGCTCAAGATATTAACTGGGAGGAAAATTTCTCTGAAGTCCTAGGGTTCTGATCATGCAGAAGATTCTAGGGTCCTCAAAAATCTCACTAGGAATTGGTCGCGCTGAGACAGTAGCTTTCCCACTGGAATATGATGGGATGAAGGATGATTCAGACAGAGAGCTCTGGTCCCACAGAGACTTGCCCTCATTGCTGGTGACCCAGCAGGCAGGTTTGACTTATGGGAACAAATGTTTCCAGCCATGAAAACCCAGGAGTTGAATATTCTTCATCACAAGTGTTTAAAGCACTGGTTTACAATTACAGAATTTTAAATAAGCTTCTCAAAACTCCTTCCTTGGGGAAATTCCCATTTAAAAATACCTACAACTACAGAAAGGTGAACATAATCCTGAAATGTAGTATTTTAGACATCTGCTCACCACCAATGATGTGACTGTCAGACAAAGGGTGGGGCTCCAAAGCCAGGCCAGTCCCTTGCTCCTGCCCTCAAGGACAATCTCACAAGGGGTCCCACAGAGCCTTTGAGAAGCCAGCCAAAGGCTGGGGTGTTTCAGAAGAAGGAGAGCCCAGCGCGGACAGGGACGATGCCGAAAGTAACTACCCTTTGTAAACTCTGCCTGGAAAGCTTTTTCTCAAAGAAAAAGCACAGAGAAGCCCATTTTCAGGAGTATCACAGTTGACTTGCAATTTGTTACTGAACTTTTGAAGAGACAGGAATCGGCTGATGGCTGGACCCTGGGTGCGATCAGTGAATGCCTCCTTTAGCCGTGGTAAGATTCTAACGGGAGGAGAACTGTTTCCACACTACCTTCCTGCTGGCTCTGAGTCTGTGTGGGAGATAAGGAAGGTGGAAGTCTCAAAAGAAAGAATGGGGCCAGAGCAGAGGGGGTCTGGCAGCCTTGGCTCTGCCCCCTGGAAGCACCTGCTGACTCTGATGCCAAGAGGGCTCCCATTTTGCCATTTTCCAGCCCTGATATGGCGAAGCGTCCCACCTGAAATGACCTTCCTAGCCCTATCCCATTCTCTGTCCCTGCTTAACCATGTGGCTATGTGTCCTGGCCAGTTAGGAATCTTTGTGTTGATTGTGGGAAGTTGGTAGGCGCTGAGGAACCTCACAGATAGACGGGAGGGTGTTCATTGCTGGAGCCTATTTTCCATTTCGTAGGAGGCATTCTTGCTCCAAAATGGATGAAAAAGTCCTCGCTGGTGGGGACATTGTGCGTAGCATCTTGATAAGAGATGCTACTCTAACATACCAGGTTCAAGAAAATCCACATGGCGTTAAAATTCTTGCTGCTCTGTGAAAATTGAAAATTATTTGTAAATAATCCTCATTTCAGGATACTCCAGTATCACCTTTCTTTCAAATTACTAAATATGTGAAAATGTCTCCCTTCTCTTATCTCAATGCTAATTCCCCACATTACCATCCATTTGCTTTATTCAAGGACATCTGCCTCATTTATGTTCCTCTTTATCTGTCTTTATAAAAATCTTTCATCAGCCCTGGATCATCTTGCCTTCCCAGACATCTATTTCCTGATTCTTCTCCTAAAAATCTGCTGTTCATAAACACTCTTCCTGGAAGACAGCAAGGTTCTCTAACTTGAGGGTGGCTAAGAATGACCCAGAGACCACATAAAAATACATAGGTCTGGGATCTGTGGTGAGGCATAGAAATTCACATTTTACCCGGGTGACGCGTGTGATTCTGAGGTGGCAGTCCACCAACTAGGGAAAGATGACGCCCAGAAGTGACCACGATTGCCCTCCATGATCTGTCAAGCTCAATGTCTAGTAGTTGACTCATTAAAGAAACGGTCAGTTCAACCTGAACCTCCAAGTTGGTGACTTCCCGTGACTTCTCTGAAATTTTGAGACATTCTATTTCTTGTGCCCTTGGTGATCAGTAAGCCTTACATTCCTGAGGCATCTATGACAAGGCATGACCTTGAAATGCTCCTTAACAGTTCTGGGTCATTCACATCCCAGGGTGATAACCAGTTAACCAGATAACCAGTTAACCTGGGAACAAACCCTGTGGTCTACACACATTTGACGGAGGTAGAGATGCACGGCGTTAGATAAAACTGCATGCACACACATAAGGTAATAGGCCTCATTTCATTCATACTGGCAATTTAAAATGTGATATGCTTTTTTACGGATGTGAAGGAAACCTAACTTTTGACAAAAGTGAGAGTCTTTTTGTTGTTATTTTACTCTATTTTAGACTATATTATCCCCAAAGGAAAGTCAGTAGATATAAGGAAAACGTCAGCAGAAAGATGGAATTCTATTTTTTTACACATATATAAATGAAGTTTTCTTACAGAATGTGCCTCCCCTTGTTTTATAGGTATTGAAGACTCACTAGCACAGCTAATTCAAGGTAAAAATAAGTCACAGTAACAGTGCTCAGTTAAAAGCCAGCCACCAGGAGAGCGCCTGAAACCACCGCACATTAACACCCACTGCCTTGCATTGCTATGAAGAGCCTATGAAACTATGAACATAGTTTTGGATGATATTTTATTTATTTATTGTTTTTGCGGTACGTGGGCCTCTCACTGTTGTGGCCTCTCCCGTTGCAGAGCACAGGCTCCGGACGCGCAGGCTCAGCGGCCATGGCTCACAGGCCCAGCCGCTCTGCAGCATGTGGGATCTTCCCGGACCGGGGCACGACCCCGTGTCCCCTGCATTGGAGTCGGCAGGCGGACTCTCAACCACTGCGCCACCAGGAAAGCCCTGGATGATATTTTAGGTAGAATGAAATCAACAAGCTGCAGACCTCAGGGTACAAATCAGAAGTATCTCCTCCTCTAGGGGCAATTGCACTGACCTACTCACTCACCTGGCGTTGTCCACTTGAGCGGAGGTTAAACAAATAGACAGGGGTTCTACCCAAGGGTGCACAGGAACAGGAGAAAGAATTGGGGACAGAGATTTCAAATGCATTCAGGTAAGCAGGTTCCTTTTCACCTCGGAGAGTTTCAGCATCCTCTCAAAAGCTCTGGTAAGCGGGGAGGGGGAAGATTGCTTTCTGCATCACTGCAGTTTCCAGAAAACATTAACTTCATAAAGCACAGATTCTAGCTTTTGGATGTTTTGGCAATCTCAGTAGAGGTAAAGATCAAGGATTTCCCTACTGGCAATTTGCAAGTGAGGCTCTAAGCTTTTTCTTTCAGAAGAGATGAGGGAAACGGTACAGTAAAATTCCTTCCAAAAGAAAACAAGAGGTAACTGTACTGAAAACGGGGCTCATCTGAGCTTCTGAGAATTAGTGACCTATTTTTCTAGGTATTATTTCTGAAATATTATTCCTCTCCGCTTCCCCATCTCACGCATGTATTTATATGTATCGTTTTCTTTCTATCTTTTTGGTTCTGTTTATACTGCAGCTTCGCATGTAAAGCCAAGTCTTGTTTATTTCCTGCAACGCAGCTATCCCCAAATCCTCAGCCTATTTGGAGGGTGTTTGGGGTTTTGTTTTTTGTTTTTTGTTTAATCTGGAAAGCATCCTGTTCTGTAGTATTTCAAATTTAGAATTCCATTTAGCCGCAATATGAGAACAAAGAGATAAAGTGCAGTCTTGTGTGTTTCAAGTTCGGAGGAATCTCAGCCACATTCCATAGATTATTTTGATTTAGTTTTAACAAAATACCACATTAAATCACTCTAATGAGCTGTTTCTGTTCCCCTCTCAGTACAAGGTCATTAGGTACAAGACAGCATCTCTCTGCACCGTCTTCACTATTTCATGGGCTACATGTCAAAAAAGGCTTTGATGGTTTTCCATAGCGGAGACTAGGACGCGACTGTTCCTCAAGGAAGGGGTTTGTACCATAGCAGGGAAGCAATTTGTCATGCTTCCCCAGGACCGGTCCCGGGCCCTTCACGCACATGTCGGGTCTTGGGAGGAAGGCTCACCAGCCCTCCTCTGTCACTTGCTCAGAAATCAGCTGTCTCATAGATTCCACTACAACACCATCTCTTTTCCACGTTATGCTTTCTTGGGATGAAAAGAAAAGCCTGAAATTAGCGTACGCATTTAAAGTATCTGTCACTAAATGAATTGTGCTTTTTTTAAGGGTAACAGCTGTCTTTTTAATTAATGAGAGGCGCGGATACTTGATGCTCACCAAATATTGCACCGCACATTCTGTTCAGCCCTGGCAGGCCCGGCATTCCCTTCCATTTTTCGATGGAACAGACAGCAAGGTGAGAGCAAGCAGGTGGCTGAACGTGACTGGCTTAAAGCTGTGTGTGAGATGCTAATTACAGAGGAACAGCTCCTGTTCCGGCTTCCAATTAGGGGTCTGAACAACCTCCTCAGTACTTTCTGCGGTTGTTAGCGTGTCTAATTATTTATCTCCCGGTGGAATCTTTGTGAAAGCTGGTATTCCGGTGACCAGTGGAGTGGGTGGGTTCCCATCCAACGCTAGATGGACTGAAACAGGCCTGACGGTGATGCTCCGGACAATGTGGAGTCTGGGTTGATGGTCAGCAAAGTTTTCCCAGATGGCAGGGCAAGCCCCACAGAGGCCACCCTTGGTGGAAGGAGGGCCAGGTCTCCCATCCAACAATCGCACAAGCCCTGGCTCTCCTCCAGCCCCTTTCCTGAAAGGGGAGGAATCAACCACCACTCCCTCAAAGTACCAGAAAAGAATGTTTGCCCTCACTGCAGGCGTGGTTCTAGGAGAAATGTGCACATTAGGCGTAAGCTTACTAACCAAACCTAAGCAAACGCAGCCGCTGCTTTTCTGGTCATCTATCAACTTCTATCTATTTTCTCATCAAAGTCTAAAGACCTACACCATGAATTATTGAGAATAAAGTCGGCAATAATTCACATTATTAAACAACGTTTTATTGCTGGTTGGTAAGTCTTTACGAAGTCATATCAGTATAATTCTTACTTAAGAAATATATACTGTAAGTATATATTATATACTGTGTATATATGATATATGTATACATAGTAGAAAATATATTTATGCATATTTTTTAATTTTGTGGCTACTCTTTCTTAACCAGCTAACATTTGTGTACACTGGGATGTTGGTGAATGGAAGATATATGTGCCACCCTTGATTAAATCTTAGAGGCATTTCTAGCAAAATCTAAGATAGGTTTCTGCCCAGCGAGACTGTGTAGGGAGATTCACTAATGCACAAGGTGCTGAGCAGCTGTGTGGAGATGCGTTTGTGGGGGAACTTGCTTTAGTGTGACTTCCCACGTCCACCTGAGGTTCGAGAGAGACCTTCGAGATCAAGACGGTCAACCTGGGCACAGCGGCAGAAAACGTCAGCATCCCTTCTGTCTGCACAGCTTCCACAATGCTTTGCTGCGTTTGCCATCTGACCCTTAGGACGAGCCTGGGAGAAGGGCAGGAAAGTTGCTGCCTCTCTGATGACATCGATGAGGGGAAGTTGGCACAGAAAACGTTTGAGGTTGAACAAAGCCTGTGGTCATAAAGGAATAAGGAATGGAAAGGACCCAACACAGATCCCCGGGTGTGTGTGTGGGGGGGGTGTTTTGGTAGAATATACGGAGTCTGCACAGGGCTGCCCTTCAAGAACCTTGGCCTCAGCTTTCCCTCTGAGAATTCAACATGCAATCAACACAGCACAATCACAGCCTAACAAAACAAAACCCCATCAGTGAGATAGATCTCTCTCATGTCTGGCAAGAATTAATAGCACCCTTATTAAACACACTGCTGGCGTGGAGGGAGAGAAACCTAGGTATAAGAAGTAGGTCCAAACTGGAAGCATGGTGAGGAGAGTTATACAGGCAGAGCTTTGCACAACTCAGCTAAGTACTGATCTGGGAAGTGGGCCCCGTCTTTGGACTCAGTGCCCGCTCTGATTAAGAGGTGCACGGCATCACGCGGCCGGGCATTGCAATAATCAAACTCGGTGCTCTTGCTCTGACGGCCCGTTCCCCAGGCACCCTTCTGATTGTTTGACTTCCCAAGTAGCCTGCCTACAGGGAGAGAATGTGTCGGTCAGGATGAAGCGAACATCTGGTCTACCTGACAGTTCTATTACTCACTGTAAATTAATGCACTGGCTGGCTGGTCTCCTCCGCCCGTCTCCTGTGAGATGTGTTCACCTGTGTCAGCGTCCTTGAACTCTGGGACCCTGAAAACTCTGAGCCTGCACATTGGAGGTCCTGACCCAAGCCAGGTTGGAGGACCACTCTGTAAAGTTTCTGAAGGTCTCAGTTAAATTAAAATATCATCCTTGAGGACCAGCACCTAAACAATTATTATTTCTTTGATCAAAAATTGACCCTAAAGTTTTGACACAGTGGGATGTAATCCAGAGACACCAGGTCAGCCTCGAGCTAAGTTAGAGACCTGTCAGGAATTAACAGTTGATACCCTGGACAGGATGATAAGGCAGGACTAGGTGACCACCAAGCCCTGGGGGCCTTAAGCTGCCACGTCCAGGCAGGAAGTGGGCTGGGGCATTTTTAATAATGAGAAGTGATCTTATAAGTGTTGAGGGATTAAGAATCAATGTAAGGGAGACCCCTTGAAAGAACTTTGAAATAGCTACAGAGCTTTCTCCCCATTGACGTTTTCTCATACAATACGGTGACAATATGACAATAACGAACTTGTCATAAAAGAGCAGTTCAGACCTTAGACTGTTTCTCTCTGATGAAGCCACCGTTCGTATAAGAAGAGAAGAGCAGGATCACCTGTGGTCCCAGGGAGCAGCCCTTGTAGGTCACTCGGTGTCTCAGTGTCGTGTTACAGACCACAGCCCAAGATGTGGGTGCAGTGGACACACTACACCAGTCACGTGAAAAGTGCATATCGAAAGTCTGACGGGAGCAGCTTTTTGCAGGTCTCTAACGACTTTGATTCAGAGTGGATCTGCAGCAGGGCCACTCGGATGTGGCAGTGCCAGGCCAGCACCCCAGGGGGCACAGTTCAAGGGCACCCTCATGCAAAAGGCATCAGGGAAACGTGCAAAGTGGTGGCCCTGGGCTGAAGGATGCTCAGCATACACCTTTCCCATGAACATCTTCTTGAATTACAGAGTAAAACCCACAGGCACGGAAATAAAGGCAATAATGCAGCCTTCCGTTCTCACGGCTCCATGTCCCATTTTCACATCCATTACCTCCCCTGGATGGAGTCATCCCTATTCTGACACATCTCAGAAAAATTGCGAACGTGGTTCTCTCTGGCTGCTGGGTGGCCAGTCCCCTGTGCTATTTAGCTTACCGCACCCGGGTTACGTTCCGAACTGCATACATTTTCTTCATCGGGAGTAACTCGGGTGAATGATGGCTGCCCATCAGTTTCAGAGACGTGAGGACCGGTAGGGTGCTGGCTGCATCCCTGCATCGTTCAGACAGTTGTCTGTCTGGGAGAGCTGAAGTGAATCACAGCCGAAGATAACAGCACTGTAAGGACAGTGCCTGGGGGAGCAGAAAAGAATAATACCTGGGCCATTTCATGTGCTATTTTCAGGAATAGAATATTGGGAAATTTCAAAGACATTTGATAATTCTAAACAGCTCGTTAAATCACCCTGCTCACTCCGAAAGAGAACAGCTTCCAAATCTGCATTCATATTGCTGAGGGGGAAAAGCATTAGGAATAACTCCTGCACAGATTTTTGGCAAGCGTCAGGGCCCTTTTTTTCTAAAGACATTCTCTCTATTGCCTGCTGCTTGCTGTTTCATAACACTTGACAAATTCACAGTTCTTAAAAGCCCCCATAAATGTTTGGTAAATTGCTCCATTTTATCAGGGAGTTCTCAGAGCCTGGTCCCTGATATTCACCCTGTTTTCATTCCCCATTCCTTGTTTATCTTTATTTTGATGCCTTTTCCAACATCAAAAGGCTGTCATTATTAGTATCAGCGATCTCATTATTATTATCGTGACGTTAGCCGCAGAAAAGATCTGCCATCTGCAAGCTGGAAATTCCCACAGCCTTTAAGAGCCTCCTCTCCTCCTGACAAGCTCATAAAAATAAATAAATAAAGCCATCCCAAGAAACATCTGAAGGCATCTTAAGTTCTTACGTGGCTTCAGGAAAGATACACATGCCCAGCTCCACTTCGCCTAAGAATGCTTAAGCTGAACGGGAGCCAGAACGTGACTCCACCAGCAATACTGAGAAATCCTTCCTAGCGTTCCATTTAGACAGGAGGAGTAATTGAAGGGCGTGTGGCTGGGAGAGGGTGGAGGAGGGAAACAGGAGAGCGTGTGATGGAATACGGCTGAGAGGGGACCAGGGGATGGGGTGGAGCGGGGAAGTTAGTAAAACTGCACTGGAGACCTAAATTATAGACCTGTTTGGAATATGAATCCCCGCAGCTGCAAGAAGGAGGCCAGCCGATTGAAACTTGTTTGGAATACTTCCCTGGACAAGTTCTATTAAAAATGACATAGTGTACCCTAAACATCAGATCATGTGCTCAAGCATTTTGTCAGTCCTCCAGCTGACTCGTTCCCAAAAGCACAATGTACTGGACATTATACCGGGACTGAAAGAAGCAGCCAGCACATGTTTCCATCACTCAGAATTGCTACCTTTTTAAACACAAGTATGTAAATGAAATATTTTCCCCAGGCAAGCCCGCCCTGGGCAGGTACCTAGCACACGCTGACATGATGCAGCGGGAGTTCACGTTAATGGTGTTCATCCATCCCCCGCCCTACCACCCCGTAAGGCAGTCCCACGAGAGAGAACTTAATACCAAGGAGAAGCTGGCTCGGCCCAACAGCATCCATATTAAAAGAAAAAGAAATGCAACCAGGAATCAATTTTCCTTGAACAGCTGTTTGTCGCTGTTTCATTTCTACCCTGCAAGTCCACTTTCAGAGATTATCTAATAATTGCAACCGTGCATGGGCTCTGCAGAAACACATGAATAACATTCCCTCTTCTCCAGTCCTGCAACTAGCAGTCACGGTGATCACGGAGATATTTCACAGTACTTCTGAGAGGGCCTAGACTTTTGGGGGGGCTCACGGGGAGTGTCAGGAAATATTCTTCCCCAAATGACACAAAGCGGGGCCCTCGGCTTCTAGCCAATCCACTCATCTTGGTACCGCCCAGGGAAATCTTGGAGCTGTTCTCCGAATTCCTCATTCATTTCCGGGATGACCCCATCTGAAGCGGGTGGTATTAGCATTAAATCACAGCCGGGAGACAAAATCACACCCTGAGAGGCAGCGAAACCGCCTGGCTGGGACCGAGTGGCTTCCTGAGCTCAGAGGCGGGGAGCGCTGGAATGTGGGGAGCAACAGGACAGGGTGAGAGGTAGTTACACAGAAAACAGGTGCCTGCTAGCTGCAGGGGCTCCCAGCCAGCACGGCAGGGGCTCTGTTGACATTGAAAGGCAGCTGAAATATACTCGTGGCCAAAGTCATTTCCTCCCCGACCCCTCCATCTTTAATTAATTTCAGGACATCTTAGGACTTGGAAGGATATGTGGGGGGAGACAACACAAAACCGAGGGCTGCTTTGTTTGATCTGTCTACCATCCCCCCCCTCTTCCGGTAAAATCGAAGGGACCCTGGAGAAGGGGATGTAGGAGAAGGGATTTTAACAAGAAAGAATAAGGAGGAGCATTCAGAGTTGGAGGGTTGATGACACCAGGTTCTAGAATACGGGATGTAGCAAAAGAAAATAAAATATCATCAGGAAGGTGGGATGGAAGGTGACTAGATGCACACCTAACCTATTTTGCAGGTGGCCTTAGAATTGACCTCTGGTCCACCTACACAGAACACACACATACACACGCGTGAGTGTAGGTGTGTGCATGGAGGTGAGCCCCTTGTCTGGAGGCTTTACTCTTTAAGGCCAGCTCTGCCGGAAGTTGTCCCTCCTACCCCCAACGCCCTACCGCCAGGACCCTTGCCCTCTGGCTGTCACAGAGCTCTCACGAGGGAGGCAGCATCATGGCAGGGCCCGGGGCGATGATCACAAAGCTTCTTGCTGTCACTGGACCTGGTTCATATCCTGTGCAGGTCCCTGAGACACTCCACAGAGTTATTACTCGGTTGTAAATCCAGGAGCTTAACATTTATAAAGCACAGGGAACTGCTAAAACCAAATGCGGTTTCGGAAACTGACACTGATGAAACTGTTTGGAAACGGCCTCATTTCCCGATAAGTCATCTGAGGGTGGGTTTCCCACAGCCTGAAGGGGCCAGCTTCCTCTCTGCAGGGCTGTTGGCCTCTGTAGCCCAGCAAGTCCCAGAGGGAAGGATGGCCAGGAGCCCACTGAGCATTGTTTGAAACTCAATTACCACCTGCAGTGGCTTGAATGGCGGCCCCCAAAGAGATACGTCCACGTCCTCAAGCCCAGACAGATAAATGTGGAAAAGGGCCCTCATTTGGAAAAAGGAGTTATTCCCCAACTCCTCCTCTCCCAGGCCCCCCAAAACCATTAATCTCCTTTCTGTCTCTATGAATTTACTCGTTCGGGATATTTCATATAAATAGAATCATACATGACTTTTTATGTCTGGCTTCTTTCACTTAGAATTACGTTCTCAAGGTTCATCCACGCTGCAGCTTGTCTCAGCGGTTCCGTTCTTCCTAGGGCTGAATAATACTCCACTGTGTGGGGAAAACACATTTCGCTCAGCTGTCATCTGTTGTTGAAGGATAGTTGGGTTACCCACTTGTTGCCTCTACCACGCCAGTATCTGGCTAGCTGGGAGAGTGCTGCTATGACCACGCACGTATGTTTGTCTGTTCGAGTCTCTGTGTTCAATCCTTAGACTATATACCTAGGAGTGGAATTGCTGGTCATATGGTACTTCCATGTTTAACTTGTTGAGGACTCATCAAATGGATTTCCACAGTGGCTGCACCATCTTTCATTCCCACCAGCAAAGCATAAGGATTCCAAATTTTCCACATCCTGGCCAATACTTGTTATTTCTGTTCATTATTGTTTTTTTCACCCTAGTGAGTGGGACGTAGAATTTCATTGTGGCTGTGATTTGCATTTCTCTAATGACTAATAATGTTGAGCATCTATACATGTCCTTGCTGACAACCTGTATTTCTTCTTTGGAGGCATGATATCTGGAACCCTTTTGGTTTTGGGTTTGTTTGTTTTTTTTTTTTGTAGCTTGTCTTTTTTCTGCCCCTCACATGTACAGTTCTTTCCTAAACCAACTTCTTTCTCTGATTTTGCAGTTAGATTCAAATTTTATCTTCTAACTCTGAACTTTCACTCCATATTTGACTTATTATTTTCCCATAATCATTACATATGTCCCCAGGAGATCCTAAAGCAGCATAAACTCACAGGTCTTAGAGCACATTCACCACATGCCCTGCAAACCTGTTGTTCTGATTTCCCTGTTTCTTGTAACACCACCAAGCCCTCCCAGACTCCAAAATTTAATGCCGGAGAATCATCTCTGACTGTAGGCTTTGCCCCCTACAAGGAGTCAGGATTCAAATCCTCTGCCCTAACTTGAGTTCATTCCTTCCTCTCCCGTTATTTCTTTTGCAGACATCTCAACTCAAATGCTCACTATTATTGGAAAATTACAGAGCCTTCCTCTTGGCTGTGGCGGGTTGTTGTAATTACAGCCTCAGTGACACCTCTCTCCCCGTGTCTGTCCACAGACTTTGCCATGTAGTTGGCGGTGTTCTCAGCAAGATCTGGGCTCTACCTCACTGCCCCGTAGGTTAGAGGCTGGCTCTCTGACTGGTCTGATGAATACAGGGAGCAGCAGTGATGTTTTCAGAGCTGAGTTCAGAACAATTTCCACTCTCACCATTTAAAACACGCCCCAGAGACTCCACGCGAAGCAGGTAGTCTGGTTACTGGAGGATGAGACAGCACATGGAGGAGAAGAGAGGCACCAGCTGGGACCCGCATCTAACCATGGAGTGGGGCAACCTGTACCCTCCAGCCCAGTTGCCAGAAGGAGATTGCAATCACGACCCCTCACAACATTCAGCTCACACCTCCAAAGCCAGCAGGAAAATCTCTCTGTCCCACCTGCTCAGATAGAGGCTGCTATGACAGGATCTAGTCAAGGGAATGACAACCCATCAGCTGAGCCATATTGTCTTGGCTGGAACCAAGTCACGGCTATCACCACACTCCAGATTGGCGTTGCGTTGTACAAAAGCAGGCCGCCTTGGGCATCACCTCAGGGTGAGCCCGCCACAGGCAGGAACGGACTAAATAGTAATAATTGCTGCAGTGTTAATAAAACTGATACGTATTGGGGGTGAGTATCAAGAAAACATAAATCATGAGAATGAACTTTAGTGTACAAAATCATAGATCATTCAACCATGTCAAACTCCATTCCAAATCACTAATCCTCCAAAAGATGGTCCAGAGCTGCGACAGTATGCACACTCTGACCTGGTAATCCCACTCTGAGACATTTGTACTAAGTTAACAATTCAACAGAAGAACTGCTTCCCTAAATGAAGAGCTTTCAGCCTACTGAGCGGGTCCAGATGCACTCTTCTTTCCATGACCCCAGCAAGGGTTGGCCATCCTGCTTGCAGGGTGTAGCCTCAGAGCCTGTGACAATATCAGGCCTGCTTCAGGGAGGAGCTGGGACCTAGGTTAGCCTTGAAAATGGGAAAATTGTGTAGAGAGGAGAGGAAAAGTCATCCAGGTCAGAAAATCTAACACCTTTTAGGCATGTTCAAAAATAAGGGCATAGATACTCTGGCTACAGTAGAGGGTGCATGGGAGCAAAAATTAGCTAGGTTATGTAATCCATGCATCCCAGACTCCTGCACATCCGAGATTTACATTTCCTTTTATTTTATAAATAACAATGATTAAATCACCATACCTGATACCAAGGTAAGGCAGACTTTCTAGGCCTGTTCTTCTGGTGCCTCTGGGAAGCCACTGCAGTGTTTCTGTATTCTGTGAATCGTGCTCACTGGCTACACTGTCCGTCCCTCTAGACCTCTGCGATTCTTCTGGACTTTGGAAGAACTGGTGCAGCCTCTAGGATAAGAACCAGCAGAAACACAACTCCATCCATCATAAAAGCAACATAATACAATATCATATCAACCAGTATAATTCCTTGATTTTTTCAAACTCCTTTATTCTAAAAGCAGAAACTTTACGTAACCAAAAGACTACTCCCTAAAATATTTTCACCAAAACAAAGATGTAGGGCTTCCCTGGTGGCGCAGTGGTTGAGAGTCCGCCTGCCGATGCAGGGGACATGGGTTCGTGCCCCGGTCCGGGAAGATCCCACATGCCGCGGAGCGGCTGGGCCCGTGAGCCATGGCCGCTGAGCCTGCGCGTCCGGAGCCTGTGCTCCGCGACGGGAGAGCTCACAGCAGTGAGAGGCCCGCGTACAGAAAAAAAAAAAAAAAAAAAACACAAAGATGTAGAAACAGAAATGCAATCAGCAGCATTTACTTAGCCAGCTTTTTTTTTTAACTATTAGACATCAGGGCTTAAAAATTATTAGAGCTCACTGTCAATTCAGGTAATATTGGGCTGAAGTCAGTATAAGTCAGGGCAAAACGTAACCCTTGAATTCTAAGCAAAGAGCATTGAATGTTATCTCACAAGCAAGAGAAAGCCTGTGAAAACTTATGAAGGGGATGATGTGATGAAGCCATTAAATGAAGATTAATCCAGCCACGGTATGTAGAATGCACTGAGACTCTGTAACTGTGGGCCTGATTGCAGATAGTCGTGGTAGATTTAATGTTTGAGACACTGATAAAGAAGAATTAGTGTGAATTGAAGTTATTTGCCTGTTGGGAGAAAGAGAGAAGGAGATGCTAAGATTACTTCAAGGTGTTGAACAAGGGCGATGGGTAAAGAAGGATGCATCCAACACATTTGAGGTCTGGGCAAGTCGTAAGGTCCAGCCATGAGGAGGGAAGAAGCACGGAGTCAGCCTTTCCATGGGTTGAATTTTTGGGTGACTCAGATCTCTGTGAAAACGTCCAATGTGTAGTTATAGGGGGTGGTCAACACATGGGCTTCCATATAATTAGGGATGTGGTGACACACTCCAAGCCTTGCTTGCCATAGGCACTTAATACGTGTTTTGGGGTGAAAGACTGAAATGAATTATCTCTGGTGGAGAGACGTGAAGATAAGTACATTAAACATCACCTGTGGCGAGGCACTGTCCACTGTTCTTCAAACAGCCTCATCTCCACTCAGTCCGTAAGGCAACCCCAGAAAGCTCGAGAGCTCTGCTCAAGAACGTCAGTGGTACCCAAACTGGGAAGGAGGAAATAATGACTCTCCCTCCTTCAGTACCCAGTTAGAAATGTATCATTAAAGGGCACAAATAAACAAAGATTCAGGGGGAAAAATGTCCTGGTTAAAGAACTTAAAATAGGAAACCTAAATTCAGCCAAGTCCCCAAAAGATTGATTCTCAATAGTCGCTTATGTGATAGTCTGAAGGCTTAAATATCTGTGTTCTCAATTTCTCTTCTGATCCCACCGGCTGGGCTGGGAGCATTTTCAAATACTACATGAGTAGAAACATCCTTGAGTAAGAATTAATTTAGACTTGAATTAATAGGTAGGTGAAGATTCAAAATAATGTTGATTTGTGGGCAGAATCTCAAGAGGTTAAAATGTATTAAACGCTCACAGGGTCATTTGAAATCAACCTTCGGTCACACAAAGGGCTCCAGAAAACCTTCTCATGCAGGCTTTTATCCCAGCCTGCACTCTTATTTTTCTCATGTAAGTATTTACTCACCCATCTCTTCTTTCACGCAATCAGTGAGCAATTCTTAAACAACTATGTTAGGAAAAGTCCTGAGATGCTAACAGGGAAAGAAAAAGACGGCCCAGCGTGTGGTCTCAGTGGACCACCTAGAAGACTTAGCACAGTCCTACATGGCTAAGTGCACTCCCTTTCTTCATGGAAATAGAAGCAGATGATAATCTCCTAAAATTATTTCATCAAAATGCAGTTTCTAACAGAGTTGGATTAAACTGTTGGGAAATGTTCTATCGAAGTACAGTCCGATCTTCTTGCGCCATAAGTTGAGGCAAAGGATGTTTAATTATCTATTTATTATACTCAGCTCCCGAAAGTTAGAGAGAGAAGGAGAGGGAGGGAGTGTCTTAGAGAAACATATGCCGATCAACCAACAATATTCTAGAGGTGATGTGTTTAAAGAGCTGTTAAGTCTGTATTTTAAAAAAAAGAAAGAAAAATAAATCTATCCTTGCAACAACCCCAGGCTGCCCCGTTTCTACACCAGAAGGGCCCTGATGTGCTCCTCAAGCTGTGTGCTGGGGAAACGGGCAGAAGCTGAGCTGCTCTGAGGCCAATGGCTCCTTGGAGAGCAAATTCTGTCCATTTCACCTGGTCACTTTGGATGTCAGTGAGTCGTGATGATATATACACAACCAGGTGCTGTCCTTAACCAGGCATCATTCTACTCCTATTGCTCAAATAAATCTAAATGGTGCCTTAAAGGCAGGGCGACACGGCTGCAGTAACGCTGACCGAGGACCCGGCTCTTAAGCTGTCCAAGACTCTAGAATCTGTTAAAAGTTTGAGAGCACAGGGACAAACACGTATTAGCAACACTGTTTAATCCATAGTTCAAGGGAAGAAGCTGAAACCACACTTTCACAACAGGCAGGCTGGGTTCACTGGAAGGATACTGTCCCACAGAAGCACCAAGCCATACGCCGAGGTGTACCCCTGCCCTTTGTCGGTTCACAAAGCTCCCTCAGGCAAAGTGTATCTTGTACGACAGAAGGTACACAGCTCTGAGATGAAGAAAAGGAAAAGTAAAAAAAATAATAAAACACTTTTTCAGAGTGGTGATCAGATTAAGCCCCTTGCTCTTCATTCCTGGTGAAGCTCCATTACCTGGGAAAACTCGTTGATCTCACACTATGGACACGGCTGCTTGTGCCTGAAGGTCCAAGGCAGTCAGAAGGCAGGGTCTGCATCGCGTCACGTCGGTGACCTATGCACACACACTGCCGCCTCTGTTCACACACAGGCCGTGCTGCTCGTGCAACAAAAGCACAAAGGAAGAAAGATTCACGACGTAGTCATTGTGCGACTAAACTCAGAGGACGTGATGAGTCTTCGTAAAGGTGTAAAGCG
The DNA here is from genome assembly GCF_008692025.1 of Phocoena sinus. Lineage (NCBI taxonomy): Eukaryota > Metazoa > Chordata > Mammalia > Artiodactyla > Phocoenidae > Phocoena > Phocoena sinus. The sequence continues at coordinate 2,952,087 of NC_045776.1, read as the reverse complement.
TCAAGTCATCAATAGCGTATAATACCTTCCTTTAACTTCCTTCTTTTTGCCTCCAAGCCAACATTTTATAGCCCTGGCTTTTTTCAAGTTTCTCTTTGGCACAAAGTTTGGCATAACCTATTCCTAATGGGCGTTTCCAAAAGGACGGGCAGGGTCTCTCCAGTTGGTAACACAGACTCTATTTCTCCATTTCCTGGATGCCGTTCTGCCCCCAGATTTGGGCAAACCACCTTGAAGGTGATGCTGCAGTGGCGTTTTTAAATGTTTCCATGTAGGACTAGAGCAGAGGAAACCCAGACCAATGAGCTGCTCTCTTGGGAGACCGGGTACCGCCACACAGATCTGTATTTCTGTTTCAGTACATCAATTAGAAACTTCACTTTCTCATCCCCTAATCTTTTGGCAAACAGGCAGACTGACACATTGGTAATGAACTGTTGTTCAAAGTCAGAGTTCAAAGGGGTATTGAGAAGATTCTGTCTGCAAAGCAAGATGGGAAATGTTGACAAGCGTCTTACCACGCGGATGTCAGGCTAAGGAACTGGAGCTTTGACAGAGTCATGTATCGGGGATGAGATCTGGTCTGCAGTGTGTCTGCATATTTGTTTAGGGTTTAAATATTCCCCCATACCTGCAATTTCAGTTCACTTTGGTTCCAAAATCATCCACTGAGTGCCTCCTAGATACCGGGCATGGAAGCCCTGAACCAGAGGACACAGAAAGAGGAGTGAGACACAGCTGCTTCCCAGGCAGAGGGGTGACAGGCATAGGCAAGGGTTTTTGAGGTGGTAAGAGGTCCAGATGACGTGCCGAGAGAACTCGCTGGCTGAGTCCAACATCTCGACCCACAGCCACCCGAGACGTGGCAGATGCAGGGGCCCCGTCCACCCTGAAGGTCCAGCCTCCAGCAGCTGGAGATGTGGAAGAGGAAGGGGGCCGCCCCCAGCTCTTCCTGGTCATCCCGTTGCTGTTAGAGTGATGCACACATATCTTCCCCGAAATTTGTCCCCAGAGCATGTGACCCTGGGTTTTAGGCACACAAAATTTCCTCGGTCACAATGACTTAGCAGCATTAGGAAAGTGAGAATCTAATCAATTCAAAACGTGTTTTTCCTTTTTCTTCCTCCCCTCCCCACCTTCCCCTCTCCCTCCTCCTTCTCTCCCTCCCCCATCCATCACCCCCGCCCCCCGGCCTGCTGCGGATCCACAGGTGGGCTGAGAATTTCGCGGGGAACCCAGCGGACGCCCATCTTGGCTCTAGGCGCTGCCAGCCAGCCTAAGCTGCTCGGCTGCCAAGCGCACCCGCGTCCCTCTAGCCCCTGGCACCTGGGACCGAGCAGCTCTGAGAGCCTGGCTCCCAGCATTGGGCTGCCCGCGGCTGCTAGTGGTGAGCGATGACGGCAGAGCCTCTGAGCCGGCTGCAGCCAAGGCCAGTGGCAGGGCCGGGCCATCGTGCTGCCGTGCGGGAAGCCGCGCTGACGGGTGACTGACGGCTTCTGGTCCTGCAACCAGCAGCTGGACGCCGGCGGCAAGATGCCGGATGCAGGACGGGCCTGCTACGGGCCTCTCCATCCTGCCTGCTCTGCTCACAGCTGGCGAGCCTTCCCCTGGCAGCCAGCGCCGCTGCAGAGACAGCGAGAGAAAATGGGATGAGGACTCCTACAGCATCCCGGGCTGCGCTGGGGAGAGGCCTGCATGAGCGGACCTGGGGCCGGTCTCATAAAGCTCTTTCCCCTCCCCATAACTCGGTCATCTTCAGGAAGATTCAGTGACGAAGCTATTGATCTGTGACACGTAACCTGATTTCACAAGGAAAGCTCTCCGGATGCCGAATCCACTTGCGGGTCCCACGGCAAACTTCGGTCAGCATCGCCGCTGCTTTTCCAGCACCTCGGCCATCTTCACAACACTCCCAGAGTCTCGGGGTAGATGTGCTCCCCCAGGAGCAGAGAAAGGACACAAAGGGACAAGGGACACAGGCCTGGGAACCATGGCGTCTTTGGGATCCGTCACCGAGGAGCAGTTGCAGCTGCCCCGAGGAGCCTCCCGTCGGCAACATCCTTTCCCTCGGCTGTGTTTGAAGCTCTTTAGGGGGCCCATGGAGCAGCGGCGTCTGCCCCGGAGCGGGGCTCAGCGCGTGCATCTCATGCCACTTTCGCACTTGTTTCTCTGGTCTTGTCGCGCGCACACTGGCAGCCACACCTTTGCCTCTGAACTAAGCATACTCCTCTCTTTGTGACCAAGGTAAGGCGTGGCCAAGGAGCAGCAATAGCAAACGAGGCATCGCCAAAGGCCATCAAGAAAAGCAGGTGAATTGCAGGTGCCTGGGGGTGCGCTGAGCGGTCACCCACCTGCTGGTGAGGGCCCGGCTCTCCCGTGCAGGTTGCACAACATGGAATAAAAGGTGTTAGAACACTGGGGACAGAAGCGACTCCTGAACGTTGCCGTGATTTCTGACACATATTAAGGAGGAAAGGCTGCCGTTGGCCCTAGCTTCCTCCCCCACTATTTGCAGGTACACTTGAGAGAAACTCTCGCAGAAACTCTTACCTTTGGGAAGGTAAGACCAAGTCTGCTCGAAAGCCAGGAGATGAAGCAAATGACCTCTACAGGTCCTTCCCGTGTATGTTTCTAGGAAATGAACAGAATTTCTTGTTAAGTATTTGTTAAAGATTGCAGACAAGTATCACTGGAGATACAATTCAGTTAATACAAACTAAGCTGACTGCACTAAGCTGATTCCAAAGATCCTTGATTTCATAAAGATCGTTTAAACCCTAGAAATTGAAAGGCTCTATTCAGGAGGCCCCTATCTTGATCTCAAGAAGCTAAAACCTAGAGAGACCCTGTATCAATAATCAAAATGTCACAAGTTCCTAAAAAGGTGACCAGTGGCTCCTCTGACCTGGGATTAGCACTGAAATCTCTGTTCCGGCACAGACCCCTCGGTGCTTTGTAGCTCTTAGGCGTGCCTAAAGGGATCTTTTATTTCTTATCTAAATTCAAAATGAGGAATTGCTTAAACAAACAAAAAACTCAAACAAAAACAAGGAATCGGTGTGTTCTGATAGAGATGTTTAAAAAGAAAAGTTCCCTGAACTTTGTGGGAGCCTCTGAACACACACACAGCAGAGCCAGGAAGGGAACTCGAGTTGGCCTATGCGGCTCTCTGCTGTCATCAGGTCTAGAGTCTGTGGTCAGCCTGTTAACCAACACCTGTTTTTCCAGAAGACTGGACAAGATTTTCTCCAGCACATTCCTCTCCATAGAATATCATGGTGGGCCCCGTTTTTGTCACGCGAAACACATATACTATTTTTAGAAATTGCAAATTAAGTAAAATCGTATTTCCATCATAACTCTGCTAACTCCATTATTGATGAACAGGTTACAAATGCTTTATCATCAACTCAGTAATTCTTGTTAAGAGCAACAGTGTCCTTTGGTCAGCTCACAGCTAATAGCCTATAGTCAAGTGCTGGACTCACCAGAAGAATAACGCATCCTTGGGCTTGCTAATAAGCCGCCCAAGAAGTAGGAGGGAAGAGAGGAAACTGAGGTTAAGGGGTGCTGAATAAGAAAGGAGTCATATCATTCTTTCCTCCGTGGGTTTAATTATGTTAACTAACACAGAAAACCTGGTGAATCCAGAGGCTTTATTTTCCTTCACGACAAGACTGTCAATAGTTCCATGAGGTCTTCACTCTACAGTTTTCACCGGTTTTCAGAACCCAATCATCAATATACTTGTAACTGAGAAAACAAAATCCAATCTTACACTGGCTTCTGTCGGTCCAAATGACATCTCAAGTTTATCTAATTCTCTGCATCTCTGTGACTGCAGCCCTGGTGGCCTCTGAGATGGAATCTTCCTCTACTGTTCCCTCCAATCCATCCTACACACAAGCTGACACAGCCCAACACAAGTTACAGACATCAATTTCAGGCAGGCATGAAATATGAGATATTAATTTTGTTTCTATCTCAGTTCAGTTTCTTTTCTTCCATAAGACCCCATCATCTTGGTCACCCCACTCTATTGTAATTCTCTGAATAATACTGATTCATTGTCTGTGTTCCCAAACTGAATAAATTAAGAAGTCTTCTTCTGAACACCTCACAAGTTAGTGAAGGATGAAGACACATAAATAAAAGTTCAGCCGAGGTAGACTATGATAAGTGATACTACGGAAGGAAAACCTAAATCCTGTGAAATATGTTCAAGAAGGAGAGAACAACTTGGACAGGAATTTGTCATCTAATTTGTCATCACTATTTAACTTCTGACTCTGGGTCAACCTGCAAATTTAATAAATATGAATTCATGTCTCATTCAGGTCAGTGGCAAAACACTGAGAGGACGGAGAGAGGAGCGAACATGTTCACGAGAAGAACTCATTAGTCAACCCTCTTTAAGTAAAATAATTATTTATGTTTTTTAAAAATATTAGAAAGTGTTAATGATAGTTTAGGGCAATATCAAGGAGTTTTATATGGGTTTTCTCAAATATCCTGACAACAGCCCTACGCGTTAGGTGCAATCAGACTTCACTTCCATGCAAAGAAGCAGGCTCAAGTAGTTAAATACCCTATAAGTGTTGGTGTCAGAAGGTGAACTTGAGGATTCTAACTCTAGTGCTCACATCTTCAACCAATGTGCTCTGTAAGTTTACGGTGAGATTTAAATTGGGAAGGATGCAGAAGAAGGGAAATCCAAGGTATATGATATGAGAATATAAAACTACCCATTCACTTAACGAGATGCCCCCCCATACTTTATGAGGTTTTCCCCACCTCTGTCCCAAAGATCTAAAACCCGAGGCTTTGCTAATTTAAGTAAAAAGCCATACCTACATCATAACTAGAAGACAGATAATGCACAAACGTCAAAATACCCAAAGGTAGAAAAATACCCCCGCCCAGTGCACCATCTCCCACTCCACTGCATGTTTTTGTGGCAAACAAGGGAAGTCCAAGAAAAACGTCACGGGAGAGAAAAGAGGGCAGCTAGCTGCGGGCCAGAGCTGGTCCCCAAATACCACAAGACAGAGAAAATCCATTATGTGCGCAAGATAAAACGGGTCCTGAAAGATCAGAAGCTACAAAAAGGGACCAATGAACGCAATCCATTCGAGGCGGTGGTCTTTGGAAGACACTGCTTCTGTGGAAAGAAGGGAATAGGGGGCACACTGTGAATAGTGGGTGTAAAAGGGAAAGTGAACAAAATGGGTAAATTATGGCCCTGTGATAATACCTCCACTGATGGAAATTCCCCTGAAGAAACACCCACGGTGCAAAAGAAAACTATAGCACAATACTCCAAACTGACTAATATCCTTGCAATCATTTGGGGAAATGAAAGACCATCTTGCATCAGAATATCACCATTTTGCAACCATCCTAGTAATGATTCTCCCACCAGTGATGTGTGCCCAATGGATGCTAAAACCTGGGGGTGAAAGTTTAATGAGGAACAGGATAATTACACGGTCACAAAATATCTCCCTATAAACACTGACTAATTATAAAAGGTACCTTGAAATTAATTTTGCTGTAGAAAACAGTGACTTCACGGTGGAGAAATTGCAGAGACCACATTAACCAGATAATCAAATGGCCCTTTCAACATCACAGTCTTCGCATATCACATATTGTGAGAAACACATCGTTCTTGTGAAGTGAAAACAATACAGAGTCAGAATCTAACAATAGGGCTTCCCTGGTGGCGCAGTGGTTGGGGGTCTGCCTGCCGCTGCAGGGGACACGGGTTCGTGCCCCAGTCCAGGAAGATCCCACATGCCGCGGAGCGGCTGGGCCCGTGAGCCATGGCCGCTGAGCCTGCGCGTCCAGAGCCTGCGCTCCGAAACGGGAGAGGCCACAACAGTGAGAGGCCCGCGTACCGCAAAAAAAAAAGAATCTAATGATAAGAACCATCAGACAAATCCAAATCAAGGTTCATTCTATAAATAAATGACTTGTGCACAGTAAAAATATCAAGATGGACACTCCAGATTAGAAGACGCTAAGAGCCATGGTAAGGGAATACAACTTTTGGTCCCAGATTTTTTTCCGATAAAGGACACTATTAGGAAAACTGGTGTTTTGAATAAGAGCTGTAGATTAGCTAATAGTACAATACCATTATTAAATTTCTTAATTTTTATATTTGTACCAAAAGAGAATGTCTTTGCTTTTAGTACGTGACCATTGGAGTATTTAACGGTAAAAGGGAATAATATCTGTCATTTACTCTCAAATGGTTTAGAAAAAGAAGTAAATACAGATATAGATAAAGATACAGAGAGAAAAAATGATAAAGCGAATGTGACAAAACGTTAACATTTGAGGAATCTGGGTGGGGGGAAGGTCTACAGGTGTTCGTTGACTCATTTGTACAACTTTTCTGCACGTCTAAAATTATGCCAAAATTATAAGTAAAAAACATATAAATTAGAACTTGCCACTTCCATGATAAAATAGTCCAGTCCAGTGACTTCCCATTGATTTTCCATTGAAATAAATTTCCCATTAAAATAAAGTCTGTGAGATTATTTCAAAAGTATGCGCAGGGCACACTCTAAAATATATACCATTTTTGTATAAAATCACACATATGAAAAGATTATTTCATCGCCAGTTTTAGACCAAATACCAAAGTTGCTGCTGCTCCATGGTTGTTCTTCCTCTGTATTTCCATTTCTAAAATTTCTTCAATTTCCCTAACGTACAATAGTTTGATTTTTGTTGTTGTTGTTTTTTTTGTTTTTACCATTTTCTGTAATCATTTCCAACTGCTTTAAAGCCAGGTGAACGTTTACCAGTCTTTATTCAGATCAGTAATATCTCTTAATTAAGTACCATCTGTAAACTTCATGAATTTGTTGTTTTATCTTCTTCTACTGGATCATAAATTAAGAGATAAATTAAAGCAAGTCCAAATAGCAAGTGTAGAGGTAGACCAGGAACCCTCCTCACTACTGAATACAAGATCATTTATGATTGTCCTATGTTTATAGTCTTTCTGAGCTGTTATTCTAATTATTTACACAAGACTATTTGTGTCAACGTGGGCTGTGTCTGCATCTTCCATAAGAAGGTATTTGGTACTTCCCTAAAGTACTACATGTAGAATCACACCAAATCCCTTAATATCCTTGTTTTACAGTATGATGCAAAAACAAAAAAAGGAAAGGAAACAAGACATTTATTGGCACTTCATAATTGGCTTTTATATTAATTAAACTACTCATCAACTCTCCTTTTCTGGAAATGTGATTACAAGTTCTATCTCTACAACATCCTCTCCAACTATTTTATTCATCACAAAGGTTTGTGAAGTACCTACCATGTTCAAGACATCTTGCTTGATACAAGACCTGAATGAAAACTGTGTAAGACATCATTCCTGCCCTCATGAAACATTCTTTGGCTCCATATGCTGGATGTATCTCTTTCACAGCATTTATCACATTCCTTTATGAGAGTTTATTTCCATTCCTGACTTTCTCATTTGATGGAAATGTGCAGATTTTGGTCTTTTATCTCTGCATCAAGTGGTCCTTTATCTCTAGTCAATGTCTCATTCCAGCATTAGAAAACTTAGTTAAAATTAAATGAAATAGAGTGAAGTAAGTCAGAAAGAAAAACACAAATACTGTAGATTACCACATATATATGGAATCTAGAAAAATGGTACTGATGAACCTAGTGGCAGGGCATAAATAGAGACACAGACATAGAGAATGGACTTGTGGACACGGGGGTAAAGGGGAGGGTGGGACGAACAGAGAAAATAGCATTGACATATATACACTACCATATGTAAAATAGTTAGCTAGTGGGAAGCTGCTGTATAGCACAGGGAGCTCAGCTCAGTGCTCTGTGATGACCTAGAGGGGTGGGATGGGGAGGTGGGAAGGAGATCCAACAGGGAGGGGATATATGTATACATATAGCTGATTCACTTTGTTGTATAGAAGAAGCTAACACAACATTGTAAAGCAATTATAATCTACTAAAGATGTAAAATAAATAAAAAGTAAGACAAAAAATTAAATGAAATAAATGCATGAGGGTCCTTCTTGGCTGGGCAGAAGGTAAGAGATCAAAAGGGCTGATGCCAAGAGTCTGCTTGCATGAAAGTGAAGAGTCTACGAGGACACGAGTGTTTGTGGGACAGGAGAAGCAGAGACAGCACAATTCCTCTGACACAGCCCCGTCCACCCAACCCCTCCAGCAGGAATCGGAGAGGCGCCTCTGCAGGGTGTGTAGGGCAAACACACCTCTGGAGAGGAAGACATGGTGCCCAAGACACACAACAATTAAGGGTCTGGTCTCAAAAGTTTAGTACCTCTGATCTGGACTGGTGTGGGGTGAGGAGTGGATGGTAGGGTGTTGTGTGGGGAGGGGACCAGGCATCAAAAAGCACAACTTCTCCTTCTTCTTCGGAACCTCCTCCCACCCTCCACCACCCCCTCTTAGAATAAAGCAGAAGAGGCAGAGCTCCCCTAACAGAAATGCAAGTCTAAAGAAGATGGGTAGAACCATGTTTTACGTTCTGTTTTAAAGGAATGGTGTAGACAGTGTGTAGGGATGGCTGGTCAGAGAATGAGAAGGTCCCGGACATGGAAAATATTTCTCAACTGCTTACTTCACTCAGAGTTTCTGGGAAAAAAGACTGAATCCTATATCATCAGCAGTGAAGTATCATCAGGCCACTTGGGTCTCCACTGTGACGAACTGAAATCCAGACTCCTTACTTATATCTGGGTAAAAATATACATAAGTTTCAAAGTCAATATGCCTCCTTTCCCATTAAGACATTAAGACATCCTGGTACATTTGATTTTTTAAATAAGCAAATCACATACGTGATTATATCCCATGTTTCACGGGAAAGTCCTAGAAACTATGGGTAAGTAAGACCCAAATCTATAACAAAATTTAAATCTATTAATTGATTTATTTATTCAACGAGTATTTATTAAGTGCTCATTATGTACAAGGCAGTCTGTTTGCAACTAGGAAAACAGAAATGAATAAGAGCATATAATTGAATTTAAACCTCTCCTATTTTCTTATGTTTTGAAGGAGAAGAGGAAGGTTATGGAAATGACAATGTATGGGAGACTGGATTAAATAATTTCAGCTATATTCTGCTTACGTGAGATATACTTAATATAGGATACTGCAACTTAGAAAATAAAGGTATTATAAAAACATACCAGGGAAATAGCAAAGTCAGTATAGTTTTATTAGACAAGATAGGTGATAACACACACACAAAAATCACTAGATATTTCAATTTACTGGGTAGATAAAAAATACTTCTAAATTCATATGCCTCTAATAACATTGTTTTTGAATTTATAAGGCAAAGTTGTTTAACAGCACTACAAGAAGAGATTTACAAATCTACCATCATAACGGCAGTTTTAATATATCTCTCTTAGTAAACCATCAGGCAACAATTTCAGCACAGCAAAGTTAACAAGTCTAATCTAATGAATATATGTCAAATACCACAGCCATCATCAGAAGACTTGATATTACTTTCAGCGATGCGTCAAACATTTAGAAAAATTAACTATGTATTAATTTATAAGACTTGGAATACAAGGGAACTTTCTGAACCTTGACAAAGGGTTTATGAAAACCACTACTAAGCACCGTTTAAACCATAAAATGTATTAGAAGAATTTCCTTTAAATTAAGAACAAGACAGAGATGCCTGCTAACGCATCTTCTATTTAACATTATTTTGGAAATCCTAGCCTGCCCAGTAAGTTCAGAAAGCGAAAGTAAACATATAAGGAAAGAAAACTTACTGTTCTTAGATTATATTATTTCCTCCATAGAATACTACTGAAATCTACAGATTAACTTTTTGAATTGACGGGATGATTTAGTAAAACTGCTGGACAAAAAAAAAAAAAAAAAGTACAAAAATAACTTGCATTTCTCCACATAAGCAAAGTTCCAGACATTAGAAAGAGATAGATGTCACCACAATGTCAATAAGAATATAAGAATTCTAGAAACAAATCAAAAAAAAGTATTCAAGATTTGATGGAGAAGATTAGTAAAGGTAGGACAATTACCTAAGTAAATAGACATACCACATTTATGAGCAGGAAAACTGAACACAGGCCATCCTCACTTTTAATGTTTCTCATACGCACTTTTTATGACTGCAGTTTAGTTCAAAAGCACCCATCCACCGACCTCACAGTTCAAATGACTGTTTCCACCGTCTATTTTCTGAGAGTAACTGAAGAGATACAAACTGCTACTAGGTCTTCGGTCCACACATCATGACATACATAACAGATGCGCATCACGGTCAGTGACCAATCACGTAGTTTCTTCCAAAGTCTGTTAGTGATTAGTCACTGCACATCTGTCACTCAGTTCACGCGCAGAGAGCAGAGCTCGGGCTTGTCTACTTGGCTCCCAGTAATAAACCCACATGTCGTTTTACAAAAATGGATAATTGAAGGAGGAAATTGTCCGACAAAGATAAAAGTGCAGTGTATTCATTTCCTGTTGCTGCTGCAACAAATTGCCACAAATTCTGTGGCTTAAAACTACACAAATGTATCCTCTTATGGTTCTGGAGGTCAGGAGTCTGCAATGAATCTTACAGGGCTGACATCAAGAAGTAAGCAGAGCTGGCTCCTTCAGGAAGCTGCAGGGGAGCACCTATTCCCTGCCTCTTCCAGCTTCCAGAGGCTGCCTTGCTACCCCCTGGCTCACAGCCACATCGCTTCAACCTCTTCTGTCTTCACATCACCTTCTCTCTCCGACCTCCTGTCTCCTGTGATTCCATCAGGTCCACCTGGATAATGCAGAGTCACCTCCCCGCCTCGGGATCCTTCACTTAATCTCACCTGCAGAAGCCCTTTTGCCATAGAAGGTAGTATTCACAAATCCTGGGGATCAGGACGTGGGTAGCCAGCCTGCCGTGCAGCAAAGAAACAAACGTGAAACTGGATGTGATTAGAAGACAGCTGACCACGGGAATGCTGACACTGCCACTTTCTGAGAGGTTTTAGATAGGCAGCCAGAGGAACTTAGTGGAGGTAAGTTATCAACATAAATGAGGAATATGGTTGTGACACAGTCCCAGGAGAAGTGAAAGACCTCTCAGAAATGTTCCACAACAATAAGAGTGTGTAGAGCAAAATGTTGGACATCTATCCAAACTTAGAAATGAGGATGAAAATCCTTCAAGGCATGGATGAGATACTTCCTCCAAATCATAAGTTCTATGATGAGAAGTAAGCATACACAGTTCCAACTATTAAGATTTTTAGGAGAAAAAAGAAAAAACACGTTACTTCTCAATGTTTCTCGTGTTTCTAATTACTATGTACTAAGTAAACATTAATTTTACAATTTTCTGACTCTCTATATATTTACAATTGGCAATAAAAGAAGTTTTAATGTTTCGACACAAAGTTTTAAAGGTCACAGAACCATCGTGATTATCAAGATGGCTTTGCAAGTTTCAGCTGACACCCCAACATTTTACACCTCCAAAGCCCTGCAAAGTCAGGGCTGCCCAAAGTGTAAATGCCAACCTGGGGAGAGGCTGGCACCGCTCATAATAGATCTTAGTTTAAGGTAAACAAGATGGCATGAGTTTGGTAGCCGGATAACTACAGGTCTCGAACAGACCACACAGGTATGGAACTTGATACTGCATATTTCCTAGGAAAGGATAAATTACTCCAGATGGAAAAAGTAACTAGACTTGAAAGGCAAATCTAAAACTTTCAGAAAAAATGTACAAAAGAAATCATTATAACAAAGATAAGAAATGGTTTCTTCATAAAGCCCTAAGGGAAAACACTGATATACTGGACTGAATTAAAATTAAAAATTTCTGTTAATCAAAAATCACAGTAAGGAGAGTGAGAAGACAAGGTACAGAATGAATCCATACGCAGCAGATGCAACTTAAAAAGTCTTATTACCCAGAATATATAAAGAACTTCTATAAAACAGAGAGAGAACATCCACTCAAAAGAAAATTGTACAAAAGGCCCTAACAGACAGTTCACAGAAAAAGAAAACTAAACAGACAATAAACATATGCAATCAAGAATATATGCCTTGGGCTTCCCTGGTGGCGCAGCGGTTGAGAGTCCGCCTGCCGATGCAGGGGACACGGGTTCGTGCCCCAGTCCGGGAGGATCCCATGTGCCGCGGAGCGGCTGGGCCCGTGAGCCATGGCCGCTGAGCCTGCGCGTCCGGAGCCTGTGCTCCGCAAAGGAAGAGGCCACAACAGTGAGAGGCCCGCATACCGCAAAAAAAAAAGAATATATGCCTTAATACCACATCATCCAGAGTGGCAAAAATTGTGAAGTTCTAACAACAGTTGACAAGGAGCTAAAGCAATGAGAACCCTCATGTACTGCTGATGACGGTGTAAATACATCAAAGAACTCTGGGGAAAATTTGACATTACTTTAAAATTTTATTATCTGCCTACTTCATGATCCAGCAATTACATTCGTGGCCACACACCCTCGAGAATGTCACCCAAAGGTACACCAGGGGACCAACAGAATAAACAGAGATCCCTGCTGGTATTCAGAAAGAGAGGCAGAACCAAGCGTCCACACAGAGGGATGGACAAAATAGACACAGATGCATCCACGCAAAGGGCCAGTGATGGGAAAGGATGGTGTCATGGCTACAGGTGCCCTTTGGGATAAACAGGGAAACAAAGATGAAAAGGGCAAGTCAGAGAGAACACCTATGCGATTCCATTATATAAGGTCCCAAAATAGGCAACGCTAAAGTGTATGTTGCTTAAAAAACTCATACACACACACGCACACACAGTAAAACTCAAACAAAAGAAAAACAAACATAAAATTTACTGTGGTGGCCCCTGGATGGACTGTAAGAGTAAAAGAATTCAGAAGAGGTGCGCAGTGGGTTCAGAGGTGTTGGTGAGGTTCTATTTCTTAAGTTTAGTGGTGGGCACATAGAGGTGTGTTTCTTTTATGTAACAGATATATATATGCATTTTTATATATAGCATAAATGTATGCATATATATGGATAGATTATATATATACTTTTATACATGAACTTTTTCAAACCAAAAATATGGTTTAAAATTTTGAATGCTTAATAAATCATTCTGCTTAGAAGGCTCCCTAAATATAATAATAATAAGCACAGGGTTTTGTGGAGACTAAAAAACCGTGTCATTGCAAAGGTCCTGGGTAGAACACTGAGCTGAGCCGGGCCACCAGGAACATCCATCCCTCTGCCATCTCAGGAGATGGTTCTTGCCTACGACGCTGCCCTCCCGGGTGGGAGCCAACCTGGGGCAGCTCTGCCTTTGGATCCTTTCCCTTCTGGAACAGAGGGTTGTGCTCTCCATAATTTAGAAGTCTCTAATGTTGCATGTTTGGCTAGTTTTGTAACCCAACAGATGCAGCTATCTCAAACATCTGCATTCCCCAGAGGATGCTAATCCACTTAGAAAATGTATAATTGATTTTTTGGTGAAATATGCAACAAACCCTGCCTGATTTCAAACCAAGTGTTGTGCATTCATGATCACACAGGTTGGACCTTAACTAGCCTGATTCTTTCAGTCCAAGTCTCACATTTAGACCACTTAAAGGTGAGTTTGAAGTTCTGTTCTGATCGGCCACTTGGAATAATCGTGTCTTGACCATGGAACCAGCAGCTGTCCCAGGAGGTCAGGTGAGATGAGACCACATAAAATCATGGCTGGTCCTTTGAGTGAAACTCCCACACATTTCCTGGAGCTACTAAGTAGGTTCGTATGCATAGATCTGTTCAAGGCTTTGTGAAAAAAGTATTTTTCACAAAGCCTTGAATGAATGATTTGACTTCCATGTGGAAATTTTACTCAAAACACAGATGCTGAGTCTGGAAACCATTTGAGTGAACACTATGGATGAAGCCCCTTGAAGATGACATTGGCCTCCTCCTTTACGTCAAACCATTTCTCTGCTACCTTTTAAAACTTAGCAACTACAGTGGGCACCATCTCCTAGCTCTCAACTCCACTGCCTCTACCATGGTAACTGGACACTGCACAGCACAATCTTATACGTATACTATTGTTCCTAAGAGCCCCCATATTCGTGAGACTGTCTCCCTGACAGGACTGAAAGTCATGAAATGTAAATCAAGCTAAAGGATACTGGCTCCCAGTAAAAGAACTTTTATGATTAAAATACACACACCCGGGCGCAGTGGTGGCGCAGTGGTTGGGAGTCCGCCTGCCGATGCAGGGGACGCGGGTTCGTGCCCCGGTCCGGGAGGATCCCACATGCCGCGGAGCGGCTGGGCCCGTGAGCCATGGCCGCTGAGCCTGCGCGTCCGGAGCCTGTGCTCCGCAAAGGAAGAGGCCACAACAGTGAGAGGCCTGCGTACCGCAAAAAAAAATAAATAAATAAAATACACACGCCCTTCTGAACGCCCTGCACTATAAAGCATGTGGAATCTCTGAATTAATCCGCACGACCTAATTCACAGGGGTGGAGTGGGTGAGGGGTGATAAACTCAGCCTCACTGAACAAACTCTCCTGCAGCACCGTCAAGGCTTAAGACCACGGGCCGGAGAGTCAGTGACCTCAGCCACTCAGACCGGCTTGTCATTTTACTTCCCTACCCAAGACGTTTCGTTTTCCTCCACCTACGTTTCCTCATCTCTAGAGTGGAGACGATCGTGCCTATGTCACAACATCAAGTGAAATATTTGTGTGTGCACGCATGTGTTCATACGTGTGTGTACATGTGTTTGCATGTGTGCATTTATGCACGTGTGTCTGCATGTATGTGTGCACAGTTGTGTGTGTGTTAGGGGTGGCTGCTGTCGCTTTCTGTTGTTACCGACTGCTCCTTTGAACTTCATGCAGATGCCAAAGCAACCTGAAAATTCATGTTTGGGACAAAGCCTCTGCATAAATGCTCTTCTTTAATATATTCTTGACTGTTTCTCTAGAGCCTAGCACAAGGCTTGACAGACAAGAGTCCCTCGATGAATGTGTTTGAAAGTATGTCTTTACACGTACAGAAAACACACACACACACAGTTCCATCATTCCAGAGATTCGATAAATAAAGATGCTACTCAAGAAAGTGGCAGAATGAATTGCATGGAACAATTAAATTCCCCATCAACAGACCTGGAAATGCTACTGACACACTCTTTCACACCCTTGTTGACATACATGGATTTCCATAGCATTTTGTATTTAAAAATTATGACACCAGGGGGGCCTTCAAGATGGTGGAGGAGTAAGATGTGGAGATCACTTTCCTCCCCACAAATACATCAGAAATACATCCACATGTGGAACAACTCCTACAGAACACCTACTGAACGCTGGCAGAAGACCTTGGACTTCCCAAAAGACAAGAAACTCCCCACGTACCTGGGTACGGCAAAAGAAAAAGGGAAAAACAGGGCTTCCCTGGTGGCGCAGTAGTTGAGAATCTGCCTGCTAATGCAGGGGACACGGGTTCGAGCCCTGGTCTGGGAGGATCCCACATACCACAGAGCAACTAAGCCCGTGCGCCACAACTACTGAGCCTGCGCGTCTGGAGCCTGTGCTCCTCAACAAGACAGGCCGCGATAGTGAGAGGCCCACGCACCGCAATGAAGAGTGGCCCCCGCTTGCCACAACTAGAGAAAGCCCTCACACAGAAACGAAAACCCAACACAGTAAAAATAAATTAATTAATTAATTAACTCCTACCCCCAACATCTTCTTTAAAAATAAAAATAAGAAAAGAAAAAGGGAAAAACAGAGACAAAAGAATAGGGACGGGGCCTGCACCAGTGGGAGGGAGCTGTTAAGGAGGAAAAGTTTCCACACACTAGGAAGCCCCTTCGCGGGTGGAGACTGCGGGTGGCGGAGGGGGAAAGCTTCGGGGCCGCGGAGGAGAGCACAGCAACAGGGGTGCGGAGGGCAAAACAGGGAGATTCCCGCACAGAGGATCGGTGCGGACTGGCACTCACCAGCCCGAGAGGCTTGTCTGCTCACCCGCCGGGGCGGGCGGGGCTGGGAGCTGAGGCTCGGGCTTCGGTCGGAGCGCAGGGAGAGGACTGGGGTTGGCTGCGTGAACACAGCCTGACGGGACCTAGTGCACCACAGGTAGCTGGGTGGGAGTCCAGGAAAATGTCTGGACCTGCCAAAGAGGCAAAAGACCATTGTTTCCGGGTGCGCGAGGAGAGGGGATTCAGAGCACCACCTAAACGAGTTCCAGAGACGGGCGCGAGCCACGGAAATCAGCACGGACCCCAGAGACGGGCATGAGACGCTAAGGCTGCTGCTGCTGCCACCAAGAAGCCTGTGTGCGAGCACAGGTCACTCTCCACACCCCCCTTCCGGGGAGCCTGTGCAGCCCGCCACTGCCAGGTCCCGGGATCCAGGGACAACTCCCCCGGGAGAACACACGGCGCCTCAGGCTGGTGCAACGTCACGCCGGCCTCTGCCGCCGCAGGCCCGCCCCGCACTCCATGTCCCTCCCTCCCCGCGGCCTGAGTGAGCCAGAGCCACCTAATCAGCCACTTCTTTAACCCCATCCTGTCTGGGGGAAGAACAGACGCCCTCAGGCGACTTACATGCAGAGGTGGGGCCAATCCAAAACTGAACCCCAGGAGCTGTGCAAACAAAGAAGAGAAAGGGAAATCTCTCGCAGCAGCCTCAGGAGCAGCGGACTAAATCTCCCCAATAAATCTGATGTATCCTGCATTTGTGGAATACCTGAATAGACAATGAATCATCCCAAAATTGAGGCAGTGGGCTTTGGGAGCAACTGTAGATTGGGGGTTCGCTTTCTGCATCTAATTTGTTTCTGGTTTTACGTGTATCTTAGTTTAGTATTTAGAGCTTATTATCATTGGTAGGTTTATTGATTCAGTTGCTCTTTTCCTATTTTTTTTAATATATATATTTTTTTCCTTTATTGAGTGTGTATGTGTGTGCTTCTTTGTGTGATTTTTGTCTGTATAGCTTTGCTTTTACCATTTGTCCTGGTTTCTGCCTGTCCTTTTTTTTTTTTGTAGAGTTTTTAGAGCTTGTTATCATTGGTGGATATGTTTTTTGGTTTGGTTGCTCTCTTCTTTCTTTCTTTCTTTTTTCTATTACTTTTTTATTTTTAATAGTACTTTTTATTTTCATAACTTTATTTATTTTATTTTATTTCCCTTTCTTTCTTTCTCTTTCTTTGTTTCTTTCTCTCTCTCTCTCTCTCTCTCTAACTCTCTCTCTCTCTCTCTTTCTTTCTCTCTTTCTTTTTCTCCCTTTTCTTCTGAGCCATGTGGCTGACAGGGTCTTGCTGCCCCAGTTGGGTGCCAGAACTGAGCCTCTTAGGTGGGAGAGCCGAGTTCAGGACATTGGTCCACCAGAGACCTCCCAGCCCCACGTGGTATCAAAAGGTGAAAATCTCCCAGATACCTCCCTCTCAATGCTAAGACCCAGCTTCACTCAACAACCAGCAAGCTACAGTGCTGGACACCCTATGCCAAACAACTAGCAAGACAGGAACACAACCCCACCCGCTAGCAGAGAGGCTGCTTAAAATCGTATTAAGTGCACAGACACGCCAAAAGACACCACTGGACTCAGTCCTGCCACCTGAAAGACAAGATCCAGCCTCATCCATCAGAACACAGGCACCAGTCCCCTCCACCAGGAAACCTACGCAACCCACTGAAACAACCTTACCAACTGAGGGCAGGCATCGAAAACAATGGGAACTATGAACCTGCAGCCTGTGAAAAGAAGACCTCACACAGTAAGTTAAGCAAAATGAGAAGACAGACAACTACACAGCAGATGAAGGAGGAAGGTAAAAACCCACCGGACCAAACAAATGACAAGGAAATAGGCAGTCTACCTGAAAAAGAATTCAGAGTAATGATAGTAAAGATGATCCAAAATCTTGGAAATAGAATGGACAAAATACAAGAAACGTTTAAGAAGGAACTAGAAGAACTAAAGAGCAAACAAACAATGATGAACAACATAATAAATGAAATTAAAAATTCTCTAGAAGGAATCAATAGCAGAATAACTGAGGCAGAAGAACAGATAAATGACCTGGAAGGTAAAATACTGGAAATAACTACTGTGGAGCTGAATAAAGAAAAAAGAACGAAAAGAATTGAGGACAGTCTCAGAGACCTCTAGGACAACATTAAACACACCAACATTCAAATTATAGGAGTCCCAGAAGAAGAAGACAAAAAGAAATGGACTGAGAAAATATTTGAAGAGATTATACTTGAAAACTTCCCTAATATGGGAAAGGAAATAGTCAAGTCAAGGAAGCACAGAGAGTCCCATACAGGATAAATCCAAGGAGAAACATGCCAAGACACATATTAATCAAACTATCAAAAATTAAATACAAAGAAAAAATGTTAAAAGCAGCAAGGGCAAAGCAACAAGTAACATACAAGGGAAAACCCATAAGGTTAACAGCTGATCTTTCAGCAGAAACTCTGCAAGCCAGAAGGGGCTGGCAGGACATATTTAAAGTGATGAAGGAGAAAAACATACAATGAAGTTTACTCTACCCGGCAAGGATCTCATTCATATTTAACGGAAAAATTAAAACCTTTACAGACAAGCAAAAGCTAAGAGAATTCAGCACCACCAAACAAGCTTTACGACAAATGCTAAAGAACTTCTCTAGCAGGAAACACAAGAGAAGGAAAAGACCTACAATAACAATCCCAAAACAGTAAAGAAAATGGTAATAGGAGCATACATATTGTTAACTACCTTAAATGTAAATGGATTAAATGCTCCAACCAAAAGACACAGACTGACTGAATGGACACAAAAACAGGACCCCTATATATGTTGTGTACAAGAGACCCAATTCAGAACTAGGGACACACAGACTGAAATTCAGGTGATGAAAAAAGATATTCCATGCAAATGGAAATCAAAAGAAAGCTGGAGTAGCAATTCTCATATCAGACAAAATAGACTTTAAAGTAAAGACTATTACAAGAGACAAAGAAGGACACTACATAATGATCAAGGGATCAATCCAAGAAAAAGATATGACAATTATAAATATTTATGCACCCAACATAAGAGCACCTCAATACATAAGGCAAATGCTAACAGCCATAAAAGAGGAAATCAATGGTAACACTATCATAGTAGGGGCCTTTAATACTCCACTTTAACCATGGACAGATCACCCAAAATGAAAATAAATAAGGAAACAAAAGCTTTAAATGATAGATTAAACAAGATGGACTTAATTGATATTTATAGGACATTCCATCCAAAAACAACAGAATACACTTTCTTCTCAACTGCTCATGGAACATTCTCCAGGATAGATCATATCTTAGGTCACAAATCAATCCTTGGTAAATCTAAGAAAATTCAAATTGTATCAAGTATATTTGCAAACCACAATGCTATGAGACTAGATATCAATTACAGGAAAAAATCTGTAAAAGATACAAACACATGGAGGATAAAAAATACACTAGTAAATAACCAAGAGATCACGGAAGAAATCAAAGGAGAAATCAAAAAATACGTAGAAACAAATGACAATGAATACACAATGATGGAAAACCTATGGGACAGCAAAAGCAGTTCTGAGAGAGAAGTTTATAGCGATACAATCCTACCTCAAGAAACATCTCAAATAAACAACCTAGCCTTACACCTAAAGCAATTGGAGAAAGAAGAACAAAAAACCCCCAAAGTTAGCAGAAGGAAAGAAATCATAAAGATCATATTGGAGATAAATGAAAACGAAATGAAGGAAACTACAGCAAAGATCAATAAAACTAAAAGCTGGTTCTTTGAGAAGATAAAAAAAAATTGATAAACCATTAGCCAGACTCATCAAGAAAAAAAGAAGACTCAAATCAACAGAATTAGAAATGAAAAAGGAGAAGTAACAACTGACACTGCAGAAATACAAAGGATCATGAGAGATTACTACAAGCAACTCTATGCCAATAAAATGGACAACCTAGAAGATATGGACGAATTCTTAGAAAAGCACAACATTCTGAGACTAAACCAGGAAGAAATAGAAAATATAAACAGACCAATCACAAGCACTGAAATTGAAACTGTGATTAAAAATCTTCCAACAAACAAAAGCCCAGGACCAGATGGCTTCACAGGTGAATTCTATCAAACATTTAGAGAAGAGCTAACACCTATGCTTCTGAAACTCTTCCAAAATATAGCAGAGGGAGGAACACTCCCAAACTCATTCTACAAGGCCACCATCACCCTGATACCAAAACCAGACAAAAATGTCACAAAAAAAGAAAACTACAGGCCACAATCACTGATGAACATAGATCCAAAAATCCTCAACAAAATACTAGCAAACAGAATACAACAGCACATTAAAAGGATCATACACCTTGATCAAGTGAGATTTATCCCAGGAATGCAAGGATTTTTCAATATACACAAATCAATCAATGTGATAAATCATATTAACAAATTGAAGGAGAAAAACCATATGATAATCTCAATAGATGCAGAAAAAGTTTAGACAAAATTCAACACCCATTTATAATAAAATCACTCCAGAAAGCAGGCATAGAGGGAACTTACTTCAACATAATAAAGGCCATATACGACAAACCCACAGCCAACATGGCTCTCAGTGGTGAAAAACTGAAACCATTTCCACTAAGATCTGGAAGAAGACAAGGTTGTCCATTCTCATCACTACTATTCAACATAGTTTTGGAAGTTTTTGCCACAGCAATCAGAGAAGAAAAAGAAATAAAAGGAATCCAAATTGGAAAAGAAGAAGTAAAGCTGTCACTGTTTGCAGATGACATGCTACTATACATAGAGAATCCTAAAGATGCTACCAGGAAACTACTAGATCTAATCAATGAATTTGGTAAAGTAGCAGGATACAAAACTAATGCACAGAAATCTCTTGCATTCCTATACAGTAATGATGAAATAGCTGAAAGAGAAATTAAGGAAACACTCCCATTTACCACTGCAACAAAAAGAATAAAATACCTAGGAATAAACGTACCTAAGGAGACAAAAGACCTGTATGCAGAAAACTATAAGACACTGATAAAAGAAATTAAAGATGATACAAATAGGTGGAGAGATATACCATGTTCTTGGATTGGAAGAATCAACATTGTGAATATGACTATATTACCCAAAGCAATGTACAGATTCAATGCAATCCCTATCAAACTACCAAAGGAATTTTTCACAGAACTAGAACAAAAAATGTCACAATTTGTATGGAAACACAAAAGACCCTGAATAGCCAAAGCAATCATGAGAAAGAAAAACGGAGCTGGAGGAATCCGACTCCTGGACTTCAGACTATACTACAAAGCTACAGTAATCAAGACAGTATGGTACTGGCACAAAAACAGAACTATAGATCAGTGGAAAAGGATAGGAAGCCCAGAGGTAAACCCATGCACATATGGTCACCTTATCTTTGACAGAGGAGGCAAGAATATGCAATAGAGAAAAGACAGCCTTTTCAATAAGTGGTGCTGGGAAAACTGGACAGCTTCATGTAAAAGAATGAATTTAGAACACTCCCTAAACACCATACACAAAAATAAACTCAAAATGGATTAAAGACCCAAATGTAAGGCCAGACACTATAAAACTCTTAGAGGAAAACATAGGCAGAACACTCTACGACATAAATCACATCAAGATCCTTTTTGACCCACCTCCTAGAGAAATGGAAATAAAAATAAACAAATGGGACCTCATGAAACTTCAAAGCTTTTGCACAGCAAAGGAAACCATAAACAAGACAAAAAGACAACCCTCAGAATGGGAGAAAATATTTGCAAATGAATCAATGGACAAAGGATTAATCTCCAACATATACAAGCAGCTCATGCAGCTCAATATCTAAAAAACAAAGAACCCAATCCACAAATGGACAGAAGACCTAAATAGACATTTCTCCACAGAAGATATACAGATTGCCAACAAACACATGAAAGGATGCTCAACATCACTAATCATTAGAGAAATGCAAATCAAAACTACAATGAGGTATCACCTCACACCGGTCAGAATGGCCATCCTCAAAAAATCTACAAACAATAAATGCTGGAAAGGGTGTGGAGAAAAGGGAACCCTCTTGCACTGTTGGTGGGAATGTAAATTGATACAGCCTCTATGGAGAACAGTATGGAGGTTGCTTAAGAAACTAAAAATAGAGCTACAATACGACCCAGCAATCCCACTACTGGGCATATACCCTGAGAAAACCATAGTTCAAAAAGAGTCATGTACCACAGTGTTCATTGCAGCTCTATTTACAATAGTCAGGACATGGAAGCCACCTAAGTGTCCTCGACAGAGGAATGGATAAAGAAGATGTGGCACATATATGCAATGGAGTATTACTCAGCCTAAAAAAGAAACGAAATTGAGTTATTTGTGAGGTGGATGGACCTAGAGACTGTCACACAGAGTGAAGTAAGTCAGAAAGAGAAAAATAAATACCATATGCTAACACATATATATGGAATCTAAACAAAAAAGGCTCTGAAGAACCTAGGGGCAGGACAGGAATAAAGCCGCAGATGTAGAGAATGGATCTGAGGACACGGGCGGGAAGTGGGAAGTGTAAGCTGGGACGAAGTGAGAGAGTGGCATGGACATATATACGCTACCAAACGTAAAATAGATAGCTAGTTAGAAACAGCCACATGGCAAAGGAAGATCAGCTTGTGCTCGTGACCGCCTAGAAGGGTGGTGTAGGGAAGGTGGGAGGGAGACGCAAGAGGGAGGGGATATGGGGATAAAGGTATACATAGAGCTGATTCACTTTGTTATACAGCAGCAACTAACACAACAACGTAAAGCAATTATACTCCAATAAATATGTTAAAAAAATTATGACACCTATCAGAAAAAAATAATCGGTTCTTGGTTCTGAGCATCACAAGTTTTCTTCTACCGTTCAGGAGATATTCTATGCCTTACCTTTTCATTTTCCCAATCTGTCTCATGTATCAAATATTTGTTTAGGTTGGCAGGCACACAGAGCACCCTCCTCTTCTTGGTTTCCTTCCCTCCCTTACACCTTTATGCTGCTTTTTAATTAAAAGAAAAGTTTAAGATGTACTTCAATGTGTCAGAAGAAAAAAAAGGAGAAAAGATCCATGAGATGGAAAAAGAAAGTCTCCTATTTGCAGGTTTCCAATGAAGAGGTTTTTAAAATATTTTCTTACACACACAAAGTTAATGCTTCGGTAGGTGAGTTGTAAATGCTTCTTTTCGTTCCATAATTATAAGTGAAATGTTCTTTAATGTGCAATAATAATGTTCAAGCTGTGCTATTTTGCAGCTAATAATTATACACAACAGCGTGGGGTATTATGGTGAACAGAAAGTTTTCCTTCTCAATGTAATACCCTCATCTCTGCTCTCCCTGGTCCTGCCTTATTTGCAGTGACTACGCTTTTTAGTCCACTCTTTATTCTAGGAATAGAGGCACTAGTTAGTTACTTTCTTAAGGAAAGAATGTGAGGCAATACTGCTAACGGGGGAAAATCGCTTCCATACAAAGTGAAGTCTATAATGGGCTTGCTTTAAAGAAAAGAAAGAAAGAAATATACAGTCAAACTCCAGCTAAGCTTAAAATGTGCGTGCTTGAATCCTCAGTATTAAAAGGTCAGAAGTTTGCTGTATGGTTTAACACAGTGTTACTGAAACAAGACTTGAAGTTGGCAGTGGAAGCCGAGGTCATCAAGCCCTGGCCCAGATATCAATTTCTTCACAGACGGAGAAATAAATTTATCACTGCCCACCCACATCTGTTCTTGTGGACAGGCACCATTTCCGAGATATCTTGAGGTTAGCCAGCTGTGTATCCCAGTCAGCTTCTCCATTACCTTTTCAACCATGTTTCCTTGAAATTGCTGAATATATTATGTAATTTTCTTTGAAAAAATGAAAGAAAGAAAGAAAGAAGATGCCACATGTATGAAGAAACGCCATACCAGATAAAATGAGATTTGGTGCGAGACATTTGAGGACACCACCTTACCTCAAATTGAGTGTTCTAAAGAGTTTAGGTGAATTGATTTCTGCATAAATTTGAAGAACCATAAAAGGAATGTAACCCGGATCTAGGAATTGATTCAGCAGAAGTAGGCATTCCTGACTTTCAGTATACCCAGTGCTCATTTGGACAGCTGCCTGGACATCTTCAGCTAACATTTAGCTCATGTCCAGCTGCTCTAAACATACCTCCTTCTTAACGGTTCACAATAAACTGACCGTATGGGTTAATATTGAGTCCATGCTTTATTTTCCCTTGGTCTTATGAACTATGAAAGAGGATTCTTTGGCATAAACTGGTGGATATGGTCAGCCATAATCCGAACAGATTATTGGAAAACGTATAAATTTTACTCAGTATTTCCAGGCAATTAGGAACACAGGTGAGAAGGCCATACAGAATCTAGAAGTTACCCCTGTTTCTTATTGGTAGATATAGCTTGGGTTTTCCAGAAGCTTCCACAGGTTTAGAGCACAGTGAACTACTTCACAACTAGTTCAACTGTGCTATAGTAGAATAATATAACGTTATAATAATATAATATAAAGTTATTTATATTACTCAACTGTGAAATACTAGAATACTATAAAGTTAGAACTTGATGGGAACTTAGATATCAGTCCGCTCTCCCCTCATTTCAAAGATGAAGGACACTGTGCTTCAGTGCATAGTTTGCCCAAGGCTGATACAAGGTTGATTTGATTGTGACATCTGTCACCCCCAGAATCACTAAAATAGACCCCAACGCCTAGACAAATTCTCGATTATTTCTCTATGTGCGTGCTTAGCTTGGTGTGTGCTTTGCTGAAGGGCAAGAGTTGGATTCCCCTTCAGGTGGATTATCTGGATCAACCCGCACACAACAGAACACAAAATGGTAGACAATGTGTATAAGCATCGAAGAGTTGACAAAGCAAGGAAGACGGACACCTTGGAGGTAACAGGAATACGGGTCTATTTTTGCTTTGGGAGCGCATGCTAAACCTGAAGGCATATGTGAGGGTCTGAGCTGAGTTTCTGGTGCCTACGTAGCCCTCCGGGAACAAATCTTAGAGCCTGGGGCACACCATGGGTAAGGACCCTGATATACTACCCCCGCCTTGATCTAGAACTCAAAAAAACTGCTCCCTGAGAGTCAGAATATACCAGAAGTAAACTGTCCCATTCATTCAGACTGCAGAGCAGATTTAAACCATCTGGATGGCCCAAAGTACTTAAAGTAATCCCAGGTATTTAATAGTTGCCGGAAGTTAAAAAAAAATGTGTCCAGAGGAAGATAATGTAATCCTCTGCCTCATATTATTTCTATCAATAATTTCTAAATAAATGTGTAGCCTAAATTCAGAGATAACTCAGCACATGGGGAGATAAGCCATCATGAGAAAGAGCTGTTGGAAACCATGGGCAACAGAGACAGACCTCTGAGGGCTGCAGATACTGGAATCATCAAAGACTCTGAAATCACCGTGTGTACTCTGTTCAAGAAGATAAGATCTAAATTGAAAATCTGGAATACAAAACTGGAAACTATAAAAAATAACATCAGAGTTTTAAATGAACTGGCTATAAATTTTAGAAATAAAATATAAAATAATTGAAATAAAGAAAATAGACGAATTTAACTGCAGATGAGAGAGAGCTGAAAAATGCTTGAAAATAAAATGCCTGTGATAACAATGGAATAGAAAAAGAGAAACTTCAACCGAGAAAACAGAAACCACTCAAGTATTTTTCTTTAAGGAATTTTATGTAGGGAATTGGTTACACAGTGAGGAAAAGCTGAGAGTCCAAGCAGGACATGTGAGATAACTCAGAGATCAGCAACAGAGGAAATCCAGTAATCTTCCCCCAAGCCAGACGATCAAAGGAAAGATGTGGGTTGCTGGACCCCAGCGACCCTGGGTGGAAGAACAGCTCGCCTTCCCAGCAGGAGCCAGAGTCAAACAGCAAGTGCAGTCGTTGCCAGAGACGTGCCCTAAGGAAGGTGGGAATGACCCACGTGCATCAACCCCATGCTTTCACACTCGTTTGCCAAAACCAGCCCAACTTACCCAGAAGTTAACTGTCCCGGGAATCTGGGATCTGAACCTTGCAGTGGCCAGTGACTTCGTGAGATAGAACAGAGCAAGGAAAGACCAAGGAGTGAATCCAATAGCAAAGGGTCCAAGAACTGGTGGAGGAAAAATGAGTCACAGAAGATTGGAATGGCGGGGGGCGGGCAGGTCTAATCTATTTAACTGGCCAACAGAAGAAGAGAGAAAATGTGGTAGAGGCAATATATTAAGGATAAGGACTGACAGTCAAGATCTGACGCAAAACTCAATCCACAAATTCAACAGATGCAACTAAAATCTTGAAGGAGAAAAAAAGGACATTACTTTTAATGATGTGACAGCTCGTTAACATGTGACATCCCTCTAATCAAAATAAAGTATAGGACTTTCCAAGACTCTTTAGCCTTTATGTGTATTAGTGTCCCACTCTGGTCAATGCAGTGCTGGGTTTAGAGAGCTGTGGTTCTCAGCCTTGGCTACATGTTAGCATCTACTGAGAAGCTTTAAAAAAAAAAAAAAAAACCAAGCCCATACACATGCCAATTACATCAGGATCTCTGGGAAAAGGCCCATGCATTAGTTTTTGTGAATTTACGGCTGTTTTAAATCTCTGCAGCTGATTACAATGTGGGAATTAAGCCTGAGAAGCACTGTTATAGAGGCATTCTGATGTAGATCTAGGAAAGAGTGAGGCCCAGTATAAATGAAGACACTGATGTAAAGGAATTAAGAGCACCATAGATTCTCCATTTATTTCTGCATCAAATTCTTCTGTGTTGGCTACACTGATTTACAACAGTGTAGAGCCATGGTGCTCATTATCTCCTGAGTGGGCCCCATCCAATCAACAGAAGGCCTAAGAAAAAAACTGAGGTTTCCCTAAGAAGAAGAAATTCCAATTGTGGGCTGAAGTGTCAGCTCCTGCCTGCGAGTTTTCCATCTGCTGGCCTGCTCTAGAGATTTCAGACTTGCATAGCCAGCCCCTATAATTGTGTAAGCCAGTTTCAGGAGATAAATCTCCCTCTCTCTGTGTCTGTCTGTCCCTGTCTGATGTAGCTCCATCGGTAGAATCATCTCTTTGCATAGGACAGCAAAGGCAGACAGAGATTTTAGGATTACACTGTTAAAATGCTTACAGATAATCTGTGATGTAAATAACATCTTTAGGAAATCTTGACTGCTCCAAAAAGGATTTGGGTATTAGATTATTAAGGTATAACCTATTTGGGAGGAGATGGGTTACAGATAGAAATATTTTGGTAGGAAGTGCAGTTGGTCAGCACAGGAACAAGCTATAGAAAATACAATAGGAAATGGAATACGAAAGGCAGATGCAAACAGAAATACCCCAAGGTGGACCTGAGCTACAGGAGGCACTGAGGTCTAAATCCTACACCATGGGGTACCAAGGAGTACCAAGAGATATGCCTTAGGAAAATGAGGGATAGAGGCAAATTCAAATCTGGACCACTTTGGTACATAGCATTTGTTCATAATCTCTCATCCTTCCCCACTCTTGACAAGTCTTCCCCATCCCATTAACTTTGGGTTTGGTGATATGACATGCTTTGAACTATGGGGTGTGAGCAAATATGTTCCAAGGCTGAGCAGAAGCTTTAAACTTGATTGCATTTTATGACTATGACTCTCTTGTTCCTACACTCTGTCATGAGAAGACAAGATATAAGAGTTGCAGGATCTCATTCCCTCTGCTTCTTAGTATAAAAGCCAAACCATAATAACCCATAGCCTAGAACAGAGCTACAGAAGCACAGAGCACAGACTAAGAATTAGCTGCCATCAGATATGAAACCTGGGCAACAAACAAACCTTACTGTTATAAGGCATTAAGATTTGGGGGAGGGAATGTGTTTCTTATGCAGCATTACCAAAGCAAAAACTGACTGATACATCTTCTTCACCATTTGTCTTAGGATTCTCCGTTCCCAATTTTACCCCTCATAAGTGTTCAAATAAAGTGATCTTTGAAAGTTGTATGTGTTTCCACAAATGTAGTATTAACATTTTTATGATCTTTTAGCCTTAAGAGAGTCTTAAGTTTGAGGAAACAAGACAGTTCCTCATTTCAGAACAGCTGCATTAAACATATTGTCCAAATTCCACTCATGATAAGTGTAGCATTAATATTTCAAATTGGTCCCACTGAAAGGTTCGTCTTCTAACACCCTTCCAGCTTCCCAATATCCTGCAGGGAAATTAAAGGAAGGTTGGACTAAGCAGAACTTGGACGGAATGAAATGTCTTTAAAATACTTTTTAAAAGATGTGACAGACAACGTGCAGCTGAGCAGTTAAAACAATACTGCAGCCATAATACAATAAAGGGCTGGAAAGCAAAACTCTTACGAAAATGGTTTCGTGGCAAGGACTTTATGATTAAAGAAGTCATTTAATCCTCTCCTCATGGTTTTGAATAACCCCAGTTTGATTTTTGAAACGAAAAGCTCAAATTCAACCCCATTTGTACTGTCGAGATGAGTAAAGGAAAGAGCAGGTGTGTCTGGGAGGCAGAGAACACACATGCTCATTGCTGACCTGGTGGAAAGAACGAGAATACTCACGCAGAAAGCAATGCTTAAGGACGTTGAAATAACTATAAGGGAGTAGAATAGTTTTATTAAGTTTTAACTGCATTTGGATATAATTTCAAATTCGCAGAATAGTTTTGGGAATAATAAAGGGAACTCCTACATATTCTTTAGTCTGAAACAATTGATTTACCATCCTCTCTCTCCCTCTCTCTCTCTCTGCCTCATATATATTTTTTTTTCCTGTACCAACTAAGAATAAATTTGAGACATGTTGCTTCTTTACCTTTAAATATTTCAGGCTATATTTTCTAAGAACAAAGACTTTTTTACATAAACACAGTAAAGTTATTGAAAGGATGAAATTTAATCTTAATAGAATACTATCATCTAATGCACAATCCATACTGAAATTTTGATAATCACCCCAATTGCATCTTTTATAGCAATTATTTTTCCAGTACAGGACCATGCAGTGCATTTTGTTGTCATATCTCTTTAGTCCCCTTCAAACTGGAACAGTTTCTCAGCCTTTATTTATTTTTCTTGACCTTGATATTTTTGAAGATGACAGGATGGTTATTTTGTACAAGTCCTTCAATCTGGGTTTACTGGATATTTCCTCATGGTGAAATTCAGAGTATGCACTATTAGCAGGAACAGTACAGAAGGAAGGTTGTGTCCCTCTAAGTGTATCACGTCAGACATCATGATCTTGCTTTGTCTCAGTATAAATGACGTCAGTTTGGTCACCTGATTTCTGCCGGATTTTAGCACTATAATGTTGGTTTTTTCCCTTTGTACTTTGTAAGTAATTTGTGGAGAGTTTCATTGTTATTGTGTACGTATTCTGTTTCTCATCAAAGTTTCACCCACTAGTGTTAGCATCCACTGATAACTGCCTAAACTCCCTTATTCCTTCTACATTTTCTTAGATTGTATTCCGCTAGAAGAGATTTGCCTTCTCTTCTATTTATGTACACACATACATATATATGTACAACAGCATGTATGTATCACAGTATGTATACGTGTGTGTATATATATATATATATATGTATGTATATCAGTGTAGTTTTACAGAGCTTTAAGAAACAAAATTAGACTGTTTTCATAAATGAAAATGACCAAAAAGTTATGGAATAGTATTGAGATGTGTCACAGGAACCAGCCAGCTGGAACCATCGATTCAAGATGCCTCTCTGAGTAGCAGGCATTGAAAATAAATAAATAAAAGGGTATCATAGCTTTACCTCTCTGGTTGTGACTGCCCTTAAACCGGCTAGAATTACAAATATCCTAACAGAAAATTCTCCCTGAAAACCAGAAGCCCTGTCATGCTTCCATCATTATTTTACCATGCGCAAAAAGATGTGATGGAAATAGCCCAGCCAAGCCAATGGCTTAATGAAGACTCAGAAATCCATCATCTCAAAATACTGCACGTGCCACTTGGACCAAGTGTTCCAGTCAACTCGACATTCATAAACGCTGTCTGGTCTCACCGAGTTTCCCCCCGTGTTGCTCTGGCGATGTGAAATCCACCGCAGTGTCAAGGGAGACTTAGGTCTTGGTCAGTGGTTGAAGTGTGGAGAAATTTTGCTTCCAACATCCAGTGGACTTTTACTCTCCTGTACCCTTTCACTTGAACTCACTATCACGCTGCTGCTCCTTCAAGTTCAAGGAGCAAAATGACATGCCTTTTCAGAAGGATGTTTGCTTCCTTTAAATACCAATGACTCTTGAATACGTTCTTTAAATATTTGAATAGAGTTGTGTTTTGTGACATCTTAATGTGTTTCTGCATAATGAATAATCTCTCCCATTCCATTCCTAACTCATCAACTTGGAAGGCACAGGACAAGAGTCAGACCTCGTATGATTTGATGTCCTGAAGTTTCAGCTCTGCAAGCCGAGAATAAAATGTAAAGATGCTGAAGAGTAAAATCACTGTTGACAACACATTTTACCTGGCCGTCCAACATTGTTTATCAGCATAATAAAATGTGCCAATACTTATCACCACTCTAAAATATGCACTAAGAATACACAGAGATAGAGGGCATAATATGGTCAATGATGAGATATGATTTTATGGCTCCTGGGGAAAGAAAATGATGGGCTACCTCACAAAGGGCAGATTTGGCTCTAGATAAAACTGAGGGCTTTTCTTCTTTGGTAAGCATCAGATGAAAATAGCATTGATTTTCTTTCTTTCTTTCTTTCTTTTTCTTTTCTTTTTTTTTGCTGTTGTTATAAAATAATTTTGTAAGACCAAGAAACAAAAAATATCCAGGATTTTCTTTTCGGCTCTGTATCTCCCACCTTCATTTTTTGCACATCATGTTGATGGTTAAAAAAAAAAAGGTTTTATCTGGAGGACAGAGCAGCGTGTTGTACATGCTGATCATTAATCCGACAAGTCATCAACTACAACGCTGTCTTTCCTCCATTCTTTAAGGCAAAGGGAAAGAAAAACATTCAGAGTCACTACTCCGCTGTGATTTTCTGTAATACCTGGATTCTCTGCATTTTCCGCAACTAAACATTCACTCCTATCTGAAGAGACCACCATTGAAAGGTTGCTCATCAGCTATCGAGGACAAGGCCACAGTCCCAATTTCCCTTTCCATGTACCGTGGCAGGTTGGAGCCGCTACGGGAAAATAAATAGATGACCTGACCACTCTGACTTGTGTGTAAGCGCTTCAGTGTGACATTAAGCTTTTTTCACAGCCTCGGTTGGAACTCAATACTTAAATATTACTGTTCCATCTTCCTTTCCTCTTAACAACCTTTTAACTCAGCTTTGAACTTGTGGAATACTGTGGCCGCTAGCTCTCTCTCTAAACCACATAAGCAGCATGATCGCTTCACATTCGATATTTTCTCTGTTTTCCTGTTGCAGGTGAGCCGGCCGGCACCTGTATCCGCTAACTTCTTCACGTTAAGTTTTTAGTTGGTCTTCCCTGTAAATGTCATTTTGGAATTCATTATTTTTTATGTCCCCTGATCGTAATATAGTACATATGCTAGGTAGATACATTTATTAGCCCAGTTGTCATCTCTCTACCTCGGGTACTTTCCGCACCTAAATGTACAATCATTGGTAAAGAGGTAAAATTGTTCCAAAACCGCCAACAACCAGGATAGAACTACCTAATGCAACTACATTCATCGCCTTATCTTTATTCCTCCCAGAACTAAAATGATAAACACAACAATGTAAAACAATTACACTCCAATTAAGTTGTGAAAAAACGTCTTCTTCACTGGAACAACACTAAGAGGGAGGACCACGTCCTGGTACCAGAACTAGAGAGGAGCGTAGAGATCAGTGCACCCACTCGTCTTTCATGAAGGCCCCATGAGAGGCAACAGGACTCATTCAAGGTGACAACACACAAACCAGGACAATAACTCAGGTGTTTTTGCTTCCCCACTGCGGGAGCAAGACGGGCTCCCTCTAAACCATTAAGAAGAAGACATAAGCTATCCTATTAATAGCACCTAACCCTAGGATAAGTATTGCTTCTTCTAAAAGTGCTAATCCCTTGCTCCGGTGTTGGAAAATTCTCACAGTCCGACTGTATTTAAACTTCAAAAAAGATGTGCACTTTGTTCAACAGAGTCCGAGGCCTTCAGGAGGAATCCTGTAGGAAACCTTGGGCGACGCGACTTTCCTCAGGATGACCCCCATTCAAAACAGCAGAGCAGCGGACTGGAAGGTCTCTGTCACTTATTTTATCCCAAGAGAACTGTCACCATAGGAAAGAGTCACACCGCAAATAAGGGGCCCTTTTCCATGGGCCCGTGGACTCCAGAAAGTTCCCGACTGCACTAAATTAAATGCCAAATTCTAGGTGTATGTGAACGTGCCCTCTGTGACGATCGGATCTGCAGCTCTCATCAGTTTCTTTAGAGGAGCTTGTAACCAAAAGAAAAAAACAGTTTGCTGTCACCACCCAAATTTATACCCTCACCATGCTTGCTTCTATTTATTTACAAAACAGTCTCACTTTTCAATTCTATTTTTATTCTATTATATTAAGATTTTTTAACATCTTTATTGGAGTATAATTGCTTTACAATGGTGTGTTAGTTTCTGCTGTATAGCAAAGTGAATCAGCTATACATATACATATATCCCCATATCCCCTCCCTCTTGCATCTCCCTCCCACCCTCCCTATCCCACCCCTCTAGGTGGTCACAAAGCACCGAGCTGATCTCCCTGTGCTATGCAGCTGCTTTCCACTGGCTATCTATTTTATATTTGGTAGTGTATATATGTCCATGTTGCTCTCTCACTTTGTCCCAGCTTACCCTTCCACCTCCCTGTGTCCTCAAGTCCATTCTCTACGTCTGCATCTTTATTCCTGTCCTGCCCCTAGGTTCTTCAGAACCTTTTTTTTTTTTTTAAGATTCCATATATATTTGTTAGCATATGGTATTTATTTTTCTCTTTCTGACTTATTTCACTCTGTATGACAGATTCCAGGTCCATCCACCTCACTACAAATAACTCAATTTCATTTCTTTTTATAGCTGAGTACTATTCCATTGTATATATGTGCCATATCTTCTTTATCCATTCATCTGTCGATGGACACTTAGGTTGCTTCCATGTCCTGGCTATTGTAAATAGAGCTGCAATGAACACTGTGGTACATGACTCTTTTTGAATTATGGTTTTCTCAGGGTATATGCCCAGTAGTGGGATTGCTGGGTCTTATGGTAGTTCTATTTGTAGTTTTTTAAGGAACCTCCATACTGTTCTCCATAGTGGCTGTATCAATTTACATTCACACCAACAGTGCAAGAGGGTTCCCTTTTCTCCACACCCTCTCCAGCATTTATTGTTTGATTTTTTGGTGATGGCCATTCTGACTGGTGTGAGGTGATACCTCATTGTAGTTTCGATTTGCATTTCTCTAATGATTAGTGATGTTGAGCATCCTTTCATGCGTTTGTTGGCAGTCTGTATATCTTCTGTGGAGAAATGTCTATTTAGGTCTTCTGCCCATTTTTGGATTGGGTTGTTCGGTTTTTGTTTTTTTTTTTTTAATTGAGCTGCATGAGCTGCTTGTATATTTTGGAGATTAATCCTTTGTCAGTCACTTCGTTTGCAAATATTTTCTCCCATTCTGAGGGTTGTCTTTTTGTCTTGTTTATGGTTTCCTTTGCTGTGCAAAAGCTTTGAAGTTTCATTAGGTCCCATTTGTTTATTTTTGTTTCTATTTCCATTTCTCTAAGAGGTGGGTCAAAAAGGACCTTGCTGTGATGTATGACATAGAGTGTTCTGCCTGTGTTTTCCTCTAAGAGTTTTATAGTGTCTGGCCTTACATTTAGGTCTTTAATCCATTTTGACTTTATTTTTGTGTATGGTGTTTAGGGAGTGTTCTAATTTCATTCTTTTACGTGTAGCTGTCCAGTTTTCCCAGCGCCACTTATTGAAAAGGCTGTCTTTTCTCCATTGTATGTTCTTGCCTCCTTCATCAAAGATAAAGGAGGCAAAAATGTATGTTAAGTTTTTAAAGATCAATTACAACTAAAGGTTTGGAAAAGACAATTTTTATTATAAAACTTAAGGCTAGGGCTTCCTGGTGGCGCAGTGGTTGAGAGTCCACCTGCCGATGCAGGGGACACGGGTTCGTGCCCCGGTCCGGGAAGATCCCACACGCCGCGGTGCGGCTGGGCCTGTGAGCCGTGGCCGCTGAGCCTGCGTCCAGAGCCTGTGCTCCGCAACGGGAGAGGCCACAACAGTGAGAGGCCCACATAACGCAAAAATTAAATAAATAAATAAAACTTAAGGCTATTCCTAAGGCTATGAGAAGGTGCCAGTTTAAAAAAAAAAAAAAGATTAGGAAATCATAACTAAAGATGCATACGTTATCACTTCGGGTAAAAATATCTTATGAATAACAGAATCATTGTCTCTGGTTATTGGATGTGAAGGAGGTAAGTGTCCCCAGCCTGGTGTGACAGAGGGCCAGTAACAGTTTCCCACTGACTAAATACAGACTCAAAAATGAGTTAAGAATCATCAGCTCATCTAAGTGGAGGATAATTCCCCACGCAGGCCCCCAGGTCAGTTTAAATTATTAAAGTTATCTCAGGGACCCCAGGGGCCCAGCTGTCATTGTGTTTGCTCTTTAACTTTCAGTGTTGTTAGCATGAGCTCAGCAAAAGGTCAGAGATGACAGGGGAAAAAAACCAAAGAGGAGCTGAAACTCCTACCTGGGCGTTTAGGTGGTTAATGACTGAGTCATAAGGAATCCACCTAGACTGTGTCAAGGGCAATTTCCTGCTGAACAGCCTTACTGATGCTTTTTTATTTTTATTTTGACAGTGACACACTGAGGTAACGATTGGTGCCCACGGGCCATTGGTTCACAGGCAAAGAGGAGAGGTGAGGCGTGGTCCTTCATGGGATGCTTCCCACATCCAAGGAGGTCGGCGCCACCGTATTTCAGGGTCTGATGGGTCTTCACTGTTCTGTTTTCCTGTGTCCCTTGACTGGGCGCTTTCTAACTTAAATTCCTATGCATGAGTGAAGCCACGCTCCCTGGACAAACAGCCTACCACAGTCCAGAGGACTCTGACCCAGCCCAGAGCTTTACGGGACCAAGCCTGGGGCATACATACCACCTGTCCTAACCCTAACCCCCAACAGGCTTTCATTTCTGACACACCAGGTGGCTAGTATCAGAATCAGGGGTCCTGTAGCCTCTCAGAATCCCAGGGAAGTTGAGAGAGAAAAAAAATCTTAAGAAACTGTACTGACATCATGGCATTCAGGAAAGTATAGGGAAATACCAGGCCCTGTTGTTATTCTCCTGGAAGAAGCAAATGTTCTTAAAGATTCTGGAAATCCTAAGACTATGTTTTCCTTTCTCTCCCCCAAGGAAACTCACCCACTCCTGTGGATATAAGCTTCATCTCTATAGCACCTCTGCCAAAATTCTGTCTTCAGCCCAAACCTCTCAGATCTGCAGATCCCGCGGCACACTCGACACCCCATCTCGAAGCTGCCCCGTGTCTTTGACTAACCAGACTGACACAGTCTCTTGAACTCTCACCTCAGGTCTGCTCCAGGACCTGGGTTCCATGCATCACAACCCCACCATCTGCACAAAGGCCCCATAGTCATCCTGGAAGCTTCCCTAACCCTCTGTAGTGGGTTGAATAATGTCCCCCACAAATTCACATCCACCCAGAACCTCAGAATGTGGTTTTATTTGGAAACAGGGTTTTTCCAGATGTGGTTTGTTTAGGATGGAGATGAGGTCCCACTGGACCAGGATGAGCCCTGTATCCAGTGACTCGTGTCCTTATAAGAAGAGGAAACACCTGGTAGGAGGCTCTGGGGAGATGAAGGCAGAGGCTGGAGTGATGCTGCCACAAACCAAGGGACACCAGGAGCCATGAGAAGCCAGGAGAGAGACCAGGAAGAGTCCTCCCCTAGAGCTGGCACAAGGATCCAACACTGGTTTTGGACTTGCAGCCTCCTGAATAATGGGATTCCATTTCTGTTGGGTTTCTTTTTCAATTTATTATATTTTTGGCTGCGTTGGGTCTTCGTTGCTGCACGCGGGATTTTCTCTAGTTGTGGCGAGCGGGGTCTACACTTCGTTGTGGAGCGCAGGCTTCTCATTGCAGTGGCTTCTCTTGCTGCGGAGCACGGGCTCTAGGAACATGGGCTTCAGTAGTTGTGGCACACAGGCTTCAGTAGTTGTGGCTCATGGGCTCTAGAGCGCAGGATCAGTAGTTGTGGTGCACAGGCTTAGTTGCTCCGCGGCATGTGGGATCTTCCTGGACAAGGGCTCGAACCCGTGTCCCCTGCATTGGCAGGCAGATTCTTAACCACTGCACCACCAGGGAAGCCCTCTGCTGTTTTTAGAAAGTTCATGGTACCAGTCTGTGGTATCTTCATATGGCAGGACCCTAATACACTCTCACACTCACATCAAATCCATATGTAAGTTCTATCCTTTCTACCCTAAAGTGTATTTCAGATACATGTTTTAGAACTGGTGCTTCTCCATTGCCATGGCCACTGTGACCAGCAAGCCTTGGGCAGTTCCTCCCAGCAGATCCTCCTGCCACTGCCCAGGGATCCCACATCCACCCTTGACTCTGCCCCATCTGATTTCTGCAGACCAGATGTGTGATCGTGGGAACCACAGATTGGATTGTGCCGATTTCCTGTTTGAATCACTTGGCAGTGTTGTGTTGCTCTTACAAGAAAATTCAAGATTCTTAGCACAGTTTCAAGGCTCCAAATGTTGCGGGCCTTCCTACCCATCCTCATTCCCCTCCCTTCATGAAGCTACAACCCCAGTTGCCTTCTTCCCATTTCTGATCCGACCAGGAAGTCTTTGTCTCCACTCTTGCCTCTGATGGAGATGCCTGCCCCATTCCTCATCTGATCAATTTCTACATCTCTAAGTCTCAGGATAACTACTGGCCTTACTTACCTCTCCACGCAGACAAACATGATATCCCTGTTACACTTTCTTAGTCCTCTGTAGTTCTTCTTTTCATACTTTTTCAGAATTATGGTCATACATTTATCTCGACAGTGACTTGGTTGGTATCTCCACCCTCTACCAGGCTGCGGGCTCCAGGATGGCAGTGACCTCATGCTGTGTCTCCAGTCCGTAGCACAGTGCCAGGAATGCACGTAGTGTTTGCTCCGTAGACTTTGTTGAATGGATGTTCATTGAAAACTTAAGTCCTCCCTCAATTCCATCCATCTTCCACCTTATAACCCACCTCTATCAAAAGCAGCAGAAAGGGAAATGTTTGCTACCATCTTTCTCAACCCCTACTTTCTTTCTAATATCTGAAGTCTGCAGCATCAGTGGGGACTCCTGCCTACAGCTCCACGGCTGTGCACACACCTTGGACTCCTGCAGCTTATACTCCAGGCACAGACAAGGTGGTCCGACCACCACTGACGTCCTGGGCCCCAACCATGCTAGACATCTGGTGCTTTTCTGTTTAATTTATGTATGACATGTCTTCTGAAAATCTCAAGTTATCTAAATCAAATCTGGGAGACCATGAATCTCAAGTGCCAGAGGAGACAAATCTGTATATGTAGAACTGATACTCTAAGCAATTAACTAGAATCAAAGAACTGCCATTGTGTAAACACCAGGCAGCTTAGCCTATTCTACTTTGAAAATATAATATTGTATCTTCGATTTGAAGGTTTCAAAAGTGTCAAAGGGGAGACATTTTATCATTTTCTGCCACTGAGCACCGATGAGGGCAAGGTGGTGACTACAAGGTCTCTATAATCAACATTCCTAACAAAACTACACACTTAATAAAATTGTATAATTAAACAATTCTAACCTATATTCACTCATTCACAAATATAACTTGTTTTGTTTCGTTTCTTAATTGGGGGAGGTTTTTTCTGTCTTTAATTTACAAATATTTCTTGAAGACCACCGTGAACCAGGTATGTAACTGACATCTGGATATGTAAAAGAGAAGGAGTGAAAGATATGACGAACTATTGAATACATTTGGTAGTGTCAAGCGTGCTGTTCCGTAAAGGATATTCACGGCGGTCGTGTCTGAAGAGGTGATGATGGATCTGAGACCTGAAGCAAGGGCAAGAACTACCGGCAAGACCACCTGGTGATGTGGTTTCAGACAGAGGGAAGAGCCAGGCCCGGGGGCAGAAGCAGATTTGCCGCCAAAAAGAACAGGAGGCCGGTGTGCCCAAGAAACAGGAAGGAAGGAGCAGAGTCACGGGAGTGAGACAGGAGGAGCCTCTGGGAACGTCTCACTAGGGCTCCTCGAGCTGTGCTGAGAGCCTTGGATTATTGACGTGAGTGGGGACAAGCAACAGGAAGGAATGATAGACATGACTTCCTTTTTAAAGGATCTCTGAGTTGCTGCACGGGACAGGCTACAGGGAGCAGCTAGTCAGGAAGCTAGTGCAATAGCCCAGGTCAAACGATGCACTTGGGTAGCAGCAGCAGATTATGAGAAGAGATTTGATTTTCATTCTTTCAGTGTATTTGTAATTCTGATTTAAAGTCTTTGTCTAATAAGTCCAACATCTGGGCCCCCTCGGGGCACTTTTCTATGGTTGCTTTTTTTCCCCTGTGTACCAGCCATGCTTTCCTGTTTCCCTGTGTCTCATCTTATTTTGCCTTAGCCTCCACTGCCTGCTTCTGCAGTATCAAAGTCAACCAGGGATGGGTCACTGCAGACCCCTTCAGGTCTTTCCCGAGTGTGTGCACAGCCCACACGTATGTGGCTTTCTAAACCCCCAGGAACATGCCCGAACTTTCCAAAACCCCCATCTCATTCCCCAGATATTTCTTTTAAATTTTGTTAAAATTTTTGTTTTCCCCAACTGGTATTGTAACTTTAGGCAGGTGTGATGTTAAAAAAAAATTGCAGCTAATTATTTCTGACAAAGGCCCTGGGGATAGGATTTCTCCCATGGAGTTCGGAGTCGGGTCAATAGGACAATGCCTTGTGAGTGGGGCTTTTCCAGGGACCTCTGAGACAGATGGATTAGTGACAAATGCTTTGTGGTTGGACCAATCTGAGGAGCTCAAACCTACTCTGCTCCCTTCAGCTACAGTTTTTCATGGATTCTCTGATGGGAAGGCTGCTGGTTTTCAAGGCTACTGTGAACTGAAGAGAGGGAGTGGGAGGGGGCCGAGTTAAAACACCACAACCCAGCTGTTCCTACAAAAGGTCAGTAGTTTTTTCTTGAATAAATGCTCTTCAGGCTGTTGTAAGCCTTCCATTAATTTCTAGAGTTCTGAAAAAGGATGCTGTTGAAAATTTTACCAGTATTGTCATTACTTTCATGGAGGAGGGGATTTATGGAAGTCCTCATGCTGCCATTTTGAAAGCTCCACCTCTGAGAAGTGACTAGATTTTAAAGGTGTACTTGAAACTGAGTCAGAAGGATTTCCCATAGATTTGGATGTGGAGTATGAGAGAAAGAAAGGAGTTAGGCTAATTTCAAGGTTGATGTCCTAAGAAACTAGAAAAATGGAGTTGCTACTTACTACGATGGATAAAAATGGGACGAAAGCCGATTGTTTGAGGGAGATCAAGAGTTCAGTTTTGGACATATTCAATTTTAAGTGCAAATTAGTCATTCAAATAGAGAGGTCAAGTGGGCTACTGGATATACAAGTCTGGAACAGAGATAGTAGCGTGGAAGAGATCACCATAAATGTCCACAGCAATGGATGGAATGGTAACCTAAACAAGATACAGTTTCCACACAGACGTCCTACATCCAGGAGTCAGGAAAACAAGGAGCCTCCAGCAGAGAGAAGTCGGGAGTGAAGCAGAAAGAGAACCAAGAGGGAGCGATGCCAGAACAGTTTCAGTGGAGCAGAGGGAACAGATCTCCAGATGGATTCAAGGGAGACTTGGAGGGGGAGGAAATGCAGGCAGCTTTTCAAGGGATTATTCTGCCAGGGATCGGGGCGGGGTGGGGGGGGCGCGGGGCAGCAGAGAGGTGGGTGGCGTCCATACCGTGTTGCTCTTTGAGATGGCTGAAGTGGACCCTGGGCCACCGTGGCCAACACAGGGCAGAATGGTTTCACTCAGGGAGCCTCACGGATTCTGTGGGGCTTGATCCGCACTTAAACTCCCAGCAGAAAGCAACTCTTCCTACATATGAGAGGAGAATATAATGCCCACACCACCCATCTTGACAGCAAGCATCTGTGCAGGATGAAGGTCTTCAGTAAGAAAGAGGGACAGGCAAACAGAGCAATAATCGAGGCTGTGGACGGTACTCTGCTGTAGGGAAGGATACAAGCGCCACAGAAACCGATCGCTATAGCGGAAACCCAGAGTGATCTTTGGGTGAACGTGGTGCAATGCAAAAGTAGTAACCAGGCTCCACTATCAGGGCAGGATACCCAGGACAGGTCTGGTTAAGAGGGGCAGAACAGGGGCAGCGGTAAATGAGGTTTGGAAACGGACTCAGGCTGAACCAGAAAAGAAAGCGCCTTCAACAACCCTTTCCAATCTCCCATGAAGGGTTTTGAGGGGTTTTTGGTGGATTCTGTTTGTTGTCTATTTTTACGCATTTATGGATTCTATACTCATTTATTTGGCGGGGGGGTCCAGTTCCTTAGTGAAAAGGAACTGAAATTTACATCAGAGCCCATGGCTCCTTCTTCAGCATGGCATGCATTTGTGGTTAAGTTCGTGAATGATGATCTAAAGAAAATCAGCATTAGAGAGGCATGCATGGTCCCTCCTGCCAAATACTGAGGTCACGCTAAAAAAAACTCTGAACTTAAAACATCCTCCCACTGCACCAGGCACGCTGAGTATGAATACCAGAACAGGTCCACCCCACAATTACAGTCAAATCCTCGCTCCTAAATAACGCAAACCAGGAAAACGGTCAGCCCTCGGGTCACTGTCTTAGCTCTTTTGCCTCTGGACATCCACACCTTACAAGCCCCTCCCCCAAGCAATCTCCCTGAAAGCACATTGTGTTTGCAATGTACATCCCCCCAAATGTGTTTGATATAATGAACTTTAAGATTTTTTAAACCGCAAATATTCTTAAGGATATTTTTACTTCTCTCATCTCGGAAGCTGCCTATCTAATCTTGCTGCCCAAGTTTCAGGTCGCCTTTCCTCTGCTGTAGACAGAACTGAAGCTTGTAAGCACAGGTGCCGCACCCCAGGTTTCTAATCCCCAAACACACCTCATTTACTGCCCAGTCAAACCCAGTGGTTACAGCAGTTACCTAGGCAGGCCCAACCCTGGAGTTTAAAAATCCCCTTCTCCAATATATATAGTTAGTCTTAATAAATAAATGACTTGGACTATGCATTATATATCACTCAAATCCACGAGGACACAAATTATGTATAATACATCGGCTGTGTAATTTATTTATTAAGCAAAACGTGAATTTTCCATGCTCGTGTTTGGAGGCACAGTTTGTCACACACAGCTAAATGATGTATTCTTATTAGTCCCACTCAATTACCAAGTCATCCCTCTGTGTGCGGTGTATTTGTTAATGATAGTGCCACAACGCTGCGTCTACAATACCTGTGATTTTAGTGATTCATAACCGCTCACTAAAACTGTGAAAATGATAAATTGACTGCTGTTGATTAAATGCCGCCAACAGTATGTTTCATATGTGTTTGTCGCAGTTAGGAGTTAAAGAAACAGCATTGCTCGAAATCATTTAAATATCTAATTAAGCCCAAGCCCTCCGTCGATATAAAGAACTCATCAGAATACAAGAATGAAAAACACAAGTAAGCTCACTGGGGGACAGGGGAGGAAATACAACCCTCACCATCACAGCCTCATTGATGATAAGGAGATTGTCATCATCACAGTTGGAAAGGGACAATAGCCACATCCGAAAAGGCCTGCGTGTTAGTCCCTCCGCTCCCCGGCGCGGCTGTCTGATGCCCTCGTCTTGTCTTTGGGATTAGTCCTGGACAGCAGTGGATTTCAGTCAGATATAAGGAAGCTCTGGGTGATGGCCGTTGAAATGGGAACAAATTCATAGATGTTGGGAGAAGGGGGTTTAGGGGGTAGAGGAGGGGAGGGGGATTCTCAGGCAGTTTCAAACAGCATCCCTTTGGCTTTCACTGCAGTGAAGGGGCTTTTGAATGCCTCCGCATGACAAATGGCGGCAGAAAGGAAAATATCATTTCAAACAAAGATGAATTATCTTTACGGCTTCAGCTAACTTTTTCTCCCCTTAGATGAATCCATTTAGAGGTCTTACAGCTAATATTCAAGGCAGGGTAGAAGGAGCCCAAGCACGGGGGACGTTCCCGTGCCAACGCTCGGCTCCTGAACCAGGCTGCCAAAGCGAGTAGACAGGACCATAAAAACAGATACCGGGTGAAGCTTGGTAATCTTATTAAGACCAGCCAGGAGGTGTTTATTTTCTTCTTTTGCAGTTTTGAAATCAACTGAGAAATGTACATGATTTCTTTTGCAAGTCAATCTTCCT
Organism: Phocoena sinus; assembly: GCF_008692025.1. Classification (NCBI taxonomy): domain Eukaryota; kingdom Metazoa; phylum Chordata; class Mammalia; order Artiodactyla; family Phocoenidae; genus Phocoena; species Phocoena sinus. The sequence continues at coordinate 2,909,389 of NC_045776.1, read as the reverse complement.
AAATTAGACCATGTCTCCTGAATGTCTGAAGCAGAGAGTGAGAAAAAAGGAAAAAAATAAGTGGACAATTTTGAATTTCAGAATTTGCGTGTCTTTCATGTGGGCTGAAGACCCTTCTTTGTTCTCTTTTTATTTTTTTAATAATTTTTATTGGCGTATAGTTGATTTACAATGCTGTGTTAGTTTCAGGTGTACAGCAAAGTGAATCAGTTATACATATACATGTATCTACTCTTTTTTAGATTCTTTTCCCATATAGGCCATAACAGAGTATTGAGTAGAGTTCCCTGTGCTACACAGTAGGTCCTTGCTGTTTATCTATTTTATGTATAGTAGTATGTGTATGTCAGTCCCAATCTCCCAACTTATCCCTCCCCCCCTCCACTAAACATGCTTGTTTTCTACATCTGTGACTCTATTTCTGTTTTGTAAATAAGTTCATTTATAAAGATAAAACTCTGGGCAATGTCCCAGTGGTAACTTTGCCTTAAAGTGTTATTTTAAAATTAAGGTGGAACATTGATCATTAGCCACAGAATCTATAACTGACCATGAAGAAAGCACCATGTTTTCTATTGCCTTTGCAAAAGCCAATTTCACTCTTAAAACCTGAAACTCATCAGAGGGTGAGATGCTGAAATCTTAGAACTTTGAACGGTTCACGATGACGTTCATGGTGTAAACTTTTATAGGCATAGCCGCGGTCATTTGCAAATTCTAGACCAGAACCCAGAGTCTAACACATATGTATCAATTTAAACACTCTTCATCTAGGAAGTTGGGATGATTTCCTTGATGTCAAAAATCCCTAGGGTACTTTTAATGGCATTTAAAAATTTTATTCCCACATCTGAAAGCCATTCCACGGTGTCCTGGCAACGAGGATCTCAAGAATCTCTGTGCACCCGCACTAGTTCCTCGATCCTTGGATGGAATATGTAAGTCAGTCACTCACCTGTTTATAGGGTTGTGTTTGGTTGTGTTTTGTTTGCTCGATTTTTACTTGCACTCAACCACAAAGTAAGATTATGAATTTGTTATCTGAGAAAAGAAACGCATGGACACGCAAGTTCACAGGATGGTAGGAGGGCACCCAGGTGTAGAAGAGCTTCTCCAACGGGACGTTCCCTCTAAGTTTCTGTGCTCGGCCCCGGGCGTCCCCGGGAGTCCCGACCAGCAGGACAAATCCTTGTGAGTCCGAGGAGGAACCTGTAGGGGTTGAAAAGAGAAGAAGGGGCAGGAGACGCAAAAGAATGGAGGCAAGACAAAATCCTGATCAAGCCTCAAACTTTTATTGCTGCAGTAGCTGTATTTATACAGTACAGAGAAAGGGGGGCGGGATCCAGAATAAGGGAAGTATTTGGCAAATTATCATTGGTGCTGCGTGCGCGGGCTTTCGTTTTTAGGCGCGGGCTTTTGTTTTTAGGCGCGGGCTTTTATCTCATTAAGCAGGAAGAGAAGCAGGATGTCGGCCATCTTCTAATGGCGAAAACTTCTTGGCTCCCAACAAGTTTCTCTGCAGCGAGACGTGGAGAGACCAATGTCCCCACGTGTCTTCCTAACTAGCTGCATGGCTTTGGGTGCCATTATGAGATTTCAAAAATGACAAAATTGGGCTTGGAGACAGTCCTGGTTTCCATCCTTATCTAACCTTTAGGGTCCAGACCACTGTGCGGCCTCATAGCAGCACCAAGACCCCCAGTTTGCACATCAGCATCCTTGGAGCAGCTCCCGGTGCCACAGCCGCCCCCAGTTCTCACGTGTCGGTGTGGGGAGGGGGGCAACTTAGGTGGCATCTCAAGGTAGGAATCATTCCAGAAGCTCCTGACCCAATGAAATTGATTCCCCAGCCGGTGGAACACGTGCACAGTTTACAGAGCTCGGGGGCCCAGGCTCCCTTTCCTCCTGTGGTCCTGCCCCGCTTGCTCTGCAGGAGAAGAAGCCTGCTCCCTCCCCAACTTCTGCAGCAGGTGGTCTTTGAACTGTGATTTCTTTAACCTCTAATATTTACAGGGACGTTCTCATGACCGAGAAGAAGACAGACAAGGCACAGTGAAGACGACACAGGGAAGGACTACAGAAACACAAAGCCTCCTGTCTTTCTTTCTGCCCCCATTGGATGAAAATGTGGCCATGTAGGCATTTTCTGGAAACTTCTCCTTCATCAGCAATGCCATGGACCAATCCCTATCAGGTCTTCTGCTTTCTTTACCAAACTTGTAGAAGAACTTTTAAATATAAAGTCGAGTAAGGGGGCAAAAACCCTGAGTTCTATTAAACGAAAATCCCCAAAGCATGAAGTAATGTCATACAAGAGTGCTGTCATGTTCCACAAATAAAGTTGTTAACTAGACCTCGTGTGAGACAATTTCTACAGTGAAATGGAAATGGACAATTTCTCAAAACATTGTTCCGTGGTAAAGAGTAAATCTGTGGGGGAAAAAAATCCCTTTTTACCGCTCACGATAGCTATACAACTAAAAGGTGTCTGTTTTACCTACCAGCTGTGCAGAGAAGCAAATAAAAGTTATGGAGCTCCTAGCATTACAAGCTGATTTTACAAGAATAATAATATTTTTAAAGTCCTTTGGAACAATCATTTTGTTGGTCCTGCAGTAAAGTTCTCAGGCATCATTTTTGAGATAAGCTTTTGCTGGAGATCTCGGGTTTCAAATTGAAGGGCAGGGATCTTGAATGTTTCATTACTTCATAATGACCTAGAGCTGCAATGGAGAGGCAGGACTTCCCTCCTGAGGGTGCCAGGAAGCTGTCTGAAGGGGCTTTGGGGCCATCTCCCAAGTCTCACAGGTGTGGCGGATACAAAGGCTCGAGGTCTGGAAGAGGCATCACAGGCACTGCCTGAGGTGACCTTGGGCCCACGCTGGGTTCAGCTCCCCCATTAGCCAGGGTGGGACAGAGTCCACCTGTAGAGCAGAGGTAGCCCAGAAAAGCAATCGTTTTTGTTATTTCTTTAATACTGGGTAAAGTAACACAGTATTATACATCACAGATGCAAGAAAGAAAAGAACAATAGCACAGATCAAGAGGAAGTGGGTCCAAGCAACGGGACCCTTTTGAGTAAACACCAGCGAACACAGTAACATGTTTTTTTCTTACTTCTTTGTGAGTTAATATTAGAAGATATGGTGTTTCTGGGGCCCCTGGAGGTCAACCATGGTGATGGTAATAATACTTTCCACATGAAGCGATACAGACCAGCATGGGCGAGGGAATCAGCAAGATTGAAAATTAAAGGGAGATTGTGTAAGAAGATCTGAGTTATGTAATGACGGCAAGTATCGTATAATTTGCACATTTTCTTCTTATGAGCACCTATAATACCGCATCTAACTGGCTGAGTGAAGGATAACAAAGATATGAAGGTTATGATAAAGAGAAACAGTAAGAGAATTTAAAAAATGCAAAAAGGAAGGAGAAAGAAAAGGAAAAACGGAAAAGGAAGAGAAGGAGAAGAAAAGAGAAGCAATTTTAAAAGGCCGTTCTTGCTGCCATCAGTGGGGCAGAATGCATATTGTTCGGGAGTGTGGAAAAGGGGCAGAAACCAAGAGCAAGCCATGAAATTCTGATGACGGGGATGAAAAGACGACCTTGGCCTTGAAACCTGCCAGGAAGGAAGGTCTGAAAATTCAGCAGAAATGCCTGAAAAGTCCTTGGCAGAGAAGCATTTCAGGACAACTGCACATCGATGCTTTGCTTCCAAGGCCCAACAACATCTGTTCAGTGTGGAAACAATACTGCTGGTGGTAAAATAAGCAGGAAGCACAAAGTCGCTAATTTGGGAAGGGGTCAAGCCAGGACTCATTTTTAGATTTAGAATAAAGATGTAGAGACCAAACCACTGGTCTCCTGGACCCAGGGAGGAGGCATTTCCACCCCAGCGCTGGAGAGTGGAGCCTAACATCCGCGAGATAGTGTCTTAAGGAAAGGTGTCCTCCAGGGCAGTGCATGCCAAGACGAGATCAGAGGATTAAAGCCCAATTCATGGATCAAAGGGTAGGAAGCAAGGATCCAGAAAGAAGACTAAGGATTTTATATCTCCACCGAGAACAGAAAGGTGATAACGGCGTGAAGCTGGCGAGGGAGACGGCAAATCGCTGAATGAAAAGAGAATTGTCAGGGCAATATTTTTGTTAGGAGAGAAGATGATGAAAGGAGACCCATGGGATGGGAAGGAGCTGGAATTCAGACGCTGCTTCCATCAGCTTCCGACGGATATCTTCCATGGAGACCGAGGGTCACCGAGAGGGCAAGGTTGGAAATTTGGGGGGCATTTAATAAGAATGCAGAACGGACTGGAAGTAAAACATGGCAAGGCAGCTTCTCCTAATAAGTCAACGTAGCCCACAAGCATGATCAGCAACACGAATGTAGGTTCAGGAGTTTATTCCTCACGGCTTTTCTGCAAGGATGACTTCTCATTGGTCCTGAACAGCCACTTGAGGGTCAGCTCCATCCCCAACTCAGAGAGAACACTGATCCTTCCCACGTCACTCCTGAAGGGGCGATGCCAGGATTGACAAGTTCTCTCCTGGAGTTTCGGGACCTCTGCCCTGAGTGTGGCCACCGTCACCCTCCCATCTGCAGACGTGGGAAGGAGAAAGGAAATGACGCCGTTTATAAGACATAAGACAAGAGAAACACAAAGCGGTAAGTGCTCTGGTTCCTCCTGGTTTGTGGCTCGACCTCCTGTTCTGTAAATGTGTAGCAGCCGGGAAATGTGCTCACTACCAAAGGTGGCAGCAAAGCCTACAGTCTCCCGGGGACCGTCAGGAAAAGAGTGCCATGTCTGGGTTCCAACCTCCCATCTAGACTGTAACTGACTCACCTCTAACAATACCTGAGCTCCAGGTGGATTATTTAAAGCTCTTTCATCCCAGTACCCTCACACAGCACGAATAGGACCTGTGATCTTATGAAAAGGGAGTAAGGCAGCACCAGACATTCTTCCTGGGTGAGTGGGCGAAGATGAAGGAGGAAGGAAGAGGGCTCTGGTGGTGCTGGCGGTGCCCAGGGGTGCCTGGGTGGCCACCAGATCCAGTCAGTGGATGGATAGCAGGGCTTTGGCTGCTGTGGTCTGAAGCACGTGGTGACGGAAGAGAATCAAAAAGCCCAGTAAAAGAATAGACTGCTGGGGCTTCCCTGGTGGCGCAGTGGTTAGGAATCTGCCTGCCAATGCAGAGCACACGGGTTTGAGCCCTGGTCCGGGAAGATCCCACGTGCCGCGGAGCAACTAAGCCCGTGCGCCACAACTACTGAGTCTGCGCTCTAGAGCCCGCGAGCACGTGAGCCACAGCTACTGAAGCCCATGCACCTCGAGCCCATGCTCTGCAACGAGAAGCCACTGCCATGAGAAGCCCACCCACTGCAACAAAGAGTAATCCCCGCTCGCTGCCAACTAGAGAAAGCCTGTGTGCAACAACGAAGCCCCAACGCAGCCAGAAATAAGTAAATTTATTTTTTTTAAAAAGTAGCAGAAAGTGTCACCCCAGCTTAAAAAAGTAAACTGTCGTAGGAAACGCTAAGCCTCCCCTCAGAGCTTTGCGGGAATAATCAGCCAGAAGGCGAGGGTGGTTCCCTTCTCACAGTGTCAGTGCAGGGGAGAGATGAAGAGGTAGGTGGACAAACACCCGGACACAAGGGACAGCCCACAGCCGGGATGGAGGGTCATAGACACCGTGACCACCCCCAGAGGAGCAACGCAGAAACTGCCATGCACCCTGAACAGTTGTCTAAGGCGCACACTGAAAAAGTCCGCCTCTCAGCCCCTCCACGGGGATCCTCACGCCCACCCCTCGGGGTCCACAGTTCTTCCAGGGGTCTCCTTGATCTCAGTATTTGTCAGACTGAAGTACTATTACAAAAGAATCAGCATCAACGGTCCAAGGGGCTGGAGAGTGTGATACACAGGCCAGCAGGAAACATCAGCCGGCTAGTGTCAGACCAAGTGCCAAGTACACAGTCAAGGACACGGACCAGACGTCACAGCCCCCTGGGAGAGCCACTCCGTGGGGCCTCTGAAGAAGGATGAAGGTCTAACGAGTCTGTCAACCCCCCGGGAATCTGACTTGATCTAACCCAGTGCAACGCCAGGCAGCAGAGCCAGGATCACACCGTATGCCATTACACTCTGCACAGCGACCCAAAACCCTCCGATGGTGTAGAAAGCATCACCGTCAATGACTGACGGTGCAAATATCACCACGTCAAGAATGAGATGGGTGAAGCCTGCCATAGAAGACACAGAGAGTTAGCAAATTAGGCAAATATGTCTTTGGTGGGTTTTGTATCGTATCATCCTGGTTGGAGAAAAAGAACAACGACGTCAATGTAACCTGGGGCATTGGCAACGCTCGGTGACCTCAGTCCTGTGTGTGCGCGTCTACTTTCGTCCTCGAGTGAGCCAGCAACTAGGTACAGCCATTACTACAAGTGGAGAAACTGAGGTTTGCTGATGTCTGTGAAACTGTGCCCGCGGTCCCACGGCGGGTAGGGGCACAGCCTCGATGTTTACTCTAGCTCTAGCTCCCCAGCTTTCTATCACTGTTTTACACGGACTTGTATTATTTGAACCTTTGTATTAAAACCAAGCGTGTGCCAAGCTGTCTGTGAACACCTGGTCTTGTCCAGAATAATGTACAGATCACGTCTTTTTATCTCCTCCCCTGTCCAGAGTGGGTGACAGTCCTATAGAAGCCGAATCGGGGTGAGGTGCAGACCAGGTAAGACCAGAAGGCACTGCATCAGCCTCTGGGTCAGGCAGAAGTAGCCCCGTGGTCCAAGCCAAGGAAGGCCTCTGCAGGCCCGCCTCCTCAGACACTGGGGAAGGACCCAGTGATGCTTCCGCAGCTCGAAATCCACCATCGGTGATGGAGGTACGGCTTTGAGGAGGGGCAGGTGTCGGAGAGGACCAAAAATCTTCTTATTTAAGGTACTGTTCTAAACATCGGGCACCTACAGTGCAATCCTGAGCCAGGTTTTTACTCATTTAAACATTTTTAAATGTTCTTTTCTTCTTTGCATTGCATAACTGGCCTCTTGCAGACACGACCTTGGGTCTTTGAGTGATAACAGAGCTGGAGCAGCTGGGGCAATAAATGACCCATAAGCATGGTCAGAAACGTGTTCTGAGCAGGTGGGAGCCCCATCACCTCCCCAGGCGCACCTGTCACCCCAGGAAGGGGAGCTCCCGTTTCTCCTCGAATCACCAGTTGCCATCCTGGGAGAACACAAACCTTCGAGAACTATTTACACGCGCACCACTGACCGTCCCATGTTTTTGGTAAAACTGTGCAGCGGAAACCAAGTGCCCTTCAGCCGCTCTACTGAGAAAGAGGAGCCCTAACTCTGGGCCTGGGGGACCAGGGACAAGAGCAGGGTGGGGCGTCCAGACCCCTGTGGGCAAAAGACGTGGGACACCGGGGCCACACTGACCCACCCCAGCCCCTTCGTGTGAGGTCGTGTTGCCCACAGAGCTAAAGGTCTTGCCTTCCTTGTTTCCCCTTCTCACCCTCTTTTTTACCCTCTAAGGAGAGGCTAAAAGGAAAGGAAGAAAGCGTGGAGGCAGCAGTGGCCGCTCTCCTCTGTGCCCTGGGCGTCCGCGGGGCCTGTCCTCCCAGTGTCCTTCCCCGGGCCCCGAGTCAGGCATCACTCATCTTGTCACATTGAACTCCAGATGCTCCTACCCTAGAGAATGCTCTGACTCCGGCCATTTTTCTTCATTCTCGCTAACAATTTGGTAATGAAATATTGATTTTTAGTTAGATTCATATTGATGCTATTAGGTTTGCATTGATAAATCATGCTGGGCTCCTGTCTGGGCCGCTAGAAAGTGCCACACTGAGCCCTGGAGATTACAATCAACTCATTGATGTGTTAATTTGATGGATTTTTCCGTTCTCTTAGAAGGAGTGGGAGGGTAAAGGGAGATTTTTCAGTGCGGCCATGGTAAAGTTTTCACAGTGAAATCGGGGACAGTAATTGCAGCCTTCACAGGGTAAGTTCGCTTCCAAAGAGTCCTCAGGCTTATTTGGCCAGAACCTGAAAAGCGGGAAAGGCGGTGGGGCTGCAGGGCCGGCATGGGAGGGGTGGGTGAGGGGTGGAAAGGACGTGACACACCTTGTAAACACTGGCCTGGAGCCCCACAGGGCATGGGGAAATCATATGGGTGAAATGCTAATTAAACCATTAGAGGCCGTCACGAAAGAGCATTTCCCATCTCCAGGAGGGTGTGTGTCTGCAGTCTGCCCCCAGGAAGTGGAGGTGGGCCGTGGGTGCCCGCGGACCACCTGCAGGCGGGCTCGGCCCCTCCCTCCCCGGGGGCTGGCTGGCGCCCCGGTGGTCTCAGGGACATTTCTCGGGTTCTTTCCCTTGCAAAGTGCCACTTAGCCAGCAGCGTCCTCAGCACCTGCACCCTATTTAAAACAGCCTCTCGGCTTGATTTACAGTCCTGTGCAGACGCGATGTCTGTCGTTAAGGGGCAGGGCTTGGCCGCACCAAAGGATCATCTTGTGATTTCCTTCCGAGACCCGGGACTTAGCGGCTCCGGAAAGAAAGGGCTCTGAAAAAGCTTAGGTAGAAACTCATTATGTTTTGTTTCGTTTGCTTCATTTTTCCATCAAAACTATTTCACATTCAAGCCAGATGTGCTTCACCTCTGCGACCTTTCCAGCCCCTTCCCTCTGACGGGCACCAAAGAGCAATTCACATCAACCAAGTTCATTCAGCTACATTCATGTGTGTGCACACGGGTGTACCTGTGTGCAAAGCAAATGTAAGGCCGGCTTTCTCACACACACACACACACACACACACACACACACACACACACACACACACACACGGAAAGGAAGAGACCGCTCCAGAGCCCTGCTGTGTTTGGCGAGGGAGCCTCTGGCCTGGCCGAGGCTGACAGGAAGGAGGCAGGGGAATTTGTCAGCTTCTCTCATCTTAGCATCTTAAAGAGCTTGAATAACTAGCCGCGCCCACTGTCTTAACCCACAAGCTGCTGCTTGAGAAACAGCCCAGCCCGAGGGGCCTGCCAGCCGTCCTTGTCAGGACAGTAGGTGGAGGAACCCTGCAGTTACAGCAGGTGCGTGGGGTCAGGTTAAACGTGCGTGTCTGCCTATCTGCCTGTGCAGAGTGACAAGGGGTGAGAGACTTCACACCTTCACACAGCTGGACTTCACACCTCCTTGTAACCCAAGGGTATTTTTGGTGGCACTCAGTAAGGCTTGGGACAGCAAGAACTTATAAACCACACCTCCTTTCAAGATCACAGTCATGAATAACCACTTTACGTTTCCAACTATTGTCATCCACTCCTAAGCTCACCGGGGTTCACAGGTTTAATCCTCTCCTTCCTTTTGAAGGTTGGTCATGTGTCACTCTGAAAGGAACCAGCTCTAGTCAGTGGGACAAATCCCCATTGCCCCAGGCAATGTCCTCCATCACCCTCATCCCCAGTGTACAGATCTTTTTTTTAAAATATATTTATTTATTTTTATTTACTTGTTTGGTTGCACTGGGTCTTAGTTGCGGCAGGCGGGCTCCTTAGTTGCGGCATGCATGTGGGATCTAGTTCCCTGACCAGGGATTGAAGCCAGGCCCCCTGCATTGGGAGCGTGGAGTCTTATCCACTGCGCCATCAGGGAAGTCCCCAGTGTACGAATCTTGACTTTATTCCACGACGGGCCCTTGCACATATTCATTAAGGAAACTAAGATTCAAAGAATCTATCTGCAAAATGTGCATCCCTCCTTGTGTTGCTGAGAGCACTGACACGGGATCCCACAAGTAAAACACCTGCAGAGGTACCCAATGGATTGTAGGCACTGATGCACCCCTGGCCCCTTCTCTGACTCAGTCACCCCTGGCAGAAACACCCTCTTCATCTCAAGTTAGACAAGCCTCTCCAATCCCATCCCTCCAAGAAGTCTTCTCTTCCCAGGGCACTCAAGCTCACTAGGACCTCAGGCTTCTCCAAGCTCTTGTTTTGCTGAGTAGAGGTGGGGGAGCTTCCTGGGAGACCAGCTGGGAGTACAGGTGAGCCCAGGGTCCACAAGGCACATGTGATGCTAAAACTGGCACTGGTGATGCGTCTCCTGTAAAGGGATACTAATGGTAGGACCAAGGTGGCCACCTGGGGCTCCCGGACTCCACATGGTCCACAGTGCTTTGTTTCATACTTGAATTTGTATTTTTAGATGATTTCCAAACTGTGGTCAGTTTCTCATGAATATTCATACCTGACTTCTCTTTAAAAGCCTGGAGGAGGGTAAGGCTTAGAAACACATGCTCTGGAGCCAGACTGCCTGGGTTCAAATCCCAGTGCTATCCTGTCCTTGCTGTGCAATTTCAGGTGAGCTCCTTAGCTTCTCTGTGTTTTCCTTATGAACAGCACGAAGATCCTAAAAATGCATACCTAATAGAGTTGCTATGAGCATTAAATGAGTTAATATACATGAAGTACGTTGAACAGTGCCTAGAGCACAAAGGTCACTCTCATCTACGTGTCACACTTTTTCTGGCAAGTTGGACCCTCATTCTTGCTCGGGGGGAAACCTGGGGGCAGCAGAGTCGGCCTCCTTTAGGCTGATCATGACCACTCCTGTTACATCTGGTCAGGGCCCCTGGGGCTTTACTCATCTGGCCATTGTAGACAGCGGCGTGTGCTGCCCTGGACGTCAGAAATGCATCTCAGGATGGCGCTGTCAGATGTAGCTCTGGTCAGGAACGTCACACCAGGTGTCGGTCCGCAGTCAAAGGGGCCAAGGAAGGAGGGGAGCTGACAGGGCTTTGAGATCAGGAGAACAAGGCCGCGGTGCTGTGAATCAGCCAGTGCAGAGACAGGCTGGTGAGAAGACAGCCCTACAGAGGAAGAGGCAGCCCAACAGCAAAGGCCTGGGCAGCAAGACGGCCTCAGAGTTGTGCTGTCACAAAGGAGAAGGCAAACATAGAACTGCAAACAGGGGAGCCAACTGAGAGATCTGGGGAGCGGGATGGAAGAGGAGACATCCAGAGAAAGAAAGCCAGCACACCGCCACGCCCGGCACAGGGGAACCAGCTAACAGGCCCACAGCTCAGCCCAAAGACACCTGTGAGGTACATCACGGGAGAAGGTCAGCCTAGTGTTTTGACTGCTGATCACAGAGCAGGGGCGACCTGCCATCCCCCCTGGTTTTATGATCCCTGCTCCCAGGATAAGCTGTCCGGGAGCACAGGCCAGGGGAGGCCACCACTCCAGATATGGGCCACACGCTGGGGTCGCAGCATCAGGACCAGAGCTTACAGAGATTTATAAAAGTTTGCATCCATGGTAGACATCACACAGATTAGTCCAGGCATCTAAGCAACTTCTTAATCAACCACAAACAATCCCCCAGGTCTGGAATACCAGCTCCTGCTGTAACATAGAAACAACTCCAGCCAAAGTGTTTTCTAAACTCCAGGTACGAGCCTCAAAGAAAATACAAGTTGCTATTTAAGTCTTAGGGCTAAACAGTAGTTCCCAAGATCATTGACCCTACCTAACAGAACATGAAATTCTAAGCTCCAGAAAGTTATACAAAGTGCAGATTATTTTCCTTTCAGGGCGAGGCAGGTTTCATAGTCCCATTTACTTGGAGTTTTACCCACACGGTGAAGTTTTCAACAAGGCGAAGGAGGGCAAAGTATATCCAATAAAACTTTTTAATTGAAAATCACGACCAGACGGCTTTCTTCTAAGACAAGCAGGCTTCGGAGCTAGAATCTCTTGTCATTCTCCAATTGTGACTTTTTGTAGCGTTTCCTGGCAAGGGCAGGTCAAGGCGACTGACAATGGTGGGTCTGACTTCAAGGCCAGCTGACAATTCCTTACCTGACAAAAATAACTTCTTTCACAGGGAATTTGAGAATCTAAAACTTGGCGAGCGAGCCCGCTCCATGGGAGACAAGCACAAAGCAAGGGCTCCGTCTGAGGAGGGGCCGTAACACTGAAGAAACCCCTTGGATGTGCCTGGCCCTACCTCGGGGCCCTTCTGCAGACGATCACAATCAAGGGCTTTGTCACCGAGAACAAGGCATCTCGGTGGCAGAGCCTGTCCTGTACTTAGCCTGGCACGCACCTGTCAGGCTGTTGACACTGTTTCCAGGGAGGCTTTTCTCCTAACGCATCCTCCCCTGGAGGGGTCCCTCTCCTTGACATCTGTGACAGCCCCATGGGGGATCATTTTGTGAAACGGCCTTCAGCATGAGGTTTGCTCTCTGATCCGACCTCCCCTAACTGTCTGCGTCTTCCATGTCCTGGTTGTGTTGGGGCCACGGTGGCACATGGAGCAGCCCACATGCACCCCAGGGAGGCAGGTGATTCACCAGCCTGTACTTCACTGCGCTCCTTTGCCTCTGGGAACTAAGTTCAGGATGTCGGCGAACAATTCCAAAGCCCTATGCAGCTCGGGTCCCAGCGGCCTCAGCAGTGAGCCCTTCACCTCTTTAATTTAATGGCAATGATGTATCCGTCCTCTAGAAAATTCCAAGATGAGAAATGTGGGAGCTGATGTCGGAGCTCTGTGTGGTGAGGACTCCAGGGGCAGAAGAGGCACTGAGGCACAAACGTCAAGGTCCTCTGCAGGGGATGCAATGCTCGATATTCCTCCCCGTCTCCCACCCTCCCTCCACCGCCCGAAACGGACAGCCCAGGTCCCCGTGTAGGCTGTTTGCCCCACGCAGCACGCTCCTTTCTCCCTGTCTACGTACCTAGCAACACGCTACCCGTCCTTAAGGACTGGGACCAAAGGCCACCTTTAGCAGAGGGCATTAGCCGGGGCAGGGCGGGGGCGGGTTTCTAATCTGAGCATTGACGGCATTGCCTCTACATCCCATCTCTACTTCTTCTTGTCCCATCCTCTCTTTCCATCGCTCCAATCAAGCTTGTGTCTCACCAGCCACCAAAACTGCTGCGAGGACCACTGCAGCCTGAGGAAAGCCCATGGTCTGACTCAGCCCACAAGCCTCCTGACCGGTGAGCAGTGGGCGGCACGGCCTCTCAGTCCTCATTAGTTGGCCTTCTCCACTCAGCATCTGCTTCCCAAAGCTGTTGGATTTCCCGCTTCTCGTCGGCCCTCCTCTGCTGGCTCCTTGGCCGATTCCCCCGTGTCTCCTGGAATTCCTAATATTGAAATTCGCTGGATCCCTGAGCTTGGTCCCCTCACGTCCACACTACACCCTGGCCATCGGTCCTCATCTCACAGCTTGAAATGCCATTGAAATGCCCACGCCTAGCGAATCTATATCTCTAGCCTGACCTCTCCCCTTAATTCTAGACTGATTTACCCCATTACCTACTTGCCATAGCGTCTGACCGTCTGATCGATTATCCACACAGACTCCTATCAAAGTTGAAAGAAATTCAATTATTGGAGCTGCTCAGGAAATCCTGGCCCTAATCTTGGACTCCCCTTTTTCCCACCCTTCCCCCAATGCATCAGCAAATCCGGTTCACTCTGTCTTCAAAGGCTCTCCAGCCACTTCTGACAAACTCCACAAGCAACACCCAGGACACCCCAGCCATCACTTTGAAACAGGAGGGAAGGGGGCCGGTAACAACCTTTAAAAGAATGACATAGTCATAGTACATGACGAAAACTAGTGAGAACGAACGGGGTCCAAGATGGCGGAAGGTTTGACTTCCAGTAGACACTGAGCCTCATTATACACTCACTGTGATACGTTAGCATCTAAATGACGCACCCACCAGCGCCATGACAGTTCTGAGGCCGACCCTAAAAGGCCAAAAAGGGGCGGTGGCCCAATTCCTAGAAATCCTCACCCCTTCCCCAAAATAGTTGGAATAATCCTCCCATTCATTAGCCTCTGACATTGCCCAGCCCATAAATATTAACCACACCATATTTCGAGGCCTCTTGCCTCTTGCCTTCCGAGATGGCCCGCCCACTGTCTGTGGAGTGTGCTTCTCTCTAAATAAATCTGATTCTTACGTATCACTTCATCTCGCAATTCTTTCGCAACAACCGGCAACAACTTCTCTCCTGCATTAATGCAGTTGCCTTCTCTCTTGCTCCCTTGCCCCCCTGCAAATCTGAACACAGCACAGTAGGTAAAGGGACATCAAATACTTAAGTCACACCTTACCTCTGCTCTGCTCTGATCTCACTCAGGAAAAACACCAAAACCCTTCCATGGCCAACAAGACGCTACGTGCTATGGCCTCACGATGTCCTCTGGCCCCTTTCCCACTGTGCTCGCCTCGCTGCCTGAGCTCCTCCACACGGGGCTCTTCAGGGCCTTTGAACACGCCAGCTACACGCCCTTAGCGCCTTGGCACTGGCTGTTCCTGCTGCCTGGGATGCCCTCCCCAGCCTTTCTCTGTCCCCAGTCCGGTGTTCACCTTCCTCTCTTCCTTCCTTTGTGACTCAGAGACCTCCGTGCCCACCCCATTAGCAATGCCGGGTCCCCCATCCAGCACACCTCACCCTGCTCTACCTCTTTCCTCCAAAGGCTTAACACTTTCTGACACACCCTGTATGCTTAATTCTTGCATCCACTATCCACCAATTGTGTCCCTTCCCTAGAATCAAGGTGCCCTTGTGCCACAGGAGTCTTTATCCTTTTCACTCATGGATACATCGCAAGCACCAGCCAGAGGCTCGACACACAGTCGGTGGTTAACGGATCCTTGCCGAGTGAGTGAACACCCTTCGTTCCTTACACGTGAACAATCTGCATCTTAGTCATCAGCCCACTGGACAGAGAGTGGGTCTTGTCTGGCGCTGTGTCCCTTGCCTTCTTCCCCGGCTTGGAGCAGGGAGGCAGTCGGTGCTTGAGAAACAAATACATGAACAAACAAGCAAGGAAGCCAGCGTGCACACACTCCGTCCCGCACTGACCTTGTGCTTCTCCTCTCCTCTCAGACAAGGAAACTGCCCTGCCTCTCTTTCTCTTGTCGAAAATGAACACCAGAATTCACACCCTTCTTCCTACGGAATGGAACATTTTTAATAGGTTTGGAACAGAAACATCCAATTCCTTTTCAGTACTGCGGAGGGGAACAGCAGGAAATAAAAGAGTCCACGACACTGGAGTTCTACTACAGGTCTTACTTTCTGATGGTTTGCAATGTCTTATGGGCTGAATTTTGTCCCCCCAAAACACATATGTTGAAGTTCTAACCCCCAGGACCTCAGAATATGACCTTATTTGGAAATAGGCTCTTCAAAGAGGTAATTAAGTTAAAATAAGGTCATTAGGGTGGGCCCTAATCCAATATAATTGGTCGCCTTATAATAAGGGGGGATTAGATAGAGATACATACAGACCGAAGACCACCTGAGGACCCAGGGAGAAGCCGGCTGTCTGCAAGCCAGGGAGAATCAGGAGAAACCAACCCTGCCAACACCTCAATCTCCGCCTTCTAGCCTCCAGGACTGTGAGAAAATAAATATTTGTTGTTTGAGCTCCCCAGCTGGCTGCACTTTGTGACGGCAGCCCAAACAAACGCATCCACGATGATAATCGTATTAGCCATCAGAGCATGAGATTTCAAAATTAAACCACTGATATTTAGAGTCCAAACTCAGAGGGGCGCTTTTCCACCTTTACAAGGAAATTGTCATGAAGGAGAAAATCCATGCCAATAAAGGACCTCTGTTCATTCTACACCCAAATCCAAATACCAACCACAGCTGCCGTTCTCATCCTATAGCAGATCACTTGCTTCAATAAAAGCAAAGTTTCTACCGCAAAATGGTTTTATCATAAATGGCAATTTCTCATCATAATTAATTAATCATTAGACAACATTTTGCACTGTATTGACTGTTGGAATTCGTTTATTCATTTTTTATCCTTTCCTTTGCTACTTATTTACTTCCCTAGAGAAGACAGGACATTTCCTGACCTTTATATGACCCTTGCCAACTATTCAAACACAAAAAGCCATTAAAAAATTATGATGGGTCAATTTAACAGAAATCCAAAATTCTCTCTGTCCTTTTTTCCTAGCTACTGAAGAAATATCAGAAATGACACATAGAAACTGGAAATCAATTCCCGCTTGCCAGCATATCTTAACTTGACATGGCCAAAAATATTCCTTGTAATTGTTAAATGAATTTAGATATTCTTGATGCATTGTTCTTTGCGTGAAAATCACTCATCATTCTTCTTTGGCTATCCGCCTTTTTTTCCAAGAATAGGGAAAGTTGCATAGGACACACCAAAAAAACTATCTCCTGCACACAGGGCATTGGCTAAGGACCACTTTTAACCTCACAACTCAGGGGTGCTTTTATTACAAAGGTCATGTCACACCCAAAGCACAACACTGAGATCTGCTCCTGGAATCTTAAAGTACAGGAGGGAGTTTGAATTTTCCTTAAAGGAAAATAGAGATAAATAATTATGCCTTTTGGGGGAAAGGCCTCCTACAAAACCTCCTTAAAAAGTCTCAACATCTGCAGTCTCCCTGGCTAGCAAGCAATATTAACTAAATGTCAAGACAACCTACAAATATTTTAAAAACCTAATAAATCATCTCCTGATTAGTTTTACCTACGAGTGTAGAATCATATTGGGCTTGGCTTAAATGTTATAAGAAAACTAGAATAATTCAAAAGAAATCCAGCTCTATAGATTTCCCCCATTTAAAAAGTCCATTCTGAATGATGCAGTTCTCTTTCTGCTCTGTACCTCAGTGAATGCTGAGTGAGTTCAAGTCATCTGTTGCCCTACTCTGTGTCATAAGGATTAAAATAGGGAAGGTAAATTTTTATAATTCTGTGTTCTCTTAAGCTTATCTAAAGAACATCTATTGTTTGTTAAAACAGAAAGTGGGTTTACATTTTTAAGCAATTTGATTTGGCCATTTTTATTATTTGAACAAAATGGAGTTTCTGTTAAATGCTTCATGCAAACCATAAATAAACTTTGCTTCCTCTTTTGTATTCTAAAGCACCTTTGCGGGACTGTTGATATCCTAGTGTTGCATCATGATGGGGGATATTTGGACCTTAAGCCCCGTGGGACCACACCAGCAGTTTACAAGTCATTCAAGACGCCTGCCGTACAGTCTCTACCAGGCCGACTACCAGGTGTTTAGAATCTCACCCCATATGTGCATATGGGCCCCATAGGATACAAATGGTCTCCCCTGTAAGAAACTTACTTCATTACATGGCAGTAGCATCATCTCCTTCAACCAGCATCTCTGTATCTGCTGGGTTCATGTCCTCACAGGACCAGACCTGTCCCTGGTGGTCTAGCAGCCAGCATGCCATGTTGGGATGCTGGCCATGTGCCATCTCCAGATCCGGGGTCTCGGGACAAGGGCAGAGGCCCTATTCACACACTAGACACTGAGATAGGACCACGCCACTGATGTAAGGTGGCAAATGTTCTCTCGTGAACAGAGAACCCCTCCATAAGAGAAGAATCACCGAGTAAACCAAGGAAGTGCAGTATTTTTATCTGAAACCAGATGCATTTTGACAGAGAAGCCTTGAAAACAAAGCGTCAAAGCTCCACTGTGGAATAAAGATGAACGGGAGTGATTTACCCAATCGGAGTTACCAAGTCCTGGGAAAGCCTCTGCTAGCTTAGGAACGGGCTGAGGAATGGGCCCCTGATCTCAACATCTAATTACTCGGGGCGTCAGGACAAACTGTTAACCCCACACTGCGTGCCTCTAAGGAAAAGGAGTTAATTTACCGTGAATCATGACTGTATGGTTTCCTGCAGAAGACTCCTAATGGGTCCCACTAGCTAAATGTCCATGCTTACTTTAAAAATTAAATAATGCTACCCACTTCCTTCTCATGGCTTTCTTTACTATCTTCTCTCTTCACAATATACTTATACAATATATAAGTGGTATAAATATATATTTAATAAATATATAATACAAATACATATATATACAGTCCCCGACTTAGGATGGCTCAACTTGTGATGTTTTGACTTTACAATGATGTGAAAGCAATACTCACTCACTAGAAACCATATTTCTAACGTTGAATGTGGATCTTTTCCTGGGCTCGTGCTCTGTGGTCAGATCCTCTCCCATGACGCTGAGCAGGGCAGCGACTCACAGCTCCCGGGCAGCCCCGCGATCACGAGGGTGATCCCAGGCAGCACGCTGACCGCCGTTTTGCACCCAGATCACTGTTCTGTTTTTGACTTTCAGTACAGTATTCAATAAATTACATGAGAGAGACGATGCTTCATTATAAAATAGGCTTTGTGTTAGATGATTTTGCCCAACAGCAGGCTAATAAATGTTCTGAGCACGTTTAAGGTAGACTGGGCTAAGCTGTGATGTTTGGAAGGTTAGGTACATTAAGTGCATGTTTGATTTATGACATTTTCAACTTATGAGGGATTTTTTTGGGATGTAACCCCATTATAAGTTGAGGAAGATCTGTATGTTTAAATATGATATATATGACATTTACTAATAAATATTTATGTATGTGTGTGTGTGTATATATATATACATATATATATATATTTATATATATTTACTCATGGTCCAAGAGGAATTGGAAACCCTTTTCATGTCCAGGTGTGCTGGTGTCCATATGTGCTGGGTTTCCAGGTGTGCTGGTGTCCAGGTGTGCTGGGGATGGACGTCAGTGAGCTCCATATCCAACAGCTTCACAGCCAAACACAAGCTCCAGGGCAGGACAATTCCAGCTACGCCCTCGCCAGGCCCTCCCCTGGCTCACCTGTGCACAGGTGAGAGCTGCACACAGCACTCACCTGCACGCACACGTATACTATACGTCACATTAGCTCTCTGCTGGCAGGTCCCTGAGGAGTTTTTCAAGTCACAGTCCTTACCTCCATCCCTTACCCATACGTCTGACTGCACCTGGGCTGCCTCTATTACCTCTATTTCTGTAATTCTGCCTCTAAAAAAGGTACAACTCCCTAAAACACAGCATGTTCATTGGAAGAAGAGCTCCTATCTTTCCAATGTACATTTGCACCAGCTGAATTAATGGGGTTCATAGTGAGACCAGAGGGAGGAGGCTGTGTATGGAGCACCATCAAAGGGGAAACCACTGCGGATTTGGCTTCTTTCACGACGGGGGAGCGGCTGGGGGTGCACGGGGATGGGAGTTGCATTTTCTCTTTCTTTTCTTAGATTTATATGGTGCTTCCACTTCAAAGAGCTCCCCTCAAGGGCCCACATACTAAACATCTTTTAAAACAGAACAGACACGACTGAACAGAGGTGTAACCCTGAGAAGAGGAAAGAAAATGATCGAAATCTGTCCAGCTAGTTGGCCTCGGTCTGTGTGTCTGCTTCAAAGAAAGCGTCAGCAGTTGCAGGAGGGGAATCTCGGAGGGTATTTATTTGATTTCCTTTATCCCGTTTCCATGCGGAGCGGAAAGGGAGGTCATTTTTGTGGTTGGGGGAGGATGGCAGCTTGGACCTCAGGAGCCAACGGACATCGCAGAGCAGGCTGAAATGCCAGCTCACCCCAGAGTGCTACGGAGCTGAGCGACCGTCCCAGGGGCCTCCCTCGCTCCTCTCTGCCCTGTGACTTTGGTGACAAGTACAAATAGCAATTCATTCAGCAAAGCCTGGTCAAGGGCCGAATAAGGCCCAGGAACAGGAAGAAGGAGCACACAGATAGAAAAGCACAGATGTGGAAGATGCAGACCCCACTTCAAGGCGCTGCCCACCACCAAGCGGCTGAACTCACAGGACAATGAAGCAGTTCAGAGCCCTCACCCCACCTGTTTCTGTGAAATGCAGACAAAGCACCCCAGAGCAATGAACATTCATTAGCTGTCACCTTCTACGCAGACTGGAGATAAAAGGACACCCTTCCCTAAAAAAAAAAAAAAAAAAAAAAGACGGAAAGAAAGAAAAAGAAAAACACAACTGTCAACAAGCACAAACACCCAAAGACCAGCAACAACAAACCATCCCCGCCTGGGTCACAGGGAGGTAGAGCCCACAGAGACCTACGGGGCGATTTCTGCAAAGGCCGCTGCGGGACAACACGTAAAGGCAGCCCATCCTTCCCATGGGTGACCTACAGGCAAAGGCAGGAGGTAGGCAGGGGCCCCTCCATCAAAGAGTCAGACCACGGGGATGCCTATAAAACAAGGGATGTGTAGGAGGGCCAAGAGCTTGGGCCATCGTGCGAGCTGCTGCCCTAGACGCAACTCGTGTCTCCGCTGGGCCCAAAGTCCCAGGAGAGAACTCGCAGGCCGAGTTCCCAGGGGTCGAGCAGTCAGAGGAGATACGGGGGAGCCCCTCGGGATTGAGGAACCCCGGGCCTGGTTGCTGCCTCAGGAGCGCGATAGGCCAGCAGGTCACACCGGCGGCTGCCGCCCTTCCACCCTCCAAATAGTGGGGACCACAAGTGCCTCCTGTGGTCCCCACTCACCTAGAACCAGGCACCAAAGGGAATGCTGGGAACATCAATCTCGCTCAGCTGAGGTGACCCAGCACAGAGCCACCGCACCTCGCAAGAGGGCGCCCAGGACGCATGGGCCGGATCCGGCCTCTTGCAGCAGGGCTGCCTGTGCACAGGTGAAGGGATGCCCCTACCCCGTTCACACACAGACCCCAGGCCCAGCACCGCCTCGAGCAGGGAGCACAGGCAGGAGACAACATCCTGGGTAGCCCAGACAAAGAACAAAGTTGCTAAGACCTTGTCCAGTAAGTACTTCTAAGTTGTGCACACGTGCATTACATGGAAAGGACTTGTAAATGTTTATGTAATTTGGTTTCGTTTACTTCTGCAAAGTTTTATCTACCCAAGTGCCCTAAAACCAATGGCATAAACACTGGCAAATGGCAAAATGGCAAAACCAATGGCATAAACACAGATATCCACTGAGCTATTTACATGAATGGAAATCATCTACATTGAAAAATAACCATTTCTGGGCTTCCCTGGTGGCACAGTGGTTGAGAATCCACCTGTCAATGCCGGGGACATGGGTTCGAGCCCTGGTCCAGGAAGATCCCACATGCCGCGGAGCAGCTAAGCCCATGTGCCACAACTACTGAGCCTGCACTCTAGAGCCCACGAGCCACAACTACTGAGCCCGCGTGCCACGACTACTGAAGCCCGAGCACCTAGAGCCCGTGCTCTGCAACAAGAGAAGCCACCGCAATGAGAAGTCCGTGCACCACAACAGAGTAGCCCCTGCTCGCCGCAACTGGAGAAAGCCCGCGCGCAGCAACGAAGACCCAACGCAGCCAAAAATAATAAATAAATAAAATATAAATTTATTTTTAAAATGACCATTTCTGTTTTCAAAAAATAAAACTGGATAGTTTTCAAATAAAGGGCATTAAAATGATAAGCTTCTTAAAGCCAGGACCCTGGGATTCTCAACCTCCACTGCACATCAGAATCGTCTGACAGGACTAACGAAAACAGAGCGTCTGAGTCAGGGAGCGGCCTCTGCATTTTTTAAAGTCCTCCAGGTGATTCCAGCGTGCAGCCACATTTGAGAACTAGCGTCTGCAGGTCTCTCATTTTGCTTGAATGGGACGGAGGCCTCAAAACATCTTGGATAAACTGATGATGGCAACTCCAGACTCACTTTCCTCAACAGTTTTGTTGTCCCGTCCCAGCTGTGAGCCCACAGTTACTGGCACGTGGATCCGCCCATTGAAGATACAAACCACACAGATTTCACTGACAAAGGATGATAAGAAAAAGGCAAATTGGATCAAGCCACATTTAAAGGCACACGCACTCGGTGTGGCAAAACAATCAGAAGCGTGTGGCCTGTTCCCTCTTCTCTGTGCCCTATAACCTTGTTACTTAAAAACATGGCTTCCTGAAAAGGTTACTAAGGCCCGTAATGGACATAATGGATGTCTAGGAAAACTCATACGAGAGGAACACAGCTGCTGTTTCCATCATCTTTCCTTGCAAACCCCTTACTTTTAAAACCAGCCAAGTGAGGAGGCCAACTTCACTCTGAGTCAAGGACAAGAGCTGTGAATGTCAAGCCTTAGCTGCTTCAGTAACTTCACTCAGCCAACAAGCAACACATAAGACCGATTCCTAATAAAGCAATGAATAAACACTACTTATTAGCTTTGGTGAACAGATAGAGGTGGAGAAATTAGGGTCTAATAAGAAGACTGTGCGGCCCTTCCCCTCCACGTTTCTGGCTGCGGAGAACCACACCTGGTTTAGAACCTGGTTTACAGCATCAATCAGCCGGAGCTCATGTGGCCATGGACCTCCACCACCGTTCCCACAGCCTGGGCTCCCTTCAGACGCGCAGGCACGGCACCACTATTTACTAGCTCTGTGGTCTTCCACCGGGCATTTCACCCAGGGTTCAATTTTCTATCTGTAAAATGGGATTAATGTTCGTAGCTTCATCACAGCATTGCGAGGATTAAATGAGGACGATCCATGTCAAATGCTGACACTCGGCATTGAAACGGCAGCTGAAAGGTCCCCCTTACCCTGTTGTCCATGCATTTTATATCCCACCAACATATTCCTTGAGGGTGTGTACTCTTTCACACCTTTTCCCCCTTTTTGGCATCCTCCCTGCCTCTACCAAGGAGGCACTCAATAAATCTTCATCGCATTGAATTGGCGCTGAATTTTTAAAGAAGTCTGGAGATTATTGTTTTAAATAATGTATCATCTTTTCCCAAGAGACTCAAACATTCTCCTTTCAAATAGCTTCGTCAGGTGCCCTAATAGTTTTGTACGCTTTAATGTAAAAAACGTATCAACGATAGAGTACGAAAAGGATTCTTTCACATCATCTCTGTGGCTTAATATTCCGTTGAAACATTTTGGTATAATAAATAGTGAGAATAATAAAGAAAGGCTGAAGGATTGCGAGTGCTCTTCTCTAAAGATGTTGCAACTGTTGCGTTCTCAACGCCCATTTCTGGAAGAAAATAGAAAAGTTCCTGAGATCAGGATGTTAAGAAAAAGTCAATCGGGAAGAGTAAAGAGAAAGGAGAAAGAGCTTTCTACTACTTACGGAAACAAACAATGCCTAAAAAACAAATTAAAGCTGGTTGTCAACAGTCCCTTCTCCCCAGGGAGGGATATGTGTGTGATAAAGATCTCCAGAAGCAAGCGTCCACCCATGTGGTTTGGTAAGGGTGCTCTGAATAGGCTACTTTAAATTCTACCAGGAAGAGACTGAAGTGATTTAAAGTTTACATTCCTGTTGTCAATGGGCATTTCATTTTCTGTGTAAGGTCACATGATTTCCCTAGATTTACAGCTGCAACAAAAGACAACAGTTCAAATTTATTAGATTTCTGGGTGAAGTTTAAAATGTTAGGAATGTTAAAAACGCTCGTGTCAGGCTCACGCCTTTGAATACGGTCCTTGCTCTTACAGCGTGAGCTACCATCACGCGAGTTGGGTATAAGTGATCTGATACTTAGAGAACACAGTCTGCTCGATTGCAGACCTTTACTGATTATGAAAGACCCCCGTCTAGAGCCCTGCAGAGGATAAAGGGCTGCAGTCCACACGGAGCTCTCCTGGAGTGGCTGGTGCCTCGTTAAAAAGTGAAGAGAAGACGTGAAAAACACTGGGTTAATGAGAGTGAGGAAAAGCCCTAGATCTTGAGTTAGGAGTTAGAATGAGAGTTAGGGAAAGAGCTGGAAAGGCATTTGTTATGAAGAATTAGGAAAAATAAGGGTGCGCGTTTCTTGTGATGATTTTACTTGGAATCTATTCTAAATATTCAGTGATATTTATATCTCGCAGCTTTACACTATGAAAAAAAAGTATTTTTAATTGAAATTCCTACAGAATAAACCATTTTGTTGTCTGGGGCTTGAAATGCCAACTCCTTTTCCAATAGAAAGAAATGTCGTTATGTAGGGATTTGTGTCGGGCTTTCTAAGGAAGGCAACTAATCAACTACAGAAGTAAAAATTTAAATATAGCAGATCTGCTCACTTATTGAAGTGAACAGCTGTCCTCATCGTAGTCAATGAAGCAAACATTTCCCACAAAAATCTATGTTCTTTCAGGGCACTTGGCCACGGGGTCTATCTCCTCTCCCTGGCCTTGTGTCAATCAGAATTTTTAATCTGCAGAGTTGCATGCCCCCCCTAAAATAACCAGCCACTTTGTCTAATAATAAGCAACCCAAAGGCAGAATCCATATGAGTTTAAATATCAAGATAAGTGAGACCCTGACGTGGAGCTCAGACTTGTGGTTGCCAAGGGGGCAGGGGTTCGGGGAGGATGGAGTGGGAGCTTGGGGATAGCAGATGTAAGCTATTGTATATGGAATGGATAAAAAACAAGGTCCTACCGTACAGCACAGGGAACCATATTCAGTATCCTGTGATAAACCATAATGGAAAAGAATATTAAAAAAAAAAAAGAAGTACGGCCGACTTAAAAATTGCTTCAAAATTTAAAAGGCTAGATCTCATGTTAAGTGTTCTTACCATAATAAAATTTTAAAAATTTAAAGTACAGTGTTGGTATTTAGCATACATTAAGTGCTTAATAAATATTAGTTCCTTGTCACACACAAAAAATGTATATATATATATATATGTGTAACTGAATCACTTTGCTGTACAGCAGAAATTCACACAACATTGTAAATCAACTATGCTTCAATTTTATCTTTTAATTTAAATAAATAAATAAAAAGATCAATGAGACCAAGGCACGAATATCCATTGGTGCACTTGAGAGGTTCTCACTTTCAAGGGCATCTCTAGGAACTGGTCCCAAGTATCCACTCTGCATGTCAGAAAAGAATGAATAATTACAGGAAGGGCCCTGGCAGAAGATAAGATACATTTTCCAAAGGCGAGAAACTGCTACTAGCTCTCTTGCTTTTCGGCCCCTGGAGATGGTGTGATCTGTTCTTTGACTTGTCGGTTTTGGAAATCACACCCACCTTTCTCCTACCACCAATGGCTCCTGCAGGCAGTGTGTCCCAGCAGCTCCCCATTGCCCACAAACTCCAGCACCCCTTCCAAGACTTCAGGCCATTCTCAACTCTGGAAGGCTTGCCACAGCAAAGTCCCCACAGCACTGTCTGGTAACATGAGCAGCTGAAAAGCACATCCTCCTGTTTTATTTCCAGGTAAGGAACGAATTCTAGAGAAATGTTAACCGAAAAAAAAAAGCTAAATGTGTCTTTAGTCGGCCGATGACCATAAATTAATACCAAACATCATATTTGATAACCTTCAATGGAAACGACACAACGCCACCATTTTGGCAAACAGGAGAAGAAAGTGCAATCCAGAGAAGTTACAAATGCTCGATAACTTCTCCCTGTTGCCTGAAGTTGGCTACTTTCTGTAACTGTAAGAGGTCTGTGTAAACTATTCGAAATACAATAATTATTGGGTCGGTCAAAGAGTTTATTCAGGTTCGTATGTATGGAAGAACCCGACTGAACTTTTTGGCCAACCCAGTATTTTGAAATTCACTGTTTATTTACCCAGATTTCGTTTGAGGAAACCCACTGGCCACCACTTCCAAGTCCCTGTAGTATATAACAAACTAAAATGAATGATTAAGAGCCCAGGCTCTAAATCACACAGAGCCAAGCCTGTTCTATCGTGTGTTTTTCCTTCAATAACGATTACCAAATTATCGACTAATGATGGAATAGGCCACCCATCCCAGCTCTGCCACTTATTCGCTCTTTGATTTGGGGAAAGCCATTTCACTTCTTTTGAACCTCACTTTTCTCGACTGTAAAACAGAAAATAATATCATCTCCCCCGGCTGTGGTAAGCCTGCAATGAGCTCATGTGTGTAAGCGTTTGGCATAGAGCAGGGCTCAGTAAACGCACCCGTTGTCTGAGCTGCTCCCAGTGAGGCTTCTGTAAGGAACAGATTCTGCTCCCACACTGGCCGGAGTGCGACTTCCTAGGCAATGTTGTAAGTAAGTGTTCACAGCCACTCTCCTTTATGAGCCCTACATTCCAGTGGCTTTAAATAAATCAATCATACATCTGGTTATCTGTCAACTGAGTTGACAGATAGCCTTTACATTCAAGCCAAAGAATTAGGGGCATAGTTTTATGAAACTATTCCTCTGAAGTCTTGGTGTCAGTATTAGAAACCCTTGCAAATCTATGTCTCAGCCAAACAGACAAACGAAGGGGTGTCCGTAGTAGCTCAAGTCATTAGTTCTGTAGAGGAACCAGTGCAGATAAGGGGGCAGCGGCAGACGGACAATGGGAAATCTAGGCACAGAGAACACATACTTTCATCCCACACATCAACTTATCAGATTACTGAGGGGAAAAGAAGCCCAAAAAAAATGGGGGAAAATAATTTAATATTTTCCCTCTTATCCTGTCATGCATGTAGAAAGAGGTCATGTGAGCTCAATCAATGGGGTAAAGTGATTCTGAAGTTGCTGACATAAAACTGGACATTTCTGAAAGCCAAGGACTGCTTTTCCTTCAGTCTGTGTTAATCCGTGCAGAGTTACGCTCACGACCATAAACTCACTGGTGAGTAGAGTAGCACGAATGTAAGAAAGTATCTCATAGTCTGGTACGTGTGAAGCTGGGAAGGGCCATACCTGCCACCAGCCCATTACATCCCCATTCATTCTCACCTCAACTATTCTAGGGGACTTGCTTCACAATAGAATAACAATTATTACCATTGCTAATACATGTATTATTGTTAGTGTTTATCGAACACTACAGGATGCCAGGAACTGTTCTAAGTACTTTTCATGGATGAATTCATGTATTCATCCCCAAATCTTATAAGATAGCTGCTCTTATCCCCATTTTACAGATGCGTAAACTGAAGCAAAAGGGTTTCATGTACCCAGGGATGCAGGTTCTGCCTGGCGGCGCTGGGGCTTGGACCAGGACGTCAGTCTCTAGAGCCTGTGCTGTAGTCACCACGTGACGCCTCGTAAAGGAATCAGCCAGGGAGTTACTGGATCACCTTCAAGACGCATAGCTCATGATAAGTCAGATACTCCTCAACGCCCAGCAAATGGATACACACTGACCCTTATCCTCTGGCCACTTCTTCTCCAAGTCTAGCCCCAGTTCCATCCTTGGGTCCTGCTATTAACAATCCCCTGGTCCCCCCTACACACACACAAGCTCATTTGTGAGCTGACTGCGTCATTGTGAGGTTCCTCATCTAAAGAACTACTTTTTCATGTTGCTGTTTAATGGGGGATGGAGTGTGGTGGGATTCAAGGTGGGTCAGAGGCAGGTACCATTTCGCCATGGCCTGTCATCTGGGAGAGATACAGGAGGTTCCGTAGGAAAGGGTGAAGGTATTGAAACTGAGGAAGAAACTGAAGTGAAAACAGATTTTGAGAAGGACTCTGAAGTGAAAACAGATTGAAAATATAAATTGTCCACAGATGACGTGTTAACAGGGCTGAGAGAAAAGGGCTATGACCTCGGGGGAGGATATGCATGTGAGCTGAGCAGGACCAAGGAGACGGCTCAACACAGGCTGGACATCGGCTCCTGGTGGGTTAGATACAGAGCAGAATGAGAATTCTTACTATGCAGTGATCCATGGATTTCTAGCATCCCTTGGTTTGGAAAGTCGTTTTGTGGGATGGAAAACCTGGGCCTGGAAATGCACAGACCTCACTCCCTGTCACAGCTCTTCACACCACATGGTCACTGGCAGAGACCTGGCCTTTCCAAGCAGACAGCTTGCCAACTGGAAGGAACCATCCCGAGGTGCCCAGACTCAGAGCCAGTGCCTGGAATGCCCTGGGTCACTGAGAAGGGCAAGTTCACACAGAAGCAAGGTAGGGGTGGGGGAACGTTTCCAACAGAGGGGCTGTACAAAGGTGTCGGGCTAGAAGAGGCCGCACAGGTTCACACATGCCTCCCTGCAGGTATATGACCCCCGGACCAAGCCAAACGCCCAAATACTAAACTAAGTGTTCAAGATAAGAGCAGAATCCACCTTGAGCCTAGACATGACACCAAGGCCCTCAGCCAAGGCCCTAGACTCCTCTGAGCTCCTTCTAGAACGGGAATAAGGATGCTAGAGCTGGGGACAGGCAGAGGGCTAAGCAGGTGCTCAGGGCAGAGTCCAAGTCGCTGGTCAGTGGTGAGGGGTGGGCACTAAAACTTGTTAAAGTACGCCCCCAACACTCAACCTGAGGAAACAGAAGGCGCTTTAACTCCCATCTGAAAGGATTTTAAAGGTATTTTCTAGGCTTAAAACGTATGTGGTAATTGTGTCTCTCTACACGTCCCGAAGCGCTAGTGTGGGTGTTACGAGCCTCACTGTCAGCTCCCACGTGGTTTCAAACGTCTCGCAGACACATGGAGACTGGAAGAGAGTTAACAGTCCCGCAGGCAGTTCTGCGTTCCCCTCTCCCCTCTGCTAGGACATGCTTCATTCACAGCATCTGGTCGCCCTCCTGAAATGGCTGTAAACTGAGCGGTGCCCTGACCTACTGCACTTCACCGGCATCGCTGACGCCACCTGCTATGAAGTGCGGCTCAGAGCATTGCTGTGCGTCCTGTCCTGCCTGTTCTTTCTCTACAGCCCACAATGCTGTTGCTATAAGTGAAAGGACAGCAAATGAGAATTCGATTTTGTATCGTATGTAATCAGGGTGCTGTTCAGTGGCCCTCTCGGATTGCATGATGCTGTGCTAACCTTCTCCACTTGCAGACCTACTGTGTGTAGGTGTCCTCTCTCTCATATGTGTGTATGCATGTGTATGTGTGTATCTATGTATTTATGGATAAGTTTATATGCGCATAAATGTGTATGGATAGATATGTGTGTGAATTTTTGTGTATATGTGTGATATATGTGTGTGTCTAGATGTACATGTGTGTGCGTGTATGTATATATGTATCATATGTATGTGTGTATACGCATGTAAGTCGATGTCTGTATATGTGTGATATATGTGTGTATATATTGTGTGTGTGTGCATTTATATGTATGTGTATATATGGGAATCTGTGTGTATGTGTATGTGAACGTGTGTGTATGTGTACTGTGTGTATGTATGCACACCTATTTGTATACATATATGTATCCTGACATCAGTCCTGTGAGATCAGCATTTTTCATCACTCTTGTGGCCTTGAGGAGTCAGGCGAATATCCCTCGCTAAGTGACGAGGCCATTGGCACCCAAGCCTGTTTGATGCCAAAACCCACTTGTTCTAATTCCAAAGAACATTTGGGACTGATGTGCATCTGAATGGGGTCAAGTGGAGAGTGTAGACCAGGGATCCACAGTCAAGATAACAACAGAAAACAGTAAGCTTCAGAAAGCCTTAAGAGCCACCCCTGGATAAGGAATCCCCGACATCCTGGAGAGACAGGAACGGCGGTTACCCGAGACCCAGAATGCGGCTCTGTCTCTCCAGCACTTAATGGATCTCTGTAGATCCACACTTGTGATGGTCAATGACTCATACATAATGTGCTCCTCTTTACAGACCCAGCTCTTTCAAACTAATGCTCCCATTCTTTAAATAAGTCTAAAAATAAGATAACCCCTTTAGGGAAAAAAGAAGTATCTCTGTATGTGTGTGCACACATAAAGGCAACACACATGGCCAACCAAGAGAATATTCTTAATATTTAAACCTATTACAGACTAATAACAAAAAGATGAATACAGAATGCAATAGAGAACTATATTCACAGACAATTCTCACACGTACGTGCAAAACGAACATCTAGTCAACTTATGAAAAAAATGAGCTTCATCATCAGAGAAGGCAAAAAATAACGAAATACCACTTTTCAGTCAACAAGCTGGGGTACGATGACTTTCATTTCTCTGTCGTACATTCTGTGTATTTCAAAGTTGTGACAGTGTTACTGTTACTACCCTCAGAAGAGAAGTGCTGGTGCTTTACGAATGTGTCGAGAAGAGGGAGCTCATCGGGTCCTACAAGAGAGACTTACTACCCTGTAGATGGACAAAGCTTTCTTTGACGCCCTGTGTCCAGGCGAGCCACGTTCGTGTAAGTAAGCCTCTTTGGTGGGTCCGTCTTGACAAGCTCTTTGAAATTGCCCGAATTCAAGTCCAAATAGCTTCTACATCTGGGTACTGAGAGTTCTACCCCGCCTTCAGTGTAGTCAGCCTAGCAATTTCCCACCATCTTGCCCCAAGGGGTTTAAAGTACAATTTCCTAAAGCAGCCAGGATCAGAGGCAAGGTTACAAAATCCAAGAAGTGTTCTATCCCGGCTCTCAGGAGCTGTTCTTCCTGGCACGGTGCCACAAGCAGAGGCCGAGGCTCACGCAGGATTTCCTGCCGTCCCCCTGAATTGCCAGGCTTTTCTGAGTTGAATTCAGATGTTGCAGCTATTTAAAAAATAATTTGACACAACTGAATGGATTCAGAAGCCTACTTACTTTCAAGGAAAAAAAATGAGAGAGGGACAGAGACAGAGAACGAGACCTCCTTCAGCAGCTGGGCTCAGCCCGAATTCTTTACCTACCCATCACCCCCAAATAGCATAACCACATTGCTACCTTTTTCAGATGCAGCTTCCCTGTGCCCATGTCAGCACTTTGCATGTTCTCTGCAGAACTCAACCTTCTAGATGGTTGTTGTGTCTTACAGCAGATAACTTGGCAAAGCTGTGGGATCCTTCCCATCTCAGGAAAATTATAATAGCTTGCACATTTCCCCGGGTGTGTGCTCACTAGGCCTGGCAAATCCTTATTTCCTGAAACATTCAGCCAAGTGAGTCGAAGGGACTTTTTGTGCTGTTGAGGCAGTGGCTTCACCAGGATTAAACACTCCTTAATGCAAATCCCCAGAAGTGTAAAACTATGCCCAGTATGGTAGTCAGAGCTCTTAAGATAGGGCCTCATTAATTTATGACCACTGGTTCACATCTGCATCCTCCACAAAATCAAGACGTGTTGTTAAATGTTTTTCCACCCCTCTCCACTCCTCCTTTTAAACCATTACAAGGAGGAACGGAGAGGGGAAAGGACGGGAGGGAAAGAGAAAGGAGGAGGGATTGAGGGACTCCCCAAAGTGAGGCGCTATGAACTTCCCAACACAACTTCCCCACCCCCGTGTCAAGACCACGTGCGTTGACAACCTGCTCTCTGGTCCTCCTACACCTCCAGCCCTCCTGTGTCTCTGGTCCTCCTGTGTTCAGTAAGACCGTGAGAGAGACTCAGACAGACACATGAGGAGCAGAGCATTTCTACTGAATTCAAGATCTTCTCCACAGAAACCTATGGACCAAGTTTCCCATCGATCAAGTAAGTTACCAGTAATTTTTTGTAAAATACTCTCTGAATCATGCCTCAGAATAAGCTCTTAGAAGTATTATTATGGGAACTAGATATATTAAGATTTTTAGGACTATCATTTTGTATCAGTATGTCTCTCTCCAGAAACGTCTTGTATTTCACCTTTAACCTTTACTGATATTAACAGAATTTTAATTTTGAGGCCTTAGGTCATTATATTTAGTGGCAATATTTATGTTTTTTAAAGAAAGTCATTATTTTTTTTTCAATATTTAAATTGTATGTGAGTTAATTTAATTCAAAGGAACTTCCAGGAGAATTAATGTTATGATTACCAATGTTATGATGGGTATCAATGTCAGAACAGGGTTCACTAAAATGAACTATGCTCTGGAAAGGATTGGCTATAAGCTCAGTGCAAGGAGGTCAAACCTAAAAGAGATCTGTGCAGCCTCATGTATTCCACGTTCACGGTTAGAATGTGTGGTTGTTGTCATAAAGCTTGTACAAGAGACAATACAAAACCCTGGCATTGCTAAAAATAATCTACCATATATTTACTTACACAAAAATTACACGTAATCCTGACCATATCTGAATATTTTACATGAAGTACGTAATTACATGTAATCTTGAACAAACCTGAATGTCTTAAATTTTCCTGTATTCCAATAGCATTCACTCCCCTAACTCAGTAGGTCAACCAGAGTCAAATGCGTGTGTCGTTGATGATTCTATGCTGCTGTTCGGTTCATGTGTCTCTTCTGCTTTGTTTTACCCACAACGTGAATGGCTCCAGATTCACAGTCTCGAGTCCTCAACCTCTCTACCCCTGACGCCATGTCTACACCAACACTGCCGTTGTCCACCCAAACCTGACGTAGCAACTTAGAGCTCTCAACTTCAAGAGATTCAAAATTATGTTCTAAAGATCCTTAAATTTAATACGCCCAGTACCGGACTGACCACTTTACATCTGACTCCCAACCATGTACTATCAGCACTGACCGTCCTAGTTAATGGAAACCCAGCAGTTCACCCAACTTCCTCTTTCTTCGTCTCTTGGTTTCTGATCATCCATCTGGCTTCCAACCCACCTTCTCCATCATAACCACATTGCCTTTGTTCATTTCCTTATCTCATTCTTTTATGACACGTGCTCTCATTCACCTCAAACCCCTCTCCCCCAAGAGGCGCGGGGCAGCATGAGTCAGGGGACTTCCATCATAAAGTGCCCAGGTATGGGAAACCTCTTCATCCCTGCAGGTCAGAGACTCTCCTCCGCTACCTAGATCCACCAGGTGGCCCAGCCTGGGGAATCTCCTGGGACCGTCTCAGGCAGCACCAATAGGAACCAATCTGAACACCGGCAGCACAGGATAAGCCAAGCAGACCAAAATGGCACCACAAAGGGTCTGAAAATTTTGAGTGTTTCTGGAACCACAGCCTAGAAAGCTAGACTAGGATCTCCAGGCAAAGCTTAAATAGAGTGACTGCCTTCGGAAATAAAATACTTAAAAGGTCCCAGAGACTCCCAACATAATACTCAAAATGTCCAGGATATAATTTTTAAAGTCTCCCATAATACCAAGAATCAGAAAATCACAAGTTGAATGAGAAAAGTCCACCAACTGACGTTAACACTAAGATGAATCAGATGTTAGAATTATTTGACGAGAATTTTAAAGCATCCATCATAAAAATGCTTCAGTAAACAATTATGCTATATCTTGAAACAAATGAAAAAGCAGAGAAATACCAGCAAAGAAATAGAGGTCATAAAAAAGAACCAAATGGAAATAATAGAACTGAAAAATACAATATTAGAAATTTTTTAAATAGTAGAGTGTCCAACAGTGTAATGGAGAAGCCAGAAGATGGAATCGAGGAACAGAAGGCCAGATCAATAAAACGTACCCAGACTGAACAGAGAGCTACCAAAAGAAATGAACCAAGGCTCAGAGACCTGGGGTCAATAACAAAACACCAAACATTCATATCAGCTCCTCGCAGAAAGTGAGGAGAAAAACTGTGGAGCTAAAGAGTATCTGAGGGAATAATGGATGAAAACTTCTCAAATTGGGTGAACACCTTAAACCTATAGAATCAACAAATTGAATAAAACTCAAATACAATAACCCCCAAGAAATTTATGGTAAGTCATGTCATAATTAAACTGCTGAAAACTAAGGACAGAAAAACTCATGAAGGCATTTAGAGAAAAATGATACATTGCCTTTAGGGGAACATGAAATCAAGTGACAACAGATTCCTCAGTAGAAATCACGGAGGGCAGAAGGAAGTGCCACAACAGTTTTCAAGTGCTAAAAGAGGAGAATTGTCAACCAGTAAAGCTATCCTTCATGGATGATGGAGAAATAAAAACACTCTTAGATGAAAGGAAAAAAGAAAAGAATTTCTGACTAGCAGACCAGCTCTTAAAGCACGCTTAAAGTTAGTCCTTCAAATGTAAAGAAAATGAAGAAATTTTGTAGATTAGAAAAGAAAAAAGAGCAAAGGAAAGAGTAGAAGTATGAGAGTGTATAATCAATTATCCTTTTCCTTGTGAATTTTCTAAATAATATATGATGGTTGAAAGAAAGAGATAACACACTCAATAAAGTCATATTTAAGTGTAGAGCAGGTAAAGGGACCTAAGAGGAAGCGAGGTGTACACACTTCACTCCAAGTGGTAAAATGTTGCTACCAGTAGACCATGATAAGTCACATGTGTAATTGTAACACCAGAGCAAACACCAAGAACACTACACAAAGAGATACACTCAAAAATACAATAAACAGATCAAGGTGGAATCCTAAAACATGTTCAAGTAACCCACAGGAAGGCAAGAAAATAGGAGTAGAGAAACAAAAAGCAAAGGAAACATACAGAAAACAAACAATAAAACGGCAGACCTAAGTCTCATCATATCAATAACCACTTTAGGTGTAAATGGTGTAAATACATAGAGTAAAAAGCAGAGACTGATGCAATACATGAAAAGAACAGGACCCACTATATGCTGCTTAAAAGAAATTCATTTCAAATTCAGACACATAGATAGATTGAAAGTAAAAGGATGGAAAACGACATATCATGCAAACGTTTATTCACAAAAAGCTGGAGTAGCAATATCAATATCAGATAAAGTAGACTTCAGAGCAAAGAAAATTACTGGAGACAAAAAAGGGACATTATATAATGTTAAAATGATCCATCCACCAGGAAAGTATACAATCCCACATGTGTAGGGACCAAACAACAGAACCTCCAAATATATGAAGCAAAGCCTTGAGGGCTTCAACACCACATTCTATGTGAACGATAGAACTACTAGACTGAAAAGCAGCCCAGGTGTACATCTGAGGAATACAATCAACCAATAGAACATATAGAGGACACTCTACCCAACAGCAGTAGAATATTTATTTGGGGGGCGGGGGGACAGTTGCTAAGCACCCATGGAACAGTTACCAAGAAAAAAAGACCATATGTTGATATTCTGGACCATAAAACAAACCTTTAAAAATTGAAATAATGCAGAGTATGTTCTCTGTCCGTATGGAATCATTCATAATTTTTTTAAAAAACTGTCATAAAACGAGGAATACAAGGATACTTCCTCAACTTAATAAAGAACTTCTCCAAAACACCTACATCTAACATTATACTTAATCATGAAAGACTCAGTGTTATTCTCCTGAGATCAGGAACAAGGCAAGAAAATCCATTCTCTCTTATTCAGCATCTTCCTGGAAGTTCCAGGAACCGCAATAAGGCAAGAAAACAATACATAAAAATAAAATAGATCGGAAACGAGGAAACCAAACTATCCTTATTTGCAGCTAAAATCCCAAAGAATCCGCAAGAAAACTCTCAGAACTAGAAGGTGAGTTCAGCAAGTTTGCAGAAACAAGATTAACACACAAAAGTCAATTCCATTTGGATATATTAACAATGAACTAAGGAAATCAAAATTTAAAATAGTATTATTTGCAATCACTCCAAAGAAAATGAAATTCTTACTTATATAACAAAACATATTCAGGATCCGTATATTGAAAATTTTCAAGCACAGATGAAAGTCATAGAAGACCTAAGCAAACGGACCCTCATGTGTTAGAAGACAGCACAGCTCTCCCTCCACATCGTAAACTGTTGCCGTGACATACGGTCATCACCACCATCACAGCCACGTGAGAATATATTAGAAATTCTTGCTTTCTTGTCGGAATCCAGCCGCTAAACAACACACTGCCTGTGGGCAGAGACTGAATTTTTCACTATTGTTTCTCCAGGGCCTGGCCCAGCACCTGGCACAGAGACCTTCAGTAAACACTGCTCAGACCAAGGAGTCAAGCAAAGAAGGAGGAAGTTGGTCCAGAAGGGAATGTCCTGCAGGCAACCAGGGGATGTAGTTCTGGGTTTCAGATGAGCATTCAGGGTCAGAGGTTCAGATTTAGGAGGCTTCAGCCTTAATAAGGCTGACTGCAAAGAAACTTCTGGGGAATAGAGAAAGAAAGAGGGGGTGGAAAGAGAGGTGGGAGGGGGAGGGAGGGGAGGGAGGGGGAGGGAGGGAAGGGAGGGAAGGGAGGGAGGGGGAGGGAGGGGGAGGGAGGGAGGAAAAGGTAAAGCCACGTAGAACAGCAATATATGAAAAACAGAGGTGGGGGAAAAGGCCTAAATGAGTGAGAAGAAACAGACAGGGAGTAGGAAAAAACCAGGATAAGGCTCACAAGGAAGCCAAGCTGGTCAAGCACAGCAAACCTGCAGAGGTCTGGTGGGTAGAGAACACAGGGGCTGGTCAGGACAAAGTCACCCTCCCTGCCTTGCAGGGTGGGGGGCTGGGGACGGATAGGCAGTGAGTTGGAGGTCTCAGTGGCAGTAAAGACCAGAGAAATGGGGCTAAGGGAGGGTTTGACAGGAGGGGAACAATCTGAGGAACGTAACTGCTGAGAGGACAGAGCCGATGGAGGATGAGAAATCGAAAACCAAGAAAGAAGAGCCGGAGACATTACTGCTGGAGCAGTAGCCCCAGGGGATGGGGGGAAGACCGGAGCACAGACCAGAGGGAAGGGAGCTCACCGTGAGAGGTCAGGGGACCTCAGATGCTCCGAGGCGAGCAGGCTGGGGTGCACACGTCAGGGCATCAAACTATTCTCCCTAATCAGTTATGTGCTGGAAGATCTGGTCCAGGGAAGGTGATCCTTAATGGACTGACAAGGTTTTAAAGTTACAAGGTGAGTCAAGTAACTGGGGAGGAAAAAAAGTTGCCAGGAGTCACTGCAAGTTGACCTGAAGTGACCATGTGTACTTCCCAGCCAGACCTTGACCTTCCCTCGGCCAGAGGTCAGCGGTCCAGACAGGGAAGGAGAAGATAGGAGGGCGCTTCAGAGTCTGCAGGACGGATCCCGGGGCCTCGTCCATCTTCCCTTCTGTGTTTTGTACTTCTGGGCTCTTGGATGTTGGCCAAAGTCTAGCCAGACCCCACTCTGCTGTATTTCCGAGGCTACACAATCCCCGTGTCCCCCAACGTTTCTCCCGTCTACTAACAAAGCTTATTCATTGTCCTAGCAGCAGAAAAGATTCCAAAATTCATCTTCTCCATAATTCAGACCCAAGTCAGCAGGATGGCAGGCTCGGGTAATCTGGCCAACTCGCCAGCCACGATGCCTCACATTGCAATCCATCATCATTACGGGCTGCATTCACAACATTTCTTTCTTTGGCATAAAGTGTGAAATGCAAAGGACTGTTAGGACAGAGAGAGATGAACCAATGAGATACTGAGACCCAAACATGTGCTTTTTTTAGAAACGAAAATGGAAATGTGATTCCAGGAGAGAAAGGACTTTGTGGCAACATGGTCACAAACTCCTTTCAAAACATGAAAAATAAATTCACTCTCAAGAAAAAGAAGAAAAATGGATCTGACAGATTCATTCTCTCCTATCTGGAGGTTCCTCCTCTGAGCCTGTACGTCAAGAATCAGCCTGAACCAGCAAGGCTGGGCCGTCAGGACGATAGCCTGATTCCCATTGTCACCCAGCCCCCGTCCTCTCCTCACTGGTCGCTGCTTTTTAACCCAAATGTGATTAAGTGGCTTGTCCCAGAAATGAAAAAGCAGCCAGCTTCCAGCCCAAACGCAAATCCATTACGCACTCATGAGTACCACCGTTACCACTCCCAGCATCCGCTACTAACTTGAGTGTTCAGACCTTTGATTGTATTTCTAACCCAAAAGGAAGAAAAAAATCCTTCAGTGGCTCATTAATTACACATTTCTCCTTGTAGTCTTTGAATGTAGGGCAGAATGATGCGTGTTGGACACAGCAGAATTATAAACTGTGGTCCGAGACTCTGAGAATTATCAATCCCACTCCCTGATATTGTAGATGGGCTGCCTACAGACCAGGAAAGGAAGGCCCCACATGGGTAGCTTTTCCAGACCCGGGCAGTTTTGACCACATCCTGCCACCCATCAGCTGTAACACACAGAAATGCAGGCAACCGGATTTAACTGGCATATACCCATCTTTGTTTACATCGGGGAGATTTTCTGCCCACCTAAACCTAGATGTGGCTGGACTGTGCCCAGGACACAGTAGATTCTCAATACGTATTTATTCAGTGCTTCCTGAAATCAATGCAAATGGGAACCCACTTGATCTCCTTGAAGTCCCAACCATAAATGATTCTCGGACACAAGGGGAACCCTGACAAATTCCCTGCTGAGGACGATACAGTTTGTCAATTTATTATAGAATCATCGTGACCATTTCTGAACCAAATCTTGGAATACTAAGTCTAACGATGGACTTTTTCTAAGTTATGAACTGAGTTATATAAATATTCATCGTTTCATTATACGGTTAGTGAATCGCTTTAGTGGATACATTTAAATTGCTTGTATTCAGAACTGTCTCAGAAAATCCAAAATAACTGTAAGGCAAGATCTCAGGGTCCCATCGCAAATCAGAGCTCAACAACTTGAACGCTGTGATGCTTGTTTTGAGAAGTTCTCACCTGCAAAGGGACGTGATCTGATAAATTGCTCAGTCCCCAAAATTATGTAACTCCCCACGAAGGAACCACTTTAGAGAGAGATCAGTGATGTAATATTACGATGACAAGCCTACTAAAATCTGCCATCGCCTTTCTCCTACACGTAGGGTAAATAAGTTTATTCACAACATAGTAACATTGCTTCATCTCTTCTTCTTAATAGTTTGTAGTCTATGGATCCATTTTTGAGTGTTTATCTTGTCATCTGCCTGGCTGTACAAAGACGGGGAGGTTTTTTCTGATGGATGTGTCTGCCCCCTTCTTACCTACTAAAATCAAGTGTCATGTTCAGCTACTAATACTGAGATGGAACAGATAATGGTCAGATAACCCTTGATAATCTTAGATAGATTCCCAAGTCAAGACCTTATAAAGGTCATATAAAAATTTTCAAAATGTCTAAAGACATAATGAAATCACAGCATTCTCCTTCCTTTTGAAGTACACAAATCAGCCACTTATTACTATGTCAAACTAGCTGCCCAGTAAGGGTATATATCAAAATTTTTAAAAAAAGTTATCATTGTGTGAAAGTTTGAGAAAAAAAAATGACTAATTGGGAAGAGAGGGGAAAAGACCATTTCGAGTCTATTTTCCAAAAAAAATCAAGGAGGAAGCGTTAGAATTTGGTTTCATCCAGCTTTGCTACTAACTTGTTATTCACTAGCTGCATAAGTCAGACAACCTCACACGGTTTCTCATGAAGTAGGATGATAATCCCAAAAGCAAAATGAAATTATGTGAACTTCCCAGCGCCGATAGTCTCTGGCTACATTTCGAATGTAATGTGAACGTGAAAACACTTTTTTTTTCTCTTTCCAAATCTCTGAGCCTCCTGGCGCACGAAGTGAAAGCACACGACATCCGCTCCTGAGCTGCAGGGAAAACCGTCCTCACCACACTGAGCCGCGACCTGAAAACACTTTTTACAACAGATTCTGGTAAAGGCAGGACAGTGATTGGCGAGATAGGCTCTCCATAACATCGAAGGAAGGTTGAGGGTAGCTCCAGCGGGGACCCCACCCCGATGAGGGCACACAGCTGTGGTAGCATCTTCTCTTCCGCGCTCAGAGAAGACGCAGAGTATCTTTTTTATCTGGGCTAAACTGACATGACATACATGAGCATTAACATATGTTTTCAATCTTTATTAGCAACGTTATTAGCCTCAAACACCGCTGGGACTTCCTGCAGGACCGACATTTCTGTGTTGAGCTACATACTTGCTCTGTTTTGAAGTTTCTCTCCCTCCTTTCTGCCCCCACTTCCCCTTTTTTTAATTTAACTAGAGAAAATGACATGTTAATTTCAGCTCCACCTCTGCTGGGTCATCCTGGGGTCAGCAGATCAGAGACATCAGCAGAAGAAGGAAGACAGCACCTCCGACTGCGACTGCGGGGCAGGGTGACCCAGCCATCAATCACGCTGAGGCACCTTTGAACAATGACAGTCATCTGTCAGGAAGCGGGAGGTGGTGCCTCATTAACACAGGGCTCACCTGCCGGGAGCTACACCTCACTCATAACAATATCCATCACTCACCTCCAAGGTGTTGCTTTTTTCTGCTTTGATGAAATAACAGGCCCTCTATTTCCTCCCTTGTTTCCCCTCCGAGTTCACAGGGCCAAGTCACTGGGGAAGGAAGGAAGAAGTGGTGAGTTGGGGTCAGGGCAGGACCAAACAGCCCTGGGAGGGGAAGGGTGCCGTCAGAAGCCAAAAGAAGGCGTCTCGCTTCACTGACCAGCAGAGGTCAGTGGATGGGGCCACTGAGAGATGACCTACCCACACCCCAGCCAGGGCTGCGAGAGTCGCATCAAGATTCCCAGGCATCCCCCGCACCGCTGCCCTCAGTGAAGGCGTCTCCTGGACAGAAATATTCCAAGACCTCAAATTCGTTTTTCACTTTGTTTCTTGTAAATACAGATAACTTGCAAATAACCACAAAACTTTCATTTTCTGAGCGTCGGAATCTACCACCACAAATCTCTACTAAATACCTGCACTTTTTCTTTCTGTGTGAGCCTCTAGG
Source organism: Phocoena sinus (assembly GCF_008692025.1). Lineage (NCBI taxonomy): Eukaryota > Metazoa > Chordata > Mammalia > Artiodactyla > Phocoenidae > Phocoena > Phocoena sinus. Next base: position 2,869,067 of record NC_045776.1, on the reverse strand, counting down.
GTACAACGTTTAATTAATTTAGCCTAAGGAAACCTTGAAACACTGCCCACAAAGAGAATTCTTCTAGAGAAAATTTTGTTGTGAAACTATATTTAATTATGTTCCCCAAAGGAGGCTGTCACACATTCCTTGTGACGCAGCCTTCATGGCCTGTACAATCCCAGGTTCTGGGTGGTGTGTGTGTTTCTTTGATGGGCCATAAATAGACTCTGTTACAAAGTTTTAATGGGAAGCCCAGTTTAAACTTGGGCTACCATCCAGATTGGCTCATAAGTTACAAAAATGTGTTACTCTCCCACTGTAGGGAAGTTACACACACACACACACACACACACACATACACACACACGAGAGATTTGGCCTTTCTCAGTTCTTGAAAAAAGAAAATAATAACAAACCTTTTTTTTCCAGGTTGGAAAAGGCCACCAAAGCTCAAAGGAAGCTTATGGACGATAAGACCGAGGCCAGGAGTGATGGAGTGACCTCTCTGAGGCCGTGCAAACGAGAGGCAACACAGCCAGAGTTCGAGGGGCTGCCTGGCTCGCAGAGGAACTGGAGGTCCACGTGGAAACCTCACTGTAGGGGCAGGAGTCGTAAGAGTCGACGGCCAGCGTGACACACACCCTGGGTGTTTGAGGGACTTCGGGGTGGTGGACACTTCCACGCAAGAGGCGGACGGGCCTTGGGGACCAGGAAGAGAGAGGAGCCGGCGCTGAAGCACCCAATGCCAGGGCAGGCCAAAGGCAGGTTTCTCCCCCGGGGCAGCTGGAGGCCTTTAACTTTAAAGTAGCGAGAGAAGCAGCTGACGGCCAGTGGATGCAGGGACCACGGAGCACAGTCCTTTGGGGTGTCCCCGGCTGGCAGCCAAGCTCCACCTTCTTCTAGCGTCCTAGCCTCTGATGGAGGTCACGTGATTGCGCAGTGCTGCGGGGACAATGCCACCTGCCAGCCTCTGAAGGGCCTGGCCGGGTGTAGCACTTCCGTGTGAGGCCACATCTCCTTAGTGACAGCAGAGTGGGCTTCTGTATGAAAAAGAGTGCAGATGTGCGGTCCCTGTTCGGCAAATACAAAATCCCAAAAGACTGGAAAACCGAAAATATTTTCGAAGCTCCTTTCACGACAGAATCTGATCTAAGCTTAACTGACGTGAGACTCTTTACAGTTTCTGTTTAAACCACAGAGAGCGAACACACCTCGTTTGGCGGCATCTAGATCCGTGTGTCTGATTCTGGAGCCACCTCCAACTCCTCCCGGGTGCTCTTTCGTTCGCGCCGTGCACCGTTCCGCCCTCTACAGCCTTAGGATTCTGAATTCCAAACTCGTCTGGCTCCGCGATGAGATCAGGTGTTACAGAATTTACTGTCCTCTCCGCCTCAGATGTGAGAAGCGTTCTGCAAATTTCCATCTAGGCATCAGCTGACATCCCTGAGGTTGACGAAACCACCACCAAAAAAAAAAAAAAAATACATAGTTCATTTTGTTCTTTCTGCGAACCCCCATGTTGAAATTGCCCATCGATTATTGTTTTCCCTTCTTTTCTAGGTAACAAGTGAAGGTCATGGTTAATAATAGTTCTGCCAAGAATGCTGTGTTAATATCAGCTCAGATGGAAAACAGCTCCCTGTGCCCAGGACGTAGCTCCTGCAGTGCAGCCACGGGTGACTTACTTCCCTGGGAGCTTATGGGTCAGCTTGCGGGACACGATGGGGACAGCACTCCCAGAGAAAAGGTCAGAAATCGGATGGACCTCCGAGTCCCCAAATCTTCATGCTTCCTTCTCTGATTTGCAAAAGTCATTATCATAGTTGCTCTAAGGGGGGAAAGTAAAATATAGGCCTACCCGATTCTAATTCCCAAGAACTTAATCTATATCACACAGGATTAAAATATTGATTTTTCCAGGAGGCCACCGGAAGATAAGAGGTGGATTTTGATGCAAGCGTCTTACGTGTAACAGAAACCAAAGTTCAGTCTCGTGATGACCGTCTCATTCACCATGACGGTACTCTTCCCTGACACTTGCCCTGTCTCCTTTTGTCTCACAGAAATTATTTTTAAAGCTTGATATTTTTCAATCTATCACCTGGCTGGCTGAGCAAGATGCTTCCCGATCACAGGGCAATGATCTTTTCAAAAATACAATCCAGGTTCCTTATGCAGCATTTTAGGTTTCCTTTATTTATGAAAGACTTTGAAGACACACACATGACACACACATTAATTTTTTTAACAAATCTCTTCCTCTCTCTCTCCCTCCATCTCTCCCTCTCTCCCTTCCTCTCCCCCCTTCTCTCTCTTTCTCCCTTACCCTCCCTAATTGTCCAGCCTTTACAAACCCATGCCTGTGAAAGAAACACCCGTCTATTGCCCTGTCAAATGTGCCTGCCTGGGATAGCGATTGGGTTTATAGAAGAGACAAACATTTCAGGCATGCCATTCTGGGGTAATGAAGCATGGCAACAAAATATACCTGTGCAACATTTGATAAAGATGAGCTGACACGCCAGTCCAAATAGGTTCTTTTGTGTGTCTGCACGTGTCTACCATCATGGCTTTCATCTGAACACAGCAAGAAGGGGCAGCAGCAGCTGGCAGGGCCCAAAAGGAGAGCTGCTCACACAATTGCACGACGTTTACCTCTGGCCTTGATTTCACTCCCACTACCCTTAATTTATGATATGTTTTCTCCCTTTCTATGCAAAGGAAAAAGTGACTCGATTTTTCTTTCTTTCTCCTGCCATCCAATTCCCGTTACAGGGGCAGCGGAGAAGCCAATGAGCTGATCCCCGGGTGTTTAGCGTGGGGTCTTAAGTTAAAATGCTCCTTAGTGGGGTTTTTGTGGCTTTTATTGTTGTTTGATTAATGCACAGCAAAATTAAATCCTACAGTTACACATGGGCACATCAACCAGGGAGCAGGCCAACTGCACTTCCTACTTTGGTTTACAGAAAACATCTTTTGTCGCTTAATCTTCAGACAGAGGAGGTAGGGGGCGGAGGGGAGAGAGAGAGAGGGAGAGGCCGTAGACCAGCTAAAAGGTGAGCCTGGAAGATGTAGGAAATCTAGTGACCCAAATATGGGCTAGACAATCATTCTGATCACTCATCTGCATTGGGTTTTTCGAGTTTCCATTTATTTCCTGGCTTGGGGACAGCCACGGTGGCTGGCCCAGGTGTCTCTGAACAGGTGCCTGCGGCTAGGATGACGCCCAGACAGCGGGAGGGATGCTGTCCTGCGCCCCGCGGCTCTCTCTAAGCCCGACTTCACAAAGGCCTATACAGTATATTGCCTTTATGCTATTTATAGAGAAGCACATCCTATTTATAAAAGCAAGGCAGTGAAACTGAAAGGGATATAATAGCCACTCTGTATTATAAAGCTCTTCTGTTGAGAGAGCTGGACAAAGTGCCTTGGGTGATTTGATTTCTTTCTTCCTCTCCTGATGACAGTTTGGCGCTCCACACGATGACAGCAATGAACACTTTGTGGTGTGATGACCTCCCCAGGAACCAGACGCTCACAGGTTTTACTTTTGTTCACTCATTTAATTACCAACCCTTCATTATACCTGCACTCAGACATCGAAACTTCAGTTAACCTGTACATTCAAATGGGACGGATCTTCAGTTTGCCTACATCAGAGGAAGACTCCTCTGAATTGTAATTTCTGTGCAAAGTCATCTGGGAGAAGGATAAGTCTTTATTCCCCTCAGAGCTTGTGCAATAATACAACGGAAAGTTTGACCAGAGAGAATAAGGGGCAAGCATATGGGGTTTAGTATGAAAGGACCCGGGTTCAAGCGTCCGCCCAGCCTCTTGTTAACTGGGAGAAGTCTTAACTCCTGTTTCCTCTGCATTAAAATTAGAATAGGAAGATGCTGGGCCTACCATAGGAGGGGCTGGAGAAAATCTAGTAGACAATGTATATAAAACACTCTGTGAACTGTAGAATGCTACACACAGGTTCTCTCTCTGATAAAATTTTTAAGTAGTTTATCTAGATAAAAGTAAATTCCAGAAATAATAACAGAATAAAGTTGTGTTAAATCTCAAAAACTTAGTGAGAAGGGGAAAAAAGCCAATAAACCTTACAGCAGTGAGCACTGCATAATGGAAGTCACTTGGTGAGTTGACTATTGTCTTGTTGGTAATAGGAAACACACTCCTGACAGAGATGTATTTGGGGAGAAACTGCATAAACTTATCATAAAATCAGCCCATTTCTTTTTTTTTAATTGAAATATGGTAGATTTACAATGTTGCATTAATGTCTGCTGTACAGCAAAGTGATTCAGTTATACAGGTACATACACTCCTTTTTATATTCTTTTCCATTATGGTTTATCACAAGATATTGAATATAATTCCGTGTGCTATACATTAGGACCTTGTTGTTTATCCATTCTGTAAACACCAGTTTGCATCTGCTGACCCCAAATTCCCACTCCCTCCCTCCACCCTCTTCCCCCTTGGCAACCACAAGTCTGTTCTCTATGTCTATGAGTCTGTTTCTGTTTCGTAGGTAAGTTCATTGGTGTCATACTTTAGATTCCACATGTAAGTGATATCATATGGCATTTGTCTCTCTCTGTCTGACTTCCTTCACTTTAGTACGATAATCTCAAAGTCCATCCATGTTGCTACAAATGGCATTATTTCATTCTTTTTTATGGCTGAATAGTCTTCCCTTGCATTTATATAACACATCTTCTTTATCCATTCAACTGCCGATGGACATTTAGGTTGTTTCTGTGTCTTGGTTGTTGTGAATAGTGCTGCTATGAACATAAGGGCGCACGTATCTTTTCGAATTAGAGTTTTGTCTGGAAAATGAGCACTTAAACACACAAAAATAGTGGAGCTAATAAAATTCCTAAGGTTAATTAAAAGGTCCCATTATTTCCTTGTGTGTCTGGTTTCAAGTCAGATTTCTTGAGGTATCATTTCACCATTATCAAGTGTGATAGACACATGCAGTCATGGACCTCCCACCAGAGTCAAAGTATACAGCATGTCCATCACCCTTAATCCCCTCTGTAGCCAGTCTTCCCCCGCCCTGACAACTTCGACATCCACCACCCCAGTCCCTAGCAGCCACTGCCTCATTTCATGTCTCCATGGTCCTGCCTTTTCCAAAGTTTCATATAAACGGAATCAGAGTATGTACACTCTGAGGCTGGCCTCTTTCACTCCGAATAATCCGCTGGGGAGCCTTCCATGTGTCATGTGAATCAGTAGCTCGATTTCTTTTACCTTTGAGTCGTATCGCTCAGGTATCCCACGGTCTGTTTATTTACCAGTTGGCGGGTGTTTGGATTGTTTCTAGATTTTGTCAGTTATGAATAAAGCAGCACACCTTCGTCTTCGCCCTACACATCTGCAGCTCCAGGGTATTTTGTCCCCTCAAACTCAACACAGGCAGGCTTCTCTATGAATGTATATTTTCATTTCTCCTAGATAAAAACCTGGGAGTCAGATGGTGGGTAATATATAGTGGATATCTCCTTTCAGAAGAATCTGTTACATTGTTTTCCAAAGTAGCTGTACCCCACGAGCAGTGTATGAGACTCGAAGTTGCTCTGCAGCCTGGACAACACCTGCTGTGCTTTCGTAGCCGTCGTAGTGGGTGTGTACTAGTATCTCATCCCGGTTTTGATTTGTATTTCTCTAGTGACTGATGACGTTGAACATCTTTTCATGTGCTAATTTGCCATCTGTACATCTTATGCGATGAAGGCTCTTTCAAATCTCCTGCCCATGTTCTTTATTGAGATATTTCTCATATTATTGAGCCTTGAGAAGCTTGTCATATTATTAAGCCTTCAGAAGCTTTTATCTAGTCTAGATCCCAACACTTTACCAGATACGTGGGTTAAGGAAGGATATTCTCTTCTAGTGTGTGCCTTGTCTTCTTTTTTCTAACAGTGACTTCTGAAGATGTTTTTAACTTTGATAGAGTCCAGTTTATCAATTTGTATGTTATGACTCATTCTTGTTGAGAGGTTTTTTTTTTTGCGGTTCGCGGGCCTCTCACCGTTGTGGCCTCTCCAGTTGCGGAGCAACAGGCTCCGGACGCGCAGGCTCAGCGGCCATGGCTCGCGGGCCCAGCCGCTCTGCGGCACGTGGGATCTTCCCGGACCGGGGCGTGAACCCGTGTCCCCTGCATCGGCAGGCGGACTCTCAACCACTGCGCCACCAGGGAAGCCCCTTGTTGAGAGGTTTTTAGGATGCAAATTACTTAGAAAGACTCATTCACCAATTAGGGGATCCTCCCCAAACAAACAAATAAAACTGATCAGGAGAACACCTCAATACAACATTTTCCATTCTTTTTAATGAACTTGTGAAATTCAAAGACCCACGTGAGGAATGTGGCCTGATGGGGCTCTAGGAGGGTAATTTTTTGGTGGTTTAGGGCCTAAGATTCATGGGCTGATGAGACTAATCCTTACCTAATCATTAAGTGTTCGGAATTAGGTGAATTTAACAGTAAAACGACTGTAGGCAACTTGGTTTTTCTGCTTTTTCAGTTCCTAAGGTACCTTGATGCATCGGTCCCCAGCCTTTTTGGCACCAGGGACAGACAGGTTTCACGGAAGACAATTTCTACACGGACCCGGGGCGGGGGAGGTATGTGGTTCTGGGACGATTCAAGCGCATTACATTTACTGTGCATTCTATTTCTATTATTATTGCATTGTAACATATAATGAAATGACTCTACAACTCACCATAATGCTGACAGGCAGTGGAGCTCAGGTGGTAATGCGAGCGATGGGGAGCGGCTGTAAATACAGATGAAGCTTCACTGGCTCGTCCACCACCCCCCTCCTGCTGCGTGGCCTGGTTCCTAACAGGCCATGGACTGCTATCGGTCTGTGGCCCAGGGGTTGGGGACCCCTGCCTTAATGGACTCTGAGAAAAAAAGAAATTGATTATAAAGAATTTTTTTTAACTCTGTGAATGACTAATAGACGTATTTCATGAACAATTAGCTTATGTGCATATACAACTCCTTAATATATAGAACAAGTATCTCTTTTTATTTGTTTAACTGCTCTTTTTTTTTTCACTGTGGAGGGGGCAGGTCGTAAGATTCTTCTTAATCAACATGTCGAAATCATCTTTGAAACACGGACGGGCAGATCCCTGTCTCAGTGTGAGATGTTGCCCTTGCCATCTCCTATTTCTTGGGCTGCCCCTGCCCTCATTGGCTTGATCACCACCTGTATTGCTGGAATTTTCTAGAACTGTGATGGTTTGAAAGTTCTTGGCCTTTGGGCTTCAGATCTCTGTTTCCATTCCTGCCATTGTTCCCAAGCTGTTGCTTGTAGCATTTCTCTTCCATATCTTTATGCTTTTCAGGACACCTGTAAGTAGATGCTTTCCTCTGACCACTCAGAAAATAAATGGAGTTTTTCTTTTAATCCATTAGTGATTCTGCCTTTTCAGCATCCACACAAATCCTAGCTCAGCTCTGGTTTCTCAAGCCACAGCACCCACTGGGCTCCGGGCCTCTGGTATTTTCTCCAGTTTCTCCCAGCCAGCCTTCTCACCAAGGCCTGGGCGATGTTTCTCTGCTGTGTGTTCTCCAGGCCTGGGCATAACCACATCTCTGGCCTCTCCTCTGCCTCGTGACTCAGGAACTCATCTGCTCTCTGCATCTCCAGCAGATGCCACAGAGGGCAAACCCAAGAAACCCCTGATGTCTCTGGCCTACGATCTAAACCCCTATTGTCCTTCCATCCCAACACTGAAGGCTGTTCAGTGGGGGACCCCAACCCCATTCCTTGGACAGATGTGCGCTTCTCGAGAAAAGCCCGCCGGACTCCCTGATCCACTGTGAGTGGCATGAAACCAGCTCCTCAGGAATCAAGGCTCTGGTACCGGAAAGAGGATGGAGGCTGCCGTGAGGCCAGGTGGGCCCACGTGAAGGACCAGGCTGGACCAGCCTGTGTGGCTGTGGAGGATTCATCAGATGGACTCGGCCATCTCATGCCCAGCAAGACTCAGCCCTGGCTCCTCTAGTGGAAGGGGATCGGGGAGAACTGGAAATGTTCAGAATGATTGACCAAAATGGTTTTGCAATTTCTAGACCAAGGGCCATTAATCTGAAAACAGTTCTGAGTCTATTTGATTTCAATAGAAAGAAAAGACACCTTTAGAAATGGACAGTGACAGCCAAGTTTCAGAGATAACAGACTAGCAATGACAAGGCTGTACTTCGTAAAACAAACAGCAGAAAACCTTTCCTAGCTGGTTTGGACAGCATCGCTCAGTTGCTTTTTCAGGCCATCATGAGAGGGGCTCGTGTGCCCCTCCCCAGTGGCTCCCCTGCCTTCTGAACTCACCCTCCTGGGGAAGCGAGGCCAGGCTGATGCAACAGGGCAGAGGGGCATGGGGCCTGGAGGGCAGGAAGACAGGAGATCGACACAACAGGACCAGACAGGTGTCCCCCGCCCCCGTGCCAGTCTCCATTCACACCCTCCACTGCAACAGAAAGAAAACATCGCATGAAAAAGGGCGATGCACCACAAAGCGAGGAAGGATGGTGAAATAAAATGATACATTGACCCGAAGGAGAAGTGTGTGTCTCTGTGTGTGTGCGCACACACCCGTGTTTTAGCACCAGCGTTTGGACTACCGCTAGAAGGACAATGGGACAAGGTCATGGGAAGACGCTCCTTAGAATCACTCTTAAGCAGGCCAAGGAATTAGGACTGATTTATGAACGTATTTCCACAATTTACTTGAAAATTTGTAACGTCTGTGCAGCCTGGCAAGGAAAGAAAGGGGCGGCTACTGTGAAGGAATGCCTCTGTTCCACTTTATTGTAAAATTATCCCATTCTACCTGCTCTAATCCCCTGAAAACAAATTAAATCCTCACTAAGCTGACTTTAAATCAATAGTTTCATTTAAGAATAGTGTGACTTAATAAAAATAAAAAACTAACTGGCCCAGCCAATTTAAGAGGGAAATAAATCATTGCCCATGGAAAAATTAGCAGATTTGACTTGTATATGGCCCAGGCTGTGTTTAGTGGGGAGAGCCTGTGTCTGATTTAACTCTGGCCACAGATGAAACTCATCGACCCCATTCAGAAACCTGCTTCACTATGGGCACCCCAAGAGCCAGGATGCCTGCCACCCCCAAAAGGAGAAGCAGTATTGCAGTCTGTATTCTGAAAAAAATAATCACTAAAAAAATACAAGATGACACTCCATGGAATCCCTCTTCAGCAACCCTGTGTTAACAGTCCGGGGACTCCACGTGTGGACTAAGAAGTACATTCTTGATTCCCGCAGAGACAGAAAGGCTCCTGGTGAAGATGTGTTGGTTAAGTTGATACTTTCCTCAACCATCCAGGACAAATGTAATAGGGGTGGACAATTAACATAGGTAATTGTAACAGGTGAGCAATCTATTTGCAAATCTTCTTGTAAAAAATCTAAGGGTTAAGTAGACTTTTTTGGGTGCAGTATACAAGAGGTATGTTGCCATATTATGAAAAAAGAAAGTCAGCCAGAAATAAAGACTAAAAATTTACTCAAGAGGTCTTTGCAAGTGGTTACAGAGAAAACTCTACAATACGGTAATTCTGAGCTAGTACTTTATCCATGTAATGGAGTACTGGTTCACTAATCATATAAATGAGAAAGATGCCGGGGACTCAATGCTTGCCTACTTAATTTATTATTATGTATTGGGGACACATAAACATTAAAGTGAGTGCTTTCAGACCATGACACATCAATATTATCAGTGCCACAATTACCACATGAACATTTTAAAATTTTCATAATTATGAAATGTCAATGCCAGTTACTTACTGATGTTCGTTGCCGATAGGGTGCTTTTATCTATCATGCTGACACTGATGAATAAGAAAGCATATTCTTTCCAATGTAAGATTTAAACCCAAAACGCCCGGCAAGACTACTTGTTCCTCCCCAGAGTCCCACTCTTGGGGACTAAATCTAATTTGTTGACTAGAGAAACGCTTTGGCCAGATAACTAAAGAAATCGGTTTCTTAAGGCAGCAAACTTCGCAGGGAAACAGTACTTGGGCCCAGATCAGGCTTACATTATGCTCCCATGTCTATAATTCTAGGTCATCTATCTAGTTATTTGACATTCCGGCCTCAGTTTTATCATCCATAAAATGGGAGTGATAATACCTGCACAGTTTATAGAGTTATTAAGAGGCCCTGACTAGGCAATGATATGTAAAGGTAAGGAATGACTGGGCCTCCTCTCTCTCCAAAGAAGAGCGTAGAGATTCATTCCAACACAGAAAATATTGGCTTTCCTGTGTGGGGCCTTTAGGGACTTTCCACCCCCTCACTTGTTCCCGTAAACCAATTCTTCTCCCTATCGTGCGCCACTCCTTCTCCCTATCGAAACCAATTCTTCTCCCTATCGTGCGCCACTCCTTCTCCCTATCGAAACCAATTCTTGGAGTTTTTCAGTTGACGGGGACTTGCCAGACAGCGGGTAATTTTCCAGTTGCCCGTAACAGGTATACGCCCTAACCGCCACAATGAACAGACAACTATAACGGCCAGAAGGTGGGACAAAAGTTCCTAAGCCAATGAATTCAAAAGTCACCACATTTACCCAATCATTGTGAGAATATACCCGCCCTATGAATAAATAAACCTATAAAAAGTATGTGATTCCGCTTTTAGGGGTTCCCCATCGGCCTCCTGCGTGAGGTTCAGGGAACCCCGGTGCATCGGCTCCTAATAAACCTCTTGCGTGTTGCAACGGCTCTCGACTCTTGGCGGTTCTTGGGCGAGTTGGAATCCCTCGTAGACCGCTTGGGTCTAACATTTGGGGGCTCGTCCGGGATCCCCACTCGCCCCCGGGTCACAAGAACATCGGGAGTCGGAGGTATCAGGTAGGCTCGAGCCCAATTGTCTGTTTGTTTGTCGTTTGTTTGTTGCTAGCCGCCATTAGGAAAAAGCCGTGTGAACCGGCTTGCTGTGGAATCTGTATTGGACTCCTGGCTAGGCAGACGTGCCGAAAGCTGGTGTCCACGGGCCCCGGGGGACGCCCTGGTGGTCCATCTGGAAGGAGAAACAAATTTTGTCTCCCCTTCATCTGGTTCTGGCAGGTTATATAAGCTGCCATCTGAATTTGAGTTGGTTTCGGGTTTAAGTTCGCGGCGGCTGGTTCTGGCAGGTTATATAAGCTGCCATCTGAATTTGAGTTGGTTTCGGGTTTAAGTTCGCGGCGGCTGGTTCTGGCAGGTTATATAAGCTGCCATCTGAATTTGAGTTGGTTTCGGGTTTAAGTTCGCGGCGGCAATATCAATGTGTGTCTTTTGAAATTTTATTGTTTTTCTGTACTATTATCTTTCTTTTGACGGACGACAATGGGACAAACTATGACGACTCCTCTTTCTCTTACCCTAAGCCACTGGACCGAAGTTAGGGCTAGGGCCCACAACCTTTCGGTAGAAGTAAGGAAAGGAAAATGGCAAACGCTGTGTACCTCTGAGTGGCCTACATTTCAGACAGGGTGGCCACCCGAAGGATCTTTTTTGTTAGATAAGGTTGGGCTAGTCAAGTCTAGGGTCTTTAACACAGGACCCCACGGACACCCAGACCAGATACCATATATCTTGGTCTGGGAAGATCTAGTTCTCTCCCCGCCTCCGTGGGTCCGGCCCTTTGTTTCCTCAACAGGCACGTCTGCATGCGCTCCAGCACAATCGGAGATATTGGCCCTGAAGAAAACCCCAGACACGGAAAAGTCATCTGCTGCCCCGGACCCGCCAAAGGCGATATATCCTGACCTGCAGTCTGATTTGCTTCTTCTAGATTCCCCACCTCCTTATCCTCCGGCGCTAAATCCCATGTCGCCCCTAGGACCCCCAGCTTCACAACCCTCCACACCAGTAGGGCCACCTGTTATGGCGGAAAGGGGGGGTCCCTCGGCGGGCACCAGAAGCCGGAGGGCTGTTTCCCCGGATTCTACTGCTTTACCCCTTAGAGAATATGGCCCCCCCGATAACCACGGGAATAGGCCCCTTCAATACTGGCCCTTTTCCTCCGCAGATCTTTATAATTGGAAGATGCATAACCCTACTTTCTCTGAAAACCCACAGGCTCTTACTGCTCTAATAGAGTCTCTTGTCTTCTCCCACCAACCCACCTGGGATGATTGTCAACAGCTCCTCCAGACTCTCCTCACAACTGAGGAGAGGCAACGGGTTCTCCTGAAGGCTAGAAAGAATGTGTTAGGCGCCAATGGACAACCTACCCAGTTGCCTAATGAGATTGATGCCGGTTTTCCACTCGTCAGGCCGAATTGGAACTTTAATACCCTGGAAGGTAAGGAGCACCTGAAAATGTATCGCCAGGCTCTGGTGGCGGGTCTCCATGGAGCGGCCAGGCGCCCCACGAATTTGGCTAAGGTAAGAGAGGTAACTCAGGGGCCCCAGGAATCGCCAACCGTGTTCCTAGAACGCTTAATGGAGGCTTTTAGACGATTCACTCCTTATGATCCAACCTCTGAGGAACATAAGGCCACCATAGCAATGGCCTTTATTGACCAGGCGGCCCCTGATATTAGAAAGAAGTTACAAAGGCTGGATGGCCTACAAGGTTTCTCCCTTCAGGACTTAGTAAAAGAGGCAGATAAGGTATATAATAAGAGGGAGACAGAAGAAGAAAGAGAAGAAAGAAAGCAGAAGGAACAAGAGGCTCGTGAGGTAAGATGAGATAAGAGGCAAGAAAGACATTTGAGGGGCTTCCCTGGTGGCGCAGTGGTTGAGAGTCCGCCTGCCGATGCAGGGGACACGGGTTCGTGCCCCGGTCTGGGAGGATCCCACATGCCGCGGAGCGGCTGGGCCCGTGAGCCATGGCCGCTGGGCCTGCGCGTCCGGAGCCTGTCCTCCGCAACGGGAGAGGCCACAACAGTGAGAGGCCCGCGTAACGCATAAAAAAAAAAAAAAAAAAAAAAAAAAGAAAGACATTTGAGTAAGATACTGGCCACTGTAGTCAGAGGAGGAAACAGTAGAGACAGAAATAGACAGGAAGGGCGAACAACGGATAGAAGGCGGCCATTAGACAAGGACCAATGTGCCTACTGTAAAGAAAAAGGTCATTGGGCAAGAGAATGCCCTAAAAAAAAAGGAACGGGGGAAGGATCACTAAGCCTTTTCATCTGTACGTGGCCGAGAATAAAGGTATTGCAAAGGGAGTACTAACTCAGAAACTGGGCCCCTGGAATCGCCCGGTTGCGTACCTATCAAAGAAATTGGATCCTGTGGCAGCAGGATGGCCCGCCTGTTTAAAAATAATCGCCGCGGTGGCCGCTTTGGTCAAAGATGCTGACAAACTGACTTTGGGGCAGAACCTAACGATAACAGCCCCCCATGCATTAGAAAGTGTAATTCGCCAGCCACCCGACAGATGGCTAACAAATGCCAGGATGACTCATTACCAAGCCCTGCTGTTAAACTCAGATCGTATTAAGTTTACCTCAGCCACAGGACTCAACCCGGCCACCTTGCTACCCGACCCTGACCTGGAAAGCACTACCGTCATCCATGATTGTCAGGAAGTACTGGCTGCAGCACACCGTAGCAGACCAGACTTGATGGATCAGCCCCTCCCCAACGCCGACGTTACCTGGTTTACTGACAGAAGCAGTTTCCTAGAGGAAGGTAAGCGTCGGGCGGGAGCTGCCGTGGTAGACGGGAAAGAGGTCATCTGGGCAGCCGCATTACCGCAAGGGACATCGGCCCAACGGGCTGAACTAATCGCCATGACTAGAGCATTGGAACTAGCAGAAAACAAAAAAGTAAACATCTATACGGACAGTAGATACGCATTTGCTACCGCCCAGGTCCATGGGGCCATTTACCAACAAAGAGGGTTGCTCACCTCGGCGGGCAAAGAAATTAAAAACAAAGAAGAAATAGTGGCACTGCTAGCTGCCCTCATGCTCCCCACTAAAGTCAGCATCATTCATTGCCCCGGACACCAGAAGGACAATACCCCGGTGACAAGAGGCAACAACATGGCAGATAGGGTGGCACGAGAAGTGGCTCTACGGGAAATCATACTAGAACTATCAGATGAGAGTCCTGGGAAACCAAATGATAGGGGAACAAGTACCCCAGCCATAACTAAAGGAACATTATCTCCTCAACAAGCAAAATCCATGCTACAACAGATTCACAGATGGACACACTTGGGAACCAAAAAGATGATGTCCCTACTACACAAGACAGGTTATGATACCCCTGGACTAACTAAATTAGCTGAGCAGATTGCACGAGAGTGCATTCCATGCCAACAGGTAAACTCCCATAAAGGAAAACTTGAGGTCGGAAAAAGGCTCAGAGGAGACCGCCCAGGAGCCTATTGGGAGGTCGACTTCACTGAAATACGCCCTGGAAGGTACGGTAACAGGTATCTTCTAGTTTTTATAGATACCTTCTCAGGATGGGTAGAAGCTTTCCCGACGAAGAAGGAGACAGCTACTGTGGTGGCCAAAAAGATCTTAAAAGAAATTTTCCCCCGGTTCGGGGCACCAAAGGTAATAGGATCAGATAATGGTCCCGCCTTCGTCGCCCAGGTAAGTCAGGGTGTGGCCAAATACCTGGGGACTGATTGGAAATTACATTGTGCCTATAGACCCCAGAGTTCAGGACAGGTAGAGAGAATGAATAGAACTCTAAAAGAGACCCTAACTCAATTGTCCATAGAGACTGGCGGTACAGATTGGACGGTGCTCCTTCCCTTAGCCCTGTTCCGGGCTAGAAATACCCCCTCCCGCTATCATCTTACTCCATTTGAAATACTATACGGGGCCCCACCTCCTCTTTTCACGCTAAGGGAGAAATTAAGTCCTGACTGCCAGAATAACACTGACTTATGTGCTAGGCTGTTGGGACTCCAGTTGGTCCAAAAGGAGGTGTGGTCCCAGCTGGCAGAGGCTTACCGGCCAGGAACACCAGCAGAGGCTCATCCCTTCCAAGTCGGAGATTCCGTGTACGTCCGTCGGCACCGAACCCAGACTCTAGAGCCTCGGTGGAAAGGACCATACATCGTCCTGCTCACCACCCCCACGGCTATAAAGGTAGACGGCATCGCTGCGTGGATCCACGCTTCACACGTGAAGGCCGCACCAGCATCTGCAACATCGGAATGGCGAGCCCAAAAGACCAGCAACCCGCTCAAGCTCAAGCTTCTGCGATCATCAGATTTATAACTTTAACTCTGTTACCCCTACTGACTGTGAGTAATTTTAGTCCTCACCTGCCCCAGCATTTAACCTGGCAGGTAATTTCCCAAACTGGAGATGTAATATGGTCTGTTAGCCATACTGCTGCTCCTTGGACCTGGTGGCCAGACCTTTTCCCCGATGTTTGTAAATTAGCCATAGGAGCTCCCAATTGGGACACAGCACACTCCCATGATCGTCAAAATGCCCCATCCATACCCGGTCGGGCCGGCCAATACGGCTGCCAAAACTCGGGTACGCGACAGAAACTTAGCAACCCTACCTTTTATGTATGCCCGGGATTTCATCGCCATAGGTCCCTAAATTATCAATGTGGGGGAAAGGAACATTTTTATTGTAAAAGCTGGGGGTGTGAAACCACAGGAGACACCTATTGGAAGCCCACCTCTGGCTGGGACTTTATTAAGGTGACAGCCAATTATACACACCCAACCAACCCCTTAACTTATAGGCCTGAATGTACTAAATGGTGCCATCCCCTTAAGATCTCTTTTAGTAAACCAGGAAAAAAGGATAAAAACTGGATAAATGGCCATTCATGGGGAATCAGGTTTTATAAAGAAGGATATAATGATGGATTACTAATGACCATCAAACTAAAAATTGAAACCCCTACTCCAGTTCCTATAAGCCCCAACCCTGAGATAGGGCACTCTTTGCTACCTTTGGTCCCTCCCACAGCGTTACCAGAGATAAGAAACCAAACTTCTGAGCCAAAAGGAATAACAATCAAGCCCAAGACCCCCCGGGACCGAATGCTCTCATTGGTCCAGGCGGCTTTTGAGGTTTTAAATGCCACAAACCCGGAGGCTACCAAATCATGTTGGCTTTGCTATGCTGCTCCTCCCCCTTATTATGATGCTATAGGATATAATTCTAATTATAATAATGTTAACACTCCAGATCAATGTCGATGGAAACAAGAAGGAAATAGTAAATTGACCCTGGCCTCAGTATTAGGAAACGGTACATGTGTAGGAACGCCCCCCTCGTCCCACCGACATCTTTGTGCCAATTTAAGCCTCCCACAGGGCTCAGGGTATCTCCTCCCTCCTCCGGATGGATGGTGGGCATGTAACACAGGATTGACCCCCTGCATTTCTTTAGAGGTCCTTAAAGCTTCAACCGATTTTTGTGTGTTAGTTCAGCTGGTCCCCAGACTCATTTATCATTCAGATTCATCCTTTCTAGATGAATATGAGGGCAGAGGAAGGTTTAAGAGGGAACCCATAACACTCACCCTGGCTGTACTCCTAGGACTAGAAATGGCAGCCGGGGTAGGAACGGGTACAACAGCCCTCATCCAACAACCCCACTATTATGATGCCTTAAGACAAGCTGTAGATGTTGACCTCCGGGCATTAAAAAGTTCCATAACTCAGTTAAAAGAATCCCTCACCTCGCTTTCAGAGGTGGTAATGCAAAACAGGAGGGGATTAGATCTGCTGTTCCTTAAGGAGGGCGAACTATGTGCTGCACTAAAAAAAGAATGCTGTTTTTATATTGATCATTCTGGGGCTATTACCAAAACTATGGACAAACTTAGGGAGCGCCTGGACAAAAGACAACAGGAAAGAAAAAATCAAAAAGGATGGTTTCAATCGTGGTTTGATAAATCTCCCTGGCTTACTACTTTAGTTTCCACCTTGTTAGGGCCCCTCATTATTTTATTGTTGCTCTTAACTTTTGGACCATGCATTCTGAATCGCCTGATAGCCTTTATTAGAGAACGCATTAGTACGGTACAAGTTTTAATGCTAAGGCAACAATACCAAAACTCGCAAAAAGAAACTGAAACTCCATGATTGGAATTAGTTACAAAAAAAAAAAAAAAAGGGGGGGAATGTGGGGCCTTTAGGGACTTTCCACCCCCTCACTTGTTCCCGTAAACCAATTCTTCTCCCTATCGTGCGCCACTCCTTCTCCCTATCGAAACCAATTCTTGGAGTTTTTCAGTTGACGGGGACTTGCCAGACAGCGGGTAATTTTCCAGTTGCCCGTAACAGGTATACGCCCTAACCGCCACAATGAACAGACAACTATAATGGCCAGAAGGTGGGACAAAAGTTCCTAAGCCAATGAATTCAAAAGTCACCACATTTACCCAATCATTGTGAGAATATACCCGCCCTATGAATAAATAAACCTATAAAAAGTATGTGATTCCGCTTTTAGGGGTTCCCCATCGGCCTCCTGCGTGAGGTTCAGGGAACCCCGGTGCATCGGCTCCTAATAAACCTCTTGCGTGTTGCAACGGCTCTCGACTCTTGGCGGTTCTTGGGCGAGTTGGAATCCCTCGTAGACCGCTTGGGTCTAACACCTGTGGCATTTAAGTACATCTATCCAATGTGTGGGAAAATCCCACAATCGCTCTGTGGTTGCGGGTTCTAGGATGGAAATACAGCAACTAACTGAAGAGCTTGTGATCCCGGGGTTAACTACGGGGTCCTCATAGCTGTGTCCGTTTTAAGCCAAGTCCACGGTTCAGAGTGGAGAGCGCTGGCCTCAGGAGAGCTGGAAGGGATTTCTCCAAACTTGTTCAAATTTGAACAGTGGGCAAGATGAATTAGTGTCTGTTTCATGGCTCGGGGCTTGGCCCCCTGCAAGCACATACAAACAAACAATGTATTTGTTTCTATTTGTCATAAATTAGGAGTGTTTTCCTTTCCGGGAAGGTCAAGAAGGTCAATCCTTTGTTTTCAATACCCACTCAAGTTAAAACTTCACTATTATGAAGCAATTCTACAGCAGGCTCTCCTTGAAAAGTGCTTTAAAATCATTTTGTGAATGACTCCTCTCCGTTACCCTGGGAGACAGGTGGGCATTTTACAAATGGACAAACGTAGAATAAGCAGAAAGACCTGGCAGACGGCAGGCAAACGACAGCGTGGCCCAAAGAGGGGTTCATTATGCCTTTTTGCGATTCCCGAACATCCAGCCTCTGGTCCGAAGTCTCGGCAGTGTACACCCAGCACCCGTCAGCCCAGAGCAGCATCACCACTACAAGAGCCATCTGGGAGTATGTTACCTGGTCTTCAGGTAAAATTCTATTACACCGATGGGCTGAACAATGGTTCCAGAGCAGCCCAACCTCATGGTCCCCATTTGCCCTTTAAGAAGCCCTCGCCTGTTCTGAGCCTATGATCGTGGCCGAGTGACTTAGAAAATGCCTTCTGAGACAGAGAGTCGCCCATCTTTTCCTGCCAGTCAAGCTGAGACGACATCTGCGGCTGTACCAGGTCTGGAGGACCCACATCCTAAGTGGAGCTCCATGAGTTCTGGGCCCTCAGACAGAACATCTGAACCCCAGCTTGGCAATTTCGAAGGCAGAGGCCATTAGAGAAGGGCCCGGGCTCTCCCCGCTCCGTCTGGGAATCCAGGGACGCGGGTCAGGCTCTGGAAGCTGAAGCCTGCCTCAGGTTTCTCAAACTTCCTGGTGACAAGGATTCCAGGGCCTCTGGTAAACACCCAGACTCTCAGGTGCCTGCCCTGGAGATTCCGTTGTTGCCCTGGGATGGGGCGCAGGGCTCTGCAGTGGGCATGGGCACCCAGGCCATTCTATTCACCAGAAAGGTTTGGGAAATAATAACCAATAAACCTGATTGGAAGCCAATGTTACAACCTGGACAGGAAGTGAGCAAGTCATCAGACCTGTTGCAGTGAGATTTGCATACGTGCTGAGCCCCTTCCTTGCCCCAGGGACTGGGCCACAAACACTCCCAAAATACCTGTACCACCACCCAACGTCCCAGGGAGCTCCACGCGGCTGTCAAAGACTCTTAGGGCAAAATGTTTCAAGATAGAACAATTGCAACTAAAGGAAAAGGTTTGCCTACGAGGAAACGGAGACCTAGTGTTAGTGCGTACTTGGTATAGCTTAGGCTCAGCCAGCAGCCCGAGCGTGGTACCCGCACCAGCAGGCGTGTGTCAGCGCCCCGCTCAGGGTAGAGGGTGGTAAAAGGCTGATGAGGAAGTAAGTGCATTTGTTTCTTGAACAAAGATGGCCTCACATCCTACCATCTGGTGACCCCTAGTTTCTGGAGCTTGTTAACCTTCTGAACGAAGCTTCCCACCCAAACTGTACACACATTTGTTTTGATAAGTGACAGGAATCACAAGAACACAAGCTTATCTTCATGGCTAATTCTGAAATAATGCTAATGTGTGCTCATTATGCATAGTGTGCCTACTTCCAAAAATATTTCCAGGGAGCTTACAACCGAAATATATATATACTCATGAAAATTTTTGAAAACAAGTATTTAAGATGGAAGTCAGGTAAACATGTAAAAGTTAAGTTTAAAAAATGTAAAGTGAGTAAATAATTATACAAGCAGCCAGGCGTTTGATATTTACCATAATTGAGTTCTGAACTTGGCTCTGAGCTTCCTGGCAGTCAAGGCAAAAAGTGAAACCTATATTCTAAGGATATTAGAGTTGTCAAGAAAGACAAATATTTTTCCACTTGTAAAGTTCTACACTTAATTTACGAAGCAGACACTTAACATAAAAGACACTGAATAAGACTTCCCTGGTGGCACAGTGGTTAAGAATCCGCCTGCCAATGCAGGGGACACGGGTTTGAGCCCTGGTCCAGGAAGATCCCACATGCCGCGGAGCAACTAAGCCCTGTGCGCCACAACTACTGAGCCTGCGCCCTAGAGCCCGCGTACCACAACTACTGAAGCCCATGTGCCTAGAGCCCCTGCTCCGCTACAAGAGAAGCCACTGCAATGAGAAGCCCGCGCACCGCAACGAAGAGTAGTCCCTGCTCGCTGCAACTAGAGAAAGCCTGCGCGCAGCAATGAAGACCCAACACAGCCAAAAAAAAAAAAAATTTTAATAAATTAAATTAAAAAAAAAAAAAGACTGAGTGGATATAGAAAACTGCAGGAGGTTGGCAGAAAGGGAATCCAAAAAGGAACGCAAACTCACCTTAGGATTTTGCCAAATCTGGCTTGGTTTTGATGGGTTTACACCTAAGGTTTTCAAAAAGAGCTGTGGTTCCTAGAGAACCAATTATTATAGTGATGCAAACCTAGGGTTTGGTTTCCTCTCTGTGAAAACGACAAAGTCCCTTAAAAATATATGTATATAATTAAACCTATTTACAACCCTGACCAAAAATTCAGCTCGCCTTCCACATTTGCAAATTAGTACAGACCCAGAGTCAGACAGATACACAACTAAGCCTAAAAGATTTCCGATAACCAAACATTTTAGTAAAAACATAAAGTAAAATCTGGACCATCCTATTGGTATTGCTTTGGGACTATATTCCAGGTCCAGGTTAAAACAAATTTGCATTTGGTACACTTTCTAAAATCATTTCTTTTAGGATCAAGCCAACCAGCACAAGGCATCACTTTCCTGCTGACAAAAGTTTAAAGATCTTGACTTTTCAAGTTGCCACAAAACCTTCATACATCTTCCACTCACTCATACATCACGTGCCCAGATTTCATATTTTGCAATGGCAGTGTACTGTTATTCGAAATATTTTGCTATTTATTTTTTCTGGTAATTCATTGCTTTCCTTTGTGTTTACCCTATTCAAGCACCTATGCTGTTTTGTGTTTATTGCCTCAGGGGAAGAATTCCACAAAGGCAGAAAAAAAGAATCTGTGAATGTCTTCTGGCTCACTTGCGCCAAAAACGTAGTCCCTCAGAGGAACAAATCAGCAAGCCAAGACACACAGAAGATTTGGAAAAGAGGTGGGAGGTAGGCATCTCTCCCCAATCGTCCACTGCAGCACACCCTTAGACTGGATAAAATTTCACTAGCTTGTAGGGAAAGAGAAGAAAGATGGACAAGAAAAGATGAGAGTACAGTTGCAGGTAGGTTCCTGGGAGGCTGTAAGGTTTGAAAGAAGTTTGTAAGATCCAGAGTTTCCAGACACCTAAGGCAGGTCGTCAGGACAAGACTCCAGAGGGAGCGTATGCAAAGCAGGTCCGGGTCAGCAGGTCCATGGTGCCCCACAGAGATTCCTGTCCTCTGGTATGTGGCAAAAGCAAGGAAGAAAGATTCCCGTGCCCTAAAGTGCCATGGAAGTCACAGCAGAGAGAGACCATCAGGCGAGCCCCAGATGGAACCACGGCCAGCACAGCTGCTGCCAAGCAGGCAGGTGGCTCCAGATAGAGGACACAGGCTTTCCTCAACATCTGGGCAATGCTGTGAAGAATGGTGGGGTGGATTCAAGGGGCCAAGTGACTCTTACTAAGTTTCTGCCGCTACCAGAGAAAGGGCAGTTGACTTGGAAACTTGATCAGTTACTAAAAACTAAAGACTTTTCTATTCCTTGGCCAAGATTTTGGGAACCAAGAGTTGTACCTCCTACAAGTAACAGTCGACAGCATCGAACCTGCTGGAAGTAACTCATCGTGACCAGTGAGTTTCAGTTTCATTTCTGGGCAGAACAATCCACAAATTCAAGTGTCCCTTAGCTGGCAAGGCCAATGCTCTCAGACCAGAACGTCATGTTCCTCATACTTGAACCGCCAGACCCACATCCACTTACTCTCTTTCTGTGTATTTTGTGGTCTGGTGCCTAGAGCAAGAAGTACAGACATGGAGGACGGGGGTCACACCTGCATCCAAACACCACCTCCCCTCGGAGCCCCGTTTTAATTCTCTTCATTGTTCATGTTCCCTTCACAATGGTTTTATTAATAGTTACCTCTAGGACTTGACACTAAACAATGTCATGGAGAGATCTCTGGGGAGACATAGCTTCCGGAAGATCTCCTTTCTAAGCCAAGAATTCTTGGAGTGGGAAAGGCCAGCTCTTTCTCTCTTCCAAACCCACTGTTCCATTCCAGCTGGGAAGCAATGTCTTCTCCAGGATGTGCTTCTCAGGTGATGGATGGCCAGCCACCTCCGAGGTAGGGATTGCGAGTTCTAAGCAAATGTGATCTTTTAATCCACGTACTGAAAACGTCCTGCTTCCCCTTTGGAAATGGCACGTGAGGTGTCCCAAGAGCACTGGGGAGACGGAAGAGAGGATGAAAATTTCCAGGAGAATCACAAGCGAAAACCAGCTTGGAGCTGCTGGCCCCCACTGGTGCTTTCTTCAGAAAATTATTTGGGTAAGTCACAGAGCCAGACACGTGGATTGATTTTGTTGGTTGTCGTCTTTCTCTTTCCATGCTCATTATTATCCTTCAACTCATCCCTGCCTGATCATTTCCTCTTATAATCATTGTTCACATTGAATTGGTAGGAAGTGAAGATTTGTTTCCTTCCGGTCATAGCCCATCAGTGCCGGTCTTCTTGCCTGTTCACATATCCTACCCTCTCCTTCTACTCCCAGCGCCATCCGACTAATCATCTCAAACCTGGATCCAGTAACAGCTCATCTGCCTCCCTCCAGCCCCCTCTGCATCCAATCCGCTCTGCTTTCAGCTCCTAGGTCACTCGCCTCTAATCACTGCCTGATCTCAGCACTCGCGATCGCCTGCCGTAAGTAAATCAAGATTTTAGGGCTTCCCTGGTGGCGCAGTGGTCGAGAGTCCGCCTGCCGATGCAGGGGACACGGGTTCGTGCCCCGGTCCGGGAAGATCCCCTATGCCGCGGAGCGGCTGGGCCCGTGAGCCATGGCCGCTGAGCCTGCGCGTCCGGAGCCTGTGCTCCGCAACGGGAGAGGCCACAACAGTGAGAGGCCCGCGTACCGCAAAAAAAAAAAAAAAGATTTTAGGCCAAGAGGCCTCTTATGTCCCTTTATGGATGCTCTGCTCCAACCAGACTAGTCAACGTGCTAGTTGACTAGCACCTGGAGACTCTCATCTCTTCTCTCCACCAGGGTCACAGAGCAAACCCTGCGGAGGCTAACAAGAGTCTCCAGGTGGCTCCCCCAGGACACCTCACGGCTTGAGGCAAGTGGCAGATCCTCCATGGATGTTCTCTAAGACCCGTTTCCATTGCAAAGCTGTAAGTCCCCCTGCCATGCCTCTGCTCATGCAAATTTCCCATCTGAATGTTCCCCTGCCTCAGTTTCCTCATCTACAGAATGGGTATCATAACAGCACCACCCTGAAAATTGACCAGACTTAGACAACACTATTCATATCAAGCATTTAGAACAGTGCCTGTGCCATAGTAGGATCTCAGCAAATGATAGCTTTATTCTTCTTATTATTATTATTATCTCATTATTACTTCCTTCAAACACCAGCCCACCTCCACCACTTCCAGGAAGTCTCCCAGGACAACTGTCACCTATGGTAATCTCTGCTTCTCAGGAACCAACAGCATCAGTTGCGTCTTCCTTTCACTTGACAGGCAATCATGCACACTCTTCAAAGAGTATTCTGGGACCCAGAGGCTATCTAACTTGTGAGGTAATCTCTCTAGCCAGATCCTGGAGGGCACTCCAGGCTGGACTGCTCTGTAAGCACCGTAGTACCTTCCACAATGCTCCGTCCATTGCTGCACAGCTGGAGTTACAAATACTGGAAACTCTCAAGGGAATGTCAAGTGTCCTGCTGTGCCCAGAAATGGGCACCTCAGGTGAGCTGTAAGCTGAAAACCGAGAAATTGACTTCAGAGAAGGTAAAATGGTCACTGACACACCCACTTCCTGGAGACTTGGGGGGACTTCAGGTTTGGGGGCCTTCTTTAAATTCTGCACGCTATTCATGGTTTCCCTTCTCTAACCAGTGAATTCTGTATCATCTGTCAATAGCGACCCATCTCAACATAGAATGTGCTTGAAAGAAAAAGGGAGGGAGAGAAAGAGACCAGGGTGCGAGGGCGGTGGTCATTCCTGGAGTTTAATGCGACTCAAACACTCAGTGCTCAGTGTGTCCTCAGGGAAACATCAGTCTTAAAAGAATTACAGGGACTTCCCTGGTGGCGCTGTGGTCAGGACTCCGCACTCCCGATGCAGGGGGCCCGGTTCCATCAGTGGTCAGGGAAGTAGATACCACATGCCGCAACTAAGAGTTCGCGTGCCACAACTAAGGAGCCCGCCTGCCACAACTAAGACCCGGTGCAACCAAATAAATTAATTAAATTAAATTAAATTAAATTAAAAGAATTACATCAGTCTCAGAAGACACCACTGCCAGGAAGAAGCACACCATAGCAGCCCGTCAGCGGGCTGGTTCTACTTACCTGAGAAGATCAAACGCACAGAAACACGTGAATCATCCACCCAGATCTTCTACTGAGTAGAGCCTTGTGGGAAGATTGACAAGTCTGAAGCCCAAAGTTCTTTGTCCATAAAAGTTTAATAAGAACAGGCAGCTTCTGCTTCTCTTGACCTCAACTCTGCTTTAGCAGAAACAGCTTAAAGAAAAACACCTGACACTAATATTTTCCATAAGCAGCCAGAAGTCCTTTGTAAAACCTGCTGCAAAAAAAGGAGCCGTTTACCTCCTGGGACATCCATGGCGTAAACACCTTTCAGACAATACATGTCAGAGCCCACAGGTAAGCACCAGATTATCCCAGGAGAAAGCCCCCTTTCTCAGGGTCTTCATTTTGGTCGATTTTCTGGCAGATCTTTCCAGATGATCATGTCTTTACTCTATAGTGAGCTTAGGAAGTTGGAAGCCTTAGTTCTTTAAAATGGAAAGAAATGATCATCCCAGAAACAATATACCGTCACAATAGGTGGTCCGTTGTAGTAATAACCCACTGAACTTGGGATAGAAAGAGGACTCTGCTTTTCCACTATGGTGATGGATTTTCTGAAGTCCTGTTGGGGAAAACAGTATAAAGTTTTGCTGTAGCTTTCTGGGGGAAAGCCTTTGGCCATAACAAAAGTAATTTTATGCTGAAACAACCCATGTGAGATCTCCTTACCCAGCAGAGCTAACCAAGGACCTTTCAGAAGAGCCAACATAGATATTCTGAAGACAGAATGTTCTCAGTGGTCCTGGAAGATTAAGTCCTTGACAGTGAGATCAATGGCTTGCAAAGGAGCCCCTCAATCAGGATTCCTCAATCTCGGCACTCTTGGCACATTGAGCTGGATGATTCCTTGTGTGAGGGCTGTCCTGTGCGTTGTAGGAGGTTTCCCAGCATTCCGGGCTTCGACCCACCAAATAGAGTAGCACCTCCTAGTGGTGACAACCAAAAGTGCCCACAGCGCTTACCAAATGTCCTCCGAGGGGCAAAATGGGCCACCTGTTGGGAACCACTGCCTTAAGTTAACAGGAAGATCTCTTTCCTTTGTGACACCAGATTTCAGCCAATGCCTGTCACCTGACTAAATGAAGCAGCACTTTTTGCCATTATCACACTTTGGCTTTGGGTAAAGGGGATGGAAAGACTATCCCCTTAGGTTCTTCCAAGAGACTTTCCAACAGAACTTCCTAATAAACCGGTGATCCCACGGCTTCCAGGCCTCCTCATGTTTCATGCATGGGACGCGGCCCAATGGCACTCGATCCCGCCTTGTGAATAACTCTTTCATCCTCCCCAGGGAACAAATCCTCTGGCTTTCGAAGGACACCCAGACAGGTTGCTTAATGATCACTGGGACATTGTGGCCCAGATTTTTTAAATGAAACACACATAAATATCCTGAATCTGGGGGTTATTTCTCTCTAGTCCTGGTGGCCTCTCTCATCTTAAAATAATTTACAGGAATTCTGCAACGATAGTAGGGCCGGGGTTGTTTTTCCTCTCACCACTTTACAGAGATACTTATCAAAAGCCCAAGCAAGGAGCCATAAATCGCTGGCTTCCCTGGTCGGCGCACAGCGTTCTGAGTCCCATGTGGTCCATCAAGGGTCACTTGGTGAGAGGCCAAGCTGCCAGACATCCTCCCTCATCGCTTTTTTAATTTCCTCTCTTCCTTCTTTTATTCTCAGAGATGCTACGTCTTTAAATAAAAGGCCATGCAGACTTTACAGGGAATTACATTTTAAATAAAATATTCCTGAATTTAAAAGGAAGAAAAAGAAGGAAAGGGCGGAAGGGGGGCGGGGAAGAGGAGAAAAAGCAAAGCCTTGTCTTGACACCTTGCCTGGATTCTCGGCTGGGGCGTTGGCCGGGTTCCCGCTCCGTTAGTCTGCACAATCGGTGACTTCAGACACCTCGTCAGTGGCACCGACGCCAAACAGAAGGGGACGGGCTCACTGGCTTTTTTCTGGAGGCCTTGCTATTTCCAGGAAATGCGTTGCTTCTGCCTTTCGAGGGCTCTCCTCGTTTCATGGCTGGCATCTTCCAGGAGAACCGCTCTCCCTCTGGAGCCGGCTCCACGTGCGGGGCACAGGTGGCCAAGGACACATCGCCGAGGCGTCCCCCTTCCCCTCCAGAAGCTCTCTCTCCTCTAGCTACTTCACAATCTATTGTGCCCAAGGCCGAGGACGGCTCAGGCCCCTGAGGATAACTCCTTCACCTTGAGCACCTGAAGCCCCGTCAGTAGGAATCAAAACATTCTGCCTGACAGATGACCTGGTTGAAATTTCATCTCCTTTTTCGGATTTATGAAAAATCAGGCATCTCATGGCTTCCTATGAAAGCAATCTGATATGGAGATGTCATTCCTTCTTCTGACACGTATCATAGCTGGACCAGGAACCCTTGGTCCTCTCACTTCTACCATCTGTGATGTTGCACCCTGGTGGGTGGATTAACCCGTAAATGGCTGCTGTGGAAATTCTGAGCGAGAACATTTTATTTTAAGACACCAAGTGATCCCACATGTGTGCTTGGGTTCTGTTTTCAACAGGGTGCAGTTTCCCTGAAGACAAGGACTTACATGAAGTTCTTTATCCTTTCTTACGGTGTTACTGGTGCACTATGTCTATATTTCTTTCCCTTAGATTGGGATGTGGGTGATAAGTTTCCACTCCTAGTCTGGATCAGGTTCACAATGTACAGTAGTCCCTACGTGGGGGTGCTCCTTCAGTCTGTGGCTTCAGCCATGCCTGGAGGAATGCCTCTCACACAGGCAGAGAACAATCTGTCCCCAGTCCATGGTCATGACAAGATATGACTGAGGTGAGGAAGGAATTTATGTCCAAAGCTAATATGGACTCCTCCCCTGTTTGTTAAAACACTGTCAATAGCGTACAGAATTTGGGCAGAGAGAATATATTGACGTAAGCTTTTTTTTTAATAAAGTAATTTTTTTTGCCTTTTTTCCCCTTTATCTATTTATTTTTTAATTGAAGTACAGTTTTTTGGTTTTGTTTCTGTTTCTTTTTGCCACACTGCACGGCTTGCAGGATCTTAGTTATCTGACCAGGGATCGAACCCAGGCTCCCGCAATGAGAGCGCCGAGTCCTAACAACTGGACCACAAGAGAATTCCCAGTACTGATGTAAGCCTGAATGAAAACCCAAGAAAGTAATTAGGAAGTGACTGGAAAATTCAAGGAATGAAAAGATGGGCTACACATCTGGGTGAAAGGAGAGAAATCGGAGGGCACCTTATCAAAATCCCACTTGTCTGATCTTACTTACTGTTACCAGCAATAAACTCAGTACTACAGTCACCGCCTATTGCATTCAGCTAATCTGATCCCTGGGACGAACCAAGTATGAATTCTACATCTAAAAGTAGCTCATTTCTCGTAGGAAGGAAAACATGAGACAGAGGGGGGTATCTGTGCTTTACTGAAGGGTGATGTGAATGAGGTGATGACAAAAGGAAATGCTGAACATGAAAGCTGCTGGGATTGTCGACACAAAAATAGAGTCAAAAGCAATCAACCATCCTCAAAAACAACAGCAAAAGGTTTCTTGATTTAGAAAGTGATCATTTCATCAAAACTTGTCTCTCTTTTTTTATTTAAGGCTCTCCAGCCTCACACTAAGAAAGTATAGGGTAGATCCAGATTCTTCCGAACCAGATGAGATCACTGGGATACGAACTTTTCACAGGATTTAGGAAAATGCAAACATTTTAACTCCAAAAAAAAATTTAAACAATTAGTATCTGCTCTTATTACCTGTTATTAAATTCTTTTTGGAAAACAAAAGAAGCAGGAGAAATTAAGGAAATTGAAGGACAATGAGGAAGAAGTAAGGAAGGGAAGGAGGACAGAAGAAAACAAGGGAGGGAGGGAGAGAGGGAAGGAAGGAAGGAAGGAAGGAAGGAAGGAAGGGAGGGAGGGTCAAAATCGCCTTCTAAGCTGCTTACAAGGACGGGATTGTGTTGATCTGGAAGCATGACACAAGGAACAGATAATGTAATAACATGCTTAACCCTTTTAAATATTACTCTCGACACTTATATTTCCAGAAAGATGGAGTAGACATAATTTTTACTGTTCCTCCTCCTAACGACACCTAAAATCCCTGCACATTACCCCTAGAACAAACATAAGAAGACTCTAAAAGTTAGAGAGGAGAAAGCAGACCAGCGGGACCTGGGAACCCAAAGAAACACACAGTGGTATCATTTTTTAATTTTGTGTGTGTGTCTGTCTTGAATATACTAAACTGAGTATTAGACTAGAGAAGCCAGGAACCCAGAAATACCCATAAGCACAGACGAAAAAAGGGACCAAAAGAAGCCTGTTCTCACTAGACAAAGGGGCAGTTTAGTAAAAGAGAACACTTTTAACAAAACTCATTCTACTCCAGCCAAACACTACAGAAAATAACTGTACTCACCCTCGCCCCTGCCAGCAAATGGGGAGTGTAGATTCCCACCGTCACTAGGCTATCACGAGACATCCCAGCCTCCCCTGCAGTGGTGTCAGAGGCCCTGTGGTGAGGCCTAGACTTCCAGCTCACCCCAGCCACCCCTCCCCACCAGGGTGTATCAGAGGTGAACAGTATAAACAAGGTCACCATGCCATGATGTCAGTGAGGGCCATGTAGGGAGAGTGACAAGGCACCCTGCCCCTTGGTACCAGCAGAGGCCAAGTAGGGTGTCTGAGCTCCCCACTCCATTCTGCAGTGATAAGGGGCCCCCACCTCCCTGTCTTCCTATATCAACAGAGACTGAGTGGGGGGCAGAGACTTCCACCCAAGCTGGTATAACAAATGGCATCCCTACCTCTGTCACTCTGCCAGAGCAGCGTTACATGAGGCTTGCCAAATAGAAGGCTTGAATATGATCCGGAGACTCATAACATCATACAAAACATGCCCAGGTCTCAATCAATAATCGTTCATCATAGAAAGAAACAGAAAAAATCTCAACTTCAATGAGAAAATACAATCAATAGACACCAACATTGAGATGATAAAGATGCCAGAAGTATCTAGCCAGGATTTTAAAGTGGTCGTCATAAACATACTTCAATGAGAAGTTACAAACATACTTGAAAAAGATAAGAATAGAAAGTCTCAGCAAAGCAGTAGAACATATAAAAAAGAACATAGTAACTGAAATTAAAAACTGAATAGATAGGGTCAACCGAAGAATGGAGGGGACAGAGGAAAGAATCAGTGCACTTGAAGATAGAACATTAGAAATTATCCAGTCTAAACAATGGAGAGAAGTAGATTGAAAAAAAAAAAATCAACAACAACGAACAGAGCCTTTTGGCTGTGACAAAATATCTGACATTCATCGCAAAGCCTGAGAAGAGAGAAGTTAAGATTGAAAAACTATTCAAAGGTTAATGACTGAAAATATCCCAAATTTAGACAAAGGCATAAACCTACAGAATCATGAAGCAGAGAAAACCCCAGACAAGATAAACCCAAAGAAATCCTTGACTAGATACATCATAGTCAAATCCTGAAACTTAAAGAAAAAAAAATATCTTGAAGCAGCAAGAGTGAAATGACATCTCACCTAAAGTAGAAAAACAATTTGAATGATAGCAGATTTCTGATAAGACACCCTGGAGGCCAGAAGAACTGCCATGACGTTTTTCAAGTTCTGAAAGAACAGAACTGTCAACCCATAATTCTATATCCAGGAATGAAGGAGAAGCCAAATATTTTCACATAAAGGAGATCAGCTCGGTGCTTTGTGACCACCTAGAGGGGTGGGATAGGGAGGGTGGGAGGGAGACGCAAGAGGGAGGAGATATGGGGATTTATGTGTATGTATAGCTGATTCACTTTGTTGTAAAGCAGAAAATAACACACACATAATTGTAAAGCAATTATACTCCAATAAAGATGTGAAAAAACAAAAGTAAAGTGATAGACCTGCAACCTAACACACCAAGGATTATATTAGATGCAAATGGTCTAAGTATCCCAACTGAGACTGAGATTTCCAAGATGGATTAAAATACGTGACTCAGCTGCATGATATCAACAACAAACTCACATCAACCCTAAGAATATAGGCAGGTTGAAAGTAAAAGAATGATAAAAGATATGCCCTGCAAAACTTGATCAAAAGAAAGCAGGAGCGTCTATTAACACCATACAAAGTAGCCTTCAGGGACATTATATAATGATAAAGTACTGACCAACCAAAAAAAGATAACAATCCTAAATGTGTATGTACCAAATAACAGAGCTGCAAAATATGTGAAGCAAAAACTAATAAAATTGAAAGCAGGCATAGACAAATTCAAAATTATAATGGGAGACTTCACTACTCCACTCTCAAAAGTTGATAGAAAAACGAGAGAGAAAATCAGCAAGAATATAGATGAACTTTGCAACAGCATCAACCAATAGGATCTAATTTACATTTCTAGAACACTCCACCCGACAACAACAAAATACACATTCTTACCAAGATGGAGCATATCCTGAGCCATAAAAGAAATCTTGCCAAATTTAAAAGAATTTAAATCTTAAGGCATATGTTTTCCAATCACACTCAAACTAGAATCAAATTAGAAATCAATAACAGAACAATAACAAGAGGGACTCCAAACATTTGGAAACTAATCAAAAAACTTCTAAATAATCTATAGGTCAAAAATAAAGTCTCAAGGGAAATTTTTAAATACATAGAACTAAATGAAGATGGAAATACATCAAAATTGGTGAGATGCAGCTAAAGCAGTACAATGCAGTAAATATATAGCACTGAATGCTTACCTTAGAGAAGAGAAAAATTCTAAAATCCATAAACTAAGGGGTCATGTCAAGAATCCAGAAAACCAAAGAGCAAAATAACCCAGATCAAGCAGAAGGAAGGAAATAATAAAGACAAGGGCAAAAATTAATGAGATTAAGAGTAGAAAAACAATAGAGAAACTCAATCAAACAAAGAGGTAGTTCTTTGAAGATCAACAAAAAATGACAAACTATTCCTATTACATTACTAGTATTATTAATGGAACAGGGCCCTTCACTGTAGACCCTGCAGACATAAAACTAGTAAGGGAATACCACAAACGTCACTACAACATAAATTTGACAACTCATGAAACGACCAATTCCTCAAAAAGTACAAACATCATATTTAGTGATGAAATATTGAATGCATTCTCCCCTAAGACTAGGAGTAAAGCAAGGACGTCTGCTCTCCCCACTACTGTTCAACTCTGTGCTGGAATTCCGGCCAGCTCAGGAAGTCAAGAAAAGAAAATAACAGACATGCAGGCTGAAAAAGAAAAAATAAATTACCCCTATTTACAGATTTTCTACGTAGAAATCCCATGGTATCTACAAAAAGAGCTCCTATAACTAGTAAGTCTTGGTTTTCCCCTTAAACTTACCCTGTAGCACCTGAAATCTTCCCGTTCATTGAAAGCCTTTCACCCAATTACTCAAGAAACATGGGGCTGCATCCCCAAAATATTTCTCACATATGCCCTCTTCTCTCCATCTCCATTCCTTCCACCTCAACAAAAATTGCACAAGTCCTTAAACGCTAATAAACCCTGCCACCTACCTCAAGCCATTCTCTACCCAGCTGTGAAAGTTACCTTTTTTAAAACACAAACTCGTAAATGGGATTGAACCACTTCTTGTTCAAAGCCCTTCAATGATTCTTCTTTGTGCTTCCTTCCTCAAGTTCCTCAGCCTTCCTCTCAACCACTGTATTTTTTTCCTGTGGCTGCCATGACAAAAAAAAAAATGACAAACAAGGTGGCTTGAAACAGCAGAAACGCATCCTCTCACGGTCCTGGTTGTTAGAAGTTCAAAGTAAAAGGGTGGGCAGAGCCATGCTCCCTCCGAAGGCTCTAGGGGAGAATCTTCTTGCCTCTTCCAACTTCTGGGGGCCCCCAGCAGGCTTGGCTTTCCTCGGCTTGCAGCTGCATCACTCCAGTCTCTGCCTCTGTCATCACATGGTCTTTTCCCTGTGTCTCCTGTCTGTGTTCAGGTTTCCTTCTTTTAAGGACACCATTCACTGGATTAGATCCCCCCGACTCCAGTGGGACCTCATCTTAGTTTCATGACATGTGCAAAGATCCTACTTCTAGATAAAGGTCACATTCATAGGTACCGGGGGTTGACTTGAGCATATCTTTTAGGGGGGGCACAATTCTACCCACTACATGTGTCTCCCCAACTTCTCCATACAGGCATCTCCTCATCACCCACTGGTTTTCCCTAAAAGCGCCCAGCTCTGTCCTACAGCCGGCCCTTTGGGCATCTTCTCTCCTGGCCCTGGAATGTTTTCCCCACCTTCCAGTCTCCATCTTCTCTTTTGGGTCTCAGCTCACACACCCTGAGTAAGTAAGCCCGCTCTGACACGTTCTTTCTCAGCCTCCTGTTAGTTTTTGTCATGGAACTTATTACATCTTGAATTAACATTTCACTTGGGGATTGATTGGTTTGCTATGTAATGAGAAAGGGAAATGTCTTTTAAGAAACTCCATACCCCAGTACAGGTGCTCAGAGCTGTGGCCCAAAGTAGGTGCTGATGGACGGATGTTCACATTGGAACCCTCACCTCAGTGACAGCCTGAAACAGTGCATTTCAGAGTTGCAATAAAAGCCAACCATCGAGCCTGCTTTGCTGGCCAAGTGAGTCACTCGATCCTATATTCCAGTTTCTTTCTTCCTGCAAAGGAGGTTCTCACACAGTGGCCCATAACCACATGGTCCTAAAGCCCAGGAGGAAACCCCAAATTAAGCGGCGGGTGCGGGAGGATAAATCGTACCTTGTGGACCAACACCGAGGTCCCTGTGCCCGGAGCCCCAGGGCACTCCAGCAGGAGGGGCAGAGCTCTAGGCTGGAGGGCGGACTTCTCACCTCACGCCTGATGCCTTTCCCACCTTACCCACTGAACTCCAAATTACTGTATTTTTCACTGGAGTTTAATAAGGTTTCCTACTGTTGTGACACCTGACAGGCACTGCCTATGTTAGTGGAGAATCCAGAAGTGAGCAATTCATTGTTGATGGTAACAAATCCCTGTCAGTTTCAGACTGACAATTTCTACTTATGTTAAATGGCAGGAAAAAAAGATATAACACCCTCCCCTATGATGTTATGAAAAGACATAAGAAAATATTTGATACGTGCTTTTACAGTTTTGAACAAAACCTCAAGCTTTAGCTTTCATACATTCTGAAAACAAAAAAAGAAGAAAAATGACTACAGCAGAACTGACATTATATCAGACTGACGGTTGCCTCACAAGGTTTTCTCTTCACACAGAT
This sequence comes from Phocoena sinus, assembly GCF_008692025.1. Lineage (NCBI taxonomy): Eukaryota > Metazoa > Chordata > Mammalia > Artiodactyla > Phocoenidae > Phocoena > Phocoena sinus. The sequence continues at coordinate 2,835,366 of NC_045776.1, read as the reverse complement.
ACACATAGGTCCACATATTACATATGAATTGAGATTCCATCACATCGAAATGAAAAAAAGCTAGACCTCTTTACCAATAAAGTGAATCAGGAAAATGTTTCTGGCTCCAAAAGTCTCTGCTTCTTAAAATGAACGTAATTATAAGGGCTATAAACTTCTAAATCATTTCCTCGAACGTGTACAAGTGCATACCTGGTGAATCTCTTCCACAGGAAACACTAGCCCTCTTCCTAATGGTACATTTTCTTAATGGCTTTGCTGTTCCTGAGTTCATTTCATTGCACTGCTACTTGTTATATCTGACATGAGTTAATATAGCATTTAAAAATATGGAAATGCATTTCTCCACCACATCAACTCTCTCCACCTGCAGGGGAAGAAGGAGAGGATAAGACCAATAGGAAGGAGACCCATTGGATCCAAATTTCCTGGGAGGACATTTGAAACTTGAATTGGAGGAAATGGATGAGATACAGCAGGCTGCTAGAATAAATATCTCTCAACACATGAATGAGAAATATCTCTCCCCCACAAAAAAATATACTGTAAATGTAAATAGGGAAATAAGATACCCACAGTGCTGGATGGAAAGATTAATGCTAGGGGGCCCTACATGTGCAGCCCCCTGCAGCCTCTCCAATACTGCCTGAAAAGCGGAAGCCTGGGAGCCCAATTTGTAACCATCTCTCCCAAGACAGAAGCCCAATACTGAGAGGTGCGTTTTGCAAATATCCTGACGGCCACAAGCCAATTCCACAAATTCCTTTTTCTTCATTAATGACCTTTTTTGCACTAATAATCTAGCTCTGTTGCCTATGACAGATTTACTAATTACATACCCATTCACTTAAATGTTACCAAGTGGATGCCTGACCTTATAAAAGGTGCCACAAAATGGAGAAATACTATGGGATGCATCCCTGGGGGTCGTCTAGACCTACACCCTAGTCTACCACAGATCTAGAGATGAAAAAGCCAAGGTCAGAGCTGTGCCCTCTTAAGGTCACACCATCAGTCCCTGTGAAACCCTAAACCAGTTCCTAAAGCCAAGGCCTCCTAACCCAGTCGGATCATTGCCGCATGACAGTGTATGGTAACTCTCATCTGATGGAAAACAGAAATATTTAGAAGGTCCTTGAAGGGTCTTATTTCTTGAATGGAAAGTGAAGACCTGACGTTCTTTAAGACTGCCGGTTCACTCCGGACAAAAGCCGTATTAAATCATGAACTGGGAACAGGGACTGTGAAAAAAATCTACTGGTAGGAAAAAAAAAAAAAAAAAAACTTTTTTCAAACAAATTGTGTAGATTTCAAAGCACTTAGAATTACTCTTTTCCTTTGATATCCTTGGCTCCTTCTTGGATTCTGGGTCCTGTTCAAATGTTAGTTTTACTGGAGTGTTTTACTGAGGCCAAACTAACATCCACGCTGGAATTAATGCTCACCTTGCTTCTGCCCACTCAGACTCCCAGATGTCATTCAGGTGTGAACACATTTTAACACTCAAGGATATTTCACACCAGAAAAACGCCTCGATTTACCAAGAGGCAGGAGCCTCAAACTTTGAAACCCTAACCCACCTTGGCTGCTAGGCAGGGGTTCCCCCCACTTGCCCTGCTTTCTTCCCGCTTGGGTGTTTCTTGTGTTTTGTGTTATCCTGAGCACGAGGGATAGGAGGAGGACCAGGGTCTTTCCTACAGCACTGTGATCCCTCAAACACTGCCACCTTCTTTATGTTCAGCTCCCTGGCACAAAGAGGGAGATAAATCTTGTTGCCTGCGGGTTGTCACGTCGATGGGTGAGCTGGGGCCTCCACTGGCGGCCTCTGGGCATCTGAGTGCCAAGGCCCACCAGGGCTGAGTCCGAGGATCCCTTCTGTCCTGGCAGAGACAGGGACTTCCCTCTGATAAATCAACATCGTTTCATCTCATTTTGACACCGTAATGTCTTTTCCGTACACCTGCTCTGACATTCTCAGGAAATCACTGCATCCCAGTCGGCTGAGTAGGGAATTAGCGTTGTGACACCAACAAGCATTCTGAAAAAAGTGGGTTATTTTTTGTATCTAAACATCTCGCCCTCATTTGCCTCTTTGGAGAGAGAAATTCAAGATGGAACACCCTGCAAATTTAAAAGCTTGAAATACACCTATTTGATTTTACAATCTATGTACAACGTGTACCATGCATAGCTGGATTCACACCTGGGCAAATGGCTAAATTTATCAAATAAATCAAATCGAGGACTTTCATAGAAAAGAAATGTTCCCATGTTTCAGCATTTTAAAAGTAAGAAATACGTCTCAATTGCTGTTCCTGAAATTTCATATTAGAATAATTATTGCTGTTGTCATTAATTTAATGATAATATTCTTTGTTTTTGAAATGCTTTCACACACCCCCTACCATGCATAGCACAAAAACTCCAGCATGATTTGTTTATTACTGGCTTAAATATACAGGCAGAAAACTGACGCAAAGAGATGGTGTATGTAGCGTCGAAGACCCCAAATCTAATTAATGGTGGCGGGTGAGGAAGGATAAAATGTCAGTCTTTTGACTTCCAAACCATCATACCACAAAGAACATTGTGGGAACGCCGTTTTTAGTGCGTGCAGCAGCTGCATGCTGCTGTTTGTAATCGTTTCTAAAATGAATTTCTAAATCCTTGAGTTTTTGCTTTATTTTTTTAATCAGTGTCATTTTGTGATCCAAGAAATAGCTAACCTAAATCATCCATGTGTGGGCTATGTGTAGTTAATTGAATGTTTAGAAAGGCCCATGCTGGATAATTTTTTTGTGTGTCAAATAATGTTGCTACGGAATTGGATGGTGTGGAAAGACTTTTTAAGTGAAGTCTCAAACTGTAGTGCCCCCTGTGTGTGTCGGCCGGGAAATGTCTACAGTTTACCGATAAAGAAAAATGTAAAGGAAACGTAATGGAAATTGTTTTCATCGGTGTAAAATGGAAGAGGTAGTTCTTTAGTTTGCCGGTGCAAAAACGCAATTTTGACGTAGTTGAAAGTAGCGTTTCTCTGCCTAAGATGCCTCATTACATTCCATTGTGTCCTCATCCACCTCGAATACTTCTACTCATCCTACAAGTACTTAGCCAAACCCCTTTTCTCCTACTAAGTCTTCCAAATGAAACTAATCATTATTAACCTTCCATGCATCTATTTTCACCAAACACATTAACTATTATACTTAATTCAGTTTACTGATTTCTGTATACATGTCAATTTCCCATCCTCTTCACTCCCCAAATTTTGCCTGTAAAATCCTCCACGGCAGGAATCGTATGTTATGATTTTCAAACCTCCAGTGATCAGCACGTGGGAAACCTTGTTAAATTTTAAAGCAGCCTTCCAAAACGAAACGTCACCTTCCCCGCTTCGGAATGGTCTCCCAAGCTATATATTATGCAGGCAAAACAAAACTATGAAATCAATATATATCTAAATAAATTCAGCAAATATTGATTTCTGCATCTTGTTCAGTGACGCGATGTGACGCACGGAGCTCCGTTTACCACCACCCTTTGCTAGCGGTGTGGTCGTGTTTAAGCAATTAAAATATTTTAAGATATTTACCTATTTTGAAAACAAGTCCTTATGGGTACATCTGCAGTTTAAATATAAGAAATTCCACATAGAATCCAGGAGCAAGAGGCGAATTCATTCTCCAAAGATCATTCCAACCTTAGTTTCTTCTCCAAGCCCAATTAGTGGCATTTTCTGGAGTTTAAGGTATGAACACTCACAGGGAGAAAACACATAGGGAATTTTACTTAATTTTGCTTCCAACCCCTTTCAGGGCTATTTGCTCTACTGAGCTGTTAATTCCTCATACCTCCGGTAGTTCTAATGGGTGTAAACTTGATAGAATAAATGATATTTTTGTGGTGATTGTACATGGTTTAGCCTTCTCAAAGATTGCCATAAATAGTAAAGGGCTGAAGGAAAGATGATTTTTTTTTTCTTTAGGTGCTAGACTTTTTTAACTGTGGACATTGAAAACAAAGTGTTTAAGCCACAGAGATCATGGACCCTTCTACCTAATTCCAGGGAGATTATTTGTGTGAGCAACGGGTTGGGGGTGTCAGGAAGCACCCACAGACCCGTATAACCTGCATTTTCCTGGACGAGTGATGAGAAGGTTGATCCGTAGCTGATTTCCCAGGTGACATCAGGTGTCACCTTGTCCATAAATATCCCAGTCTGGCCCAGTCCGCCCAGGGCCCCGGTGTGGGTGGGACTCCCCCAGTCTCAGGCTCCACCTGCTCTAGGTTCTGATGCCGCAGGAGGGAAAATGGGGTCCCTGACAAGCACCCAACAAAGCGAAATGACCTACACTGCAAGTTCCTCACAGCTGCAGTCATCAGCCCGGCCTCTTTTCAGGCTTGATCCCCTTTGGTTAGAAGCCAGAGGGTCAGTTTCCCCAGAAGTAAGCCCACCAGAGAGTCAAAGCTCCAGCCTCCTCTCCACCCACCCCACCACGTGCTTCTAGTGGGCCGTGACATCTAGGCAGGATCCCAACCCCAATAGAAGTAACGGAGCCAGTTTCTGAGGCATTAGAGCAGCGGTAGATGAACAACAGGCCACAGACAACAGATGAAACCTCACCCGAGTTCCAATTCCCCTGCAGAGCGATGGCCGTTAGGCTTCTCGCCTGGACTGGGGTTTCCATTTTCATGTGTCTGAGCGATAATCTAGGCTTTTAAATTCCAAAGAGTTGGCAGGGGATGACGTTTGGCTTTTCAGCGACGTGAGCTTCTCCGCATGCGTGCTCGTAAAACATCAAATGAGAAACACACGTGTAGAGAATGACAAAGTGAGAAAACTGAAAACAGAACAACTTCAAACGCGGATGCTCCCAGAGCGTTTCTAAGTGGCTTCATTCGGGAGCCTCAGGTCTTCCTCCCTCACAAGGTGCCCCCCACCCCGGGCCATGTGCAAACCCAGCACTCCATCCAGGGCAAGGGCTGGGTTTCATCGTCAGTATCTAATGAACAAAACAATAAAAGCGAGATGAATTGTGGCCGGTCCTCACCCTGTTATCCCCCCTCTGGATATAGCAGGACGCGTGTCTCAGGGGTTCCCATCTGGCTCAGCTGGGGACCACTTCCTTCCTGGCGTTCTGGAGAGAATACACGTTCCTCCTCTCTGCCAGCTGTTCATCCCAAATCTCATCAGTCTATTCACTGGAAATTCCAAGCATCAAATCAGCCCAATGGCAGATAAATATCGGCTTGGTGTCAATTTGTTCGAGCCGAATTCTTTATAAGTGGAGGTGTCGTTGGTTTCTTTGGCGCCCTCCCAGCCACAGCACAGGTATCTGATGGTGAGACCAGAAAGGTGCACAGCTGCCATCCCCCTGTGTTCTGGCTGCTTCGTGAGCCCAAAGCTGGGGGGCGATCAGGGCTTCCTGAAGACCATGAATGAGGAAGCTGCGTAGAACGATTCTGTCCACAGTTTCGGCTCTTTCATCTTGAAGACTGACAACGCGAGGTCGCTGCCCTGGGACGAGTCCTCTGATAACTGGCATTTGTTCATTATTCAGACCCTTTGCTGGCTGGTCATTGTTGTTCAGCCAAGAGGTTAGCTGTGTAAGGAACGTGAGAGACAGAGAGAGGCCAGATTTGGAAACGATTTCACACTATAAACGTGAACAGATTTGCAGGGGGATATCTTGGAACCATATGAGGTAAACAAGGTCTAACTTCCCTGCTTTGGGAAGATAAGTGCTCGGGGTTCTGTAGGCTAAATGCACACTGCTGAAATTTGATTGAAAACTTTGTGATGTGAAGACTGCAAATCCCAAGAAGGAGCCTGGCAGCATTTAACTTGTGTTGGGTGACAGTTCAAGATAGACTGATGGAGATCCTTCCCTCCTGATACCCTAGTCAATACTGTAGATGGTAGATATTCCAGGAGACGGACAGCTCGGAAAGGGCCAGGGGGTGGGGTCCAGGGCATTCCTAGGTTGTCATCCAGCTCTCAGGTCCTTGCTAAGAAAGGTGAGACTTGTAATTTACTGTATTATGCTATCATACACCAGACCCCAAAACATCTAAATCCTTCCAGGTAGAACATTCTTTTTTTTAATTTAATTTTTATTTTATATTGGAGACTAGTTGATTTACAATGTTGAAATGTTAATTTCTTCTGTACAGCGAAGTGATTCAGTTATACATATATCCATTGTAGAACATTCTATCCTTGGACATATATACTCTTCAGCCATGATGTTTGTCCATTATGGACGATACATGTTAATCTATCCTAGATGGAGCAGAGAGTGGTCTTTGAAAGAAATCTCTCTAGCTCGAGGAAAGCCAAATTTTCAGGCAGGGGATTCTCTAGTTAGTCTGTGCTTAAAATTCTTACTTTTGTTTTTAATGCTCAGGCGAGAACATACACATGATCACTCACAAAAGAATCAGAGAAATGGCTGTTTTAGCCAAAGGACTAGACTATACACACCTGCGGTGAATAAAACAAGATAAGGGTGCATCTAGAGTTTTCTACTGCGTGTCAGGTGTGGGCAAGCGTGTGCCTGCACGCTTACATATGTGTGCCAGCTGCTGGTGATACATTTACTGCTGCACTTATCTGAAGGAAATTTGAGAAGATATCTTTCAACATGGTTTTCTTTTTTTTTTTTCTTTTGGCGGTACGCGGGCCTCTCACTGCTGTGACCTCTCCCGTTGCGGAGCACAGGCTCCGGACGCACAGGCTCAGCGGCCATGGCTCACGGGCCCAGCCGCTCCGCGCGCGGCACGTGGGATCTTCCCAGACCGGGGCACGCACCCGTGTCCCCTGCATCGTCGGCAGGCGGACTCTCAACAACTGTGCCACCAGGGAAGCCCCAACATGGTTTTCTTAATGGATTTTATTTATTAAATAATTCACCAGACTCCTCTTCCGGAAAAAAATTTCCAACTGAAACAGAAAGCCAGCCAAGAGAGAAGAACGTTTTTAGCAAGGAAGGGCTGTGCAATACATTTGCTCTGGATTCTTTATTAGGTAAAACTATGTCGCTCGCACGGCCATTCCTGTTGGAAACTATTCATTTAATTTCCCTCTTTTGTAGCTATTTTGTTTTCCCCTAAATGTCAGGGCTTGCTGAGAGAAAAAATATATTTTACGTTGTTTCTTTTAGAGCTTCTTGCTGTCTGCCCCCATCTGCTGGAAAGAAGCAGGCATTTTTGTTAAGTGCAGCTACAGAGGTGGATATTCAGGAATGTCTATTTTCATATAGACATTATAAACACAGACGACAGCTGTTTACCTGTAAACATCACATGTAAATTAAATATTACGCATCAACCTACCGCAAAATTGCATAATCGAGGTATTTTACTAAATGTAGTTTGGATTGAAAATAACTTCATTTTAGGGAAAAGAGCCTTGATGTTGATGCAAGTAATCCAGAGTAGTTATTGAAATTTAGTCAAAGATGAAACATACATCGTGGCATCAAACTTCTGAATGTTAACAAATTCTCTCCATTTCCCAAGTGGCAGCGTATCATTTTTATCAGCAATTAAAAAAGAAGCTGGGGACTTTCCTGGTGGCGCAGTGGTTAAGAATCCGCCTGCCAATGCAGGGGACACGGGTTCGAGCCCTGGTCCGGGAGGATCCCACATGCCGCAGAGCAACTAAGCCCGTGTGCCACAACTACTGAGTCTGCGCTCTAGAGCCCGCGAGCCACAACTACTGAAGCCCATGTGCCTAGAGCCCGTGCTCCGCAACAAGAGAAGCCACCGCAGTGAGAAGCCCACGCACCGCAACGAAGAGTAGCCCCCGGAGTGGCTGCAACTAGGGAAAGCCCACGCGCAGCAACAAAGACCCAACGCAGCCAAAAATAGTAAATAAATAAATAAGTTTATTTTTTTAAAAAGACGCTGAACAGGGGTCTACACGGAATGTCTGTTTTACACAATAGTACATTCTGGTAGGTACACATGCTCTGTGGCATGTGTATAAACTCAAAGAATTCATATAATTTACCTGATAGATCAGGAGCCATTACAGTCGGCTGTGTAAATTCATATTTTGGCACTCTTTAAAAAGTGGATTATTATTGACCCAATAGACCATAACAGTTCCAAAGAAGCCATTACTGTCTGTTGTGTAAATCCTTCAGGGCGTGTGTTTTATTGACCCTTTGGAGCCATCAGGGACTGGTCTGTCAGTCCAGCTGCCACGTACGTGTACCAAACGCATGTGCTGAAGACGCCTTGGAAATTGAAGCCGCAGTCAAATTACCCTTGCTCGTATCCAACAAGCCACAGTGTAAAACTGGGTATTTCTACTGCATCTGTCTCTGCCTCCAGAATTTTATTTCCCTGCATTTATAAAGAGATTGGAAATTTGAAATGTGGATAAGTGGTCATTTGATTTCAAAATTTAATAAAGAATAGGAAAGAAGACACGGAAAACACGGAAGACAATTTTTTTTGCGTGAAAAAACATCTCAAAGACTGCATGGATTTGCCAGCCCCATCGGGAGCTTGGCAAGGACAGTGAGATTTCTTTAGTTGGAGCTTTTTGGAAACCAGATGAGATCTTTATTTTATTGTCTCCATGCTTATTTTGTGTTTCTCCACCTGCCTGTCCTCTTATTACATTAAAGAAAAATGCACGCAGGAATATTTAGCCAGGAAAAACTCTTAGCTATTTGTACCTTCAGGAAAAATAAAACGAGATACTGCAGGGTCGGGCCTTGCTGTGCTCCTGGGCTGCTGACAGGTCTGAACTAAGCTGTCCTCACGCCCTCAGAGCGCAGACCAGCGCCTCTGAGGTGAGGATTAAGCTGTGTATTCTTCCTCTTCACCGAAATTGCCAGAAATATGCAAATTAGCATGGATTCCCCATCTTCAGAGATAGGAAATATTCTAGAAATCAGGCTATGAACAAATGTACCGGCTGATACTACCCCCAGGAGATTGAGGCTTGATGTCTTTAGATATACATCCTTCCCTTCTGGCCTGGGGCAAACGGGTTGGGACGTTTTTGAAGGTAGACAATGTTTATGAATGACGGTTTCAAAACATACGATCAGCAAACAGATTTGCTAAAGAGACCAATATTCCTTCGCATTATAGAAGAAAAAAAAGAATAGAAAGGTGACATTAAGTGCTGGGAAACTTGATTCTTTGCCCTGAGAAAGAGTGAGCACACACATTTTTACACTGTGTTGTTTCCACCTGTCGTCGTTATCACTGATAGCTTAAAATCCTGAAGTTCAATGGTAAGGTGATAAAAGGAGGACAGAGAGAGGGACCTGGGAGGTCTGGACCTTGAGTCAGAGGAATGGGCAGAGCGTCAAGACCCGCAGATTCCTAAGGAATCTCTGGTGGGATCCTCTTGGGAAAATCCCATTTATTTTCACGTTGCAAACACGTGCTAAGCACTGCGTTGCATCGCGTACGTGCCTGAGAAGGAAGAGCAAAGCCCCTGTCCCCGAGGCTGTGGAGAAAGCATGAGAAGCTCTTTCTGGAGCCAAGGCACAGCCGCGGTGAATCCCCGACGGTCACGCACCTTCCTCTGGAGAGCATCCATTTGAACTCGTCCTGGGAGCTGGCTCCACCCCCGGAGGTCTCCAAGGGCTAAGATGGGGAGGCAGCCCTGTCACACGAGCAGTGACACAGGTTGGCAGCCACCACAAAGAAGCGGGAGGTGTACAATTGTGGCCCTCGTGAGGGAATCCCAACGCTTCCTGCCGTCCACTGGGGCCTGTCCAGCTGGCAGCTTGGGCAGGAGAGGGTTAACGCGGGGCTGCGGCCTGGCAGGGACCAGCTGAGACAGATCAGTCTCTGCGTGAATGCATTAACCCTCCTAAACCATCCTGAGACCCTGGACAGAGGACGGCCAGCCCTACTGCATCTCCGATTCACTTATTCAGGACACAGACACACACACACACACACACACACACACACACACACACACACGTGGCTCCTTCTGCCCTGTGATCCCTTCACCTCTTGCCCTGATTTGAATAGGAAGTTCTACGTCCCAATGCAGTGTTTTCTTTTTAACAGGACAATTTTTGTAAGATGGGATGCCAAGTCGCTGCCTTTTTTATAAAAAAATATTTGCACACACACACCAGCGTGGTGACCTCACGTGATGGTGATCCTACGTCTTGCCAAGGGAATCCCTGGGTAAACATGGCCCTGGGAGAGAAAATACGCTCTGGTTTTGCAGGTCTGGCCAGCCTGGCCGCAGCAGGGCTGAGGTCACGGATGACCCGGCAGGACAAGGCTCTCAGCTCAGCTGCCAGCAGGGCACCCGCCCCCGTATAAACACGGCTCTCCAAGCTCACAAGGGTAAATGTTTACTCACCTGTTTACCAACAGAAAGCAAAATTCCACTGCTCTGTCACTTCGAAAGAAGAGGGTGGAAACTGGAAATTAATTCTTTGAAATAAAACGTAACTCCAGGAGAATTAACATTTTTTTCAGATCCCCTTTCTTTCCCTGTTTTTTGTTTGAATACGGGTCTGGCTCGCACACAAGGAAATTGGCACTCTTGGTCCCCAACAAGCACTGGGGTGTCTGGCACAGTTAGGATTTGGGTTCCTTCCCCGACAGCTGAATAAAAGAGTTACAGACCAGAAGCAAAGCAAGAAAGCCTAAAGGCAGTCACATATGGGAATTTCCAAGGGTTTCTGTGCCTGGGGTGTTTCCTGCGGGGCACATCCTCCCTCTGTATAAACGTGCTGGCACCATCAATAAATCATATTTCTAACACTGCACTAATTACAGGGGCAACACGCATGTAATAAAAAGTTGACGCCCATCGCTGCTCTGGGAACGGCGGGGCGCATTCCCGATCTCTGGTTGCGAAGACGGCCGTCCAAAACGCACCTTCGGTTTAACGTCAGACACGAAGCACGTCTTCAGAAACCAGAGAGGCAGCAACCTTTCAGAGCACTTCGGGTCAGATCCGACTTTTTCCTCTCAGTTTTATTAGTCACTGTATTTCAGGCCCAAAGGTTGAGATTGATAGAAGCTGGAACCTGGATGGAGAAGTGCACTGGGGGGGCCCTCCCACCCCTTGCAGGAGAGGAAAGGGCCCTCGGTGACGTTTCTCACCAAGAACCTGTGATTCGGGCCACAGAGAAACGGGCCCGCGTGCGCACTGCCAGTCGGTCGCTGCCAACATTCCGCCACCCCACCCCAAGAGGGAGAGGATCCCTTAACACCTCGAACGAGGAGGGTGCCCCGGGACCCCCGCTCCACGCTTGAGCGCCAGAAGCCACAGCGGGCACTGCCCTCCTCTCTCAGGCCTGGATTTTCAGGTTTATGTTCAGAAGGTGTCTTGTGAATGATGGATGTGGACAGCGGAGACTTTTTGTTTAAAAGGAATTTTAAAAGAGGGGAAACACTTGGGGTCTTAGAATAAGAATCTTGATTTTTCTCGTCTCGGTATCTGTAAGTGTGTGAAGGGTGTCCAAGCATGCGGAGTGTCCACCTTGTCCAGAGCGGAGAGAAACAAGCAAGTGTCTTCTGCATGGCCCTGTTCTGCCTGTTTAAGATGAAGCTGGTCTCTTCCTGGGATGGGGGAAATGAGGAGGGGCCTCTGAGCAGGACGGAGGCCTCCGCGTGGCCGAGACAGCCACTCAGGGCACCAGGAGCGCACGTTGCTGGTCAGAAAGAAAGGAAACCAGCCCCGTTGCTGGAACTCTCTGTGCGTTTTGTAGGGGCCAGCTGAAGCAAAGGGAGAGAGGGAAGCACAGCCAGCCACGCGTCACCAAACACACCCATACCTGCTGCCACTGGGACCCAGGAAACCCTAGCGGTCTGTCAACCTTGACCCCAAGGTCAAGTGCAGAATGCAACAACGAAGTGGTCTCCCAGGGCTGGGTCCTTACTTGGCAAGTGGGAGGGGATGAGGGACCCTGTTCACAGCCAGAGCCATGAGGGGCTGGTCCATGTCACACGCATCCGTGTTTTAAGTTCATGTACTGCCTTGCTGAGATAAAAGGGGCTCTCCGGGAGACCCTTCAAAAAGCCTGCCCTGCGCAAGACGAAGGGTCTCGACCCTTTCTGAGGCCAGTGGAATTTTTAAGGGCCCCAGAAGTGGAGACACTCAACCCCAGCTCTCCGTGGAGGGGAGGGTCTTGGGTGTGGCCCCTCCCCCAGGCGCCCAGGAAGTTGCCTGTAAGCAAGCACCCGAGCGAGGATGACTTCCTGTTTCTCCACAACAGGGGACATCATTTATGACCCATTGTGTGATGACACAGGCCTTATAAACTGGAAAAAACGTCTTCTACGATGTTGTCCATAAACATTTCCGGAGAACAAACAGGGGCCTAGGAAAGGCTGGGGGAGGGAATATTACTCTGGTTGTGAGTTCCTCTCTTTTCTCAAGGTACTAACAGTAGGCCCTGATTCTAAGGAAGGAGAGGGGTAGAAGCAGGCAGAAAAGGGAAGGGGAGGTGGTGAGAGCAGGCAGATACTCCCCCCGACGCCGGTCCTCTGGCCGGGACAGACGTCACCGGCTTTGGGGGCAGACCTTTCCTCCACAGTTCATCTCAAACCTTCCAAACAGGTTAATTGCCTACCTTACGGCTTCCTTAAATGAAGATTCCAATCCGTTCTCCTTACACCATGCGCTTCTAAATGAAGCCAGCAGACAAACGGTACAATTTATAACGTCTCTGCTCAAATTCCCTGTGACCTCTCCTGCTTTTAGCCTGAATCTCTAACCTATTTTAAACGTGCCATTCCCGTCCCCATCCCCCCACATTAGAAGCCGGGATCCTTTTTTCTCTTTCTGTCTCCTTCCCCTCAGTAGATGAACTTTCCGTGCAATCCCTTGCTCATCCAGGCTGACCCCCTGCCGGGAGTCATTGTCTCGAGGAGAATAGGGAATCGAAGCGCCTTTGTGCAAGGGAACAGAGAAGACAGACATTATTATGATTTCGCATTCGAAGCTCTCGTCTTTTCTTTCTTTCCTTTTATTTTTTTCCCCTGGATCTAACAGCTGTTTCCCATCACAACTGGTGTTTGAAAGACATTGCAAAAATGAGTGTATCAGTATCACAATTAGTTTCACAGGCGGCTAATAACTTACTTGCCATCCATGCTTGATTTCATCAGGATGGCCCTGATTTATGGTTGTTTGTCCCCGTGGCCACCAGTGCTACGGGGAGGGGCCTGCTGGCCCGCGGTGCCCTTGGGGTGCAGGGGTGGGACGCCCTCCAGGGGCTGGAGCACCCCACGCCTGGCCTCCGTGGACACCACGCCAGCACCTGCCCCCTCCTCCCACCGGCTCCCTCCTTACAGCTTATGGCCAGAGATACTTCCAGGTTTCACATTAGTCCAGACATGAAAGCACCGCGCTTCGGTGGGGAGGCAGCTGTCATTGGTGCCAAATTATGCGTGTCTGGTTTTGGTGATGTGATCTACTACCGTCCATTAGGGACCGGGCTGAGACCATCGACTCATTTTTCTTGGGCCACCTCGGCCCCCCCCCCCCCCCCCCGAGCATGTCTGCAGGGGGTCCCAGCGCCGTCCTTTGCTCACTCAGCAATTTGGCTCTTTGGATTTTTTTTTTTTTTTAAATGAAAAATTTTCATGCAAAAGAGCAGGACCAGGCCTTTAACACAGAGTGAAAGGCTCCCATCTTGCCCAGATGGAAGGCGGGGATCTAGTGGAAGCAGTGAGGGCTCAGAAACACTTACAAGTCTGGACTGGCAGGTCAGGGGGCCTCCAGGAGCCCCAGCTGGGCCTTAATGACACTCATAAAAAACAAGGCCAGGGACACAGCACACTTTGGGACTTTGGAATTCGCACTGAATTGTACGGAGCACCTCAAGAAGGCTGTGCAGACCCAACGAACAGGTCGGGGCCTCCTCTCTTCGGTAAACGTGGGAGATTTGGGCTGAGAGTTAGGAAGGTCGCAAGCACCAGGCTAAAAGTAAGCCTTCCTGTTTCTTGGTGACCAAGAATGGACAAAGGAGACTCAAGGAAACCAGTGAAAAATTGCCAATGGAGCAATAACTAGGGGGTGGGGAGGCTGACCCCCGACTCTGGGCCCTCCAGCTGCCACATCCCACTTTACAGCTCCCGGGGGCAGAGAGGTGACATCATCAGGGCAGAGAAGGACACGCGGGGAGGACCGGAGGGGGCTGGCCTGGGCCCTGTCAATCAACGGGGGCTCTCTAAGCTCCCATCTCCCCTCCCTTTCCCCACAGGGAGCCCCCTCCTCAGCCTTCCAATTCTGGGGAGCAGACGTCCTGGCCCAGGATCTAGAGAGTGAAGTTCCCAGGCCGCCAGGCAGGCCGGGACAAGAACACGCAGGGCCCCCGGAGGCCCTGGGGAACAGGCACCGCCATCAACTTCCAGAAATCCTTTTGATTCCAGCACAGACACACACACCGCGTGCCCCCGGCTCCAGATGAGGGCCCGCTGGAGCAAAGGTGGAAACCAGCAGGGACCCTCACGCCCCAGACGAGCCGCCAACAGCCACTTCACTCCACCGAGCGAGGAAGGTGCCGGCTGTCTTACAGATTAAAAGAAAACCATAAAACCCCCGAAAACATGCCCTCAGGTGGTGACGGTGTGGACAGCTGCTGTTCCCCCAACTAGCACACAGTGACTTTCATGTGCACAAGCTCGGCAGGCACAAACGCAAAGAAGCAAAAACCTGAGTCGCCGGCATAATCAAAATCTGTTTGCAATTACCGAAAAAAGGGGGAAAAAAAAAAGATCTGAAAGATCTGTCCTCACAGTGTTCAACGGTGCTCTGCAGTTTTATATCTGTGCGGCTGATTCTCCCAGATTTGGGGAGAAACTATAACACACACCGGCAAAGACTTCAACTTCCATCTGTTTTGTGTTTTTGTTGTGTGGTACTTTTGCGGACCGATTCCAGTGACTGGGACGTCGGTCGTTGCCTGGTTTGTTAGGAGGGGCGCTGAGCAGAAGCAGATTTCACAAATGACGTAAAGAGAGAAAAGCCAAAGCGCCATCAAATGCCAAAGGAAACGCAAGTTTGAGGTGGCCTCGCGGGACATTAGTTCTACATTTTTCCGCGCACTTTTTTTCTGCGTGTGCAAGAGACAGGCTGAGTTTGGCCAAGTCAGGGAAGCCCTGCGTCCTTGGTTACTGCAGCCAAAGAGGAGAAGATGAGAGGGAAATGTGACAGTCTGTCCATCTCACTCGGCATGTTTACACGTTCTATTACCCCCCAAAAAAACTGTTTACAAAATGGAGTGTCAGGAACATTGTGTAAAAGAGCGCTTATCTGGGAGACTTTGATCTTTGTCTGAAGCACCATTAGGACACTGAAAGGATGATGGCTCTGCAGTGCGGGGCTGGGGGGAGGGAGGGAGTTTTCCCAGAAAGAAAGCTTATTGTCCTGCCTCCTGGTTGCATTTAAGACAAAAATCCCGTGAGATCCCATGGGACCAGCGGGAGGTGGGCCAACGCGGGTAATGCCACCGCCCAGGTGCACAGCACATGGGGAGCCGGACGGCACCCCAGCCTGCGGGCAGCCCCGCTCATGGGGCTAATGGAGCTGTCAGTGCCATGGAGGGAACCGGCACTGGTGCAGAAGAGTTAGAGCCAGAGGGCACTCCAGCCCTCCACCCCAGCTGTGAGGACACCACCCGCTTCGCTCCTCACAAGGGGGTCGGGAAATTAGAGCCTTGTGAATTTCCAGGGCTTGTCTATTTCATCTCCATCTGATAAAAGAGGCACAAAAAGAAAGAAAGAAAAAAAAGGGAGGAAGGGAGTGGGGAGGGGGCCAAGGAGTAGGGGGAAGAGGGGAGGTCGGAGGGAGGAAACACTCTCATGATTAGGATTTCCATACACACTTTGTTTTGTTTTGTTTTGGCTGCGTTGAGTCTTCGTTGCTGCGCGCCGGCTTTCTCTAGTTGCGGCGAGCGGGGGCTACTCTTCGTTGCGGTGCGCGGGCTTCTCACTGCGGTGGCTTCTCTTGCTGCGGAGCATGGGCTCTAGGCGCGCGCGGCCTTCAGTAGTTGTGGCTCACGGGCTCTAGAGCGCAGGCTCAGTAGTTATGCACGTGGGCTTAGTTGCTCCGCGGCATGTGGGATCTTCCCGGACCAGAGCACGAACCCATGTGCCCTGCATTGGCAGGTGGATTCTTAACCACTGTGCCACCAGGGAAGCCCTCCATACCCACGTTTATTCTTTATCTTTTTATTGGAGTATAGTTGACTTACAGTGTTATGTTAGTTTTAGGTATACAGCAAAGTGATTTGGGGATAGATGGGTAGATAGATATAGATATTGATATATACACATAAATATATATATATATACATACATATATCCTTTTTCAGATTATTTTCCATTACATTTTTTTATAAGATATTAAATATAGTTCCCTGTGTTATACGGTAGGACCTTGTAGTTTATATATAGTAGTTTGTATCTGCTAATCCCATATTCCCAATTTATCCCTCCCCACCCCCCTTTCCCCTTTGGTAATGGTAAGTTTGTTTTCTATGTCTGTGAGTTTGTTTCTGTCTTTCAAATAAGTTCATTTGTGTCATTTTTTAGATTCCACATGTAAGTGATATCATATGGTATTTGTCTTTCTCTGTCTGACTTACTTCACTTGGTATGATCATCTCTAGATCCATCCATGTTGGTGCAACACTTTTATTCTTTATTTTTTACCTGTAAAGAGACAAACAAAAGTGAACCCAGAAAGGAAATTTTAGTTTGTGCTATGAATGTTCCAGCTGGAAAAATTCAAGTAAGAGTAATTCCGCAGCCAGAGAGAATAACTCGTGAGAAGGGTTTGGGCCGGTTCAGATGGCCTCGCAGCTCACAGAGAACGTCGGGGTTTCCCAGTGAGTTTCTTCTTCACAAATGATGCAGGTGACACTCATTTGCATGACTAGTATCGCTCCTAAAAGTGACGTGGAGAATCAGGACACCCTGGGATCTGAGTTCTTCAAATGTTACTGATTATGTCGCCCAGTAAGACAATCTTGATTATGACCTTTGGGAAAGTGGTTCCGTCATGAACCATCTTCCATCAGGTCCTTGCCCGTCAACCTGCATCAGGGGGCATCCCAGTTCCTCATGAAACCTCCACCCCCCTCGAGAAGGCCCAGCACACTGGGCGAGATCAGAGGTTCAGTATGAGCTCCCTGACGTCACGGAAAAGGGTTTACTAAGCACCTACAACTATGGGTCAAAGGGCGTTAACCACGGAGACCCATGGAAATATAGGGCATAACCCCTGCCCCCAAAACAAAGCAAAGAACATTCTAGAGAGAGGTCCAAACAACCCTCATGAACCGGGAAGAAATAATCCCGTACAATAAACTGCAAACAATGTGGCCCATAGAATTAAAACTGGGAGCCGATGGTGCCAGTTGGAAGCGAAATAAAAGAATCATGAAGGCGTGCCTTGGATGATGAGAAAGTCCAGATCCAGCGTGCAGCCCTGCCCTGGGCTCTCCGTGGACCTCTGGCCACACACACATCTAAGACCTGGGGTACACAAACGGAGGGGAATAAGGGTCCACTGAGGAAATAAACTCAGGAAGCCCCCTGGCACAGCTGAAGGGTACACACCCTGACCTGGTAGGAGATTGGGGAAAATGGGTGTGTTCCTCTGAGCTGCTGTTGTCGACCATGATGGGAATTCTAGCATCTTCCCCACTTACCTCAAAGGTGTGCTGTAAACACAAAGTGACAAACGGTGGCTATTCTTGTTAGCGCCTCTTTGAGCTCCGCTGGAAGGCAGGCCGCCACCTTCCTGAGCAACTCCAAACAGCCCAGTGTGGTCAATATTTTCAGCACAAGCCACAGAGCGCTAACTACGTTGCCCGAGGTCCAGCAGCTACGGGGAACCAAGGACCTGAAGGTGTTGTGTCCAAATTCTACGTTCCTTTTACTACATTCTTCCATCAGTGATTCTTATGTCTTTTTATATCTTTTTCTAAATTTTATTTAAGTAGAGTTGATTTACTATGTTGTGTTAATTTCTGCTGTATAGCAAAGTGATTCAGTGATACACATATATATATTCTTTTTCATATTCTTTTCCATTCTGGTTTCTCACAGGATATTGAATATAGTTCCCTGTGTTGTACAGTAGGACCTTGTTGTTTAACCATGCTATACATGAAAGCTTATATCTGCTAATCCCAAACTCCCAATCTATCCCTCCCCCACTATCCCCCCTCGGCAAGGAAGTCTGTTCTCTATGTCTGTGAGTCTGTTTTGTAGATAGGTTCATTTGTATCAACGATTCTTAGACTTGAACAAGAGTTCAAACAACGAACGTCCCAAGATGTTACTTTTGAAAAACAGAGCATCTAATAGATTTCACCCCATTTCATCCTGGTGGCAAGAGGATGAGGGGGCAGTGCTTGCTGCTCTCACAAAGGGTGAAATTAAGGTGCAGAAATCTTCAGTAAATCACCCAAAACTGCACAACCAGAAAAGAGCCAGAGCTCAAAGCCAGGTCTATCAGCCCCCAGAGCCCAACACTCATGCTGCTGTCACGACCCTGCGGACGTGGAGCTTTGCCCGTAGGGAGCCGGAAACCACAGCTGCGCCGGCACGAGCTGCGTTGTGGTCACGGGCAAGACGTTCGGAATCCCTGATTCCTCATCTATGAAATGGGGACACGAATACTACCTACCTATAGCTGCGTGTCAATTAAATTAAAATATTGAAATTTAGGGGCTTCCCTGGTGACGCAGTGGTTGGGAGTCCGCCTGCCGATGCAGGGGACACGGGTTCGTGCCCCGGTCCGGGAAGATCCCACATGTCCCGGAGCGGCTGGACCCGTGGGCCATGGCCGCTGGGCCTGCGCGTCCGGAGCCTGTGCTCCACAACGGGAGAGGCCACAGCAGTGAGAGGCCCGCGTACCGCAAAAAAAAAAAAAAATTGAAATTTAACTTTTTAACAAAAATTAAATTAATTAAAGCTTAATTTAGTTAATTAAATTAATTTAGATTGTTAGATTACATTAAAATCAAATTAAGCTGATAAGAAAATACAGCTCACCTAAGCTATATGTGAATTAAATGAAATAATATATGTACAGGTCTTAGAACAGTTTAAGCAGTTCAAGGCCCGTTCACGTCATTCATGATGCTTGTAGGTACCAATGGTGGCGTTACCACCATCATCGCCATCATCATTTTCATCATAATTTTGCTTGTGGCCAGGAGAGTTCACTCAGGTTCGCACTTCTGGTCTGAAGAATATTCTGGGTAACTTGGGTACAGAGGTCAACACGAACAGGAGTTTGAAATCATTTCTTTCAACGTCCTGTGAATTTGACGTACATTTCCTACGTGTGAGTCTTTAGCAAAATGATCAAAGTTTATCATCTGCCCTCAGGACCACTCACAGTGTTCCAAATCCATCACCTCAACCCATTTCCAAGGTCATCACGTCCTGTTTGCACACTCACCTGTGGCTTTTGCCCCGAGCACCCCTTCTTTTAAAATCTGACCATGTCCAGGCCCTGATAAATTGATTCATCAACGTGAATAAATACACAAGGCACTAGAAAAGGTTGCTGTGTCAGGAGATAAAGCGGAAAATGCCGAGCGCGTGTCCAGAGCACGTCCTTTCCTGCCACACCTCCCTGACCCCCTCATTTCTCCACCCACCCAAGTCTCTCCTGTCACTCATGATTCAGCTTGTGCACTAGCCCCTCAGGGATTTTCTAACATTCTGCGGAGCTGAGCTAGGAGCTTCTCTGCTGCGGAGAAACCGTGCAAAGTCTCTCACCATGTGTTCCACACTCGGTTGAAACACTGGTTACTTGTTCCCTACCAGACTAGAAGCTTTTCCAGGGTGAGCATTATCTCTTAGTCATATTAGCATAAATGCATCCAAACACTCAACAAATATTCATTGGACATCTGCCATATCCCAGCGCTATGACAGATGGTCCATTCCTAACGCTGCATGGAACTAGCCACGTAGAAGGGAGAACTAACCAGACAGATCAAACTTAATGAGTATTGAAAGAATCTCAGGCATTGGTCATTTCCAAATAGCTTGTCGAGCTAGAATTAAACTATTTCAATTTATCAATATTCTGATGCCCTCCTGCATGCGTGTGACATGCTTTAGGGAACGCAAAATACAAAATGTACATATTCTGCCCTCAAAGACCTTGTAATCTCATAGAGATAAGACACAGGGAAGAGATAAATATAATTGAATGCAGAAGACAAACGCTTTGAGGAAAGTTCAGTGTCCTGTGGGAATTTAGAGAGGAGGAATTCTTCAGCATAGGTAAGATCAGAGAAGTCTTCACAGAGGAGGCTTTTGAGATGGAGCTCCAATGATGAATGGGATTTGGGCAGGAGGAGAGGTGATGGGGCAGAAGGAAGAGGCAGAGGAAGCTTGCCTTGGGGGGCAGTGTGGAGCCCGGCCAGGGAACCTGATGGACCTGGGTTTCATGAGAGCGTAATGTATGTATAATGGGGTGTATTCCTTTGCTGGAGATGCTGGAACAAACTACCAAAAGCCAGGTGACTTAAAACAGCAGAAACTTATTGTCTCATCCTTCTGGAGACCAGAAGTCCAAAATCAAGGTATGGGCCTGCTCCCTCCAAAGGCCCGGGTGGAAGGTCCTTCCTGGCTTCTTCAGCATCTAGTGGTTTGAGGCCATCGTCAGAGTACCACTCCGAGGTGTCAGTGTAACTCCAGTCTCTGCCTCCGTCTTCCATGGCCACCCTCCCTCTGCGTGTCTGTGTCCAAACTGTCTTTTTCATAGAAGCATTAGGGCCCACCCTACTCAGTTATGGCCTCTTCTTAACCTGATTACGTCTGCAAAGACCCTATTTCCAAACAAGGTCACATTCATAGGGAATCAGAACTTCAACAAATCTTTTTGGGGGGTACAATTCAACCCACGATAAGGACCATCAGGGAACAGGGATAGAAAGGAAGTTGGGGGCCCTGCTGTGCCAGGTTGTGAATGACTTGGAGGGACATCACTGTTTACGTAACATACAAGACTGAGGTCCCCGTCCATCGTGAGAACCTAGAGTCCTTACGGGCTTTATCACGCTGCCCTTGGGAAAAGGGTGGCCCTGAAGAGGGGCCCATGTGGCAATGCAGCACCTTCTTCTGGGACACTAACACCTCTGGTTGTACTGTACACACTTTGGGGAAACCTCCAGGCCACAGCTGTACTCTGTAGCTCTGTGAAGCAATGAATCACAGAACGACTCAGCAGTGGCCCGAGGGTCTTGCTGCCCGCGGTGAGGATGGCCGTCCTGACAAGACAAGGCCCACCATGACCTTGACAGATGCTCGCGGGGTATTTGATCACCCAGATCCATAGAGGCCAAGAAAAATCCCGTGTGCTATTAAAGGCAGACCTCAGAGATGTTGTGGGCTCAGTTCCAGACCATGCAACAAAGCCAGTCGCACAAGTTTTGGGGGTTCCTAGTGTGAATAAAAGTTACTTTCATAATGTCTATTAAAATGTGAAATAGCATTATGTCTAAGGAAAAGGGCATACTTTAATTTAAAAATACTTTATTGCTAAAAACTGCTAACCATCATCTGAGCCTTCAACGAATCATAGTAGTAACAGCAAAGATCACTGATCAGAGGTCACCGTGACAAGTATAGTAACAATGAAAAATCGCGAGGATTACTAAAATGCGACACAGAGGCGTGAAATGAGCAAACGCTGCTGAAAAAAAATGGTGCTGATAGAAATGCTCAACGCGGGGTGGCCACAAAACTTCAATTTGGAAAAAAACCCACAACACCTGTGAAATGCAATACAGCAGAGCACAATAAAACGAGGTCTGCCTGGACTGTATGTTCAGTATTTTATTGTGCTATTACTGTATACTCACTAGTCACAGTTCCTCCATCAAAGCACATGTACATTAGGCCTAAGAATATACAATAGGGTTTAAAAAAATTGGATAACTGCCATGCAGAACGAACCCCAACCCACTTCTAATCAGGGCTGAACCGCTCGTAAGAGGCAATGTGGCGCCAGGTGCGCCACTGAACAACTGTCTCTTCGGGAGGCATTCAAACCTTCAGAAAAGAATAAACGTAACTACGCAGAAACTGATTTTGAACCCCTGATAGTTGGGTCAGAGTAAGAATACACTGCTTAAAGATTTAACACACAAAATATATGTTGTTTTGTACTTTTATTATATTATTTTCGATGTACACAATTTTAATAGCACCTTCCTCACCGCTCCCCATTTGGAAGGACACCATTCTGCACCCTGACACTCTGTCTGGTGTCCTATCCTCCTGCCATATAACTGTGTGAGCCCCTATGCCCCCTTTCCTGGGGAGAGAGACAGATAAGCCTGCAGCCATTTTTTTCAAAAGTTTATCTATCCTGTCAAGGTGACCGGTTTAAAAGACGGGCTTGGTTCTAAGTGTGAAAGAAGATCCTGCCGCTTTGGGGAGTGTGATTTACAGCAGAGAGGAGGAAATAACCAGGAGACGGATCTCTGGCGGCCAAGGCCTCCATCTCGAGGGTGGGCCCCCCTGTGCTGAGACCAGGCGGCCACCTGCCGGGACCACAAGTCTCACGCTCAAGTCCCCATGAACTGCACGGTTCTGGGGCCGCAAAACCGCCCTTCTGCTCTTCCTAGGAAAACTGGGCTTGAACAATTGTCCTCCTTGGGTGAGACGAATAAAATGTCTGTTATTCCCGGAGCCAGACTCCCCTGCTGGGTGGGGAGGGGAAGCAGGAAGAGAGGCCCCAGGAAGAAGGGCAAAGACACTGGGCCCCGGCCTGGGGGGCATCTCTAAAGGAGGGAAGGTTCTGGCACTTTGAAGCATGACTCAGAGTCCCGTTGTGTTTGTTGTGTTTGCATTGAGATCTAGTCCACGTGCACTGCTGACACTTAATTTGCCACCCTCTGATGGGACAAAGCGTCCAGCCCTTGTTAGCCCGCTGACCACCTAAACACCCCTAACGTTTGAAGGTCACCGGGGAAGACACACTGGCATTAGACCTTATTCACCAAAATGTAATAGAAGTTGTCAAATCCTCCTCTTGGGACCAGAGCCTCTCCACACACGTGTACAGTTGACCCTTGAATAACAGTGGGGATGCAGACCCCCTCCCTTCCCTGCCCGGTCCTGCCAGCTCTGCCTCTGAAACAAAGGAATTGATGATAAATGACTCACCCGAGGACAGGAAGCCAAAACAGACTGGACAGAACCAGGACTCAAACCCCAGTTCTGATCCCAACATACCGTGATCTCTAATGGAACACGATTTCTCCCCACACGTACTTAATGGAAAGATCTGTAAAATGAAAAGACAGACAGGGGCTGTATTTATTGAACACAAATCCTCCTGTAAAGGGGCTGGTGCTGTTCAAACGCGTGTGGTTCAGGATCAGTGTGTGTCTTTGCTCCGTTTTGGTGCAGGTCACTGACTCTTCGCTGACACCTATTCATACTTCCCGTCTTTACAGCCCCTGCTGCGTTTCCAGGGTATCATACCGCGGAATTCCTAAAAGATGTTGCGATTTACATGGATGTAGACAGGAAGAGTTCCCCCGCCCCCCGCCAGCACCCTGTGCCTCACCTCCAATAAAGATGCCGGAGAGCCGAGCCGTGTACCTGTTAGACCCAAACGGTCTACGAGGGATTCCAACTCGCCCAAGAACCGCCAAGAGTCGAGAGCCGCTGCAACACGCAAGAGGTTTATTAGGAGCCGATGCACCGGGGTTCCCTGAACCTCACGCAGGAGGCCGATGGGGAACCCCTAAAAGCGGAATCACATACTTTTTATAGGTTTATTTACTCATAGGGCGGGTATATTCTCACAATGATTGGGTAAATGTGGTGACTTTTGAATTCATTGGCTTAGGAACTTTTGTCCCACCTTCTGGCCGTTATAGTTGTCTGTTCATTGTGGCGGTTAGGGCGTATACCTGTTACGGGCAACTGGAAAATTACCCGCTGTCTGGCAAGTCCCCGTCAACTGAAAAACTCCAAGAATTGGTTTCGATAGGGAGAAGGAGTGGCGCACGATAGGGAGAAGAATTGGTTTACGGGAACAAGTGAGGGGGTGGAAAGTCCCTAAAGGCCCCACATTCCCCCCCTTTTTTTTGTAACTAATTTCAATCATGGAATTTCAGTTTCTTTTTGCGAGTTTTGGTATTGTTGCCTTAGCATTAAAACTTGTACCGTACTAATGCGTTCTCTAATAAAGGCTATCAGGCGATTCAGAATGCATGGTCCAAAAGTTAAGAGCAACAATAAAATAATGAGGGGCCCTAACAAGGTGGAAACTAAAGTAGTAAGCCAGGGAGATTTATCAAACCACGATTGAAACCATCCTTTTTGATTTTTCCTTTCCTGTTGTCTTTTGTCCAGGCGCTCCCTAAGTTTGTCCATAGTTTTGGTAATAGCCCCAGAATGATCAATATAAAAACAGCATTCTTCTTTTAGTGCAGCACATAGTTCGCCCTCCTTAAGGAACAGCAGATCTAATCCCCTCCTGTTTTGCATTACCACCTCTGAAAGCGAGGTGAGGGATTCTTTTAACTGAGTTATGGAACTTTCTAATGCCCGGAGGTCAACATCTACAGCTTGCCTTAAGGCATCATAATAGTGGGGTTGTTGGATGAGGGCTGTTGTACCCGTTCCTACCCCGGCTGCCATTCCTAGTCCTAGGAGTACAGCCAGGGTGAGTGTTATGGGTTCCCTCTTAAACCTTCCTCTGCCCTCATATTCATCTAGAAAGGATGAATCTGAATGATAAATGAGTCTGGGGACCAGCTGAACTAACACACAAAAATCGATTGAAGCTTTAAGGACCTCTAAAGAAATGCAGGGGGTCAATCCTGTGTTACATGCCCACCATCCATCCGGAGGAGGGAGGAGATACCCTGAGCCCTGTGGGAGGCTTAAATTGGCACAAAGATGTCGGTGGGACGAGGGGGGCGTTCCTACACATGTACCGTTTCCTAATACTGAGGCCAGGGTCAATTTACTATTTCCTTCTTGTTTCCATCGACATTGATCTGGAGTGTTAACATTATTATAATTAGAATTATATCCTATAGCATCATAATAAGGGGGAGGAGCAGCATAGCAAAGCCAACATGATTTGGTAGCCTCCGGGTTTGTGGCATTTAAAACCTCAAAAGCCGCCTGGACCAATGAGAGCATTCGGTCCCGGGGGGTCTTGGGCTTGATTGTTATTCCTTTTGGCTCAGAAGTTTGGTTTCTTATCTCTGGTAACGCTGTGGGAGGGGCCAAAGGTAGCAAAGAGTGCCCTATCTCAGGGTTGGGGCCTATAGGAACTGGAGTAGGGGTTTTAATTTTTAGTTTGATGGTCATTAGTAATCCATCATCATATCCTTCTTTATAAAACCTGATTCCCCATGAATGGCCATTTATCCAGTTTTTTATCTTTTTTTCCTGGTTCAGTAAAAGAGATCTTAAGGGGATGGCACCATTTAGTACATTCAGGCCTATAAGTTAAGGGGTTGGTTGGGTGTGTATAATTGGCTGTCACCTTAATAAAGTCCCAGCCAGAGGTGGGCTTCCAATAGGTGTCTCCTGTGGTTTCACACCCCCAGCTTTTACAATAAAAATGTTCCTTTCCCCCACATTGATAATTTAGGGACCTATGGCGATGAAATCCCGGGCATACATAAAAGGTAGGGTTGCTAAGTTTCTGTCGCGTACCCGAGTTTTGGCAGCCGTATTGGCCGGCCCGACCGGGTATGGATGGGGCATTTTGACGATCATGGGAGTGTGCTGTGTCCCAATTGGGAGCTCCTATGGCTAATTTACAAACATCGGGGAAAAGGTCTGGCCACCAGGTCCAAGGAGCAGCAGTATGGCTAACAGACCATATTACATCTCCAGTTTGGGAAATTACCTGCCAGGTTAAATGCTGGGGCAGGTGAGGACTAAAATTACTCACAGTCAGTAGGGGTAACAGAGTTAAAGTTATAAATCTGATGATCGCAGAAGCTTGAGCTTGAGCGGGTTGCTGGTCTTTTGGGCTCGCCATTCCGATGTTGCAGATGCTGGTGCGGCCTTCACGTGTGAAGCGTGGATCCACGCAGCGATGCCGTCTACCTTTATAGCCGTGGGGGTGGTGAGCAGGACGATGTATGGTCCTTTCCACCGAGGCTCTAGAGTCTGGGTTCGGTGCCGACGGACGTACACGGAATCTCCGACTTGGAAGGGATGAGCCTCTGCTGGTGTTCCTGGCCGGTAAGCCTCTGCCAGCTGGGACCACACCTCCTTTTGGACCAACTGGAGTCCCAACAGCCTAGCACATAAGTCAGTGTTATTCTGGCAGTCAGGACTTAATTTCTCCCTTAGCGTGAAAAGAGGAGGTGGGGCCCCGTATAGTATTTCAAATGGAGTAAGATGATAGCGGGAGGGGGTATTTCTAGCCCGGAACAGGGCTAAGGGAAGGAGCACCGTCCAATCTGTACCGCCAGTCTCTATGGACAATTGAGTTAGGGTCTCTTTTAGAGTTCTATTCATTCTCTCTACCTGTCCTGAACTCTGGGGTCTATAGGCACAATGTAATTTCCAATCAGTCCCCAGGTATTTGGCCACACCCTGACTTACCTGGGCGACGAAGGCGGGACCATTATCTGATCCTATTACCTTTGGTGCCCCGAACCGGGGGAAAATTTCTTTTAAGATCTTTTTGGCCACCACAGTAGCTGTCTCCTTCTTCGTCGGGAAAGCTTCTACCCATCCTGAGAAGGTATCTATAAAAACTAGAAGATACCTGTTACCGTACCTTCCAGGGCGTATTTCAGTGAAGTCGACCTCCCAATAGGCTCCTGGGCGGTCTCCTCTGAGCCTTTTTCCGACCTCAAGTTTTCCTTTATGGGAGTTTACCTGTTGGCATGGAATGCACTCTCGTGCAATCTGCTCAGCTAATTTAGTTAGTCCAGGGGTATCATAACCTGTCTTGTGTAGTAGGGACATCATCTTTTTGGTTCCCAAGTGTGTCCATCTGTGAATCTGTTGTAGCATGGATTTTGCTTGTTGAGGAGATAATGTTCCTTTAGTTATGGCTGGGGTACTTGTTCCCCTATCATTTGGTTTCCCAGGACTCTCATCTGATAGTTCTAGTATGATTTCCCATAGAGCCACTTCTCGTGCCACCCTATCTGCCATGTTGTTGCCTCTTGTCACCGGGGTATTGTCCTTCTGGTGTCCGGGGCAATGAATGATGCTGACTTTAGTGGGGAGCATGAGGGCAGCTAGCAGTGCCACTATTTCTTCTTTGTTTTTAATTTCTTTGCCCGCCGAGGTGAGCAACCCTCTTTGTTGGTAAATGGCCCCATGGACATGGGCGGTAGCAAATGCGTACCTACTGTCCGTATAGATGTTTACTTTTTTGTTTTCTGCTAGTTCCAATGCTCTAGTCATGGCGATTAGTTCAGCCCGTTGGGCCGATGTCCCTTGCGGTAATGCGGCTGCCCAGATGACCTCTTTCCCGTCTACCACGGCAGCTCCCGCCCGACGCTTACCTTCCTCTAGGAAACTGCTTCCGTCAGTAAACCAGGTAACGTCGGCGTTGGGGAGGGGCTGATCCATCAAGTCTGGTCTGCTACGGTGTGCTGCAGCCAGTACTTCCTGACAATCATGGATGACGGTAGTGCTTTCCAGGTCAGGGTCGGGTAGCAAGGTGGCCGGGTTGAGTCCTGTGGCTGAGGTAAACTTAATACGATCTGAGTTTAACAGCAGGGCTTGGTAATGAGTCATCCTGGCATTTGTTAGCCATCTGTCGGGTGGCTGGCGAATTACACTTTCTAATGCATGGGGGGCTGTTATCGTTAGGTTCTGCCCCAAAGTCAGTTTGTCAGCATCTTTGACCAAAGCGGCCACCGCGGCGATTATTTTTAAACAGGCGGGCCATCCTGCTGCCACAGGATCCAATTTCTTTGATAGGTACGCAACCGGGCGATTCCAGGGGCCCAGTTTCTGAGTTAGTACTCCCTTTGCAATACCTTTATTCTCGGCCACGTACAGATGAAAAGGCTTAGTGATCCTTCCCCCGTTCCTTTTTTTAGGGCATTCTCTTGCCCAATGACCTTTTTCTTTACGGTAGGCACATTGGTCCTTGTCTAATGGCCGCCTTCTATCCGTTGTTCGCCCTTCCTGTCTATTTCTGTCTCTACTGTTTCCTCCTCTGACTACAGTGGCCAGTATCTTACTCAAATGTCTTTCTTGCCTCTTATCTCATCTTACCTCACGAGCCTCTTGTTCCTTCTGCTTTCTTTCTTCTCTTTCTTCTTCTGTCTCCCTCTTATTATATACCTTATCTGCCTCTTTTACTAAGTCCTGAAGGGAGAAACCTTGTAGGCCATCCAGCCTTTGTAACTTCTTTCTAATATCAGGGGCCGCCTGGTCAATAAAGGCCATTGCTATGGTGGCCTTATGTTCCTCAGAGGTTGGATCATAAGGAGTGAATCGTCTAAAAGCCTCCATTAAGCGTTCTAGGAACACGGTTGGCGATTCCTGGGGCCCCTGAGTTACCTCTCTTACCTTAGCCAAATTCGTGGGGCGCCTGGCCGCTCCATGGAGACCCGCCACCAGAGCCTGGCGATACATTTTCAGGTGCTCCTTACCTTCCAGGGTATTAAAGTCCCAATTCGGCCTGACGAGTGGAAAACCGGCATCAATCTCATTAGGCAACTGGGTAGGTTGTCCATTGGCGCCTAACACATTCTTTCTAGCCTCCAGGAGAACCCGTTGCCTCTCCTCAGTTGTGAGGAGAGTCTGGAGGAGCTGTTGACAATCATCCCAGGTGGGTTGGTGGGAGAAGACAAGAGACTCTATTAGAGCAGTAAGAGCCTGTGGGTTTTCAGAGAAAGTAGGGTTATGCATCTTCCAATTATAAAGATCTGCAGAGGAAAAGGGCCAGTATTGAAGGGGCCTATTCCCGTGGTTATCGGGGGGGCCATATTCTCTAAGGGGTAAAGCAGTAGGATCCGGGGAAACAGCCCTCCGGCTTCTGGTGCCCGCCGAGGGACCCCCCCTTTCCGCCATAACAGGTGGCCCTACTGGTGCGGAGGGTTGTGAAGCTGGGGGTCCTAGGGGCGACATGGGATTTAGGGCCGGAGGATAAGGAGGTGGGGAATCTAGAAGAAGCAAATCAGACTGCAGGTCAGGATATATCGCCTTTGGCGGGTCCGGGGCAGCAGATGACTTTTCCGTGTCTGGGGTTTTCTTCAGGGCCAATATCTCCGATTGTGCTGGAGCGCATGCAGACGTGCCTGTTGAGGAAACAAAGGGCCGGACCCACGGAGGCGGGGAGAGAACTAGATCTTCCCAGACCAAGATATATGGTATCTGGTCTGGGTGTCCGTGGGGTCCTGTGTTAAAGACCCTAGACTTGACTAGCCCAACCTTATCTAACAAAAAAGATCCTTCGGGTGGCCACCCTGTCTGAAATGTAGGCCACTCAGAGGTACACAGCGTTTGCCATTTTCCTTTCCTTACTTCTACCGAAAGGTTGTGGGCCCTAGCCCTAACTTCGGTCCAGTGGCTTAGGGTAAGAGAAAGAGGAGTCGTCATAGTTTGTCCCATTGTCGTCCGTCAAAAGAAAGATAATAGTACAGAAAAACAATAAAATTTCAAAAGACACACATTGATATTGCCGCCGCGAACTTAAACCCGAAACCAACTCAAATTCAGATGGCAGCTTATATAACCTGCCAGAACCAGCCGCCGCGAACTTAAACCCGAAACCAACTCAAATTCAGATGGCAGCTTATATAACCTGCCAGAACCAGCCGCCGCGAACTTAAACCCGAAACCAACTCAAATTCAGATGGCAGCTTATATAACCTGCCAGAACCAGATGAAGGGGAGACAAAATTTGTTTCTCCTTCCAGATGGACCACCAGGGCGTCCCCCGGGGCCCGTGGACACCAGCTTTCGGCACGTCTGCCTAGCCAGGAGTCCAATACAGATTCCACAGCAAGCCGGTTCACACGGCTTTTTCCTAATGGCGGCTAGCAACAAACAAACGACAAACAAACAGACAATTGGGCTCGAGCCTACCTGATACCTCCGACTCCCGATGTTCTTGTGACCCGGGGGCGAGTGGGGATCCCGGACGAGCCCCCAAATGTTAGACCCAAGCGGTCTACGAGGGATTCCAACTCGCCCAAGAACCGCCAAGAGTCGAGAGCCGTTGCAACACGCAAGAGGTTTATTAGGAGCCGATGCACCGGGGTTCCCTGAACCTCACGCAGGAGGCCGATGGGGAACCCCTAAAAGCGGAATCACATACTTTTTATAGGTTTATTTATTCATAGGGCGGGTATATTCTCACAATGATTGGGTAAATGTGGTGACTTTTGAATTCATTGGCTTAGGAACTTTTGTCCCACCTTCTGGCCGTTATAGTTGTCTGTTCATTGTGGCGGTTAGGGCGTATACCTGTTACGGGCAACTGGAAAATTACCCGCTGTCTGGCAAGTCCCCGTCAACTGAAAAACTCCAAGAATTGGTTTCGATAGGGAGAAGGAGTGGCGCACGATAGGGAGAAGAATTGGTTTACGGGAACAAGTGAGGGGGTGGAAAGTCCCTAAAGGCCCCACATACCCAGAAATTAAAGGCACCGCTGATCCCGGGAGCAGGACACGCGGTGACGCCGGTGGACACCGAGCAGTGTAGCGACACCTTGTGGTCGGAGCTGGCTACAGCGCTCCTCACGCCTTCTCCGTGTCATTACTCAGGAGCGAGGGGTCAGCTGGGCTTGGAGAGCAGCCGCCAGGACCCCCTACTGCACCCACTGGAACTTTCCCGCTTTCCCAGTGGCCAAGCCTCACCATCCCCGGGTCTGCCAGACCCTCTCCCACCAAAAGCCCTAGAACTGGGGGGATGGTTTGTTCGCTGTTCAATCGCAGTTGTACATTCATTACTCACATTTTATTAAAATGATTTTGAGTTTTGTTTTGTTTTTTTAAAGGAGTGAGTTCTGGTTCTGGATAATTTTTGAGTTACTGACACTCAGAAAAACAAAGCATTATTTAATTAAAGCAAATGGTATAATAATGTGTTTCTTTTAAAGAAAGCACATCTCACTTCCAAGCCCACTAAGATACTGAACACAAATGAATCCGCTTCACTTCGAGTACATACTCTCTTTTACATCTGATCTACCCAACACACCGCATTGGAGTTCATTATTTCCAAAGATGATTATTTCAGCACTTCATCTTGACTGTACCAGTATTGCCATTCCAGGCGTTTTCATAACTATTGTTTAATTTACCATTCGATTTGCACAGCTGACATCCTGTGGTCTTGACACACAAGCAGTCCAAGTATTGATGCTTTTTTTTCCCAGAAACTCAGAGGCCGGGGAGGTTTGCAGGAGCGTATTAGGCCTATTGTTGGATGAGCTTTACAGTTTTGACCTGAGTGGCTTTGCATACCTAACAACAGATCCTGAAGTTAGTTGGGGGTTTAATTTCTACGACTCCCTGGATATGAATTTACTGATAACCTGGAACTTCTTGCTGGGATGAAGGGCTTTGAGCAGCGCGTGGCCTGGCTTCTTCCCAGACAGCACTCTCCCGGCATCTACTGTGTGTGCAGAGAGATTCCCAGACCTTCAACTTGAGGTCTGAGATAACTGCACTGACCAGAATCCCTCCTGGAAACAGAATATTCATTTTTTCTAACTAAAAGGATTCAGTTCAAATGTCAGCTGAGTCACCTGCTGATAGATAACTAATCTAACATTACAAAGAAACCGTTCTCAGTAAATAATTTGAATTTCTCTGTTCTGCTACAGTTCCAATCAAGACGGCCACTCAAGAAAAATCACGTTGCATTCTCACACACCCAAATCATCTGTTCTTCTCCGTGTGTTGGTATCACTTATTCAGTCCCTACTCCGGGCAGATGCTGTGCTGGGTGCAAAAATACTGACCAAGATAGAGAGGACACAGTCATCGCTCTTAACAGGCTTAAAATCAAGAGGAAGACAAGAGACACATGAAGATTTCACCTAGGACGGACAGTGAAAAGTGGGCATCACCGGATGTGTAGCAACGGAATATATCACCATGACCGAATACGGAAATGCAGCAGTTCGGAGACCTGGAGAACTAATGCCGCCTCGCCCCATCCCCCCACCCTGCCCTGCCCAGTGAAAGACCTGATGCTTCTCCCAGGCTGGTGGGGAAAGAAAGGGGAGCATGAAAAACATAAATTAAAGGAACCTAACCAAGCTCCTTATCTGCACATTTTAGATAAAAGACAAATCTATTTTCTTCCTTCAAATCAAGGTAAATGTGAAAAGAAATGATTTCTAGAGTTGGATGCTGTGGCTCCATTTCATAAAGCATCTCTAACCCAATGATAAATGATAAAGTCACTTGGGCAGTAGCCAGTAGCTCTCTCCTTCTGTTCTGAGATCTGCATCCAGATTTGAGCCTATGAGATGGCTTGGGTGATCTTAATTTGACAGTTGTCAACATTTCAAAATCATTGCCAAGTTCAACCAAACGGAAGTCTTTGATCAGGCCTGGCTCTGTGTGTGTGTGTGTGTGTGTGTGTGTGCGTGTGTGTGTGTGTGCCTGTGTTGTGTGTATCAGAGGGCTGCCAATCTGAGCCCGTATAATACACCTGTGCACCCTTCC
Organism: Phocoena sinus; assembly: GCF_008692025.1. Lineage (NCBI taxonomy): Eukaryota > Metazoa > Chordata > Mammalia > Artiodactyla > Phocoenidae > Phocoena > Phocoena sinus. The sequence goes on along the minus strand of NC_045776.1, from coordinate 2,802,736 downwards.
CCAGTCATGTCTCATTAGCATCCTCTCTACATGACGAGTTCTGTGGGAGGCAGAGAGAAAATGGCACTTCACCTTCAGTAAGTTTGGTCCAAGAGGGAGCAAAATTCGTAGATGAAAATTTTGGAGAGTGGATTCAATTAATGAAACATGAAAATCTAAGAAAATTGTTGCACAGAATATAAACTTTTACATAAAAAAGAAGAGGATATAATTGTGGACAAAATGGTTCATAGTAAGCATTCCTTTTTCAGTGCGTATATTTTTCAGCGCAAACATCTCAGTCTAAGCTAGACTTGAGAACAATTTAACTGATTCCATGTGAGCAGAAAAGCAACAGTGAAAGTAATGAAAATAATCAGGAAAATAACGAGACTTTTCTGAGATTTGCCATGTACGAGACACCTTATTTGAAAATGAAACTATTGGCACAGCAAACATGGATTCATCAGAGGGAAGTTATTGAAATAAAAATGCAAGGATATCTAAACTCTCCGCGTAGGGAACCCAGCTCTGAGCTGAGGAATCTTTCCCCTTTATTCTGTAATGTTTACTCATGCAGGACCTAAAGACCATTTCTATTCACGTCAAATATCATGAAAGCATGAACAGAAGAGGAAGAATATGTTTTTGAGACCTTCTTTCCCTTTTTTCTTGTTTCAATATATTGGGATGACTGTTTGCCAAAAATCAAAGTCTTCCATGAAAGTGTAGATGCGAAAATACAAGGCCTTGCCTGATAACAGTGGGTGAGAATAACATAAGTATCAAATAAATGTTTGTGAAATAAATCAGTGGATGGTCAAGGGCCATAAACAAATCCATATTGTTCCATAAAATGAAATAATATTGTTAAAAGCTGAGGGTTTTTAAATTTCTGGTTAATACTGTATTTCCAAAACCATCACCAGCTAAATCATGCTGAATCCTTACGTCATACAGATGTTTCAATTGCCTTTAATTTCCTGTAATCAGCTCATTGGAACAGTAACTAAGCAAAAGTTTATGGAAGGTTCTTGATCTTGGGACAGAATCATAATTAGAGCCTTGAAGAACTCAGTGTCCCTGGTCACACACTTTGTTGCATAGATGTGTTGGCCTCACTAGGGTCCGTCTGTCGAGACAGCTTAGAATTTCCCCTCTGCCTTTTTCACGTGGCCTTACATAGGTGGAACCTAGAGGTGAGAGATGCTCTTTAGAATCGCTCCACGATGGCTGTGTTCCTACCCCATGCTTCCATTGCAAGGGTCAAATCAGGTTCTGTGGAGGAAGAGAAGCCCATGAATTGTCTCAACAGTTTAGAGAAACACAGAGGTCTCTTCACAACCATTGCCCCATATTTCCTATCGGGGATAAGTGTTCATTTGAGTGCCTGCAGCCATGACTGGGTTTCAGAAATGTCCATCAGCAACAAGAAAGGTTGGTCCCCAGATGGCCAACGGACTCTGGGCGGAAGAGAGACCACGTTCCCTGTGCTAGAAGCTCTGTGTGTCAGAAGTAGAAGGAAGCTCGGACCTTCTGTTGCTCATCATACAGATTTGTGTGCCCAGACTTCTGTTGTTGTTGTTTTTAATTAAGCTTGTTATTGTGAGATGACTGCTCATTTGCATGCAGTTGTAAGAAACACTACAGAGATCCCATGTACCCTTTACCCAGTTTCCCCCAATGGTAACATCTTACAAAATGATGGTACCAGTAAGCACAACCAGGAAACTGACATGGGTTCAGTCAAGACACAGGACGAGTCCATCCCCGCCTCCCCCCATGCCGTGGCCCTTTTATCTACAACCAGGTTTCTGCAGCCCCACCCGCTCCTTTACTCCTGGCAAACCCTAATCTGCTCTCCATTTCTATGATTTTATCACATCAAGAATTTATGTAAAAGATGCACACGATTACAGACGCGAACTATTATTATAGGATGGATAAACAACAAGGTCCTACTGTACAGCACAGGGAACTACATTCAATATCCTGAGATAAACCATAAGGGAAAAGAAGATTAAAAAATGTGTATATATATATATATATATATATATATATATATATATATGTAGAACTAAATCACCTTGCTATACAGCAGAAATCAACACCACAGTGTAACTATACTTCAATTTAAGAAAAGAACGCATGTAAAGGAAATCAAACAGTACGTAACTTTTGGGATTGCCTTTTTTGACTCAACATAATCTCTGGAGATTCATCCAGGTAGTAGCATCAACAAAATCCCATTTTATTCCTGAATAATGTCCCATTGTGCAGGCGGACCACAGCTTGCCTAACTATTCAGCCACTGACAGACACCTGGGATGTTCCCAGTTTGGGATTATTACAAATAAAGCTACTCTGAACATCCATGTGTGACAGGGAAGAGCAAACCTGACTCCGCACTGGATCATTTCCTTTGCTGTAACCTTTGTATTCTATTGTTTTAGCTACAAGTTAATCACTAAAGGAATGTTGCCTGTGGCTTAAAGTATACATAATGGCCCATCTCCAGGAACCCTGCCTCCCATGCCTGTGTCTTAAGCTAAAATACCTTTGTTTAGCTCACAGGAAACATCCTGACCAGGCCCACCTGTGAATGGCTGCAGGAAAGAAGGAATGAACACATCCCCTGCGGAGTCTGACCGAAACCAGGAAGTATTTTAAGAAAATGTAGAAAGAGACTTACAGGTAATTTTTAATGTTGACAACTAATCAAAACTCTTTAAAAATACTGGTTTAAAGAAACTTCTGTGCCTTTTAAAAGAACTGAAAATAGGGACAAAAAATTCAAGTTGGCCCAGGTTCATAGCAGCTCTATGCAAAACAGCCGAAGTGAGATAGCACAAGTGTCCATCTACAGATGAATGGTCCATCCATACAATATTATCCCACAATAAAAAGGAAGTGCTAACACACGCAAAAATGTGGATGAACTTGCATCGGCCTGATACCAAAACCTCTGCGCGGCCAGGAGTGGAGACCCCAGAGCGGAGCCCACCCCCCGCCCCCAGACTCCCAGGGCCACCGGAAGAAGCCTGGGAGCCTCGGGTGGAGGTGAGCACGGAGCCCACTGTTTACTGCTGTGCCCATAGTTTGACTCCCAGGCTGGTGTAAACCGGGAAACAGACGCCAATCAACTTGCTCTTTTGTGCAGGAACTGGCTCACGTGCCCGCTCCAGGCCCCTCCCTGAAGCCTGGGGGTCACTGGAAAGAGCGGAAGGGCTTCTTAGGCTCATTATCGAAAGCCAATGTTAGCACAGCTTTGTGGGTTCCTTGGGGGTGTGGGGCCTTTAGGGACTTTCCACCCCCTCACTTGTTCCCATAAACCAATTCTTCTCCCTATCGTGCGCCACTCCTTCTCCCTATCGAAACCAATTCTTCTCCCTATCGTGCGCCACTCCTTCTCCCTATCGAAACCAATTCTTGGAGTTTTTCAGTTGACGGGGACTTGCCAGACAGCGGGTAATTTTCCAGTTGCCCGTAACAGGTATACGCCCTAACCGCCACAATGAACAGACAACTATAACGGCCAGAAGGTGGGACAAAAGTTCCTAAGCCAATGAATTCAAAAGTCACCACATTTACCCAATCATTGTGAGAATATACCCGCCCTATGAGTAAATAAACCTATAAAAAGTATGTGATTCCGCTTTTAGGGGTTCCCCATCGGCCTCCTGCGTGAGGTTCAGGGAACCCCGGTGCATCGGCTCCTAATAAACCTCTTGCGTGTTGCAACGGCTCTCGACTCTTGGCGGTTCTTGGGCGAGTTGGAATCCCTCGTAGACCGCTTGGGTCTAACATTTGGGGGCTCGTCCGGGATCCCCACTCGCCCCCGGGTCACAAGAACATCGGGAGTCGGAGGTATCAGGTAGGCTCGAGCCCAATTGTCTGTTTGTTTGTCGTTTGTTTGTTGCTAGCCGCCATTAGGAAAAAGCCGTGTGAACCGGCTTGCTGTGGAATCTGTATTGGACTCCTGGCTAGGCAGACGTGCCGAAAGCTGGTGTCCACGGGCCCCGGGGGACGCCCTGGTGGTCCATCTGGAAGGAGAAACAAATTTTGTCTCCCCTTCATCTGGTTCTGGCAGGTTATATAAGCTGCCATCTGAATTTGAGTTGGTTTCGGGTTTAAGTTCGCGGCGGCTGGTTCTGGCAGGTTATATAAGCTGCCATCTGAATTTGAGTTGGTTTCGGGTTTAAGTTCGCGGCGGCTGGTTCTGGCAGGTTATATAAGCTGCCATCTGAATTTGAGTTGGTTTCGGGTTTAAGTTCGCGGCGGCTGGTTCTGGCAGGTTATATAAGCTGCCATCTGAATTTGAGTTGGTTTCGGGTTTAAGTTCGCGGCGGCAATATCAATGTGTGTCTTTTGAAATTTTATTGTTTTTCTGTACTATTATCTTTCTTTTGACGGACGACAATGGGACAAACTATGACGACTCCTCTTTCTCTTACCCTAAGCCACTGGACCGAAGTTAGGGCTAGGGCCCACAACCTTTCGGTAGAAGTAAGGAAAGGAAAATGGCAAACGCTGTGTACCTCTGAGTGGCCTACATTTCAGACAGGGTGGCCACCCGAAGGATCTTTTTTGTTAGATAAGGTTGGGCTAGTCAAGTCTAGGGTCTTTAACACAGGACCCCACGGACACCCAGACCAGATACCATATATCTTGGTCTGGGAAGATCTAGTTCTCTCCCCGCCTCCGTGGGTCCGGCCCTTTGTTTCCTCAACAGGCACGTCTGCATGCGCTCCAGCACAATCGGAGATATTGGCCCTGAAGAAAACCCCAGACACGGAAAAGTCATCTGCTGCCCCGGACCCGCCAAAGGCGATATATCCTGACCTGCAGTCTGATTTGCTTCTTCTAGATTCCCCACCTCCTTATCCTCCGGCCCTAAATCCCATGTCGCCCCTAGGACCCCCAGCTTCACAACCCTCCACACCAGTAGGGCCACCTGTTATGGCGGAAAGGGGGGGTCCCTCGGCGGGCACCAGAAGCCGGAGGGCTGTTTCCCCGGATTCTACTGCTTTACCCCTTAGAGAATATGGCCCCCCCGATAACCACGGGAATAGGCCCCTTCAATACTGGCCCTTTTCCTCCGCAGATCTTTATAATTGGAAGATGCATAACCCTACTTTCTCTGAAAACCCACAGGCTCTTACTGCTCTAATAGAGTCTCTTGTCTTCTCCCACCAACCCACCTGGGATGATTGTCAACAGCTCCTCCAGACTCTCCTCACAACTGAGGAGAGGCAACGGGTTCTCCTGGAGGCTAGAAAGAATGTGTTAGGCGCCAATGGACAACCTACCCAGTTGCCTAATGAGATTGATGCCGGTTTTCCACTCGTCAGGCCGAATTGGGACTTTAATACCCTGGAAGGTAAGGAGCACCTGAAAATGTATCGCCAGGCTCTGGTGGCGGGTCTCCATGGAGCGGCCAGGCGCCCCACGAATTTGGCTAAGGTAAGAGAGGTAACTCAGGGGCCCCAGGAATCGCCAACCGTGTTCCTAGAACGCTTAATGGAGGCTTTTAGACGATTCACTCCTTATGATCCAACCTCTGAGGAACATAAGGCCACCATAGCAATGGCCTTTATTGACCAGGCGGCCCCTGATATTAGAAAGAAGTTACAAAGGCTGGATGGCCTACAAGGTTTCTCCCTTCAGGACTTAGTAAAAGAGGCAGATAAGGTATATAATAAGAGGGAGACAGAAGAAGAAAGAGAAGAAAGAAAGCAGAAGGAACAAGAGGCTCGTGAGGTAAGATGAGATAAGAGGCAAGAAAGACATTTGAGTAAGATACTGGCCACTGTAGTCAGAGGAGGAAACAGTAGAGACAGAAATAGACAGGAAGGGCGAACAACGGATAGAAGGCGGCCATTAGACAAGGACCAATGTGCCTACCGTAAAGAAAAAGGTCATTGGGCAAGAGAATGCCCTAAAAAAAGGAACGGGGGAAGGATCACTAAGCCTTTTCATCTGTACGTGGCCGAGAATAAAGGTATTGCAAAGGGAGTACTAACTCAGAAACTGGGCCCCTGGAATCGCCCGGTTGCGTACCTATCAAAGAAATTGGATCCTGTGGCAGCAGGATGGCCCGCCTGTTTAAAAATAATCGCCGCGGTGGCCGCTTTGGTCAAAGATGCTGACAAACTGACTTTGGGGCAGAACCTAACGATAACAGCCCCCCATGCATTAGAAAGTGTAATTCGCCAGCCACCCGACAGATGGCTAACAAATGCCAGGATGACTCATTACCAAGCCCTGCTGTTAAACTCAGATCGTATTAAGTTTACCTCAGCCACAGGACTCAACCCGGCCACCTTGCTACCCGACCCTGACCTGGAAAGCACTACCGTCATCCATGATTGTCAGGAAGTACTGGCTGCAGCACACCGTAGCAGACCAGACTTGATGGATCAGCCCCTCCCCAACGCCGACGTTACCTGGTTTACTGACGGAAGCAGTTTCCTAGAGGAAGGTAAGCGTCGGGCGGGAGCTGCCGTGGTAGACGGGAAAGAGGTCATCTGGGCAGCCGCATTACCGCAAGGGACATCGGCCCAACGGGCTGAACTAATCGCCATGACTAGAGCATTGGAACTAGCAGAAAACAAAAAAGTAAACATCTATACGGACAGTAGATACGCATTTGCTACCGCCCAGGTCCATGGGGCCATTTACCAACAAAGAGGGTTGCTCACCTCGGCGGGCAAAGAAATTAAAAACAAAGAAGAAATAGTGGCACTGCTAGCTGCCCTCATGCTCCCCACTAAAGTCAGCATCATTCATTGCCCCGGACACCAGAAGGACAATACCCCGGTGACAAGAGGCAACAACATGGCAGATAGGGTGGCACGAGAAGTGGCTCTATGGGAAATCATACTAGAACTATCAGATGAGAGTCCTGGGAAACCAAATGATAGGGGAACAAGTACCCCAGCCATAACTAAAGGAACATTATCTCCTCAACAAGCAAAATCCATGCTACAACAGATTCACAGATGGACACACTTGGGAACCAAAAAGATGATGTCCCTACTACACAAGACAGGTTATGATACCCCTGGACTAACTAAATTAGCTGAGCAGATTGCACGAGAGTGCATTCCATGCCAACAGGTAAACTCCCATAAAGGAAAACTTGAGGTCGGAAAAAGGCTCAGAGGAGACCGCCCAGGAGCCTATTGGGAGGTCGACTTCACTGAAATACGCCCTGGAAGGTACGGTAACAGGTATCTTCTAGTTTTTATAGATACCTTCTCAGGATGGGTAGAAGCTTTCCCGACGAAGAAGGAGACAGCTACTGTGGTGGCCAAAAAGATCTTAAAAGAAATTTTCCCCCGGTTCGGGGCACCAAAGGTAATAGGATCAGATAATGGTCCCGCCTTCGTCGCCCAGGTAAGTCAGGGTGTGGCCAAATACCTGGGGACTGATTGGAAATTACATTGTGCCTATAGACCCCAGAGTTCAGGACAGGTAGAGAGAATGAATAGAACTCTAAAAGAGACCCTAACTAAATTGTCCATAGAGACTGGCGGTACAGATTGGACGGTGCTCCTTCCCTTAGCCCTGTTCCGGGCTAGAAATACCCCCTCCCGCTATTATCTTACTCCATTTGAAATACTATACGGGGCCCCACCTCCTCTTTTCACGCTAAGGGAGAAATTAAGTCCTGACTGCCAGAATAACACTGACTTATGTGCTAGGCTGTTGGGACTCCAGTTGGTCCAAAAGGAGGTGTGGTCCCAGCTGGCAGAGGCTTACCGGCCAGGAACACCAGCAGAGGCTCATCCCTTCCAAGTCGGAGATTCCGTGTACGTCCGTCGGCACCGAACCCAGACTCTAGAGCCTCGGTGGAAAGGACCATACATCGTCCTGCTCACCACCCCCACGGCTATAAAGGTAGACGGCATCGCTGCGTGGATCCACGCTTCACACGTGAAGGCCGCACCAGCATCTGCAACATCGGAATGGCGAGCCCAAAAGACCAGCAACCCGCTCAAGCTCAAGCTTCTGCGATCATCAGATTTATAACTTTAACTCTGTTACCCCTACTGACTGTGAGTAATTTTAGTCCTCACCTGCCCCAGCATTTAACCTGGCAGGTAATTTCCCAAACTGGAGATGTAATATGGTCTGTTAGCCATACTGCTGCTCCTTGGACCTGGTGGCCAGACCTTTTCCCCGATGTTTGTAAATTAGCCATAGGAGCTCCCAATTGGGACACAGCACACTCCCATGATCGTCAAAATGCCCCATCCATACCCGGTCGGGCCGGCCAATACGGCTGCCAAAACTCGGGTACGCGACAGAAACTTAGCAACCCTACCTTTTATGTATGCCCGGGATTTCATCGCCATAGGTCCCTAAATTATCAATGTGGGGGAAAGGAACATTTTTATTGTAAAAGCTGGGGGTGTGAAACCACAGGAGACACCTATTGGAAGCCCACCTCTGGCTGGGACTTTATTAAGGTGACAGCCAATTATACACACCCAACCAACCCCTTAACTTATAGGCCTGAATGTACTAAATGGTGCCATCCCCTTAAGATCTCTTTTACTGAACCAGGAAAAAAAGATAAAAAACTGGATAAATGGCCATTCATGGGGAATCAGGTTTTATAAAGAAGGATATGATGATGGATTACTAATGACCATCAAACTAAAAATTAAAACCCCTACTCCAGTTCCTATAGGCCCCAACCCTGAGATAGGGCACTCTTTGCTACCTTTGGCCCCTCCCACAGCGTTACCAGAGATAAGAAACCAAACTTCTGAGCCAAAAGGAATAACAATCAAGCCCAAGACCCCCCGGGACCGAATGCTCTCATTGGTCCAGGCGGCTTTTGAGGTTTTAAATGCCACAAACCCGGAGGCTACCAAATCATGTTGGCTTTGCTATGCTGCTCCTCCCCCTTATTATGATGCTATAGGATATAATTCTAATTATAATAATGTTAACACTCCAGATCAATGTCGATGGAAACAAGAAGGAAATAGTAAATTGACCCTGGCCTCAGTATTAGGAAACGGTACATGTGTAGGAACGCCCCCCTCGTCCCACCGACATCTTTGTGCCAATTTAAGCCTCCCACAGGGCTCAGGGTATCTCCTCCCTCCTCCGGATGGATGGTGGGCATGTAACACAGGATTGACCCCCTGCATTTCTTTAGAGGTCCTTAAAGCTTCAATCGATTTTTGTGTGTTAGTTCAGCTGGTCCCCAGACTCATTTATCATTCAGATTCATCCTTTCTAGATGAATATGAGGGCAGAGGAAGGTTTAAGAGGGAACCCATAACACTCACCCTGGCTGTACTCCTAGGACTAGGAATGGCAGCCGGGGTAGGAACGGGTACAACAGCCCTCATCCAACAACCCCACTATTATGATGCCTTAAGGCAAGCTGTAGATGTTGACCTCCGGGCATTAGAAAGTTCCATAACTCAGTTAAAAGAATCCCTCACCTCGCTTTCAGAGGTGGTAATGCAAAACAGGAGGGGATTAGATCTGCTGTTCCTTAAGGAGGGCGAACTATGTGCTGCACTAAAAGAAGAATGCTGTTTTTATATTGATCATTCTGGGGCTATTACCAAAACTATGGACAAACTTAGGGAGCGCCTGGACAAAAGACAACAGGAAAGGAAAAATCAAAAAGGATGGTTTCAATCGTGGTTTGATAAATCTCCCTGGCTTACTACTTTAGTTTCCACCTTGTTAGGGCCCCTCATTATTTTATTGTTGCTCTTAACTTTTGGACCATGCATTCTGAATCGCCTGATAGCCTTTATTAGAGAACGCATTAGTACGGTACAAGTTTTAATGCTAAGGCAACAATACCAAAACTCGCAAAAAGAAACTGAAATTCCATGATTGAAATTAGTTACAAAAAAAAAGGGGGGAATGTGGGGCCTTTAGGGACTTTCCACCCCCTCACTTGTTCCCGTAAACCAATTCTTCTCCCTATCGTGCGCCACTCCTTCTCCCTATCGAAACCAATTCTTGGAGTTTTTCAGTTGACGGGGACTTGCCAGACAGCGGGTAATTTTCCAGTTGCCCGTAACAGGTATACGCCCTAACCGCCACAATGAACAGACAACTATAACGGCCAGAAGGTGGGACAAAAGTTCCTAAGCCAATGAATTCAAAAGTCACCACATTTACCCAATCATTGTGAGAATATACCCGCCCTATGAGTAAATAAACCTATAAAAAGTATGTGATTCCGCTTTTAGGGGTTCCCCATCGGCCTCCTGCGTGAGGTTCAGGGAACCCCGGTGCATCGGCTCCTAATAAACCTCTTGCGTGTTGCAGCGGCTCTCGACTCTTGGCGGTTCTTGGGCGAGTTGGAATCCCTCGTAGACCGTTTGGGTCTAACAGGGGTTTGTCCCAGGATGACGACCAGAGACTGGAGAAAGGGGCAGAGGAGGTGAGGATGCCTGGCTTGGAGCTCAGCATTCCCCGCTCGCATCTGCTGCCTCTTTGGGGCTGCAGTTTGAAGCCACATTAAAAGAAATGAGTTCAACGCTCCCCGAACTGGTCAGGCTATGCATTTGGTCTCTCCTATCCCTCTTTCCAAAGACGGCTAAACTACAACTACTAGACCAACTGTCCCAGATGTACAAGAAGGTACAGTGTTTTCAAAAGCTCCTCAGAGAGAGGTATTCTATCATTTCCCAATCTTATTAACACTCAGTATTTCCACAATTGTTTTCCTGTGTCTCCTTCTTTAACTAATAGTTTTCATATATTTGTTTATTTGTTTCATTTCTCAAGATCTTTTACTATTATGGGTAAACTTTGCAATGATCCCAGCCAGCTCACAAAATAAATTATCTTAGGTTACTCTCAAAACAATTGACCCAACTGTCATTCATAAAGAGTCTTCATGCCATTAGCCCGTGATAAGTATCTTTGAAGTAGGTAGAGTGAAAACTATTTTCTTAGCCTCTAAGAGAGGAAACTTAGGAAACTGGGGTTGTAGAAATGAAGGGTAGATTTCCTTTCCCTACAAATAACTGTTTGTGTACACATCCTTCAAATAGCAGAGCCAGATATGTAAATAATTGCACTTGTGAGAGGTTATTTACAGAAAAACATCTGTTCTATCTGGGGTCAAGATACAGAAGAAAAGTAAATTCACTTCCTAGTCTTTGTACAGAGCAAAAAGATATCATTTCTGAGGTCTCTTATATCCTATGTGCTTTACTTGCCATCTTTAGTTATCATAATAACCTTATAAATTAGTCGGTTTTGATCCCATTTTACAGAGAAACTGGGGCTGAGAACTTGCTCAAGGTCACATAACTTGTCATCGTCTCTCTGCCTAACCCAGGACCTGGGTGGCACGATGCCCTTTGATTGACAGGCAAATGTACCAGTTAGCTATGCCCCAGGGAGGACCACACATTGATAATAGTGTGGATTACTCTATCTGAATCTGAAAGTTTTAACATTTTTTCTTATATGAGACTTCTACTTAGTTACCTCGACCTTTCCTAGAGAAAGTGTGTGTGTGTGATCTTATTTTCTATAATCACTCAAAGTGAATGTTTGTTCAAGACCAGAAAAACCAAGTGACCTGGCACTAAGCCTCCTTCAGGTTTAATTTCATATTTCTTTGCTCTGATTCCCAAACTGGCTGTATGTTAGAATCACTTAAGGTACTGAAAAACACAATGCTTGGGCACATTCCCCAGAAATTGTAATTCAGTATAAAACAATGTAGAAGAATTTCTTATGAAGCAAAAATAGTTTTCAAAAATGAATTTAAAGGGCTTCCCTGGTGGCGCACTGGTTGAGAGTCCGCCTGCCGATGCAGGGGACACGGGTTCGTGCCCCGGTCCGCGAAGATCCCACGTGCCGCGGAGCGGCTGGGCCCGTGAGCCACGGCCGCTGAGTCTGCGCGTCCGGAGCCTGTGCTCCGCAACGGGAGAGGCCACAACAGCGAGAGCCCCCCCCCCCAAAAAAGAACTTAAAAGCATTTATTCTTGTTCTGTATACCTGCATAACAGGAAATGCCAAATAAATTTTCAGGCTGAAGATAAATGACACCAGACGGACACCAGAAGGAAGAACTTGCACTAGAAATGATTGTATGTTACTGTAAAAAGTTATAATTTTATTTTTAAATTCATTTAAGACATGTGACTATTTAAAGCAAATATTATAGCAAGTATTATAGGGATAATGACATACGTAGTTGTAATATATAATAACTATGGCACAAAGTTACAATATGTAACAATAGTGTAGTGTCGAAAACTATACTATTGTACATTTCTTACTTATTATGTAAAATAGTATAATATTAACCTAAGCAGAATGTTATTAAAGATGCATTGTAGTCTCTAGAACAACCACTAATAAATGATGCAAAGTGCTATAGTCAAAAAGCCAACTGAGGAGTTACATAACCCAAAATAAGGCAGAAATGGAGGAATAAAGAGAAAAAAAACCTCAGAAAACCAAAAACAAAAGAGTAAACCTAAACCACATAATATTAGTAATTACACTGGATGTAAATGGATTAACACTCCAGGTAAAAGGCAGAGATTCTGAGACTGGATTGAAAAATAAATAAATAAGACCCAACCCTGTTCTGGCTACTAGAGATATCCATAAATATAAAAGGAAATATAAACATACAAGCTGAAAGTAAGAGGATGGAATATATATTATTATCAAAATAAGCTGCAATGGCTACACTGATATCAGAAAAAAATAGAGTTTGAGACAAGGAGTATTATCAGGATAAAATACCTTTTCATCATGATAAAAGGATCCATTTATCAGGAAGACAAAATAACTATAAATATGCACATACTGAATGAAAGAGCTTCCAAATACCTGAAGCAAAAACTGGCAGAACTAAGTGGAAAAACAGATGCAAGTACAACCATAGTTGGAGATTTTACCACCACTTTCTTAGTAATTTATTGTACAATTAGATAACACAGTCAACCACACAGTAACTATAGACTGCACACTCTTTGAACTATACATGGATAGTTCATCAGGATCGACCATATGCTGGGCTGTAAAACATGTCTCAGCACATTTAAAGGGACCAAAGTCTCATAGAGCATGTTCTGTTACCACAATGTGGTTAAATTAAACGTCAGTAAAGTAACTGCAAAGCTCTGGTTTGGGAAAGCAAGTGTGATGGCTACTTTTATGTGTCAACTTGTCTGGGCCATGGTGCCCAGATATTTGGTCAAACCTTATTCTGGATGTCTCTGTGAGGATGTTTTTGGTTGAGATTTACATTTAAATTGGTGGGCTTCGAGTAAAGCAAAGTGCCCTCCATCACGTATATGCCTCATCCGTCAGTTGAAGACCTGAATAGAACAGGTTGACCACTCCCTCCCGAGCACAGGAGAGTCCTCTAGCAGATGGCCTTCAGACTTCATCTGAAACGTCAGTTCCTCCTGGTTCTAGAGCACACAGCCTGTGGACTCAAATCACAGCTCTCTCCTTGTTACTGAGTCCAAGCTCGCTCTGCTAGCCGCAGGACAGGCCAATGAATTGGAGGCGAGGTGTTGAGGCCAGGAAAATGACTTTATTCAGAAAGCTGGCAGACTAGCGTCTCTGAAAAACCATCTTATTGGGGTTTGGATGCTGGTTTCTTTTATAGCGCAGAGATGGGGAGGAGATGAGGAAGTAAAGTAAAAAGGTCGTAAGTTTTGCAGATGTCCCCTGGAATGGCCAGCTTCGGGGAGGGATGTGTTAATTTCTTCTATCCTGCAGCCAGCCACAGGTGGACAGGGTCCGGAGGTACAAAGGCACTTTGGTTTAACATTCAGGCAGAGGGGCAGGGTTCCCTGAGGCAGCCCATTATGTATGATTATATAACAAAAGCAAGGAAAAACAAAGGTTAAAGTCAAAGACACAGACCAAACATGGAGTCCGATTTAGCTCTTTCCTGTTACATCCCCACTCTCCAGCCTGCCGACCACCCCCATCAGATTTTTGGACTCACCAAAATCATTTATAAGCCATGATGTGAGATATATAGATAGATAGATAGATATAAATATCCTGTTTCTCTGGAGAACCTTGACTAATACAGCAGGTGACACATGTCAATACATTTTAAAATAACAATAAGACTCAATATAAAGGAAATTAGAAAATATTTTGAACTGAATGATAATAAAAAGTATAATTAATTTGCTAGAGTGGCTCACAGAACTCTGGAAAGAGTTTACTTGCTATTTACCAGTTTTTCATAAAAGGATGTGATGAAGGATATGGATGACCATCCAGAAGGAAGAGACACATAGGGATGCTAAGTGGAAAGGGGCTGAGCTTCCACTCCCTTTCTGGGCTAGCCACCCTCTCAACACCTGCACATGTTCACCCTCCTGGAATCTAATCAAATCCCACACTTTGGGGATTTTTATGTGGGCTTCATCATGTAGGCATGATCAGTCATGGATTCATCTCCAGCCACTGTCCCCTCTATGGAGAAAGGGGGGCTGGGATGAAAATTCCAAGCTTCTAATCTCGGATTGGTCTTTCTGGTGACCGACCCCTATCCAGGAGCCCACCAAGACTCACCTCCTTAGAAACAAAGACACTGTTATCACCCAGATTATTCTCAGGATTTAGGAACTCAGTGTCAGAAACCAAGATCAAAGACCAAATATTAGGATAAAAGATTCTCCTAGTGGTCTTATCACTTGGGAAATTACAAGGGTTTTAGGACCTCTTGCCAGGAATTGGAGGCATATATATATATATATATATATATATATATATATATATATATTCTATTACCTCAAATTATCAAAACTTCTCATAAAGAAAATCTCAAGCCCACATTTTTTCACCAGTCAGTTCTATCAAATATTTACAAAAAAATTTAAACCAATTTTATATAAGCTCTTTCAGAAATACAGGATAGATCATTTCCCAAAGCATTTTATGAGACCAAGATAATTATCATAACAAAACTTTTAAAGACATGAGAAAAGAAAAGTACAGATTAATATCTCACATGGACACAAAAATTATTAATACAATTGAGCAAATTAAATCCAGAAATATATAAAAAGTAGAGATATGCAATGTTCATGAGTTAGAATCCTCCATATTGTTAAGAGATCAATTTTCCACAAATTCATGTATAGATTTAGTTCATTCCAAATCATACTCTCACCATGTTTTTCAATAGAAATTCACAAACTGCTCCTAAAATGTATACAGAAGTGCAAAGAACCCAAACGGTTATAAAAAAAAAAATCTTGAAAAAAAAATGAACAAATCTGATTCTAACACTACCTGACTTCAAATATTGTTATAAAGCTACAGTAATCAAGAGGGTATAGTGTTGGCATAAAGAGAGGAAAAAGGGTTTCTTCAAAAATACATAGATTCCCAAAGGAGACCCACACTTCTGTAATCAAATAGTTTTGAAAAGGACATTCAAATAATTAAATGGGGAAAAGAAAAGTCTTTTTTTAATGGTTCTGCAAAAATCGGAAAAAAAAATTGTTGAAATAAATAGGGACCCTCAACCTTATGCCTTACACTATGCACAAAAATTAATTTGAGAAGCAGCATGGACCTAGGACACTAGAAGGTGATAACTATAAAGGAGAAACAAGATGAATTAGCCTTCAGCAAAACTGAAAACTTCGGCTCATCAAGGGGTGGAGGGAGGTCCAAGCGGGGGGGGGGGGGGGGGGGGGGGGGATATAGGTATACATATAGCTGATTCACTTCCTTGTACAGCACAAACTAACGCACCATTGTAAAGCAATTATACTCCAATAAAAAATTGAAACTATAAAAAAAAAATCACCATAGGCTAGAGGAAAAGACTTAAAAACAAATGTCTGATGATGTATTTGTCTCCAGAACATACAAATAACTCTTTCAAGTTAATAATGAGGCAAATACACTTTCTTTAATTCTTTAATCATACTTTCCTTCCATCTTTAGACCTGATTTCCTTTAGTTCTTTGAACTTACTTGTAATAGCTAATTTAAAATCTTTGCCTAGAAAGTCCAATATCTGGGCCCCTTCAAGAACCATTTTTTTCCCCCTTTATATGGGCCACACTTTCCTGTATCTTTGCATGTCTTCTGAAATTTCGTTGAAAGTGGATATATTGGGACTTCTCTGGTGATCCAATGGTAAAGAATCTGCCTTACACTACAGGGGGCATGGGTTCAATCCCTGCTCAGGGAACTAAGATCCCACATGCCACGGGGCAGCTAAGCCCACGTGCCACAACTACTGAGCTTGAGCGCCTCAACTAGAGAGCCTGCATGCTGGAAACTACAAAGTCCACACACTCTGGAACCCATGAGCCACAACTACAGAGCCCACGCACCCTGGAGCCTGTGCACCGCAACTAGAGAGAAGCCCACGTGCTGAAACAAAGAGCCCACATGCCTCAGTGAAGATCCCGCATCCCACCACTAAGATCCGATGCAGCCAAAAATAAATAAAATAAATAAATGATAAATAAATCTTTAGAAAAGTGGATATTTTACATCATGTTATATAACAACTGTAAAAACCAGAATGCGCACACACACACGTTTTGTTGTTTTGCTTTTCTTTCTTTGCATAGTGATTCCTGGGCTAATTCTTTAAAATCTGTATCCTTTTTAGTGTGTGGCCAATGGAGTATCTGTTCAGTTAGCTTAGTAGTCAGTTAATAATTGGTAAGGTTTCTTTAGGTGCCTTAAACCGTAAGGTTCCACTGTTTGACAAGGAGCTCTGCACAGCTTGGGGCATGATTTCAAGGCTCAGGCTGTGGAGGGGCTTGTCTTAGCCTTCACTTAGGGCTTGCATATGAGCTCAAGGTCATTCAGAGGTGAAAGGCTGGGTGGCTCTCAGGCCTTCCTTGGTGATGCACACAGCCCTGCACATGTGTGTGACCTTGTAGTTTACCAAGAATATAACAGCTTTCCAAAGCCCCCATGGACATTTCATACCAAGGATCTTCCTTTCCAAATGGTATCACAGCCTTAGGCAGCTATGTCATTGAACAGTTACAGCTGATTGTTTTTTCAGTAAATACCCTGAGGACAGAGCTTTTCCTGCAGGGTGAGCTCTGAGTCAAGTCAAATGATAACAATATGTTCATGGGGCTTTTCCAGGGAGCTGTGGGGCAGGTCGAGTAGTGGCAATGAATTCCAAACCTGCTTGGTCTCCTTTGATAGCTACCAGGCTGCTGGTTTCCACAGCAACCATGGTTGCATGGCTTCTGGTGTTCAAGGCTACTATGGGGCTCGGGAGATTTACAGGAGGAGGACGTGTTCTACCACAAACCCCATCATTCTAACTGAGTCTCAGTCGTTTTTCTTTAATACATGCCCCTCAGATTGTTGCAAATCCTTGGTTAATTTCTGGAGTTCTGAAGAAGTTGATTTTGACCATTTTGCATGCCCCCCCCCCTTTTTTATTGCTTTTATTTCCTTTTTTTTTTTTTGCGGTACGCGGGCCTCTCGCTGTTGTGGCCTCTCCCGTTGCGGAGCACAGGCTCCGGACGCGCAGGCTCAGCGGCCACGGCTCACGGGCCCAGCCGCCGCTCCGCGGCATGTGGGATCTTCCCAGACCGGGGCACGAACCCGTGTCCCCTGCATCGGCAGGCGGACTCTCAACCACTGCGCCACCAGGGAAGCCCTTTTTTTTTTTTTTTTTGCTTTTATAGAGGCGTGGCATATTACTTTCCCATTGCTGCAAATTAGCACAAATGAGGTAGCTTAAAACCACGCAAATATATGATCTTAGCTCTGAAGACCAAAAGTCTGAAAGGAGTCTTTCAGGACTAAAATCAAGATGTTAGTAAGGTTGAATTCATTCTGTAGGCTCTAGGGGGAAAATCTGTTTTCTAGAATTTTCTAGTTTCTAGCAGCTACACACATTCCTTGGATGGTGGTCACCAATCACACCTCTGCAACCTCTGCTTCCACCGTCACATCTCTTTCTCAGATTCTGACTCACCTGTCTCCCTCTTCCACACTTACATGACCCGTGATTATACTGCTCCCCTCCCCAGAGAATCAAGATCATCCCTCAACTCAAGATCCTTGACTTAATCATATCTGCAAAACCCCTTTTGCCGTGTAAATTAACATATTCACAGATTCCAGGAATTAGAACATGACCATCTTTGGGGAGCCATTATTCTGTCTGCTACAGACAAATCTAAGGAGGTCTTCAGTCTGTCCTTCCAGAAGTCCTGCCCCTATATCTCCATTCTTAACCATATAATTCCATAGAGTTGATTCTATCCTCCGACTCACGGAAGAGCACTGCCCCAGGCCTGTGCTGACTACGTGTATCAGTCAGCTCTTACTTGGTCATTCCTCATAAAAAATGATCCCAAAGATTGCAGCTGCTTACAGCAACAGTGATTTATTGCTGTCCATGTTATATGTTATGATGGGTCTACTGTAGTTCTACCTATCTCTGCTCAGCTGTCTTTTTTATTCTGTCATCCCAGCTAAAAAGAATTCCTCACCTGGGCCATGTCAGTAATATCGTTTTTCCTTGACCTAAAACAGTAATGCTCAATCAGAGGTTATTTTGTCACCCAGATTCAAAATTTGACTACAAGTGCATATGTATAGGGAGGACATTTTGCATCTCTGAATAAAATTATAATTTGCTCTGGTTCTGGAGGATAACTTTAGAAAAAAACTGTAACAACCAAGATGAAGCTTCTTTCCAGTTGACCCATTCAGCATTTTGTTCACATGATTGAGATTTTCCAGCACCACAATAAGTAGGTACAATTATAATGAAGAAAGAATTGAAGGGAAGATACAAATCTGAAACATCTATTGTCTCCAGTTACTTCTTTAGTTCTAAGAAAATAAACTATATGAATGTTTGAATTAAGGAGGAACAGAAAGAACCCTGGAACAAATGTGAGCTCAGGAGGATAAATGGATCATTTGGACAGAATAGTCTAAATTTCTTATGCAAAAAGAATTTACCAAGCCCATGTATTTGCTCAATGCATGGATTCCTCAAACACTTAGGAAGATCCATGCACATAATCCCAAATTATTTGCCCTGAGATTGTATTATACAGATTTTGTAGCACATTCGCTATCAAAGTGAAGTTCTGTTCAAGCTAATGGTAAAGTTTTCTTGCATTGTTCCAAAGCAAAAACCCCAGATGATAAAACCTCAGGCTGGGATGAACGTTGTACTGCGTAGAGTCCACAGAAATGGTCTGCCTGTGCAGAGGTAGAATTTGAATGTAATTTATTTTCTCAAGACACAGTCTCAGATTGAAATATTATGCAGCCTCACATATGTAAGTGTGGAATATTATGTATGTATTGTTATGTTCCACCAATAAATTCAAGTTAAAAAATGGAACAAATCAAACACAAAGATTAATTCACTCTGAAAGACTAAGGGTAAATCTAGGTGTAAACCTTTTCTTAGCATGATTTTGGTGATGACCATTTTTCTTCACCCAAAGGATCAAGAATCTAGCTTTACGGGGGCAAGAGGTTCATTCCTCGCCTGCTTCAAGTTGCCTGGTCTGGTGCCAGCCAGGCTCGAGTCACGCTATAAATGCTTACTGAATCTAAACACAGGTCTACACAAGGAGCACTGAGCCTACACAGTAGACTAAACGTTCGCTTCTCCCTAAGGACGTGGGTTGTGGAGGATTGAGGCCAACGTGACGGTTTTCGTGGAAATGTCTAACAGAGGAGTCCTGTCCTTGAAAAACGGAAGGAACAACATAAGGAGACTTGTGTGATTCACTCCTAATCTGACCAAAGGAAATGCCTTCCCTCTCTCTCCTCGCCTATATTTCATTGGTCCTGTAATGTACCTGGAAGAGTTCTCTTTAGGGTAAGAAGGTGGATTCCATGTGGGCTGCAGGTTGAAACCAAGCAGGGGCCCGTGGGGCTCCTGGGCACAAAAGCTTTTCTGTGTACCCCGGTTTCTTGATTATAGGAAATAGGCATCATTCAGCCTCCAAGACCTTCCCTGAGTTCCAATGGGCAGGTTCAAAGAGTTGCTAATTAGGGAAGGGAGGGGATGCAGTCAAGAGAAACAATAATGCAGCCTTGGGGAGGGTCCCGGTCCCCCCTCAAGGGATACACAGAACAATATCTTCGAGCTGTTTTGCAGCTGGAGGGGGGTGGGAGAAGTTAACTGTTTGCTGCCCACAGGCACTGCAGACCCGAGACTGGTGGAACCAGAAGGTTGATGATGCTGACTCCCAGTTACCTCACTACCAGCCAGTCAGGAGAATGTCCACGAGCGGACCACGCCCTCTTTGAACCGTGGCTATAAAACTCCTCACGACCCCCTCCAGGTCGGGACACACAGTTTTGAGGGCGTGAGCCCGCTGTGGTCCCCTTTGCCTGCAAAAGCAATAAAGCTACTCTTTTCTACTTCACCCAAAACTCTGTCTCTGAGATTTAATTCAGTGTCAGGGAACAGAAGCCAGATTCGGCTTCAAGGTCAGCTGTTATTCACACTCCGAGGCCCGGAATGAATGATTCTGACCTAAAAGGCCAGGAGGGGTTTCTCCATTAAAAGTCAAACTGCTCAGCGAGTGCCTTGATTTCAGAGGTACAGCCTAGAGAATCCAACTGTGAGGTGGCTCCTTCCCATACACCCTGGATGTATCTCAGGTCAGGTTTTAAATCCGAATCCAAAGGCTCGGGGGTCACTACCCAAAGCCCACAAAACTGCGACCCCCAAATAGACAGAATCACAGACCCTGTGCCTAGAGGGGAGGCTTGAGGCAGGGAAACCGGATGTGGTGTTTCTGTAAATACCTAAAAGAAGACCATTGAACTTCAAGGGGTAACATTTTCCCAAGGGGAGCTCAGAGAACCAGCTTTGTGGAGGTGAGAAGTGCACAGACAAATCGCAGCCTGGGAAAGAGGCTGAGTGGGGGAAACTCACAGCTGAGCCGCAAAAAGGGGAAGAGTTTCTGGGAAAATGAAAACCCAGAGCCACACGAGCATCGAAAAATACTAAAACAGCACAAACCTGAGACCTGGAAAGAAATCATGAGATAAAATCCAAAGAGATCTAACTGGTAGTAGCCTGATTTAAATTTTGGAAAGAAAAAATTTGGCCAGACACCGCGAGATGTTTCCTCTGAAACCTCCTAACATAATCACGGCCGTGGGCCTGACACAGCTTCACGTCTGGGGAGGCCTGACGAAGCACTGGTCAAATGTTTTTAACCAAAAAAAAAAAAGGCAAATAGAATGGATCTTTGACCAGAGTTAAATGATAAAATACAGAAAAACCCTGTCCCACTGGGGAGAGGAGGAGATCTCCATCACTTAAGGAGATATGTTACTTTTTGGATCCAGCTGAAATCTGGGAAAATAACACAACCTTCTGTGCACATGAAAGCAGCCCCCAGGGGATTCTAAGCTGCTGAAACACCCTCATCCCCTGCAAGAGACACAGATCTGACAGGGTAAAGGTCATGGGCTCTCAGAGCAAGAAAGATTTTATCAGCATTCCAAGACGGCATCCCTACCCTCCAACGGAACGGATTCTTCAGGAAATGAAACACTTGTTTCAACACCTTCGCACATGTTTGCACTTCTTTCCCTTTTCCTTGGAGCTCCTTGGGAAGCCCCCAGAATGAAAGAGAATAAATTGTCCTCTGCGATCAGTTCTGTGCCCCTCCATTTTCCTGAATGGAAGCCAAGACTCATGCAAGACTTTCCTGTGTTTGGGTGTAAATAACACTGCTCCTCCTTTCCCGTTCATTACTGTCACAGGTTTGAAAAGCAAAAAGCAGAGGTCATTTATTACGGGTTATTTTTCATGCAAAACACCCCGTGTTAGCTGTCATTCAAAAGGATGTAGTCTACGCCTTCACTCATATATTAACAGAGCTTTGGGTCATAACCTTTTATGGCATTTGGAATTCCAGAACCTCTGATTAGTGCAATATTTACATATCCTTCAGTAAAAGTGTTCCTCCATAGAAATGCATGAAGTGCTGTAAATTCATTTGGCCTTTAGTCTAGACTCTGTGTGAACTCTGAATTCAAAGCAGGGTGCATTAAACCATATGACTTTGTCTCGTGATGGTGTTTCCATTAATGGGATGCCGGTTAACCCCTTAAAGACGGGCAAGTCTTTCAAACCAGTAACATCAACCCAGGGAGGTCTTTTCAATAAAATTAATAGTTGCCACTTACCCGAACTACCTTGACCATCTGATCCCATTTATATGTTACCGTATAAGAGAAATATTTATGTCCAAATCAGCCTTGATTTAATGGCCTCAATAAGATTTGAACCGGTGGAAATTTACTGGAAGTTTTAAGAACATCATTGAATTATTGCATCATTGTATAGGAAGAGATCACCGGTCAGGACTCCGGGATGTTCGATAATAACGGAGCATCTCCTGTTTATGTGGCATGATCAATGTATGCTTTTGTTTTTTTTTTTTGAATTTGCCAAATCCCATTGTTCCACTAGCTGAGAGAGCTGTGCTGAGTCTTAGGCTGGCTCATTGCTGCTGCGTAGAATCTTGAAGCCCGCCATACTCCAGTACTGAAACAGTGCCCCAACAGATCTATCAACTCCAGGTTACTTTGCTGAGTCATTTTTTTAAAATAAAATTTAACCTAGAAAAGGTGTCCATGAGGTACGGTAGAGGTCTCCCAAGAAACAGAGCATCGAATTCCTCTACCAGTGAAACGGAGGAATCTCCTGGACTTCGTCAGAAACAGAGTTTAGAAATCTCCCTTAATCTGCTGCTCGAGCTGCACTGTGGTTTTGAAAAGACAGATATGTTACTGTTATCTTCTTCCCAAAATGGTCTCTCTCCCGGGACATTCGCACGTGTGGATGCCTAGTGGAACTTCATATTTCAAGAAGGATTTTCTCTCTCACGTATCTTAATTCCCACCTGAAGCTTTTGAGCGTCGTTTAAAATATGTTTGGTTCAATAGCGAAACAAGGGTACTTTTAAATTTTATGTTTTGAAGCTGTCCAGTCTGCCCTGGATGATGAAAGTGGGAATCTGTCTCCCACCCGTAAAAATGACGGGGCTGGTAGACGCACAGGGGTAAGAAGCAGGACAAAGTTGAGAAGACCGGAAGTGGGTGCGTCCTGTGGACATTTACAACACTCCTTCCAGACACAGGGCGGCTGACATCCTTCCCCTACTTCCTCTTCAGATCTTGACTCATAACCTGCTTCTATTCTTTCACCTAATATTCCTCCTTATCCCCATTTTCCACCCCTATTCCTCTCTTTTCTCAAAACCTTTTTCCATCTTTCTGATTATCCACATAGAACCTTGTAAACAAAGTATAAGTATCTAACAGAGCTATGTTTTCAAAACACCTGAGACAGTAAAGGATATCATATTATACTTCAATCCATAAAATCAAAGAATATCATCTTTGCATTTTATTAGTTAGAAAATACATTGTTAAAAAGTAATGCTGGGGGCTTCCCTGGTGGCGCAGTGGTTGAGAGTCCACCTGCCGATGCAGGGGACACGGGTTCGTGCCCCGGTCCAGGAAGATCCCATGTGCCGCGGAGCGGCTGGGCCCGTGAGCCATGGCCGCTGAGCCTGCGCGTCCGGAGCCTGTGCTCCGCAACGGGAGAGGCCACATCAGTGAGAGGCCTGCATACAGCAAAAAAAAAAAAACAAAAAAAGTTATGCTTTCTCCGTAGCTTCTAGAAAAATATGTTAATTTTTTAGCTTGGTTAGAGAAACAAGTATGGTTGAAATAATACACATTTTCTCGGCAAGGAATCTTCACTTTAGCATAAGAAGCATTCAGACTTTTTCGTTTTGACTCCTGCATATTTGTTGCAGACAGGAAGCTAGTTTGCGAGGTAAAATTATCATTTATTAAGCCCTTACTATATGCCAATATTGGTGCTACCTAAGTTATTTCCACCGTATTACTTAAGACTCACTGTTATAACCTCTATAGAGCTGGGAATTTTATTCTCAGCTGCGGACCCTGAGGTTCAGAGAGGGAAATTAACTTGTCTAAAATCACCGGCTAGGTTGGTGATGGCAAGAAAGAGATTTGAACTTAGTTCTGACCCCAGGCCGTTGCTTTTGACCACGAGGTCATTACAAGTGTGTATTTCCTCTCCCTTCATTGGTTTCATGCCTTGTATCTCAGTTGTGATGGGCAGGACACAAGGAGGTGACCACCTCATTGAAGAGTCCCTTGTTCTGAAAATATCTGATCCCAAAGAGTTTAATGTCCCTCCCCCAACCGAGCATGAAGGGGGCAATACATTGTGTCCGAATGACAAAATACAGTGAAAAAGCTGACTCTCGCCACTTTCAGAAACAGACTGGCTGTATCCAGCTTTGTTATGGGTTGTGTAGCCTTCTTGGCTCTCATTACGACGCAGGTACAAACACGCCTTCCCAAAACAGACGTAAACGGCTTGAGGAGTATTCTCAGTTTGGGATTATCCACTCCGAGGCACACTTTCATTGCTATGGGGAGTCACAGAGTCTGCCAAAGTCAAAAGCGTTTATGCAGAGGAGAAGAAGAAATATCTGACCAAAAGAGCAGACCTAGATCCCGCAAACGGAGCCGTTCTCAGCACCGCCCTCAGACCTCAGCTCACGTCGGCAGCAGCTGAGCATTCTGTAAACCTCTGGGAACAACTCAAGCCTCCCCAGAATAGACGGGCTGTGAACATAGTATCTGAGAGGAAAGGGAGAACACCCGGAAGTCCACAGGTACTAGCATCATTCATTAAAACAGGCGAGTCCAATGGACTTCAGCACTGAGCTCTGTCCACCCGTTCGAGGGTACGAACACGACTCTGAGAGGCATCCACGAGCGCTTTAACATAGGTTCCAAGTCCCAACAGCTCACTGTGTGTGCACGTGGGCAGAGAGTGGGTTACTTTGCTTCCTTCTTCATAAAAGTGAACCCGAACCTTTTATTTAAAAGAAAACAAACACCCACCACTTCTGTAGAAGGATTTTACCTCCATCTTGGTCATTAAAGGCCACATGAGTGGGGAGCTTGCAGAGGAAAAGGGGAAGAAGCAGATGCGTGCAGAGCTCCAAGCCAGGCGGTTTGGAAGATTCTGGACGTGAAGGAAGGGGCAGGCTGAGGAGTGCTGTGCTATCGCTGCGGGCTCCTCGAAGAACCTGGGACGAGGCCGTCCTCTCCGGGTCTGTGGACGGCCTGTGCTAAGCACCTTGATGGCATCTTCTGCCTGATGTGACCACATCCCTCCCCTTCCAACAGCAAAGGCAGGAAGACTGGAACCCGACACCCCGGCTCCCTCACCCACCCGGTGGCTTGAATTCTCCGTCGCCTTGCCTTCGGATGAAAAGTGGGTCTTCCTGTGCAGCCCATGGATTTGATGAAGGTTCCTGGGTGCTGATGTAAAAGCGGAGGAGGACTTATTTATTTCACACATCAGTTAGGACTCCAGGTCGGAGCAACTCTCAAAAACGCTCCACGCCGTAGCACAGCTTTGCCGTGAATTTGCTCCTTATGGCAGAGAGGGCTAAGTTCGGATGGGCTTTAGAAATGTGCATTTCTCGTTTTCAAGGGAATATTTGCTTGACTGATCCCTGACAGTTTCGGAAACAGATACAAATGCTTTTGCTTCAGCAAACAAAGCTGCACACGACACTGAATCCATTACACTGATGGAGCGCTTGGCCCGTGGGGCTTTCGGCCGTGTGCACTGAAGGAAGGCCCATGTGCACAGACTTCGGTTTTCGACCAACACTTCGTCTCCTCTTGAAAATATTCCCATCAAAGACCAGGCCCCGAGTCCAAGGGGAAAATGCCTGCACAAGAACCACCCTGCCACATAGACGTGTGTCAGGCCGATTTTTAAAATTAAGTACAAATACACGTTCTTTTCTCTACATGGTGACTGAGGCAAACACCCAGTGAAGGGCAGCCTCCCTCTGGGTTCACGTGTGCTCGGATGTTTGCTTGACCAGGGTAACCACAGTGACAACAGACAATTACACTCTTCTACCCAAATACACCCTGTTCCTCAACACTTATCTTCTTCCCCCTTCTCTAGAAAACACTCCTACCCGGCGAGAAAATCACCAAGGCACTGAAGTTCAACATGATTATATAAAAAGAGTCTGTTCTCTGAATACTTTTCTGTTCCTCTTTCACGGGTTGTCCTGGAGGGACCAATGTCATCACAAGGTTCCTTATAAGGGAAAAAAGGAGGTGGGAGGGTCAGAGATGCGAAGTCGGAAGCAGCTGCGAAGAGCAGCTGGAAGGTGATAGGCCGCTGGCTTTGAGACGGAGGAAGGGGCCGCCATCCAAGGATCCAGGGGCCTCTGGGAGTTGGGAGGGCAAAGACACAGGTTCTTCCCCAGAACCTTTGGAAGGAGTACAGCTCTGCCAGCACCTTGACCATAGCCTGTGAGACCCATCTCAGATTCCGACCTCCAGGACTGTAAGATAAAATTTGTGTTGTTTTAAACCATCAACTTTGTGGTACTTTGTTCCAGCAGCAACAGGAAACTGGAATATATATACATACGTATGGATTTCAATCATTTAAATATGTGTATATGTAGTTCCTCTTCCCCACCAACTTTATTTCTTCTTTTACATTTTCTTCCTTTATATGAGGTCAATCCAGTTTAACTAATCCTTTACCCAACTAAATCTTCAGTTGCGTGAACCATCGCTTTAACACCACATAGAAGAGGCCTAAATAATATATTTTAAAATTGCACTTTATAGATGGTCTCAGTGAATGGGTTCCACTTGAGACTCCTCTCTGGGGTCAGACAGCCCAGGGGGGGATTCCCAGCCACACCACTAACTCGAGACTCAGGCGATCCGCTCTGGCTCCACAGGCGCGGTTTCCTCATCAATACGACGAGCATCGTAGGATGTGCTTTATGAAATTGTTGTGAGGGTCAATGAGCTTATGCACAGGAAGGGCTTCCCATCACATGTCACCACTGTTTCCAACACGGTAGCTGAGTCACGGGATAAATTATAGAAACTGCTCTCTACCTGAATCCCTAATACCTTGCCAGCGTCACCCCCTTCCCCGCCTCCGTCCTTCACAGTTTTGCAAACTCCCAGTGTCACCCCCCCCACCCTGTGACGTCCTCAATTCTCCCATTTCCAAAGGAAAATTAACCCCTTCTGCAGCATTTTCTTTATAGACACAGAAAGTACTTGCATTATGTGAACGATGGTCGTGTCTCCATTTCTAACAACGTGGCTCGTACCCAGCGCTCAAAAACCGTGTAAAACCTACTTGTGTCCTTTGGGGCTCATGGCTGGTAACCCTCTCTGGAAAGGCAGGCAAAGACTTTGTCTTGGTCGTGGTCGTTTACAGGAGTGTGACAACAAAGCTCCCTGGTAAACATCATTATGTAGCCGTATGCAACCAATTCTGAATTTGCTGTGGATGCAATGAGGCTTCTCCTTGGCAACAGCAAAGACGCTTGGTAATAATGGAGGAGAGACCACGGGGCCTTCTCATAGCACGGTAGCCGGCATCTCCATTTCTTGGCCATAAAAATTCTCAGAGACACACTTTAGGTGAAATGGATACATTCAAGATGCGTGCAGAGGAGAACGTTCAACTTCAACGTGAACATTACAGCACACAGGGAGTCCGTTTTTCGTCTGGAAAGCTCACGCTCCTTTTGCCAAGTTTACGACTTGGGTGGAAAAGTTTGACGAGATGACCTAGATGATGCTACGTAACCAATTACAAAGTAACTGATGTGTGTATGATGGCCAAGAGAAAGTCCGGTTAACTGTACATTTTTTAAAACGTAATTATCTGAAAGTCCTCAATTCAGAACCAATCTCAACAACTTTTAAAAGATGTCCCCCTGTTTATTAGGAAAATTTTAAAAGGGAATTTTTTTACAGCTCTGTTGTCTTAAGAAACATAACGAGTGAGTACACCGGCACATTTTTAAACACTCACGGGAAAATAGTTTTGCCTTTTGAACGTTCCAGGGGAAGATACAGAGAGGCAGTCTTTTGTGTTAAGCTGTATTAACCTGCGTATTTAAAAAATAAGTCCGTGTTTGTCAGGCTACTCAGTCTTTAAAGTAAAACATTCAGAGTTCATTAAAAAACAGAGAGAAAACTGAAACCTTCCAAGAGGAATATCTCAATTTCTTCCAAGCTACACAATTTAATTCAAGCCTCTCTCTAATGGCCTGGATTTTTTCAAAAGTGGTCTAATGCAACGACCCTGTAATTACGCTACCCTCCACACTGATCCAGGGCTGATTACCACTCAGGTTCTTAAATCTCAGTAATCTATTTGAAACATTATTAAATATTAGGGATTCGTGTGACTTGCTTTGTCACCATTCTACTTGTAACTTCTCTGCCACTCACTGCCAAGAGATTATGAACAAGAGCTGCTACTTTAATCTCAATTTGTTACACTAAAAATGCAAAATTAAAGAAAGTGGGGAAAGTGTAATATTTACAGGGAATGTGATTGATAACATTGTGTCACGTTACGAGCTTTAATAGTGTAACTGAGTTTTATGTTACTCACTTGTAATAGTGACATATTTAACATTTTAAGACTGGATATAAATAATTTTATGGGGTAAAATGGATATTCTTAGATGATTATACTGTAGCACTTTGTCAAATTCTTGTATATTAAATACAAAAAAACTACAATAAAAATAAGAGAAAGTCCTGCCTTCAGCTGAGTGAAAAAAGATGATTCATCCCTGATTCTCTTCTTTGCTCAAGTGTTACCCTGGCCACCCTTAGGGACCTAAATCATGTCGTTTCCGTGGCATCGGATAAAGGCCACGAATGGTATTTTATCCCCATAAATAATGTAAAATCATTTGTTGCTGGTATCGTGGCTGTGTCTTCAGTTTTATTCTCAGTCCCCCACCCTGATCTCGTTCCTATCTTGGAATGCATTCCGAAAAGTCATAAAGGGCAGGGTGTATATATGGCCAGTTTAAAAGACTGCCAGATGACATTGCAGACCCTGGGATGCTGAACTTCTAGAAGAGTCTCTTCAAGCAATGCTGCTTAAACCTCTGAAATTATAGTGAAACGCAGATCAAACTTCCGTAGAACACCTACAACAGAGGAGCAGTTTCCTTTGGGGGCAAAGATTTCACATACTGCACATGGCAGGTACGTGTAAGACCTGATCGGGTGAGAGCCACAGAGGTGAGATGAGAAAAGGGGAGGAATCAGGCTTTGCGCTCCCCACTGAGATTTCGGGAAATTCTAGCCCTTCCGACCAAACACGGAACACACAGGGGGGTCTGGCGGCGGGCACTGAGACCAGGAGCAGTGTTCTTTTTATGCCGTTGATACGCACCCTCTTAGCCTTTCCATGTGCTGGGTAGAGCCGACATTTCAAACATATTTGCACTCATCTCCACACTGTTTCAAGGGATGTGGCGCTACTACTCCTTTGTGGATTAAGGCACGTCTCTCTCTTCCTCACCTCCCTTTCCCGATACACAGCCTCCTGACTCACCGCTCCCCTTGGGGCAGGAGCTCACGGTCTCATCCCAAAGGCTTTCCTCTCCTCCATGATCCTGGACTAGGCAAGTGGCAGTCGATCTTTTTGTTTCCTTTCTCTTTTTCAGAAAAAAGGGAGGAAGAGGAAATTAAGAAGGTGAGGATGCCGGGAGAAAAAGCAGAAAATAAAGCCAGGTCTTCCTACTCATCAGTTCTCACACGAGCTTAAGATTTGTCACAAGCCTGAGGGTGTGACGGGGCGTGATCTGAGAAGTGAACCCAGCCGTCTTCTCAGTGTGCTGCAGTTGGTTACCTGGAGAAAGGCACTGAGAAGTCCTGTTCACCTTCACCTCAGGAGGGAGCAGGGCTGTGTTCAGGTGAGGACACAGAGAATCGCCAAGGCTTCTCCACACCAGCTCACCTGTCAGTGACGCTCCACAAATCCACTGTTGGTGCAGAAGCTTTGGGTCACCCCTGAATTCACATCCATCATTTTCTGAAAGCAGGAAAAGTGAAAAGCAAAACTTTACCTTCATTTTCCTTTTTTTAAAAATACATTTATTTATTTATTTCTGGTTGCAGTGGGTCTCTGTTGCCGCGCGTGGGCTTCCTCTAGTTGCAGCGAGCGGGGGCTACTCTTTGTTGCAGGGCACGGGCTTCTCATTGCGGTGGCTTCTCTTGCTGCGGAGGACGGGCTGTAGGTGCGCCGGCTTCAGTAGTTGTGGCAGTAGTTGCTTCTCGCGGGCTCTAGAGCGCAGACTCAGTAGTTGTGGCGCACGGGCTTAGTTGCTCCGTGGCATGTGGTATCTCCCTGGACCAGGGACCAAGTCCATGTCCCCTGCATTGGCAGGCGGATTCTTAACCACTGTGCCAGCAGGGAAGCTCAGACCTTCACTTTCAAATGCTAAAAACACAACTACATCCCAAACACCTTATGACTATCTCCTCCAGGCTTTCTTTTACTCTCGAACACACATATTCTGAATATCAATACAGATCTAAATACAATATAGATTTGGATTTAGATACAAATCCCATACAGGTAAAGGCATAGATACAGATGGAGATTTAGATGTAAATTTTATCGATAGAGATATATGTGGTTACTTTTCTGCTAGCTTCATAATTGAAATATCTGTGGTCATAGTAGCAAACCTAGTAAAAAAAAAAAAAAAAATGATCCAGTAGAGATATGTCAAAAAATAAGAATACCCACCATAGGTCTGCTTGGCTCACCTTACATCTTCTCAGTCCATTGGAGAGGAAAACAAGGCCCGGCAATGTCTCATCATTATCGTTCACTCAGAACACCTATGATAAAAGCAAGCCCTGCAATATCTAAAAATTTCCCTCTGCTCTGATAGTAAAGCACGACATAGGAGTGAATCCAAGGTCCAGTCTACGTGGAAAAATTCCTATCAGGAGATGCACACGTTAAACCTCATTTCCAGTCCAAAAGATAGATTTCTAGCATGATTTGTTACTTCAATAATTCAGTTTCCCTGACTCCCCTGATTAGAACTTAAAAGAAATCCAAGCAGCCTCCAGGACCCAAGCCCCGGGCCTCACGACGATCGGCATTGGAATTAAAAGGTGGTGATGTAACCACCTGGTCTCTTTTATTCCTGTCATATTTGGCTTTTATGAAGCACAATGTCGGTCAACGTTGTCCATACGACCTTTCAAGACCAGCGTCTTCTTCCTTTTAGGCTGATGATCAGAAAAGGGGGCTTAAGGATGGACATTCGTCAGGATGGGAAGGAAGGGTATTCAACAGACTGTGGTCCAGGGATGGGAATTTGACCCAGGGCAGCAAAATGTATGCAGAGCAGTTTTTTTTTGAAAATTATCTGGAAGGCTGTATGTATGTGCTTTTCCTTCTAAAATCTTTTTTAGTATAGAACTTTTCCCTTTACCTATATGGGAAAAAGACAGTCAACATGGGTCCAGCTCAAGGATCCTGGATTAACCCCAGAGTTTTGACCAAAGCATCAAGACATATTTGAATTTGAAGAAAAGCTTGTTTACAGTGTTCTTTCTTAAAGAAACCCAATCAACCTACCACACAAAGAACAAAAGATAGAAGCCAGAACTTTGCCTGAAAACTTTTATCGATATTTTCTAAAGACTAAAACAGTTAGACTAGCTTCTTCGTCATACAGGTCTACTCAAAATTTAACTACTTAAAGCTTTCAAATGGCTGAATTTAGTAATCGTAAGAGTAAACAAATTTGCATTTGTGCACTGGCTTCATCGGGGGCTCAGACTCATCTCGCTGGAGTGTAAGTTTTACAAGGTGAGCCCTGTGGTCTCTTCAGGCTGTGGACCTGGGTGGGAAGAGCTGAAACCCCTGATTCAATCCCTTTCCAGTCTCCCTTGCCTCTCAAGTCTCGGCCCGGGAACCAGGGATCCCTTCTTGGGAAGCCCTCCCAGAGAGCTCAGCCGACCCTCAGGACACCTGCCCTCTCGTCCACTCACGTATCACAACGTGTGTGTCAGTGCAGCCCACTTGTCCGTCTGGGTGCTGGGCTTCCGGAACCAGAAACCACATCTGTCCTGTCCAGGTGCGATCAGCCTCTTAATGAAAGAACGGGGCCACCTTTCCATCACGTGCAGGCGACCGACACCCGTAACCGTGCAATGCTGGCTGTGTGGCCTGTGACACGAGCTCACAGAACATGCTGGCAAAGTGGACGGCAAAGTGGACAAGGCATATGGCGGCTGCATTTATTAACAATGACTTTGAGTTGCAAGAAAGACGCGTGCACATTGTGCAAAATGCTCCCTGTGACCCCCAGGTGCTCTGTAGCACTGGACAAGACCCCAGCTGTCTTTAAGTGGTTGAGTCTGAGGCCCCCAGAGCATTAAAGCAGGAAAGCTCCAGAGAGAAGAAAACAGTCAGTCTTCGGAACTAGACAGATGCAAGTTCTGCCACTTTTCATGGGGCGACATTTGATAAGTTAATTAACCTCTCTGAGCCCCAGAGTGGTGATATTAATAGCCCTGACTCTCCAAAGTGCAAACAATAAAATCATCCTTAAGAGGTAGATATAAATAAGACGTGTATATGAAGAACACAACAATATATTTTAGCTGAAAATAACTCATTAAACTGCCATGAAAAGCCAGGGTGAATGGGAAGAGGAGAGAATGAAAGGCTGTATTCGAACTTGGCGAGAGAAAAAAAAAAAATGAGAAGACATTTAGTGATTCAGCTACACTATTATTAATGTTATTATTTATAAAGCATGTTAAATGAGTAAGACATTTTACCAAACACAGACAATAACATGGTCTCTATTTTTACTTAACCATCACAAGACATGAACCAGCCTCCTAATTGTCTCAGTCAGATGTTTCGGTGGTGTTTTAAAGTAAATGTAGAGTTCATGGTGCTATTGTAATGCTGTGTGTGATTTATGTCTGTGAAGTACACCATCACACACACCCTCCAGACCACCTGGAGAAATGTGGGGAAAAAAGAGAAGGAGGCTTACTGTTGGCTGTATCTTTATCCCATAACTTTAAAGTTTTTTAATAAAAAAAAAAAAAAAACAGATTCCAACCCAAGCTAGAATGGCACCAGAAATGTCGAGAAATATGAAAAATAATTACTCTTCGGGAAGAAATTACTAGAAATACCAGTGAGTGTATATTTTAGATCTGATTCCAAGCCTGGGCCAAAAGATGGAGGATGTAGAGAGTCAAAGTTGTCTTCCATTGATGTTCCGTGTAGCAGAATCCATCCCCTGACTCGTGACAGACGGATGATGGCGTCAGAGGCCCCGACGGGAGGGGCGCTTCCTTGTTCGACCCAACTGTTGTTTCTGTGGACTTTTTGCCTAAACTCTTCCGGGGGTTCTCTACCCACCACTGCTTGTGAGAGACCGGAGATGGGGGATTCTCTTGCCCTCCCCCTCACTGAAACCCAAGAAGCAGCCATCTCATAAACGAGGGTGTTTGTAGAGAGCGCTTTGGTTGAGTTTCAGATTGTCCAAAATTATGAAGCAGCCATTTTCTAAGTCTTAGCACCACCGAGCTAATTGCAGGGACCATTTTATATTATGACATGTTCATGGCACAGCACAAGGGTGGCACGTGGACTTGTCAAAACAAATAAACCTCTTGTTTTTTTAAATGAAATCTATTGCACAAAGAGCTAAACAAATTACAGGGTAGAGGCAAATGTCTACCTCCCCAACAGCATTTATTACCTGGAGAAAAACAGTGGAAACGTTCAGGAATTGACTGAAAAGTTAACTGAGCACAGATGGAAGGTGAGCACGAGGGCAGTCAGGATAACATCCTCCTTTATCATTCAGGGACCCAGGGGCCCACCCACAGGCGGAGACACAACTCACTGCTGAGACCGCAGGGGACTCTGTGCAGAGGGCCAGGAGAGGTGTCAAGGCCCTGGGGTGGCACAGAGAAGGGAAAGGAGATACTTCTCAGGTTACAGGACTGGGTCCATCCTTGGTCCCTGAAAGTCAGAGACTGGTTCAGCATCCGAATCTCTACCTTCTTGTTTTTAACCAGAGATGAGAGAATTGGCCCGAAACGAGAATGGCAGATAGACAAGAGCCAGGTGGTCAATAAAAATAAAATTTAGAAGAAAGGGGCCTGCTTTAAAACGAAATGAATGAAATGTTGAGGTTGGAGGGCAAAGGAGCCGGAGCAGAGGAGAACCGATAGAGCCTGTCTGGATGGTCACTGACAAAATGCTTCAATTGCTTTTTCAGATCAGGGTACGAGACGGGAACGGTGCCCAGAGATGGGTGAGCCAGGGATGCTTATCAGAGCTTTCCGTATATTAACTGTTTTCAAAAATAGAAAATAATCTATAGGCCCTTCAAAACAAAACTGGTTAAGTAAATAATACATCCAGAAAACAGTTGGCTTTGTAACCACTAAAAAGGATATGGTAGACAAAAATTTATTAGCATGGAAGATGTTCACATGATAGATTAAATAAACAGGTTATAGAACACATGTAAAATGTAATCTCATTTTGGAGAATGTAGGATACTCTATCCTATTATATTAGCTATCGCATCATATATAAAAACTCTTTGGAGACATAGTGACCAAAATGCTAACAGCAGTGGTTATCTCTTCACTGTGGGATTTCAGATAGTTGCTTTTTCTTTTTGAGAACCAGTGTTTTCCAATTTTTTTAAAAAATTAACGTGTTTAGTCTAATATTTTTTTTTATAGATTTATTTTACTTATTTACTTTTTGGCTGCATTGGGTCTTCATTGCTGTGTGCAGGCTTTCTCTAGTTGTGGCGAGCAGGTGCTACTCTTCGTTGCAGTGTGTGGGCTTCTCATTGCGGTGGCTTCTCTTGTTGCGGAGCACGGGCTCTAGGCGCGTGGGCTTCAGTAGCTGTGGCATGCGGGTTCGGTAGTTGTGGCATGCGGGCTCAGTAGTTGTGGCATGTGGGCTCAGTACTTGTGGCTCGCAGACTCAGTAGTTGTGGCGCACGGGCTTAGTTGCTCTGTGGCACGTGGGATCTTCCCGGACCAGGGCTCGAACCCGTGTCCCCTGCATTGGCAGGCGGATTCTTAACCACTGCGCCACCAGGGAAGCCCTAGTCTAATATTAAAGGGGAACTATTTGGAATTTTTTTAAAAGTAAAGTGAAAAGGAAGAAATAGCCAGACGTCGTACATAGTAAAAAAAATAAAGAGAGAAAAGAAAAAGAAGAAGCCCACAAGCACACAGCAGAGGAGGCAGGGTGATACAGAAAGGCAGCTGCTGTTGCTACAGACAGACAGGCTTCCTTCCTTCTGTCTATGATCAGCCCCATCCATTTGTTTCCAAAGTGTGAGACCAAGTCGTGGTCTCCTTCTCTGTTTCTGAACGTAATAGAAACAAAGCCTGCAAAACCAGCCCCGGGTGACAGCAGAAGATGCCTGGCTTTCCGAAGCACATTCCAAGTTTAATAGTCCATCATTAGCTAGAGACGCAGCACACATAATACTCTACCCGTTGACTTTTTTTTCCTCCTAATTCATTTAAAAGAATAGTGTCAGTAAATCCAAAATCAGGCAAGGCTGCCCGGACAATAGTCATTCATTAGACAGGTGACGTGTCTTTAAAATAAACATGGGCGTGTGATGCGGAAGCAGACACACACACAGATCTATAATAAGACCGTCGCTGGCAGGACCAGGGAGATGTTTGGATAAGTGGTGCCAGCAGCGTTATCCACCGAGGGACAGCAAGGGACACACCGCACGCGGTGATGGGCAGGTGCTTGGAGATGGTGGCCGCTTCGTATGGAAAAGATGCCCCTCTCCTGGGGAGCCTGGGGGCACAGGTGAGGGAGAGCCGAGGTAGCCCAGGACCACAGCCCCCCACAGAGAACACTGCAGCCTGGCAATCACTTCCACCCCTCGTCAATATCGAGGCCATTCCCATGGCATCTCCTGGGTGAAAAGCATTTCTTTCATCAACCTCATTTCTATGGGGAAGTCAAGCTCATTGCAAGCTGGCTGCATCTTGTATGGCTTTCTCCAGACCAGATTACTGGAAATGCCCACTTTTTTTTTTTTTTTCAAATAATTTGCATGGTTTTGGTGTTGCTGCCAAGACAAACCTATAAAAGGGTCATTTTCCAAAAGAGACAGGATGTGAACGACTGTAACAATGACATAGATTTGCCTCCTGGGTCAACGCCCCTGAGAGCAAGCACCACCTCTTACAGATCAGCCAGAGGTGAGTTCTCCCCTTGAACCCCACGTGACTTCGTCGTGCTGCTCTGCGCCATCTGAGCGTGTCCTCCTGGGCGTCAGCCAAGGACATACACCGCATCCCTGAAAGAATCAGCCCAGCTCCGCCCTGAGCCTACGGCTAGAGAGATTTCCTGCTGCAAACGTGGCACAAAATCATTTGCACGTGGGGAAAAGGACCAAGCAACTTACAACGACACGTGAGGGGCATGCATCATTTTAATGCAAAGCACAGAAGGGCTAGAACTGGCTCTTCACCTCCACTCTTACTTTTTGGTTATTTGAGACTGCGATCAGGTGAGTGTCTCACAGGGACACACGCTCTCCGAAGAATCCCCAACATCATCCAAGCTTTTAGTCAACCTCGCTTTTTCCAGGCTGTGCTGTTTCCAGCTCTGTAGGTGAAGGAAGCCCCGGGAGAACATTTATACAAGGAGAGGGACACAGAGGTTAACCAATACAAGCGTGTAATGTGCCCGTTTCTGGGTGAGGTGGGCAGACAACATGGCACCCTCTTTACCCAGTCTTGTTTGCTCGTAAAACCCTAGGGAACCCAGCAGAGCCCACCAGTTCATCCTAGAACCCCAGGGAAAACGGCACACTTGACGTTTAAAGCAGACGCATGGTAAAGAAGAAAGAGCCGAGCCTGAAGGAGAGAACCTGGGGACCGGTCAGTTCCAGCTCCAGCTCATCACAAGGGGCGATACCACAGAGCACCCCCTTTCGTGCTCCAGGTTTCCAAACTATGAAACAGAGGCGAAAATATTGCACTGACATCCCTCCCAGAGGCCCCAACCCTCAGTGTGAGAGCACAGGACAGCGCCATCGAGTGTCCGATGCTATTCACTCTGCGTCGGTGTGTCCACAGGAACGCACAAAGGCCATGACCTTAGAAGATGGAGAGTTCCAGAAGCTTTCTTATTGGAACGGTTGCCTTAATTAATTTGCGTCCTCTGCGAGCTCCGCCTCCCCTGCCCGCTTTAGGAAGGGGCATCGACAGGTACCTGGATCATTTGGCCAATGCAGTGGGTCCTCCTCCCCTGGGGGAGGAGCTTTGGTGTGATGAGTAAATGAGATCAAAGCTCTTTGTCCTTCACGTGCTTTTCTTTCTTTCCTTCTCCACATTAGAGCAGTAAGGTGATGTTTATGGGATGCGGAGAGTAGCTTGCAGTCCGCGAAGATTCTGTTTGGGAGTCTCCCTTGGGATGAGTCAGCAAAGGGCCGGGAGCAAGGTATTTTGTCCCCATACTGTGGACCATGGGGTTCCTTTTTCACCCCCCTCGGCATTTGTCCTGCGTGTTCTCCGTCGTCATGGGAGTTGTTCATATGAATACAGAAGAGCTCGGAGCCCGAGGCAGCCGCACACCAGTGACGGCGTCCTCTCAGCTCCACTACGCGTGGCTCAAGCCTGACCCTTGCCCTCCCTCCAGGTACCTGCTCCTCCTTCACTGACTCCCCCGCTCAGAAAAGGGCCCCATGGGCTTCTCCTCCAGGAAATCTGAGAGCAGCTTCACACTCCCTCATCCGGTCCCCTCCCGTCCAAAGCATCTCGAGATGCTGCCACTTCTGCCCCCGGTACACATTGGTGTTGGCCTTCCTCACCTCCACCCTGGGTCACAACACACTCCACTCCCCTCACCCAACAGCCATGACGAGCCTTCAGAAATACAGTTCAGATCACGTCATCATCTGCTTTGGAGAGCCATCCGTGTCTCACGTTTTCACTTAAAATCAGGACCGGAAGTCCTGGCCCTGGCACAGCAATAGGTCCCGCCTTTCTGGCCGCTACACATCCTGACTCTTCCCACATCTGCACCCTTTCGTTTCCCTACTAAGTCACGCTTCTCCCTTTGCAAGCTCTTCCCCCGCCTTCCCTGGCGCCTCCCTGCTCATCCTTCAGGATTCAGCCTCCACAGCCTTTCAGCTGAGAGTTCCCTGACCCCTCCTCCAAATCCGGATCAGGTCCCGCATTTTAAAAATATCAATTTGGGGGCTTCCCTGGTGGCACAGTGGTTAAGAATCCGCCTGCCGACGCAGGGGACACGGGTTCGAGCCCTGGTCCGGGAAGATCCCACATGCCGCGGAGCAACTAAGCCCGCACACCACAACTGCTGAGCCCGCGCACCACAACTACTGAAGCCCTTGTGCCTAGAGCCCGTGCTCCACAACAAGAGAAGCCACCGCAATGAGAAGCCCGCGCACCGCAATGAAGAGTAGCCCCCAGAGTGGCTGCAACTAGAGAAAGCCCGCGCGCAGCAACAAAGACCCAACACAGCCAAGAATAAATAAATTTAAAAATATATCAATTTGTCATTATAAATGTATTTGCATAGCGGTTCATTAAATACCTTTTGAGTGAACAAGTAAATAACTCATGAAGAGATCTTTTCATTTGTACATATGTCCAGGTCACATTTTTCACTTTTCTGCAAGAAGAGCTGGTCAGACCCCTCGCTGCAGTCCAGATACATGATTTCTCTCTTAATTTGTCCATTTACTAATGTTTTTCAAGCTTTCAAAGGAGGAAATGCGGTTACACTCAGCACGATTGTTTCAACAATTTGTATTTATTCAATAAACATTTCCAGAATACAATGATATGTCAGTCCTGGGCCGGGAGGGGATGATGTGGAGGGACCAGTGACACAGTTCTCAGTGAACTGCTTCCTCTTCCAGGTGCTCTCAGACCATCTCCGTAATGCCATCTTCCAGAAGACTGCTCAGGCAAACCGCTATGGACTGTGTGAATCTACCATCTTATTATTTTAAAAAGCTAGAGCGACATTTGTCTCTTTCTTGGCATTTCCTCAATTTTCACAATCCCTCTAAGGTCGCCGACACTGCTCTCATTTGCAGCTTCTTTCCACGTCTTCAGATGGACTTGATCCAGTACAGGACATTGAAAGGAATTTCAAACATCTTGGAAACACTTCTTTTTAACCCCACAAATTCTTTTGAACCCCTCTCTTTTCCCTCTCATCTTTCATCAAAGTGACAGTCACAGTGTAAGGTATTAGACACGTAAACATGTCCCTGCCCTTGAGAAACGTTTTACAGTGTATCGGCC
The DNA here is from genome assembly GCF_008692025.1 of Phocoena sinus. Classification (NCBI taxonomy): domain Eukaryota; kingdom Metazoa; phylum Chordata; class Mammalia; order Artiodactyla; family Phocoenidae; genus Phocoena; species Phocoena sinus. The sequence goes on along the minus strand of NC_045776.1, from coordinate 2,763,505 downwards.
CATGGTTACATAATCTAGAATTTATCTGAAAATAATAAGCAGCTTTATTGATGCCAGACATTTTATATCATAGTCACTTATCTATTTGCCTTGCAAATTATTTTAATGAGAAAGTATTCCAGTGACATTGTAAGTTCGTCACAGTAGTTCCTGCGGTAAGTTCACTCTTTTTCTCCCCTGAAGTCTTACATTATAACAGATGCTTCCTCGTGGCTTCCTGAAGTGATACTATGATACAAGAAATGGTCTGAGAATCTCCAATGACCACTTTCTTCCATTTAATAGTTATGTAACTGATTTACGTGGCTTCTAAACGTTTTCTATTAATAGTGCAAGTTTAAATTCTAGTTCTCCAAGCAAACATGTCAAAAGAGACTCCTTAATTTGGTTCATTACAAACCCAGCAGGTGTCCAGCCAAGGGCCAGACTTGTACGTCTTCTGAGGAGCAAAGGCATTTGGGTGGCAGAAGTTCTGCCATGGGTGGCAGAAGTTCTGCCATGTCTGGCGCTGTGAAAGGTGCACCCTGCACTCGGAACTCTGTCTCCACGCTCCCCAGAACGCCCACCCTCCCCATTCACAAAGGCGGGCTTCTTCCAAAGCACGGCAGTCTCGTCACGATCTGTGTTTGCCTTGATCTCACGCAGGCATGGAATGCTCCCCGTCCTGGCAGCTCTGTGTCTGACCCTTAACTGGCTACAGTTCCTCCACCTTCATTCCTCCAGAAGCATCATCACCTAGCAGTACTTTGATCTCTTTTTCATTTTTATTTTTTCTTTAAAGGGAACACGTATTTTCCCGGTTTTTGCCAAGAGTGACTAATTGCATACAAATTTTTATTTTCAATCTTACTCCCTAAATCTTAGGCCTATGTTTCCAGCTGTTTTATTGTATTCCAGGACGCTGTCATTTACATATGAGGATAATGGTAATGGTGAGGACGGTGGTGATCAGGATGGTGATGGTGATGATGGTGATGGTGATGACGACATCATCAGAACCTCACTCTTGCCCTGGACGGAATCCCTGCCTCTGGAAAACACGGCCATTCAGCAGATAATTTACAGGGAGAGAAAGAAGAACAGCCTGGTCTAATGAATCTGCAGATCCCTGAGAGATCAAGACACTCCAGGGTGTGAGACAAATAAACAACAACAACCATATGCATATACACATATATGACACATAGTGACAAGTACCACGAAGAAAAACAGAGCAGAGAAGTGCATAGAGAATAAGGAGGATGGTTGCACTTAGATAAGACAGCGTGGGAGGGGAGGCTGCTCCGAGAAGGGGTGGAATGAAGTGAGGCGACAAGTCAAGCAAAGATCTAGGGGAAGAGCCTCCAAGAAGCACAAAGCTTTTGTCAAGGACAATAATATTTCTCCACCACAACGTGTAGCCCACTCGCTGGGATGCAGATAACGCTGCCTATCTGTTCACCAGAATGTGGAAAAGCACAGTGTGTATATTGGGCTTTAGCGATATTTCCAAATGCTGACCAAAAACATTAGATATGAGTCTTTCCCCAAAGCAAAAGTATTTCCAGCATTAGTGAAACTAACCGTATTTATAGGTGGACTCACTGACAAGTTTGATCTAGAAAAAAGCTTAAATCTGCAAATCTAGAAAGACCTTTCAAGTCTACTCACCCACATTTCACTCGCCAAGCACTGTTTTCCAGAACCTTCCCAGTATTTTTAGTAAAGTAGGAAACCCCAGGGTCCTTTGAAGTCATTCAGGGCAGGTGAATGGGCCAGTTCCAAGGAGGGAGCTGCGTCCTGCCTGGGCCCCCAGCTCGTGTCCTGGGATGTGGCCTTGGACCTGGAGCCATGCTTCTCGCTTCATCTTTGCCAAATTCCGGGATTTACGCTCCCCTCGCCAGGTCTGCACACCTGGATCCCGGGGGCCGGCAGGACCCGCGCGGATGGGGCCGGCAGGGGCGGGGGGGGGGGGAGCTGCTGTGTGACCCACGCTGGGCCCGGCCTGGTGTGGCCTCAAAGACTCCCCCCTGGGTGCCCACGCTTCTTCCCCACCCACCTTCTCCACAGTCAGCACCTTCTCCCCACCTTTAAGACAATCCACTCGCTCGCGAGCCCCTGGAGCCCTGAGACAAGTGCGCCACCGACCCACCAAGGCCACATCGGAGCTCCGCGCAGAGGGAGGGCCCAGTTGCCTAACCCCACCCCCAAGCCCCGCTGGGCCTTTATTATCGTCCCCGGGACCTGAAGGCCTGTGGGCAGAGCTCACCGCCTAGACCCGCTCGGTCCAGCCTTTGGCAGAGCGCGTCCTCGGAGGGCTGACCCCAGGCATGATGGGGGTGACTTTCTCCGTCTCCCCTCGCCTTGTGCCCGGACGCTGTGTCCAAATGGCCATCCCCTTCTACTCCTGCGTCTCCCCCGCCCGCCCGCCCTCTCTCCCTGGGCTCCTTTCGGGGAGATGTTCACTGTTACGGACTGCATTGCATCCCCCAACATCCACTGGTGATGCCTAACCCCCAGTGTGACTATGTCTGGAGATGGGGCTTTAGGGGCGTGACTGAGGGGGGCCCAACAGGACTTGTGCCCTTCTAAAAATTAAAGGAGACCCAAGATCTCTCTCCCTCTGCCATGCGGGACGCAGCAAGGAGACAGCCGTCCACAAGCCAAGGAGAGAGGCCTCCCGAGAAATCATTCGTGCGGACGCCCTGCTCTTGGGCGTCCAGCCCCCAGACTGTGAGACAATGTATTTCTGTTGTCTAAGCTGCCCAGTCTGTGGTGCTCTGTGACGACAGCCTGAGCGGACAGATGCGTTCAGTATTCCGTTTATATTACAAAAAGATGGACAATTTTATTCCCCGAATACAAGAGTCTGCATCCTCTGCAGTCACACCTCCTGCACCCCTTGCCCCGGAAGAACGTGGCATCCCAAGCCCTCTCCATCCTCCCCGCCCCCGCCAGGCTCGGCCCATCTCCTGTCTCCCCACCCCGGCTCCGTCCTGTCCTTCCTTCGGCTCACGCAGCCACAGCGCCCGGCCCTTCTCCCTGCGGGGCTGGCGGCTGCTTTCCCCTCATGCCATGAGAATGTTTGAACCGTGGGCGCTTCCCAGTGCCCTCCAGGCAGAGCTGCCAGCCTGCTCCCCCTTCCCTCCTCGGTTCTCTCTCTGGAGCGTCCCCCGGACTCTGGACCGGAGATGTTGTGTAGACGCTGGCTGCCCCCGCCCTGCAGCCCAGCGCTCCTCTCCTGCGCCCGGCGCAGACCACGGGGCCAGCTGCCCTGCCCTGTTCCCGAACCTCTAAGAATGCGAGGTCCCGGCCCTGCCGTTTTGGTAAAGAGCGCCGTGCACATGCCCCGAGACGCAGGCCCCCGTGGAGGCCTCAGGCCCGGCACATCCTGGTCGGGGCCCGGGAAGCAGGACGTCCCGGGAGCCTGGGGATGTGTCCTCCCTACAGCCTGTCTGTCCTTCCTCCACGCTCGGGACCCGGGACCCCAGTCCGCGCCCGGTCTGCTCCTAGCCCGAGGACAGGGTCCTTCATTTCCACGACCCAAACGCTTCCCGCAGACACGATAATCCACTCCGCCAACAGCAAGGCGAGTGGCCTTCGACAGACAGGAGGGCGGTCACGTCTGCCCACAGCGACCCCCGCCCTCTAGGGTCCCGCGGCCCCGCCCCCGGCCGCTCCTCTGGCTCCGCCCCCGCCGGCCTGAGCTCCCACAGCCCTGCCTCCCCGCGTCTGCGTCGGCCTCGTGGGCCTCCTTGACTGCGCACACCACGTGGTTTCCCCTCCAGCCCTTTGTCCTTCTCGCCCTCGGCCTGGATGTGACATTTGTCCTTCTGGAGGAGGGCACACGTCCGCAGAGGCCCTGCCGGCCACCGGCAGTCCTCTTCACGACTCCCGGCCTTTCTCTGTTTACCGCACTCATCTCCTTCCGAAAGCTGTGCATTTGTCCTTTTGACCACTGAGTGTGTACCCCCAGGAGAAAGTAAACGCCCTTGAGAGACGAGCACTCGGCGTCCGATGCACCCCCCCGCATCCCAGGTGCCTGGATCCCAGCAGGAGTCCAGCAGGTGCTCGCTTTGGGGACAGCGGAAGGAATGCCATCGCCACAGACGGCCAAGGCCTGCGCGCCTTCATATGTCTTCATCTTGGCAGTGCCCTCACCAGGCACTAAGCCCACTGTCTGGCATGCAGTAGGTGCTCAATACTTGCTTGCTGACAGAAGTGATGAAAAAAATGAGTTTGAAATGGGGGTTCCTTTACATTCTAGTGTGACCGCCATCTGCCATCTAGTGGTGAGAGCGGGCAACTTCAGGACGACGAGCTTGGGAGAAGCAGTGAGGGAGCTGAACAGGGATGAAGGCCTATGGGTACCAGGGCGACGGCGGGGTTCCCCTCACCTCCATCCTCCCGTCTGTAGGAAGAGCCCTGAACATTCCGGATCTTGCACGTTACTGCGGAGTAGGGTGGGTAACACGTTGAAACCCCAGCAAAGTAAATGATGAAAAAGAAAAGGAGCCCCAGATAAATGCACATTAAGCTTCCAGTGGTCCCACAAGTAAGACTGTGTGAATATTCGTGGCTGTGTTTGATGCTCCAGCGGGACGATCTGCTTTCCTCCCGACTTTGGGGGGATCAGATCCGTACGGAGTTTTGACAAAAGTACAACAACACTGCGTCCCGAGTTTCCTTGGGGAACCTACAGACAGTGGGGGAACATTCAAGTGAACTGAGAAGAAGGAAGAATGAGAATGAGGGAAAGGTGAAGAAAGCACAGATCAGGGACCACAGAGATGCCTGAACGACACACACTCAGTACACAAGATTACAAAAATGCCGTAAGACTGCAAACTCCAGGTACCTGTGGGTGCGGGGGAGTCACGTGACCCCTCTGGACCCCAGCTTCCTTCGTATAAACAAGAATTTTGGAAGACGTGGTCTCTGGGGGTTTTACAACCTTCAAGTTTCCTAGGCAGATCCCTAACTAAAACCTTAATGTACATTCATGACAGGTGTGAACTTTTCAAATATTTCCTTGAATGGTGGTTTGTTATGTTTCTGTAGGGTTCACCTCAAACTGAAGGGCGCTGATCCCAGATGAAATGTTACATGATTCATTAATACGTTAGCCTGCGCCTCGGTTATGTGGAACCCTAACAAGGCTTCGAGAAAGCTGAAAAGACACAGGATTGAGGAGACAGGGGTGGGCCTGCCACTCTGTGAGCCGTGGCCTACCCCGCACGGGGCGAGTCAGGCCACACAGGTGGCCAAACACAGCGTCACAAACAGGCACCGAGAATCGCCGTCCGTGATGGTCCACCAGCAGGCGTCTTACTAAATCCCAGGCATTACTTGACCACAGGCTACACAGACAACCGTGGGATAGGCGCCAATCTTATTCTTGGGGTAGTTAGCCAAGAAGCCCTGGGGGTTCGGAAGTGGCAGCCCCTCCCTCCCCCCCCACGCCCACACCCTCCCATACTCTCAGTGCACAGCCTAATCGCTCCCAGATGTGGTGGTACCTGCGGGGCACCTCAGCCCACCTCCATGCCGGACGGGCACTCAAACCATCCCATCCCTTACGCCAAGGCCCCCCACCCCCCTGCCCCATATCCAGCCCCCGTCCACCACCCAGCCCCCAAGCAGAGCATGCCCAGGGAACATCCACCACCTCACTCCTGAGAATGAGACTTGGGACCAAGACCCAGACACTGGGTGATGGAAACCCAAGCGAGGAGTGAGGTTTGAGAAGAAATTCCACGGAAGCCTCGAGGAACATGAGGAATGCAACATTCCTGTTATTGTGGTTTTTAAAAATACATCCCTCGGAGACGCACAGTGACATATTTACAGTTGAAATGTCATGACGTCTGGGAATTACTTAAATGATTCCAAGTCAAAACAACCACGACAAAAAGTAAAAGATACCAACAAATCTTGGCAAAATGTTGTCATTGTTGGAACCTGGATGATGAATATGAATGAGTGTGTGTAACTTTCCATTAAGAAAAAGTTAGAATAAAAAAATAAAAATTAAAAAAAAAAAAGAAAGAAAAAGTTAGAATAAATGTAGAATAGAAGGAAAAACTAATCACAATACATGACTATAAGGGCCTTGACAACTTAGTTTTAGGAAAGCAGATGTCTGGAGCATGAAGGAAAGAACGGAGAGAGAAGGAAAGACTGAGTCTGGGCAAGATTGGCTAATGGTTCACTGTAGGACCCACCTGGAAGTCACACTTAGAAATTGCAGTCAGTGTTTTCATCTCTATGTATGTCAGTTCTTAACTTACAGAAAGTCAGCCAAGAGAAACTTTGATACTTCTGAAATATGAACGCAGAAATCCAAAATGTCTTGTTCTGATCCAGTGATGCCCCTCCACCCATCTCTTGACGGGCCATGCTAGGTACACCCCTTACCTGGAGGATGGCTGTGGGGACCCATGGGATGATGGGTGTCAGTGCTTTGGAAAGCGGTAGCACGTCCCGTGAAGTTCATCATCGTCGCTAGGCTGCATGCAGGGCATCAAGGCAGAACAGAGCAGAGGGCTCGCAAGCCCAACGCAACCGGGCTCTGATGGTGTGGCCACAAGTTTCTGGCTGTGTCACTTTGACTAGGCTGTATCTGCTTCTCTGACCTTCTATCTTTTTTGCTTATAAAATGGAGCTAATAATGCCTGCTTTGAAGAGTGTTGTGAGGCTCAAATGAGTTAAAATAGATGAAAACTTTCTACCTCAGTCCCTAGCACACAGTCCTTTAAAACATTAGCTCGTTTTTGCTACTGTCCTGAATATATACCTCAAGACTGAAAGGTGTATCACCTAGACCTAGACTAAGACAATTCACTGTGCAACACGGTCTGACCCGTGTCCTTCCCGGCCTTTGTCTTTCTTACCTAAAAGGTCTCACCCTCTCTGTCTCGAGTTCAAGCTTGAGCCCTGGACTTCCACCCCTGGCTTGTCTCTAGTCCTTGCACGACGGCAGACACACAGAGGAACTCCGGACAGATGCACGGAATCTACACAAAGGCAGGCTATCGCGCTGATGCCGGCTTTTGTCACGGCAACTTCCCCACTGATACATGTTGTGGATCTTTGCCTGAAGCCTCACTTTGAGTTAATGTCATCAAGGGATAATTGACAATGACCTCCACCCCTTGCCTCTTGTCAGATTTGACAATTCAAAATATGTTCTAAATATACCGAGGGGCATTTCGCAGAATACGTTTCCTTAGGCTCTTCCTTGCGGAAACTCACATGTCACTTTTCTCTCTCATATCAAGATCTTCTTACAGATGATCCAAGTCAACTAAGGTCTGATGCCAAATGCAGATTCTAATTCCAAGTCATTACCCCAAGCATTTTATAAAATTGTTGCCAAATTTTCAGGCGGGTGCCACCCGGTCCTGAGGACACGTGGGCATCTGGCTGATTTTCCGAGCTCCTTGACCTCTCTCCCCAGGTGGACCCCATCCCTCTTCCATCTACACCCCCAGAGCTTGTAGCCCTCTGACTCAGAACTCATGTTGACGTCTGCCTCCCACCCCCACCCCCCGACTGTGAGAGCGCCGAAAGCATGTGCTATTTTGTTCCTCTTTCTATTCTGGTATCCAGGCCTGCCTGTACTTAGCCACGGCGGGCACCCAGAATTTGTTGAATGAACGTATGATGTCAAAGTTTCTGCACAATTTCAGAGAAGCCTGAAGTATTTTGATCAGATGAGACTTGCGTGTTCATCTGGTTCCAACTGCCCTCTCCGCACAGGGGCCCCGATACCGATCCCCTCACATGTGAACATGGAGCTTCTGTTTGACCTCTCCAGGGTCAGGGAGTCTGTTGTCCTACTGCTGAATGGCCTGACCCTCAGGTCATCCTGTCTGTTAAGCCAAAGTCAGCCTGTACCTTCTGCCCACTAGTCCCAGGTCTGCAATGCAAAACATCCCCAAGTTCTGACTTGAGCTATTTCTCAGGGCAGACCTCCAATCACCTCGGAACTACTCACCTGTCTCGTGTGACACCTGTCTTCTCTGAAAGAAACCCCCTCTTCTGGCTTCTGTTACCCCGTCCTGGAAATGTTTCTAGTTTGTCTTAACCACTCTCTAGATGTCATGCCCAACACTGAACAGAACATGACACAAGGAGACTCGTGGAGCACAGTCAAGTGGGAATGACCCTTCTCGTGACCGCTCTTCTGTTGACAAATCCCAGGACGCTAAAAGGCCAGCTTCCTCTTGCCCTTACAAGATTGGAACTGTTGGCAGCAAAGCTAAGGGTTCACTCTGATGCCCTACTCTTAGCAGATCTGACATCCCGTTAGGAGAGGGGGCTTGGAATGGGTCTCTCCATTATGTCTTCTTTAGTTGAAAAAAGAGAGAGGGAGAATGAAAGAAAGAGGAAGGAAAAAAGGAAGGAAAGAAGGGAGGGGGGGAAGGAAGGGAAAGAAAAAGAGGAAGGAAGGAAGGAAGGAAGGAAATATTCTCAGTGCAATCTTCATTTCACTGCATCTTTCCTCTTCCCATAAAGGAAACTGACCGGAGAGGGGTGTGTGACCATCACAGGCTTCCAGATTCCTGCAGGACTTCCCCGACCTTGAAGCCTGCCAGAGCTGGTGCATCAGTTGGCAGAAAGGAAGTCAGACATTCCAAGAACTCGTCACAGAGGCAAAGACCAGCGCATTTCACATTTTGTTTCAATAAACTTGCTGATCTCTTGCCTTTTAAAAAGGTAAGACTGAGAACATGAGTAGCACAGATCAGGAATGCACCGCTGTTGTTTTCAAACAGCAAGACAGCGAGGGGGAAGGAGAGGTGCCATCACAAGTGGAGTGATTTGTTTTGTGTGTGCAGCTCGGCCAGATTGCCTCCAGCAGGGCAAAGGGTAGATTACAGCCACGGCGAGCGTTCAGGCGCCGTCTGCCACCTAAATGCCACCGCCAAGGACGACATCGCATGGGCGTGTGGCAGGACATCTACACCGCTCTCTGGTGACCAGTGGACGGAGAGAGAGAAAGGACAGCCACTTTCCTGAAGGAAGGGCACGGGCACGGTAGGACACCCCAGAACCGGGGGAAGTGTCTATCTTGGCTTTGACTCCACGAACATCCCACGCCTGTGTTCCCCGGAGGGAATTCCCCACACCTGGTGACACACACACAGAGATCTGGGCCTATTCTGGTTGTGTCGCACACCAAGAGTGCTACCAGGCTGGCGCTGCCCCTTCCTCATTTAGAATCAGCACCCTTCTGCTCAGAACCCGCCGCCCGGGAAGAGAGAGGGTCTAGATAAACTGAGTCATAAACCTCCCCCGTGCCAGGTAGGTCCTGCAGTTTACAAAACTCACAAGGCCCTCCACAAACTCCTCAAATCGGCGTTTTCATCCAAGAATGGAGGGGCCTGGATGCTCTGTTTTCTGCACCGACACAATGTGAAAGCTACATTCAGGTCCTCACCCCGTCCCTTCCTTTTCCTGCCAATTGGGACACAGATCTTTTAACTTCAAAACACGTGTTATCTTTTTACATTAAAATTCTGTCAGTGCATCTGAGGCCCCCAAGTCCTGTTTCTGCCATCGAAGCAGTAAATCTACTGCAGGTCTTAGAACAGTGTGTGTATTTGGCGTCAGGAAATGAGAGGTGCCCGGGGAAAATGAGAAATGCAGAGTCACCTTTAAAAAAGAAAAAAAGTGTGCGTGTCCTGGAGTCCACAAAAGACTTGAAAACAATACTGCGGTCATCTTGGCATCTGTTTAGATGAACTATCTTGTAAATCATCCAGAAGCTCTTCTGCTTCTGTACATACAGCGCACTAACACTTGGGTGTGTGTTCTGCTTCTGTACATACAGCGCACTAACGCTTGGGTGTGTGTTCAGCCAACAGAAATTTTCAAACCACAGATCCAGACGGGCTGTCAGAGGATTTAAGCCACCTCCTGAAATAGGGGAAAAAGGTCTTACAGATCTCAAGAACTCCAAGATGTTTTTATTGATTTCAGTTTCCAATAGAATGAATATGTTTTCTCTAAATATTTTTTATCACACAACTGAAACATTGAATTATTTTTTCAGAAATAGAGTTAAATACAACAATCTAGTTACAAATTCTAATATAAAGAGTACAAAATATAATGTTATAACTTGTATTTTAAAAAAGAAATACAAACTCTATGGTCTTTTGCATTTTACTGCCTCAAAGCATAATCAGCAAAGTTGAAGAATGAACATTTTCCCCTCAGTCGCTCCACACAGACACACTACGGGGCACCTAAACCATCACTTGAAGTCCTGGCCTGTGATTTTTTTATCCTCTTTCTTTTTGCTCAGTGTATAAAATGTCCTGCGATTAGAACACACCCGAGTTAAAAGCAGTGAAACAGCATACACTGCTTCAGACACGGAGACATTCTGAAAGTGGAAAAGTAAAGTTGTACAAACGCATTCGTTTTTTTTGTGCGTCGATCACACCCCCCAGGGGGTGATTTGCCTGTTTTCAAGACGGCACGTCGGTAAAGAGAATCTGGCCGTGAAAACCCAGGAGGTGCGTTGCGTTCCAGGCACAGACTGAGAACTGCCATTCACCTTCTGTGACCCTGTGGGCTACACTCTATCTCCCGCTGGAAAGAAGGTGCAGCTACCTGAGCCGGGTGCCTGGGCAACAGCAGGGAGGTGTCACCTGCGACCTGCTGGGCCCAAGGCCACATCCCAGAGGCCTGCCAAATGATGACCTTGCGTGTGCACGTGCCTCCGTGTACTGTTTGCCTGACACTGTACAACCTGTGACTCAGCGGCCAGATCTGAAGATGGTTCTCGACATCCTGGGCAAAACCAATGCTCCGTAAGCTTGCCAAAGTGGCATACGTCATCCCCGGGGCCATTTCCTGGAGCACCTTCTTTTCAAGAAACTAGTGTCTTTCTTGGTTTACAAAATAAATAAGTAAATATTGGGAAGCATCTCTTAAAGCACTGAATACTTTTCAAACCCAAAAAGGCAAAAATCCACTTGGCTTGAAAATCTGTACCGTGCCATAACCGAGGTGAAACGCATCCATCTGAGATGGCCCCAAGGCCTTCCAGGAACCAGGGGAGAAAAGTGACACAACGGCTGGCGAACGCCCGGAGAAGATGCTTTTGAACAGCTGAGTTTTCAGAGAATTAAAAGTTCATTCTTCAAGTTAAGGACTGTGAGTGAATAACCTGAAAGAGTCTCTAAGCTCATTATCTGTGTTACAACGAGGAACAGGGCGAGCAGGGGAGGGGTAGGAGTGAGACCACCAGCAGCAGTGTGCAGGCGGGGGCGGGGAGACACACGGAGAAGCTGCAGTGTAGACAACCAAACCCTTTATTGTCTAAGTTACATTGACGCCAACACTGTCACATCCTGTTAAGAAACAAGGAAACAGCAGACTGGTAGAGGTAGTAGAAAGTCTGTAACAGTCGGAGGGTGACTTACAAGAGAGACCATGCGGAAATTATCCGTCGAAAAAAAGTGAATCAAAACACATTGGCTAAATAAATAAGAAAAACACAAATCGTATTAAATACTATGGTCAAACTGACATAAACACATGAACAAACCAATACAATATTGATGCTCAGTGGAAGAAAGGAAGCACAGTCGGGCCCCCAGACGGCTTGCCTTGGAGGGTGGTGTTCTTGGACGCCACCCCCCGCCCCGGACCCCCGTCTGCTGAATTCAGGGAAAACCTTATTTCTGTGCTCCGGGTGGAAACAAGTATTCCAACTGGCTCGGGCCGCGTGTCCGGCCAACGGGACCCCGGGACGCGCCCCTCTCCACCACGCTCCCCGCAAAGGGGTCTCCCGGGACAACACCTGCGGCTCTGAAGGCCGCCTCTGAAACGCTAAGAACGTACACGATCGTGTCACTCTGGGTACAGAATTCCTCTGAATAACTAAAACACAGAGAAACAGACCGAATCACGAGCCCCTGTGCGTTCCTGAACCGTCACCCTTCACTGTCAGCCAGGAAAATAAAAGCTAGAAAATGCAGAAACCATCACTGCGGGGAGACCATGGAAGTGATCGAACGTAAGTCAACAGAAAGGCATGTTGATTTCCAGGGTGAACAGAGGAATGTAGCTCTGAAACTTTGCTCAAAATAACTTTAGAGGACAGTCACTGGATCGTATCTGCAAGGACATTCCTAATGACACCAACACGACAGATCGTTCTGGTACACAGCCGGTGTAAGAATATCAGGAAAAAATAAGTAAAAAAGTTATATATATATATACACACACATACATGCAGCTATATGCGTGTGTATATACATGTATATATATATTTATAGATATAAGCTAGCCAGTTACATTGCATTGTTTGCAAATGTTGCAAAGTAACCTGAACGGTCAAGTAATTTAAATTCAGTAACAAGTAGAATCCATAACCAAACATTAACTAAGAACAACAATGATAATATAATAAAATTCAACAAATCATTAGAACAGGAAAACCACACTTTAGGGTGTGTGTGTGTGTGTGTGTGTGTGTGTGTGTTTAAACAAGTCTTTGTATCAGAAGCCCATTTTCTACAAAAACTGCACTAATCCATGACTGTATTAGGTAAACTGTCGCTCTCACCAGTATTAAAGATTAGGATAATTTCTGTACATGTAAAATTATTGCTTTTTTGAAAAATATATTTAGCATATGCTCGTTTTAATCCATTTCCTGCCTTTACAAAATTTCACAATTAAAAAAAACCTAGTAAAGCTTTTGCAAAACATTTCACAGAACGTTTTCGTTCAAGGCAGCAGTAACTTTTGATAATGCATAAAATCATTATGTGCAAAAATCTCAGAAACGTTACCATCACACATGGTGTCACGGGAATGGGACAAGAAAACATATCTGCGGAGTACAACTTTAACTGCGCACACTGCAAGGTTTAAGACCCTTGGTGACGGCCTTTAACTCCCCACCGCTAAAACTGGCATCTGCGCGACTGAGGAAGAGGTATATTAAGCTGTCCGACCCACGGGCCGGGGGGCCTCCACGCTCTGGGAATGAAGGGACTCGTCCCATGGAGGCCCCCGCCCCCCGCCCAAGAAGAAAAGACACCTACTTGCTGGGACAGATGGACAGGAAGGCAGGGAGGGAGGGGGGCGCAGGAGGCCCCAGAACACCAGGACCCCGGCGACCTGGGCCCCCCCTGGGCTCAGGGGATCCTCCCGCTAGGACTAAAAGGGTCCAAATCGAGGGGGGGTTCAGTGGCTAGATCATTTGTTAAGACAGGCAGTCTTCCGTTGTAAGCAGTTTGCAGAATGTAGCCCTGTTACCAAAAGGTCCTGAGAATAAACAAAGAACCCTGCTTTGCTTAGTGCTCAACCAGCTCTCTTTTCCCAAGCACAGCAAAAGCCTTCCCACGGATGTGTTTCCTCTGCCGGATTCACTGAGCACAGATGGGAGAGAGGGACACACCTGGGAAACGCAGAGGGCCCTCAAGGGGATGCGATGGGACCACTGAGGAAGGAGGACCTTGTCACCCGCCCGCCCCCCGTCGAACCTGTTTCCACAGCACCTCAAGGCCCATCCTTCCTCTTTTATTCACTATTTTAAATACCCACTAAGACAAGGAGAGGCCAGAGCGTCAAAACTCCGTCAACCTGGACCCCTCCGCCGTCTGTTCTGACGTCACCTCCAACAGGCCTCGGAGCAGCGGCGGCGGCTTCTGTTTCAGTGCTTGGCTGCTTCACTCTGTCCGACACACACGAGCATCTTTCTTCCAGTGTCTCAAACCTGTCTTGAACAATATCGATGCTTTGCGCTCCTACCGTGGCTCCCACCTCCACCGTTTATTATAAGAAAATACGGACTATGGTCGGTGAGCACGTATATGCATATAGAATATCTACATGTAATTCTAAGTCGAGCATCTTTGTTGATGTTTAACGTGTAACAAGGAGAAGCCCTCCCTTCAGCTTCCGCTCCGCCCAGCGGCTGCAGGATCTGAGGTGTCCGGTTGGGAGTTCTTCCACGGGGCGGTCAGGGTCACGGTCGGGACATCCACAAGGGAACTGCGGACGCTGTCCCGGGGCACCGGGGATGGTGAAAGCGTGTCTCTAGGTTCCCTTTCTGAGAGGCACTGTTTGGACAGTATCTGCATTAGAATGGTCTCTCCCCTGGGGAAAAAAGAGACAAGAGAAAAGCTCATTTCTGCCTTTGGTTTCCAAGTGCATTTTTCCTATTAATTTTCTTAGCAACGCCCAAAGCACAAACAGCAACCTTCACAGAGCCACTGAGTCAGGTCAGCAGAGACCCCTGGCTTCAGCTTTAACTCACTGCATACGAGCAGGATATGTTTGCACTGTGCCTTCCTGCCTTCCAAGGCAGCTTGAGAAAATCACCCCCAATGATCTACAGAGGTTCATTAGCCGTCTCTGTTCCGCATGCAAGAACAGCAAATCATAGTGCCTGAACCAGCTCCGGAGGAAAGGTTACAAAGATGGCCAGATGGGGCCGGAGGACTCAAAACAACAATGCACCGTGAGTAATACAAAGCGGGGTTCACAGGTGAACGACAGCGCCAGAACAGGGTTGAATTTGGGGGCCATACGAACCAGAAGTACAGCACTCCCATAGGTCTGTCAGCACCTGAGGGAGCTTCCACCCATTTCCGTAAATAATTACCACGTTGGAAAAATAGAAAGGTAACCCTTTCTAAAGTCAAGGGAACTGCAGGACGAAAATGAGAATGAAGGGAAGCCGAAGCTTTCAGAGAAGGCTCTCGCACGACGTGTGAAGCATCGCTGTTTGAACAATGGAGTTTACAATCTGAGGACACGACAGGGCAAGATGAATCTTACTTAACTGCATTAACCTTCAGCTGAAGTCTCCATGAAGTAAAACCAACAGCTTGAAATTAACATGTACACATAAAATGCCGCGCTCGTGTGAAATTCCAACTGGTTTCCAGCTATGCCTGCAGGAACCCTAGAAATAAGTGTGTGTTGGGGGGGGTCTGGTTGACATAATGAATTAAGTGCCTCTCTTTACTTAATAGTTTCAGAAAACTCCTACGTAAAACTAGCTCTGCATTCACGACACCTACCAGTCGACATCTAGCGGAAGTCAGAAAGATACTCAGCAAAATTTTATGGGGGGCTGGGGGGAGTGGGCACAGTGGTACGGACAGTAGTTTATTTGAAATGTAGGAAACGGTAACGGAATGAGAGAGGTGATAAAACTTCCTTAAGTAGATGGTGAATTTCCTGCAGTAAACCGAGAAGGATGTTTTGCATTTTTGCACAGCGACATGGGGAGATCCATCATCGACAGGGCTCATTTGGAACTGGTTCCAGATACATTCGAGGACGGAAAATGGCCTTTGTGTTTACGGACAGAAAAACAGGAGTTATTGTTAGCTGTTAGGTGGCTGGCCTTGAACGTTTTGAGGAAGTATGTAGCAAACAGACTTGCTGGGGAGTCCATAAATGGGCAAGGAATGTGTATGAACACGTGTGTTGTGTGTGTCTAGATTCTGTATACACAATCCAGGCACCTCCTTGGATTTCCCTTCCTTTGGACCAGAATACACAGACTTGTATTGGAAGAAGGAAAAAGGATGGTTAGAGAAGAAGCATGAAGATGGCCCTCTGTCCGTAAAGGACTGAAGTTTTACACTGCAGGCTCAGAAAGTTTTAAAGCTATGTATTTTAGAGGGACTGCAAAATCTGGCTAACCCGAATAACCAGGTTGTTTAATTCAGTCCACAAATCTAGAGGCACAGATGCCAAGTTTCTCTTTATAAATGAGGGGATGTGTTCAAACAGCATCTCACTTTTTTTTTTTTTTTTTTCAGCATCTCACTTTTAAGAGAGCTGCTTTCACTTCCGATTCGTTGGGACCAACACCTTATTCCTCAATACAGCAGTCCTATATAGGGTTTTTAAGAAATGACTGAAATTCATCTGAGAAATGAGGCCCAGGGGAAAATGCAACCATGGAAGAAAGGAGTCACAGAAATACTTAAATTAAGTGGAGGCATGATATCTGAGCGCAAACAAGTTGCTTTTATTCTCCCACAAAGAAAGAGTCATCAGAAAATGAGAAGCACGCTTTCAGAAAATTTGGCTTTTCTTTATTGCAGCTGTGTGAATTGTGGACTCTTCAGTAAAACTGAACAATATTTATTCAGAAATAAATATTATCTTTCTTTAAGGCGTTTCAGTGTTCCAGGGATGAACAGTGACTTATGGAACTTGATGAGGCCTACTTTTTCTTCCCTTTTGTCTTATAAGGTAAAGGAATGCGTATGTGCTCATGTGTGAGAGTAAGTGACCTACACACACAAAAGCCAATATCCTCTGGGACACAGGTGAGTCTCTCGGCCTCCGTGGACCAAGGCCTGCATTAGACATGCGTGGTGATGCTAAACGCTTAACGATGTGCAGGGAACATCTTACTGACAAGGACCTTTCCCAACAAGCCAACAGTTAGCTGGGACTCGCGTTATTACAGGTCATTTTGGATAAATCACTAGTTACTATTCACGACTTTTCACCTTATGCTACACTGAGTGGGAAAATGGATACTGTGTTTCAAGACATTTGGTTTACATGAGTAAGAAAACGACTGAGACAAACCAGCTGAATTTTGAAATGCGATCTGTGATACTGAGAATCTAAAAGTGACACTGAAAACAGATCATACATAGATTCAAATATACCAGCCTATGGGATTTCTCCATCGTTTGCATTCTAATCTCCACAGCTAAAAATGAGACAAATTAGGTTGCCATTTTTCTCCTCAGTTCCCTTTATTTTGATTAATGGAATTATTTCTCCAGCTTAACCATTTAAAAATAACATTTAGAATAATAAGTAAACTATTAATCATAGTCTATAAATTTTGGCAAGGAATTCAAACAAGTCGTAACACCAGATTTCATATTTCAGCAAAAGACGGTCTGGTCTTTTAAGTCCCAAAACCAGGGGAATGGAGGGAGAGAGGGTTAATTTTTCTTGGTTTTAGAAAGACCGTTATTTAATTTCTAACATTTAACGAACAATACAATTGGAAAAATAAATTTCTCCACAACATTAAAGAAACCCCCCCTACTCTTTTCTCTAACATCCATAGCGCAGTGATACCAATATTTTAAAAAGCATATTATTTTCAAAAAATGTTCTTTCTAATGAATTTTGATGACTACTAGAAATTAAATGTTCAGTTGTGTTAAATCTATGGCAAAGCATCTTGAAAATGATGATATACGTGAATTCCTCCTCTTACGCAGAGTTTTGCTTGGAATATCAGCTTCTCTTACGATCAGAATTATCTTCCTAATACAACAAGCTCCAGCGGCGGGTGCCTTTATTCCCCAGGGCTGGAAGATTCATCCCCACAGCTAGGGAAGCACCACTAATGAAGAGGGCTCCTGGCTGCCAGGGCTCAAACCCTTTTACAACAAATGCAAAGAAACGGGATGCCTACAGAATAGATACTGTGCCCAGGAACAAACTATCCGATACCCTACTATTACCCAATCCAGACCTTTAACTTCCAGGGAGTCGGTAATCCTTTCCACCCCACCCAACAGGGGAATGTGCTGATAAAGAAACCGCTCTGGGATCTCCGAGTTCAAGTGCAAGCCTGTAACACAGAAGGGGCTTAGCCAGTGTGCGTGCAGAAAAGAGACCACGACCAAAAACACATCAAAACGAAACTCTCTGATGGAGGGGTGTGGCAGAGAGATGGGTTGGGAGGTTGGGATTAGCAGATGCAAACTAGTATATATAGGACGGATAAACAACAAGGTCCTAACGTACAGCACAGGGAACTATAGTCAATATCCTGTAATAAACCATAATAGAAAAGAAGAAATAAATAAACTGCATGTATGACCTTGTAAACACAAAAAAGGAAACTTTTATTCCTCCTCAAGTAACTAAATTAACTGAATTTAATCCACTCCAACGTATGTATATTATCATTAGGATTACCTCACATAGGAAATTCAGATATTAATACAGCAAAGTAAGGGCAGCTGCCGTATGGCTGTGGGTACAGACATAGCGTCTGCCCGCCAGCGTGATGTCGTCTGAACACAAGGCAGCAAACTAGGGAATTACATTTATGTTGCCAACACTTTTCTCAAGCTAAGAGCTCTCCCATCGTCCCTTTAAGGCACGACTAGCAGCTAGGCTGTAAAACAAAACAAGATAAAACCAGGGTGTTTACAAGCACACGACCAGGTTCTGACAAAGCAGGGAGATGCTGAGAAGAGGGAGTGGCCGTGACGACCGAGCACAACGGTCCACGACGGGCACGTCCACACAGGCAACAACACGTGCATCTACATGTTTACACGCATGTGCACCGTACACAGACACGGCGCCCGTGTCTCCCCAGCTGCTCAGGACACCTGTTCACTCTTGGAATAACCGACAACAGCTCACGTGCTGGACGTCTGGTCTCTGCCAGGCTCAGTCCACCGCCCTCGTTAATCTTCTCAGCAAGTACAGAAGTATGTGCTGCTGTTGTCATCATTTTACGAATGAGGAAACTCAGGTGAAGTTCACCTGCCTGGTCTGAGGTCTAGGTTAGAGTCTCCTACTCAATAACCCAACATCTTAACAATTCAGGCTACTGAGTCCCTCGGAGTAGAATTGGCTGATCTTCAACGTTGAGAGCTATTAAATATTTATATGTTCTCCACCAGGATCAAACCCACTTCAAACCCACATATTCGCCCGCCAAGAGGCATCACAAACTTGACTTGAAGGTCAGCTGGAACTGGTTTTGTCCGGCTCCTCCTGCCACGTTCCAGGCTCCAGGAACGGCTCCTCCCGAGAGCTGGAGCCTGAAGCCAGCACCCGGGTCCACTCCATCCCCTTCCCCTCCCTCCCATCCTGCATCCAACCCCCAAGTTCTTCCTGCCACCAAACATCCCCACACCCATCTGCTCTCCGCAGCCTCACCCCAGCTCGGGCCGCCTCTGGGTCTCGCTGGGATGACCCCAAGCACCTCCAGAGCGGGGCTCAGCTCACTGTCCGGAACCTCCGCAATCCATCCCCGACCCAGACCAACCCGACTCTCCTACAGACACAACACTGGTGACGTCATCCCTGGCTCAGGGTCCCCACTGCCCTCGGGATGGAATTCCCGCATCTCAGCGCTGGTACCCAACGGCGATGTGTCTCCCCAGGCTCATGTCCTGAGCGCCTGGCCACCCGCCCAGCTCTCCCCGCATACGATTCCTCCAACGAGACATCTCTTCCACCTCCGGGGTTGGGGTCGGGGGGGGGGGTATCAGCGGGGGCATCTGCCGGCTACCCGCACCCTGGCAGTCTTCTCGATGTCCCAAGCCTGGTTCCAGGGCCCTCATCCTATCACAGCGCTGCACCTCTCTGCCCTGTTTTCTTACCTAAACCACCCACTGGACCTCAGGAACCATGAAAGCAGGAAAAGTATTTACTTTGTCTCCCAACATCCTCGTTATCTCCACCAATATGACAGAGCCTGGCACACAGGAGGTACACAATAAATACTGTTAATGAGTGAATAAATGATTATTGTAAAACTGAATTCCCAAATACGGTTTCCGTTAGATAATTTAACATCTATTATGTATATCTATAAAAGTCCATCAACTGTTAGTGTTACATCAAGTAATTTATGCGGGAATACAGTGTTGTGTGATTTTCAAAACTCCCCTGACCCACAGCTTCTAAAGCCCACAGGAAAAGAATGATTTAAATATTAATTAGCTAATGTTTGTAAAGCACACTAAACATGAAAAAGAACATGGCTGATAAGTATAACGAGTCCCGTTCTAGACATAAATAACCACAGAATTGTCCTATGAATCTAGATCGTATTCTAAATCTAAGACAGCAGGTGTGATTTTTGTAAACAAGGAGAACTCCAGAATAAGAGAGAACAGTGAGATATAAGCCGATAACTACTACTGATATGTTTTGCACTTATCCTGGCAGACACATCTCTATGAGAATTCTTAAATTCCAAAGTACGTTAAAGAAAACAGAATTTCCTTCAAGAACCAAAATGTTCGGTGATTGAGCACCAAAAGCTCCTTTTAATGTGACAGAGGACAAAAAGTACTTCCAGAGGCCGTATCTCGAATATGCGAGCACGAGAGGTGTATAAATCCAGCTGAGTTTTGGTGTCACGGGCCTGACAACCACGGTCAGGAGACTGAAAAGCAGGACAGCTGACCCACGGAGGCCTTGCAACAGGAGTAAATAGTTCCTAAGACCACAGTATTGAGTCACTGTACACGTGAAACTAAGAGGTGGGCTGGTAATAAGTACAAAACTGCAGAACTTGGGTTTACAGAGACAAAGACGAAAATATAGATACATCTCTTCTCTTTCATCACCAAGAATGGGTAACAACTGTGAGGAATTCCCAGCATAACTATAAGTAACAAAGAACTAATTTAAAATACAGTCTTAGTGATTTGCTTTGCTGATCTATTTCTCCCTTTACCAGAAGCCTTTGAAAGAGGCTTAGGTAGAATCCATGTGCACCAGATAAACTGATGTGTGTTCCTGAAGGATCTCACTATGTTATTCAGAGACCTGCCAGGTGCTTCCCGGCCCCGTCAAACACTCCTCTGGAAAAGCCGAATCTTAGGTGGATTGAATGGGCCGCTGTGTCTGCAGGAATGCTCTGGACTGACTTCACTTGTACTGTCAGTATGTAATTCTCCAATTATGGCACGACCTTGCCGCTACTACAACCCACAGACACATCACAGGGTGCGCCTTGTCGAAAGAGGGTTTTACTTCTGTTTAAAAGGAGAGTTGCCTAATTCGAGCTGAGGTCACATGTGTCCAGAAATCTTTTAATTCTGCGTTCAGTGAGATGTTATTTTTTTCATCAATTGTCACAGCATCGTGAAATAACAGCTGTCATTCTAAAACTATGGGTTTTATTAAGAGAGAAGTCACTTACCAAAAAACTATAACAAAGGGAAAGGCATTCTGTCCGTGGCATATGAAGAAAAGGCTTTTAACAAAAAAACAGGGATTCTGAAAATTCGATAAAAAACAAAACCAGAGCCTCTGATCAGGTTCCGTCCATCCTAAGGGCAGCTCAACCATGAACTAGCAGCAGGCTCTGGGCAGTGTTTTTATCGCTCACTATTCTCTTCTAGAGAAACGGACTGGAATTTCTGGAGGTTCTTCTGACATTTATGTCACCGTCATCATTGTCAACGACCGTGAATCCCACACGTGTCCAGGCAGGGTGTGCTAACTGGATCTGACCGCCTGGACGGGATCCTGGCTGTTTATTCTGGCAGCAAGGAAACTTTCCCCTCTTCATTTACAAGGGGGAGAGGTTGCAGTTACCGAACCTTCTACGGCAAGCTATCAGAAAGCAAGAAGGTTGTGGAGAAAATACTTGTGGGAGAACGAGGATGGGTGTGGCATCCTGTCAGGGGCAAAGAGGAAGAAAAGCTCTGAGACCACAAGCTCTTAGCCCAGGATGACGGGACGGACCACTTAGGATGGCGTGTACCCCCTTACTTCAGAGCCACAGACCGCATCCCACAGTCCCTCGTGCCCAGGAGCTGGCCGCCTTTTATAGATTGAACGCACTAAGGCCACACATCTACGGTGACCCGCGTTCACCCGCGTTCTATGTACATGCATACGGGTATCTTACGCATTATGGCCGAGCCGGCGGTGTGCGTCAGACAGAGAATCAAATCAGGACAAGGATGAGGCCCTGAGACACCAAACTCAGCGGAACGCTTCTTATGGAGTGATTCAAAAACACGGTTCTGAAATAATGCCATGTGCAGCGACATGGATGGACCTAGAGACTGTCATACAGAGTGAAGTCAGACAGAGAAAGATAAATATTAATTGTATAATATCGCTTGTATGTGGAATCTAGAAAAATGGTAGAGATGAACTAATTTGCAAAGTGGTAATAGAGTCACAGATGTAGAGAACTGACTTATGGACACCAAGGGGAGGGAGGGGGGAGGGACAAACTGTGTGATTGGGACTGACATATGCACACTGCTAGATATAAAATAGACAACTAATGAGAACCTACTGCACGGCACAGGGAACTCCACTCAAATCTCTGTAATGGCCTACATGGGAAAAGAATCTAAACAAAGAGTGGATATATGTATATCTGATACACTCTGCTGTACACGTGAAACACAACATTGTAAATCAACTCTACTCCAATAAAATTTTTTTAAAATACGGTTCTGAAGGGCTTCCCGCAGCGGTTGAGAGTCCGCCTGCCGATGCAGGGGACACGGGTTCGTGCCCCGGTCCAGGAGGATCCCACATGCCGCGGAGCGGCTGGGCCCGTGAGCCATGGCCGCTGAGCCTGCGCGTCCGGAGCCTGTGCTCCGCAACGGGAGAGGCCACGGCAGTGAGAGGCCCGCGTACCACAAAAAAAATAAAATAAAATAAAATACGGTTCTGAAGACAAGAGACAAAGCCTAACTTGTTCTCAAGCTAACCTCCAAGCAAAACATCTTGAGTGGAAAAGTATGACTTTCTGGTGTTTCCTGTCACCAGCGGTCTCTACCAATTCCGTCACCCACAACAAGACCCAACGCAGCTGCATCGACCCCGACCGTGTCGTTCACGGCCTGAGCCACCTTAAGTGACTATCAGGCACCCACAGACTGTCCCGCAGGACTGGGCTCTCATTCACAGCAACGAAAAGCTACTTACACATCTGGTAAAACACCACGTGGTACCCTTGTGACGACCATCGTGACACCCCTTTTCCCAGCTACGCGACATGAAAACCCACACACCCGTGAGTCGGGAGACCTACTTGTTTGGGGGCATCTGCGGAGGTGGCGTGGGCTTCAGCACCTCGGAGGCCGTTAGACTCAAACAGCACTGTGAGAGCAAGTATGTGCGTTAGCAGGGGGACACTAGCTTCCCGACGCCCCGCGACACGTGTCCCTTACAGGTTAAGCACTTGCGCAAAAAAAAAAAACAACGAAAAAAAGTCCCAGCGCCCAGCCTGTGGCCGGAAAATACCAGTTTACCATAACACTTACTGTAAGAAATTGAAAACACTGCCTGGGGCCGGTGCCCTTTTTAATTCAGGCTTCGTCGCCAAAGAGACCCATCAGTGACAGCATGAATTAGCCGCGCGCGAGCAGAGGGCCCCTCCTTCTGCGTCACTTACCGTTTGGCCCCTGTCACTTTGCATCAGACCCGACCCGCGTACGGATGCATCCTTCACGCCTGGGATAAAGCACCCCCGGCCCCGCCTCGCCCTGGCTGTGTGGTGTTCCCACTGCACACACATTGCTTCCCCCTGATTCCATCTCAGGCAAGCTCTTGACAAACAGGCCGAGGAATTCTGCCACTCGGCACCCACCGGTCCACAGAGGCCAGCTGGTGCCGAGGAGGAAAGCAGGCAGCCGGGTGTCATGCCGATGGGGGACTTGGGTTTCAGTGCGCCCCGGTGGCAGCATATCTCATTACCCCGTGCACTTCTGAGAAGTCCACTCTACTTAAAGTGGAGCATTTGCAAGACAGGCTTATCTCAGATTAAACCACAGGGCACTTGGCTGCAAAGGAAAAATCATTTCAGGTGCAGGTGCTGGATGGGACAGCCAGGAGTGTAATCCCAGGAGAGAAGGCCTGACCCCTCACCTCACCCGGGCGAAATCTAAACCTGTCACCGACTGTGGAAAACAGAGACTGCCTCCCCCCAGGGCCCCCCGGGCAGGTACCTGTGTGAGCCCGCGTGTGGGCCCGGAGATGGCTAGACTGGTGGAAGCACTTCCCACACTCCCCGCAGACCAAGTCTCCCTGGTGGGCCGGCGTCCGGAGTGTCCCTGGGCAGCAGTGCAGGGGCGGGGGAGGGAGGAAGGGGGCGAGAGGAAAACATCGTCAGCCCCTCTGCTGTGTCCTGATGGCAGGCACCTCCAGGCCCCCGGACAGCCCGCGCACGCAGGACCGCGAGGGAGCACAGATTAGAGAGGATTAAATTCCACTCCCATGACGCGCCCTCAGGTGTGTGGGACCCAGGCAGCTGGTGGCCCGCATCCGGCCGATGGAGTGATGTGGCCAGACCAAGTGAGGGACCAGGAAAGCAGGGCTGGGTCCTGCCCCCAAGGCGATGCCGGGCCACACGCCCGGGAGCTGCGCCATCCCCACCTACCCACCCCTGCCGGCCCCTTACCTGTGTGTCCTGCGCATCCCGGGCAGAGCACAGACGGGACACCTAGGAAGGAGGCCAGTCTTAGAGTGCCGACCTCCTGTTCCCTCCTGACCCTAAAAGATGTCCGGCTTTTGCTAGAAAAGGGACGCAGAAGACTCATACTTGTCTGTCTGCCTTTTCTGGATGAGGGCATCTCTCTGAAGAAAAGCCTAATTTTTCATGTAACAGTAGCTCTGAAATGACTTCCCTTAGCCTAACCTTCCCCATCAGGCTCAATGGTAGCTCAACTCAATGGGAAAACAAAAATACTAACTAGAAAAAGTTATGCCTATAACAACAAATTTCTTTAAATGACGCTCCCTGAGCTGAGTATTTACACACCTGAAGTCTGACATTTGAATGTAAAAGGTGAGTGAAAGGACGACCAAGGGTCTTAGCCAAAACAGCTGAGACCAAATCATTCTCTTGTCCTAATTCAGAAGCCACAACACATAAAAATAATATAAAATTGTTTCTACATTACCGGTAATGTTTATGGAAATAACAGTCAAAGAAATGCATGAATTGTAGGGCAGATGGTGGATTTCTTGTTGGACAAGTCATGAATGTGAGTCTCCGAGAAAGAGAAGAATTTGCCCACAAAGTTCTCAGCCTCTTCACCACCTCCTTCAGGGATGCGAGGAGAATGATAAGACACATTTTAACCCACTCGTGCCCTGTCATTAGTAAAAGATCAGGGTGTCAGCTTCCCGGTAAAACACGGAAAGTGTCACCTGGCCACGCGACCCCAGGAGCCGCGGGCTCATGTGCTGAGACCACCCGCCTCCTCTTTCCTGGAGTTCTGACCAGGCCAAGTCGGGGAGAGGAAAAGCTGACGAAGGCACCCCTGGATGACTGACCGATGGGCCCAAGAGGGGGGGGCGGGGCTCCTGAGTGCGCCGGACACCCCAGTTCTTCTGACCACAGGCAGCGAGCATGAAGACGGCTTCTATCAACCGCTAACATACTCAGCCATTCAGGGCGGTCCCTCCCTCCTCTGATTCTGGTCCAGGAAAATCTCAACTTTATCCTCGCTTTTGCTGCTCCCTCCTTTTCACTGTGAGCACCCTCCAGCTGGGCTCCTAAGAAGACCGTCTCTGACAGCACCTGTGGTTGCCTGGATTTTCCCAAGAATAATGGGGCTGCATCTAAATGCTGGTCCTAAGGATGCCTCCAGGACACCCACCGATGATGACGACTCCCCCATGTGGCCTCTGCATCTAATGGTCACAACACGCAAAACTAAGCCATTATCATACTTTTTTTTCCTAAGTAATTCCCATCCAAACTAGCAGCAGAAAAAGCACACCCCTTGTACCCACTCCCCCATTCTGATTTCCTTGCATTAAGTATGCAGCAGCACACACACACACACACACACACACACACACACACACACACAGACACACACACACTGTCTTCCCATGCATTCTATCATATCATTTTCTCCCTACTTTTTCAAGAAAAGACCCTTGCCCTTTATGGTCAATAATATTATGCCCAAGCTACTTCAAAATTCTGAGCTAGTGAGAAAGGTTACAAACTTCATTTGAATTGAAGGCTACCTGGTGAGCAAACAGCTCTGCCACTCTGACCTCAAAAGTAAAGTTGTGTATAGAAAGTGGGCTCAAAAAGGAAAGGAAGAGTCTTCGGGGGCACCTGCAGACTCTCCTCCAAAGCCCTGCCAACATGCACTCAACTTCATTCTGCTGCCCCCGCCAGGGGAGGAAGGAAACTGAAGGATCCCGCAAAGATTCTACCGAGATTCACACAAAGGAAGTACAAATCTTCTGTCGTAATCCTATTAATACGTCTTGGGCATACAAGATTTTTTTGAAGTCTCAACAAGAAAAACCTTATATGTTATCCTATCCAGAATTATCCTGTTCTTTTATTTTCGATTTTTTAAATTCTAAAATCCAAATCATCCTCTACTACAGGCTGGACACAAATTCTGGAAACACAGATAATTTACTATTTTTTGACTGTTCTATCAACAAACCACTCACGTTACACTCATACCTGTTTCCAGACTTGGGATCTACACAGCAGAATGATCACAGGAAATGTAGCTTTTTTTTTTATCCTTAAAGGATTAGGCTTCGAGCCCCTAAGGGAAGTGACAATGATCGTTTCCATGTAACATCATTTTCTCTTTTGGCAGAGTTTCCAGACTATTCACTTCTACACAAACATCATTTGGTCAAAACACAGGGGGGGGAAAGCTCTCTGAGGATTCTCTCTCTTAACCTCATAAAACCTTGATGTCTCAGAGGCATCGCCCGAGAGCACCATTCTCTGTCTCAAGACAGTACCTCCCTTGAGACTCACAGGATCACACCTCCAGCACCACAAGGATGTCATGTCCACTACAGGTGAGTGCCTCTTCTTTTACAAGATTCCCTTCTGCATGTTTCTGCCTTCCTACCGCGATACGTGTCACCCACGGCCCGCGTGGGGAGGCTGCGATCTTCACTCGCAGATGACACCCCTCGGGGAAACACAGCAAGACTGCATCAGAGGACGGCGTGAGCCCCCAAACTGCTGACAGACTCGTGGAATGGAGACGAATTAGCTCAGATTCTAGACTCTCAATTCCTGATGCCAAAGTTAACCACATATGTACTCAAGAAAAAAATGGGTGCTCAGCAAGGAGCAGAAACCCAAATCTTGAGAGTTTAGTTACTGCAAATTCAGTAACATGTCGGAAATGTAATTTTTGGGAGCGGGCTGCCCATGGTTCCCAGGCTGCAACAGTAGACGTAAAGTCTCTGTAACAGGAAACATCACTTCTCTGTTCACCTCTCAAATAGACCTCGCCACACCTGCTGGGTTTCCCTGCAGCTACGACACTTTCAAAGCATCATAAACAAACACTCAAAGGAGAAAGGAACCAGCGAAGGTCCCCCGTAGGCCAAGCAGGGACTGATACCCGTCTGCCGCTGGACCAGGAAAGGGATGCAGGAGAGGCAAAGGACAGGGTTTGAAGACGCAAAGGGCCGGGGATGAGAAGAGCTCTGGGCTTGCTCTGAAGTACCCCCAAGTCCAGACCAGGAGCCAAACCGAGTCCATGAGGGAGAGAAGGGGCCACCGGGGGGTGGGGGAGCAAGTCCCTCCTGGTGGGGCATTCAAGGTAAACTGAGGCAGGCCAACCAGGATTTATACAGCTGACCTCAGTCCTTCCCTAAACCCAAGAGCTTTGGTTCTCAAAACAAACCTATGAACTCACACACCAAGGCCAAAAAATTTTAAGCACTTCCCCTAAGAAACCCAAACCAGGGTGAGGGAAAACACCATAAATCTGCACACTTACACCTGACATGAGAAGAGTAAATCATCCAAGAACAGTACACACGCTTTGAGGACGATTTAGCATTTTTCACATTTAAAAGATAAATATCTAACCTCTGTTTAAGGGGAGGGGGGAGCCTTAGAACCATTTATTTAAAAAATCTTAAGGAAAAGGAAAACATTTCAGGTTACCTGTACTTCAAAGTCTGTCATCTGAAATTCTCTAAACCTTAACTTAAAACTCACTTCTACTTTTTTGGGAAAAAAAGCAACAACAAGGCAGGTCCACACGCAGCACAAAGAGCCTTTAGCAAGTGGGCATGTGGGCCGCTTACTAGGTGCGAACTGGCAGGTTTAGAGCTGTGATCGGGCAGGCTGTGGGTTGTAACAAATGACGTTCAAGTCTGGTTTACTAAGTGGAACTCATCCAGACACTGGTGCAGACTCCACTCACTCTGCAGCCGGGTAGAGACTCCAGGAAGCAACTGGACGGAGGGGAGAAGGTGACCAGGAGCACGGCGCCCACGAAACTCACCATCATCTATATCTAAGTCCTCTCTGTTTTAGGGTCCTCGAAAACCTGTATCTAGAGAACCGAGGTTGGCGTGAGATCCCGAAAGGCCAACCAATATACGTTTATTCCATCTCAGAGCAAATAATCTGCACGACTGGGAAACACTGCTGAGAACATGGAAAGCTCACTAAACTTAACAACGTCCAAAAAGGTGGAAACGCTAAGCTACGTGGTAGCAGCCTTTCCCCACCTACCAAGGACCGTGCGCCCAGAGCACCTGAAGCACAGGGGAGGGGATGAGAGTCTTAACCAGGACACGCCCTGTGCACCGCATCTTAATGAAAGCCTCCACCACCTCCAGGCATCCAGGCCTCCGCTTCATTCTAGAAATTCTCGAGAAGCTCTGTCTCTGAGCCACAGCCCCAGAACCACCTGGGGTAAGGACCCCACTGGCAAAATCTCTAAGCCTGTGGAACGCCTGAGTTTTCTGCTAGTCGAAAAACACCTTCGCTTTTCTCTAAGGGTCAACATGGACCAAAGGCCTCCTCGCCACACCAACGTGGCACCAGCGATGGACCTGGGCAGGTTCCAAGTCATAGGAGGAAACCGGGAACGGAGAGACGCACATCCGTCTGCCGGGAACCACGGCCACCAGGCATCCCACACAGCAGATCGGGTGCCTCTGTGTACGTGACTCCCCCGATCTGAACTTTGTCCCCAAAGATGCTTCTGAGCTCCTGGAATTTGAGGGACTGGATCTCACAATTCATCTGAAATGGTACCCCACTTTAATAAATTACAGGTGCTTGGTGTACAGTTGTATGCAAAGAAGGGTTAGGACCACCCAGGTAAGGTAACTGAGAGCCGGAGCCCCATAGGGGTTTTTGTCTATTTATTTTTTAATGGAAATACTTAGACTTCCCAGGGTTCTGGATGTTAACTGAGAGCTACCTTCAATTTATCATCAAGAACGAGGGCATCATATCCCACGCAGGCATTCAACGGAGCCTGTGGAAATTCGCTGACACTTCCTAATTATTATTCCTATTAGGTATTAATACCGAGGTGCTGGGAGGAAAGGAAGATAATGATCTGAGGTATAATTTTTTCCAGAATTTTAAACATGAGTCAACTCCCCAAAGCTGGTAAGGGACATTCACATTCTGCAAGGGCTCTGCTAGCAAATGCTGTGGTACTGATGTGCGCTTTTAAAATTATATACGTGTAAAGATAAAACTTAAGTAACCACTTCAAATGCACATCTTGTCTTTATAGAGGCATGAGACAATGAACATCCACTGATCTTTGTTTAAAATAACCAAATGGAGGGACTTCCCTGGCGGTCCAGTGGTTAGGACTCAGCCCTTTCACTGCAGGGGGCCTGGGTTTGACCCCTGGTCGGGGAACTAAGATCCCGCAAGCTGCGGGTGCGGCCACAAAAATACTAAGAATAAAAATAAGATAAAATGACCAAGTGGGGAAGTGCCACGGAGGCAGCCTGCTAGGCGTGGAGGGGGCGTGACTGGGTGTGCCGGGGACGTCAGCAGGAGGCCGGGCACAGCAGCCAGGGTGCACGGCGTTGGGGCTCAGACACAGCCAGTGGGCAGCACTGCGCCCCTCTAAGGAGGGGCGCCCCCGTGAGGTCCCAGAGCCCCCAGGGCGGGCGGGGAGAGGGCCCGCAGCCCTTACCTCTGTGCTCGAGCGCAGGGCCGTTGCCGCCCCAGCTCTGGTAGAGAGAAGCAAAGTCCTTTGGAATGTACGTCTTAAAGATATTGAGGATGTCCAGGCGTTTCTCGGGGCCCTCGGACGCAGGCTCCTGCTTGATGTTGTGTAAGACGGGCTGGGCCTGCGAGGCCGCAGTCCCTCTGGAGCCGACCTTGGCGGGGGGCTCTCGGGGAGCTGGAGGGGGGCCCCCGTCACCTTTCCCGTGCGCTTGACCCTGAGGCTGAGGGCTGAATTTGGCTTTGGGCGGGTCCAGGGCACTGTGCTTATTTGGGGGACCGAGGCCGGCCCCCGCCGGGGAGAGGCCATACTTGTCCCCCTGCCTGCTGCTGGCCGGGGGCTGGGGAGCCGCCCGGGCGATGACGGTGGGCGTCGGTGTGGCACTTCTGCTGAAGCCCCCGCTGCCCGCCGCGGGCCCGGGTCTCGGGCCGGCCTCCTGCTTGGGCTTGGACGGGGGCGGCGGAGCCCCGGGCTGCTCGGGGCCGGGGCCAGGGCCGGGCTTGGTCTGCCGATGCCCGTCGGGGCCGGCCGCCCAGAGCGCGCAGGGCCCCCCGGGGTGGCTCTCCTTGCTCCTGGGCAAGCCGGCGGCTTTCGTGGGCACCCCCAGGGGCGAGGGGCTCCCTTTGCGGCCCGGCGCCCCGCCCGGCACCTGAGTGCGGGTGAACCGGGAGATGGGCAGAGGCTGGCACTCTTTGCCCCCGAGGGCAGGCGGGGGGCCCGTGCGTCCGCTCCGGGTGAGGAAAACCAAGCTGTTTCTGATGCTTTTGTAACCGTTGGGCTGAATCCACTGGGGGGCCATGGAGTGGCAGCTGACCCTGTGCCAGATGCGCTTGTGCATCCACAGCACCTCGGGGTAGTAGGTCTTATGGCTGCAGTAAGGACACGGGTGGACGGCCAGAGCTGCCTGCAGGGAGGAGGCCCACTCCTTGTGGCTGGGGTCGTCCCGCGTCGACCGCTCGCTCAGGTCCAGCGGGACCAGGTCTGGGGCCGGCGCCCGTTTCCCTCCCCCGGAATGCTCTTTATTGTGCAAATCGGACAGCTTCTCTTTCGGGTGGGTGGCTTGGCTCTCAGAGGGGAGCTGCACATCTGCAGTCTGAGCGGGATGCGAAGGGAAGTCCGCAGCATCCCTGGAGCCGGGGCCTTCTTGCTTGGGGTGAAATGCTGGCATCTTTAAGTCCACAGAAAACCTAGGCTGCTCTGCTCTCTTGGAAGTGTCTCTGCTACTGCTTTCAAGTACAGACACATAAGCTGTGGTCCCCGCGCTGGGCTCCCTGGCGGCTCTTCCCGATGGGTTATTTCCAAGTGTGTGACTTTGGTCTCCGTTGGAGAGCACAGCGGAGGCTACTTCTTCAGGAAAGCAGCAGCGGTGTGGCTTTGTCCCTGGAGGATCGAAATGGAAAACGTGACGTTACCATTTCTCTTCAGAACAGAAGACAGAGAAGCACAACCAAACCGCCACGTGCACATGTGGAGGGAAGCGTGTGGGTCTCAGGACCGGTGCGATCCAGGACCTGGATCAACAAGCTCTGTTAAGAGCGGATCAACCTTGAGGGCAAAATGGCGCTATTTGGGGTGGGGCTTCTTTTCCAATTAGATGACTCAGTAGACTACAGGGGAAAATAACATAGCTGCCTATCTAGTGACATATAACTACACTGTTGCTAGTCAACAGAGGGGGACTAGTTCTATCAAAAACCAGAAAAAAGACTTAATTCTTTATAACAGCATAAGGCTTTCCGTGGCTTTCAAAGAACCCCTCAGCCCATGGTCACAGAGAGGCAGGGCTGGAAAACAGTGTGCTCTCCCCCCAGGGATCCTGCAGCTGCCTCAGAAACTATGGGCCGATCCAGGATGGGCCCCCGTGACTGTCTAGTAAAGTCCAACATTCCGCTCCAAAACCTGGACACCGACAGTTTCCTTTGGAGGCATGAGAGGGAAGGGGGTGAGTCACAGTCTTCATGCCCACGCCTCCCAGGGGTATGCCCGGGAGAAACGGTGCTCCCTGGGTGGGACGCCCACTGCCGCTCCTGCGGGGTCTGCCTGGAGCCTTCTACAGGGGAGCTGGCCGGGCACGGGTTCCCTGCCACGGGGTGGCCTCGCACCCTCCCGGGTGAGTGCCGGCGACATCACCCCAAGTGCAGCCAGGCTCCCTGAGCTTGGGCACCGAGGCTGCAAAGCTTCTCCCCGACCAGACTGCACTGCAAGTGGATTCGACACGATTTAACAAAAAACCCACTTGAAGTCTGCACTGACGACCTTGGGTTTATTTCAATTAGAAGGTGCACAAACGTTTCTGGATGTCTTAAACCTTTCCGAACTACAGAGCGTGGATTCTTCCCATCAGTACGAGCTCAGAGGTGTTTTTTCTCATTACAGGTATCATAGCGGGGATGGACTAAAATCTTAGGTTTTCTTTTATGAGAAAGCCCAATACTGTTGGTTTTTAAATAAGAATTTTTTAGAGATTTTAACATTCTCATGGAATGTAGGTATCTGTTTACACAGAATGTTAAAATTTTTCTATACTCAATGTTTTACTGTATTTCTAAACTTAGTATTTTGCTATACTCAATATTTTGTAATAACCTATAAGGGAAAAGAATCTGAAAATACACACACACACACACACACACACACACACACAACTGAATCACTGTGCTGTATACCTGAAACTAACACGATATTGTAAATCAACTATACTTCAATCAAAAACAAAAAATAAAATAAAACAACATTTTTCTAAGTATATTTTTGGAGTTAAGACAGTAATCACATCAAATTGGTAAAAAAAAAAAAAAAAAAAGAAAGAAAGAAAGAAAGAAAAGAAAGAAAAATAAGTGTATTCCAAAGGGATCTTCAGGAAAGCAGAAAAGTGTCCTTCACAGAAGGCATTTACCAGAGATCTAAAGGAACACAGTAACAAATATTCATTTTCAATTAGTAGGTACACAGCCACTTATAAGCAACTTTAAAGGATTACGTCCACATAAGAAATGTTACCAGAATGTAGTGATTGGCAGAATTGGTCAGGAAACAAGACAAAAGAGGAATACATTTTCTGATCCTATAGGCTCTGAAAAGCTAACGTTTAAATAAAGTTAGATATACCTGCCTGTCATGTGGGTACCTAGTGTTACTCAGAAAGCAAACCGGGCGGCCCTGGAAAGCTCTGATGATAAAAAGGGCATTTAACCTGGAATTAAATGCAGGGGATCGTCTTGGCCTTTGTCTAATTCAGGCTGAGGCTCAGTCTATCAAGTTCACTTTTACATTTTCAAAGAGAGTCAGGACGGCGGCTTGGGGGACCTAGTTTTTCCCGCATTAAAGGCATATGGGTTTATGAGAACACACACCAAAGCCTATCAGTTGAAACAACAGGGCCACCGTACCTGACACTACACAACTGCAGGTGTTCAGAGCACATCT
The DNA here is from genome assembly GCF_008692025.1 of Phocoena sinus. Taxonomy (NCBI): domain Eukaryota; kingdom Metazoa; phylum Chordata; class Mammalia; order Artiodactyla; family Phocoenidae; genus Phocoena; species Phocoena sinus. Next base: position 2,730,398 of record NC_045776.1, on the reverse strand, counting down.
GTCAGAGCCCCAGAGGTTATGCTTCCACAAAGGATTTCAAACATCACGAGAACCTCTAGTGCCTCTGACCGAGACACCGAGTGAAAAATTACAGCAGGCCCTCCATCACAGTGCCGGAACTGAGAGACACGGCTCCGAGGACCCCCGCACCTCACAGCGGGCCAGCACACCTGCGAGAGGGTTCTGCAACGCCTTCCCTAGCTTCTCACCTCCGTGCATGGGTCTTACATTGCCCCGAGTAGCAAAGGAAGCAGTTTGTAACCATGTTAATGCAAATCAAAACACACTTTTCAACTGACCTGCTGAGAAAGCAGATTAGATCAATTCTGTGAGCCTTGGTATTCTGGTTTATAAAACAGGTACCGTTTCAAAATTTTATCTCTGGTTTAGGGGGTAAAAAGCAATAGCACCGTAAAAGCCCATGATTCCCTCTTTTGAAAGGCTTACCACACTGGTCATTTAGGGGACAAAAGGACACATGGGTCTGGTGTCTCCTGATGGTCTTGGGCACAAGATGAAATGTGGCTGGACAGGGCGCACTGGGAGCTGACCCGACACCCCTGCCCAGAATCCACAGGGAGGAAGGTCTCCTAAGGATGCTACAGCATCGGTCCTCCCACAGCCCCACCATCATTTATCGGTGGCCTAGATGAAGAAATGGGACTGGACAAAGGTTATCAGACCCAGGACTGACACTCAGCTAGGAGGGAGAGCCACAACCTTCACCAAAAAAAAAAAAGACAGAGATTCAAAAGTTTTCAACAGGATGGAACAAAGGCTAAAAACTAACAAGAAGAAACAAAGTACAGCAAGTGAAAGGTCTGGCTTAAGGGCTGTGCTGTGAAAAAGAGTCCAGGCTCCTAGGGGACCACAAGCTCAGTGTGAGTCTCCATGGCCCAGGGTTTTATTGATATATCAAGGTAAAGCCACAGCCACAGCCAGGGAGGCAAGGGCACCAACAGTGCTCACCTAGCTGGAGGAGCCCAGTCTCAGCTCTGAGCCCCATACTAAGAAGAGCCAAAAACATGTCCAGGACAGGCTCACGGAGGGAGGTCTCTGGAAACCAAGTAATGTGGAGAATGACTGCAGGAACTTGGACTGTGCCACCTAAAACAGAGGGCTGCTGGCTGGACCACCACAAACTCTGACATTCAGTCCCTGTGTCCTGAAGGGAGGGAGGCCTCGGGCTAGTTCATCCACAGCAGCATTCTAGCTGCCCCCTGGAATCATCTGCAAAGGACGTGAACCGTCGCTGGAAGAAAGACCCAAGGCCAGTGCCTAGACCAAAAACCAGCCTTTTGGGAAGAAGCGTCTGCACATTTTTTGAAAAAACCTTTGGGTGATTCTAACTGTGGCCACGATCAAGGTGCGCTGGGGTCGACAGAGGACAAATCATTGGGAGTCACGGAGAATCGGATTTCAGGAGAGGCCGAGACAGACAGGGCTGCCATGGGGCTGGAGGTCAGCCCCCAGCAGGCGGGGAGGGGCCGGCCTTCCGGGGTCCACAGGCTGTCTCTCTCCCCCTTCAACTCCAGGGATGGGAGGATTATGCAGAAGGGACCAACGACCACCAGAAATGAACCGTTGGCTTCACAGGCACCTCAGCGGCCTCACTGCTTTTCTTTCAATTCAGTGGACTCAGACGTGGTGGATTCTGCACAGGTATGTCTGAGAGATGTAAAGGGGAAACACGCTTCTTTTTTTAGAAAACGCTCTGTCGTTGCTTCATGTATAACTTTAAAAGTAGCAAGTTAGCACTTCACGCTGGGGAGCGCGTGTTCAGCCATCACACATAAACTTGGGCTGGGCCAGCAGGGAACGGTTTCAAGTTTGGGGACTGAAGGCACTTTTACAAGAAGAGCCTCATTTCTAAATCCTCGGTTATCATATGTCACCTCTTCAGCTCATCTTGGTTTAGTCTGTCCACTTACTATATGACTGTGGCTCTTTGCCTCTCTTTTTATGTTTATTATAATTTCTTCGCTTCCCACCCTTGGTTAAAACTAAACAAAACAAAAAACACAGAAACTCTCAAAACAGAAACAAAAACAAAACAGAAACTAACGCAGCACAAAACCCTGCATGCCTTATGGTGGGCCTTCCCCTGGCACGAGTGTCCCGACGGACCCTTCAGTAAACCTACGGTCACTGCAGGCAGCTGTGTCCTGGGTATGGAGGGAGGAGCTTTATAGACTGACTTGTCCCCGCCGTCAACTGATTCCTGACCAGTCTCCCCAGTTTCTCATCCCAAGTTAGTTACGCCGTGAACACAGATGACTCGTTCTGATAGGAACCTAAGCAAATCTCAGAGGATGTTATCAGCTACTAACGTCTATAATGGGATCGAGAGGAAGCAGGAGGAATGTGGGTCACCAGTCCCGCCTGCGAGACACGGCTCTAAGTCACCAGGGGGGGGTCAACCGCTGCTGGCCAGGCTTGGTCCCCGGTGCCCGCCAGCCTGGTTCCCGTAGGCGAGCGGGACGTGGTGCCAGACACCAGCCGCGGTACCCCGGTCATGGCTGACCTCACCATCCGGCCAGCATCGCCCGGCCTCGTCTAGCGGTGGCGTGGCCCTGATGGGGTCCCCAGGCAGCGAGGGCCTGGCTCGCAGCAGGAACCACACAGGTCAAAAGCAATAGCACCGTAAAAGCCCATGATTCCCTCTTTGGAGAGGCTTACCACACTGGTCATTTAGGGGACAGAAGGACACATGGACCTGGTGTCTCCTGACAGTCTTGGGCACAAGATGAAAGGCTGTTGCCCTTAAGGGGAAGGAGGCGTCTTGGCTCCCGCCGGTGAGCTGCCGTCCAGCCGGGAACACCCGGCGCGGGGCTGGGATGAGGACTCCCCCTCCCCCAGGAGCCAGAAGCCCAGCGGAGCCGTCTACACCCGCCATCACCTCTCTCAACACACCCAGGAGGTGAGGCTGCTCTCCCCCGCGTTGCAGGTAAGGAAACTGGGGCAGAGAACAGCTTCCACAAGGACTCGCTGTGGCTGGTGGAGCCCGATCCCTACCCTGGCCATCCAGCCGTCGCCCGCCCGCCGCGTCCACGGCTGGGGAGGATCCACAGGGATGGAGGTGACCCTGTCCAGTAACTGCTGGGGGAGAATCAGATGCTGTGGGGGAAACCTAACTTGACTTTTCCAAAAGCTTAGCCATATTTGGGCTGGGTGCTCGTAAGGTGAAGTACTGAGCCTCACGTGTGCAGCAAGTTTCTAGAACTTTTCATATTGGACCCCAGATGCCTTCAGGTCCTGCAATTCTAGAAGACGAACTTTCTCTCCAAAGAGGATGCACAAGCGCACGGTAATGCAGGAAAACTCAAAACGGCGGCCAGGTAAGGCAGTTCGCGAAGTACTGACGGACCCTGGTCCCGCTGGAGGGGCCGCCTGGCCGCCTCGCAGGGCCTCCCCGCCCCCAGCGCCTCATGCCCCGCGGCCACAGGGCCAGCGCGTGGCCCCAGGAAGTGTGCGAGCTGCAGAGGAAACAGGAAGAGATGCTCTCTCCTGCGGCCCCTCCTCCTGCCCTAGGAGGGGATCCGGGAACGACCTGAGTATGAGACTCCATCAGCAGCCCCGTCCCTGAATTAAAACCCGGATGTAATAACATCTGTAGTGATGACCGCAAACGGCAGCTGGCGCTCAAGGCTGAGAGCAATCTGCGCATTCAGGTGTTCTCCCAACCCCAGCGGCTGTGACCATGAGATTGTCTCTTCCTGCCCCTTCCTAGCTATTCCTCTTCGAGGAAAAGAAAGATCCACCAAACTAATTCCACACACGAATGTATGAAGGGGGAGTGGGGTTAAGGAGGTTCTCGAGACAGAAAATAGCCTAAACCCAAATTATTCTCGTGATTTGAGCCTTATATGGGATAAACAGTAACTCTCTCCCCAAACATACAATATCCCAAGTACTGTAGGCCTGAAGAATTCTCACCATTAAGAATTCCCAGATTAAAAGTAATTTTGAGACTTCAGCGGTTATTTTTAATATTTGTGAGTTCCTAGTAACTTTTATAACAAATATAACCAGTTACCGAAAACTTGTTGTGACAGCAAGAACATCCGTTTTCAAATAATGTTTCTCAGAAGACCCTTCTTTTCTGATTTTTATTTTACCCTGTCTTAAAAAGGGACAGCTGGGGCACTTCCCTAGTGGCGCAGTGGTTAAGAATCCACCTGCCAATGCAGGGGACACGGGGTCGAGCCCTGGTCCGGGAAGATCGCACATGCCACGGAGCAACTAAGCCCGTGCGTCACAACTACTGAGCCTGCGCTCTAGAGCCCGCAAGCCACAACTACTGAGCCCATGAGCCACAACTACTGAATCCCGCGTGCCTAGAGCCTGTGCTCCGCAACGAGAAACCACCGCAATGAGAAGCCCGTGCACCGCAACAAGAGTACCCCCGCTCGCCGCAACCAGAGAAAGCCCACGCACAGCAATGAAGACCAAACGCAGCCAAAATTAAAAATTTTTTAAATAAAAAAATTAAAGAAAAGGGAAAGCTGGTAACAAAAATAGATACCGGGCACAATAAAAGGTATGATGTTTTAACAGAAATGAGAGCCATTATGCATCGAGACTTAGCTGAAACTTGAGAGTTAACTGAGACAAGTAAAACACAAGAAATTAACAAAGAGAAATCTGCATAGGTGTCTGGGGGTAGAAAGAGTCCCTGGAAAGATATTTCAGCTAAAAGAATCTCAGAAACACTGAACCTCAATGAAATGTGATGAAGAGGGTTATTATTATCATAGGATGTCTTGGATACAATGTAGAAATGACTTAAGAAAACGTTTTAGCTGCAATATCCATGGGGCTTTTCAATTAACAAACACGGTTTAATAAGCTTTCTGTGCAAGTGAAGCAAAGGAAACGCTGAAAAGCACTGCCCGGGGCTGGTTCAATGTGGAAGTTCTCCTTCTGGGAGAATAAAGGAAAATAACCAAGGGGCAAAAGACGCTCTTATTATTGGTCGTATACAGAGGGGCACCCAGAAAAGCACGTGACCAAGTGACCTACTTGCGAGGCTGCTTTAAGGAGGGGTTACGGCAAACAAGGAAATCACCAGGGCTTCCAGGCCCAGGAACAACACCAGTACCAAAGTGAAAGTCCCAGCTCTGCCCCACTTCACCCTTTGTAAAAGGACAGGCTTTGTTTCCATAGAGAATAATACAGAAACTGCTTCTAATGGCCCAGTATCTATCAAGGACTTATTCAGCTCTACGGTCAGAAAAATCTCTTTAAAAGAAGTGTTTCAAAGCTCTCTCACTCATTACACACACAATGTGAACTATAATAAATAATAATAATAACAAAGTTTCAGTAAGGAAACCAGACAGAACTAGAACAATGAGTGACAACTGAATGATCACGTCTTAAAATTTGTATAAATGAACCAATATTTTATTACCCAAATCGTTCCTGCCTGTTTTTCTGTCTGTCTGAATACAGTATAGGAGTTTTCATTTTAAGTAATTAATCTATTCACATAAATAACTCACAAAACTGTAATTTGCGTTAATAGAAAAATATGTAAATATCTTAGTACTCTGGAAGCTGGATTTTGATTTCTGAAGAAAAGGAGTTACAGATTAAATACAGGACTTCTGACTAAACAGTGTGACCACCGTTCCACAAGGACACTTAAAGCTTGAAATCTGGGGAATAATGTTTTCAAGAACATTCCTATTCAGAGAGTACAAAACCAACATTTTAAAGGTTAATCAAATACCTCGCGTTTCCACCCAAGCTTCCAGTAACTAGAGGGTAGTCCGTCCTTCCATAAAACATAATCACATTCTAGAAATCTAGAACTTACTGCTTCCTCACTGATACACCCATAAAAATGTGTCACTCGGGTCATTTGTGTGTGTGTTTTTTTTTAAATCGAATCCATGCTGAAGTGAACAGAATTCAGGTATATTTTCACAGCTACTGTCCATTTTATACACCCTCCTTCACTCCCCGAATCCTAACAGAAAGTATAAACTTGTCGACGTGACAAAATTCAAACAAATGTAAAAATGAAAAGAAACCATTAAACGAAACTTTACAAACCACGCTCTGAAGAGTAATGAACATGTCCACTTTACTAAGGCAAAGAGGAAGTAAATAGAATGTTATAAAGAAGTACGCTGAAGCCGAATTAATTGTTGAAAGAAGGCATTTATATAGCTTTTAGATTTTAAGATCTCACTAAAAAGGTGCAGCAAGGAACAGCCCAGGGGCGCTTAGCACGCGATGCTTCTTTTGCGTCACCCTCCAGCCCTGTTGCTTCCTAACGGGCAGGACGGGTACACCAGCTCCTCAACCGCTACAGAAAACGCACGTCCCTTACACCGCCTTCGGTTTTTCTTCCACAAGCTGCCCTTTAAGAGACCAAGCTCGGCGCAAGACTGCGGCAGAGAAGTCACCCTGTAAATCTCCGACATAAAAACGATTACAACAGACACAAACTAGCCTTCACGTGGTTGGAAAGTTTGCTGCTTAATTATCCCGAGATACAAAACCCGAGTTCTGTGTATTTACAAACAAATTATAATGACCCTTTTTAAAGAAACTAGGACTCTTTATCAGGACAATCTTTCACATGTAAAACCAAGCACGTGCTGACCTGCAGAACAAAGGCCACTCTGGGGCACAGCGCTGGCCGGGCTGTCCCCGGAGCCGCGGCTTCCGGCGCCGTGTGCGGACCACACCACTAGATGGCGCCCGCTCCCAACGCGAGATCCCCGCTGCCGGCGCCTGCGCTCCGCGTGGCGTCCCGGGTTTCAGAAACGGACCGTGGAGGCAGGACTTTTGAACAACAGGTACGTGTCGGCCAAAGAGGTACACCGACAACTTGTTTTAAGCGTGCATCGGTACGGTTGTGCATATTTCCTCTGAAAGGGCTTCGCAAGTACCGAATGTATCTGAAATGGGTAAGAGTCGTTCATCAAAAGCTCTTGAAATGTCTCACATCTTGATGTGTCTGTTCATACACACTTTCAGAGGTTAAAATGTGGAGAGCTGTAAGCTAGTGATATACTCGGATGATCTGGCTAACTCGGGTGAAATGATCTGTCTATGCCATTAGACCGTGAGGGTTCGATTACAGGCAGCACCTACAAAGGTCCAATTTTTGGACAGAAAACCAGGGTGTTTCAAAGGGGAATCGGCCCAAGACAGGCACGACATGGCCTGATGTCCTTCCACACAGAACTCTGTCTACATGAAAACCAAAATTCTTTTCATTCGTGGGGCACTGTCAGAGGTGCCTCCAGACCGAGGGTGGGCAGAATGTTCTGGGGACACGATTTCTGAGCACGTGGCATCTACACGCCCGCAAAGTTAAACCTTTATTATTTCACGAAGCTGACCGTATGGAGTAAGCATCCCATCTTGCCTGGTCCCGCATCCCTCCTCCTATGGCGCCAGCTGATGTGTAACAAGGATGGTCCTGACCTCACACGGAGTTAACTGTGAACTAGGAAGCCGTGAGCCTGGGAAGGAACCACGGAGAATGTTAACTAAGTAGCACCAGCTTGTTTGCCTAGTCATCTCATCCCCACCAGAAGCTGCTTCTCTAGCCTTTTATGGTTATAAATGTATAAGTGAGTATAAAATACAGAGATTTTCTGTATCGCTCACATGAAGAGTTCAAACTATTTTATAAATATCAAATCTCAGATGTTTCACTCCCCCAGAGACATTTAGTGGCAAGAATTGTTTTATATTTTACTTAATAATTTAAGCAAATATTCCCAAATCACGTCACTAAACTGTTTGGACTCTTCGGCAGGCTGCCCAGGCCTGCTGAACAAGGGGTTGTAGTTATACTGTTTTCCATTAAAATGCAAAAACAAAGCATACATACATTTCTTCTTCACGAACTTCTTCACTCTCTGGTTTTCACTTTCTCCCCCCACCCTTTTTTTTTTTAAATAAAGAGGAAATACCTGTGTTCCTCTTTCTTGCATATCTTTGGTTTTTCTCCTGATAGCTCACCTTCAATTTATCCAGCTTTTTAAAAGTCTAGACAAAGAATTACAACCCCGATGGAGCAATGCCGCACAGAAAAATCGCAGGAAAGCCCCAATTACTAACGTTTACTTTCTCAATCCTTTAGTCATATTTCTATTTTGAGAAGCAGTTGCAATACCGTATTTCTATGACTGTTTTCCAGGAGCTCGTTGGCTAAGTGGGAGCTGTGAATCTATGAATTAAAAATGTTTAAAGCTAAGTAGAGGGTTTTCCGTCAAATTCTATCAGCTGAACTCAAAAGGGAAGGCCCTCCACCCGGCCCCTCTGCTTCCACGGGCTTGGCATCCCATCCGAGGCCGTCTAAGGGAAACTGCTGCTGTGGGATCCCTCCCGCCCACCCGCATGGAGAGATATCTGGGGCGGGGGGGGGGAATCAGCAAACACACTGGTCACCACAGTCACTCAGCCCACGACAGGCCCTGCTGCACTCAGGCGTGCTCAGCATTCTCTGGGCACCGGCTGAGTGTGGGCAGCTCCTTGACAGTGAGGTGTGCACTTGCGTGTGCGCACGTGTGCCTGCACGCGTGGGAGGGGGCGATGACCACTCCAGGGGGTGGGGATGGCTCTCGGAGGACATACTCTGAGGACACAAGTCACGTCTCAGCCCCGTGTCATCCACTCGCTAAAGGTGCCATCTCGGTCAATACTAATTAACTTGTTCGCTCTTTGTATAAAACCCAGGCGTGACTGTGATGCTTCTCGCTGGACTCAGTAGTGAGCTGAGCACACACGTGGCCCTCACGAGAGCCTCCCCCGGCGAGAGGGCTGCTGCTAATCAAACCGCCAGAGAACAAGCAGACTCGTGGTGATGAACGCAGCGGCCCGGCCACGCGCCAGGGTCCGGAAGGTTCCCCCACGTCCTCTGCTCTGCCCGCCCTACCATGCCTGTGACCTGCGTTGTCCCTCTGCACCCACCTCCCGAGGCCCCTTGGGGACAGGAACCCGGATCCTCCCCAGAACACTGAGTTTGGACTGGACAACAGCAAGAGGTAAGATGGGAAGTGTTCTGCAAAGTCACCACTGGTCTGAACGTCTAGATTCTGTGACCTAAACCCACTTTTTAAGAACGGCAGCCACTGACGCTCTCTCTTCTCTCTGACCTAAAAAGCACCCTCACCAGGCTGCTGGGGTTCTGGCCCCTTAATCTCTAACCTCCACGTCCCTCCAGATGCCAGCAGCTTACAGTTTTATACGGGACTGAAAAGATGCACTGATCCTGGCGGCAGAGCTGAAGCCATAATAAAGCACATTCAAAGATGCAGCGTGGGGCTTCCCTGGTGGCGCAGTGGTTGAGAGTCCAGCTGCCGATGCGGGGGACGCGGGTTCGTGCCCCGGTCCGGGAAGATCCCACATGCCGCGGAGCGGCTGGGCCCGTGAGCCATGGCCGCTGAGCCTGCGCGTCCGGAGCCTGTGCTCCGCAACGCGAGAGGCCACGACAGTGAGAGGCCCGCGTACCAAAAAAAAAAGATGTAGCGTGTTCATGAATGTGATTTATCTGCAGAGCTGCCAAGTCATCCCAGGGCTGCACTGGGAATCACCAGGCCCAGCCGGCACCCTCTCCTGTCTGTGTCCATCCGTCCTGAGCCTTCACTTCTTACAGGCACAAAGGGGACGCACGTGCAGACAGTCACGTGGCCACACTCACAGTCACGTGTGCGCAGAGGCACGCCCAGCCACAGGCATGTACGCAGTGCACACACGGGCTCACGCACACACGCAGTTTCCCACAAGAGAACGGCCGTGTATCTGGGCTGGAGGGCCGCCGGGGGCAGCTACTGTCCAGCCAGATAATTGCCCACGTGACCCCGAGTCCTGAGAACTCGCTCCCTTTCCCACAGCCAGACAATTACAAAGTCCAGAATTCAAACCCAATGAATACACCATTCTTTAAAAGGAGAAAACGTGTGTGTGTGCGTTGGGGCTATTTTTAAAAGCTGAGCGCATCAATCCACACCCTGAAAACCTTCAAGTGGCCAAGCTCAGCACCACCACGAGCCACACAAGCAGGAACCCAGGGTTCCCGCTTCTTTATTCCACTCAGACTTCGATCAATGTCTCGATATCCAGAAAACACATTCACCAAACCTAAGACACGTAACCGCAGAACACGAAATGGCTGTTACCTTTAGAATCTGGGAAAAAATCACACAGCCACTCGTCCTGGTCGTTGTGTCTTCGGAACCACAGCTCCACGGCGACACATCCACACGGGTCACCTCGGGTCTCTGTGCACCGGTCGAGGCTACCGCTCGGCCTGTGTGCCCCGAGTTCCCTGGATGCAGCGGGGGCACCAGCCCTGGGGCCGAAATCGCCCCATTTCTGCTCTGCGCAGGGGCAGGTGGCCAGGGCGAGGACCTCGGCCTTCCTCTCCCGCCCAGCAGCTTCTGCAAAGCACCCAGCGGGCACGGACCGACTTCTGGGCCTGAGCTAGATGGCAACACAACTCAGCAAATGCCGTGAGTGAAGCAGGGACCTCGGAGGCCAACCACTTCTACCCGACTGCCCGCTGGGCACGGGGGATGCTCCGTGTACGGCCTCACCACCGCTCCAGGGGACCCTCGGTCACCGTCCCTCCTACCCCCTCAAACCCCAGTGACCCCGTGATCACCCCCGTGTGCACATGTGTGCCCCTGGGTACATGCATGTGCACCATGGTCCCAAGGAGACGGTAGAATCTGTTAAGCCATAGGAGACGGTGCATCCACCCTCACAGTCCCCGGCAGCAAACTGCGACACACACCTGCCCCTCGCTCCTTGCAAATCTTCCAAAGCCACAGCTCAGGCGGGAACAGGGTCAGCGGATATGAACTTTCCTTGGAAGCGCCTGGTGAAATGGCTTCCCGGCGCCACGGCAATGGCGCAACCCATTAGGCAACAGGGGACACAGTCGCCCCCAGGAGCAGGGTCTGCAAAGGCACCACAATCAAAGGCAGCCCCCCGCGGCCCCTCACGCTGGACCCCCCTCGGACGCTCACGCTACGTCCAACGGATCAGCAGCCCAGAGGCTGCAACGCGCCCCCAGCGCCCAGGACAGCCTGGCCACGAAGCGATGCGGCCAGCGTCACACACAGGGGCTGAGGGGCCCCGGCCCCAGCTCAGACTTGACCCCGGCCGCGTGTGGAGCCGCTGCAGCCCTGTGTGCAGGGCAGGAAACCCAGGAAAGGCTCAGAGGTACGACACGGATGGGTCTGGAGATAAGGAGGGGCGGGACGCTGCCGGAGGGGTGGGAGATGTCGTGGGGGGGGTGACGAGGACAGCCTCTCGTCCCCTTTACCTTCCGGACACTCAAGGCTGTTGTGTCCTCACGGTTAATTTAAAAACCACAATGAAGCGTCCACCCACTACGGACAGCCCCAGTGATAAATCCTTCCGTATTTTTACACATCTGTCTGTTCGTCTGTGACTCACCCACACGGCACACGAGGAACACGTGTCGCTTTAACTGCAGAGACTCATTACTGGGTTCACAGAGGAAAAGGCCTGTCACGTTCCTGGGGTCGAAAGACCGTTCCCCGTGGCTTGGAATCCCACCTGCAGTCCCCTGGGGCGGCGGGCACGCATCGAGCCTGGTACTGCACCAGGCCAGGGGGTCTGCTGACCGCCAGGGGCCCATCAGGATGACCAGCTTCCACGCCGGCCAGCAGGCACAGCGCCACGCTCTGACGTGTCATCCCAGTGCCACGCCACGCCCTGCCACGGAACGTCCACAGAGGAGGCGTGCTGACATCGGCGGAGCAGGCCACGGACAGCAGCATCCTCGGCGGCAGTATGGCCTCTGGGACCTCGAAGCCGGCCTCTCCCTCAGGGCCCACATCCGCGGCCGCTGCGTCCCGATCTCGGTCATCGTGGAAATATCCCTGCCCGTGGACACCGGACTCCTTCACTGCTGGGTACCGCCTGCCTGCTTCTGCACCTGAGGCCTTTCTGTTAATCGAATTCTTCTTCTTAAAACAAACAGCAGAGCCTGTGAAAGCAGCTTTCACGTCTCACCAAGGCCTTCCCTTTCCAGGCTAACCCTTCACGGTTTTGCTAACCTGTCGGCATGGGTGAGGATTTCTGGGCTTCTGCTGAAACTTTTTTGTCAACCCAAGAGATGTACAAATGCCCAGGTGTCAGGAACACCCTGTTTTTCACCATCAGCGGCGGGTCCCACCCGAACCCACGGATGATCCTGAAACAGACAGGGTGTCTCTTTCTCAGAGTCAGAGACGTGGAGCTCTAAGTGTGCAGGTGAGCCTGCAGCCCGGCCGCCTCCCTGCCCTGACCTGGCCCCTGCCTGGGCAGCCTCGGACACCCAAACCTGGGAGGGTCCCCCCGGCAGTGAGACCCACCTGTCGGAACCCAGGCTCTCTTGGTTCCGAGCAAGGGCGCTCAGGTGTGAACTCAAGAGTTGCGCTGCCCCCTCGATCAAATGCGCTGACACCTCCGTTGTGAGGGGCTGAGCCCCAAATCAGCAGCACACGAGCCCCTGACGGCCGTCCCCTCACAGGGCAGCGGACACCAGCCGAGCCACCTGTCTACCATGCCATCCCAGGCAACACCTCCATGCCCCCCGAACTCTCTGAGCCTTTTTCTGGTAAAATAAATCAGAGATTCCGAAAATACACAAAACCAGTTCACGGTTCAATAAGTTACTCTAAGGCGATCGCTCTCGTAACCGCACCCAGGTCAAGAAGCAGGCGCCGCCACCCCGCAAAGCCCCGACCGTGCCCCCTGCACACACGCACGCGCTCCGCCCCGGGCTCTGCGGCCCTCGCTCCCGCGCCACCACGTGCCTCTGCAGGTCACGCCCTCTGGCCCCCAGCTGTCCCCACCCCAACCTCCTCCTACCCCCGTTTCCACCGGGACACCCCTGACCTGCGGGCGCCCGCCCGGTGCGGTCAGCGCGCTCTCCCGTCCTCGGCGTTGGTGCCAAGTTGGCCTGGCCGCCTCTCCCACGAATTCACGGGGTGACGAGGACGGAGGCGTGTCACCAGAACTGAGACGAGGCCTCATGTTCCGGGGGGTGACGAGTGGTCTGGGTCCTGGGGGACAAAACTGGTAGGAGGGGAAAACGCGTTCCGTTTCGCATCACACGTCAAGATGACCTTGCTGTCATCGTCAGGATGTGCGTCCCTAACCACACGCTGCTGTCCGAAGCGGATGGCGGCTGCCGGCAAGGCTGTGAGCCGCTGACCGGGAGCCACTCCGACTCCCAGCCGCTTCCCGGGACCCTCAGCCCTGTGCAACCCGCCCCCGGGGAACTGGGTGGACCCAGCACCGAGGGTGACTCAGCTCACCCTGAGATTTAAGGGGTGGCGTCAAAGAACCCGCGAAGTGGAAAACGCCTCACGATGGGAGGTGCGGATGGCTGCCGTCACCATGAGGAAGCCCACAGGGCACTGGTCACGAGGCTGCATCAACGTTATCCCCCAAAACCCAGAGGGACCAGGGCAGCCGGGCAGGGCACAAGAGAAGTCTGAGAAGAGGCTTCAAAGCTGACAGCTGTGCGTGTTTCCAGGCTGACCGTCTCTGTTCTCTAATCGCTATGAAACAACCTCTAAAGAGCTGTCCTGGGTAGCCCTGTAAGGGGCTACCTCGGCGGACAGATTTTCCTATGAAAGATTTAGCAACAGCGTTTGATAATCTCCTTAACACCTGGAAATAAGGTCACCATGAACACTGGGACCCAATGCATTGAGAGTAGCTCCGCTAAACAAGGCCCAGCCACCCATTCACAAGCCAAGGCAAAATGCATGAACAGGGACAGAGATCCTTACCTGTCTAACCTTCAGAAAAGAGAGCTGTGAAATACTAAAATTCAATTAGAATCCCAATGTGGAATTTGAGATTAACGAACACACACTACTATATATAAAACAGATAAACAACAAGGTCCTACTGCACAGCACAGGGAACTCTATTCAGTGTCTTGTAATAACCTATAACGGAAAAGCATCTGAAGAAGAAGATGTACATATGTATCTGTATCTATATATACACAAACACACACACGACAATCAACTTGCTGCACTCCTGAACTGCTTCAATATCCTTAACTATACTTCAATAAAAAAATAAAAATTAAAAAAAATCATGACACATTAAGTGAGAATTTTTTTGGCCACAGACCCTGTGTCTTACAATTTCCCATATTCTGTAGTTATGCCTTTTCACAATAAGTTGGCAAACATTACTGTGACCATTAAAAAAATAATTTAAAAAATTCAGAAAAGTTGTGATTTCAGAGGAATATACAGCAAATGAGTGGAGATACATATACATATGTCGACTTCCAATTTAAGCAAGTAAAAACAAATACACAGCCTGAAGAGGAGAGTACCGAGAGAAAAGACTTCAGGACAATTAGGTTGAAACTTTCCTTAATGGGGCAGTTCACCCAGTTTCCTCTGCACGGGTATGTACTGTATAAAAATTCTATGTTTTGTAGATCAAGGATACTAGAGTAGAGCTCCGATGACCAAATTTTCATTCCCGAATTTAATGACAAAAATTTCATTATCAAAATTAATAAAATTCTATCACTTAACCTTGCCCTCAAAAGACTATAGTAAATGCTACCACTGGCACAACTCGTTCGCCAACTGAAATTAAAAAGAAAAAAACTCTTAAGAAGATAATTTTGAAGTTAACAGTATTTTGAGGGGGAACAAAAAGGCAGGCACTTGAATACCACCTGAGGAGAAATTATTTTTCTGGTAGGAACAGTACCATTCACACCAGAGTGAATTACATCCAATATGACACCAAAAACACCCCCAATGGCCAGTCTCCAAGAGCCACACGGCCCTGCGGCCGCGTTTGAAGTTCCAGGTCCCCAAATGAGAGGCCCCGGTGGATCTGGAGCCAGGCTCGGCCCCTGGTGGGGGGGCATCTTTCTTCTAGCAGAGACAATCCTGGAATGTCTGGGTGCCATTGCAGGAGGCCCAGCCTAGACCAGCCCCTCAGCCCACCCAAGGATCCTGCGACTCCCTGTACTGGATGCCTTCCTGCTTGAAATACCTGGTGCGGTTTCTATGTCCTGCACTGAGCCCTAACAGGTAAAACTGCCTTGCTTTGTTGGGGGAGGGAGGCACCTATGACTCCTGTGACAAAATGATTCAAGTCATTTTGACACAAGGGAAACTTTTCTCTTGCAAATGAATTTCTGGAGTCAAAGATACCATCATCCACCTGTAGGCAGCCGTCTGTGAGTCAGGACAGAGGAGGAGAAGAAATCCTCAAGTCAGATTCTCACACAGGCTTCATCTCCCCCAGTTCACCATGTCTCAGGGCATGCAGCTCACACCCAATCAGCAAACACCCCCCAGAGAAGCTGATCACAAGCTCAGCTCGTATCCATTTAAATACATCACAGAGCAGACGTCCATCCACCCAACCCTCTAGTGACTACACTGCTGCAGGTGCCCATCTTACCTCCAGTGACGCAAACTTGGGACCCTAAAAGGAGAGGAAACTTTCAGGGGTCAAGCAAGAAATAATAGCAGCTGGAATTCCAAGACAGTTTCTAGATTTTAGAGGCCGTGTCCCTGGGACAATGGAGAAGCACGTGGAATCCCTCGGGCCAGCACCATCCAACAGAACTTCTCCAATGATGCAAAGGCCCGATCCGTCTTCCCGTCCCGCACGGCAGCCTCACGTGGCTAGGGGATCAGCGTATGGGACCAAGCAGCCTTAGGGGTCACGCGTCCTAAGGAGAAAATCTCAAGCTCAGCCACCTTCCTAATACGCCCAAGATAGACATCCCCCGGCACACTGGTCGCGGCCTGGACCTCTTTGCTGCCTTATTCTAGACAAATCTCCCCCCAAATCCGAATACAACAGACTTGCATCAAACACCACTTACTTCAGGCAAGAAAACCTCCAAAGAGTTAAGCAAGTGGGCCACAGCTTAAACTAAATATTCCTTAATCGAAAGACTCATCCTAAATTCAACTCTTCATTTAGGATCATGATATCAGAGTTCAGAAACAAGATCGTGCTCCCCGACGTTAGGAGACCGGCAGCAAGAGTACGGAGATGAGGCAGCAGCATCACTGTTGAACACGCGTCATGCACTGTTAACCCCCGGACATGATGGAAATTAGAAGTGTTAGGAACTCCGAAAGTCATGACAAAATACAAAAACCAGGGCTTCCCTGGTGGCGCAGTGGTTGAGAGTCCGCCTGCCGATGCAGGTTACGCAGGTTCGTGCCCCGGTCCGGGAAGATCCCACATGCCGCGGAGCAGCTGGGCCCTTGAGCCATGGCCGCTGAGCCTGCGCGTCCGGAGTCTATGCTCCGCAACGGGAGGGGCCACAGCAGTGAGGGGCCCGCGTACCCCAAAAAATAAACAACACAAAACAAAACAAAAAAAAAAAAAAAAAACAAAAAAACATACAAAAACCAAAAGCACCAAACTCAGCAAGCTCTAAAATTGTACCTTAGCCACAAAGAAAGGGCCGCTCTGGACTCGGGAGGCCTGAAACCCAGTGTTAACCTTCCGTCCATAAAAGGAGAAGACAGCTCCAGAGCTCTGAATCTCCTGTCTGCTGTGAGGATGCGAGGCGGTGGCCCTCCTGTAATATCCAGGCGTCTTCTGCACTCAGGCAAAGTGGGAACCCATCTGCACACCTGTGCCACCTCCAGCATCAAATGTTTTTAAAAATATGTTACGTGTCACTTTTTATTATCAGGTACTTAGATAACGAAGCTAGCAAAGCAGGTAGGTCATCTTAACCTTAAAAGAACCTGAAAAATCCCTTAAGATGAAAGTGTCTGAGACCCGAGGAAGTCAAACCCAAGCGGGTCGGAGACAACAAAACACACTGTAGCCCAGAGGTGCCAGGCGGAGTGGCGGATGGGCACCGTTGCAGCGGTGTCATCAATCGTTTTCAGAGTGAATGACACCAAGGTTCACTGTCCCCTGATGGGGCCCCATTCCTGAGAGCGGCAAAAGGGAGCCAAAGTCCTCACACTTACTGCTCTCAGTGCCTACAGGGCAGGGAACTCTAGCTCCACGTGGTGGGTGGAAGACATGGGGGGAGGGGGAGGGGCAGGGGGCCTCGAGGGACACCCCAACGGGACAGGAGGAGGGCCACCGTGCCCAGCCACTGCCTGCACTCCTGGACTGTCACCCCACCGCCCACGGCATGTGTGTGGCCTGGTAACCCCGCCTCGATCTTCAGGAGAACTGGACTCTGCGATCTGACCTGGTGACCCACAGCGTCAGCCCGGGCAAGAAAGGGGCCGCGGATTTCAAACTCCTGTTGCCGGAGCTGCTGTATGAGGGATTAATAAGGGGATGAAAGACGGGGACCGGCCGAGAACAGGGAGGGCGTGGCCCCCGAGGAGAAGGCGAGAGGCCAGCCCACTGCCAAGATGCGGCCGCAACGACAGAGGTGACCCGTGGCACCTTGGTCACTCTAGACCCTTCCACCTCAAAGTCTTCTGAACATAGTTGCAGGCAAGTTGGAGGCCTAAAGCACACTCAGTTCACTCGTATTCCAAGAACCTGGGTTTTCCTCTCAGTCTTCTTTCTCATGGTGTCTTAAAAACCCCGCGTCCACCCTTCCTTATCCCCACGTGTCCCCAGCCCGGAGCGCCATCCCACCAATGACACCAGCGGTCAAGCCCGGTGGCCCCCGCCGTGTACCCCTCCTTGCAGAGTCCCTCCTCTGACACCAGATTCCACATCTGGGAAGAAAGAACCTGGAAACCCAGTCTTCGTCCGTGAAGAACTGAAGGCAGAAGCCAAGTGTTGTGGTTTGGAAACATGACGTGCTGTGTAAATGACCACAAACAAGGCAGGTTCAGACTCAGAAGGAAAGCTTTTCTGTCTCTGAAGTTGGCTCCGTTCTCCGCCCTCCCCCAACCCCAAGCACCCAAACCTGGCCGAAAAAATGTAAAGTTGTTTCTGGAGCACCTGAAGTGGAATTTAGTACCTAAATCTTACTAGTACAGGACTTCAAAATTATATATACATATACACATACCAGATGTACATAACATACATTGCGTATTTATGTCTGGACGCGCACGCATGTGTGTGTCTGTGTGTAAAATTTGCGGATAAGTACTGACATATCCCTAAATTCTGAACATGCTGAATAGAAATATACTAAATATCCTTCCCTGCAAGGCCATTACACTCCTTAACAATAAGCATCCCATGTTATTGGTCTTTAATTCCTTGCAGCCCCACAGCCAATAAACGTTTGTTGAATGAATACATCAATCGAAAGACAGATAGCAGGACTACAGAAATAAAAGGACCCATGTTTTCTATGCAACCACATAGGAATCAACCAACTAAGCCCATTTTTTAGAATTGTATGAATAAAGGGGGAGGGGGAAGCTGGGACAAAGCGAGAGAGTGGCATGGATGTATATACACTACCAAACGTAAGGTAGATAGCTAGTGGGAAGCAGCCGCATAGCACAGGGAGATCAGCTTGGTGCTTTGTGACCACCTAGAGGGGTGGGATAGGGAGGGTGGGAGGGAGGGAGATGCAAGAGGGAAGAGATATGGGGACATATGTACATGTATAACTGATTCACTTTGTTATACGGCAGAAAGTAAAACACCATTATAAAGCAATTATACTCCAATAAAGGTGTTAAAAAAAAAAAGAAAGAAAATGCTACATGCTTGGTATGGATTATAGCATGATTTTGATATTCTAAATAAAATATTCTCTAGCCAAATTTTGAAAAAAAAAAGAATTGTATGAATAAGATAAACTGCAAATTTCTAAAAAAAATTAAATTGTACAATACTGGAATTTCTAATTGCTTAGCTTTTTCCTCTTATTTTCTACTATTTTTGAGGCATTCCTACGTTGTTTATTCTATCATACGACCACGATCTGATTTTACTCTCTCAAATAATCAGGTCCCCAAACGCCCCCCCCTTTGCCCCCCCCCGCCATGGTGCCACCCCACAGAAACTGATTTTATGCTAAGATAGAAAATGTTTTCTCAATCTAACCCACTTCTGGCATGGGTTAAGTGTGACTGGATCAAACTAAAACTGAAACGGGTATTTAAAGAATGATGTAATATTAGTGAACGTGTTAAACATCTTCATGAAATCCCATGGACGAAAATGTTCCAAAACAACATTTATGTATGCGAAATTAGTGAACATCTGTTCCCTTAAAAGGTTTTGTCAAATGTTTTCTCAAATTGATACACTATTTAAACAGCTTATATAACTACCAAGTAGCTTAAGGAATTTTATTTAACTTTTATTTTTAAAAAAATTAAATATTTGAACGAAAAAGGTTTTTTGAAGAAACTGATATCACCAAAACCACATCATCCTCTCCCCTTCCTCTGAAGCAATTCACTTTAAAAGTGTACTTCTAATAGAATCTGACAGACGTCCACGTACATATACACACGTACATTCCTAAGTACTTAAATAAACTACATCGTGTATGGCTGCTTGGCTTTTGGCACTACTCATTGCTCACAATCCCGCTGTGGGATAAAAACCCTGTTTCTTCTGAAACGAGGCATTTCCCTTTTTGTTCACGAATAGCACACTAGCATGTACTTAAGTAAGATTTCATTGAAAACAAATCATCTTAGGTAAAGCTCGCATACCAGCTATGATTTTCTTCATTGAGGGAGTTTTTTAAAAGTCTGCACCCCTCAAGTTTAATGTGAGGTTTTAAGAGTCAGCTGATCATCGGCAGGTACCCGGGCAGGGGATGGCGCAAGGTGGGCACCCAACAGCCTTCCTGGGTCTGGTGACTTTTTTAAAGCTCAGTGTTTGAGCCCCAACCTATATTCCGACCTACTGAGAACTGTTAGTCAAAGTTACCTTTTCTTAGGTTTTCTTAGATTGTCTTCACCAAAAATAAGGTTTACCTACTACATCAGCTCCGGAGCTTGTTGAAGTGCTCTTCGTCTTGCCAAACTGCCTTAGAATCCTTTAATTATGTGAAAGGTAAAATAAGTCAGTAAATTCTAGTTTTGTTCCTAAATAACGGTCTTAATTTTTTTAATGGCGGGTCACAAGAAGGATGATATAAACGTGCGTGTCCGTTCCTGTTCCCACTAAACATTTGACACTAAACACACAGAGAGTCCGGCCTTGAATCCTTTTCTCAAAAGAAGCGATACACGTACACATACACAGATGGACACGCACACAAACACACAGACACACACCAGTCACACTCACAAATGCACACATTACACACCCCACACACGCACCGCGTGAGCGCATCCTGAAGACACAGCTTGTTTCGGAGCTTCTCGCTCCGGTCCCTCAACAAAGCACTGCTGGGAGAGTCAGCGTCAGCCCGATTGTAAAAGGTAAGGTCTTCGCAGCCGTTTCAGTTCCAACCAGCAAGGAGCTCGGTTTGCAAAGGAGTCAGTGCACCGTCAGCAACCTTCTCCAACACCTGGAAATTCCTTGCTAACTTCCACGAACAGCGTGAGCTGTGCCAGCAATAATCCCTCCATACCAGACATACGGATACTGTGAAGGAAAGACTGACTTCCCATACCTTGTGCTGAATCACTGCATCTCACAGAGAGGGAAGGCCAGGCCCACAGAAAAGACAGACAAAACTTTAAGGATGGAAACCACAGGGCACTAAGACATTTTATGAAAGGGGTGGAAGCTTCATAGTTGGAACACACTTCAGTCCGTCTGGAGGAGGCCAGCTCCACAGCGAGAGAGGTCCCCTGTGTGTCACACACATCGCAGAAGACGCAGCTGGGAAGCCCCCCGGGCCCAGGTCCGTGGGCACCTGGACAGTCGGTCTGGGAAGGTGGCACGTGCTTCAGACCATGTCAACGGCCCTGAATTTGCCCACGAGTGACCAAAGCCAAGATCTGCAAGTTTTCCAAACTTACTGTTTGGGGCTTTTTGGTCTTCAGTCAAATATATAATCCTGTTTCAAATCATAAGATGTAACCCAAGCCCAAGTATCAGATTAGGAAATTGAGATTTATATTCTCTATAGCCCTTAAGAAACAGAAGGCAACAGTTCCTAGACTACTTACCCTGAGATTTCATCTGAAACATCTTTGAACAGTCAACGTAGAGCCATCTTTGATGGGAAGTAACTACACACAGAACCTCCACAGTAGTGGAGACCAAGGCTTACAGAGTCATAGGAAGGAAAACTTGGGGAAAGTCTTCATCTTTGGCAAAAAGTATTTCTGAAGATACATGTTTCCCTCCGTCTTAAATACTGCCTCCTTCCCAAGTTGAGTCTAGATAAAAAAAACATGTACTCCATTTCTCCACTCTCCTTCCTCCAAATTTATCTCCAGTTTCCAATCAGCAAGCAAAGAGGGAAGAAGTATGCAGGCAGGGATGTCCACCCAGCCATCCCCACGCTTGGCCAACACAGCCCCAAAGACCTGCATAAAGAACCTGGAGAACACAGGGTCAGGACGGCCTGGGATACTGAGAAATAAACAGATTTTCACAGTGCTTCGCAGCTTGCCACCATTTGATGGTTGCTGTAAAGTTTTGAAATGAAACTTGGCAGAGGGTCTCCGCGAGATGCCTTTGAACTCTGAATGCTTCCACTCTGTAACAACTTCCCCAGTGGTTCATCTGGTCCCTGATTCCTGACTTCAAAGAACAGGCTCGCGCTGTCCCCGGCAAGGGCAGAGATCTGGGAGCACAGTTTCAGCCTTAAACGTTTCACTGCACGATGCTCTCAGCTCTTTCAGCATTTTATTAACCCGTGAAAACGTGGCAACCAAAGCCGTCAGGACAACTCCAGGAATCCAGAACGTTCAAAACCTGAACACTTTTCTGCCTTTACCCAATTTGAAAACATTCATGACTTTTTGTCTTTACCCAGGATTATCTGCAAGCAGTGCCTCAATTTCTCTAACTCACGCTTTGTTAAATATTTAAATAAGTGCATAATCCAAGGACAATTTTTTATGACTTTAACCTCTCCCAGTAAGTAATCCTCAGTGAAAACCTGTTATCTCAGTATTCACATCTGACACTTTTCTGCTATTTAAAGCCAAGAAGTAATAAAACTTGAAGGAATTTTTTAATCCCTTTTTTTTTGATGTAATTAATTATATTAACTTGGTAGCTTTCAATGAGAGAAAATACTGCATAGGAGATTTTATTATTCCTAAAAAGGAAAGAAATGCATAGTTCCTTTTATGGAATTACTGCTGTCACCAAGTTTCTGCATACGTTTCAGAAGTTCCTAGGTCAATATTTACATCTCTAAAGAGAAATGCTATTTAAACACTCAAAGGACAAAACGGTGCTCACCTATTAAATGTGAAATCCTACAATTTTGCTAGTTTTCAAGTTGCAAGTTTCTCCGCTTGGGGGTCAAATACAACTGTGAATTTTTAAAAGTAAATTATAAGCAGTCTGTTGGTATCAATAAAATAAGTATGTCAGTAAAATACAGTCTTGGGCTTCCCTGGTGGCGCAGTGGTTGAGAGTCCGCCTGCCGATGCAGGGGACGCGGGTTCGTGCCCCGGTCCGGGAAGATCCCGCATGCCGCGGAGCGGCTGGGCCCGTGAGCCATGGCCGCTGAGCCTGCGCGTCCGGAGCCTGTGCTCCGCAACGGGAGAGGCCACAACAGTGAGAGGCCCGCGTACCTCAAAAAAAAAAAACAAAAAATAGTCTTTTAGAATTTCTCTTTCCCAATGATTTTGGGGTCCCCAATGCATGGTTTCACCGCTGAGAAGGACATCCTCCATCAACAGTAACTCACTCAGATCCCCGCCTGAAATAAACTGGCCTCATATGTGGGGGAAAAAAAAGGAAAAAGAAGATTGTGTTTCTTGGACTAGCCTTACATGTGAGAGTTAAGGTGAAAACCAAAACGCTTTAGCAAAAATTTCATTCAGAATGTAATCTCTATTTTCTCTTGAAAACCTATAATATAGTGCTAAGCAAGAGAAAAAGGAAGAATCGCTTTAAAAATATAAAGAATTTAGTTGTGTGTCAAAAACTGAACAAATGATGACAAACCCAGTTTTCTACTAAGTGAAGACACAAATGTCTTTCTGCTTGAGGCAACTACAGAAATGCCATACAGAAGCAGCAGGGGCTGCGGAGAGGGGGTCTGGATGGGACCCGAGGCCTCGTTTCCCAGGTAAGAAAAGAGACACACAAAGTCTGTGGAGAGCCGGTGTCCAGGAGGGGCTGGAACCCCGTGTCGACAGGGCTCCTGTGTGTCTCACGCAGTCTCGCAAATAGAGCCCATCAGCTGGGAGAAGACCCGTTAAGTCACAGGCTGTCCCCTCGGTCTCTGAATGCCACGAATGAGTTACATCTCTAGCTTCCAAGACCCCGCGGGCACCAACTGTCCAGAATTGTACATTAAACTGTAAACAAAAGCTAATAATATATCAAGTTTTTAGAAACGGGGAACAGAGCTATTATTTGTCAGATGTGTGCAAGGGTATGCGTATACGCACTCATGTAAGATATAGATGTGTTCGTGTATAAAGAGTGGAGCCAAAGGAGATGCACAGGAAGGCACAGCTGGACCAAAACCTCAACCATAGTTGCCTCTGAGTAAGGATGTCACTTTTTTTTCCTTTTTCCTTATCTGCATTTTCTACAATTACACTGTGCGTAACGTGACAATCCAGGAATGTTCATCAGAATATACATACTAAAAATACGAATCATCTCATAACCATAGTCTTTTTACATTCGTTTAGGCCCAAATGCCAAGGAATCGGGGCTGTGCGAGGCCCCGTGGACCAACAGCCCAGTAACCTGGTGCCCAAGCCTGGCAGAGACAACAACCCCGGCCAGGTCAGCACGATGGCAGCCAGGTACCGCAGTGGCTCTGACACCGCCAACAGCTCCAGGGGCGAGGATGCTTTTTGTTTAATATTTGTCTAATACCTGCGTCTCTGTAGTTTTTCATTCTTAGGAGTCACTTACTGCTGCTCTCATTTCCTTAAGATCTCTGCTGGGCTTGAGATTTAAGGAAGCTGCGCATCCCATCTCCAACCACAACTGCTCAACTGTCTGAAGCTGTGAAGCCCTTCAAAGCACCTCTTACCTACGGCCCCCCTCCTATCACCATCCCACCCCCTCATCTCGGTACAGGGCACCTTACCACATACCCGAGTCCCAGAAAAGTAACCTGTCAAACTGCTAGAATCGGTAAAATACTAGACGTGGGAGAAAACCCAACCAGCTGAAGCTATGGTCATGTAGATTTCTCATTTTAAGGGCATACACACTATTTGAGGAACTATTTCCATGTGGGGAAGGCGGAGGCAGGGGCAAGGGTTACAGTATTTTATGGAAAACAGCAGATACCTAAAGAAAATAATTTCTAAATCTGAGAGATGATCAAAAGAGCTTGGGCAGAAAAGCAATTCCTGTAGCTATAAAACTTTATGCTTCACATGCCTTTATGCCGTCTTAAAATGCTGGGGGGTACACCCCCTGAAAGTGTTATATTCTAAAAAACAAAGTACATATAAACCGGTTGTTCAAAAATAAAATTGCATTTTTTTCTCAAAAAGTTTTATGTGGGGCAGTTAAATTCCCAGACTCTCCCCCAAACGGGTACTTGACCCGACAATCGCTGAAGGTTACTGAACTTCCACAGATTACGGCGATCTTTTGAAGACACTAATAACAGACCCCCAAAATTTTGGTGATTCCCTGCCCCCCACAAGAAAAAGGATAAATAGAAGTGAACAAAGAGTCAGGAGACCTCCGAATTCTGAAGGTCAAGTGAAACACTACCAAGGTCAGTGAAACACTATTCTCACGTATATTTCCCACCGTGAAGGGAGACCACGGACTCAGAAATGTTCAAAAGTGGTGACAGCGTAGGAGTCACCCTGAGTTTAGGCTGGGGCACGTCGGAAAGGGGGACAGAGACGTAGCCTGAGGTGACGTTCAGGGTGCCATAAGCCCTGAGACAAAGGAAGGGCCAAAGCCCCGAAGAGCACAGCTCTGGCCCGGCTGCTACTGCTTTCCTGGCCGCCCGGTCAGATGGCCTGGCCCACGTGCCGGCTGCACCGGAGCAGAAAGTGGGGTGATGGACACAAACCTGGCAGGTCCCAGGTCAAGGCTTCCTGATTTAAGGGACAGGTCACACGTCCGGGGCACGTCCTGAGCCCTCGGGCTCCACCCTGTCTCAGAGCGGAACAGAATCCAGCCCGAGCCCCCGGTGAGGTCTGTTCTGGCAAAGCTGCCGCCTCGTCCCTCCCTCTGCCCTCACAGAAACCTGCTGGATAGCTCAAGGCAAGGGCTGGCTTGAAGGACACACGGGGCCCTGGAGTTCCCTACTCTCCAAACAGCCAGTGTCTTTTCAAAACACCCGAGCAGGACCGATGGGTGCACATCATCCTAAAATAAATCCAATAAAACTTTCCCAGGCCCACGATGGAGTTATTACATAAGAACTACTCTGAACTACACAGAGGGATGCCTACGTTTTGGCAACACTTCACATTTCTTTGGTCTTATTTACAGTAAAAAAGTATACACATTGTGCCACAGAATATGTATTTTCAAGAGAAAAAGGAGTTTTTGAAGACATTTCCATAGATCTTAGTCACCAGGCGGGTCTGGCACCCAAGCCATCATGGGTCTTTCTGTCTCATGCATGGATCAATCTGTATCACTTTGGCCTTTTTAAGGCAGGGTTGTTGTTTTTTTTTTCCTCTTAATTGATTAATGCACCAGAAAATCAATGATTATCATTGCTTATTGCTATTTTAAGTAAAAGTACGGCTACTTGAGCAATTTAAAGTAAATCCCAACCAGACTGACATATATACACTGCTATGTATAAAATAGATAACTAATGAGAACCTGCTGTACAGCACAGGGAGCTCCACTCAGTGCCCTGTGGTGACCTAAATGGGAAGGAAATCCAAAAAAGAGGGGATATATGTGTACGTAGAGCTGATTCACTCTGCTGTACAGCAGAAACTAACACAACATTGTAAAGCAACTATACTCCAATAAAAATTAATAAAAAAAAACAGAAATGCATGAAGAACATGGTCTTTCAAGAGAAAAAAAAAAGCCATCAGCCATAGGGAAGCAAGGATATGCATTTCTTTGGGCATTTGTGACAAGACTGCCAGTATCCTGACCTCCTATGGATTAACCCTATCAAATTGATCATTGAATGAATACCTTTCTTTCTTCGTAAGAGAAAAACTCATAAACCACAGAATTTTAAAATTAAAAAAAAATAAAGTAAATCCCAGCCAAATTCAGCCGAGCTATCATACATGCTAATCATGCCAACCTGGTCTTTGGTGGCGTTGATCAGAACCCAGTAAGTCGCTGCTGTCAGCTGCGGGTGTGGAGGATACGGCCTCAGTGAGGCCGAGGCAGACACTTCGTGGAGAGAAGCCACGGGTGATGCCATCCCGACCCCCTAGGTGGCGTCTGTCCACCCAAAGGGCTGCAGCTCCAGGTGGCAGGTCTCAGCATCCTCCCCTTCAGGAGTCAAGGGTGAAGCACACGCGCGCCGCCCCCGCCCCCCACCGCCGCTCAGCCCTCAGGGCCCGGCTGTGGACCCAGGCAGACGCTGGGGATCAGACACAAGCAGGGCTGCCCCTGAGACCGTGAGACTGGGGACTAACTTTCTGGAAACCGAGGAATCAGAAGTGGAGGTCAGTGCAACAGTCAAAACAAGTATGGTCTCGAATTGAAAGGACTAAGTACGAGGCAGTTCTAAGACTACAGAAGTGTCTCCGTGTTTATGGCGAGGTGAGGACAGGAGACACCCAGACAGCGACTAAACGGAAAGGAGTCGTGGACCAGACACACCTGCGCAAACAGACCACAGCGAGGAGGGTGACCTTAGGAAGAGGAGAGGTGTGTTTCCAATTCTACCAAGAAAAGGACAAGCCAAAGTGTTTAAATTACAGGCAGTAAAGGCGAGAAGGAAATCTCAGATTATAAAATACATCAAACCGGAAAAATAAAACCTAACATAATTCTCCTCTGCACAAATCTTGAAAATACGCAGAGATAATTCATGTCTATAATTGGTTGGTTGAGTTTTACCTAATGAAAGAACACAAGCGGTCCTCTCAAAATCGTACGCAGTCCTGCAACCAAATGTTGCATCATCTTGCCAACTGGCGTCGGCATGGAAACCCTGCGCTGAGCACATCTCAAGGCTTAGACTGGGATACACTCAGAGATGCCAGGAGTCTGCCCAGCAGCAAGCAGCGCTCCCGAAAAGGTCAGCGAAAACACGTCTCACCAGGGTTCACGTGCAGCCTTTCCAAGGGAAGAATCCCCAGGAGGAAAACACCCACAAACCCTTTTACGGGCTGGAAAAGGAGAGGTTACAGGGATCAAACTCTGCAGTTCTCAAGTCCCTCCGGGAGAGAGATGCAGCCCAGTCCTTCCTGCACGTTCCCACAAATGCTCCCCTGATGTGACCTGGAAGGACCTCGCCTCCAACACCAGGTAAGCGACACGACAGGACGAGACATCTGTTGGCAGATGTCTGGATGCTCACCTCTGAACCGCATTCAGGTGAGTCAGGACCTTCTGCTGACTCAGGAAGGCCTCATCTCAAGGTGACATCAGACTCCAGAACCTTCCATCTCAATTACAGACCAATCTTTTAAAATGAACTCGAGACCTCTCTGTATACTCTGTGACGTCACAGGGATGGGAGGAGCCCACTGCTTTGGGGACGTTTCCATGTGCATCGTGGAATCTGCAACTGATAAGTCAGTAATTCTGCAACAGTTCAAACCCGGGACAAAGGACTCCCAAGGCAGTGGTGATTTGCCAGATTTTGCTTCACATATTTACGGAATATTTTCTTAACCAAAACTAAATAAGGGTAGATCACACACAGGCAAAATCAATTCAGAATCAGAAGAAATACATCCAGTAAATAAACTACTTCAGGACGAGAACCGACTTCCTTATGCTGCTCTGGGGAAGGGGTAGTCAGTCGTCGGTCATTATTGACTATTATTTGTGAAAATCACAGGCTACAGATCACGGACCACTGAGATTACAAGACACATCTCTACATCTGGAAAGCCCAGGTCTAGAGCAGGATCTAAAGGAGTCTTGGGTCTCTTTTTATTTTGAATTAAGGAGATAGGCCCGTGTGTGTGAGCTAAGTTTCAGCGGTTAAGGCTGGAGTCTTCTATTTTTACACCTTGACTCTTAGCAGATTCTTTGGGGCATCTGCAAGGGTCCCACAAAGTCAGGGCAAAGCTCTGACCCCAATTCTACACCCACCACGGAATAGTGACACCCCGCCACGTAACAGAACTGACCCAAGAGACAACAGCAAGCTTCAGCCCAGAAGCTACCAAATTCCGAACAGAATGGAACTTCCTGTTCTGATGACTGACGTCTGTACCAGAGAAGCAACCCCTGCAGTACTATTCTTCTCTAGGACACGTTTCAGTAGCTTTCAGCATCCCGGTTCCCTCGTGCTGTGCGGTGCACTCAAATGTGTCACGTCATTCTGGCTCCAGGTGCTTTGTTGAACATTTTCTGTGTTAGAAAATGCTAAGATTTTTTTCATCACGCAAAGAGACTAAAGGCAATTGTTGTTCTCTCTTGAATCTCTTTTTCCACCAGCATTGTTTTGACCCTCAACATGGCTAATGCACGTGTTTGAAGTATTAACGCGTGTAAACAATAGAAAGAGAGGTATCTCTACCAGAAGGCCCTCCCCTTTTCTCCCTCAGCTAATTAGCCTTCGAACATTCACAGCCTGAGGTCCCAGCATCTCCACCTAGTAGTAAACAGAGCTGCTAAACAGGCCTTAGTCCGCCAACGAGCAGGCCAGGAAACAAGACCAGATGTTTCCCGGGTGCCCTGAAATAACCACCTGCCAGAAGATTCACCCAGAGACAGGCACCAGGTAACACACAGGCTAGCCAGGTAGTCTGAATTTCACACCGAGGACAAGTAACTTTTAGCATATGTCTCAAACATTACGTGGGACGTGCCTATGCTAAAAAAAAAAAAAAAAGAAGTATTCGATGTTTATCTGAAATTTAACAGGCACCCTGTATTTTTTATTTACTAAACCTCTAACGTGTTCTCAACTAAACAAATACATTATTTACATGAATGACTTCAAAGGAAACACTGTGTGAATTAGACGCACGGTCCAAAAACAACGTGTGAACGCTGATGGAGACACCAACGTTATGTATCACGAAGAAAATTACTTCTCATCTAGATGCAGTGTCGTTCGTTTACTGCAAAGAGCTGAATGTATTCATGGAGAACAGAGGAGAAGCCAGTACTACCCTCAAAGGACCCAAACCACAGGGCAGGCACTTAACTAACGACTGTGATGGGGCCTCTCGGAGCCTCAGTGACTCCAAAGGTCCCTCCAGTGCAAGGGAGGGCCTACCTGCAGCCCCTCATTCCTGCACCTTCTCTGGGCAGGTTGCCAAGACATCCCACCCCCCAGTCCCCGGCCTGAGGCCCTGCTGCTGGGCTGGGCTTTGGGGCAGAGCGCGGCTGGGAAGGGGAGGTTCAGGACTGTCCAATAGCCAAGGAGAGAACAGGCACGGCTCTAGCAGGTGCAAGGCAGCCTCCCACCGGCTCCTCCTTGGTCCCTCCTACCTGCCTCTGCCCAGCCAGCGCAAGCAGCGTAACAGAACAAGCTCCTGACGTCTGGAGTCACTTGGCTTCAACGCTTATAACTGGCACGATCCGGAGGAAGCGTCCTTGAACCTCAACCTCAGATTCCCTGCTAACACCCACACCCCACTGGGTTAGGACGGTTCACCAAGCCTTCAGATGCTGGGTGAAGAAGCTAGCACGTGGACATTCGTGTGTAATAAGGATATTTCAAGCCAGTGGAGGAAAGACTGATGACAGAATAAATTATGTTGGAAAAACTGGAGAGCAATATGGAAAAAATGTGAAAACGTCTCACAGAATACGTCACGAGTCCCACGTGATGAGCGCAATGTGTAATAAGGTAAATGTCATAAGGCAAACTAGCTTTATTCAATGAAAATATTTTTAACAGTAGGGCAGGGGGTGCCTTTCTAAGTGGTGTGTAAAGCTGAAGAACCGTAAAGGAAAAAAACTGCCAATCCTGGCAGTTTTAGAACTTCTGCAATAAAAGACTTCATAAAAAAGTCTTTTATTAAACTAGGAGACAGTATTTAAAGCAAACACAGATTCATATCCACAATGTATGAAGCGCTCCTATAACATAATAAGAAAAGGACAAACAACACATTATAAAAATGGGCAAAGTGCAGGAACAGGTATATCACACAAGAAATAGAAATGACCAACAAACATGAAAACATGCTTATTATCACAGAAACTATGAACACAGAGATCAAAGCAATAAATGTATAACATTTTTCCTTTGGGGCAGCAACTGTAGTACCTTTATAACACCCAGAATTGTTGAAGGTCTGGGACAATGGGCCCAACTCATACACTGCTGGTGGATGTGAGCATGTTACAACCTATCTGGCAAAATCTTCTGAAATATGAAATGTGCAAACCCCTCAAACCAGCCATTTCATTACAGAAATCGATCATGAAATTCTCCTAAGTGTTCTCAGCACATTTACTGCAGGCTCTACTTGTAATGAAAACTGGGAAAAAACTTCCATGTCCATCCACAGGCAAATAAATTACGATCACGTTCCGTCTGACGCAGGTCAGGAGACACTCCATGGATGTGGCCGATTCCCAAGACATGCTGTTCGCTAGAAAAGCAAATCGCGCAACAAAACAAGTAAAATGATCTTATTAAGTATCAAAACGAGACAAACAATGGCGCACGTGTATACACTGTGTATGTAAATATTCTTTGAAGACCTGAGGGTACAAAATAAACATCTCCTGAGTGGCTGAGGTGGGGAAGCACGGCTGCAGAATGTGGATTGTTCGCCACGTATTCACCAAAGACTTGTCCGTTTTGCAAAGAATGAACAGAATTCTAACATCAGTTGCACGTGCCAGTCGGGATCCGGCCCGTGAAATGTTAGCCCTTGCTTGTCCACCTCCATCACTGCCCCCGTGACCCACGGGGGCCGGGGACACAGGCTCTGGAGGAAAGAAGCAGAGAAGAGTCAGTCGTCAGCCTGGGCACGGGGCTGGACAAAGGCAGCCTTGGCCTCTCCCCTCCTCACTGGGGGGCAGGAGAGCTGGGGTAGCGGTAGGAGCAGTCCTCAGGCAAGAAGACCGGGTCTGGGGGACCCTAACCTTGCCCTGGGAGGCCTCCCCCCGCACCAAGGGCATCCGAGGGAGCTGCGAAGTGACACGCCCCCTGCAGCCAGGGCAGAGGGACAGGGTTGGGGGTGGGGGTGGGGGGTGGGGATGGCAGCAGTGGAGGTTCCCAGGAGGAGGCCTGTGGGAATGACAAGGGCAGGGTCACGGCGATCTGTTCCGGGCACACTGGTCACAGTCTGGGATTCTGTCTCTGGCCTTGGGACACAGCCAAGACAACAAGCACAGGATCCTGGGAGACTGGACAGACTGCCACATGTGCCCACTGCTGCCCTACATCAAGGCTGGTCGTGCATGCTGAGCACTGGGTGCGAGCTGATGTCCTGTTTCCTCCCACTTCCTTACTCCCCTTTGCCCATCTGATAGGAAGAGGAGTGAGGGGGAGGAGCCTCAACAGGATGAAGCTGACCAGTGGCCAGCTGGGTGGGCGTGGCTGACGCTGGACCAACAGATGGCGGGAAGGAAAGACCGGCCCCTCACCTGCCCTGTGCACCTGCTCTGGGAGGCTTCCAGATGTGGCACCGCTCCAAAAACTTCTACGAACTTGTACTACACCCCCCCATACACCAGACCTTTAAACTCAGAGGAAAAGATCTTCAACACAAGAAGGAAAACCCAAGAAATTCGGACCCAGAACAGAAAAGAAATGTGGACATTTAAAAGGGATCCAAGAATCACGTCTGCCCAGTGCTGTCCAGCTCACCGGGCAGCTCTGTGTAAGCGACTTCATCTCTTCCCAGCTAACTTTCAAGCACGATGCCCTTTTGTAACTGGGGTTCCAAAACATATTAAGAATTGGTTTCTGACTTGTGAGGAGGCGGTCACCATGGAAACTGCAGAGACTCTTTTATCTCGTTGGTGTTGACACACAACCTGTCCAGAACCTCGTGTTCAGAGTTTCCAAAATTTCCCAAGTCAGGACTCTGCAATCCCTTTCTTCACACCTGGAATTCAGGAACTCTGTAAGTCGCCTCCCCGGTGACACATTTTAACTGCATTGTGGGGCTAGTAATGACACTCCTCTGTCAGCCAAGGAGCTTTACAAGAAAAACAGCTTTTAAGGGTTTAACGCCTGTTTTCAACCTCATGGCCATGCCCTACCAAATTTCATCATTTCTGAGAAAACAGCCCCAAATCGTATTTCTTAAAGATGAAAATGTTCACTCCACCCCATTACTATGCATTTCAAGTCCAATACTGGGTTAATCTGTATCAATCATATCTCATGCATTCTGCAGAAATCAATTTAAAAAAACCAAGAACATCACAGACAAGTTTTCAATCAAAGCAATTACAGTACCTAGGAGTCAGACTGGGAAACTGACCATCATTCCAACGTCAAAAATGATGTTCTCCAACGGGCCAGTCCACTGATGGACTCTTCAATCACTGGATTATTGTCTGCAGGAACAACATGACTTCGTGATTTTGGAGGAAGCTGCCATTCCCCAGCAGGTTTCAGATATTAGGCTTAGGCACACGTGGCATATTCTACAGGATGACCCACCGGTCATCAGAGGGTACCACTGGGTTATCATTTTAAATGATATATTTCAGTAACCAATCAGGTTATTACGTGAGCAGAGCAGTCATAGTAAAACTGGAATACAGTTTAGTCACAGTGCTGAAAGTAATTATTCTGGAGTTCTCAAAAAGAACATGAGTAACACTCAGATCTCACACATTGTTAGGGGAACATATTTGGCAGCCAGCAGTCAGCCCAAGCGTCTTACTAATCTGTGAAAAAACTTCTCTCAAATCAGTGGCTGCCTTTGTAAATGAAACAGAAGACAAGGCATCCTTTAAGCGGATGCAACTACACTGACCGCACACACAGACACCGGTAAAATTCCAGTAATGAAGGTGTGACCTTCTAATCTTTAATCCAGAGAAGACTATCCCTAGCTTTTTCAATTCTAGTAAAATATAGATCTGAAAGCACAATCTGTTTTAATACGCAAAGGCTTAGACAAACCGTGTATGCAAATACTGGATCAGATCAGTAGCCTACAAAGGTTTCATGAAAAACCAGCCTCAGAATAGGTCAGGCACACAGGAAATTAAGAACTTAAAAAAAAAAACAAACTTACAAATGAAAAAATTAAGAACGTGTGCCAGGGACACGTACACAACAAAAACACTTACCGAATAAAACCTAAATGCTTGAGAAAAGAGAATCTCAGCTAACTAAATGATTCACCGTACCCACAATGAACATGCAGACCACGGATGATACAAATCGATAGCACCCACGGTACAGAGCTGGCTGAGCCGGAATGTGCCACGGGAAGGACAGTATATCCTGAAAGAAGGGGCCGCCTGAGCTCTGGGTGGGTCTGCTTCCGAGGTCACGGGCACTGACTGTGAACTTCAGACTCCCAGTGGGCTGGGCCAAGGCAGGAGCAGGAAAGGGATGCTTGTCTCAGCAGGAAAGACCCCAGGGCTGGGGGCGAGGGCACAGGGCCTCTGCAGCTTCTCAGCATCTGACACCGAGGACTCCCCTAGAAAGGCACCAAGGACTCCCCCAAGGGCTCCAAGTCCCAGCGCCCCACACAATCCCTAGACAGTCCGCAGGTCCTCGCTCTGCCTCGGTCTTGGGCCCTCGAGCGCCAAAGCTGTGTCCGCCACCGACTGCGCACCAGGCCTACCCTCCAGTCACAGCCCCAGCCCGGGTCAGGGATCAGCCCAAGCGCACGTGTGGCACGCGGACCCTGAGCCCCAGGGCGGTCGGGCGGGCGAGGCGTCCAGCTCCCGATCCTTATACGGCCACCAGGCACGGGGACCCTGGCAGTGAGGTGGGAAACCCTCGGGGACCTGAGTCACCACATCCCGGGAAGCCAGCCATGACCGTGAGCGGGGTCAGAGCTGACCGCACGCACACCAGCTGCCGCCCATTCGGCCGACCAGCATTGCAAACGCTGAGCCCGCCTCTGCTCCTCCGGTGACAAAGGTTCACAAAGAGCCCGGGACGCAGACCCCAATCACGGCGCCCACAGGAAACACGCAGGATCAGAAGTCGTGAGAAAGTCTCCTTGCAGAATACCAAACGCACCCAAAATCACCCCAAACATAACTAACGCCAGCCCATCCAAAAAGGCCACGATATTCTTTCACGTTGAAGCGGCTCTTTCAACTTAAAAACTTTGCAGGATCACAAGAAGTTCATGCTAAAAACACTGTTGGTTAATCCATGGCTACTATTACTAGTCGTTGCCACGGTTACGTACACGTGGCGACTAGACAACTGGGTGAGCATCCCCGCTGCCCCAGGGCTCAGCCCCTCCCAGGAACACACCATACCCCTCCTGGGAGTTCACCGTGACGGAGCATGGACCTAACCGACCCCTCCCGGTGGGGCTGCCGGCCACTGCGCAGTCAAGATCACCGCGGGACGCCAGGACGAACACCTGGGCCCTGCCCACCGAGAGCACAGTTCCAGGAGAGGGACGTGCCCACCGTGTGAGGCACGAGGCCGACGCCACGCAACTGCAGAGACGCAATTCCAGGAACACAGTGGGTCAGGGTTGGAAGTGAGAGTCCGGGCGGGAGGGACTTCCGGCCTCCAATGTGCTCGCCGGGGAAACGGGATGCTCGGGCCCCCAGAGGGTGAGTGGGGAGCTCTGGGCAGGACATTCGGGGCGCAGAGAAGGTGCGGCGGGGGAGACGGGGAGGCAGATCAGGGCCACGGCTGTGGTCCCAGGAAGCCAGTGTCACGAGCGGGAACTCCTGGGCTTGCAATGACAGCATCGAAGGGCTGAGCAGATCGGCCAGCCACCTGGGCACTTTCAACCAACGGTAGGAAGAAGGGGTGCCGTCAGGTGTGCCCCATCCCAGGTCCAGACAAACATTATGATCACGCTTCTGACCACAAACACAGGCGGGGGCATCAGTGCTGCTTGGAACGACATGTCTACAACAGCGGGGACAAGGCACCGTCTCAGGGGTGACACCCCGGCTCAGCAGGTGTGAACCTCACTTCCAAAGCCCAGGGTCATCCCCCTGGCAGAGCTGGCCGGGACACACCCTCACTGATCAGCACTTGATGGCTCAGAAGCAAAATCAGTTCAACCCACCTCTTCACATGGAAGGCCACATCTCAGGGGACTGGGGTGAGAGACCCAAATGCCTTTGTTTCTACTCACCACTAATGGGTCACATCTACCAAGAGGGCTCTCATGCTTCACACGAGAGGTCACAAGCTCCTGTCTGAACTAGAGGAGACCAAGCTCCTCTTCCTGACACGTGAACCACTGGGAAAGAGCGGAAAATCGCAGCCAGCATCACCCATACCGCAGACTGGGGAAAACGAAGTCCAGCGGGGCAACAGGACAGAAATAACAGGATTTAGGATGTGAAGCAGAGACGGAAAAGACTGAAAAGCAGGCACATCAAATAAGACTCTGTAAACACAGTGCAGGCATTTTTCCTGGACTCCAGGAACATCGTGAATTTTGCCTTCAGACAGCACCCGCTCGATATTTACCGCAGGCAGGCAGCCTCCTGGTGACAGCGTGAAGCCGGCACCCCACGCCTCCAAGCACGGGCTTCCACAGAGCTCGGCAGGGCTACCTCCATCTCCGTCGCCTCCAGGGTGGGTGGGAGTGGAGACTGGGGATCTGGAGCCCTGGATGGGGCCTGAGCCGTCCTGGGACCCCACGCTTCTGCCCCTCAAGTGACCAGCCAGGACACACACCCTCTCCTAGGCTGGGAGACGGACCCTGTGGACCCTGATTCTGGTTCTAACTCTTGTACCAACAAGAGCCGTGTGGACAGGATGTCCAGGCCATGCCGGGCACCTAACAGGGACACGGTGGCAACAGCCCTGCTGGTGGCGATCCCAGCCCCCATAGGGCCACCCAGGAAGCCAGACACCCAGGGGTTGAGGACTGAAGACACACAGCTACTTCGTGCGAAAGGAGAACCGTAACCTAGGCGACCCCGCTCACGTGCCTCCCAGCACCATGCTGTCCTCGGGCAAGGTACACCTGGAGGCTCTGGGCAAATTATAGTGATTCCCCCTATGCCTTGGTTTCCTCTCTGTTAAAATGGGGGGGGGGGGGGGGGTGCAGACCATTCCCAGCTCTAAAATTCTATGATTCTATCTTGTGTGAAAGAGAGAGATGGAGACAGAGAGACAACGAATCAAGTGTTGGAACTTTGCTAACAAACAAAAGGGTCTGCACGGTGTCTGCTTAACGACGCTGAGGACCGTGCACCCCACGTGTGTGTCTCAGAAAATCCAGGATATAATCTCCAGAGTCTCACGCGTTTCACAGCATAATAAGTTCCTTCTGGAAGGTCGGGGATGCAGCACTGTGTTCCAGCAAATTTGAACGTGCACGCCAGGCACAGACGACCAATGTCTGAAGAACCAGAATGTAATAAGCACACCTCTAAGGCCCTGTTCTCATCATAACGCACTCTCCCTGTGATAATTCGGAGGCAAATCAGGGGACCACAGGGCCCGTGAATAATTACCGTCGTCTCCGTGCGCATGCCGACGGAAGCGCTTCCGGTTGCTACGATGCTGATTGAACCACAGGGCGTTCTGCTGTCGGCGGTCAAGTGCATCTGAATATTTTTCGTAAAGAATTCACTGCACTTTCCTACCGAATAAGAATTTAATAGGAGGGTTTTCAAGTCTCACTTGATTCCCAACTAAGTCAATTCCTCGATGTTCAGGACAGGAGAAAACACTAAGGGTGGTGTCACCCTCACATCTGGCTGAAAGGCATCCGTCTGCCGTTTACGGTCCCTCTTCTGTAATCTGGAATCAACCAGCTCTTCCTCGATCTCCACCTCTGCTGTCCGGATTCTCCTTGTCACCGGTCCCCACCCTGGTGCTGTGCTCCAGCCGCTGGCTGGCACATGACAGAGAGTGTCCCAAGCTCTGTGGCCTGGCACCTGCGCCAGCATCACCACGGCCGGGGCACTTCCAGAGTGGCCGACCAGCCTGCGTATGGACATTTATTAGGTATCGCTCAAGATGCCTGTGTGATGAGGAAACTGGGCCCGGCGAGCTGGACTGAACCGTGTCCGAGGAGAGCTGACCGCCTGATTTCACTTGTACCAATTCCGAAGGCTCCTATTCAGTGGGGGGCCCCGGTACCACGTAGGACTGACACCGCTCAGGATCACAGGGTTTGTAATTGTACAGGGTTGTCCCCAGATGTGCCTGCTGCTTTCCCCCAGTTACACGGATTCTATTTCCCGTCCTCTCACTTTATTCATGTTCTCTCCTCCTTGGTCTCCTACTCCTCATTCTTTGTGGTGTCATTTTTAGCCTCTTGGGCGGGGGGTGGGCAGGAGGCACGGATGAAGCCCTGTGTTAAGATAAAAGTCCTTCCCCATCACTGAGCATCGGAGATGGGAACCAGGCGGGGCTGCAAACAGGTCCCAGCTTCCCTGCTCAGAACCTGCTCGCCCTGCACCAGAAGGACGGTGGAGAGAATCCGTCCCCTTGGAGCTCCTGCTTGATCGCAAAGTAAATGCTACGATAAGCAACAATAAAAGCCTCCCGTCCCAGCAGGCCCGGCCGCCACTGCAAACACCCCTCCCAGGCCCACCTCACACTCCACACTGACCTTTGTCCCTTGATTCCCCCTAAACCCTGCTTCAATGGGAGGACGTGTAGCAACATTTCCTCCCTAAGCTGTTCTGATGACCGTCCATGGTCTATCAAAAAAAATAATACTAAGATTGGCTGGTTAACCTTTTGGAGAGCTGCATGGCCACAGCCTGACCCGTCTGACCCGCCGCGCACAAACGTGGACAGTCGGTCAGTCTCAAAGCACGTGCTCAACTAACACGTTATAATCAAAACACTGTGGCTCGTCTTGCAACGACGACAGAAAGAAGATGAGCTCTAACATCCGAGACTTGGGCCTGGTGGCAGCAGGTGGAGGGACATGAGAAAGTGGAGGCTTTCTGAAATAAATCCACGTCTTCCTTCTAATTATCTTTTCTTCCCTTGACTATATTTTTAAATTATGAAAATGCTCTCCTTACTTCTTCCAACTACACGCAACACTATGGTACTTGCTCTAAGAACTTTTTATTCTATTAGGTTGAGCCATAGGGTTTGTCAGTCAAAAACAATAAAATAGGGCTTCCCTGGTGGCGCAGTGGTTGAGAGTCCGCCTGCCGATGCAGGGTGCGTGCCCCAGTCTGGGAAGATCCCACGTGCCGCGGAGCGGCTGGGCCCGTGAGCCATGGCTGCTGAGCCTGCGCGTCCAGAGCCTGTGCTCCGCAACGGGAGAGGCCACAGCAGTGAGAGGCCCACATACCAAAAAAAAAAAAAAAATCAAATATTGCAATTTCAAAACTTGGGGTTTTACTATCAATTAAGTTACAATCAGTATCCAAAGAGAGAGAGAGAGGGCGGGCTCAACAGACAATACGCTTGATGCGATAGAAGTTAGAATAACAAAAAATAGTCAAAACCAAGGATATACTGTACAACACAGGGAAACAGAGCCATTATTCTGTAACAACTTTAAATGAAGTATAATCTATAAAAACACTGAATCACTATGTCGTACACCTAAAACTAATATAACATTGTAAAGCAATTATACTTCAATTAAAAAAATACCCGGGGTAGTCACCTAACTTTTAGCCGAAACAGCATATATGCAGTATGCAGTAGGAATGGGTTCTGCGTCAAGGCAAGGCCCCCAGCACCAGGCAGGGCTTCTCCCAAGGGCACCACGTCTTGTAGTACGGGGACTTGATGCAGAGAGTCCTCTGAGACACAGTCAGCAGGCTTCTACCACTCCTAAGTCATCCTAACGCTTTCTAAGCAGAATTGCACTTCGGCCCGTTGACCTGTCTTCAGTAATAAATTCTGAGCACCATGACCCTACTTTGTGTTTGAAAATGTTAATTTTTCTAAATTTCAACCAAGTGCCCTTTCACTGCTCCTCTTAATTAAAAGGATTAATTTTTGTGAATTCCAAAAGGGTCCTTTCTATCAGTGCCACGTCACTTTCTCAATAAAGATTGAAATCTAGCTCCGTAACACATTGTAAATTATTGAATTTTATTCACAACTTTGCTCTTAGACTATTTTAAGTCTGTAGTGAGGGCTGCTGGGAGCCGGTCTTATGTGGAAATAAAGGTAATGGGACGATCGGAGCTTTCCAAAGGAGTAGAGGCAACACTCGACAAAGAATATTTCATGAAAAAAAGCAAGTTTCTTTCAATTTATCTGATAATGCAAATTGTCTCTAGATCCAGGAGCGGCATTCAAATCCACCCCTGGATGTCAAAAAATCTGTGGGGAAAATTATGGCACAATGGGGATTTACTGGAAGGGGCACAAAGATCTGAACTCTAATGTCAACTTCGTTACTACAAGTAGCGGGATTCATTCCTCTCAGAATTAGTATGATCTTCTGTCCCTCAATTTCTGCATGTTTCCTCTAATCATTTTAACCGGTCATCCCACCAAGGTTCTGAGAATTTATTAGAGTCGTGTCACTGTTTAAAGATCTAAGTCATCTTTTAGTGACAAGAAAGGCAAGTATTTTCCAAAGCTGAATGCATTTTTTAACGAGAGCAAGGCTCACTGCAGATCAAAACAGAGGATTCAACATACCCACTTGCTCTTGCAAAGTAGCTGCTTCCAAGGCCTTGCCAATCCCTGCTAACGAGACTGCTCTGTGAGTGTTAAATCCGTATGACACATCTCTCTCCTTACGGGGCAGCCATGAAGCAGCGATTTAATGCCAGCTAGAGCACTAAAGGCCTGCCACGATATAAAGTTTGTGGTTTTAGGAGGAAAGCTACCGTCCTTTGGGGCTACAAAAAGTGACCCGTGCAGACCTACAATGTTCTTCAACATTTTATGCCACTGTCGTGCCATAAATTTCTTTTTCTAGTCTCTCAATAAGCTACAATATTCTGTTGTCAACTCGTTACACCCACACCATATATAATCTTGTTATGGAATCACCTGAGATATCACATTTCTCAAAAAGTTGATTAATACAGAGAAAAAAGATATAATCTCATTAAAAAGTAAATGATAATCTCTAAAATTTAATGAACCTGAGAAGGAACAGAAAGAGTAAATGCCAACTTACAGTGAACGTAATTTGATCTTTCCCACGTAGTGACATTAGAAGCACTGCTGAATTAGCTTATTACTAATCATTTAACTGCCATCATAATAGATGCGGGCAAGGACAGCTTTTCCCAATATTAAATATATTTGTCCTCAAAGCAGGAAAACAATCATTGGCAGCTTTAATATTTCATCCAATGTGCTCCAAAAAGTAGCCATAGTACAACTGGAATGTGACCAGTAAAATCCATAGTTGTCAACATTTTTTAAAAGGAAAAACAAAAATGAATCTTCAAAAATGCCACCCGGGGGGGGTCACAATTGGGTTCCCCACATCTTACGTGACAAGCTGCTAGAAGAACCCAAAAAAGCTCACAGAACTAGCACCACATTTTCAGAGAACAGTATATTCTACTGCTCCTTTCCCACAGGTTAACGACTAAGAAACAAAATGCAAGATACGAGCCCCAGCTCGCCGCAACTAGAGAAAGCCCGTGAGCAACAACGAAGACCCAACGCAGCCAAAAATAAATAAATTAATTTAAAAAAAGGGTGGCGCAGTGGTTAAGAATCCACCTGCCAATGCAGGGGACACAGATTCAAGCCCTGATCCAGGAAGATCCACATGCCACAGAGCGACTAAGCCCGTGCGCCACAGCTACTGAGCCTGCGCTCCAGAGCCCGCGAGCCACAACTACTGAGCCTGCGCTCTAGAGCCCGCGAGCCACAACTACTGAGCCTGCGCTCTAGAGCCCGTGCGCCACAGCTACTGAGCCTGCGCTCTAGAGCCCATGAGCCACAGCTAGAGAAAGCCCGTGAGCAGCAACAAAGACCCAACGTAGCCAAAAATAAATTAAAAAATTACTTTTAAAAACGTGTTATTTTCATTTACCTACATACACACATGGGCAGGTTCAGCATAGACTGACTGCCCTCACAGGAGCAAAGAAACAACTTTTTTCTACACTTTTACTGACTCCACATATACTTAAGTGTATCAGATGCTCACACAAAACGTTGTATAGACCTATAATAATTAAACTCTGTTCAGGACAACTGGCTAAACCTTTAATAAGGGAAAGATGACATATGTTTGTGGGTTTTTTTAAGACATGCACAGGGGCAGTCTTCCTCACTACAGAATATAAAAAGCCCAGCTGAAGCACTTGGATCGCTACAGCCTCTGACCTTTCAGTAAAAGCAACATCCATTAACCAATTTTCAGGGAGAAGAGAAAAACGTTCCTGGCTACGCAGAGAAAGTTACAGGTCTGTAACTGAAACATCACCTTACACTTAAAAGAATTACCCAAAACAAAAAATTATGAAGAAAATATCAAAATGTTTAAAAATTTCTTTTAAAAAATAGGAAAATGATGAAAATAAAGTTGGCCAAGCATCTTTAAATATTTACATAGTTGCAGGTTGGAAAGTAATCTGGTTCCAATTAGCCTTCTCTAAACCCATAGGGTTACTTGAATCTGAGGAGATTAATTATAACTGCACACAATCCGAAGTTCCTCTTCCACTCGGCTATCTGGTGCAAGGAGAGGGGCAAGGAAAGCATGCGTGCCCAGCTGACGGCGAGAAGAGAAGGGCACATCTTGGAGGGGGTCCATCACCTGTTCTTTGCTCAGAAATGTCTGATGCCCCAGAGAGACCATCACCCACATAGCCAAAGGTGCGAATTTATGCAAACACTATGGGCAGTCATCAAACGGGAGCCTCAAGTGGAACTGACACTGGGCGCAGACTTCCTGAGTACAAGTCTACCAGAGCCTGGGACGCCTGGGAAA
Organism: Phocoena sinus; assembly: GCF_008692025.1. NCBI lineage: Eukaryota > Metazoa > Chordata > Mammalia > Artiodactyla > Phocoenidae > Phocoena > Phocoena sinus. The sequence continues at coordinate 2,688,321 of NC_045776.1, read as the reverse complement.
AGGCACCAAGCACAGGGTTATCTGGCTGTAGGGCCACTTAAGTAGGAGGCTACCTGAGCACCAAGACTATGTGGGCCTGGGAAACCAGGGAGCCGGGTCACCTGGCGGCAGGGCTAATTGAGCCCAGATTCCCTGACCGTGAGATCCTGGGCAAGGGTTAGCTGGACCTGGGTCACCCGGGGACAGGGCTACCTGAGCCTCAACTACCTGGGCGTGGCTGATGGGCGAACCAGGACTACCTGGCCTGGGCCACCGGGCAGCGGTCTACTGGGCCTGGACTTCCCCGGCTCAGGGCCATCGGGCACAGAGCTCCCTGAGCCTGGACCACCTGAGCGTGAGCTACCCGGGCAAGGGCTTCCTGGGCCTGGGCCACCTAGCTATGGGGCGACCCAGACACAGGGCTACCTGAGCCCAAGCCAGCTGGATGTGGGATACCAGGGCAAAGGCGACCCAGGCACAGGGCTACCGGGACCGGGACCGCCCGAGCCCACCTTACCCGCGCCTGGACCACCCAGGCGCACGCGCTCACCTGGTGCAGGGTGGGCCGCCCCCTCCTCTCCGCTCTCGTAGGTGGCCTCGTCGGCCAGGCCGGAGCCCGGGGAGTCGGCGGCGGCGCAGGCCGAGCCGGGGCTGCTGGGCTGCGAGGCCGAGTCGCCCTCGCTGAGCGAGCCGCAGCGGGCGCGGGGCGCGCGGTCCCCGGGGCCGTCGCGGTCACGGTCGCGGCGCGCGCGGCGGTGCACCCGCGAGTGCAGCACCATCTGGTGGTACGTGCGGAAGATCTTGCCACACTCGAAGCACTCCGACGACTTGCCGTGGCCGGCGGGGGCGGCGGCGCGGCGGCTGGGGCGCGCGGCCGGCCGGGGGTCCGGGGGCCCGGGCGCGGGGTCCCCGGGCGCTCCCGCCCTCTTGCGCGGGGGCCCCTGCGCGCCGGGCTCGGGCTCGCGCTTGCGCTTCTCCTGGCTCACCAGGATGAACTCGCGCCGCTCCTTGTCGAAGGCCACGTCCCCAGCCAACGCCTCGTCCCACGCCGCGTACTTGAGGTACTCGGCCGGCTCGGCCACCCTGCCCCGCGTGGCCAGCTGCCAGGCCTGGTAGCTGTTGACCGGGTCCAGCTCGGCCACGCGCCGCCCGGCCTGCCCGCGGGCGGGCGCGCCGGCCGCCGGACGCAGGTTCAGGCACTGAAGGAAGAGCTGCTGGGAGTCGGCGGGGCCGGGCGCCGGGCCCTCCCCGACCGGGGCCCGCGGCCGGCCGGCCTCCACCCGTCGGTGGATGGCGTTGTGCGCGTTCAAGCTGTCCAGGTTCGTAAACAGGTTCCCGCACTTGGTGCAGACTTCGTAGAGGCTCAGGCCGGCCACAATCCCCTCCTCCTGGACCACGTTGTTGATGGTGGCGATGGGGTCCAGCTCGCCGCGGGGCCTGTTCTTGCTTCCCGCCTTCGGGCCGTGCGCCTTCATGTGGTTTTTCAGGAACCACGGCTCCTTGAATCTCCGGCCGCAGATGTGGCAGCCGTGGTCGAAGGAGCCCCTGTGCTTCTTCATGTGTGCCTTCAGGAACCAGGTCTGGCTGAAGGCCTGGCCGCACACCTCGCAGGGGAACTCGCCGGGGGGCAGCTCAGGCTTGCCGTTCTCTGCGAAGGCGTCACCGCGGGGCCCCTGGGCCGTGATGTGGTCCTTCTCAATGTGGCTGAGCAGGGACTCCTCCCGCAGGGTCACGTAGCTGCACAGCCGGCACTTGAAGGGCTTGTGCGCCTGGTGCACGTGCTGCTCCAGGTCCTTCCTGCGCTCGAACTTGCTCTTGCAGAAGGCGCACTGACCCGCCCCCGCCGCCTTGGCCTCCTCCGCCCCGCACGCGGCCCCCTCCGCCTCCTTCTTGCTGCTCCTCAGCAGGATCTTGCCACTGTCCACCTGGGTGGCGCCGTTCAGGATCCTGTTGCAGGCCGAGGTGCTCTTCGTGGGGCTGGCGCAGCCATCCAGGCCCTCGGACACGCGCGTCTCGCCCGCCTCGGGCTCGTGGCCCTGGATCAGAGTCCCCGTGCGGTGGCCGCGGATGTGGATCTTCAGGTTGCCCTTCTGGGAAGCCCGGTGGTCGCAGTAGGGACACTTGTAGGGCTTCTCGCCTGTGTGCTTGCGCATGTGCTGGGACAAGGAGCTCTGGAAGGGGAAGCTCTTGCCGCAGATGCAGCAGCTGTGGCTCAGCGCCTTGTCGCCGTCCGCCTCGGGGCTCCTGCTGGCCCTGGGTGGGCTGGGGCCGCTTCTCAGCTCCGTCTCGGCCTCTCGGGGGCGGTCCATCTCGACGACGAGGGCTCGCCCGGCCGGGGGGGCGGGGCACGGCGCTCGGTCACGTGGGCCTGCGTCTTATCTCTCCATGTTCAGGCGAGCCTCCCGCTTGCCGGCTGCAGAAGTCCGCCTGCCCCGCGGAGGGGCATGTCTTACCTGGAGAGCATGGCAGAGGGCAGCAAGCACCTGGAACAGAAAAGACACGGAGATCTTAGGAACCAGGTTTCCCCGCATAAACAGGGGCCCGGTAACATCCTCGGACCGCGATCTGCACGCTCCTCCTTCAGAAAACCAATCCCGTCCAAATCAAAGGAAGGAAGCACCCACGAAAGTTTAAACAGACGTACGAGCAGCTGCTTCCCTTTAAAAAATCAGTAATTAAACAATTGATGACTGATAATAATTGTGTGCTAAATCATTAAAATAAATCATTGTAAGTGACTGCACACTAGAATAATTTTTTATCAAAGATATCCAGTGTTTAAGGAAAGACTGTGGTGAGAGAGTTCGTGGGAGTGTGCGGAACACGGGCGACGGGACAGGAGCGCGTCTGAGAATGAAGGACAGAGACCCAGGCCAGGCGGAGGATGGCAAAACGCGGGGGCACGTGCAGGACACGTGAGCTGCGAGGAAGGCGTTCACAGCCGGAAAAGGCTCTTTACAAATGCATCTTTGTATCTTGGTGAAGCATAGATGATTTAGTGAAAGAGAGGCAACGAAGGACAAGAGCAGAACCCTGAGGTCCTTCCAGATCTGGGCCTGAAGCTGCTGCTCCAGCACCTGGCGGCCCACGCCGACCGCCCCGACGGACACCACTCCCAGGGGTGTGTGTGACCACCAGGCCGTTGCCACCGCAACATTCGGTCTTCGCTGCCTCTTAGATAAAGCCCAAACCCCTCGGCTGGCCTCACCGTGCCCTTCCCGACCTGGTCCTGTCCCTTCCCTTCTCTCCTGCACTGGCCGCAGGGCCGAGTCCCACCCCAGTGCAGACACCCTCCCGACCCCGGCAGGTCCTCACATGGGAGGCGGGGTCTGAGCCCAGCAGGAGCAGGGGTCACACTGTGGGGTCACTGTCGCTCTCATGCTTATCCACCCCCTGGAGAATGAGGGGCCGGGGCTGCTCCTCCAGACGCCCGGGCGCCTCCCTCACCTGTGCACAGGCGAAGGGGAAGTGGACGGGGTTGCCCAGCGCTGTGCCGGGCACGGGTAGGGCCACGATCTGGGCTGCAGGGAAGCCAGCCCAGATGCCTGTAGACTGCCAGACAGGCCCAAGACAGTACACACTGACAAGCAGCTATCTCAGGAATTTCCATCTGACTCAGCGATACGGAGAATAAGGAAAACAGTCCAGAAGGGATGTGAGAGGTAAAGTGTCTTTCTGGACTGTATTTTGATGGGTATATTTATGTATAACTGAGTCACTTTGCTGTACAGCAGTGATTAACACAACACTGTAATTCAACTATACTTCAGTGAAAAATTGTTTTTAAAAAAAGCAAGCAGGGGTGGGGCATTGGGGAGAACAGCCGCGCACACAGGCCCCTGGGGCCCAGTCTGTTTATCCTTCTTATCTCTAAACAGAAGTAACTGAGTTAATGATTCTGAGGGTCTCCCTCCTGGGGGCTCCAGACTTGCACAGAGAGGCACCCAGATGGACAGATGTTCTTTTTTCAAAAAGCTATAACATGTAGAAAGGAAGCCACATTTTTTACAAAGTTTCAACCTCATGCACACTAAGAACTGATGTTTGAAAAGCAACAAAATGTGAAGAAGCTAAGTGTTTCTGGCTGTCGAGCAGACAGTGTACAACGCACATCGTTTGTTCAGAGAGGAGGCCAGGCAGCAACGCGGTGTTTGCTCTGGGTGGTCCGACCTGCCATGTTTTCCCCGGAGCGGACTCAGAGAAGAATGCTGACGGTGGAAGGCAGGGGGCAGGAGGGTGTCACCCAAACATCCCCAGGGGTTCCAAAAGATGACACTCTATTCCTCCGCTCACCACGAGGGACAGACGCCTTCTGAAAAAACAACACAACTCCTGTTCTCCAAATGCCTCCCCCGGGAGACCCACGCCAGAGGCAGAAATCTCATTTAGATGATGTATTCTCAAACTTCTTTCCAGAAAGCCTCATGCTAGCGAGTTGCCCAGGCACCTAAAGAAACCAACTCAGTCTAAGCAACAAACTCTGGAAAGCAGCAGGAAGCACAGCTGCTCACAGATATTCCTTACTCTTTACACCGACGGTACAGAGCCACTCCCACACCCCAGGAGAGAGGGAGAGAGAAGTGAGACGGGAAACTCCCAATAAAATAAATAAACAAAATCTCCCCTAAACTTGGATAAACAAATGCGGTGAATAAGAAGACTTCTTCATGACAATTTAAGCTAATTTGTTTTCTCAAGCTGTTTTGGTCTTAGACGCCTGCATATTATTCATGATGACTTTATAAGACAAATGATTTGCATGCATCCCCTGCCATCCCAGGGCTTATTTCAGTCCCCCAAATGTTGAAGTTGATATAATATATAAAAATATAAATGAAACATACTATTTACATTTAACTTATTGACCTCATCTGGGTACAAAAATCTTCCGAGTTTAAAGAACCGTCTAGAATACATTTACAGAGGAAAAAACAACTAAAACACCATAAGTTGGTGTCTCTTAAGTAATGTGACAGACTTCACTGGACCACCAAGTTGGTTCATAAAGGATGTTAAATGTCAGAACTTCTCCAGTTCACGGGAATTAAACATCCGAAACCCCACCAGGAAGACAAGATTCCCGGAGCATGAATGCTCAGCTAGCTAAGGTTCATAAAAGGCAACCTACAAATTGCTCCTGGAAATGAAATTGTCAAGTGAGAAGAGTTGTTCAAATCACCAAAAGGGCACTCTGTGTGGGTTTCCCTTCCTTCTCTGCTACTCTCCCTGCCATGTGGTATACTGCTGGGAGCCGTAGAAAGTTAAGGGCTCTGGAAGCCAAGAAGCTGCGCTGGGGATCCGCACAGAGACCCCACCTCCGTGCCGTCCAGGTGTGGCGCAGAGCCCAGCCCGGGAGTCCCGTCCCCCTTTTGCCAGCGTGTGAATTTCAGAAGGTGTCCTTTACACCCAGGCGTGCCCTCACCTGTCAGGTGCCGAGAGTCAGGAAAGGACATGAGGAAGCCGTGTGACACCAAAACCCCTTGCAAGGCACCTCCTCCAAGTGCCACTCAGACCCCCAGTCACAGTGCAGAGCGAACAGTCCACGGACAATAAAACACCTGCCCAACGGGGCCTCGCTTCTACTACCAGGTAGCATCCCGGCTGGACGAGCCCAGAGCAAAGTGCAAAGAGGATCAGATGTGAGCACAGCCCCCCTTCTTCCCATGGGGGACCTCAGTCTCTTCTGCACATTTAAAAAGGCTTAGCGCTGCCATCTTTGCTACCAGAGAAATCCACATCCCATATCCTCATGACAGCCTTGATGTGTAAAATTTCTGATTCCCCAACAACCCCAAACCCCTAGGCAAAGCCTAGGCACTTCCCCTCAAGAAACCCAAACACTAGAGAATATACTTTTCATTTCTTATTCGGGCTTCCTGCAAAACTTGCTTAAAAGTCCGCAAAGGCAGCAGAGCCCTGCAACTTACAGGAAGATTCTCAAGCAAGGGCCTTCAGGGTGCCCATGAACGAGCACAACCAGCTCTTCTTTCTCTTTTTCTTCCCACTTCTCTGCCCACTCCCATCTTTCAACACTGAGCCCTGCTGTCAATCTCTGTGAGAATGACAGGAGATGTCTTTTTAAAGAACTTAAAAATATTTGGAGGAGGAAAATGGAAACATACCATAAGGGTAATGACCACTTAAACTCAAAACACCATTATCTTAAGGAAATCATAACATCAACAAAACTGGCTCCACTTGAAAGAGGCCACTAAGTGGCCCCCTCCCTGAAGCCCACAGCCGACTGGCAAAGTTTCTGGCAAACCTTTAGAGAAACAGTCAAAAAGGAATTCCCCACAACTGGCTTTCCTTAGTCAGTGGCCAAATCAACAGATCTTCGTGATCATTCTTCTCAGCTGCAGACAAAAATTCTTTTCCCCGAAAGAACAAGAATGGTGTCCTCAGAACTTCCAATGTGAAAATGCAGCAGGGCGGCCGCCCCAGTTAGAAGACTTAGGGGAACCTTATTGGCCCCATAACCCACAGCACTGACTCTGATATCCTTTAAAAAAAAAAAAAAAAAGCCCACCAGCCTCTGTGAGCCAGGAGGGTCTCAGACGGTTTGTCAACATTGATTGGGGGCTCTGGTGGTGAGAGGTGGTCATCCAAACACTGCCCCGTGATAAAGTGTCACACTACGTGGTTTCAGCCAAATACATTCCAGTACCGAGCTGTCCCTATTTTATTCTCACAGGCAAACGCACATCGAGTGCGACTTGGTGTTCCAACTTTTCCTGAAACACGTTAACCTAAAGATAACTAGCCTTACAAAACGTGTAAGTAAATGCTAGCTTTTTACTCAGACCAGAGCGATTAAAGAAAGTCTTCTGGCAACACAAAATATTAGGAAGTAGAGGGGAGAGAAAATCCACACGTGTGTTTCAGCTGGCATACGACCCATGTATATACACACATAGAGCACAGCCCCATTTGAATCATATCTTGCCCATAATGAACCACAGTTTTGTCGTTATTATATTACAAACTTTTTCCAAGGCTGTAATTGGGAACTTGCCAGACAAGCCTGTAATTTAATTGTTTAGGCATAAAAATGGCTTGCTGATTAAGGTTTTAAAATAGATTTCCAATGCACCTCTCCCTCTGTGTGTGTGTGTGTGTGTCTCATAGGGATGTGACGAACAGTTTGAAGCTACTTTTGTAAAATGCCTTCCATAATTTTGGAAATAAGTTTCTTTTTGAAAAATTTAGGTAATTTCATATTACATAAATATTTATATATATTGCCTATATCATTTTATGAAAACAATGATAACAACAGGAAAAAGTAAAATGTTTATTACAGAAAATATAAATCTGCATTCATAACATAAAATGCATTATCATGGAGATGGGGGAGGGGTTTAAGAGAGGGCAAAATATAAACTTTTTGAAAATAAAATATGTAGCTAAACTTTAAGACATCAACATGTGAGGGCATAAATAAATAAAGCACCAGGTCTAAATGCATGTATGTAAGGGCACTGCCATACCTTAGAGAGATTCTTTCTTTTTGATTCTTTGTTTTCATGCCTGCACAGCACAAGTGAAAAAAGTTGACTTTCTCAAGACTTACACTCACTGGATTTGGGATACATTTAATCTGTGGGTAAAGGTTTCAACAGATAAATCACTTCTGTAAGTGAGGACCCTGGGAACTGAGTCTTGGACCTAACAGAAGGCAGAAAAGTCACTTCCTGCAGCATCCCTGGTGACCTTGTGAAACAGCTCCAAGGACCCGGTTAACTCCACCTGCCGACAGTAACTCCTTTCAGAACAAGCCCTGCAGGGCTGGGATCCAGGACACACACCAGAAGGAAAAGCCCTGTGATGAAGCTGTCAGATCTGTAAGAACCCACGTGGGACCACAGTCCCGCACGCCCTCCCGTGACAGCTCCCACGGTGGAAGCCCCAGGGCACGGTCGCCGGGCGAGTTAACGAGGGTTTCATCACAATCTCTGAGAGCAACTGGGCGCCAGGCCACTCATGAGGCCTAAGGGCTCGGATAACTAAGCAACAGGCTTGGCTTCGAGGGACCCAGGCGTCAGAAAGAAACACGTAACCACACAGAGGACAGCAGCAGAGCAAGGAGGGAAGCGATGACCTGCCCTGGCCAAGGGTGGCCGGGTCTCCCCAGGGAAACCTAGGTGGGTGTGGGCCCAACTAGCCTTTAGAGCAACCCCCAGCCCTCTCCCCCACACCCAGGGGTAACCCCATCATCCTGTGGGCTGGACCTCCAATTCACACTTGAATCCACACGCTCCCCTTCATCTCAGACCAAGATCATCCTCCCAAATGCAGAGCTGGGTGACCTCTTTGAGGCTTCAACCCTTCAGACGCTTTGCACACCCTGAAGATGAGGCCCGAACTCCCCCGAGGGGGCTTCTAAGGCCCTGAACCCCTGTACTGCTGGGGTCCCTGGGACCCCAGCCAATGGCTGTGCACCTGCCCCGCACCCCAGCTGGATGTGCGTTCACTCCCACCTTGGAACCCTCAGGTATGCAGGTCCCACCCGCCGTCCACCTTCTCAGGTGTGGTCTTTCTAAGAGACCCTTCCTGACCCCCTTCGCCCTGTGGCCGGGTCAGGCACAGTCCCCACGCCCCAGCCTTGGCCCTATCCCAGCTCATGCCTGGACATGCTTCTATTACCGCTTCTTTAACTGGTCACTCGTGTGTGAGGCATCCTAACTGTGAAGGCAGACCCACCACGTACCACTGAGTCCTGACACCAGCACAGGGCCAAGCAGGGAGCGGCACCATGAGAGGTGGTCCAGACCATGAGCTCCGAGGTCAGGCTACCCGAGATCCAAACTCGGTTCTGCCACTCCCTGGGATCAGCTGTGTGACTGGGAGCAAGTGTCTCAACCTCTCAGTTTCCCAGTCCATTTCTTCATTTTAAAAATGTAAATGACGGGGCACCCCTGGTGGCGCAGTGTTTGAGAGTCCGCCTGCCGATGCAGGGGTCGCGGGTCCGTGCCCCGGTCCGGGAGGATCCCACGTGCCGCGGAGCGGCTGGGCCCGTGAGCCATGGCCGCTGAGCCTGCGCGTCCGGAGCCTGTGCTCCGCAACGGGAGAGGCCACGACAGTGAGAGGCCCGCGTACCGCAAAAAATAATAATAAATTTAAAAAAATAAAATGTAACTGATGGTAATGCGAACTATATTACAGTATTTTTGTGAGATTTAAAGTAATGCACGCAAGGTGCAATGTTGAGCACGCAGCAAATGGCCAATATATGGTAGGTATTATTATAAATTAATAGTTGCTAAATAAATGAATGAGATGTCAGTGCAGTACCCAAAGATACCGAGTCACTCGCAGTGACACTGTTTGGTTTAATAAATTCAAAAGGAGGCAATAAGGGCTTCCCTGGTGGCGCAGTGGTTGGGAGTCTGCCTGCCGATGCAGGGGACACGGGTTCGTGCCCCGGTCCGGGAGGATCCCACATGCCGCGGAGCGGCTGGGCCCGTGGGCCATGGCCGCTGGGCCTGCGCGTCCGGAGCCTGTGCTCCGCAATGGGAGAGGCCACAGCAGTGAGAGGCCTGCGTATCGCAAAAAAAAAAAAAAAAAAAAAAAAAAAAAGGAGGCAATAAGAGTTTAGGAAGCTATGTTAGAAATGGCTAAAGAGTAACCCGTATGTATTCACTGGGCCCTGACAGGTTCGCCACAGAAGTTGTTTAATACAATTACAAAGTCTTCCACGAACAGCTACCATCATCCACCGCACACAAGTTCAAACCTGTCCCAGCTCAAGACTCCACACAAAGTCAACTTTAACGTAGACTGGGTATTAGACCGTATTTGAGAATTACTATTACTTTCGTTAGGTCTGTAACACAGGAGACTTTCTTAGTTTTTGGAGATGTGTAATGAAATATTTTAGAGGTGGTTTACAAAAGAGAGGAGAAGGCAGATATAATGCTAACAGCGGCTAGGGCTAGATGGTGGGTGTATAGACATTCATTAGTTACTCTTTCCATTTTTATGGGTTTGGAATGTTTTTCACAGAAGAAGTTAAAAAATAACTCCCACTTGCAACTCCCGTAAGTAGCACGATGGGAAGCAGAGCTGCTCTGGGGCAGCCCGATGGGCCCTCCCCCATCCCCATCCCTCCCCTCCCCTCCCCCTCTCCAGGCCCCCCAGGAAGCTCAGAAGTCTCTAAGGAATGCACTTTGGGAAAATTACCTTTTGTTAAATTCTAGTATTTGAAAGTCAAAGAAAGAAAAATCATCTGAATAATATGAACCGGTCCGCATGAAAGCAGTATTTTAAGAGGTTGCTTGCTGGTGTTTCAGAGGCTTGCCCCGAGACATTCAAGGGATCTCCCCAGAGCTCCATGGGGCCCAGCCTTGGTGCAGACGGTGCAAAGTCAGCCGTCGCAGCCAAAATCAAGCAGCCACGAGGACGTGGGTGCTCGGGAAGATCCTCCCATCGCGTCCCAGGGCAAAAATCCAGTAAGGCTGCCGGGGTTTATCTTCCCCAGTTTAAACAATCATTTTCTGACCAACTAAATGTGGCGTTGTCAGGGGGAAAAGGTAGAACATCCTGTATTTCTACACAGTAAGCATCGCTCTGACTCTACAGGAAATCTTGCCATTTTCTGCTCTGTAGAGTAAACCAACACAAAGCAAAAGCCAATCGGTTTTGTACTGATTCCCTCAAAACCATCGAATTCAGTTCTGTCGAAGTCATATCCTGGAAAAGGAATCAGAAGGCTGATTTTTTTTTTGAAATAACCTCTAATATTTAGAGTAATCTGCATAACAAAACAAGTGCAAGTTTCTTTAAAGGCACCCAGATCAGACTGCAGACCTCAGGGGGGCACGAGGGGCTGCAGGAAAGCTGGAAGGGGCGTTTCCCACACTGCGTCTGCGGCCCTTCTGTCGACAGAAGCAAAGCCTGATGCGCGTGCTGTTTGTCAAATATGTCTCTTCAATTCTAGTTCATTAATTAACCACGTCACGATACTAAGAGATAGTTTGGCTTCCCTGACGCCCTGTGGTCTCTCTCCTTCTCTCTCCCTTGGTCACTGGGGGCGAGGGGTGCTTCCGGGAGTCAGAAGGATGGGGGCTGAGCCCACGGGGGGGGGGGGGGCACTGTCCCGGGTGGGAGGGGGGGAAACAGGAGAATTCGGGAAATGTGGGGAATCGGTGCTGTGGGGAAGACGCCCTTACAAAGAAAACAGCTCAGGGCAGGCAGAAGGCTCAAGATATTTACAGGATATTCTGGCCCCAGAAGGCAGGTCATAAAATTTAAAAACTGACCTCCTGAGGGCGGCCGTGAGGCAGTGAAGCTGCGGGGCCGTGGGTGCTGCCGTCAGTTTCACATACTGCCCTCTTGTCCTCCAGCAGACAATGCAATGGGCCTTCCCAGTGACACTGTGGTCTTATGAGCCATGAATTAAAATGCACCATTAACATCCTGCACAAGCTTATCTACTGCGGAGACAAAAAGCCCATTCTGTGAACAAATGGGGAGAAATTCCACAACAATGAGGAGTTCCTCTCCCCACTCGCCAATCTGCCCCAGATTAACAGTCCCAGGCTTATAGTCCCCAGACGGGGTCCGAGCCGCCCCATGAAGTGGTGCATTCACTGCCTGGAGAGCCAGGGCGCTGATGGCAGAGCCAATCAATAATCCATTATAGAGCAGACCCCGTTTCCATCTCATAAGGAGAAACGAACGCGAGCGACCAGAATCGCAACGTTCACGGGGGAGTCCGCCCCGCCTCCCTCACTTGGGCAGAAGGACACAAACCCGCTGTCCCAGAGTATGGGGGAAGCTCAAGTGGACCCGGCAGACCTGTTTCCAAGCAGCCGGAGAACAGTGTGCTTGGACTTTTCTGCCAGAAGCACTCGTTTCAAAGGTAAACCTCAAAAACGCTTCGTTCAGGACACAAAGTGATGTGAACAAAGCACGGACACAGGGGTGACAAAGGTCCATCTTCCGAAACAAAGGTTTCCTTTCAATTATTTAGCCCCCCAAATAAATCAATGCGAGTGCCAACACGAGTCCCCAAATGTAACTAACCGTCCATAATGAGGGTTTATTGCGCAAACTCCGCGATCCTTTAAAAACAAGACTCGCTTCCATTCTGCACCTCAGACCACAGCTTTGGAATCATTGCTCCATATATAGCAGAAATGCAGAGAGGACCTAACCGTTATTCCACAAGTTGGTTACCTTTGATGAAGTTGTTTACCACAATTTGTCAAAAACCCAGTAAATTCCTGGTTGAGCAGAGAGAGAGGCCATCTTCAGCTCCAGAGAGAAGAACATTTCCTCACGGTATAAATAGTAACCCGTATGTATTCACTGGGCAGTATACGAGATACTTGCTAAAGAAAATATAAATCAACATTAATATATAAGCTGCCCACACGTCCTTACTAAAATACAAAAACTCGTAGTCAAATCCGACCTTACAGGGGAACAACGAAAGCAGATGAATACACAAATAGAATTCTTGATCACGTTCAGAAAAGGCCAAGAATAAACGGGGGAGCGTGCGATTCCATATCCTGGAAAATCCAAAATGGTTATGGAGACTTAATGAAGAGGCATCCACGTGAAAATAAAGGCAATGGATTTTGTTTAATCTCAAAAGAAAAGAAGCATCTCTTTACTTGCATTTTCTCCTGCTCTCCAAAATGAATACATTACTGATACTTGTTATTTACTAGTTCCTAAGTCTCATATTAAGTAGTGGCCGTATCAATCTATTTGTCCTTACAAAAGGAAACTTCACAAAGCTGGGGAAAAAAGTCACAGGAGCAGGGGCTTGCTCTGAAAAAAAGAAAAATCACAGGAACAGGGGCTTGCTCTGTAATTTTCTGTAGATAGGTGTCCTGCTGGAGCCCCGGGTCCACCACAAAGAGCTGAGATCTGGCAGTAAATCCAGCTTCCTGGAGGGGCCAGCACTGCCGGCGTAGTTAATGATCTTGTCAACATTTCCATTAAGAGCCGCATTTCCAGAAGCTCAGAACTGCATCTCCCCCAAACTGGGCGGCTCCATGAAACCTGTCGTCACCAAGGGGGCTTTACAAAACTAGAAGAAAATCACTTGCTATTCAGTACGGGAACCACAAAAGCACAAGTTTTTACTTTCACTCTTTTTCTATCCTGCACCAAGATGATGAAAGCCAACGTTTCCACTAATTCAGAAACACTGAAAACTCGGGGAACACCAGAGAAAATGAAGACTCATCAATTTCTTTTTTAAAACAAACATGGAACACCAGAAGGCCTTAGATAAACGGCAGGGAGAAATCCCGTTTGAAAGTGGCTTATAGGTTTTTACTCAGCCTAACCTCAAACGTGTAGAATCTGCCACCAATCCGGGGTCCCATTTAAATTGTTTTTAATTTTTTTGGTTGTTTAGAAATTACCAGCAGTGAAAACAAAACAGTCATGGGCAGAAACACTGCATTGCATTTCCTATGGAACACTTCCTTGAAATGTGTATTAGCTGATGGTAAATATATTTTAACTGAAATCTGTTTCTAGAAATAAGCTGTATTTTATTTCATGTAAATCAACAGCAAAGGGCAATATTCACCTCCAGCATGCGTACACCGACCTGTTTTTCCAGCCTCTTACCTAAAACCAACATTTCTCTCCCAGTGTAAGAAAACAGATCGCAATTAACACCCATTAAATAGTATCTCTTTCTTCTGTGCTTTTTGTGAAAGCACCTAGAAGTCCCCACCACCAAGTAAAAGAAAGAATTGTGTCCAAGAATACAGAAGGAGATAATTATGTGCAGTAAACCATAAACCATTCTGTTAAACATTACCCTGCAAGGTGGTTCTGTTTAGCAGAGAACTCAGGCCCCAAAAATCCCTTCATGAAGAGGACACAGCAGATAAATACTTCAAGCATCAATTTTAATAAATTCTAAGCAACAGCTTCCCAAACATTTCCTGTAAGAATACAGGGATTGATTGAATTGAATCCATTTTGGTAGGACAGCAGAAAGGTATATCATGCAACGAGTTATTTAAGACTTTGTTTGCCGTTGTACCAACACCAATCAATACTGTAAGAGGATCAAAATTATAAAAGGACAAATTCTTCCCCAAATGCTTTACTAGATAAAGCGCATACACCATAATCAGTTTAAATTTTCCAGATCCCTGACGAGCAATAACGACTGTAACATGACCTGGTTTATCACTAACCCAGGCAGCGCCTTTGAAAGCAGCTGGGTAGTTCAGCCTCTTAAGGAGAGTGATCTATCAGAGAATGTTTACCAAGAGCAATTCTTGACAAGAACGTGATATCACATGGCTGTAGGATTTATTCTGCCTTGCTTGTCTAAAAATATATTTTCAAGCACAGTTAATGACACATCACTGCAAGTTCTAATTTCTGAAGATAAAAGACTATCTATACTTTCCTTGCAAGGATAAAAGAATAAACAAGCAAAATTCCACTTTCAGTCCCCATAATAACACTATTGTGTGATTCAGCTACTAAAGTTAGGAAAATTCTGCACCTGAAGTGATCCTAAATGATCTTGCAAGAAAAGAGGACGGGCTTTTTCTAAGCCACAGCATCTTACCCAGAAACAGCTTTTGGAAACAGTAAATATAAAATAAAACCAGGCACATTTTTGAATTCCAAAGCTCCTAGCTCCTGCCCCCTCCATCCCTGGAGAGAAAAGATATCGAACTTGAAATCGAATTTCTCCACCGGCAGCCCAGCCTGGATTATTTGGGAAGTGTCGCGCTTTATGAGCACAGGGCGGGCCTGCGGTGAATGGAGAGGGAACAGTGGGCACATTTTCCAGGAACCGAGAGACCAGGACCCCGTTTCGGCGACCACAGCTGGATCATCCGTCTGGTTCCGGCCCGGAACCAGGGCCGTACTGGAGGGTGCTGGGGGTGCCCGCTCCATCACACCGGCGCCCCCTCCCTCCCTTCACTCCCCCACCTCCATGGGCTGCTACACATCCAACCCCAGAAGCCCTTCTTGCCCCGTTCCACCAGGTGCTGTGAGCAGCCCTGCAGGCATTGCGGCAACAGACAAGGTGAGGGGCCGCGTGGGCACAGGTGGCGGTGTGAAGGCAGGTGACCCAAAAGCCAGGGCAGCGGCCCTCGTGTTCTCAGGGGCTGTGACATCCAGGTTAGGGACAATTACTCAGGTCCTAGAGTTCACCGACACAAACCCTGCCAACACCTGTTTGGTGAAAGAGACAGTTACCCATAAACTTCTGTCGTTTACCCAGGACACAGGTCAACACGAGTCTGTCGCACAACAGGCCCACATGACTACACACAGGTGTCCCGTGAGCACAAACCTGGGGGAGAAAACAGCGGGACATGCATGGCCTGCCCACAGAATTCACATGAAACGAAACAAAATGCAATTGCTCTAAAGTACGCGTTTCCAGCTCAGTCGTCTGAGCTTCTATCATGTTACCAGACAAATACGGCTGATGATCACAGGCCGCCCTGACCTCCCGTCTCCTGACCAGAGACCGGGCACGCGGGTCACTGCAGTCCGCTCCTGCCTCACTCGAGGAGGACGCAGGTCCCAGTGACCTGAGATGCCGTCACAGGCCCTCGTTCCTGGAGGAAGATGCTCTGGCTCCCCTCCCCTCCGGAGCGGGCTCACAGCCAACAGCACGACTCCCTTAACTCCCGCTCTGAGCCAGCCTCGTCAGCCTCCATCTAGCAAAACCCTTCCGCCAGGGGCTTCCCTGGTGGCGCAGTGGTCGAGAGTCCGCCTGCCGATGCAGGGGACGCGGGTTCGTGCCCCGGTCTGGGAAGATCCCACATGCCGCGGAGCGGCTGTGCCCGTGAGCCGTGGCCGCTGAGCCTGCGCGTCCGGAGCCTGTGCTCCGCCACGGGAGAGGCCACAACGGTGAGAGGCCCACGTACCGCAAAAAAAAAAAAAAAAAAAACACCCTTCCCCACTTCTGGACCCGCGACGAGCAGCTGTACCATTTCAGGGACCGCGCTCCAAAGCCAGGTCTGGACCATCGCGTGGGACTCATAGGCAAGAGGAACAAAACACATTTGGGGTCTCGTTCAACTACAGGCCCAAAGCTCGAGCCTCTTTCTATCCATAAATAGCCGAGTGCAAGCTGGTCAGCTGCAAAATCGAAGGACGATTAGATGTCCGGTGGCGAGTCACGTAAACTGCCAGGTTCCTCAGCTGCCGCCCCAGGCACCACCGCTCCCCTGAACGAGGGACCAGCCCGGGGCCTCGAGGCCCTCAGACACACAGAGGCATATCGTGACGTCAGCCAGGGGTGCCCCAGGATGGGCAAGCATCTTCACTGGGACCTTCAGAACCATGGACCAGTTAGTTATACCCTAGTTACACACCCCCATAGGGTCACCACTCACTGACTCACTGGGGAGTGGATACGGGCTGTGACTTCTTTTTTGTTTAACTTTTATTTATTTATTTATTTGGCCGCGTTGGGTCTTCGTTGCCTCTGCGCGGGCTTTTCTCTAGTTGCGGCGAGCGGGGACTACTCTTCGTTGCGGTGTGCCGGCTTCTCAGTGCGGTGGCTTCTCTTGTTGCAGAGCACGGGCTCTAGGCACGAGGGCTCAGTAGTTGTGGCGCACGGGCTTAGCTGTTCCGTGGCATGTGGGGTCTTCCTGGACCAGGGCTCAAACCCGTGTCCCCTGCATTGGCAGGCGGATCCTTGACCACTGCGCCACCAGGGAAGTCGTGGGCTGTGACTTCTGAGTCTACGGTACTGCTGGCTTCTCAGCTCTACACTTCAAATCATATGAGCAAGTGATTCGTACAGATGTACACCATAAAACTGCTTTCGGTTTGCTCTGAGTTTTGTCTATTTTTTTCCAAAGCGGGTTTGCCGCACTAAGAGTGCCCAGTTACAGGGGCTGCAAAGGCCACGGGGAGGTAAAGCCACCACACTCGGGCCTTAGACTTGTCCTTCCGCTGAATTAAGCCGGCAGGGCTCACGGGAAGGTTACGGAGACCTGCCGGCAAGATGCCACACACGCAAGAAAAGATGCTTATTTTTGAGAATTCATAGGTAAGTGCATATTACACCATGGGAGGGGCGGGGCCAAGAAAAAATCTGCATAAGTTCCTTGTATGCTAGAACTTTCTCCTTGGGAAGTTCTCAGTAAGGAGCTGCAGGATTTGTAAACACTTAAGCTTTTTCTCCTTAAACTGAACCTGCCTACATTTTAGAGAAGCAAACCCTAACTGCTTTCTCAGTTAATGGGAGTTTTCTCAAACTAGTTCTTCAGTCTCTCAAGGGAAACTATACTAAATAAGCTAAGTAAGTGACAGGAGACCCTTCAAAATTAGAACGGAGAATAAGACCATGACGCTGTCTTTAAGGAGTGATGTGCAGAAGAATCATCAACGTGTTCTGTTTTGTTTTGTTTTCACACAAGGAGGCTCCTTTCCTAAGAACACGCTCATCCTGTCCTGCAATCAATCAGGATAATTCCTCCCCATGTCACGCTCTGAAAACACGGCTCCGCTAGGAAACAAACAGGAAATCTCACTTTTCTTCTGAGGAGGTAAACCTCTCACTCACCTTCAAGTCCCGATGTTCAGCACAGCTATTTGTTTGAAAGGATACCCACTGATGTTGGGTCAGTTTCACCCAGCACGTGTGCACCCTGCACTTCTCCACGTGTGCAGGACTGCATTCTCCAGATGCTTCATAATCATAGATCATTTAGCGAATTATCCCTTGTAGCTCTGATTCCTGATGTCACAAGCACTTACGGAAAATCCACGCGGAAAGAAACTTTCAAAAAGAGAATCTGCGTTGTGTTGAGTTACAAGGGTCCACAGTTTTCTCAGGGGCTCACGTGCTTTCACCGGCTTCCTGCTCCGGGCCCACACCCTCACCCCAGGCACGCAGACGCCAGAAGGAACCTCTTCCCGCCCCGCCCCCAAGGGCTCTACGTGCAAATCCCACGTCTGCTCCCTCCTTCTCTGACACCGAAAATCCAGTGATTTTCCCCAAATCCAGAAAGAAACCGTATGAGCTCTCCCTTTCCTATTTTGCATCGTAATATCTTTCATGTTAAAATCACATTCAGTATTTTCCTTCGGGCTTCTAAACTTATAGCAGCGCCATCCAGGCTTCCCCGGTTAGCCTGCCGTGGCCACACAGAGTCACGAGACCATGCCTGCCCATCGCCACGCCAGGCACGGCGTGGGATCCTCCTGGGAGAGGAACGTCACCTGAGGTTTCCGTTCTTCAAACCCAGAGACTCCTTCGTACAAATTCAAATCAAACCATTTCATGACTTTAATCAAAGGACAATCCACACGATTACTGGAGAAAGAGGAAAAAGAGTGTCACCGCCGCACATCTCCTTATCAGGAACTGCAGGCTCAACATACGTAAGTGTCTAGAATGTCTGTTTAGGTGGAAACACCGAAGCCACAAAGGCACGAGTCCACGCATGTCGGGGCACACAGGGTGCAGAGAAAGACCTACAGCTCCTCTCATTAAAGACCACCCAGAAAAACCAAAGATGGAAACAGGAACACCCCAAAGTTTATAAATGATCGCATTATTGCTTTCTGCACTAAGATGGCTCCTCCCAGCAGGGAAAGGTCAGCTCTCTGCATCTCTGAAGCGCTCTGCCCAAAAATACCGTCCCAGGAGCAGCAAGCTGTGCAAATGTGGGCAAAAAAAAAAATCTTACTCATATGCAAACTAATGTCCTTCAGCAACGCCTTCCCAGATAATAAAAGTGAAAGTCCTCACACGCTCTGCAGATCTGCTTACACAGCTGCCTCTCAGGGAAAACGTCTTGAAGAGTTTTGCTCTTGAATTGGTCCTAATAAAAAGGAGGTGATAAAAGGGTTTCGCAATCAGGTGTTCGTGCCCGGTTGCTTTTCTATTTACCATCAAACTCCTTTTCACACGTTTCTAGCTAAGCCGGGAGAAGCGGTCCCACACCAAGGTCAAAGTAACAACTCGGCGCTTAGCCTGCCCTCAATCCCAGGTCTGCGAAACAGAAGTCCGACGGATTAAATAGGAAGGGATTCTAATTGAACCAAATTTGACTTGCCCTGAACGTGTTAAATGAAGTAATAAGCCCCCTCATCTAACGCTGGTGCTCTGGGGAAGAGACAGGACTCTCCCGGCCTCTCAGAGTCTGAAATGATCAAAAGTTGGTATTACAGTATCAATAATTACCTTTTTAAGAAAAGTTTGCTATTGGTTTTCTTTAAGAAAGAAAGAAACTGCTACAAACGCACAGGGCCTTTCGTTTCGTAACCTTGACTGTCCGCCGATGCAGGCTGTCACGCATCACCGACAAAGACCCGAGGACGTGCTTTCCTGGGCGACACTGTGCTTCCCTGCAGGTCGAGCCCCACCAGAAACACCGCACCCGGGGGGCTGCCTGTCCTGGACCGCGGATCTCAGGGCATCTCCATACCTCATCCTGCCCTGCTCGTCTGTGCTGACGAGGTAGAGCATCGGATCGGGAGTCTGACTGGGGCGTGCTACTGTCCTCACCGCATTCAAAAGACCTCTGCAGTAGGTAACTGACGGCGAGCTTTAAAAACAGCACTTGCAGACACCTTTTAACGTCTAAAATGAGGTACTTCTGCTGCATGAGCCACAAGCAGTGCATGCAAGTCGATCTTCTTAACCATAAATTAAACATACTATTTTATAAATGAAAAAAGGCAGGCGAGGGTCCCTGGAAATAAGAGCTCCTGGTAATTTCCCTTTCTTGACATGATCACATAACATGTCGGCATCTCCGGGCTCAGGAGCCGGAACTCAGACTACATCCCACGAGCGAGCGGCTGGCGTCCAGGAAGGGCTGCTGGGAGGCACCAGGGTCCCGGGGGTCCAGGAGTGCAGAGCCCCGCAGCAGGGTAGGTGATGGGGGGCCTGCAAGACCGCTCCTGTACCCCAGACCTGGTCGTTTCACTCATGAAGAGGTTGAGATGTTTCCCTTCCTTTCTCCCCTTTTAAAGAAATTACTTAGTGGACGTATCTTTTAAGACCTGAGATGTATCTTGGGCCCCTCAGGACGATGCAGCAGGGCCCGTGAGAAAGGATGATATCGTCTTAGCAGCACCAGCAATGCAGAGAAGCAGCACGGGGTGTATGAACGGCACTCGGTGGTGAACTCACTGCTACCTCACCATCGGGGGATCTCCCGGAGGCCCCGGCCAGGACCAGGCTCTCTAGGTGCCCAGAGGCTCTTCATTATCTCACACCAGCTGGATGACTTGTCTTCGACGTTTGAGTTTTTAAAACTAAGCATGAACTTTTTTCTGACAGTTTTTCCTTGACTGAATATCTCAAAGTCACATGTGTTCAGAGATAACTCCCTGTTCCTGGACACAGCAGGTGAACAGGGAGAGGAAACATAAAAGAGTTTACTCTTTGGCTGTGATTCATTAGTCAAGGAAACTCAAAGAAGAAAGAGGCCGTTTAAAAACTCTATTTACCGTTTCCCTTGGGCCAAGGGAGCCAGTCCACATCGAGGACGGCTCTGAGATTGTGATGCCCCATGGCACCTGGGAGGAAAGTTCCAGATTCGGCTGAACACACGGTCAGAGGGGAGAATCTCAGGGCCAGCGCCCTGACGGCAGGCGCTTTGCACCCTCATCTGGAGATTCATTAAGCAATAAAAGACGAAGCAGAGCCGGAAAGACCGTGAAGCGTAAGTCCATTTTTGAAAGACTGACCCCTGACGTGCTGTGATGTTAAAGCCTCCCCTCCCTGTGGCCTTCCTCCCAAAACCCTCAGCCCAGCTCTAACGGGGAGGAGGAGATCAGAGAAAGCCAACCGGAGGCACAAACTACGAGACAGCGGACTGGTCCTCCTGGAAACTGCCAAGGCCAGGAGAAACGAAGGAGGACCAAGGAACCATCACAACTGGAGAAAAGTAACCACCAGATGCGGCGGGGAACCCGGCTGGGGCAGAAGGCGGACACTCACGGAACCGTGAATCCCAACAGGGCCCGGATGTTAGCCCCTAGTGACACACCACCGCGGTTCCTGCTGGCCTGACAAAAGCACTGATGTTGTCTAAGGTGTTGCATCAGGGGAAGCTGGCTGAAGGGGAGATGGGACGCTCTGAACTATTGTCGCAACCTTCTGCAAATCTAGAATTAGTCCAAATTTTCAAATAAAATTACACTGCCTTGCATGCTGTGCAGAAAACCACTTAACCACCCATGAAAATCAAAATAAAACATTTTAGTAGAGAGCATATGCTTTTACAAAGGCTGTCTCATTTAAATGAAATGTTGTCTATCAGAAAAAAATAAATAACCGAAACGAATTACAGAGAGAGTAAAGAAAAGGCCAGCATGTGAGAGGTGGAAGACACAGGTCCCTCCAAACAAAGGAAGATGCGAGCACCCCTGGTGTGGTCCAGCCAACCACACGATGGACCTGCCTCCACGGAGCAACATGAGGGTCCCTGTGGCTTCTTTCCGAGATCTCCCTGCAGGCACCTGAACACCACCCCACGGAGGCTGCCACTCAGTGGACAGACAACAACAGCTAACGTGTTTTGAGGGCTTGTCAGGTGCCAGACATGAGCTCGGCACATATTTCTTCTCCCCTGTAATTATGGTCATTCTCCTCACTTTACAAATAAGGCAAGTAGGGCACAGAGAAGGCAAGCACATGGCTAACGTCACACAGCACGGAGGTGGCCAGGCAAGGGCTGGGCGGGCAGGGAAGCTGGGGGTCTCGCTCTGACTGGGGAGAGGCAGAGGGTGGAGCGCCGCACTCGGATATTTAAGGGGACACCTTGGAAATAAAGACAGCAGAACAGAGAAGATGAAACGGAGAAGACAGATGTGGGTGGGAGGGCGAAGGCCCACGGAGGACCAGGCAGGGAGAGGCTTCTACAGCTGGTGGCACATGACAAGCTTGAGCAGCGGGGAGGACTGCAGAGACCCGGTTCTGCCTATACTCTCCTGTGCTCACTGCACCCTGGATTCAAGCTTTAGAAGCGCAGAGGCTTTTTGGATTCAAAACAGACCCGGGCTTCCAACCGCTGCTTCTCGGACTTTCCCTGTCCCCTGTGACTCGTCTAAGCCTTGCTGAAAATTGCCGAGGTCCCTTGGGAGCGAATATTAATTCAAGCTCCTTCCTTATTCTTTTTGTTTGTTGTTTTTTGCAGTACGCGGGCCTCTCACTGTTGTGGCCTCTCCCGTCGCGGAGAACAGGCTCCGGACGCACAGGCTCAGCGGCCATGGCTCACGGGCCCAGCCGCTCCGCGGCACGTGGGATCCTCCCGGACCGGGGCACGAACCCGTGTCCCCTGCATCGGCAGGCGGACTCCCAACCACTGCGCCACGAGGGGAGCCCGCCTTCCATATTCTTGATGTGTGACACTGATTACATTAATTGCTATTAGGGTCCTGCTGAAAGACGGGCACAGTGCACATGTGTGCGGCTGCCCCCGCCGGGGCCCTGCTGCCTCTCGGCTGACTCAGGGGCAGTGACATCACCCGGGGGACACCCCTGCCCTGCGGCTCCAGGGCGCAGCTGGCCCCCGCCCGGCCCAGACCACGCAGTCTCCTGCACGACGGCCACCGTCCACACGCGGGTCCACACGCAGACCCTCCCCCTCATACAGGCTTCACCCTACGAGCCCGGGGCAGCGTGAGGAGGACCCGAAAGAGAACCCCGCCCGGTGACCTGCATGCTCAGGTGCTCAGCCGCTCAGCCCGCGGGAGGGCGGAGGCGGGGCCGTGCATGTGGTCGGTTCCAGGGAAATCAAGACCATGGCAGCAGGGATGGAGGAGGGGCTCCCGCAGACGCACAGAAGGAGATGCTGCGGCAGAGCCGGAGGGCGCGGGGGACCTTCAGGGTGCGCACCCCGAATCTGGGGAACGGAGTTGGCAAGGCGGCCCTGGCAGGGAAGCAGGCCCCAGGGGAGGGGACGATGGCGGGGAACAGGGGGCAAGTGGGCAAACAAGGCAAAGGTGATGAAGGCCCTCACTGCCAGGAGGGCCTGAGGTCAGACTCTCAGGGACACAGGAGGCTACCATGTGCTGCGGCCATGGGAGGAGGACCAGGGAACCTGCAGAGCCCGGCCCGTGGACCCTGCAGCGACACGCCAATGAGACAGACGGGGCAGGGGCCGAGGACTAGATTTCCAAGGAGAAACTAAAACAGAGGCCAGTTCAGGGCCTGCCGGAGGCTCAGACGTGAGGCCTTGGGGTCCGGGATGTAGAGTCCATGAGAAGCAACCTTGGGTCTCGGGGAGCGTCACCTGGAACCTGGGGCCGGGAGGAATGGAAGGACCGCTGGTCCCGCTTCTCTCGCCTCAGAGAACAAACAACTTCGGTGAAAGCAAACATCTCCCACCAGTGTCTCTGCCCAGGCCCACCCCTCTGAGCACCAGGGGCAGAATTGACCCCTCTCCGCCAGGGACTACAAGCTACAACTGGCTCAGAGAGGGTGCTGGCCAGGGGACGTGAAGCCAGGTCCTGGCCCCGGGGCTGGCTGTGATCTTCAGAAAGACACGACACGTCAAATCAATTTAGAGTCTGAGCCTCAAAAGTCTTTTGCAATCTGATGGGCAGCCTCGTTTTCAAAGCAGAAGTTTAGTAACTTCCTGCATCTGCAGACATGTTCAAACTGTAAGTACCTTCAATTCCTGATTTTTCTGTTACCAGAGAAATGCATTTCCCTGGATAAGGTAACCACATGCATCACAGACCCTCAAGGCAACTACAGAAAAGTAAGAACAGATGCAGGGCGGTCTGAGCGCTTCTGGCCACTGCCTGGTCATCTCTAGCTCCCTCTGTCCTGCCAGACAGCCTCTCCCCAAGAGGCACCATAGCCTCTTCCAGACCTGAGCTTGAGAACAAGGGGACACCTCGAGTAACACTGGACGGCCGTACACGCAGCCCAGCCCGTGCCCATCTGCACATAGAAGCCTCAGCGCCACTTCCAGACATGCTGACAGGCAGCTGGAGGAGGTCTCCTGGTGCATATGTGACAACATGACACTGAGACTTGCTCTCGTGGACCAGAAAGGTCGAGAAACGGGCCATCGATCTCTGCTTCCCACTTTCGCAGAAATGTGTTCATTTATCTGAAATTAGAGACGGCAAAAGTAAGACTGGCAGTGTCCTTCAGCGTCTGTGACTGGGGACAGGCCCACGTCCACATAAGAAAACCCACCACACTAGGTATTTATGAGACAGAAACTCTCACTCGGGGGGAATAAATGGAAACTTCGATCCACACTCCCCTGTTACCTACCCTGTTTAGACCTGAACAAAGGGCCTGGGGTGTACAGATTGCATTTAGCAGTGCTTCACATTTTCTATGCTTCCCCAAACATGAAAGATCCTGAACCATCAGGGTGCATAGCACTGCAAAGAAGGAATACAGCATTGAAAGAAAACTTCCAGGTCTCAAGCCTCCAACCTCCCATATCGATTTTAGAGGCATTTAAAGTTCATTCCCGAATAGTTTTTCTTAAATGAAGTTATAGTCTTTCCACAGGTTTAGCTCCGTCTGCCTGAATAAATAGCTGATGCAGTCAAGTCAGGCTGTGCTGAAGTTCCCTTGCTCTGGAGAAAGCTTTTACCTTCTCCCTGTAAAATGTAAAATTAGTAAACTGCAGCACAGTGAGGTCACTGGCCCAAAACGACACCCAAACTTATTCTTATTAGGGATTTGCTGTCCTGTTTTTATGTTACTAAGAAAGCTACACTCATTACCTCCTTCTATGTAGAGGGCTCTTTAAAAATAAGTTTTAGTACAGATCTATGAATGTATGTATTGTACAGAGCGCACAGTTAAAAGAAAGTACTCATGATTTCAGGTTACATATTTTCCCGTCCACACTGAAATAACCAAAAACCTAGTAATGGTTTCCACGACTGCATTAAGGGTAAAAGTGCTTTCTTTCAATGTAAAAAGAAATTAAATAAAATTACTGAGTTGGGCCAAGGGGGGGGATTCACTTTTCAGATAAAAGGGATTTTGGTAACTTTAGTCTCCTGACCAGAAACTTTAATATTTAAAAAAATATAATTTTAATGTTGGGACTAAACAGAGCCTTCACTGTCTATTTTTATCTTCTTTTATTCTCAAGCCCTTGGAATCTGAAAGGTTAAGTCACACTGTACCTAGAAAAATCACGGTGTTGTCTTATGTTCCTTTCAACTAGTATTCACTAATTTAAAAAACCAACGTAGGCATTAACTGTACATTTAAAAACCGTTACAATGGCCAATGTTACCTTATGTATATTCTACCTCAGTAAAAAGCCAAAACAATGTAGATTTTAAATGCTTAAAATCATTTCAAATGCTTGAATATCGTACTCCCTTAAAGATCATAAGACAAGACATGAGTGAATAATATTTACAGGCTTCGTGAGGTCAATAATCAGTTGTTAAAATTACTTAAAATATGTTGCTCCGGAAACAGTATTATCTCAAATGAGGATTAGACCTCTAGATGTCTGAGGTCATCACCAGAATCCACCAACTGCTTAAAAATATTTTTTCTAGATGAGGCAGCCAGTTTTCATGGGCTGAATCTGGAACAGCCTTAAACTCCCTGTTACATACACTTCATGCTCTCTGCTGAGTTGTCTGGGCCAAAAACTTACAGAAAAGAGTCCCTTTCTTCCCTCCCCAGTTTTAACTTAGCTCTGGAGCAAATGAGAGAAGTTTTCAGAATACAATTCTAATTCGAATATGGAAAGAAGGGCCCCATAAAGGGTATATTTCTACCCAGCACAACATGCTTCCCACAGTGGCTCTTTTTTGCGCTAATGGCTTGAGAAATTCCAAGTTCAAGTTATTTTAGATGCGGCATTTAACTGACACTGTGCAGTGTTCTGATCCAAGGAGCCCTTTTATAAATCAGCTTTGGAATGTCCCACTTCTTCCTGGGCTGGAAATTCCATACGACTCCTCTTCTGTGCTCTCTGGTTTATTCTGAGAATTTGAATCCACTTCATTTTTTGGTAACAAATATCTTACAACCATCCTCGGCCAAAAGCACTGAAGCTCTGACCTAATTCACATTAAGAACTTTTTCTCTGCGATTTTATGTAAATCCTACATACCGCACGGCTTACCCTTCCCTTGACAGTGTTTCCATAAAGTTCAATAAACCTGATTTTTAAAATTCCTTCTATGTTCCTTTCTCCTTCCCAAGTAATTTTCTCAAAAGTATTCTTGCAAGCTGATTAATTAAAAGACAACTTTCAGATGCCTTATTCTACCCACATCAAAGACATGACCTATACAGTCTCCCTCACCAACCTGCTGGCCAGAAGAAATTAGAATCAGATAAAAACACTATTGCTATTAAGAACTTCTAAAGAATAATTCTACAAGTATGCACAATGTATCATCAGTTCAGAGGTTATGACAGCCATCAAACCCTCAACCTCCTGAACTCAGAAGGCAGGCATCCTCTTGCCACCAGCATCCTGGTGGGACAGGTGAGAAGGCTGGTCTGCATCCCCTCCGACACCTGGCATGAGACAGAAGCAACCCCTTGCAGGGAGCTTTCCTGGGCCTCAGCCCCCTTCTCTGTACCGGGATGTGTGGCCTCTGCATTATTTCTCTGGCCTTTACTGTGCCCGTGTGTGGACTGAGTGCTTTGTCACCTGCCCACTTCTGTCGGGGGAGCAGGGAACACAAGTATTTCTGGGATCTGGGAGGCCCAGGCCACTGCTGTCAAAACATTCCCGCAGGAGCAGTCAGGCCTCTTCCCGAACATTTGATGGCCTCACAGATTGTATGATGTAGCTGGACAGAGATCCTGGCCCAGCGCAGGAGACACTGCCAGTCTTAGGAAGCTGGACCACACCGTCTGGGTGCAGCCTCTACCAGGGCCAGACCTGGAAGCCCGGGTCCCGCACTCACCACGTCTACACTTGGCCTCCCTCCATCTCCCACTGGCCCAATCCGTCACCACGTCTCCAGGACCACACCCTCCAATGCCCCTCTCGGGTCCCCCTTCTCCAGTCTCACAGCCACGGGTCTGGCCCCAAGCACCACCCTCCCTCTGCACTGCCCTGCACCGTCTTCCCTAAACAGCCGCCTCTTCAGTCCCCCCGCCGGCGAGCCCCCTGCTAAAGACCACTGAGGGGTCACCCAGAACCCATCACCTCACCGCTGGTGAGAGCCCTCAGGACGCCCACTACCCTGTGGACAGAGCCCAGCACCCTCAAGATCACTCACAGCCCCTAACAACCTCTCAGACGTCACCTGCCGCGCTCACACACACACGAGCGCCTCGAGGCTCTCTCCTTCCCCAGCACCCTCTCCTGCTCAGGAAACTAACTCCAGCAAGGACTCCCATCCTCCCCAGAACCATCCTTTCCCATCTACTTGGAAAGGGAATCCAGCCAAACAAAAGAACATTCAAAGAACTCACAGGCAAAAAAATAAAAACGAAAAATATCTGGTAATGATCACTAAACCCAGTAAGCAAAGAAATAAGTGTAAATAGAATCAAGTCTAAGTAACTGTGACATACATATAAACATGTCATTATTACATTTCTTGCAAGACAGTATATACAATGTAAAATAATAAATTAACAATAGTAGACTAAAACAACATCCAAAAAAGGAATTACAATACTGTGTGGGGAGAGGGGAAGAGAGAAAGAAAGGGAGGAAGGTAACAGAAGTACTCATTTCTTCACCCTTCCCAAAGAGGAAGTCGAATTATATTGTTACTGAAGTGGATAAATTGAGAAACAGGGGTTCAGGCAAAAGTTATAAATAAAACCACTAGTAAAACTGAAAACACCGGACTTTCTATCTACCTTCTGATTTCAAGGATTAAAGGAGAGGAAGCATAATTCATACACCTATAAACAGAAAACAAAGAAAAAAAGAAGAAAGCATAAAACAAGGTAAAAGTTTTTTTTTTAAATTAGGAAAGAACACCTAAGAAATCTGTTTCAGCAAAAAATATAAATGGAATCTACTTATTTAAAAGACTCAACGAAAGGGTTAAAAACTAAATCCAACTATATGCCCTGTACAGAAGACACCCAAAATGAAGGAACTCAGAAAATGTGGACACACAGACAAAATATACCAGAAAAATGCAAACAAAAACAACAGTGAAGATAGAAATATCACGAAAAGTTTAATTCATGGTTCAAAAGGCATTGAACTGCACAAAAGTCATACTATAATGATTAAGGGTTAAAAAAAAAAAAAAGAAATCACAAAGAATAAAATTGTCCTACACCTTTAAAGTCAAATAACAGAGAACAAAATACACAAAGCAAACACCCCAGTGAATACATGGAAAGATCAAAAGAGAGAAAATGGATCTCGGAGAATTAACAAATCTCTCTTAAACCTGGCAGATTAAAGAGGTAAAAACAATAGAAGACTTGAATTAAAAAGTAGAGTTCAATCTAGTATGTAAGTATCAAACCCCACAACAGCCACTTTGCTAAAGTGACAATAGGAGATGAGGTGGCTTGCATGCTGACCACAAAGATGGGCTCTAACAGTTCCTTAAATCAGAAACAGCACAGATCTCCCAGGCTCCATACATAGTACTGTGATACCAAAAACTAACAAGCGAAAGCAAAAACCACGCTAACAGAAGTCCACCCATTTGGAAAATTTTAAACTCTCTGTAACAACGCCTGGGGCAGGACGAGATCACGGGGCAATTGCAAAACTCTCCTGAAACTCCTCTGTGTCAAAATTTATGGGACACACAGAAAGCTGAAAGTATAACCAGCTGCAGGATTTAAAAATAAAGAAAATACGTAAGTGAAATATTCCAATCAAAAAGTAACAAAGAAAATTTAAAATCCTTAAATTTGAATTTTAAAAGGTAACCACAATCAGAAAAAAACAGCAAAACTGATAAATGAAGTCCATAACTGGCTCTTTGATAAGCCCAATGAAGGAGAAAAATGACAAGCTGACCCAATCAAAAGAGAAAAAAGGCAGGGGCTGGGGAAAATTAGGTCTACTGACCACCAAAGGAAGGAAAATTAAAAGAATACAATGTTCTTCAAAACATTAACAAGTGTGATAATATTGAAAGAAATTACTAATTTTCTAATAAAATATAAATGCCCAAAATCTATCCAGGAATCAAGAGAAAAAGTAACCATTACAATAATCAGGTAAGAAATCAAAAGAATTGTTACACACTCCTTCACCCACTCAAATGCAAAAAAAAAAAAAAAAAAAAAAATCAGTTTCAGTCACACACCTTTTGCGAAACAACTCAGATGTAGGCGATTTGAATGTTTGGAGAGCAACAACAAAGCACAAAGCTACTGTCCTAATAAACAAAACGTTCTTACAAAGCAGCAAATCATGAATAACTCAGTGGAAAAACCGACCGACCGAGTGAGTGAACAGGTGGTTCACAAGAGAAATAAGAGTCAACAAACGTTAAGAAACGCTAAATGTGGCTTTAAATTTTTAAAACACAATGCGGTGTTTTCCCTATCAAGTTGCCCAAGACTTAGACTGATAACACCAAGTGCTGACAAAGAGAAAGCCACAGGTCCCTGACTGCTGCCGGGGCTGTGAAATGGCATTTTGATATCCTGTTGGGAAATGCATCCATATCCATCAATGAAAATGCCCCTTCCTGCCAAAAATTCCGTTTCAGGGAACCAAGCCCAAAGAAACATTCTCACACGCGCACAAAATTGTGTATCACAGAGGTATACTGCACGCTAGGAAATGGGTAGCAACACAAAGTCCCCCACGGGGACAAACACAGCGCAGCTTCCCCGGGGCGACATCCACCTGGCGGGAGCTGGCCCACTCCCACTGGCCGATGCTCACCCCAAATTCCCTTCTGATGGGTCAGAATGGACCACACTGGGTACTGGGCATTTGGAAACCACAGACGGGGTGTGCAAACATCTGTACTCCACCCATGCCTTAAAGAGTAAGTTGTGAGGTTATGTTAAAAAAAATAAGTTGCAGGGACTTCCCTGGTGGTCCAGTGGTTAGGACGCTGTGCTTCCACTGCAGGGGGCACAGGTTCAATCCCTAGTCGGGGCACTAAGATCCCGCATGCCGTGCAGCGTGGGCAAAAATAATAAATAAAGATTACAAAATAAAACACTTTTTAAAAAAGGACTAATTTGGGAAAATAATTTTTTTTAAGTTGCAGGAAAACTCACATAACATGGTCAGATTTTAATTTTTAAGTTAAAGTTTATATATGTATATTAAAAATCTACATATATTGATTAAGCTATTATTGGATTTAAACGCCTAATACAGCGACTGGCATCTAGAAGGCATTCAACAAATCGTAGCCTGCATAAAATAAAATTACATTCATGTTGTGAAATCTCTCACGTTCTTTTTTCTCAAAATGCAATTTCCTCTTTGGATGGTAAATATCTTGCCGGCAAAGATGATGGAGTCTTTGCAGTCTACGAACTTTGCATTTTGTATACTTATCTGAAAAGGAATAGTTTAACTTAGGCAAGTGGAACGCTACCCTAAGTATTTGGCTATAACTCAGTTACTCAAATATGCGGTTGAAAATCAATTAACGTGTTATCTGCCGTGAATTCCACACCACCCACCCCTAACGGAAAAGTGCTGTGTCTCTGTAGCATTTTGTGAACTTCTACGTAATTTATTTCTGAAAATCTCTATGTCTTCAAAGTGAAGTACTGTGTGTCTTTACCCCCTTATGCAAGAGAAATACAGTGTAAGTCCTTGGGTCCCAGCTGTCCACGTTTAATTCTGGTTCAATAATTTAAATGTATAGCTTCATATTAATTCCCTGGAATAATGACATTCAGATCAACCCCCTTCCAGCAAATGCGATGGTACACAAGAAACAAAGTTAAGGGGTAAGGGGAAAGGAACCCCACTTGTGCTCAGCTACTACAATTCCTCTCAGTTAAAAATAGGACAGGGCTTCCCTGGTGGTGCAGTGGTGAAGAATCCTCCTGCCAATGCAGGGGACACGGGTTCGAGCCCTGGTCCGGGAAGATCCCACATGCCGCGGAGCAACTAAGCCCGTGCGCCACACCTACTAAACCCGCGAGCCACAGCTACTGAGCCCGAGAACCACAACTACTGAAGCCCGTGTGCCTAGAGCCCGTGCTCCGCAACAAGAGAAACCACCTCAATGAGAAGCCCACGCACCGCAACGAAGAGTAGCCCCTACTCGCCGCAGGTAGAGAAAGCCCGCACGCAGCAACCAAGACCCAACACAGCCAAAAATAAATAAATAAATATATTTATTTTAAAAAAATAAGACAGAGCTCATATTCGTAGTTCCAACTTCAGACATCTTAAAGTGAATTAAACAAAGTGACTTCCAAGTGAACAGGAAAGAAATTCTGCCCTGAGTGATTCAATGTAAGCCTGCAGTCCTGTGTCCGTTTTCCACTAACCTCCAAACCCAGCCATGGTTTGTCTACGAAAGGGATGCTTTAATCAGAACACTTGCATTCATTGTCACACTGAAGTCCATCTGACTAGCAGATCCTGGGGCAAACGAATACCCATAAATTTCACGTGACTGCATAGAAATTGCCCAAGCTCTTGAGTGCCCCAGATGTACGGCCAATTTGGGGTGACTGGCTCTGGGGCCTTCAGTCATTCCCTAGATAAGAGCCAACTTATGAAATCTAACTCGAGATGCATGTGAATTTAGAAAACTCTGCAAAGAATGTCAGCCCCACACACTAAAAAACGGTGATCCTAAGAAGTTCTCACTTCTCCTCTGAGTGGAAGTATCCCTCTGCCTAAACTTGCACACGTCTCCAAAGCACTGTTCTGTTGGGCCAGTGAAACAGAAAAAGAGAAACAGTGCTTTTTATCAGAGCTGAACAATGTCGATCTGGACTTTGTTATCCTACCTGAACGCGAGCCGATCTATTTTTTTTTTTTAAGTCCGGTAAGTTTCCTGAACACTGATACTACGAGTCCACAAGCAAGAGAG
The DNA here is from genome assembly GCF_008692025.1 of Phocoena sinus. Taxonomy (NCBI): domain Eukaryota; kingdom Metazoa; phylum Chordata; class Mammalia; order Artiodactyla; family Phocoenidae; genus Phocoena; species Phocoena sinus. Next base: position 2,656,440 of record NC_045776.1, on the reverse strand, counting down.
TAAACAGAATTCTAGTCTGTCTCAACACCATTTAACTATGCAAAGAAGCATTTCAGTGACGGATAGGGCAAGATATGGAACGTGAACTTCACTCTAAATAATAAACTTGCTGACCTGAACCTGGATTTACAGGCAGGAATAGCAGGTAAACCGCAGCATCGTGGCAAAGAACAGGACCAGCCCCAGGATGAGGAAGCAATTTCACCAGGTCTCACCTTCACAAGGTGACAAAACTTAATAACCACACGGAACAGCAGTCTTGAGACACATGGGGATACAGACTAGCTTTGCGCCGTCTTCTAAAACGGCAGGGTTTTGTGCCTACCTGTGGCAGGTAATAAATATCCCAACACAATGTGACTCTCTTGCAATTTTATACCTAGAAATCCCCTTCCAGCTGGCTGGCAAACCAGCCCCAAGCGTACTCTGCAACACTCACAAAATGGCCCACTGTAAAGTCCTCCAGGGCAGGACCTAACAGCACATGAATAATATACAAATCATAGTCAAAAATACTGCTGACATGAAGGAACACAAATTCATGGCACTGTATTTAACCCTCAGCTCCCTGAAAGAAGCATCTTTTTTTTTTTTTTTTTTTTTGCGGTACGCGGGCCTCTCACTGTTGTGGCCTCTCCCGTTGCGGAGCACAGGCTCCGGACCCGCAGGCTCAGCGGCCATGGCTCACGGGCCCAGCCGCTCCGCGGCATGCGGGATCCTCCCGGACCGGGGCACGAACCCGCGTCCCCTGCATCGGCAGGCGGACTCTCAACCATTGCGCCACCAGGGAAGCCCAGAAGCATCTTTTAAAGGAGATCATTTGCTTTGAGTTACTTACTTTATTCTTCCCTCTGAGAAACACCTTTTCTGAACATTATTGTTACCCATTTGGGGGAAAAGAATCTTCATTTTTCTTATTATTAATAGTATTACATGGAAATGACCTACTTTAAAAAGACTGATGAAACACGCTGGTTCCAGATCCATTTTGAGGAAAAGAAGTTTTGCCTTTCCGTCCACACGGCCCTCCTAAGTGAAAACCCCCTACGTCAGCACTTTCACGAGCTTTGATACAGAGCTCAAAGTGTACTGAGCTCTCATCCAACAACCGTATTTCACATCCCCGGGACCTGGGAGCAGAAATGAGATTGGCACGAGTTCATCCACGAAGAATGCAGGGAGAGGCCCTGCAAAAGCATAATCTCAGGAAAATATTCTGTTCCTCCAACAAAGAGCATTTTCTGGGTGTCCTACCATCATTACAACAACGATGTACAAAATAATCAATGAACTCTGCCCAGGGTTTTCACTCCAGATACACTTTAAGCCCCCAAGCGAAGTTAACAGTTTCTATATTTTATAAAGTTGCTTTTTATATTGTGAGGCTAACAAAGCAAAAAGGTGGCAAATGAGGATAAAACAGGTTTAAGGCTTAATATGCTCAATATAAAGTACATCGATCTAATTGAATTAGACCACAGTTCTCACCTCCTTTGTAACATAAACAGGTGATTTTTTTTAATGTGCAAAAAGTAGGAAGAACCAAATGCTTTTTTATGCTGGATGTAAAGTTTATACGTTTACATATTACCACTAGATGTGACAGAGAATAAACTGGAACCATCCTTCTGTGTTCTGAAATTCTCAGGTAAGTGACCTTCATTTGTAATTTAGCCTGCTTTCCGCTCCCTTTCTTTCGGGTACAAGGCACATCGTCCTTTAACCGGCCCTCGGGGGAGGCCAGCATCTCACCCCATTTCACAGATGAACAAGTAAAGGCATACCGGCTCCAGAACTGGGCAAAAGGCACCACGACCGGATGTTGGATTGGAAGCCAGAGGCTGCCTCTTACTACAGTTCCTTCCCACACACCTGCAACCCGGGATTAACACTTCTGAGTTTCTGGATGCTACAGCAGAGGCGGGGCTCCGCAGCAGGGAACAGGGAGACAGGAAGGCTCCTGATTCCCAGCGTGCTGGGCCAATTTACCAGGGACTCGCCAAGGGACAGACACAATGCGGCGTCAGGCCCCAGCCTCCCTTCAGCGCCCAGCGCCCCCCGACCCCGGCTCCTGGCTTGAGGGTGGTAAAAAAGAACTTTTTCTCCCTTAATTAAGCTGCTCGGATTCGACTGAGATATTTCCAAAGTATCGTATCTCCCCTTAGAGTCCTTGTCTACAAACAGCTGAACTGGAGGACTGGGGGTTCCTCATGGACCTCAGCACCAGGCCCTGGCTGACGGCAGGGGCTCCTGCAAGGGCAGCACCTCCAGCCCCGCAGCTGTGCCATCTCCACAGGGGCTAAAGGGGCGAGTCCACATCGGGCTGAGCCCTGAGTGTAAGATCCACGCCAGATTTCCGAAGCTTAGTGTGAAATAAAGAGCGAAGACTAACTGAGCAGTAACTTTTATATCATCTACGTGTTCAAGGAACATTTTGGACCTACTGGGTTAAATAAAACACATTACTAATTTTACCCACTTCTTTAACCATTTTCCACGGGGTAAGTAGAAAATTGAAAACGACAGCAGCGTTCTATTTACCAGGCAGCACTCTTAGCGTGCTGGTCAGCCTACTGCGGCCCCAAGGCCAAAGCCAGCCTGCCCGCCACCTGTTTTTGTGTGGCTCGTGAGCTGAGGATGGTTTTTACATCCTTAAGTAGCTGGAAAAAAATCAAAGGGAGAACAGTATTTTGCGACACATGAAATGACATGAAATTCAAGTTTCGGTGTCCACAAAGAAAGCTTATTTCCTCACTGGTGTGTTGTCTGTGGCTGCTTCTATAACCGCTACAAGGCAGAGTGAATTAGCTCTAACAAGAAGTTCTGGCCCACAGAGCCCACAATATTTATTATCTGGCCCTTTACAAAAAAAAGGCTGCCAGTGGGGAGGGATAAATTGGGAGATTGGGACTGACATATACACACTACCATGTATAAAATAGATAACTAATAAGAACCTGCTGTACAGCACAGGGAACTCTACTGGATACTCTGTAGCGGCCTATATGGGAAAAGAAGCTAAAAAAAGAAAGAAGAGTGGATACATGTTTATGTATAACTGACTCACTCTGCTATACACCTGAAACTAACACAGCACCGTACATCAACTCTACTCTAATAAAAATTTTAAAAAAGAAAGAAAGGAAGGAAGGGAGGGAGGGAGGGAAGGAGGGAGGAAGAAAAAGGCTGCCGACGCCTGCCCTAGAGATTTGCAAATACAGACCCCAGTTTCCCAAGCTCAGGCCTCTCCGGGCTCTGGTGCAGGCTCGCTAAGTCGACCAGGAGAAGAGGCAGCTGAGGTGGGCCAAGCCCCGCTAGCTGGCTGGACGGCTGGACGCTGATGCAGGAGTTTCCCTGCTTCAAATCCCCAGACCACCCCCGTCCTTTTTTTTTTTTTTTTTTTTTTTTATTTTTGCGGTACGCGGGCCTCTCACGGTTGTGGCCTCTCCCGTTGCGGAGCACAGGCTCCGGACGCGCAGGCTCAGCGGCCATGGTTCACGGGCCCAGCCGCTCCGCGGCATGTGGGATCTTCCCGGACCGGGGCACGAACCCGTGTCCCCTGCATCGGCAGGCGGACTCTCAACCACTGCGCCACCAGGGAAGCCCCACTCTATTTCTTGATGGATTGATCACTAGAAGCGTCCGCTCACCTTCACGGCAGACATGGCCATGTGCTGAGCAGGGGCCCACACGCTCAGGTGGCCGGCCCCAGCTCAGGGCACCCTTGACATTGGCTCCCAGCTCCTCCTGGGGAGCCATCAGTAACCCTGGCCACCTAGAAAGGGGGAGGGGCCGGGAAGAGGAACACTGGCCTTCCACGACATGATCTCCACAGTGACACAACTCCAGAGGGCGCAGACCAAGACTCAAAGTCTCTAGGCTTGGGGCTTCCCTGGTGGCGCAGTGGTTGAGAGTCTGCCTGCCGATGCAGGGGACGCGGGTTCGTGCCCCGGTCTGGGAGGATCCCACATGCCGCGGAGCGGCTGGGCCCGTGAGCCATGGCCGCTGGGCCTGCGCGTCCGGAGCCTGTCCTCCGCAACGGGAGGGGCCACAGCAGTGAGAGGCCCGCGTAACGCATTAAAAAAAAAAAAAAAGTCTCTAGGCTTCAACGAGCATGAGGAAGGTCAAACTCAAGCCCAGAAGATGCTCTGCTCAGATAACCCCCGTTCCTTACCCGCGAGAGTCTCAGTGGTTAAGGAAGTGGGGGGAAGGGGACCAGAACGACTTCCTAACTGTTATGAATACTAAACAAAATACACACAGAATGTGGGAGCCTTGCTCACAGCGGGTGTGAGATGGATGTTTGTGGAAAGGAAATGAGCCTTGGTAGAGCATTTATGAGCTATTTATTTGGGGGGGCTGGTTTTTCAGGCATTCGCCCAATTTGATTCACGTCTGTAAGTCCTTAGTAGTAAAACTTCAATTTCTAATACAGCGAGAAACTTAATGCTCAATACCTGGGATCATATTGTCATGGCGATTCAAAAAATAGCTCTCAGTGCAGGGTACTGTGTTCTGATGCCCTCGGCTCCTTGTACCAGGGTAGCTCCAAGGAACCACATTTGGAAAGCCACCGCAGACCCACCCTAAGAGCATCATTGAAGACCGTCTACAGGAAAACACGTGGCCTGTGAAAAAGGTCAACATACAAATCAACGTGAGGCGTCTCCTTTAGGGTTCCAGGCTAGAAAAGGCTTCTCTTTCACAGAACCGGTGAGTTTTGCCTGTATTGTCAATTCGACATATAAATGGCCCTGTTTCGCTCTTGTTTTAGTGACCAGAAAGCTCAGATTATAAATTTTGGTCCAAGTACACCCACCGGAGGGAACACAATGATCTGGATACGGAATCCTATTTTCCCCTTGTCAGGACCTATTATCCCATTTCCTTGTTCTTGACTTTTATTTAAGTTTCACTCTATATTTAATGTAGACCTCAAGTGTGTACCTCACACCCTTTATGGAATGGGGATGAACAAGCAAACGCTTCCTACCAACAGACGAATAACAGGATTTCAGTCACCAGATTCTCCAACGAGCCTCTGCCAAAATCCTCACGGAAGGGGATACAGGATGATGTCCATACACCGATTAAACAAATCTCTACAATCCGCGTTTACATGGGCCATTACGTATTTTGAGAAACGTCTAGAAAGGTAGCAACCTACCTAGGGCACAGTGTCAGGAAGATAATGAGGAAGCACGAACTTCTTCAGAGAATGGAAAACAAAATGCAAAATCTGGGTCTCAGTTTACTGATTTTTCCCCTTAAGAGAAAACCTAGAATGTTGGCTATGTTTGCCCACTTGGAGAACGCAAAGGAGACAGGTTTTCTAAGCGGCTCTTGCAAGATGAAGACAAATTCCCTGCACCCTGGCCCAGCTCCCAAATTTGCCGGAGCAGGCAGAGGGAACGGATCCCCTATACGGCATCCAGGAGCAGAGCAAGACCCCGCCAGCCCGTCCCATGGGTGCTGTGGCCACCTGTCTGAGCTGCCGTCGCCAACGGGGAAAAGGGAAGTGTGGTCTCACCGAGGTCGGCTTGCCCCTCTCCCCGACGTGTCTTCCTCTTCCTTGCCATCTTGTCCACCTACACCAAAGATGTGCACAAGGGAAGGTGCCCACCTGCTCTGGTCTCCCCCGTGGCTCTCCCCAGCCCACCTGGCAGTCACCCACTCCATCGCGATGAGAGCCTGGCCCTGCACGTGCCCTGCCCTGCACGAGCGTGTGCTTCACCTCTGCCGCGGCCTCAGACAGGAGGCCCACCAGAGACTGCGGGTCTATCTCAGCCACCGCTGGTCCTCGAGGACCCCTTTCCCTGCATGTTTTGCTGGCTGCTTTCTTCTAGGACTTTCTATCCCCTGCTGGTGATGTGCTTTCTATATTTACTCTCTTATAAAAAGTGATGAGAGTAGGGTGTTACCATTGGGTTTCCCAAGAAAATCTGTACCCGGGCCCCGTGCTGAGCTGGGAACGGGTGCCCGCAGCTGCCAGGTCTTGGGTGATGACGGGGCTTCCCCGTTTCCTCCCAGTCTGAGTTCGGTGATGCTGGGTGGCCTTGAAGTAGGACGGTTTATGCAGTTCTCCCACTAACACGATATCCCCATGGAGAGCTGCAAAAATTTAGTCAACGTTTTTTCTTCTCTCTGGAGACAGATTTAAGCATCAGAAAGTGAAACTGAAGTGGAGCCCTCTCCCTCCTGTCCTAAAAAACCCACCACTTTGCTGGGTCTACATCTGCAGAGCTCGATCAGCCCTGCACCTTCTCAACAACTCAGACTGCGACCGCACTTTCTTCTGTGCGCTCAGCACGGGGTACCAGGAAGAGACCAGACTGTGACTCAGGAAACCTGGGTTTGAGCTCGGCTCCATCACTCTGGCCTCAGCCAAATCACTAAGTCCTTCTGCCGTTCAGTACCTGTAAAATACCCAGATTCACCCCCAAATCATCTCTAAGTCAGTTGCAAATAACACACATATAACTCAGTATGAGCCTTTTTAAACAAGTCTAAATAGAAATAACATAAATGTACAAAGAAAGGTAAATAACCAGCAAAGTAAATTTTTCCCTTCATGGTCATCCTGTAGTATCAATTGAAAACTCCTGACAGACACGAAAACCCTACTCTGGAGCAATGCACCCCCGTAACCTGCTCGGGCCACGAAGGTACAGCTCAGTAAGCGTCTAAATGGTGCCTTTGTGGCCCCGAAGATCTAATGCACTTTCCAAAATAGTCTACTATTTCCATGGACACTGGAAAGACCTAATTTAACCGCTGGCTGAAATGCATACTCTCAACTGCCCTCTGAACGTCTGTAGCTAAATGAACACGGATGGTCAATGGACTCCCACATGCACAAAAAATCCCAAATTCTAACTGCTGTAACCTCTTGTTTTAACCAATCCCTACAGATACTTGAAAATGTGTAGCTATTAGGAAAATTAACCTTCCTTTGTAAAGTTCAAATTTTAAGCAGCCCATAATCTTTCATCAACCTAGAAAATAACTGATAAGCCAATCTTCCTGTAAAACCCTTAACAGATTCTGCTTTTCTGTCACCAGGGTAATTTACTGAGGCCAATTTTAATCCTACCACTGAACCACTAATCCCATGACTCTGCAGAATTGTCCCAAGTTTACGTTGCTATGGCAAGTATTTTTACATCAGGAATTCAGTTACTTACTCATAGTTGTGTTTTTCAAGTTGGTTTTAGAAATGAGATCATCGTCCTTGCCTCTTGTTTTAAAAAGTGAAAAGCCACGTCTGAACTCAGGAAGCCATCTGAGCACATGGCCGGGTCATCACAGTAGCACTAATTTAAGTTACGCGTGGTGTTACTCAAAGGAACAAATTACCACCGTTTTGCTAACGGTCATGCTAAAGACACAAAAAGCTCTGGTATGAAGAATCTCCGTCTGGTGGGACTACGGTTATCAATGTGAATGATTTTCTCCAACTGGCACAAAAATCGCCCCGGGTCACTGACGGTGTCAATATACAGGATGTCACCCAAAGCAGCCTTCATTCACACCACTCAAATTCTCTGAGAGGTACCTTCCCATCCACATATGCCCACATATGCTTTACAGGCAACACACATGAATGAGTATAAATGTGCTTACTCCTCTCCTTAAAACAGGAAACACAGTATGGTTAAAACTAATGAGACAGATTCAGCAGGAGACTATCTGGACACACGTGAGCTTTGGTGGGCAACTCCACAGCCATACGGGACCCTAAAAATGGAGGCAGAAACCTTGATTCTCCACGTGCACAGCTTCCTGAGACGTGGCATCTAGCAGAGGAGCTACCCTTGTGATTAAATCCACATCTATCTGAAAATTCAGAATAACACGTGTAAACTAAACAAGGTGAAAACATCTAGATAATCCCAGAACAGCACCACAAAAGTTTGAATTATAGAACAGGATCACCCATCCGTCCACTGGTTCATCCATCCATTTAAAAAAGAATAGCCAATTCTTTAAGGGGGAAAAAAAAAAAACAACACATTTTTTTTTTTAGCTCTAGGTTAAAGTCGCCAGAATAATCAGGAACGAAACAGTGAAAGTCCTGTCTCACTAACCCAACTTTCAGCCTATTTACAACCAGCAGAAGTTTTAACTGCTCACTTTGGGCTGTGTGTCTTCCTGAACCAACACAGTCAGCCAACATTTAATGTCAAACTCTTTTCCACAAAAATTATTTCAGGAAAAAAAAGTGACACTTGCTCACAGCCCTCAAATATCAACAGAATGAGAAGCTGCTAGAGACAGCCTCTCGGCACATCTCTGGTTGCATCCTTCACTGCCCTCACTTTCGAAGAACATTCTGGAATGCTGAAATGAATCAGTACCTCATGCAGCCCAAGTCAGCCCGAGCAGCATAGGTTAAACAGTGCCACATGGCAAACACAGGCGCATGCTGCCCTTGTCTGAGACAAAGGACAAAAATTCCTAAACAAATATCTTTTCTTTTCACATGGGAGGAGGTGAAGAGGGGAGGGTTTTTCAAGTGAGACCAAATAATGCCGAAAAAAGCTTTTTCTTTAATTCTTAGAGCCTAAGAAAAAAACTAGAGTTTTACCAGAGAACCTCAGTTTTTCAGAGTCTCCCTTCAACTACATCCTGAAAGCTAACACCACAAGTTAGCCTAGCTCCCCATACCCTAAATGAGCAAGAAATAACAAGACAGCTGCATCTGAGGGCTGAGCTGACAACAGCAATCCTCTGGGTGCCAGAAACGGTGAGAGACAAGCCTACCTGCTTTTGAAGGAATAAAACATCAGCTTACTTTAGTCTTGAAAATAAAATACATTAATATCTCAACCGACTTTCAACGCTCCATTGAGGAGGTGTCTGAACCTCACGATCACATAAAATACATGTCTCTTAAAGTCAGTTTTTGGAATGCGATGACTTGATTAAATTCCTGACAGCAAAGCATCGTCAACAACAACAAAAGAACAGAAAGAAAAAGAATCTACCGAATGAACACATAGTTGAAATATACTTGTAAAATATATCTGTAAAACGTATATTTGAAATGTATTTGTAAAACGTATCTAAACCCAATGGAGCTGCTTTTTAAATTTATTTTTTCGACTCACCGGTGTGGTGTTTTACTCATCATTTTACACATATTTACATGTTTGGGTTCTAAAAATAGTTGCATTTCTGATGATTTCTGCTTTGTAATTTTCAGTACCATTGGCACTGAAGACTAAATGCCAACTCTTTTTCGGAAAACTACTTTTAAGGGATATTGAAAGCCACAGAATTATACTTCGTTACCATTCCGATGTATGCTACTGGAAAACATTTCATCCTGGACATAAATATTCCAACCAGCACTAGCTTTGGAAAGAAAAGCTTCAGCTGTTCACATCCCGTGTAGCCAGACGCAAGGGATAGAGAATACACAAAACAGACAGTTGCAACTGCTAATTGTTACCAGTCCGTCTGAAATATACTTGATATACCTTAGCAGATAGTGTAAATTTCAAATACAAGCAATGCACTTACTGGGCCTATATATGTATCCTCCCTATGACTATTTAAGTCATAACCCTCAAACAGTCCTCTCTTGAAGAAAATTAATTTTAAAATAAAGATGCTTTTAAAAGAACTGGATGAGACATTTTAAATTTATAGTGAAAGTTTTTCTTTATTTTTTCCATAAGGTTTGTTGTATTAAGAAATTCTTCTTAAATAAACATTTGATGTGACCCCTTTCTTAAAATGGGCTCGTGACAATTTGTCGAAATTTCTGAGAACTGTAAGGTATTCATAGCTAGAGTCAGAGGATGAAGAGGATATGCCCTCCCATAAATCACTCCCCCCTCTGGTGAGAGAGGTAGGGCGGGATCTCAGCTCCCTCAGGGCAGAGGTCATCCCTCCATCAAAGAGAAATGTCCCACCTCCCTACTGCCCCCCACACACACAATTCACTTGTTCCTGGGTCCAGAGAGGATGGCAGCAAAGGCATGAATCTAAAAAATGCTGTCACTCTTGTGGTCCCAAGGCACATTCACACCCTAACAGGCTGCTGCCAACACACTGCTGGTCATCAGACGGAACAGGCTGGGGGTGACATCCCGAGGAGAAGACAGGAAGGAGAAGAGACCCACCGTCACCTGTGTGACTCATGCCGCCAGTTAGCACCAAGCCCAGCGCAGAACAAGAGTTGAAAAATTGCTGGTACCCAAACTCCAGAGCAGACAGAATGGCAGCCCAGGGATGCACACCCACACTCCACATTCACATCTGCCTTCTCAAAGCTCCATCCCGCTAGCCTACCTCTATACCACCACACATGGAGATGTATTCCAAACACCACCTGATCAGACTTCAGAACAAATCCACCTCCTGACACGGCTCTATTCATTTAAAAATGCAAATCCAAATGAGATGAGGCTTCCTACCAAGAGCATAAGGGTCTGGGAGCGAAAGACAGTGATGCGATGAATTCTTCCTGTTTAGACATTAATAATTCTGGAAGAAAAGATCAAAGGTGCCCAGTGCTAAGCAAGCCAAGGCAGGTCCGTGTGCTGGCTGCCAGTTCTGCCAGTGTAAGTACAGCGAGGGGGACACAGGCAGCGGGGCCAGGGCAATGCAGCACACAGGCCCACTGGTATCCTCTGGACGGCATTCAGTAAGAAGAGAGTTAATGGAACTTTCCCCACAGCCTCTAGAGCTTTTGAGGGGGAGGGGTTAGGGCAGCAAAGAGATGCATTTTTTGAAAGAATTGACTGTGTCAGAATAAGTCCATCCAAGTGCTAAAAGGTATAAACATTTACAGCATGTAAGATGTCTGCTTTTGAAGAAGGAATGTTACGTTCAAATATTTATAACTGCAGATATCTGATCAAATACATTTCACTTTCTTCTGCTTTCTACCATTAGCTCTATGCCTTCAGCTGAAATCTATGCCTATCACCGAGAAAGGTTAGCTGTCTCCAGCTAAATTTGGCCATCAAACACCAATGAAAAAGTTATTTGTTTCCTGCACAACAGAGTTGCTTTATTCAGTTGGAAATCTAGCTACATTATAAGCAAAATCCCACTTTTAATGATATAACTAAAAGCAATGTCGAAAATGGAATAAAAACCAAAAGAGTGCAGTCTCTTGCACACTGAAAACAAATATATTATGAAAGGAAAGTACACACGTCTGGACAAGCTCCTTCCCGCTGAACAGAGTCAGCTTCTATTTCAGTTTCCTATTTCTATGCCATTAAGGTATAATGCAGCTGAAACTCTAAACACAATCTCCAGCCAGACTTAGAGCCACTCCCACAAAATTCTTTATAAGAGTCCTTCTGGTAAATTATGAATAAGACCAATACGTATCCTGGAAAAGGAATAAATAAAACTCCACAGCAACCCAATAAACTGAGCACTGGTTTTTCAAGAACTATCCATGACTAAACTCTACTTAAATTCCTAGGTCACATCATCATTTTTCCCTGTTTAGTAACGCTGAAAACCATCTGTTCGAGTTGACCCCACTTTGAGTTCTTTAAAGAAGTCTCCTTTTCTTTTTCACATAATTGTTGCTAAACTTAATCTCCCCATTGAACGCTCCACCTGTAAGACTCAAATATCTCCACGTAGGAGCAAGTAAGGTAAATGAAGTTAAAGTTTAATTCACGGAAGTGGAGACGAGGTGATTTCAGCATCGACCTGTTTTCACAGACATCTCCCATTCTATTCACTCTGCGTTGGTCTCTGAGATGTCTCATAAAGTTAGAAATGTGGGGACTTCGGAGCCCCAAGGAAACTTTAATCTCTAAATTAGTCAACTTTAAAGGTCCTCTACAAATAACAATGGGATTAAGACCAGTGATGAAAACTCTTCTCAAATCATCACTGACTAGTATCAGTTACACGTCCAAAAGTTAAAAGTCCTTGATGGAGCAAGTTTCAGTATACTAAGCCATTTGGAAAGATTACGCTGACAACAAAAGCTTTCGGAAATGAAACGAAGCAAAACTCCTCTCTCTTTTTCCACTGTTGAATCCTGCGCCTACCAAATACGCTCCTTGGCTGTTCTGTTTCATTTTACAGACATTCGCATTCTTCTCAGTTAGCTTTATGGCACATCCCTTGGGCTTGTTGTTTTTTCAGAATGTTAATGTGCTCTAAACGTTTCATTTTATTCAAATTAGCAAATTTAACAAAATAAAGCCTTACTAATGAACTGAGAAAAATACCAGACATAATATATTTGTATCTTAACACATCAAAATTCTAATTCCATTACCAAAATACTGGAGTCTCGCTCAGAGCTCAGGGTCTCCCAGGGTCCATTCAAGACAGCATGGGAATTGCTCTCGTGAAACTGTCTGTCCTTCTCCAGGACCCGAACTCCCAGACCCAGGCACGGCCGGCCAGCTCCGCACCCTCCAATTTCGCACACAGGCGGGGAAACTGCGCGGCAGTGGTATGTGGGATAGTTAATTCCGGCCAGTCTGTGTCAATATAAATAACACAGCTATTTTGACGCCACAATCAAAGAATGCAAGAGAAAATGAAGGAGGAACAAACAAATGATAAAACGAGCTCTTTTTTTTTGCGCGGCAGTAGAAAGATCCTACCAAATAGCATGCATGCCTAGTTCCTTAAAGTAGCACTTACATTCCTAAACCAAAATACTCCGATCATACTAACAGGAAGGCATGAAAAATAATCTGGCAAAGATCCTGTCGGGGAATAACCACCCTTGCTTCTCCTCCGGTCAGACCTTTAATGGTATTTATCACACCGCCACGGGGTGGGAGCACCTCAATGTTTAAGTCATCTTTAATCAAGACTGGAGACCTAGGGCAGGTTCATGGGGGAAATGCAGGTCTGTTGCACGTTTAATGAAGACTTTTGTGACCTGCCGTTAGGTCGGCGCGGTGCGCGGCCCAGCGTCCCGCAGCCCTGCCCTTTGTTACGCGGTGGACCCCGCCGGCAGGCCTGGCCCCCAACCACGGACACCCCGGGGCTTCCAGCCGCAGCCCAGAGGGCACGCGGGGTCCCCACGGCCGACACGCACCAGGTCCCACGCGCAGGACGCAGCAACTCCACGCGCGGACGCCCCACACGGGGACGCCCGGGCCCGGTGCCCACCAGCCCCTCGCGCACAAATCCGCGCGCTGCCCGCGGCCCGGCACCAGGTCAGGTATGAACACTTATGTAATCGCCCGGGGGCCACGCCTCTCCCACCGCCCCACCTCCGCCAGGACAAAGTGAAGTTTAAAATAGAAACCAATTACCTGGCCTCCGCCGCGCCTCGGCCCCCGGAGCGCGGTCCGCGCCGCCGCGCACACCCCCGCCCCAGCCGGGGCCCAGCGCAGCCCGCCCCCCGCCCCGGCCCGGCCCGGCCCGGCCCGCCCCCCCCGCCCCGCGCCGACCCCGCCCCTGACCAGGCCCTCACCCCCCGGCCGGGCCCCCCAGTCTCCCGCCCCAGAGCAGCCCCGGGCCCTGCACTCCCCACCCCCAACCTCATCCCCGCCCCCTCCCGCCGGCCCGATCCCTCCCCAGTTAGACCCTCTCCGGCCCGCACGGACCCCCGCCTTTGTTACGGTGCGAAGTTGGGCCGTGGGTCCCCGTCTCTTTCACTTCTTGGGTTACAGTGCAGGCGTGTGACGTCCGCTCCACATGACGGGGGCGGGGGGCGGGCGCCGGGGGGAGGGGGCGGGCCGGGCCCTCCCCCACCCCCCCGCCCCGCCCGCCCCGCCCACGGCCCTCCCCCAGTTAGCCGGGCCGCGAGAGGCCGCCGCCCCCGGGGCGGGCAGGTAAATGCCCCCGCCCCCGCCCGGCCCCCGCCTCCCCAGGCGCCCCAGGCCCAGCGCCGCACCAGCGGGAGACACAGAAATAGGAATGATTTAATCTAACGACGCCTCCCCCTTCTGCCCATTCCTCAATCCGCGAGCTCACAGAGATTGGGGGGCGGGGGGAAGAGAATCGAGTCGTACTCGGATTTAGGGGGCGGAAATGGCCCGGGCGGGAGGCGCGGGGCTCCGGACACCACCTTGTAACCGAGTTAGGATCTGGATGGGAGAGGACGAAGGTCGCCCGGGGTCGCCCGCGGACCCTCCGGCAGACCTCCGCGCGGCTCTGCAGCCGGACACACCGTGCGTGGACCAGGTCGGGTCGCAGGGTGCCTCCCAGGGGTCTCGGGGAAGCAGGGGACACATGTGGGTCCTTAACCCGTTCCCTGTAGCATTACCATCCATCCCAGAGCGAGGCAGCACAGCCACTCCAATACAGAACAGAGATGCTACATGGCTGGTAGCATGCGTCCACACACAACACTACCAGTATTCCTAGGGAAGTTGGTGCCGGGTTAAACCCGTAGGAAATGTGTGGCGGCCCGTGACGCGCTCCGCCCGTGAATGTGCCCATTGTGCGCGGGAGCCACGGCCAGCCCTTCGCATTCATAAGTCGGGTGGGCAGCAGAACTCTGACCATAAGCAGGTCACATTCTAGCCTTTGCCATGGACTAAGGATCAACTGCCAGTGAGAAAATAAAATGTGAAGTTGGAAGGTCCACGCTGCCCTTCACTTTTACAGTTAACACCAGTTTCAACAATCCTCGACCTGGCTACGCTTAGCGCCCGGCGAGTGGGCTCCCTCCCTCCGACCCCAAGAGCGCAGGGCGCGCCTGCCGCGTGGGAACGTGACGGAAGGAACCACACATTTCGATTCCCTAGTCTCTGAGAAGCACAATCGCATCACTCCTTTTCTTCCCCGTCTGCAGGTTTCGACTGGAATCCGAAAGCACTTCTTACGCCCATTCTTTACGAGGGGACACTCAGAGGATGGAGGGTCTCCATTTGGACTGCCGCGTGCCCACCTAGCTTCAAAGACTCAGAAAAAAGCGTGTCCACGTCTACAGCTCTCAACTGTGCAAATCAGGAGCCTGAGGACGCGTGGGGCTGGTCGGATTTAACAGTGTGCAGACACATGGGCGCATGCACGCGCGCGCGCGTACACACACCCCAAATTACCTCCGGGATGGAGAAAGCCGCTGCGGATTGGCCGGGAGAGCCGTCACTCACACCCAGGGGGCAGGGAGACTTCGCAAGGCTGTTTCCTTTTTTTCCCCTTCCCTACCGTTTCATTTATTGGTAAAACAACAGCAGAGGTCTGAAAGTTAGCCATCTGCGCCGAGAGAGAGTTTGCCTTCGTTAACGAGGGGGGGTGCGTCAGACAATATCCGTTTAAATATATTTTGTACTTCCTCAATGGATGAAAGGGGAAATTAGCAATCGGGGTGGGGGAGGACAGGGAGAGCGCGGTGAAAAGGAGGGGGTCATCCGGGAGGGGATGGACGCAGGGTGAAGCTGTTCTCAACACCCAAAAGGGACTCTGACCTTTCATTGATCTCGAAATTAAAAAATGTTCTTCACAGGTCAGATTAGAACAAACGCTGGTCCTAATTTATGAACTCATTATTTTAATTTTATTATTTAAGCATGCGCCAGCAATCGTGTTTCCTTAAGAAAGAACTGACCTATTTTTGGCTGGAGATAAACGATCATGTTAACAGATGTTAATCTTGTAATCTGTTTTTCCTGTAAGCACTTTACATACCCGGGTTTCAGACCTTAAAAATAACGTCTTTTCCAAAAAGACCTGACGTCACAATTCACTCCCTGAAAAATCACTCCCCCTCTCCAGTTTTTTTCCTCCGCAACGATCTCAAAGACATTAAATCTTTTCCACTTTATAAACGCTGATTTGTTCTGCCTCGACTCCCACAGGCTTTTATTTGCATTTCAAATTCCACAGGTTACACCAGTCGCCTTTTCAAAAAATGTAAACCAACAATGAAGCAGCAAATGGCTTTCTGTGCATCTGGATTAAATAAGGCACAGAATGAATATATCTTAAAAGAGGGCTGAGCAAGTTGATCTTTGCACACCCGGAGACCAAGTAATTCTTTATCAGTAAGCCCAGCGGAATGAGTAAAACACAGACACACAACCCCAGAAGCCCCTGGTCACATCCCGGTCTGCTGCGGGGAGCTTATTAACGCTGATAATAAGCGAGGCTGACTTACAGACCCACATTTTTCGGATACAAGGCTCGGTCTCTCGGGTCCCTAATAGCAAAGCTCCACCGGCTCCCCAGCCCACCACGGCTGATTGTCACCGCACACCAACCTTCCTTCATGAACCCCTGTTTTAAATACCCAACTCGGCTGTCTTTTAACAAACTTATTCATACAAAGTTTCTTTAAAACTCGACGAGGCGGTTCAATCTAAATACTGATCGAAACACTTCAGTAGGTTAGCTCCCCCTGGAAATGGCAGACGAGGCGCTTTTCCATCACTACCACCCCCAAACACACACCCCAAGTATTCTTTTCTAGTATATACGCGGGTATACAGCGCGATCAATACCTCCCCCGCCCCCAGCCACGCCAGGCTGGGTGCATCTCCGAGGAGCCCCTGCCACGCTGACCCCGTCTCCCCACCCCGCCTCAGTCACTGCGAGAACCCTCGTCCCCAACCCCACTCCGGCCCTAACTTCCCTTCCGGGCTCTCACTTCTTTAATGTTAGGGTCACTTATGCGCTCCCAGCTGATGGGCACGCAACCAGGGGAGGGGGGGAACAACGCCCCTCCCCTCAAGCACGTCCCCGAGGCAGCAGCGCTCGGTGCCCACTGGCATCGACCCCATCAACCAAACCCTTAATAACTGAAGCGGCTCCTCGGGCCCCGAGGCCCCAGCACCCACCTTCATTAGCCGGAGCGTTTTACTTTAAAGTAAGGCAATTTGCTCTTTGTCTCCTAATGGATGGAGAGCGCATCCGAGCTCCCCTCCTCCCGCGTCGCCTTTGACGAAGTGTACAAAGCCGGAGCCTCCTCCGCGCTCCCACCCCGCCCCTCCACTGCGGTAAAAGCCACCTCCCGGGCGCTCGCTGGGCCGCCCGAAGTTGCATCTTCCCTCTCCCGGAATTGCGGAGCGGAGCAACTAGCCACCGGGAAAGCGAACCGCCCTCCCCGCGCCCCGGAGTCCTTTCCCGGAGCCCCGACCCCCGCGGCGCACGCCGGGTCCCCCACACGTCGAGGCCTGGTCCCAAGCGCCCCCCGCCCCTCCCGCGGGCCCCGCCGCGCCTACACCCCGGCCCTACCTTGGCGGGGAGGCGGGCGGCCCGGGGAGGAGGACGCGCACGCCCCGCGCCTCTGAAGGTGAAGCCGAGCGCCCGAGGCGCGGAGCCGAGCGCTGCACTAGACCGACCGCGCCAGCTGCTCCCGGGCGCGGGGGACGCGCGAGGGCGCGCGGGACCCACCACGCGCCCGGCCCCCTCCCCGCGCCGCCCGCGCGCGCCCCGGGACGCGCCCGCCCCGCGGGGACCCCGGCGCCGGCCGGGCTCCGGGGATTGCCGCGGTGCGGGGAGGGGACCGGGCCCCCAGCGGCCCGGCGCAGGCCCGAGACTTCCCCCAGCCCCGGAATGGTCTGCCCTGTAGGAAACGCACACGCTCCACTATTGTCTCATCAGCACAAAGTTCTGCCACACTGCGGGGAAAGTCTGGAGGCTCGCGATGACTCAGACACTGATAATTTTTCCCCTAATAGCACTGAATCCCGATCCCAGCGGCTAGTTGTCGCCCCTTATTCCCAAGGACTAGCGCTGCCGCAGATCCAGTTACGGGAAGCTGTTTACGCGCACACACGGATACACACACAGGCACGCATCCATACGTGCAAGCGTGCTGGGAATGCATGTTCAGCCGGCTTGGGCACCTGAGCCCTAAGCCTGGAATCCAGATTTATAGGCGGGTATCCTTCCGGTGGTCCCAGCCGCGCGTGGTTTACAAGCCGCTTAGGGTGTGCGTTTCACCTAACTTCCTGATAAAGGTGCCGGGGGTATTCAGACAGGGTGTCTGCAGAGGAAGTCCGGAATCAAGATGGGGTCCCACTGGAAAGACCTCAGAGCCAGATTCTGCTGTCTGGCAATTTTAAAATCCTGTTGTTTTTTATTTTATCCTTGAAAAGTTCCACTTTAATTTTTGTTTTTCAAACTCCACTTTCTCACCCCAATTACTACTCTCCGTGGGCCGTAGTTAGTTGCACTAAGTCGAGTCTGAGAATGGAAATCCCAATTTGACTCCAGAAATCTTTCACGGGGGGGTGGGTGACTGCAGAGGAGAAGGGGCGGGAGGGGGGCAGATGGAGGGGAAGGAGGAGAGGGTGAAGGGGGGAGGCTGTGGGAGCGGGAGCCCCTCCCACCCCCCCCCCCCCCGCACGCTCGAGCCGGGGGTGACGTAGACCCAGGGAGCGGTGACCTGCGCGGAGTAATGCTGCCCTCTCCCACCGGGCTCCTGGCCGTGTTCTGCTCACCTCGTGACGATCTGCAGTGGAGATGGATTCCATCCAAGACACGGCCGTGGCTCTGCTGTGGAGGCCGCGCTACGATCCAGGCCTTACCTTCCGCGGTGGCATTTCTCTCGGAGCCTAACGTTCGCTAATGTTCACGGCTGCTGCAGCAGCTCGGGGGCCCGCCCCAGCTCAGGGCATTTACAACAGAAACCACTACGGACCAGCACCCAGGAAGGGAGTTGTGCCTGCAAGGCTGGACTCTCAGCCAGTGGGCCATTCTGCGTGTGTGCAACGTGAGTGCAGGGTGTGTGATGTGTGTGCGTGTGTGTGCATGTGCGTGCGTTTCCACGAAGCAAGGCAGTGGGGGGTAGAGAGACAGGGAGGGAGCAAGACGGCCGAGAACCTTTGCGAGAAGGATTCCTGGTCATAAAATATGATTAATGATCTGCACTAATGCGGAGAGCAGGCATGGTTAAAGGTCGTTGACGATTGTTGCTGGTTTCAGCCTGAATGCCTGAGTGCAATGTATTCTTGAACAATCACATTTAAGCCCGATTCACAGAAAAGTATTGAAGTGCCCACAATTCTTTACAATGCAGAGTAAAAATGCACAAATAAAAGTATGCCCCCGTTGCAACTGATGACATGGATATAAATGTCATATAGAGACGTACTGTCACGTATATATGTATGCGCCCCCAAAGAGATGAAAATTTGCCTACTGAAACTTTAATACTTTTTGTAGTATTTTGGAATGGATTTGAGTCCATGGTAAAAGTTCTTAGGTCTATTTAAGACTACAGGATTGCACTAATAACTTCCATGTGTGGAAAATTGACAAGTTAGGCCAACAATCGGTGAGCAAAGCTTCCACACTCCTCCACATGAAACTGTGAGTTTCGTGACTTGCCTTCTTTCTTCAGTCTGCTTATCACCCACATGTGATTTCACTCAGGGCCACGCGGGTTCTACAATAATAGTGCGCTTTTCTTGCCTGTTTCTCTACAATGCATGCAGAATCCGAGAATGTAACTTGAGAGGCCGTAAGAGTTACATCCTGGGGAATGGCAGCTTGAGGACCAGCTCGGTTTTGTTACTGGTGAGAGCACCCTTCGTGAGCCGGATGTGTTTACATTACTGTTTGTTTGTCAACACACTATTTTAAAAATGGTATCAAAACAAAATATATGAGTTCTCGTACTACTCCTACAATACATTCAGCCTTGTCAAAATTTCAACTGTTTAATATCTTCAGACATTTAAAGTCCCCATTAGAGTTTAAGGACGCTGCTTCTGCACAAACTATACATCCCTGAAATCCCCCAAAAGACGTCCTCCTATTTTGAAATGTTTAGGTAAATTACAGTATTTGGGTGGAGAGGAATCAGCAAGACTGATGGATTAATGGTTGGATATACATTGGGTATTTATAGTTTTATAACAGACAAGAATTCTGGTTAATGAAATAGTTGGAGAAAAAATACTTATTTTTCCCTTGTTATGGTCTAATGAATTATCTGTTCAGGATTTGGGACTCTGTCCCTTCAAGCTAAGGAAAATGGCATTTTCATGAAACGGTGTTGAATGGCTTGTCTGCATAAGTCAGGCAATGGTGTGTGATTATTGGGCATTTAGATCAGAAAAGTTCCTAAGAGATTCCATTAAAGAGTAGTTAAAAGTGAAAAACAGACAGATACCAAAAAAAAACAAGAACCTCCTAAAAGGCCTTGTCCGTCTGAAAGCTGGAAGTGAAACTCTCTAAACTATAGTGTGAAATCTAAGACAAACTAAAAATATTTATTAAATATGCATGCTCAAAATTTTAAGTGCACTACTTATTAGTAAATATTTAATGTTAAGTCTTTGTGTGAATTTCTTAGGATTTTCTAAATTATATCTGAGAAAGGAGAATGACATCATATACCTAAGTCCAGGTATAAAATATTGAGCTCTCTGAACTAACTTAAACTTAGAGATTTCAGAGCGGATCGGGGATACATTTGATTTAAATGGTCAACCAGTATCCCTGGGTAAAGGCTGTTTTAAGGGCAGTACAGCTGCTGCTGCATTTATACTGTTTGGAGTAGGTGGTAATTTCACGTATAAATGGAAATTGGCTATTTAGTTAGTCACTGATGGTTTCAAAAACATTACCGCAGTCCTAACTCGCCGTTCTTTGCTAAAATCTTTGCCTTCCTTAGAACCTGGAGACTCAGAGAATTCGCTGTATTTAGATTACGGAGGAAGGGAAGACAGCCCATCAGCGTGAGTGATTCAGTATGGAATTTAACATATGGTGACCCCCTGCCCTGATGAGAGGCAAAGTTGTGATTATATTTTAAATAGTCTTTACAAAATGGTTTCAGGCTGCTTGAATCCGAACTTAACCAACAGAATGTTTTTAATCATGGTGTAGGAAACTATCTCAGTTGTTTCTTAAATTTTAATTCTTATAGAAGGTGATGAATACTGTAGTAGTGAAATAGACACTATATGTTTCTTCTAAACACACACACACACACACACACACACACACACACACACACACACCATTACCTCTAATGTGATCCATGCCCAGATTCTCCTAGCTTCTCACCGAGCAGCTTTCTCTGGTGCCATCTTTTGTGTAAATTTGACAATTTGGGTCAGTCTGTCTGGGCTTTAGGCTTAGTCAGTCATGGTGGAAACCTGCGTGTTGTTTGAAAGACTTCCGTGACAATTTCTTCACCTCTCCGTGGTGTCTGAGTCTGAATACACCTTAAAAGCCATACCTGAATTTTTCAATAGTTTAATGATCAGCAAAGCGTCTCTTCCAGATCTGTGCAAAATGGACCCATATGCGCGACACAGAGAATGGTTTCCTCATTTTTCCCCACGGCAGAAACCCTAACCTTCCCAGGGAATCAGCCGTTTTAACAATCTGTCCTGGTTTTCTGCTCAGAGGAAAATTCCATGATGACCCCTACTCCTATTCTCAACGCAGCACGGGTTCTCTTTCACTCTTGTGCACCGATTTTGGTTAATGACAAAGATATCTTTAATAACTTTCGGTCAGAGCGTTCGTGCAGATTCAGAATTGAGGCAAAAGCATCATAGAAAATATACCAACAGTCCCAGGGATTTGCAGGCACGTTTTCTCACCATTTGCAGTTTGGGGTAACTGTGTCAGAACCTTACAGCAGGTAGAGGGCCCTCAAATCTGTTCTTCATGTCAACTTAAGTGAAAGAGTCTCTGCAGCAGCTGGCTGCAGGAGAGCTGATAGGGAATTCCACAGATGCGGTTCCCTAATGGCTTGAAGAATAAAAGGAAGTAGGCCGCAGAGCAGAATTCATTTAAGGAAAGACAAATTCCGGAAGGATTCTTCTTTGGAAAGATTTCCCATGTTCGGGAAGGGAGGGAGTGTTTTTCTTCTCACAGGATCCCACAGTATGTTAATTACTTGACAGATAGGTTGTTACTAACACCGTACTTCTTACAACAGCAAAACCAATGACTTTTTCTGCCCCCAAATCTCATTATGTTTCCCCATGCATAACTGATTACATGTGCGTGTTGATGCAAACTTTTCTAAGAGAACTGAAAATAAAATAAGGGAACCGGCAACATCTCTTTCACTGTGGGTAGGCAGATATACTTGTAATGAAACCGAGGAGGGAATAAATGCTCAGAAACCTTTGCGTGAGATCTCATATGACACATCACAGAAGACAGTTTGAAGGAAAGCAGAATTTGGCATTTAGGTGGTTTGATGATATTAGAATCAGGACAATAAGAAAAGAAGTGGTCAGGATACGGGTGAATCGTTGTCATAATTAAGGAGTCAAGACATTTTGTTGATGAGGAAGGCTGGGTACAATTTTTTTATTATTAATTTTTATTGCAGTATAGTTGCTTTACAAGGTTGTGTTAGTTTCTACGGTACGGTAAAGTGAATCAGCTCTACATATACATCTATCCCCTCTTTTTTGGATTTCCTTCCCATTTAGATGACCACAGAGCACTGAGTGGAGTTCCCTGTGCTATACACAGGTAACTGTGTAGGTTCTCATTAGTTATCTATTTTATACATAGTAGTGTATATATGTCAATCCCAATCTCCCAGTTCATCCCTCTCCCCCCATCCCCCTGGGATCCATATGTCCGTTCTCTACATCTGTGTCTCTTTCTGCTTTGCAAATAAGTTCATCTGTATCATTTTTCTAGATTCCACATGTGAGTGATATGATACGATATTTGTTTTCCTCTTTCTGACCTACTTCATTCTGTATGGCAGTCTCCAGATCCACCCACATCTCTGCAAATTGCACAATTTCGTTCCTTTTTATGGCTGAATAAGATTGGGTACAATTTTTTTTTTTTTTTTTTTTTTTTTTGCGGTAAGCTGGCCTCTCACTGTTGTGGCCTCTCCCATTGCGGAGCACAGGCTCCAGACGCGCAGGCTCAGCGGCCATGGCTCACGGGCCCAGCCGCTCCGCGGCACGTGGGATCTTCCCAGACCGGGGCATGAACCCGTGTCCCCTGCATTGGCAGGCGGACTCTCAACCACTGCGCCACCAGGGAAGCCCGGGTACAATTTTTTTAGTGACTTTTTATTGCACTAAAAGAGACATAACACAAAATTTACCATTTTAACTATTTTTAGGTGTACGGTACGATGGCGTTAGGTACATCCACAATGTTGTACAACCATCGCCACTCTCCATCTGCAGAACCCTCTTCATCTTACAAAAGGGGGACTCTGTCCCCATCAACAACTCCCCATCTCCTCCATCCCTCAGCCCCGGACTACCACCGTTCTACTTTCTGTGACTGTGAATTCGACTACTCGAGGGAACCTCATCTAAGTGGGATCTCAGAATATTTGTTTTTCTGTGTCAGGCTTATTTCACTGAGCATAACGTCCTGAAGGTCCATCCACGCTGTAGCATGTAACTAGGTACGATTTTGCCTTCTTAAAAAAGATGTAGCAGTGGGCTTCCCTGGTGGCGCAGCAGTTGAGAGTCCGCCTGCCGATGCAGGGGACACGGGTTCGAGCCCTGGTCGGGGAAGATCCCACATGCCACGGAGCGGCTGTGCCCGTGAGCCATGGCCGCTGAGCCTGCGCGTCCGGAGCCTGTTGCTCCGCAACGGGAGAGGCCACAACAGTGAGAGGCCCGCGTACCGCAAAAAACAAAAAAAACCCAAAGATGTAGCAGTTATATATACAGACAGGCAAGAACTTTGCCAAATAAACTGATTAACAAAGTGACTACAATCTCAATAAAAACAATTCTCAAGAATTTATCTTCTCTTATGATGATCTTATCTGGCTGTCTTTGCTTGTCTTGGCCTCCTTCTAAGTTTCAGGAGAAATATGAGAAACGCCCCATCTTCTTCCCAAATGGAAACCAGTGCAGCTGAAACTACACAGAGCAAACCTAATGTTGAATTTGAGTTAACTACTCTCTGGTTAGTAGTTTCACGGCTGATTGATGACTTATAACCAAACTACATCCCCCCCAATGTGGAGGAAGCATATTAAAAATCAGAAAATTAAAAATTAAAATCAGGGCTTCCCTGGTGGCGCAGTGGTTGAGAGTCCGCCTGCCGATGCAGGGGACACGGGTTCGTGCCCCGGTCCTGGAAGATCCCACATGCCGCGGAGCGGCTGGGCCCGTGAGCCATGGTCGCTGAGCCTGCGCGTCCGGAGCCTGTGCTCCGCAACGGGAGAGGCCACGGCAGTGAGAGGCCCGCGTACCGCAAAAAAAAAAAAAAAAAAAAAAAAAAATTAAAATCAATAGAAAGGAACAGTGAAGTTGACCTACCGGCACCTGAGATGTGTTCACGAATGCATCCAGGCACTAAGGCAACCCCAGGCTTCTGGCCCCAAGGAAAGCCTTTGGTTAAGACGGTCCATCTTTCTCGGGATGGAACCAGGGTGCGTGTGTGTCTCTGGGGCCTCACTGGTGTACAGTGAGCAGACGTTCCATTCTAGGGCACGTGGAGGTGTTTCGGTGTGCCCGCAACAGATAGTGAACCCATGGCATGCAATTTAACCTGGGGGCCAAGATGGAATTTTTGAAAGAGACAAACGGCTGGATCTCTACAATTGAGTCACTAAATTGTACTAATTGAGTCACTGAAAAGCTTTCGTTCTTCATGTCAGCGTCACGGTGGCCAAGCTGAGTTGGGAATGTGAGGGAGTCACGTTAGATCGCTGAAACATGTAATACAATGAACAATTTAAAAAATACTTCAAGTAGGCATTCGTCATTTAAAGCAGACGATGATGAAAGTTCAAAACATTTTTAAATCCTAATTTTTCACAACTGTGCATTCCTTCGTTCATTCATTCCACATTTACTACTCCTTAGCCAGGCACTGGATTAAGCGCTCATTTAACAAAGAATATTTATTACATAAGAGCTTACATTTTATGTCATTTAATCCTCCCAATAATCCCACGAGGTAGGCATCACTATCGTCCCATTTTACAGATGCTCAAGTTCAGCGTCCATGGCCCCGTCCAGCGGGCAGAGCTGGCAAGTGCCAGGGAGGGGGTGGGAAGGCAGCCGCCCTGGAACGCGTCACTAACCCTTACGTCAACCCATCCACCAGCCAGAGCACATGGCCTCGGCTGCCTTAAAGATGATTCTAAGGTGGACGAAACCAAATCTGTGTCTCCTCATAATAGCTTTAGGAACTTGGCATGAGCTCGAGTACCCACTTCCGGCTCTGTGTATTGGTGTCTGCACGTGCATAAATTATATCACATCCTCTGCACTCACACCATGTGTGTCACCCCGGTCGGCATTCGTCACTCACCTCGAAGCACTGTTGTCTTCTGGACACCTGACGTGTGCTACATATTTGTGTGGGAAAACGTGCTCACTGGTGGATAGAGAACCTCTATGAAAAATTCTTTCGTTTCTCAAAGGATTTGAGTTGGTTTTATAAGACATATAAAATACAAAAGGAAAGCATCAGCAGTGGGAGAATTGGGTTAGGAAAAACAAGAGTAGAAAAACAATGAAATCAGGGTCGAGGTGAGCTCACCAGGCTTAAGATAAGCACACATTGATCCAGCATGCTGTCAGAGGTAGCAGAGTCTTCCTCTGAGCTTCCTAGCATCCAAAACAAAGAGGGAAGTACTATTCTTTACAAGATTTGCACTATCTGAAAAATGAGAAGTCCATTTTTCCACCAAAAAACATTATGTCCTAATACTGGTATCTAAGTGAAATTTCTCCTACAATTTCTCCAAAAGAAATGATTGTAGTCTGTAACGGACTGCATTTGCAATGATATTTTTACCAAACAAACAAACAAACAAAATCCAGACAGTGTTCCTCCCTGTAGTTTGGAGGTGAAACTATCAACCTACAATTTAGTAAGAGTTTACATTGATTACCTTATCTGCAAAATGGGAATTGCACTTCGAGTTATTAGGAACAAGAAAAGTGAAAATGTGTAATCCCCTGACATTGTTTTAATAGTGTATTTATGTGGACAAATGTAAGTTCCTTTCCGAATATTCAGGTTCTCCCTTACCATATAGGGATGTAATCAATATTATAAAATTATATGTTCATTTAATATGTTGTTTTAAAACAGCTGAAGGCATCAGAAATGTTATCCCAAATTGTATTCGTACTCTTGAAATGGGGATCATTTCTAGAACCATTTGATTTTTCCTTATTGATTTTCTTTTTCTTTCAATTGTGTAAGTCACTTTATTTTTGTTGTTGTTGAAGCATAGTTGATTTACAAAGTTGTGTGAATTTCTGCTGTACAGCAAAGTGACTCAGTTCAACATAGACATATTCTTCTTTATATCCTTTTCCATTATGGCTTATCCCAGGATATTGGATATAGTTCCCTGTGCTATGCAGTAGGACATTGTTGTTTATCCATTCTGTATGTATCGATAATGGTTTGCATCTACTAACCCCATCCTCACTGATTTTCAAACTCTTGTTTGTTTTCATAAAATGCCACTGGTATGGTCAAGCCTAAGCGAATCTGGGATTCACACCCCGATCTGCAGATGTTTAAGAACTGTTTCCATTCAATACCTGGTCTAGATGTTCTCCAGTATGACGGGAAACGTAGGTTCCTCCCCCGCCAGGCACCCCGCCCACTCCCCAGGGCAGAGAAAGATCAGATTCCCTGGGGCCACAGACCCAGAACCTGTCAGCTCTTGGCTTCTCCCCGGCAAAAACGAGCTAACCGGCCCTCACCTCCCGCAACAAGCGAGGCCTCCCGACTGCCCTGGGTTTGCCGAAACTTCTGGGGTGTGGACGTCAGGGCATTTGGGGGAACATGCAGCACTCTGGCAGGTCTGGACACACACTTACTTCTTTATTTCCTACAGCTTAAGCCCTTTGGCTTCTAGAAAGCCTTTATTTAAAATAAATACAGAAAAGATGTGTTACACTGTGAGTTACAATACAATACAATCATCCATTAAGTGCCAAACTCTGTTCAAACAAAGTTCATGGACAGACTGACAAATTAACAAAAGCGAGGAAATTCAAAGAGGAGGGGCTGCCACTCAACCCGGGGTCTCCCCGTCGTGCAGGCAAAGTGGACCTACAGAAGGAGCGGCTGGTGGCTCTTCTCTTTCTCTCTCTAGTTTTCTTCTGAGTTATCATAACTCAGTTAAAGTAGGGTATGGGTAAAAATAAAGCAATCCTTAAAAATGGACTGATTTTCTATATGTCTTTTTTTTTTTTTTAGCAAATAAATTACCCCATACTTATTGGCTGGAAAACAATATTCCACTTTCCAACCTCTCCCCAACACCACTTTTTTTTTCTTTTTTTGCAGTTGAGGTTATCCGGTTTATATTGGGACTTCCTAGACTGAAGCGCAGAAGTAACTTTTAGACAAACTGATCATAAACTCCCATCCTAGAGCTTGCGTTCTTCAGGACACATTACTAAAACAGGATTTTACAAATATTTCTCATGGTAAAGAACATTTCTTTAGAAAATACAAAAAAGCCTAATGGGAAAAAAAAAAAAAAACCCAAAACTGTATTCGTGAAGTATTACGTAGATAACTGTTCAACTACTCTTACCCTTTCAAAGCCGGGAAATTTCATCCTTTTTTAAAATCTTATTTTTAAACACGGTGACGTGCTCACACGTACCCCCAATTGAAAATTTGATGAAACTTTCTTTCAATCACCAACAACACAAAAGGATTCCAAAAATTAAACTCTGCTCTAGAAGAAGCTATAATGATATTATTTCCGTTGACTGATGTCTTTCTGTCCCCCATCTCACATCATCGTGCAGTCTTACTTCACCCTCCCTTGCTGTGCAAAATTACAGGGGCGATAATGGTGCAAATACCCTACTTACTCATTTCGGTTCCATTTTAGTCTTGATTAACCAAACGGAATAAATACTGAACACCTATACAAGGGACTGTAAAAAGTTTGGTTGTCTCACGCTCTGAGAAAAAATATAGAAACCAAGTGAAAAACAAATTTTGTTCAATGAACACTGCACGGAACACTTATTTCCAAAATGTGATGGGAGTTTCGTATGTATTGGTCTTGTACACGTTAGGGTGGAGTCATAAAAGCCACACAACTACTTTTCTCTTTTGTGTGTGGAGATAACCTATTTTCTGACTCAAAGTTAACAGCTAGAGAACGCCACAGATATGAAGGCAGGAACTATGAATTATAGATGACTCTTTACAAGTGAAAAAAAAGAGTGCGTTAATTGTGGAATGTCTAATCTTCCAGAGACGGAGGCACTGTTGTTTTTGTGAGTCTCTGTGTCCCTGCACCAGCTGTGATCAGAACAGATGACCATTATATTCCTTCTGAAATGGAAGTAAAGGGTTTGTCCTATGGAATCGTAATAACTACACATACTACATTTTGTGTAGTTTATTTCATTTAGTTTAATTCTGCTCATAACAGCAAAGTGAAATGGCTCAAAATTATTAACTCCTTTAAAACTTGAAAACTCAAAGTGGTGGTGTTTCCTTTGTGGTGCAGTCATTTAGAAGCCGAATTGTTTTGAATTTATATGATGTTTTTAAGAATTACGTGTCTAAGGGTACAGCTCTTAAAACCCACTTGTCCCACGTACTACAGGAAGGACTTTCCTCCTTGTTGTGTGAGTGTCACTCTGCCCTGTTGTGATATTTGAAGTTAGAACAATGCCCTTGTTCTATTCCGTATAATTTCTACACTCCCTGGTATACGGACGCCGAGAAATTTTAATAAGAATGGTGATTCTTTCTCTAGCCAAGATTTTCTCACAAAACGTAGCAGTCAATGAGGTGCCACAAATTTGGGATAATTCCTGGATAGACTCAACTCTATCCGCTAACGTCAACTACACATGTGATGATAACCTTCACAGTCTCCAAAAAAAAAGAAAAAAAATGAATGATGTTAAACAAAATTTAAGAGGCTAAAGGAATACAAGGAACATCTGACTTTAAACGTACACAGTATCAGTAAAACCACACGCAAGTCATAAAGCCTAAAATGTCCGTTGTGATTTCCGTCACGGCCCTTGACATTATCACAATGATAATAACATATTAAACACAGAAGATGAGCAGAGACAGAGGCATCATTCACTCAACTCATATGTATTGAATTCACGTTCGTGGTGAGGAACTGCGTTCGGCCTTGAGTCTCCAGCTGTGAGGACATTTCTCGGGCTGCAAGTCGCTCAGGGGTTTCGACAGAGATGTTGCACCGGGATGGAGCCTGGGAGCCTTCGCTCTCGGGGAGACACCCACGCACATGTTCTCACGGCTCTCTGTCCTCACCGCCCTCCTGCTGGTTCCAATATTTGTTGCAGACTCTGCTGGTTCCCCACCAGCAATCACTCCAGCCCCTTCCTCTACCCTGAGTGCTGTCCAGCCCACGCTCGGGCAATGCTGCCTGGGAAGACGGTTTGGTCTAAGCCGACACAGTGGCCCTACTCCCCCGGCTGGGGTTTGGTTTCCATATGTCCAGGTGATGCCACTGCTGGCCAGGGGCGTGATGGGGAGTTGCCTGGGGTGGGGGTGGAGGGGCTTCTAGCCAAGGGCCTTCTCGTGGAGGAAAGGGATCGCAGAGGTGGAGGAGGGTTCTCCTCCTTGCCCCTCAAGGCGGTCACCTGGAGCGGGGGTGCCTTGGAGCCACCTCCCACCCTGGAGGAGTGGGCAGCCTGATTCCACCAGGCTTGGAGCAGACACCCTGTCCTGGACTTTAACAAATGAGTGTCCCTTTTGGGTTCAGCCTTGAGCCAGGGATTTCTGTTGCTCTTAGTTGAAAGCAGCCTGAATCTGGTTTTGAACTGGCTGTTTGCTTTGCGAGCCCCTCCCTGGTCTGTGAGCCCAGAGTGGCCGAGGACTTACCCTGGCCAAGCAAAGGAAGGTGGACTTCACTGAAGGCACCTGGCGGTGACCAGAGCACTTGAACCACAAGGACACGATCAGATATATTTTTTTAATTAATTAATTAATTATTTTATTTTTGGCTGCGGACCTTCTCTAGTTGGGGCGAGCGGGGGCTACTCTTCTTTGCGGTACGCGGGCTTCTCATTGCAGTGGCTTCTCTTGTTGTGGCTCACTGGCTCTAGAGCGCAGGCTCAGTGGTTGAGGCACGTGGGCTCAGTAGCTGTGGCTCGCGGGCTCTAGAGTGCAGGCTCAGTAGTTATGGCGCACGGGCTTTGTTGTTCCGTGGCATGTGGGATCTTCCCGGACCAAAGCTCAAACCCGTGTCCCCTGCATTAGCAGGCAGATTCCTAACCACTGCACCATCAGGGAAGCCCCCAATTTGTGTGTTTTTTTTTTTTAATGTTACTCTCTTGCTTAATTTTATTTATTTATTTATGTATTTATTTATGTTTTGCGGTACATGGGCCTCTCACCGTTGTGGCCTCTCCCGCTGCGGAGCACAGGCTCCGGACGCGCAGGCTCAGCAGCCATGGCTCACGGGCCCATGTGGGCTCCGCGGCATGTGGGATCTTCCCGTACCGGGGCATGAACCCGTGTCCCCCGCATCGGCAGGCGGACTCTCAACCACTGCGCCACCAGGGAAGCCCCCCAGATTTGCTTTTAAAGGTGGTTCTGACTGCAATGAGGAGGAAGGTTTGGTGGCTGAGAAATCAATTAAGAGGTAAGGTCTCACTGAACTTGAAGATCAAAATCCCAAGGCCTCTTACACTGGGCAGAAGACGGGGGTCCTGGATGGAGGTTGAGAAAGACAAAGAAAGGCTGATGGAGTACCCAGCAGGTACCCTTCTGTCCTGGAAGTGAAGAGGCCATCTGATGGAAGAGAGAAGGGCCAAGGGTATCAGACACCGCTGCACCCCCGTCGGATTCGGGAACCTCGCGGATGCTACCATGGGGAGAGGCTGGCCGTGAGACCAGCTGGCTTCAGCCCCTGCTTGGAAGGGTCTTGGGGTCAAGACAGAGGCCTATCACTGTGGTTCATCAGACGGCAGGACAGAGGTGAGCGTGTTGGACGGGATGCCAATGTGTCATAAGTGAAGGCACAGATTCTGGAGGCTGGGAAACACCACGTGGCCCCAGGCATCTGGGACATGACCCTCTGCTCCCAGCTGGTGGGGCCCCTTGACTGGCCACAGCCTATAAACAGGGGCTGCTTGGCGTGTGTCGGGGAGCGCCAGCCCAGGTCTGTGCAGGCCGGCTGCCCCGCTGGGAGCAGGAACGCCTCCTGGACCTCTTCTTGACAGGCTTATGCTGAGGCCCTGCACGTCTTGTCTGTCAGGGCACCTACCCCAGCAGCTGCCCTCCTGTCCTTCAGGCCCAAGGCCCATCTCGATGCTAATTCTAGACACGACGTCTCATTCTGTATCTGCTGCCTCCCTTATGAAAATCCCCTCAACATGTAGAATTGGAACTTTATGTTTTTCCCTCTCCAAGTTTTGGCCAACCTCAGGGCCTGGATTCTTCTTCTGAACTGCAGACTAAAGGAAATTGGAAATAAAAAATAAATTTAAAAGAAGACAAGGGACAGAAGAAGCAGGGGTGAGTGAAGAAATCAGGAAAAAAAAACCAAAACCCATGTTGCTGCATTTAAGTAAGTGTTGATTATAAGAAATATAAAAATAACTATCTGGAATAATAATTGCCCCAAATCTCAAGACCACAGGAGGTAGAAAAAAAAAAAAACATAGTGGGATTTCCCTGGAGGTCCAGTGGTTAGGACTCGGTACTCTTGCTGCTGGGGGCCCAGGTTCAATCCCTGGTCCGGGAATGAAGAGCCTGCAAGCCACGCAGCTCGGCCAAAAAAGAAAAACATGGTAAGATTTTTGTTTGTGTTGGGTGGAAAAAAGAAAGGTTCAATATATGTGTTCAAAATTTATGAGTAACAACTAGAAAAGAAATCAGAAGGAGGAAAATTTGTTAAAAACTAACAAACGTGGAGAAATCATGATAAATCGAAAATACACAGTGTAAAATGAGTTAAAATGTATTAAGAATTAAAATAAATGAGAAGTGAGACTCCAAGATTGGTCTTAAAATCTAGTTATATGCTATTCATGAGAGACAACCGTAAACAAAACAAGAAGGTTCAGTATAAAAGGACGGACATCAGGCAAGTATTAATAAAAATAAATTAAATGTAATAATAGATGCAACAGATGAAATAGAATTCATGATGAAAAGAAATAAAAGGGATAGTTCAAACTGGTAAAAGTTATAAGAAGATTAAAGCCATGGACATTTAAATACCTAACACAAGAGCTTCATACAAAGCAAGCACTAAAAAATATCAAGAAAATAGATAAATCGTCCACTTTATTAAGGGACTCAACACACATCTAACAGACATCACAGGTTAAAGAAACAAAACTAGTTGAGAATAACACAATCAATAAGGTTGAGCTAATAAAATATGGAATACTCTAGCTAATGAAGAGAGAATATACCCTCTCTGCAAATAGTTAGGAAATAGTCATTATAAAGAAAAAAAAAAAAGCCACAAGGAACTACGGATAAATTCCAAAGTGCAGAAATCATAAAGGCATTCTTCTGAGCCACCATGCAAACAACTTGAAATTAACAATACAGAAATAGCCAACCACCTGCTAGGAAAAAAAAGTAATTAATAATAGAACAAAAATTTAAAATACCATATATAAGTAATATAATATAAATTTAAAGATTTTAAAGAGAAAAACCAATTGGAAATTACTACTTAGAGGAAAAAAGAAGAGACAGCTCTACATATCAAAGTCTTAAATAAGAATACATTTATTATAAACTACATGAAGTAAGATTTCAACTCAGAAAGTTGTCCAAAAAAATGAAATAAAATCCACCTAAAAAAAGTAGAAGAGAAAAAGTCGGTAAAAGTCAAACAACTTAATGAAATAGATAAAAATAATAATAATAGAGTTGAACAGTAACACTAAAAAAAAGAACTCAGTAGTCAGATAAACATTGCCAAGTCTAATCAAGAGACAAAAAGAAAATACACATAATCAACCATTAGGAATAAAAGATATGAAAATATTTTTTAATTTAAAAAGAGTAATTATATCAATGTGTGTATATCAATAACTTTAATAATCCAAAAGAAACAAACTTTCTGAAATTTTTTAAGGAATACAAGTTACCAGAAGTGACTTAAAGGATAAGTAGCATCCTTAAATAAACAAAATAATTTCAGAAAAATTTGAAAATAAAGTTGGATATTTTTTTTTAAAGGCACCAGAACCAGATTAAATGGTTTATGGAGTTGGGTTATTTAAAATTTTTTAATTTTTAAATTACAGAAGTAATACATGCTCATTTTAAATGAAATATTCAAACATATGTAGGTGTATACAGTAAAAAGATGATCTCCCCACCCCCTCCTTTATCCAAGCTCCAAGGCCTGGGATTAACCCTCTTAACTACAAACAGGCAAACATACATGTATATACTTATGTATTTTTACAAAAAAGAGATCTTGCAGCGTACATTGTTCTACACTTACTTTTTAACTTCAACCACATATCATGATGTCATTCCATGTGACTAATATGACAGATGCACAGAATTCATTTGTACGGATGTACCACAATATATTGTAGGATACTTAGGTTCAATCTTCCCTGGCTTCAAAGAAATAAACCCCCACAGACAACCTTTTAAAAACCTGCAAAAATCCCTTCCGCCAGACCACTGGGGAAAAGTCTTCAAATGAAACAAGAGAACAAGTTACTTCTGCTAGCTTCCCACCAGCACTGAGGAAATGATCAGTTCTCGTGTGACAGAATAATAATGAAAACAAAAGTTCGCAGTAAAAACTTTCCAGATTAGCCTGACCATTTAAAAACTATATGCATATCCCAAAAACCCACCGTTTTTTCAGTAAAAAGAATTGCTAATCATGTTTCTGCTTCAGGTCAGGAACGACCTGTACTTCCTGTCGGGAGGAATTAAGCAAGTTTTCTCCCTCAAGCATCTACCATGATACTCCAAGGGCTCATTTAGTCCTTCTGCGTGTTCATTTCTCCCAAGTAATTCACTGAAGTGAAAATACCTACAGGACTTCCCTGGTGGCACGGTGGTTAAGAATCCACCTACCACTGCAGGGGACACTGGTTCAAGCCCTGGTCCAGGAAGATCCCACATGCCGTGAAGCAACTAAGCCCGTGCGCCTCAACTACTGAGCCTGCGTGCTGCAACTACTGAAGCCCGTGCGCCTAGAGTCCATGCTCCACAACAAGAGAAGCCACCGCAATGAGAAGCACACGCAGCACGACGACAGCAATGAAGACTGAACACGGCCAAAAATAAATAAATAAAGGGAAAGAAAGAAGAAGAAAAAACCTACAGAGTGTCCATCCAAATCTTGATGAGCCATTATCCCTTTCTGAGGCTGTGGGCTGAGAACTGGAAAGAATGAGACCATTTCCTGGAAGGACACAATGTGGAAAAGAAAGATATAAAAAATGGAAAGTGAGAATAAGTCTAAGGTCACCCTACTTAAACTGCCAGGATTCTGTCAGGCTATCTACGGGAGCTCATGAATCACAGAGTCATAGGCTGCAGAAAAGCTAAGATTAGGACCAGTTAAGAGATCAGTTAGTTAGTGTAAAGTTTTTACATTGTTTTTCCAATACCCCAGACCTTTTAAAGGGATATAAATAGTGTGTGACAACTGTAGTATTGTTCCTACTTCAGATCTACGTTCTCTTCCTTTAACATTTTATTGGAGGGAATTCCCTGGTGGTCCAATGGTTAAGACTTGGAGCTTTCACTGCCTGGGCTGTGTTCAATTCCTGGTCAGGGAACTAAGATCCCGCAAGCCACGAAGCATGGCCAAAAAAAAAAAGAAAAACAACACAAAAAAACAAAACCACAAAACTCCCTCCCCACACACACACACACAAACATTTTATTGAAATCATCTAAAAGTCATGCTTCCCTGCTTCATTTTAAAAATTGCAGGGTCTTTTCAACAAATGGTGGTAGGACAATTAGACACACACATTCAAAAGAATGAAAAGGTCTAATTCAAAAGAATTAGACCTCTTCCTCACAACACACCAAAAAATTAACTCAAAATGGATCATAGACCTAAATGTAAGTGCTAAAACTATAAAACTCTCAGAAGGAAATATATATTAAATCATCGTGAACTTGAATACGCGCAAAGTCTTCTTAGATATGACACCACGTGCAAAAAAGAAAGCAGATAAATCAGATCCAATCAAACTGACAAAGGACACTATCAAGAAAGTGAAAAGAACTCGCAGGATGGGAGACGATATTTGCAAATCTTATATCCTTCTGATAAGGGACCTGTATCTGGTATATATAAAGAACACTGACAATTCAATAATTCAAAGACCAATAACCCAATTTAAAAATGGGCAAAGGATCTGACTAGATATTTCTCCAAAGAAAATATGCAAATGGCCAATAAACATAAGAAAAGATGCTCAACATCATTAGACATTAGGGAAATGCAACTCAAAGCCACAGCAAGATACCACGTCATTCCCACTAGAATGGTGAGAATCAAAAGATAGATAATGACAAGTGTGGGTAAGGATGTGGTGAAATGCGTATACAACGCTGGTGGGAATGTAAAATGAGGCAGTCGCTTTGGAAAACAGTCAGGCAGTCCCTCAAAAGGTTAAGCACAGAGTTACCATGTGACCCAGACATTCCACTCTCAGTTATATCATCAAGAAGAATGAAAACACACACCCACACAAAAACTTATACATGGATGTTCATAGAGACATTATTCATAACAGCCAAAAAGTGGAAACAGCCAAACGTGTACTCCCGATGAATGGATAAACAGTACATGATATATGGGAATTCCCCGGTGGCCCAGTGGTTGGGACTCTGCGCTCCCACTGCAGGGGGCATGAGTTTGATCCCTGGTCAGGGAACTAAGATACCAAATACTGTGCAGTGTGGCCAGAAGAATTAAAAAATAAAACACAACCCAGTATGTGGTGTAAGCACACAGAGAAAAACTATTCAGCCATAAAAAAGGAAGGAAGTTGTCATACATGCTACAGCCTGGATGATCCTGAGAAGAGTATGCTGAGAGAAGGAACCCAGGCACAAAAGGCCGCGTATTGTAAGATTCCACTCACATGAAATGTCCAAAAGAGGCAAATCCATAGAGACAGAAAGTAGATGAGTGGTTTCCAGGGGTGGGAGACTTGGGAGAAAATGGGGAGGGACTGCTGACGGATGTGTGTGTTACAAAAGCCACTGAATGTACAGATGAAACAAGTGAGGCACCTGATGCGTGAGTTGCATCTCGAGAGAGCTGCTATTAAAAAATGGCGGGGTCATCACCAATGGTCTTGGTCTGTTCTGCACAAATCCTGACAATGGTCAGGATTTAATAGCCTGAAAGACAGTGCATCTTCCTAGGTATTACATTATATTACAAGTTATTTTTTCTCAAGTATGCCCTGCTTCCCTGGTCTTCTGGTCATTTAGAGAGGGGCCAGTGTGAAGAGCGACAGCTTGGCATCTGAAGGACAGAGGTGGAAGGAATGGCTTGTTGCCCTGACTTTGCCGTGATTACCTGTGTGACCTTTGTCAAGTCACTTAACTTCTCTGGGCCTTAGCTCATCTGAAAAATGAGAAGTCAGAACTAAATAAATTCTCCCACTTTAGAATTCTGTGATTCAGATTTAAAATGGCATATGTAAATGTTAACATAATTATGAAAACGTATTGTATTTGTTTTTAAATATGTAACAAAATGTGAATCAGTGGTTGTCTTGTATGACGGGTGATTAGTGTTTTACCTTCATATGTGTCTCAATTCTTCCATAACACAAGCATATTTAATTTTATATTGGAAAAAAATCTTTTAAGTGTCGTATTGCATATGTTAAAATGTGATAACTTCAGTGAAGTACAAGTCTGTTAAATCTATCAATACAGATGCAAGACATTTGTAATTTTCCAGTGATGAGTGGAGATATTACAACCCCTGGGAGTTTTTAAAGTTGGAATTCTTCTACACAGAATTGTTTTCTTTGTTTAAATGTGTTCTTGGTTTTCAGATTGAATATAGTCTTTGGCATACAGCTTTGATTCTCATAATGTATGTGCTTGGGCTGACTTAATTCACACAGACGCTGAGGGAAAGAGGGGGCCCTTAGTGCATCTTTCCCCATAAAAGGGAACACAGGAATCAGCAAGATACTTAATCCTACACTTTCATATGCAAAACTTGATTACATACAATAGATCCGCGCTAATGACAAGATGAAAGCTGTGGTAAAATAATTTATAATATACGTTCAGTAATGTTCCAGTGAAGGAAGTAATAAAACAATGAAGATTCCTTTTAGTTTAGATTTCCAAACCAGGAAACTGTGATCTACACGAGGCAGAGAGCACTTTAATTTAATGGAAAAGGTTTCCTTTAACTGAAGTATTTTTAGTGTGTACATTTGAAATGACATTATATCTCTGTGAGCTTGAAACAAAAGTCATGTATTTTAACCTTAGGTAGAAAAGAGGAAAAAGACATGTCAAAATAACCAATGTTTTCCTAATTAAAGACCAACTGACTTGCAAAAAAAAAAAAGTCACGTATTTTAAGAAGCGAATGAAAATATGGTTGAAGGTCTAAAATTTGTTAAATACGGCAAGAGTCTTGGTGGATTTGGGAGGGACATGAAACATCTGCCCACATGTGCCTCCATGCGCTTGTTCATTATGATGGGAAAACTGATCTGGAAGTCATAGTGGACCTCAGAAGCACGTGAGCAATGGGGCCACGAGTGGCTTTTCCTCTGGGAGGCAAAGAGCCCCCTGCAACGTAAACAGGCCCAGATAAACACTGGTTCCTTGCCTACTACTGTGTGCAGTTATAGGCAATCACTAGTCTAAAGATGTCCTTGTGTGTGCTAATTATTTCTGCAACTCAGAACACGTAGAGCTGGGATTAGGAAAGGAAGAAGTGCACATGTGATGTCAGGGGTGCCGTAGTTTTGCCTGGCTTCTTCATTGTCTTTGTTATTTAAATATCCTGTTGTGTAAGTATGTAGACAGGAAGTGAGTTATACAAAACCTTACAACGACAGCAGTATTGAGTTTCAGATGAGCAGATGTGCCTAGTGTTTGGGAAGCTGATATATATTTCGTTTTTCGAAAACGCTAAGAAGTACTCCATTTTCTCTGGGAACATTTTCAATATTTCAAAAGAAGCTTTGACGGTCCTGCATAAATATTCTCTAGTTAATAATTGCCGCTTGGGCCTGTAACAGCAGACTTTAATTATTTAGCTTCTGCTTTGTGTTTCTTTGGAAAACACTAAAATCTTGTCTTCAACGGTGAGAGAGAGAAAGAGGTGGAATAAATGAGCGACACGAAATACACTGCGCATTGTTTCTGCCCCGGCTCTGCTGGGTTTTCATGCTGATCAGAATCTCTGGGCGGACAGGAGGGGAGAGATCCTCTTACGTGGTCCACCCACCACTGCTGGCTTTCCTGCCAAAAACGGCCGCTGGTGTGGGAGCGTTTCCTCTGGTGCACGGAACCCTCAACCTAGAGAGAATTGTTGAGAAAAGCTCCTTCCTCTTTTAGAGTCAGAATCAGAATAGCCCCCATCTGAGTCTTTCTCTGTTTGTTTGTTTTTCCATTTAAATGTCCTTGGTGGCATCTTGAATTTCAGATTTTAGAAATCTATACCTTTTCTTACGTGGAGGAGTGTAAAATAATTTTGGTTGAGAGTACAAGTTAGAAACACCTACAGAACTGAGCTTCTCGACTCTCGTCTTTATAGCATAAACTGGACGAAATATAGTGAAAGGGCGCTTTGGCGGGGTTCGAGATGTGATTGATTTTGTTAACACACAAAATGGAAACGGTGCTCTTAATTTACAAGGTATGAAAGCGGCTCTTCGCCTTGTCCCAGACGAAAACTTGGGCTTGAGAAGAGGATTTAGAAGGAGAGTTTTTAGGCGTTTCCCTTAGTTTCTGAGTGAGCCCTCCCACTCCCACCCCCTCCTTCCACGGGGTAAGGAGATAGGGCCCATTTTCTGCTGCTAAATGCTGGAGCCTCATTACACCCTATGCTTCATCTCTGCAGCCAACTCAGTGATGGATAACCGTGTGTCCCTGGCTTTAACACAGCGAATGTAACTTAAGCTTAAACAAATAACCTGTTTCCTTTCAAGTGTCTCTTAGAAAGATCAGAAAATTCTGTTGAGATTTAAAAGAATGTAAAATCCAGTGTTGGAGGTGGAGGGAATTGGCTTCATTTTGCTGCCCTGTGTTCAGGCCGACCATTTGCATTCAGCCAATAATTAGTTTGTCAACAAGCTTTATTTAAGACCTACTATCTTTTAAAAGTCATTTTAAGATTTGAGGAGCAGATCCAAATGTTCTATTTCAAAACAAAATCTGCAGCCTAATTCCTTGTCACCGGTTCCACTGCCCTTTTCCTTTCCTTTTTGTGTTCCAGGGTATGAAGACTGTTATTTTGAAAGCCGTGTGCACGTCTATGAACAAATCATTTCAAACGGCCATTTGTATGAAACGTAAACTTAATAAGCTTAAGGAGAGCATTGTTCCGTATTTGGCTTGGGAGCGGCCCACCCCCGCTTCAAGTGGCATTAGTGAAGCCCAGCTTTAAAAGCTTAATGAGCGGGCCCGTAACCCACAGTAGGCAGCCTTGTTAGAAACTACAGTTTGGTCCAAAGACAGCTTTTTTATTTATTTGATTTGCTGATTTCTCAGAATTACGTAAGCTGTTGCCGGTCGTATTGATTTCATGTTAGAATCACTTGAAAACATCGTTTGGCTAGCTGTGTTCCAGGCATCTTAGCTGGATCTCTGTTTCTGGGTTTTCTCGAACATTGAAAAAAACAAATCAATGGTCCTTTGGCCACTTAAAATCTTATCTTTATTTCACTTCAGTAGCACGAAGCTGCAGACAGACCCTGCAACACTAGAGCACGTGAAGGTGAGTATGGATGTCTAGGTATTACGTTTATAATTGGATTTTAATAAACACCATCTTCCAGTTACGATTCCACTTTGGTTACAATTTGTTCTAGGATTCCTACCCTTAGTCTTAATGTGATAACAAATTTATTCTCCATGAATTAGTTAATGGTCTTTAGGTTTGATACAGAAACTCTTCTTACATCCATTCATGGGCTTTGCAACAGAACAGTCTAGTTTATCCCTAGAACTGTCAGACTCGTCAGAAAATAATACCTCCTGACATTTGCAGGGTTAAAATATGGGATTAATGATCAGCTTTAACGTGCAAATTAAGTGTTCAGTATAAGAGTATTCGGTGGTCCTTTTACCCATCTTATTTAACTCAAATTCTCCATTAAAATTAGAAGGGCGGGGGCTTCCCTGGTGGCGCAGTGGTTGAGAGTCGGCCTGCCGATGCAGGGGACACGGGTTCGTGCCCTGGCCCGGGAAGATCCCACATGCCGCGGAGCGGCTGGTCTCATGAGCCATGGCCACTGAACCTGTGCGTCCGGAGGCTGTGCTCTGCAGCGGGAGAGGCCACAACAGTGAGAGGCCCGCGTACCGCAAAAAAAAAAAAAAAAAAAAAAAAAAAAAAAAAAAAAAAAATTAGAAGGGCGGGTTGAGTCTTACCCTCACTCGATGGGACTCACATTAGGACGGTGCTTCTAACTAGACTTTGGGGGTAAAATGGGAAATTACAAGGAAGGCTACTTGCAAAAGTAGCATATTTGTAGTTCCACTGAAACGCCATCAAGACTTCAGAGAAGTTAATGATTAACTTTAAGAATTGCAAGGCCTAAATCTGAATCCCTCGTCGCTGTTGGGCCCCAGCCTCTAAAATGAGAGCAGAGGGGAAATCTATGGCCTCCACATCCCAGGAAAAAGAGATCATCTTCCCTTTG
The DNA here is from genome assembly GCF_008692025.1 of Phocoena sinus. Classification (NCBI taxonomy): domain Eukaryota; kingdom Metazoa; phylum Chordata; class Mammalia; order Artiodactyla; family Phocoenidae; genus Phocoena; species Phocoena sinus. The sequence continues at coordinate 2,615,773 of NC_045776.1, read as the reverse complement.
CTCTGAGTAAAACTGGAAAAGATGATTTTTCCTGAAAACCTCAGCGTGGTTGCCTGCTTTCTTTAAACGCTTAATAACATTCTTTGTCAGTAGCTCTTCACGATTATATAATAGTTTTCACTTGTGGCAACCTATTAAGAGGCTACTTATATACGCCAAATTATACGGTTAAAAACTGCCATATACTTTTGTAACTGGAAAAAGCATTTTAAACTCTAAGGCTAAAAAGAGCTGTGTGTCTATTGTCTCTGCCACAAGAGGGGACATTTCTTTTGCAAGAGGTCTTTGCATTGCAAAAGACAAGTTTCACAGCTGACATTTCTCCTACAAAATAAAGTCCCTTTTTTACTTGAAAAAGCTGATTTGCTACGTTCGAACCACCTCCTTCCTGCCATTTTGGTGGGTTTTAGGCTTCTTTGGCCCATTTCTTTGCTATAATGTACACAGTTGATCCCTACAGCTTAATTTGTAATTGCTTATTGTCTCAAATGGTATAATGGGTTTATTGGGCACCTCTGTCCCGGAACAAGGGCACTCGAGGGGGTCCCCTGAACTGTACACCGTGAGGCAGGGTGCACACACCGCTGGCAGTGGCAGGACGGCAGTAACACGAGACACACACTGTATCACGCACACATCCCACACTCGCACCCAGCACAGCGTTTGGGTCATTCTTTACATCACGGTGTACAGGCTCACAGGAAAAGTACAATTAAACTACCGGGAATTTTGGTCATAACAAACTGTTTCTAAACGGCTCCCAGGGGATTTCTTTTGTTACTTCAGTAACAATGCCAATTTCAAAGGATACCACCGATTTCTGAGAATCCGAAGCCATTTCTTGTTAATAGCCTTTGAGAAACTTCAGCCACTTATATAAACTGACCTCACGGAGTCTCTCCTCGGGGCCTTGAGATACACGGCCACAGAGGCCAAGTTTTCGTGGAAGCCTTCACCAAGTGACACCAGGTTATTAACCCGGAGACACACACGTGAACCTTCAGACCTCACCCTTGATTTTCACCAGTAAAACCCTCGGAAGTGTTTGAACAAAGCCAAGTCTGATGTTAGTGAACATTCAGCCAGAGTTCTATCTGTGCTGATGGGCCTGGGGGGAGTGGGAGAAAGTAGAGGTTTGGGTGATCCTGGGGTGCAAAAGAGGCAGCCTTTTGAGCGTTTCGGGGTCCACGGCCTTTCATGCTGAATCGGAGGCCTTTCCGCTCACAGAGCCGCTCCTGAGCTAAGTGGAAATTGCATTCAGCGCGGCAGCAGGTAAGAGCTCCTGGTCAGCGCTCGGGAGGTTTTTTTCCCCCCATTTGTTTTGAAAGCAAGCAAATTCCTAGAATATGACGTCTGGGAACGCTGGTGGGATAGGCCGAATCCAGGAGGCCACATCATACGTACATAAAATGCTTATCAGAAACCCTCATGAATGTTATAGAGATCACTTAAAAATTACATTATTGACAGTAGTGAAAATAATTATTTCACTAGGGCCATGATGACAGAAAACGGCAAGGATTATGGCATATCCATTTTCTTAATCTATATTCTTATTTTCTGTAATGCATATCTTACCAAAAAAAACCCCACCAAGAGTAGAGATGGGGCTTTCCTGTTTGCTAGGAAACAGGTGTTTAAACTGTGTAGATGAGTATTTGTTGAATATCAGTAATTTTCACCACCCTTTCTGCATCTCTCGTCTCCCCAAAATCCCCAACCGATGAGCGCCCGCACTAATATTATGGTATGTCACCAAGACCATGCAGAGAAAAGTTTCTACTGAGGCTTCCTTTCTTTTATAAATAGATCTCCAAGCATGTCAGTTTTGCACCGTCAAAAGCCCTGAAATGATTTCGGGGAAGTCGATATTTTAAAAGCCCATTTAAAAGAACCAGGCTTGACATCGGGAGGAGGATCTTATCAGGAGAAGCTCGGTCTTCACACCGAAGGGGAGAGACTTACGTGAAAGAATGAACTACGGTGCATTTAGAAAAGGAAAATTAAGTGGACTTTAGCATGTTTTTTTTACTGTGATCTCTGTTACCCGGAAACAAGTTCTAAGGGACGTTAAAGTCACTTTAGTTCTTTAAAATGAAAGTCAAAAATGGGGGTAAAAAACAGTCTTTGGGCATGAGAAAAACTGCTGTCTTAAAAAAAAATCCAATATCTAGAATTATATTGAATAAATACCAAAAAATACTCAGTGATTGTTCAGACTAACAGGCCAATTAATATCACTTTTAAAAGGCATTGGATGGCCTGATATAAGACACCAGGACCTCGGCCCCCGTGTCTTGTTGACTTGAGATCGCCGGAGACAACTTAGGGTTTGCACACCTTAAATCAAATAGAAATGAAAAGTTGGTAAGATCACAGCAACGTGCACACACGATAGAAAAGTGACAATGCACACACAGAATTCAATTACATTTTGCAAGAAAAGTGACTGAGACATGTCACAAAGTTGGATGAGGAAGAGAGAATTTCCCAACTACCGTCATAGTTCCTATGTCAGCTGTGATCAGTTTATATTTACCAAAGTAACAGAATAAATAATTAATCCTTAGATGCTACTGTATATTTTTTGCATTTAGAAAATCCTTGCAGATTGCCAACCTAAAAAAAAAAAATCACTGATGCCTTTAAATGGAAATGCCCATTTACTTCCTCATCAGAGATTTATGTCTTCCAGTTTTTTTTCATGTCCCTTAGAGACTGATCAGTGATGCTTCCACCAAAATCCAATATATCATTAAAAGGAAATGCAAATAAAAGAAACAAATACTGTTGAGAAAAGCAGATCTTAGGAGGCTGTTTACTGCTCCTCAGATGGTTGCACAGGCAGTTTTCTTATTTTAGAAACCATAGTAAAGAACCATCTATTAATTAGTTTGTTAATTCTTGAAAGAAACTGCCCACGCGAGTGCCTGCTTGCGGTGTTGGTGAGAGCAGGGTTATTATTCACCCACACAGGACAATATGGATCGTCTGTTCGAGCAGGCTTCTCCTGGAGTCTGCACTGCTGGGCTCTATTTCTTCACGCACCAGGAAGACCTCGACGTGGGCTTTGGGACAGCCATATCTTCACAAAAGGAGCCTTAAACCCTCCACGTTTTCACCACCAGCTGCGGTGTCTTCTGCAGAGTAACGTGTCTGCTGTGCCTTTAAAAGAGCAGCTGCGTCCTCTCCTCTCTAGTGTTTGCACTTTTACCTGTAATCTGATTGTGGGGAGGAAAGGAAAACCTGGGCACCCCTCCCCGGCACCCTGGCACCATGATCGTTTGTTTAGTTAGTAATTCTACCTAGCAGGGACTTTTCCCTTCTCTGGGCTTGCTGTGCTCCATCCACAGAACTGCATCTCCATGGCAATGGAAAAACACGATGCTGGAGAGACAGAGAGGGCCCAGAGCCCATGAAACACTGCCCTCAGCTCCCCGCCTCGTGGGAGGGGCTGGGCTAATTTATATGTCACGTTTAGGGGTGTTGGGATTCAGAGATCAAAGGAGGTCAAAAGGGGGCTGTTGGAACGGGAGATATTTATTGTGTTTAATATAAATACAAATGTGTCCAAGGAGAGAAACTGAAACCTTGGAAGTCCCATGGATTGTGGTGAGTAAACATAAACACCACGTCTGAAAACGGCCAGCATGCTGAAATGAGCTAGCACTTTGAAAAGCTGTCTTATTCTAGACGGGGGTAAATTAAGACAATAACCATCTCAACGCAAAGCGAAAATACAAATCAGTTGAAAACATTGGTTAAGGTTTCTGACTCTGCTTCAGATCCGCTGTGTAGTACCTTCTGGCTGTAAATGCCAGGATGACCCAGATCGCTTGAGAAACTTCTGGTTACACTTCTTAGCAATGTATGTTTTGTTATCAAGAACATTTGTTTCATACTATTAACTATACAGTTAACTTTGTGCCCGTTAAACAACATTAATTTGACAAATTGTGGGCCGGGGGTGTGGGTGCCTGTTAGAGAAAGGGGCTTTGTGCTTGGGGGTCTCCATTAGTGAAACAAGAAATAAGCCCCTAGTTAAACTGATATGATGGGGAATGACTTCTATTCAGTTAACTCAATTATTAGTGCTAATTGGGGGCCAGGTGAAGCATGGATAATTGAAATTCACAGATAATCCAAAAACCTCTATTTAACCAAGAACTTCAAACTTCTTCCCCATTTACCAATTACCGGAGGACCTAACAAATAGAAAACATGGATTAAATTGAATTTCACTTCCCCAAAGATTCCCACTATGATGTCTTTTTATCGATGAATTCAGGACAAAAGCCAAAGATTGACTATATTCCAGAGACTAAATTACAGACGGTCCTCAACAATTAAAAAGGAAAGGATTTTATCCCGAAAGTTTGTTTGTAAATCAGCTATTTGAAACTTGGAACAATGTGATTTATTCACTGCCTGTTGGATTCCAAGGCAGCCCAGAGAGGCCGTCTGGTAACCTAATGACACAGGAAATATATTTAGACTTCTAAGTCCCTTAATCAATCCCTTTTGAATCCTAAACCCTTAGACTCCAACCCCTAAATCTCTCTGAGCCTTAAATCTAAGGGCTTTTTCTAAAATTGAAGTAAAATTCACATAACATAAAATGAACCATAATAAAGGAACAATTCAGTGGCATTTAGAGCGTTCACGGTATTGTACAGCCATTACCTCTATCTACTTTCTAAACATTTGCATTGCTCCCCAAAGAAACACCCTTTAGATCCATTAGCAATCCTTCCTCACTCTCCCATCACCTCAGTCCCTGGAAACCACCAATCTACTTTCAGTCCCTATGGATTTCCTGTGGTGGACATTTTATATAAATGGAGTCATACATGCGGTCTTTTGTATCTAGCTTCTTTCACTAACATCATATATTTAAGGTTCGTTCATGCTGTATCATGTGTCAGTACTTCATTCCTTTCTACTGCCAAATAACATTCCACCGTATGGATGAACCACATTTTATGGATCCATTCACCAGTTGAGGGACAATTGTGTTGCCTCTATCTGCGTCTGTGTGACTAAGGGCACCATTACCCCTCAGATTCCACCCTGATATTCTCTGCTCCGTGAGGAGTTGGGCAGTGGAATGGATGAAGGATGGACTGAAGGGTGGGAAGAGGGGCGCTCCTGTGGCAGAGCACGGGGGGTCTCCTTCAACGTGCCCTGGGCTATGGTACACAGGTATCTGAGGCAGTCAGGGCCTTTCCCATGAGGGGTGATGTCGGCAGGGGACATTTCTCAAGAAGTACCAGCAGTGAGGGATAATTCAAGACAGGAACAACCGTGGTGGAGGAAGGCGCGGGAGAGACAGGAAGAGTCTTCAGAAGAATGGTACCTCCCTCAGATTCAAGGGCTGCTGGGCCCTAGAATGAGAGCAGAACGGGACTGACCCAGCAAGAAGTCTGGCAGGTGTTCTTGGTCTGTTTCCCACTTTTTTGAAAACATAGGTGCCGGAAGAGGTTTCCATGACAGCCACCAAATTCAACACTAAATTCCACCCTGCAGAGAATCTGTCACTGCTAGGGTGGCCTGTGCCCACAGGATCCACACCTCGGCACAAACTCCTCCTGCCTTGAAGCTTCAACCCCTCCGCATCACACCCCACACCCTGATGCCCTCTGCACCTGCATCCTTGTGAGGATGGGAGGGGCCGGCCCACCGCTGGGGAGCATTCCAGAACTCCAGATGCAGGTCCTCCCTTGCTTCCATGGTGCCCATTTGGCATTTTCAATAACTTCTGTTGGTCAGAGTTCCTTACAATGGAACCAGATGAGCTCCATAATTTCTGGTTGTGTAATTTGCTTCATGTCTATGTGTGTCTATGCACGTATATGTTATGTCTCTATACAATAAGTATATGTACATACCGATGGAATGCGTTGTAGTTATCCCTGTCTTATTTATTCCATAAAGTTCATTATTAATTCAATAAATAAAATTCATCCGAAATCCAACTAACACATTAACATTTAGTTTTTCCCATATTCCCTTATCGTTCTCATTATAGAATATTGTTTTGTATTTTGCCTTTCCCACTATTTTAGCACTTTTCTCCGTGTTTCATAATTTAATTTAATTGGCAGCATTTGTGCTTCAAGACTTGAAAGGCGGCTGGTCCTTACCTGACCCGCTTGGTCTGGTCCGGAAAGCCCCTGAAGGTGGCTCCCATAAAAGCGCCCTGGTCTTTCGGTTCCCGGTGGGGTGAGTCAAGCGCTTTGCAGATGCAAGGGGTCCCCAGTTTTGTGAAGACCTGGGAGGGTCGCAGAGGCCAGGCTGGTGGGAGAGCCTGAGGGGCACTCCGGGAGGGAAAGTCACTTCTGAGTCTCCCTCCCCTTCCTGGACGCAGACCTGCCCCTCCTGCGGCAGGGTCGGGGGAGGCCCCAGTGCGAGGACGCCTGTATTTCTCCAAAACCAGATAGAAAAGGGAGACGATGTGGAGAAGAGGGAAGAGTAAGAAATTTGCTTCAATTTTTTAAAAAATTGGTGCATTTCTTTTTAAAAAATTAAAATGTTTTTATTGAGGTGAAATTCACATAACATACAACTAACCCTTTAAGATGTAGAATTCAGTGGCATTTGCTGTATTCACAGTGATGTACACACACCAGCTCTCTAGTTTCAAAACCTTTCCTTGACCCCATAAAAATGCCCTGTACCCACTCTGCCCACCCCCCGGCCCCTGGTGACCTCGAATCTGTTTTGGTCCCTATGATTCACCTGTCCTACAATACAGGGGTCCCCAACCCCTGGGCCACAGACTGGTACCAGTCCGTGGCCTGTTAGGAACCGGGCCGCACGGCAGGAGGGGAGCGGCGGGCGAGCGAAGCTCCATCTCTGTTTACAGCAGCCCCCGTCGCTCGCATCACTGTCAGATCAGCGGCGACATTAGATTCTCAAGGGGGATGAACGCTGCGGGGAACTGCGCACGCGAGGGGTCCTGGCTGCACTCTCTTTATGAGCGTCTAATGCCTGATGATCTGGGGTGGAGCTGAGGTGGGGACGCTGGGACCCACTGGGGAGCGGCTGCAGGTACAGATCCTCATTAGCGGGGAGGTTTGGCTGCCCGGAGACCGTAATAAATCAGTGGCTCGCAGACTCATATCAAAACCCTATCAGTGCGTGGCAAGTGACCGCAAGCTCAGGGCTCCCGCTGATTCTGCATTATGGCGAGTTGTATAATTATTTCATTATATATTACAATGTAATAATAATGGAAGTAGAGTACACAACAAATGTAATGCATTTGAATCATCCTAAAACCAACCCCCACCCCAGTCTGTGGAAAAACTGTCTTCCACGAAAGCAGTCCCTGGTGCCAAAAAGGTTGGGGACCACTGCTACAAGAAGAATCCTGCACCATGTGTCCTTTTGTATCTGGCTTCTTTCACTGATTGTAATTTGTCAAGGTTTGTTTTGGTCTGAATGTTTACATCCCCCTCAGGTGCAGATGTTGAAAACTTAACCCCTAATGGTATTAGGTGGGAGGGCTTTGGGAGGTGATTAGCTCATGAAGGTGGGGCCCCCATGATGGGATTAGTGCCCTTATAAGAAGAGGAACAGACCGGGGTATCTCCATTTTTTGCTCTCTACTGTGTGAGGTCACAAGGAGAAGATGGCCCTCTACAAGCCAGGAGGAGGGCCCTCAACGGATGCTGGATCTGCCAGCACCTTTGTTTTGGACTTCCAACCTCCAGAACTGTGAGAAATAAACGTCTGTTGTTTAAGCCCCCCAGTCTGCATTTTTATGCCCAGTTTATAGGTAAATAAACCGAAATGGCATAAAAACATAGTTACTGAGAGCATGTGTGTGTTTGCTGGTTTTCTTTAAGGAGTGGATCTTCCTCTGAGAGGGGGCTTATGGAGTTGAAAGGGGATCCCAGAGGTCACCTGCTGCCTAAAACCTGGCAAAGGAGGTAAGACAACCACGAGAGAGAAGCCCTCAAGAAAAATCGGGGTTTATGATGCTGGTAGATCCAATGTCCCTGTTTATTGCTTCTTTGTTTTCCCATTAGGGATTAGGGATTATATTCAGTGGTGCTAATGGCAGGATTGAAAGTGGAAAATGACGTTTGTCTCCAAAACGCAAACCTCTGTGACAGTGAAAATAAGGTGGCCTCACATCCGTCCACACCTGACTTGTGGGGCAGGTGGCTGCATCCCCGTGTCCACTGGCTCACGATCAGCCCTTTTCAGAGCCTTCCCTTCTCTCCACCCTATGACCATATGCTATTCATGGCGGAACGTGTTTGTATGACACTCAGTAGCTTGCCAAATCTGTTTCTTCCCATCCCACATGGTAGTGATCCAGATGTGTGATTTTTCATGGCTAACCATTGTGGCTGGAGCCACTAAGATCTTCCACTGGGATGAAGAGTGATGATCTAGTCTTAGTTAATTCGTGGGATACTATTTGATTGAATTCATCTGTAATACTAAAGACTCAGAATATCTCCCAGGACAATACTAATATCTAAATGAACATTTTCAGGCTTTGTCAAGCCACACAAAAGCAACATTAGAATTTCACACAAAGCACCCCAAAGGAAGGTTTCTCCAGCGATGACTGTGGCGTCACCTTGGCCATGGATTTTGATTTGACTGCTGGTCACATATGAAGAGTCCTTGCTGAAATGCAATCAGTGTGGCATTCTAGCTGGCACTGTAGATGGACCTTCTAGAATGGTTACTCTATAACGTTCAACGACAGTACACAGAGTCCAAGTTCAAGGACTCGGGGATCTTTACTGAGTCAACCAACGCTTCCAGGGGCAGGGACGCATAGTAAATAAGAAGATTGTCCCTCTCGCACAGAGCCGGCCACCAGGAGGGGAGACAGACATCAGGACACAGACACTGGTCACGAGGAAGGGTTCCTCTCCGCCCCCCTCTCTCCTCTTCTGCCCCGAGACACTGTCCTCACCCCGTGAGTTCTCTTCCCTAGCCAATACAGAGTCAGAATTCACAACCGGCCAAGTTTCTGAGCGCTTCTTCTGTGCCATCCACGGCGTTATTTAGATTTATATACACATATGTCATGACATTTCATTTAACCCTCAGATGTACTAAGTAGGGTTATTTTAAACCTTCGGTCAACCAGCGAAAATTTGAAATATTATCTGTTTAGTTTCTCTTCTCCAGCCCTCGCCTGCCAATAATGAAATATGTTTATATTCACTTTGCCTCTTGCCTCTGGGTGAACTTCTGTGCAACTTCAAGAAATAGCCATTTTGGGGTTGTCTTTATATCACACAAATATCTGAAAACCCCAGATGATTATAATAACGCACAACCTCATATAGGAGCATTTAAAACAAATGTGTTTAAAAATGAACAAATGCATTTGTGTGTCTGAGTGCAGATCAACAGTGCACTAAATAAATAAGTTACTCTTCTGTGGATCGAAATTCAGCCACGATTTCCCCCTTTCATCTCACCTATTTTCTAGGAATTAGAAAACTATACGGCAAATAATGTAGAAGTTGAAAAGAAATAATAGGGAGTCAAGAAAATGGTTCCAAAAATAAATAGATCTGACATGTTCGGTACATTGATAAGAACAGACAGTTTGACTCTTTACCATTTTCTTATCTTTGCACTCTGAACACCGGGACAGCAAAGTCACAGTCTATGCTGGCAGAGGGAAACGCTTTACCTGAAAATCCTGTAAAAAGATAACATCCTCATCTTCAAAAGGACGACGCACACAGACCTAGTGGATTCTGTGAAACTCCTGGCATTTCTGAGTCACGTGATAAGCAGCATAGACGTAAGCAGGTGAAATTTCTCCCAGAATGTGGTTTAAATAATCTTCTTTCGAACGAGTGTCTTTGTTTTCTCTGCGATTGGAGCGAGTGTTACACACACCGGAGAGAGCCACGCAGAAATAACACCTATGGCAAAAAACCAGGATGGAACTCAGGTTCATCAACGGTGGAGCTGTCAAGGTGCTATTTTTATTTGATTTGATACATGGCTGCGCGGCTGCAGAGTGAACTGAGTCAGAATCACATCCCAGTGGGACGCCTTCAGCTTCCCAAAGGCTTTGCCAGCAAATTCCCGAGTCCTCATCCCAGCCCGTTGGCACCCCCCGCCCCAGGATCTGTGGCTCCCCTCTCCTTGCATTGAGCGGAAACCATCCCCTCCAGGTGCAACCCCCCTGCTTCTGCCTCTGCCTCCAAGTTCTCTGGTCCCCAGACGTTTCAGAAGGTCCCTTTGTGTCCCTGTTTCTCCTCACAGCTTCCTTCCTGTTGTGTGTTTCTTAGTTCTTCAGTTGATTTGCCCATAGACTGATCTCTCCTTAACCTGGGGAAATATTCCCTTATGGGCTTGGGGCTGGAAGGGGCAGGTGAGGATGCCGCTGAGGCGGCTGGACCGGTGGTGTTCTCGTTCTTAAGCTGAGCAGTGGGGACGCAGAGGCCATTCTTTATTCTTTTATATTTGTATACCTTTGTGTGTGTGTGTGTGTATATATATTTTTACAGGTAAGAAACATCTCAGGACAATTTTTTAATTTTAAATTTTAATGAACCTAGATTCATTTAGTGTCCTATTTTTTCCCCATGTCCTAGGGAGTTCTTCACTGAACACTTGTCTCTTTTCCTCCTTCAAAGTCTAGTTCAGGATGAAGAGTCAGGAAGGACACCCAGCCCAGGCTACAGAATCCCATGGTTTTGATGTCTGTGTTTGCACACTTAACTCAGTATGGATCCCTGGCGGCCTCGCACGCGCGTTAAGTCGCTGCAGGGCTCGTGGAAACGTGATCACCGCCCCCTCCAGCGGGCAGAGCTGATCCAGCAGATCTGGGGCTGCTTGAGAATCTGTTTTCCATCAAGTTCCGCAGCGGTGCTGACGTTCCTGGTCTGCGTGTCACCCTTGGAGATCCGAGGGTGCAGAGGGTACAGCCGTGCAGGGTGACCGCCAGGTGCCTCTGAGGCCAGAGCAGGTGCAGGTGTGAAGAGAAGGTGATACACCTCTGGACTTGGGAGTTTCTCACAGGACTTAACAGACTTATGACAATACATTTCTTCTGTGTTTGAATTTTTTAGGCTGAGAATACATTGCTTGGGAAATGGTATTTTTAATAATAATTTTTTTCATGAACCCAAATACTACTCTTGCCACGAAGAAGACTAACGATACCATCTGGGCTCGAGCCATGTTCCTTCCCTCCAGCCCTCGGGTCTTAGCAGATGACCATACTACATAGTTCAGAAGTTGTAAATGATGTGCCTACGTGAACTTGGCTTAGTCTTTGAAAATCAAATAAAAATTAGTTTTAAAAGACTGATTAGAATTTTTTACAATAGCAGTAAGCTAATCTGGCACATTTTAAAAAAATAAATTTATTTATTTTATCTATTTATTTTTGGCTGCGTTGTGTCTTCGTTGCTGTGTGCAGGCTTTCTCTAGTTGTGGTAAGCGGGGGCCACTCTTTGTTGTGGTGCGTGGACTTCTCATTGTGGTGGCTTCTCTTGTTGCGGAGCACGGGCTCTAGGCGCGTGGGCTTCAGTAGTTGTGGCGCTTGGGCTCAGTATTTGTGGCTCGCGGGCTCTAGAGCGCAGGCTCAGTAGTTGCAGTGCACGGGCTTAGTCGCTCCGTGGCATGTGGGGTCTTCCCGGACCAGAGCTCGAACCCGTGTCCCCTGCATTGGCAGGCGGATTCTCAACCACTGCGCCACCAGGGAAGCCCCACATTTTTTATTGATATGCATAATCGTTACCAGTTTGTCTGAAAATCAGGCAATAAAGGTAAAGAAAGCAACTAATAGGTGGTTTTTTCTTTTACATAGCCCAAACCATTTTTTTTAGAGTTTTGCTGTCCTTTTGCTACCCTGCCTCTCCAGTGTGTATTACCGTCAGCACCACCGCTCGCAGTATTGCCTTAGTAATGCGCTGTTTAATCCACATCACCCACCAACCCTACAAAATACACACATCACATTCTTCCAACACTCAGAGCTCGAGACTGAGGCCCATCGTGCCTTGCTGGGCTTTCCCAACAAAAGGCCATGTTGATGAAAACGGTGAAGAAGCTGGTTAAGCTGGTGAAGACAGTAATGAGGTCCATCATACTGGCCACTTTTTCAGTGCCAGGCACCGTCCTGGGTCCCTAGGACAGGTCATCTTATTTAGTCTTGTTGATAACCACACACTGTAAGATGGTCACCCCATTTCATAGATGAAGAAACGGTCACCTGGCCGATGTCCAACACTAGAACAGGAAGGGCATAGGATTTGATGCCAAGGATCTCTTTCTCCACAGCGAGAGCAAGAGAACGGTCACCTTTGCCCCTGGCAGTGGCATCCAGCCCTGGGTTGGCCCACACGTTGGCCGGCAGGAGTGGCCATTCTTTGGCCCGTCTGGTTCTTCTGCCCAGCTCCCTGCCCCTCCCTGCCCTCATGGCCACACATCCACGTCTGGCTCAGCATTCAAGGTCCAGTCTGAATGCCCTCTACTTCCTTAAGCCTTTTCCAAGGAGCCTCCTTTCTGCTGGCCACCTCCACACCCAAAACATGCCCAAACCGTTGTAAACGTCACGGCAAAGTTTTTACCACCCACTGTAAACAAATGAACGTTGCGATGCATCAGATAGGTACATGTGATTTAATGCAGAGACAATATTTTAAGTCTTGTATAAACCGATGTCCAGGGTCAGTTTCCCACTCCCAAGGGTCCACAGCGCTTCGTAGATACCTAAGTTTCCCAGGACTCTGCTTCTCTGTCAAGCTGCACTTCATTTCCCCAGAAGGCGTCAAACGCAGGGATCCACGCACGAACAGGTCACCTTGACATTTCCCACCGAGCGCAGCACTGAAGGAACACCAGGATGTAATTTGCTGAATAAATGTTACATTCACCACGCCACTGCAATCAGACAAACTCTTAGAGGTTTTCTACCGAACTCCTTCATGGAGCCTCATCTCCTTTATAATTCTCCTTTGTCCGCAAGTCTCAGTAACTGTTGTCTTTACAGTTGCAGAGATCAATAGTCCCTTTCTACCTTTATCACACCCCTTTGCGGTAAATCAACGTGGGCAACTGGATGCTGGATCCCTAAAGTTGGGGTTTTGCCAAGTTATCATATTTTCTCGGATGGAAATTTACTGCCCCTTTGACAGAATCCATGTTATTGAGACACTTCCCGGAAGCCCTGTGATGGAGAGGGAGGCCTGCCTCCATTCCCAGGGGAATCTTCCTGGAGCAGAAGTGTTGGGGCTTATGCAGTGAGGTCTTCAGGTTGGCCACGAATGCCCAGGAAGGAGCTGCCAGGAGGTGACGCCCGGAGCCAGTGCTCTACCAGCTCTCTGGGCTCCGAGACGACACCAGAGGCCATAAGAAGGACAGCAACCCGTCTGCCATGCGACAGCTCCGTCTGGACGTGGGTCCTTCACGTGTGGACGCGAGGACCTCAAACCCTCCAGCTTGGGTGTGATGAATGGCAGTTGGTATTCACTCGCTGGGCAGCCGGCAGAGGGGCGAGAGCGAGGCCTCTGGAGTCCTGAGGTTTGGGTTTGAATCCAGACACCACCCGGGGGTCGGGGCAGACGCCCTAACTCCCCTGTGCCTCAGTTTCTTCTTTGGAACCCTGGGATGGAGCCATCACCCACTTCTTAAGGGTGATTAAATACAACACATAAGAGCTGCTTCAGACGATGCAGGACTCTGCAATGTGGTCTGATTGTTTAATGGGTAGAGGCTAAGGAAAGGAAAAATCTTCATTCTGTTCATTTTCTTCAGGTATAAAATGAAAAGTGTGAAAAGTCAGAGTGGATCTGTTTTGTGATACATTGTTTTTCTTTTCTCAGTGTTCACTGTAGCTCTCCACAGAATTTTAAAAAATTGCATTATACCTGAAATCACGTCTTAAAGTGAATCCTTTTAAAAGAGATAATGTTAGGTTGACCCACATGAAATTGCCTTTTGTGACATCAAAGATGGTCAAAACTCAGCAGTTCCCTGGGGTGTAGCTGAATATTTTTCTGAAACAACGTTTTTAGTTGGAGGCTGTATTCCTTTAAAAACACTGGCACCAAATCAATGATATGTCCATGATCACCATGATGTCATAAAAGCAAAGCCACAATGATTATTGATGCCTACACTAATTTTAAATAGACAAATTATGCTCCGTGCCGTTGCATTCTGGGGCTGAAAAGTACCTCAGAGCTCGTTAATCTCACATCATTTTTAAGATATGGAAATTGAGTCTCAAAGAGGTTAATCACGCACCAGGACTGGACTTCCTATTTCTTGATTTCCAGCTCAGCCCCGCACCCGAGTCCATAGGCTTCCGTCCCTGATCCAATATGCACGAGAAGCAGCTTATGTGAACAGAGCCCAGTATTGGGTCAGATTTGCATATAACAAGATAAGAAATCTGTTGTAGCATAAATAAGGCCTAAGTGAAAATATTAGCTGTTAAAATATGAAGCATTTTCTGATACCCTTCACACCTAGGACACATCTCCTTTACACTTGACTTCCAGGGACCCGTCTCCACCTGGTCTCTGGGGGATGGCTGCCCGCCCTCCCGCATCTGCCTTCCCTCCCACCCCACCGCCAGGTAAAGAAGGGACAGGGTGATCCGGGCTCTTTGCGAGACACCCCCGATCTACCTCCTACCTTGCTCGACCTCTCAAACGAGCAGGCTGGTGCTGCCGACAGGTAGCAGGGGGACAGATGTAAGCGGGACAGTAGAGGGGCCTGTGATGCCCCGTCCTTGGGAGGAATCGAAATCTGAACAGGACAATCTCATTTCTGCATTTCTGGGTGCACCCAGCCCCCCAGGCAAGGACCCACGTGCAGGGCCGTCCCCTCGGCAGCTGCGGGGGGGCAAACAGTTGGGGGGAAGGTACCTGGCTCGCACGAGGCGGGGCTCCCGCACAGTTGTCTGGCCCTTTGTGTGACGATGCAGCCCATGGCCTTGGTGAATGCACTGTCACCCAGAGTTGGAGAAACCCTCCAAGGCAAATCAAGAGGACACAGGCAGCCAGCCCAGACCTGAGGCTGGAATCACAGAAGCGAAGATGCCACAGGCTCGGGTTCGCTGAGCAGAACTTGGAGGGGAGGCCTGTACGTCCGTGCTGAGCAGGGAAAACCCCTGTGGTTTGCTGGCTTCCTGAGGCGCCCTGCGATTTCAACCTGGAGAGCACCTGGCATCTTTAACGGTGTACATCTCCGCTCCACCCTTCTGACTGGGGGACTCTTCTGCACAGGTATGCCGTACATTTTTACCTCTGCAGCCTGTCCTCACGACACTGAGACACTCATTACATGTTTGTTGAGTGAATGAACAACCGTGTGTGTTTTCTAACCAGGACTGTTTCATGAATAGGCAGAGGCGTCTGCGACATATACAAACCCAGCGGCTCTTCTGCCACTGATTTGTGAAATTACATTATTAAACACTCAGTTAGTTGGATGAAAGGATTATTCTATGCTGGCAGGCACTTTTGAAATGTAGCCCTGCAGGGGTGGGGTGGGCAACCTCGGAAATCACGACGGCCCTTAGCAGCTGAGAATCAACCGGCTTCTCAGTTCACTTCCCTCCCTCTGTGGCTCTGGAAGCAGGCCTGGCAGGCTGCTGGGTCTGGGCTGGAGGAGGATTTGGAGGCTGAAAGAAACGTAAGGGAAGGACGTCCTGAGAGAAGCAAGCGAGCTTAGAGGGAATGGCGTCTCCAGCAAACTTCTCCCAGCTTTTCCAGGAAGCCTGACCTCGAGCAGGTGAAGGACCCTGACACCCCCCCGCCAAGGCCAAGGGCATTCATCATGTGTGTTCATTTGCTTATCCACTTACTCTCTTCAAAGAAATGGATGAAAGAGGTCAAAAGGTACAAACGTCTAGTTATAAAATAAATAAGTTGTGGGGATGTAATGTACAGCATGGTGACCGTAGTTAAAAACACTGCATCGCCTATTCTAAACTTGTTAAGAAAATAAATCTTACAAGCTCTCATCACAAGAAAAAAATTCTGTAACTATGTATGGTGACAGACGTTAACTAGTTATCGTGATGATCGTTTCACAATATATACAAATACCGTGTTGTATGCCTGAAACTAATATAATGCATGTCGATCATACCTCAGTCACAAATTTTTTAACTGAAAAAAAAAATTAGCCGTCAACTGCTTGGCAGTGCCTGGTGCACAGAACACTCAGCAAACGTTGTAAAGCACTAAAACGTGACAAGCGTGGCTTTGCAAACCGCGCCCCCCCCGCCCCCCGTCAATGGTACCACGTAGGAACACCAGCCTCCTCTCCCGGGTCCCCACTTCCTTGTGGGCCAAATGGGGACAGTAGCTCCACCTCACAGCTTCCACCTGCCCCCAAGAACGAGCTGAAGTTACTACAAGTTTAAATACCTTAAACCGCTTTGGGCCCTGGAGACTCCATGTGTGTGCATGCATGTGCGTGTGTGCGTGTGTATGCGTGATTGTGTGTGTGAGTGTGTCTGTGTGAGTGTGTGTGACTGTGTGTGTGAGTGTGTGCGTGTGTGTGAGTGTGTGTGACTGTGTGTGCGCGTGTGTGCGTGAGCGTGTGTATGCGTGATTGTGTGTGAGTGTGTCTGTGTGAGTGTGTGTGACTGTGTGTGTGCGTGTGTGTGAGTGCGTGAGCGTGTGTGAGTGTGTGTGACTGTGTGTGCGCGCGTGTGTGTGCGTGATTGTGTGTGTGAGTGTGTCTGTGTGAGTGTGTGTGACTGTGTGTGCGTGTGTGTGAGTGTGTGTGCGTGTGTGAGTGTGTGACTGTGTGTGCGCGTGAGCGTGTGTATGCGTGATTGTGTGTGTGAGTGTGTCTGTGTGAGTGTGTGTGACTGTGTGTGTGCGTGTGTGTGAGTGCGTGAGCGTGTGTGACTGTGTGTGCGCGCGTGTGTGCGCGTGATTGTGTGTGCGTGTCTGTGTGTGTGTGACTGTGTGTGAGTGTGTGTGCGTGTGTGAGTGTGTGTGACTGTGTGCGTGATTGTGTGTGTGAGTGTGTCTGTGTGAGTGTGTGTGACTGTGTGTGTGAGTGTGTGCGTGTGTGTGAGTGTGTGTGACTGTGTGTGCGCGTGTGTGCGTGAGCGTGTGTATGCGTGATTGTGTGTGAGTGTGTCTGTGTGAGTGTGTGTGACTGTGTGTGTGCGTGTGTGTGAGTGCGTGAGCGTGTGTGAGTGTGTGTGACTGTGTGTGCGCGCGTGTGTGTGCGTGATTGTGTGTGTGAGTGTGTCTGTGTGAGTGTGTGTGACTGTGTGTGCGTGTGTGTGAGTGTGTGTGCGTGTGTGAGTGTGTGACTGTGTGTGCGCGTGAGCGTGTGTATGCGTGATTGTGTGTGTGAGTGTGTCTGTGTGAGTGTGTGTGACTGTGTGTGTGCGTGTGTGTGAGTGCGTGAGCGTGTGTGACTGTGTGTGCGCGCGTGTGTGCGCGTGATTGTGTGTGCGTGTCTGTGTGTGTGTGACTGTGTGTGAGTGTGTGTGCGTGTGTGAGTGTGTGTGACTGTGTGTGCGCGTGTGTGCGTGAGCGTGTGTATGCGTGATTGTGTGTGTGAGTGTGTCTGTGTGAGTGTGTGTGACTGTGTGTGTGAGTGTGTGCGTGTGTGTGAGTGTGTGTGACTGTGTGTGCGCGTGTGTGCGTGAGCGTGTGTATGCGTGATTGTGTGTGAGTGTGTCTGTGTGAGTGTGTGTGACTGTGTGTGCGCGCGTGTGTGTGCGTGATTGTGTGTGTGAGTGTGTCTGTGTGAGTGTGTGTGACTGTGTGTGCGTGTGTGTGAGTGTGTGTGCGTGTGTGAGTGTGTGACTGTGTGTGCGCGTGAGCGTGTGTATGCGTGATTGTGTGTGTGAGTGTGTCTGTGTGAGTGTGTGTGACTGTGTGTGTGAGTGCGTGAGCGTGTGTGAGTGTGTGTGACTGTGTGTGCGCGTGTGTGTGTGATTGTGTGTGTGAGTGTGTCTGTGTGTGTGTGACTGTGTGTGTGAGTGTGTGTGCGTGTGTGAGTGTGTGTGAGTGTGTGTGCGTGAGCGTGTGTGTGCTAAGAATCGATTACTCAAAAACGTAGGGTTATGATCAGTGTCAAGGCCATGCTTTAGAACAGTTGAGTCTGACTTGCGGAAACCATTTTAAGAAAGAAAGAAATGGTTTTGTGACGACCCCTAAGTTAAAAAGAGACCTGGATCTGGAAGAGAAGGGACCATGTGCCCGTTTTCCTCTGGAGATGCTGTATAAACATCCTCCCCGCAGGTGCAGTCCTAACATATTCCGGAGACCCCAGCCCACGGCAGGCCCCCTGCGCTTTTGTGTCCCCAGCCCCCGTCTGAACACCAGCGCCACTTGAAACCCTGCAGGGTACAGTTAGCCGTCCATCAGCTCAACCCATTTTCCGAGGGTCCAGCCCACGACATCCAGGAGACGGCGCGTCTTCCCAGCGAGTCTGGACCCTGAGCCACGGAGCAAGCAGGGGTTCGCCCTGGACGTGTCCCTGGGAAAGGCCTCAGGTAGGACACGCGGGTCACTCGTCACCGAGTCTGGGCAGAAGGTACAGAATCTCAGGCTCCATTTCCGCTTCGGGACCGGGCGTCTGCGGGGTTGCTAACTTTATTCCGTCTAGCAGCCTGTGTTTTTCCTCAGAAGGGCTGGGAGGTGCTGCGGTCACGGAGGGATGTCCTGCGGCCCCGTGAGGGTCAGAGTGCATTGTGGTTTGTAGTCTGTCCGCCTGCAGGAGGGGACACAGCGCTGTTCAGATGCCTCGTCCTGTAGCCATGAGACCCTCACAGAGGCCCAGGACTCATCCTCACGTCACAACCCCTTTCCCCACGCGCCGGGGGTGCCCCATCACAATATATTGTCACATCCGAGCGGGAAGGACCGGCCACATCTCCCATGAGTCCTAGTCAAGCACCCCAAGGAGGTTGGGAGGGAGGTCAGGGGTCCCTCCTGGAAAAGAACTGTTCGGTGAGAGAACAATTAAATTTCACAAGTGATTGTCTTTGCTGCTTTCTGCTGCCACGTCTCAAACATAAAGACTTCCAAAGAAGCAGACAGCAGGGCCCAGAAAGAGGCACGTTTCCTTTTGTTTCAAAATGTGTCAGGAACCAGGAACTCGGAGACCTGCTTCAGCTGGAAGTGATTCGGGGCCCCTCCTTATCACCGGCTTCTCTTCCAATACTGTGCTCTTCCGGCTGAAAATAACCAAGCAAGCGGGATGTAAATATGCACCTTGCATCCGTCCTGTCATCGTCGTGTTTCACTGGACAGAAACAGGAAGGCTGAAAGACGCATCTCCTTCAGGTGAAGAGGCAGGGACAGCGTGGCCTCGTGTCGAGTTGCTCTGTTTTGTTCATCTTTCTAAATACAGAATCAGTTGTGAATCTGATTCTTGCCCTTTTTTTGGCCTTTTTTTGGTGGCCTTGTTTTATGAGGGTTTCCACGCTGTCCTCCTTGGGCCACCACCTTCTTCTAACAATGGGCAGGAAGAAAGGCTGGGAGGAGAAAGATCTCCTGGAAGTAATTATGAGGCTGCCGCGGAACTCAGGAGATTGGGTCGTAGAGAATTTTATTTTATTCTGTCTCTCTGCCCTTGAGTCTCAAGTATGCCTCGTAAAACTGTGCAATGAATCTTGACATGTACAGATTGGCCAGAATTCTAAACCTCAGAAAACACACCTAAGCAAAATTCTACATGATGTTATCATTAAAAGCATGAGAAGGAAGGGACTTTAAATTATTAAGAATAGTGGTATTGTATTTTTACTGCTTCCATCCGTCCCATGTTGGCTTATGGAGCCTTGTTGCCTTAACTCGGCTCTGTCTGCATTGAGTTTGTTTTATTTTATTTTATTTTACGTTTTAAAAATAAATTTATATATTTATTTTTTGGCTGCATTGGGTCTTTGTTGCTGCACACAGGCTTTCTCTAGTTGTGGCAAGCAGGGGCTACTCTTTGTTGTGGTGCAGGGGCTTCTCACTGCGATGGCTTCTCTTGTTGCAGAGCACAGGCTCTAGGCGTGAGGGCTTCAGTACTTGTGGCACGCGGGGTCAGTAGTTGTGGCTCATGGGCTTAGTTGCTCCGTGGCATGTGGGATCTTCCCGGACCAGGGCTCGAACCTGTGTCCCCTGAATTGGCAGGCGAATTCTTAACCACTGTGCCACCAGGGAAGTCCCGGGTTTGTTTTATTTTATTTTTTTCTCCACCATCTTTTCTTTTAGGCGCTTCCAAGAATGGAGCGTACAGTCTCCTCCAGGAATTCACTGAGACTTAACTGCGCTCAGTGCTAGAACATGTCTTCTTGCTGCTATCCAAACATCTCCTGAGCTGTTTACTCTGCTCTGTGCCAAGCCCTCTTCGGAATGACATTACTCCAAGAGTGAGGCCCCCTCGTTTGCCTGGGAAATCGGCAACGCATTGTCTGGTGCATCTCACCCTCTAAGAGACACTGATAGAAACGGATTTGAACCTTTACCACCCGTATTAATTACACACTTGAGATTTTAATAGCTGGCGAACAAAAATGTCACTAATATGCTGTAATCAGGCAGAGGGAGATAGAGGCGCATAAATTGTAAATTTATGTAAAGCTACATATAGGGAAGAATTACCCAGTGTGTGCGTGCAAAGGGTGAAAATATTCGTTTGCGCTAGCGGGTGCCAGCTGGGAAGCTTGACACTGCCACCAAGCCTCTTGGGGGTGGGTGGTGACCATGAGGACAGTTCCCCGAGGTTTGTTAGAGATGGCAGACTCGCAGGCTGGGAGTTTCTTAGACATTAAATAGTAGCTTTTCTGACGCTTTTACTGTAACGGGCGATTCATCCTTACATTTGAGAAAACTGTGTGTGAGAGCAAACCAAACCGTGTCCATCACGGGTTAAAGGTCCTCATAAAGATGCATGATCTCAGGGCACAAAACGTGTGTCCTTTGCTTTATCCCCAGACCCTCAGATCTCGGCCCCGCCCCGCCCCCCCCGCGAGTGTCTTCCCCTCCCCGCCTGCTTTAGCAGGTGTCCCATTCATTCCGTTCTCCTACAGTGAATGAAATGAACACAGAAAATAGCTTCAGGATTTACTTTATGAAACACACTTGAAGTGGAAGGTATGTGCATATACATAGTATCTGAGAGAGGGTTGAGTTAACTGTATTTTCCTCCTCAGATACACAGCTCCCAGTGGGCTGGGCTGGGTCTCATCCTTGGTTCAGTAATTAATTAATGAATGACCACACTTCCTTATTCCTTAAAAACAATTTCACTTACAGTAGCATCAACAAGAAATACTTAGGGATACATTTAACAACAGAAGTGCAAGACTTGTACACTGAAAACTATGAAACATTGTTGAGAAAAGTTAAAGAAGACCGAATAAATAGAAAGACACCCAGTGTCCATGGATTGGGAGACTTGAGAGTAAAATGAAAATGCTCCCTAAGTTCACCTACAGCTTCAATGCAGTCCCTAGTGTGACTGTATTTGGAGGTGGGGCCTTGAGAGAGGTAACTAAGGTAATTAATGAGGTCAGAAGGGTGGGACCCTGATCTGGTCAGACTTGTGTCCTTATAAGAAGAGGAGAAGGCACTCCACGTGCACGTGCCGAGGACAGGCCACGTGAGGAAGCGGTGAGAAGGTGACGTCTGCAGCAGGGCGACCAGCAGGGGGTCCCTTCAGCTGGCACCTTGGCATTGGGTTTTCAGCCTCCAGAACCTTGAGAAACGAATGCCTGCCGTCCGGGCCCCCCAGCCCATGGGGTCTCTCACGGCCGCCTGAGCAGACTTAACACCCTGCCCCGCTCTGGTTGTTCTCCTGGTGGACGCCCCGGGTCCCCTCGTCCTGTCTGGACTCCAGTTCCCGCCTGCCACCCAGACAGACCGTCTCCCACCCCCAAACCAGGCTGTGTCGGGAGGATGTGGTTCAGAACTTACCCCGCAGGGAGAGGCGGGCAGTGCCGTCCAGAAACAGGACAGGTGTGCTCCAGAGTCCCCAGGCACCTGGACCAGGTAAGGTGTGAGCAGAGGCAGTGAGGCCTCGGGCTGTGCGTGCACACGGAGAGACCAGCAGTGCTTGTGGACTTAAAGGAATCCACTGGCGTCCACTGCTGCCCGGTCATGGTCGGATCCCAGTTTTCTTTGCAGTAAAAGGTTGGTTATGGGTAAGCGAGGAGTCCACTCGGGGATGACGGGAAGGACAGGACACCTCAGAGGCCATGCTGCCCGCTGGAAGGGACCTGCTTTCCGTGACCTGTGCCCTCACGGTCGGGGCTTCATACCCTAAATCCATCAATTGTATGTTTCCCTTTTAAATGAAAATAATAGTATAAAAATAATTCATCTATGGAGCTAGAGTATCAGATGAGAATTTTCCCCAGAATATTTTCCAAAAATCCTTCGAAAATGTGAATTTACAAATAGACTTTTAGAACGGATAGAACTGAGAAGACTTTGGGTATCGCCTCCTCAAGGTTGAACTTTCTTTAGAGATCGTGGAGTTTCAAGTACGGTCATCTAAGCTCAGATTCCTACTGCCTGATCTTAAGTGAATCATTTGACGTGTCTGAACCTAAGTTTCCTCATTTGCAAAATGAGAAAAATGACTCATATCTGCTGTGTACAACTGGGAAGAATTCTTACAACAATCAGTGTGGAAACACATGGCAGGACGCTCTGTAAACTGCGTCATGTGGGAAAGCAGTGTCCCAAAGCAGTAGTGACCCACTCTGGGCGGGTAGCCCTTTCATTCATGTGGTCACCGGCCGTGCAATATTCAGGAAGGATAAAATGAGAAGGTATTCTTGTCTGTGGTCCTTAATTCCTGCCCAAAGGTGAAAACAATACTGGCAGATTATTTCATGAGTAATGAAAAAGCAATTTGTCATTAATATGTAGTTCCTTAATGTTTTAAAGAAGACGGTCTTGGTCATAGTTGAAATGAAAGAGGCTTGGTTAGAATTCCATCCGAGCCGCTTCCTAGCTCTGTTATCTTGGGCAAATTACTTAGCCCTTCTGAGCCTCCATTTCTGCATCTGTAAAATGGACACCATCTTTCCTATTATTTGTCAGGGTTCCTGTGGAGAATGGATCAGATCACTTACGTGCAGCCTCCTAACAAGATCCGCCAGGCGTCTGACGCCCAGCTGGTGCCTGGTCTGCGATCTTGATATCTTCTGCTACTCGGAGTTGCACCTGTGCACGGGCTTCTCATCTTGCTCTCAAACCTTAATGTTAGGTGTCAGGAAGGCGTCAGACTTTCCAGAGCTGGAATGTTGCCTTCTAAATTTTCAAAAGCTTTGGCAGCACTAGGAAGCCGAAGATAGGCTTTAGCTTGAATGATAGGTCAATTTCACTAAAATTGAAGGCTTGAAAAAACAACTTGCTGATTCATCATGTTTGCAGAATATGCACTTTTAGTGTTTTTGTGCCCAAGAAGGTTTATTTAATATTTTATCATTTGATTAAAGAAATCGTTCCTATTCAATGTGTGTGTTCCAAATGGTCCCTTTGTCTCCCCGTACTTTCTACAAGATCCCTTTCTTGGGGGAAATTGTTTGTGTGCAGACAGCACTTCTGAGATGGTCTTTCCCTGCAGCGCGACTTGCGGGTATTTATGCGGGGAACTCAAGTTTCAGGTAGTGGGCGGGGAGGCTGCTCAGCCAATCGGAAGGGGGGTCTGCTCAGGTCATTTGCAAGTCGCAGCCCACTTTTCCGCAGTGCCACCAGGCCGGTGAAATATATCCTTGGGGGGATGTCACCGCTCTGGTTAAGATTTCCTTTTACTCCTTGGCTAGAGCAATCCGAAGATAACTATTTCACATGTGCTTGCGGCGTTCAGGTGGGTGGAGCTGTCAGAAGACTGTAAAATCTCGCCCATCTTGCGATTGCACCTGAGGAAGACGAGGAACGACTGCTTCCTCAGCACCGTGGATTTAACTTTGCCCATCAATACCCTGATTTATGAGTTGGTGTTTTCCTTTGTCTCAACGTGACATTAGTACCTGCAAAAAGGCAAACGTGTGAGAGAGAATGCTTGTGAAGCAAAACCCATTTTTGCAAAGGTAGTGATGTTCTAAAATTGGAAGAAGTGCAACTCAGGCAGAGAAAAAAAAGGAAATAAACCCTACAGTGACTGAGCTCTTCTTCGTAGCTTTTCAGAGTAGTAAAGATTTTCTCGATGTGCTATCAGATTGGTTCCATTATTTAAAAATATTTTTCACACAGGAAAAAGTTAATGTTTCCTATTTTCTGTTTTGCAGTGTGACCTAATCATCTGCTTTTCCAGATACTGGCTCTCACTGTGCATTCAGGCTTGTGGTTTAAAATGGATCCTCTATGAGGATTCATTCCCAAGTCCTGAAAAAAGTACCCGGCTGAGCGAGGGACTTGTGTATTGCCCCAGTAACATTACACAGACGTGCGCTGGACTTGGGCACTGCCGAATTCAGAGGGTGATGCTAGCTGTAATAGTAATAGTGAGATGTTGATATTTGTATAAATGAAGCTGTCCAGGGGGGAAAAAATCCTAGAAGAAAACGCTCAAATATAGTTGTAATTTGTGCCAGACCCACCCAAGCAGGCAGCGGAGAGCCGTCCAAGAGGGCTGCCTGGGCTGCTTTCTCTGTGTGCCTTGAAGAACGTGTGTCTATGTGAAGATGCCAGGAAGAAAAACCTGCTGCTCCCTGCAGGTGTGAATGGTCTCTCAACAAGCATGGGGTCTGTGTGCACTCACATGCCTGGGCCCCGCCTCGGGGAGGGCAGGGAGGATGGTGTGTGACATAGAGGGTTTCTAAGTACCAGCAAAGAAGAAACAGGGGAATATTCTCCTTGGGGACTTGAGGAGTGGTGGAGGTGACCACTGGCCTGAGAAATTAGTCAGTGAGGGCTTCAGGGCACAGCTTGGAGCTGACGTGACACAAAATCCCACCCGTGCCAGGACTAAAGAAGGAGAACCTGCCTGAGGCCAAATTTGCTGCAGCCAACAGGGCGGGTGTGTCTCTAATCAGCTGTCTCTCCTGGAGAGGAACCCACGTCCTTTCGCTGTCCCTGGGCCCACTTGGGAGGGACTCTCCTTCCCTTTGGCTTTCCTGCTGGCCCCAGGCCCCAGGATGAGTCCTCTGTCTTCCCGTCCTCTGGCAGGACCCCTCTCCTTGCCTATATGATGTGAGTCCATGTCTCTGCCGTGGCCAGTGGTTGGATGGGTCCTGGGTACCACCAACGGGAGGTGGCTGGGGACAGCGCATGCCCACCCGGGGCGGCGACGCACAGGCTCCCTGCGTGCTGAGGGAGCCCACTTCTGGACGAGCTTCCTGGGGCTGCTGTAACAAAGGGCCTCAGGCTGCGTGGCTCACACGGCAGAGATCCGTCCTCTCACAGCCCTGGAGGCTGGAAGTCCAGATCCAGGTTCCTTCTGACTGTGGCAGGGACTCTGCTCCTGGCCTCTGCCCTGGCTGCTGGTGGCTTCTGGCAATCTGTGGGTTCCTTGGCTTGTAGATGCATCGTTGTGAGCTCTGCCTCTACCTTCACCTGATGGGCTCCCCGTGCGTGTCTGTCTCTGTGTCCAAAGTCACCCTCTCTATAAGGGCACAGACACATCGGGTTAGGTCTGCTTTAATGACCTCATCCTAACTTAATTTCTGCAAAGACCCTAATAATTCCATTCACAGGTATGGGGCAGTGGTGGGGGGCAAAGACTTCAACATCTTCTGGAGGGACCCAATTCGGCCATGAGTCAAATAACAGTCAGGACAATTGCTCTGAGCCTGGCTCTCCAGTAGGGGCTCTGAAACACCGGTCATTTGCCACTTGGGCCGCGAGCAGAACGGGAATGCACCCATTGCTGATCCCTGAACTGCCTCCTGATCCTGGGAGCCCTGCAGGGGTTCACCGTGCACACCTCACACTGTGCATGTATCTGCAGCCTTGTCGTGAGGGTCCGTCTGCCGCAGCAGATGAGAGGTGCTTAGGTGAAAGACGTGCCCACCCCCTGGCCAGGATGCTGGGGGCGGCTCGGTGAAGGAGGGGGCGGGGCTACAGGCTTTAAAAAGGTCAGAGACTTCCAAGAGCCCACACTCTGCCCCAAGAGGGCAGCTCTGGGAGGGCTTGTAAGTTCAAGGACAGAGCCACGCGGTAGCAACAGATGCGCTGAGATGAGGTTCCCCATGTAGGTACATTTCCTGTTAGTTATGGGCTCCAAGCCATGCACTGGGATTGGGAAGATTCAAAGTAGAGCATCTTATATAAAAAGTACACAATAGTAAACGTTTATACAAGCACAGAATAAAATATAGTCTAAAAGTATAGACTTGACACCCGGAGGAAGCATTCTTCTGTCTGGGTCATCTGAGAATAGAGAGATTTCAGTAGTGCTTTCCTGCACGAGGCTGTCTTTTTCAATCAGGGGCGGAGTGGGAGGTATGGAAAGTAGATGTCTGCATCCTAACCACCTTCCGGAACATTCTGTCCAAGGGAGGTGGCACTTTCTCAGCTGGAGAGCAGCGGGGCCCTCCCACACCTCTGCCGGGGCTGCGTCTCTGCTGTGGATTCCGGCTGGTGCCCTTTGTCCCAGGGGCTGCAGGGGAAGTCCAGGGTTGCTCTGGTCTTCAGAAATGACACAGCATTTTAATTTTGGTGGCAAGTTAGTGAATAAGAAAACTGAAGAGAGCTTTAATATCTACACATGAGAAATTCCTGTTTGTTTGTTTTGGCTTCAGAGCTTATTGGAGGAATAGACGATTAACATTTTATAATACGGGGTCTGGACAAAATGAGGCTCATGGGGGGAAAAAAAAGGAGAGGGATTCTGAGTGACACACCTCCTCCCGGGCGCTTTCCTGGCCTGAAAGAACTGGGCCCCGTGTACACCTAGCAGCCATAGATGGGGGGAAGGCGTCATCCCAACACCCATCCACTAAGGAGGAGACTCATGGCCACCACTTAGCGCCCAGGGGTACGTGTTCAGGGTAGCTTTGGCAAAGACAAGGAGGCTGGTGGTTGAGGCAAAGTTGGGGTCTTACACAGGGGTGCAGTCAGCACTCCCCAGACACGCCTCTGTTATATCACAGAAATGTTTCGTGATTCCTCCTTGAAGTAGCAGAGTTTCCTAATACGTGCTCAGGGCCCCTCCACCTGTGACATTCGGGTAAATGTATCTTCTCATCCTTTCCTGTTTCCATCTGATTTCAAAGGCTGCTTTCTAGTCAGAGAAATAAAAGCACTGTCGAATCACATTTTGCCCCTGTGTAACGTAACCCTACATGTTACAAAACAGCTTTGGATTGGGAGTCGGGAACCGGGAGCCCCACGCTGGGCTCTGCGGAGAAGGGCTGTTAGCCCCCTGCCCAAGTCCGTTTAGATTCTCTGAATCTCACTTTTATGCTCTTCAAAGGTGATAGAAATGGCCGATTTTCCTACCACCTGAGGTTATTGTAAAGGTCAAGATAAAAAAAGTGAGGGGTTCCACATATAAGTGATATCATATGGTATTTGTCTTTCTCTGTCTGACTTACTTCACATAGTAGGATCATCTCTAGGTCCATCCATGTTGCTGCAAATGGCATTATTTCATTCTTTTTGACGAAACAAAAACAAACTTGCAGATACTGAGAACAGACTTGTGGTTGCCAAGGGGTAGGCGGGTAGGGGAGGGAAGTATTGGGAGTTTGGGGTTAGCAGATGCAAACTGTTATATAGAGAATGGATAAACAACAAGATCCTGCTGTATAGCACAGGGAACTATATTCAATATCCTGTGATAAACCATAATGGAAAAGAATATAAAAAGGAGTGTATGTACATGTATAACTGAATCACTTCACTGTACAGAAGAAATTAACACAATATTGTAAATCAGATATACTTCAATAAAAATTTTTTAAAGGTAAAATGAAAGTAAGGGGGAAAAGTGCTTTGTAAAGTTTACAAGCCATGTAAAAATAAAGTATTATCTCCTTTTTTATATCGGCTTATACTGAAATTTCTACTTCTACTTTTTAATTGGAGACGTCTCAGAAACCGATCAAATTTTATTTACGTGGCAAATGAAGTTTCATTATGTGCAATCACAGGGGGAGCACCGGCCCTGCTTCTCCTAGGATGTTTACTTACCTGGGCTGGTATTTGCATCCCAGACAATCTGGGGCAAATGCTTTTCTCGTCCTGCCATATAGAGGCCTCCCTGGGAAAGGTTATATATGGACCTGAAGGCCATTAGCGTCAATTAAACTTATTTTGGGTTCACTGAGCCATTAGTTCATCTGCTCTCGTTCCTCCTCCTGAGCAGAGAATCTGAAATGCTTCTGCTTGGGCTCTGAATCTGGCCTTCTCTTACAAAATCGTTATGACGTGGGACAGAGGCTAATCAAAAAAAGCCACTTGTTCACAAAACAAATTGTTTTCCATGAAGCTGCAAGTTTTGTTTACTTTTAGCAAACAAGTACCATATTTTTTTTCTGCATCAAACTATATAGTTTTGTTTTGGGTTTTTTGGGGGAAGTAGTTCGGTCCAGGCAAGTTAACTGTTAATATCTGACCACTGATACTGTCTATATCTACATACAGGTTTGAATAAATCTCTTTGTTGCTGTTTAAAATAACATTTGGTTTTCTCTAGTTTCTCTAAATATTTTGCTTTACAAACTGTTTTTCTTAAGATTGTTCGTGAAAAAATTGTACATGTGCCAATCTTACAAGTATTGAGTGACATGAGCCTCTCTTTTCCAACTGTGAAGATGTATATTGTGTTTTTCTTTTAACTAAACTCAAGCTACTTGGGAAGGAGAAGGATTCTTTGCTTATTTTAACCTAAACGCTCTTATTTAAGAACATCAGACCATATGATATTTGTATTGGTCAGCGTTCTCCAGAGAAACATACAAACAGAGACAGAGACAGATTTAAGAGATAGGCTCACAAGATGGTGTGGGGCTGAAGTCTTTGGAATCTGTGCAGGCTGAAAGGCTGGAGCCCAGTGGAGATTGCAGTCCTGAGTCTGAATTCCACAGGGCAGCAGCCTGCAAACTCAGGAAGGGTTTCTGTGTTGGAGTGTTGAGAATTCACTCTTCGGGAGACCTCCGTCTGGGCTCGTAAGCCCTTCAGCTGATTAGATGAGGCCCAACTATGGGGAGTGATTGGCTTTACCCAGACTACTGATTTCATGTTAATCACACCTAAGAACACACCTTCACGGGAACATCTAGACTGGTGTTTGGCCGAGCAACTGGACGTAACAGCCTCGCCAAGCTGACACACAAAATCAACCACCACAAATTCTAAAATAGCTCTTCAAAAACTTGATCACATAAACCAGACTCTCCACGACTAAAGGTCTGAAGGGCATCTTCATTACAAGACAACTACCTGTTTGTTTGTCCCCAAAGAAAAAAAAAAATAATCACATTGTGCTTGTCTGAGCCAGTAACAATTTGAACTGGCTCTTCATAATGTCATCTTGGAGGACTTGCTGAGGTCACTACTAGCATTACGCGATGAAGCACTGACTGTCATTTTAGAGCCTGGAATAAATGCTTTTATTGTCCTTTTTTTACTTTAATTATGTGCCACACAAGCACCTTGTGCCTGTAGAAGCTTAATGAATAATGAATAGTCCCATCGCTAAGGAAAATGGAGTCTCTCAACCCAGAACTAGTTCACTTCCCCCCAAATGTCAGGCTGTTCTTAGGAAGCTATAAAAATGAAACAAAATACCCTGAAAACCCCAGACTGAAAAAACTCACAAATCTAATCAAAATGTTTTATCTGTAAAAATTGTGTCAAAATATTAAACTGGCCAATTCTAAAATCCAGCCAAACTTTCAAACCAGTTCTGGGAATTTGGACAGTTTCAGCCGTACGTTCTGATCTTGCCAAGGGGTTTATGCTTGGATGGTCGCTGAGTGCTAATGGAACCTAGGGGAATAAGTCCTCCCCCGTTGAGATAGGGTTACACAGATAAGGATCAAAACAGAACCCTATCTGGGAACACTTCGGATTTACTCAAAGAGCCCCCTCTTTGTCTTCAGAGGCGTTCTCACACACAAATCCTTCCCCATCAAGATAAGAAGCTGCCCCTAGAAACCCCCGACTGGTGGGAAGCTGTAGGGTCCTTCACTGGCACAGTGAAGTCTAAGAAGGAGTCTTGGGCTTGAAAACAGAGTCTACGGAAGCAGCAGGCATCACAGTAAGAGTGACCGTCCCCGGGCTCAGCTGCCACGCTGGTTTGAAACTGAGTTGGCCAGGGTAAAGGGACAGTGGGGCTTGGGAGTCTCTGCGGCTTCCCGTCCTAACCCCACTTTATGGACGTTAAGGACCCAGGGCTCCCACCACCTGCTTCCTGCCGGCGCTGACTCCCAGGACACGGGGAAAATCTGAGACAACAAATCACAGAGGAATGTGCATAGAGCCAGCGACAGAATTTGAAATGATTTCCTTATTCTTCTCTAAAAATGATCCCTGTCTCCAAGTTTTATGCAGTTAAATCTTTTAAAATGACCCAAAGGCGTGTGATTGATTGCCTGTGTGAACTCTGTGAAAGCAACAATTGCTTGAAACTGTTACCCGGGAGGTGTGTGTCTTTCCTAAAATCACCGGTTTTGTGAAACATGTGCTTTCTCCCTACTTCGGCCTCTCTACAGCTGTGCACTGAATACAAGAAACAAAGAATCCTCTATGATCTGTCCCTGAATTTCACCACGCTTTTTTTTTTTTCAAATCCTGAAACTAAATTGGTTTCCAACTACCTAATAATCAAAATTTATGTCTTAACATGTGGCTGGCACCATGTTAGGGTGTAGTGTGGAAAGAAGAGGAAAGTACGGGGAAATTATAAAGTACAGTTTTCCTGTCTCGAAGAGTATATAATATTATAGTTTAGATCGGGAGATGGGGGAGGGAAGCCACACACACACACACACACACACACACACGAGACAATTAGGGAACAAAGTAAGAGAACAGTAATTATGTGCTAAACTGCGTGGTACAGATTATTCGTGCTTTAAAGGGTTCGGAGAAAAAAGGGCTCAGTGTGGGCTAAAGCCATTTGAGATGATTTCATCATGGCCTCAGAGCCATTTTTAAATGCAAATAATAAACTGGTAAGAAGTGCTCTCTTGACAGCTCGGCCTCAGAAGGAGCTGTGTTGGGGAGGAAAAGGAATGCTAACAGTTATGCGGAGGGTCACCCCCAACGGGAGCCAAGGAAAGGTCAAACTCTGGTAAAATAAGAAACTTCCTTTAGGTGGGGCTTAGTTTGCAAATTGCAGCAAGGACACAGTGCCCCCAGGATTGGAACCTGCAAGGTGTTTACCGGCGCTCAAGCCCCATTCCGAATCTCTTTCCTTTGCTTGAGGCATATTAATTCCTTTCTAAAGCTATTAAAAGGGGTCTGTTGAGCTTCTTAGGAAGACTCACAACCACCCGTCTTATAAATAGCCGAGCTTCTGGCAAGCTCCATCACGCTCATCCGGTCCTTCTTTTTCCAGCGCTGCCCAGCAAAGCCAGGATCCCGCAAGCAGTCTCCCCGGAACTTACATTTGCTAGAGGAGGAATAGACTAATTCAAACAATTCGGTCCAGGAAAAGTGCTGAAATCGTGAGCAGTAAAACGCAGTGAGAAACCCTCAGGCCCTAACGCCCTGGTTCCGGCCCCCAGGGTAGACCTGCCCAGCCGCCCGAGGCTGTGGTGCAGCTGGGCGCTGGGAGGGGCTTCCAGAACATCCCCCTCCCCTCCAGGGCGCAGGCTTCTATGGGCTGACCCCCAAACTCTAATTGCTCCAGTAGCACATCCTTGATTTCTTCCCCCTCGTTCTTTTTAAGCTTGTCTTTAAATTTAATTTAGAGCAGGTCGCAGTCACGGCCTCCTGGTGGAATCTTCTCGGAGACCTGGCTGACCCACCTGTCTCCACAGGAAGGTCTTTCCCAAGGCCCAGCGGTCCCCACTTCCCTCCAGACGGCAGGGCCTTTCCCAGGGCAGGATGGCTGGGCGACGGGGCATTTGCATTCTAGTGGTCAGGGTGCAGCAAGTCCAGAGCCCCCCAGGGAGCCCCGCACAGCGAGGCTTCCACATCCCGAGGCGGAGGATCTTACTCTCCTGTGGCGGGCTCGTTGAGGGCAAGCCCATCAGATGGCAGGATGGAAGCTCAGAGCACAGGGTCCGGGGTCCGATTCCTGTGGCCTGTTCACGGGGAAGACAGGGCTGCCTGGAGACTTTCTGAAACCAGCGATACACGTGAACTACTCACCCATGACCTAAATACTCATAGTGACATTCTTCTCAACGGCCGAAAGGGGGCGACAACCCAAATGTCCGTCCGCAGACGATGGGTGAACAAAATGTGTTGCGGCCACACAGTGGAATATTATTGGGCTGTAGAAAGGACTAAAGTTTTGAGGCGCGTTACACCATGAATGAGCTTTGTTGAAAGCATTCTAAGTAAAAGGAGCCAGTCACAAAACGCCACTGAATGAGATCATTTCTCTGATATCCGGAATAGAGACGGAAAGCAGATGCGAGGCTCCAGGGGGT
Organism: Phocoena sinus; assembly: GCF_008692025.1. NCBI lineage: Eukaryota > Metazoa > Chordata > Mammalia > Artiodactyla > Phocoenidae > Phocoena > Phocoena sinus. Next base: position 2,583,288 of record NC_045776.1, on the reverse strand, counting down.
GGGGGGAGGTTGCGGGGAGACCGCATAGCGGCCTAGGGTGCTTTTAATGGGGTGACAAAGAAGTTCCAGAAAGAGCGTGACGCCCGCACAGCATCATGAATGGACCAAAGGCCACTGAACTGTTTGCTTTAAAATGGTTAATTTTGTGTTATGCCAGTTTTATCTCAATTTAAAAAATTGAAAAAAACAAGCACATTTGGCAGGCTGTGTGGTGTAGGTTAAGAGCTCAGGAAATGCGAGCTGAAGGTACTCCTGACTTCTGCAGCTCCTTGGGCGTCGCTTCTCTCCACCTTCCCCCATGAAGCATCAAGAACAGAATCACAGGGGAACACGACTGTCAGGCCTATTTTAAAACCACTTCTCTATTAACCTCTCAGCTGCAGCCAGCACCCTCTTACTGCACGGGGCTGCGAGGCGCCGGGATTCCTGCCCCTTTGAGGCGAGCCCAGCTGGTGCTGTTTTGTGCATTGCCCCCTTTCTTCCTTCCGGGCCCCTGTCGTCTCTTTGCCGCTCCCTACCAGCTATTCGGGGGGCCACTGTGCCCGCCTCGGTTCCCCCCGCCCAAGCCCGGCCATGGGACTAGCCTTCTGGACATGGTGACCCTGTTTTCAGTGCCTGGATCTCAGGGATCCCCACTGCTCTACAGAAAGCCCCGAGGCCTCCATGCAGGACCCGCCTCCCTGAGAACCTGGCCTGGCGTTCTTGGGGTTTGCTTTTCACCCTTGACTCAGAACTCAAAGCTGTGAGGAATTTTACAGAGAATTGGTTTCCGATGCCTCATTTCCCAAAGGTGGGAATTGTGTCCCAGAGAAATGTTACCAGGTCCCAGAGGCCCAGGTAGGGGGCAGCCCTGTGGGTTGGCGTGAGCTCCCCAAGGCCCTGCAGCCGGCACATTTGGTGCTGACTGGGCCAGTTTCCTGAAGCTCCCCACTCCGGGCTTGTTTGCCATCAACTTCAGAACTCCACCTGGATGAGGTCTGGGGTCCCAGCTGCGAGGGCTGTTTCCTACCAGAGCTATGACTGTTCATCCATCAACCTCATCTCTAAATCAATCAAAGCTCTGTACAGAGAGACCAACCACCAGAGCAATTCATTCTGAGAGGAGAAACCTGCCCCCGCTCTCCGCCAGGCCACCAAATGCAAGGAGCACACCTTCTGGTACCTACAGCCTTTTCCAAGCCCCCTTAGACCACACCCTCCTAAGGGCCCATGTCCTCTCTGATGACCAAAGCCACCGTGGTGAATCCTTTCTGTCCCCCAAATTCCACGGGTGGTCTGGAATTTATTCGTAATTGTAGTTTGATTCGCCTACCGTGTTCTGCAAAGTGCCTTGGACTGAGAGCTGGTAGAATTTAAAGAGCCTGCTTTCAGCCTTGCTACCAGGTCCTGTACCAGGACGGCCACCGTCTTTATCCAGCTCTTCCATGTGTGCTCATTTCTTTGTCTGTAAGTAGGAACAGCCCACTTGTTCTCCGAGCTATCTTGAGGATTAACTTAATGAAACCTGCAAGGAGGGTGGACAGACTGTAGGAAGACGGGCATCATTAGGATTTTCTCACAGAGGTTTGCCTTTTCGCCTGCAAAACCATTAGGTAAACAGGAAATGAGCTGCAAGACAAAGCAGTTCCGGCATCTCACAGAGGCAGCCCTGGGGGCTCAGAGGGTGGCGTCTGGGCCCTGGTTGGTGTTAATTCCCAGACAAGATAAGAACAAACCACCCTCAAGTCCCCAGTGCAGGAGACCTGCGCATCCAGAGAGAGAGAGAGCTTTCTGCCGCCAGGTGAGGGCCAAGGGATGCAAGAAGTCCTGGCAGCTGGAGACCCGTGGGCCAGGAATACTGCGCTTTGTCCCACACGGATATCACCAACACAGCCAAAGACTGTGTTTACCTCCCGTATGACTCTGTGGCCCCTGGATCATTCCGGACTGTTGCCAAATGAAAATGCTTGGGAGCTCTGTCCCCTGATTTAATGGTCCAGATTGCCATAAAACTGTTTGCCCTTATTGTCAGACTATTTGCTCTCTGCTCCAGGAAGGGAGCATTTTTTCCCCCCATCGAGATGGTGAAACACACAGAAAGGAAAGATGCAGCCTGTTTGGGAGCAGAATGGAGAAACGGTGCAGCTTCAGCTCTGGGGACACGGGGGACTGACTGATGGTGGAAGCCCACTTGCTCATTTCTACCGAGACTTGCCTTTTAAAGGAAATGGAGACCCATTTCCTCTTCTCGGCCACCACAAATCATTCTCCTGTCATCTTCTCCCTTCCATACTTTTCCAGAGTCCGGGCTCTTGTGCAAATGTTTTCTGGTTTAAAGAAGATACTTTCTTTGAAAAAGAGGTCGTCTTGCTTCTTAAATGAAATCTTATCAGCTCAGATCTCCCACCTGGATCTTATCTTTTAGCAATTTTCTTCTTCTTTTAGTTAAGGAATCTCAATATGCAGTTATTGGAGCAGGTGTTTTTATGGGATGCATTTGAGGAAGAAAATAATTAACATTGTTTTGTCCTTTCATATTTTTAATAAAACTGGGAAATACCTAACATAGTATTTGCTACGTGCCAGAAACTCTTTTGTGTTTATATGATTATATTAGCATGTTTGATCCTTGCAGCTGATAAGTGGGAACACTGAGGCACAGAGAGTTTGTGGGATTTGGCCATGGTCCCAAGTCTACAGCCGGAATAAGAACTGGGCCGCCCACTCCCACATCCCTACGCTGTTTTATGGGAAGCTTGGAAAATGAACAGGAAGCAGACAGTCTATAATCCCAAGAGATCATGTCACTTTCACACTTGCCTTGTTTACAGGATTAAAATTATAACACACATTCACCTTTGTGTCCTGAATCCTCTGTTTTAGCATGTAGTTTACATGCTTGACAAGAGCTGCATGGTCGTCTCGCAAGCAACCCAGGTCATTTATAGAGCGATTCCCCATTTATAGAGCGATTGGTTATTGAGGTTGCTTTCACTTTTTCACTAATAGAAATAACGCTTCAATGAACAGCTTTGCGGTATGTATTTTCCTATCATTTCTATAGGATAAATGGGAAAATTCCTGAAAGCCATACAAAATGAAAAAATTATCAAAGATCTACCTAGTAGTTTTAAAGGAAAATTCTATTATATAAACCCATGGAACAGGGATTTCCTCGGTTATCTAAATAATCTCAGAGCAGGACAATTCATTACAAGTACATACTGTATAGAGACATTTCCAACAGAGATTAAAATGAACAAACAAAAACAGAGAGAACACTTCAGATCAATATCTCTTATGAAAATTAATGTAAAAATTTTAATTTAAAATATGAACCAAACAAATCTACAATGTATTTTAAAAAACAATATCCCATAACCAAGGCGGTTTCATTCTTGGAAAGCGATAGTAATTCACTACACATATAGCTTGAAGGAAAAAAATGTTATGATCCTTTAGATAGATGTTAAAATAACAGCTAAAAATTTCACAGCCATTCCTGATGAAGACCTTTATTCATTAAAATTAGAAAGAAATTTCTAGAAAGTGATTGAAGATTCAAGAGAGAAACAGACAACAGAGCTTAGTAGTATTATTTTCATCTGTTTTGGAGGTTCAGTTATTATGACAAGAAAAAAATAATGTGAAAATACTGAAAATTAAAAGTTAATATTATCTTTTGGAGTAGATTATATGGCCGTAGACTTAGGAAAGGCCAAAAATTTAGTCAAAGTATAATATTAAGTGTTTGGAAAAGTAGCTAAAGTATATAAAAATTATCTTTTTTACATACATATAAACACAAAATTCTATCGTATTTTTTTATATATAGTGATCCACAAGAGCAGTAAGGACTATATCACAGCTGACATTGAATATAATAAGAAATGTATATGCCATAAACTAAATGATTTTACTGGAAAATAAAAGGCTGAAAAAAAATGAAGAGCTATAGCTTGTGCTTACATGAGAAAATTCAATATTTAGAAAAGTCCATTCTCCCCAAATTAACCTTTAACTGCAAGTTCAATTCAAATCTCATTTTTGTGTTGAAAAGTCCTCAGTCAATTTGAAAGTCAGAATGTCCTGCAGCTAAGACAAGTGTGAGAGCAAAAGGTATGCAGGCCTTGGGAAGCCCAGCTCCAGGGGGCCAGCTGTGACAGAGCCGCTCCAACGGACAGAGAGACAGATGATTCAGGGAACAAAATAAGTGGTACAGAAATAAGCCCATGCACATTTTTAGGTTTTATAACTACATGATAAAGATTAGATTTCAAATCAAAGGAGTGAAGCTTGATTAATAAACAGTAAAAGATATTGGATAATCTTTAGGGGAAGAGGAAAAAGTTGGCTTGCTACCTTACAACACTCAAAAGAAATTATATATATATTTTTTATTTTTATTATTTTTATTTTTGGGTGTGTTGGGTCTTTGTTGCTGTACGCAGGCTTTCTCCAGTTGCGGTGGGTGGGGGCTACTCTTCGTTTTGGTGCACGGGCTTCTCGTTGTGGTGGCTTCTCTCGTTGCCGAGCGAGGGCTCTAGGTGTGCGGGCTTCAGTAGTTGTGGCACGCGGGCTCAGTGGTTGTGGCTCGTGGGCTCTTGTGGTGCACGGGTTTAATTGCTCCACAGCATGTGAGATCTTCCTGGACCAGGGATCGAGTCAGTGTGCCCTGCATTGGCAGGCAGATTCTTAACCACTGCACCACCAGGGAAGTCCCAAGAATTTATATTGATAGGTTAATATATATTAGAAAATAAAAATGTAAAGTAGAGGAGAATACCTTAATTTGACGGGTGGAGAAGGTTTTATTGCTGTTGTTTGAAGCAAGACCAAGAAAATATAAAGGAAAAAATAATTAATTTGGCCAAAGATATCATAAAGAACAAATGGGAAAAATGCGTAATTTATCCAGATGAAGTATTAATCTCTCTAATACATAAAGGTCAAAAGATTAAGAAGAGAAAGGCAACTTGAGAGAGATGCAAAATACACCAACAACCAGTCCCGAGAAATAGACACTCAAATCACCAATGAGGTTTAAGGGACAATGAAAGAAATACAAAGTAAGAGAACCGGATATTAATTTTCACATATCAGACTGGGAAAGACTAAAATAATAATATGACTTTTTGATGAACATGTATGTGAATAAGTAGGCACATCCTGTTATGTGACACTCTACTTTTGGGAGGAAAACTAACAATATCTATCAGGATGTTAAATACGCACACCTTTGATTTGGCAATTCCACTTTCAGGAACTCAACACATGACAAGAGTCTTATTTTCATTACATGTACGTCTAATAACATCTCTTGCAGAATTTTTTTAACAGTACAATTTTTGAAAAAAATCTAAGTTTCCATCAGAAGGAAGTTAGATAAATAAACTGTACTACTGTCATAGAGTGAAATCTTATGCGGTGTTGCAAATAAAAGCGAGGTGGCTGTACACTGTCCTGACACACACGAGTGTCCATAACAGATTTTTAAGTCACAGAGAGGAATGTGGATGAACCCTTTTCCATTCCAATGAGATACTACGTGTGTAAGTAGCACACATACCTCTATATACTATTATACACACGCACGTGTTGCACTATTAGACATACAAACGTATATACACACTTAAACACGCAAAGAGCTGTTTCCAAACGGGAGGACATACAAAAAACTTGTAACTGTGAACCTATGGGAATTAGAGAAAGCTTCCCTTTCATTTTCTACTCTTTTTACTTTTGCATTGTTTGAAATATTTACAGGTATTCAATAGATGTACCTCTTATGATGTGCAAATATATATAATGTGCAAACTGTGCAAATATTTAAAAGTTAAGATGAAAAGGCCCAAGGAACTGAACCTTTTTTATGGCATGGGCACATGGGGCCAAATTGCTTCCAAACGTGTGGGACCAGTTGGCTGAAGCAGAGTTCCACACCGATCACAGCCCCTCCTCCTCGCATGAGGCTCACCTCCAGGGCTGGAGTTCTCAGGACACGGCAGGGTAATAGCTCGGTGTGCAGAGTGAGCCTCTCAATCCGTGATTTACCCTGAATTCTTTCTCCTCTTTGCCTGCTGAAACTCGTGTTGACCTACAGCAAGTGCATGGGAAGAAAACCCAACACCACAAACCCCAATAGCAACAATTCTACCGGATGAGCTTTGCTCTTCACCTGGGCCACTCTTAGTAAGTTTAGTGACAGCGTTGAGACCAGTCACTAGCGTCAATCCAGGGAAGTGTGCAAGTTCTAGGGGTTCCGAATCCACAGAATTCCCTGCAAGAGGACCCATGGAGTCCTCATCCTCTCCATCCATCCACCCTGTCACGCCTTCTCCACACCTGCACCCCCGTGCACTGGTTCCTCCTTCATTCCTTTCTCACGGCTCTTCCAACACAACGTAGTTTACTTGATCTCTACAGCTACTGAGCATCGTCTACGTCCTCCTATTAGGATGTAAAACCCACAAGATCGAGGATGTTTGTCTGTTTTGTTCACAGATGTAATCCAAGCGGCCAGATCAACGTATGGCACATAGTAGGTCCTTGGTAACTATCTAATGGATGAATGCACAGCTACTTTTCTCCCCACGGTAAAATGATTGATGGCCAACAGTCTTTCCAAATGGCCACCCTTAACTCAAGAGTCAACGTGAAACTTTTAATGGATAGCAGGTCTTGAGCATAAGATATCGAGTTGAAAAGATTAGCATCTTTCTTTGCTCACAGCTCAGATTCCTGGGATCTCAAGATTGGGAGCCCATGTAACCCAAACATAGATCAAAGCCTTTCCTGTGCTCTGCAGCCCCGCCGAGTACTCCCTGGCCTGGACTTAATCAAGTCCAGTGACAGAACTCTCCAGGCCACTGGAAACAAGCTTCAACTTAAAAGTCTTTCTTTTTAAAAATTTGAACATACGTTAATCTGAAACCAACCTCACCGTGACTTCCAACCATATCCTCACCCTTCTTCCCCAGCCCTCAGGCCAGAGCTTGTATAATAAGTCAAATTTCCTTCCCATGTGGAGGGATGACCTCGAATTTGCCATCGCGATGCCCCTCAGACCTTTCCCCTTCTAGGCTGATCACCTTCGGTCCTTCAGGTCGCGTGCTGTGCTCGTCACCTTTTCCAGATCTTCCTCCATCTTCGTCTCTGACGTCTGGGAACGGTCCAGCTTGCTGACGCCCAGGTCCCAACCCAAGGTGAGAGCTCTCAGATGCGCCCCCTTCTGTAAACGCAGTCACAGGTGACACCCCTTTTTAGTTTTGTCTGTAATTTGTCACTGATTTCATGACACTCTTCACTCATTCTCAATGTGAAAATAACCGTTTTCACAATAGCCCGGGCATGAGCGCTGGCTTGGAAAGGCTTCTTTTTCTCACCTTTGAGGCCAGAGGGAGTCTTGGTGTGGAGGAGACTGACTGACGTTCAAAGAGGGAGATGGCACTTGAGCCCTCCCATGAAATGGGTGGGGGCTCCAAGGTTGTGAGCGAAGGGTACGGTGGAGAGCTTGAGCGAGAGAAGCTCAGGCTCTAACCCACGCTGCCCCTTGTGAGGTGAGGGCACCTGGGTCCCACTTCTTCACCTTTAAAGCTGAATTATTCTGATGTGATAATATCATTTAAGGGCTTAATTTATAAGTCCTCCAATTTATTGAACAATGTCTTATTCAATAAATAATGGTTACAATGGTTTCCTTTGATTTAAACAAGTGTCTGAGATAGGCATGTTGATATTCAAAACATTTAACAACCTGTACAGGTAACAACGAACCAGAATAATATGGATATGGACGATGGATGTGGCCATGGACATGGCCAGGTGAATATCCGTCAGCCTTGGAAGTAGGGATTATTGCCATTTTACAAACAGGGAAACAGACTCAGAGAGTTAATTGTACCCGATAAATTTCCATATATCTGAAGTATGAGGACAGTCTGAGCGTTTGGGAGAGATGGAATTTCGTTCACCGTCTGTGCGTTGGGTATCTGTGCTGGCGTACCGTGTTGAAAATTTTCCACTTGCAATGCACCCGTCTTTTAATCTTTGAAAAGGTTCAGTGTGAAGTCCATCTCTTAACAGGCTTTAAGGGGCAGCATCACATTTTCTAAATGTGCACGTGCCTTGTGATCTGCAACATTACATAACAAAAAATATCTGACCCTCCGTATTGTCACCACGGACACACTATTTCAGCAGGGTCAGACGTGGCCGCCGTTTAGGGTGAGCAAGAGAGGAAATAAAGACCATGAGGACAGACGGAAGTGTAATAAACACACGCCTGACACCGTGCTCGTCTCATGGAGAATGACCCAGAGAAGACGCTGAAAATATACTGCGCATCCATGAATGTTTTGAGGGTAAATGTTGAAGCTATAGTTTGAATCATACACACTGGTATTAAACTCATCAGCTTCAGGGGATATGTCTCTGAAATGCACAGAATTTCATAAGCTACCCTGTAATTCTAGTGATTCATATTGAACGTACACCTATGCGTTTTTTAAATTTAAATGTACAAAACGTGCTGAGCCTCTAGGCATTTGTATTGAAATACATTTCTGTTCTCCTGACATGCACGCCCTCGCTATTACTGATGGAAACAGACTATAGGATTTCTGAGTAATTTCCATTCATATTGTATTAAAATGTTCAAGATGCTTTTTCTGTCAAAGAAAGTATCATTTCATAAAATTATTCACTCTTCCTCCATATGGAAATGTCAGACATTGCTAATATAACCCTCAAATTATTGCAGAGTGTCTTTAGGCGAAGAGACGTATTTCCTACGCTGCGGTACAGAATGCCTTGTTCAGTCTGTTCCTGGGTAACCAGTCTTTTTGTTTGTTTCCAGTCCATGCTTATGGGGTGTCATCCCTATGAGAGACTTCTTTTTCCTTTTTCTGTTTCTCTTAGTTACCCTATGGCGTAGAAATAGAAAACATAATAAAAATATAGAAGATGTCTTATTTCCTTTATATTGTAACACTACTTAGGAGTGATTTTCAACTTTGCTATGCATAGAGAGCTTCTGGAAATGCACATTCCTGGACCCTGCTGTACGATTCTAACTGAGAAGGGTAACCCAGGAATCTGCATTTTGACAAATGCCCCAATCTTTTTTTACATACATAGTGTATAGGTCATGCTTTGAGAACTGTTGCTAAGTACATTGAAGAACTCTATATTCAATGTAAATTTCCTTTCCATTTGTAAGCTGCCACTGATCAATCAAGTCTGATAGGTTTCATTCCTCTTCCAACCTGTCCCGGTGCATCCATCCACCCCTCCGTCCACTTCCCTATCCATCCCTCCACCCATCCATCCATCTATCCATCCATACATCCTTTTGTCATCCATCCATCCATCCATATTTTAAACGTTTTTGAAGGGACATCCTGTATCTTGGGATTTGGGATAAAGGAAAGACACAAGCCTTGTCTTGAAGGGGCTCACAGACTTAAAAATAATTCATAATTACCCATCTTGTTTTCTCCTCTGATCTATTACTGAACGCGTGCTCTGAAAGGCCCCCTCACAGCCCAGTGCTTGCACTAATAAACCACAACATCTTACCCCAATCACCTTCTTTGTTTTATCATCTTGGGATAGATAAATCTAGTTTGGTAAGGAATTTGTGCAAAATAGCTTACATAGAGTATCAATTTTAATGTTAAAGTCAAGTATATGCATCTTTTTTTTTGCATGTGGATAAACAAGAATATATCTCTTAATTAGGAAAGATAAAGCCTAAAAAATATTTTAACAAAAATAATAAGCCTGGATCCATTAATACTTTGAAAAGCTTAACTACATGGGAAGTCATTTGTGTCTAACAGAGTTTTAATTCTCTCATTTGCATAACAACTTTTGTCTTCAAAGTAACTTCTTATATATTAAATTGCTATAAGTGAATCTGAAGAGTTAAAATATATTCAGTTATCACATATAATTTCTAAGGAGGTCTAAAATCTACATTTTCCCCCTAAATCAGGAAGTTAAATAAAGTTGACCACAAAAGCAGATTTTAGATGTGATTTTGGAAAAGATTTCTACTTTCTTAAAACGTTGCTTTTTAGCAAGTTCTCCCAAATCACAAAATACGTCAGGAAACTGCTGTCAGAATGCCTCCCCACTAGATCCAACGTGGTACATATGTATATTTTTTCCATTGTTACCATTGTTATGTAGTACTGATGGAGTTCTTGTCAACTGTTTAAAAGATGAAGAAATGGCCTGTTTTGAAAAAACTACAGATAAAATTCGTTACGTTCCTTAAAAAGCTCAACGTCTACCAAGCTATCCTTGTGCGTCCAACCATTTATCCGTCCACCCATCCATCCATCCACCCACCCATCCTTCTACTTCCATCTGTCCATATTTTAAACGTGTTTTACAATTCATAATAGCAAGACAAATGGCCATTAACCATGAAACACCCTCTCCTGGTCTTGGTTAGTGGCGGTGTTGAACTGCCATTTGAAAACCAAAGGTCGATTTCTTTCTCACCCATCAGGTTACATCGCTGCACACACTGGGTGGTGTACAGCCACAGCAAGGCGATACGCGGGTGGGTTTTGCTCTCTAAGCAAATTCTGTGTTTTTTAAAATCCTCGTGCGTACACTCAATGGGAGGAAGGATTGGTCCCATTTTAGCCCTTTCAGTGATGTCCACATACGCAAATAGCAGTCACAGTCACAAGGGGCATCTTTAATATAAACTCGTAGAAAAGGCCTCCGTAAACGCCCGGGAATGGGAAGTGGAGAATTATAATCAGTACAGGCTCTCCTCTATTCAGATGTTCTGTGCACTTTCTTCACTAGTGATGGAGGCTTTGCCAGGATCTATGGAGGATGTCATGGTATCTAGTAGAATATTTCAATTATGTAAGTTTAAACATCTAAGCACTCTTAGCAAACTCTTTTTCTGCTTCTTGTTGGAAGAGAGATGGTGGAAGGAGTGAAAATAGATCTCTGAGATTCTACGCAGATCTCAGAGAGACGCCGGTATCTCATCCCCAGCCCCTCTGGGGGAAACCAAGTGTCCGCACAAGCCCACTTCCCAACCCTGCCATTTTAGGACCCTTCGAAGCAATACTGACCAGGTTCAGACACAACTGGCCTTCATTAAGGGCAGCTGTGGGTCACCTGGATGGCATCCCGCAGAGACAGTAGCACTAGCTGCCCAGGTGATGGGGCAGGTGGTGTCATCCCCCAGGGACTGGGACCAAACCCCTGAAACCTTGAGCATCCCTGCCCCAGGGCCACTGAGCAACACAGCCTCACAGGCCTTAAAACACAGCAGAAAGAGAAGCTCGCTCCACTGGGCAGATCCTGCCTTCTGTTGTTTGTTTCCAGCCGCGGCACTCAAAGGGCGACTTAGGTCTGTTTGTTTAGAGAAATCCATTCATTTTATTCTTGAATTGTTCCGGGCAAAATAAAGTGATCTCTGTTACGTGCATCTAACAAAATACATGATAACCAACCATACCGTTCTGGTTTCCTTCTCTGTTTCTAATTTTAGTTAAGCAAAACAAAATACATTTCTTCGATCTCTGGGTGGCTACTTAAATATTTTTTCTAGGGTGGGAGACACATAAACATAAAAGGTGTCATTTTACCTTCTTAAAGTGTACAGTGACGTTAATTACATTCACAACGGTGTGCAACCATCCACACTACCCTCTTCCAAAACTCTTCCATCACTTCAGAGGACAAATCTGAACGCCATAAATACGTAGTCCTAGACTTAATTAAGCAGATAAAAGAATAAGAAGCAAGCTGTAACGGGTATCAACGTGATACATTTATGACGAACACGAAACTCTTGGGTTTTTGAGCTAAGTGACGAAGCTCACAGCTCAAAGCAAAACCCAGAATTAGAGCTTGGGGTCCATGTTCACCTGGACCCACCGACTTCTGAATTGCCCTATGCTTCTGAGTGTTTTTCTATTCATTTGGTCACATCATCTGGAAGCCTTGGCTATTCCCCTTGTATTTAATTCCAGAGGTTCTTAACTTGCCCAGTGTTTGTTGTTTTGTTTTCTTCTGAAATGACTTTTTCCCCAGAGAATACGATACATTGAATACAGAACGACAGGAGTCAGCGCAGAGTTACAGCCACGGTGGTGCATTAGTTCAAGTCTTAAAACCCACGACTGCTTTTGCCTTTGGAAGGGAGCAGAGCCTGGGGGTGGGGGGCATGCCCTGGTTCGAGTCGGGGTCAATTCCTCTGAGTGCGCCACTTTTGCCAACCTCATACAAGTCCACATTTGCAAGTCCCCTGAAGCCCAGCTGCCACCCACTGAAAACAGGGAAGCTGGAGGGGTGGGTTGACTGTGGCCCTTGAATTTTCCCCCTTCCACATGCCCTCCTGTTGACCTGGGGCTGACGGAGTGGACGGATCTCTGAGAAGGAGTCTGCCATCCTCGGTGGATCTGTATCTATGGTAACAGTAGGACATTATTGTGAATGGGAAAAGAAGGTGTTCAATCTCCCTTTGTAAACTGTCAGTGCATAAGTAATTTCTGGCTTCAAAACATTATTTTTAATGACTACATACTTTTACCATGTAAGCACTTGAGCATCTCTCTTTAGGAGTTGTGTGCTCCCAGGGTGTGTAATGGGAGGTGTTTGGTTTCAGTTACGCACTAGGGAAAAATGCTGTGAGTCAGAGGAAAGAGTAAATTATGCAAGAAAAGCAATGTGTGTGTGTGCGCGCACATGCCCGTGTGTGTGTCGGTGGAGGGGACTCTCACGGAGTTACTGTTGTCGGGATTTGTGTTTTTCTGCGCGGGGACGCGTCTAACGCAGGTATCTGGAGCTCAGGGCCAACGTGCCTGAAGCTGCGCCCTCCGGCTGGTGGCCGGTGCCCCCGCGGCCAGTGTTCTCGCGTCCTCGCCAGTCTCGGGCTGTGCTAACTATCCCAGACAAGGGCACCCGAAACAGAATCCTTTCCTCCATCTAGGATTCGAGAGATTTCCATATTGGTATATGTGGACTAGAGTAGATGATCGTGGGCATTTAATTTGGGTGAAGCAAAGAGAAAAGGAAAGAAGAGGAAGAGAAATGTGAAGATAACGGGAGACCCAGGCAGTGCACCCCCAGGAGCACGGGGAAGGCCCCCTGCGCCCCGGGGTGCTGCACCCCGCCCCAGCTCCCCTCCCAGCCTGACTGCCCAGACAGCTTGACCAAAGCCTTTTCGAAGGAGGCAGCTCTAAACACAAAACAGATTCTTTCACACTTAGATACGTATCCGACAGAGAAGTGGGGAAATGGAGAGGAAGCCATCCAGTCCCACCCCAATATTAACACCGACGCCTGTGATGCGCCCGTCACCTGATCCCAGGTGGGCCTCCTCTGAGCCCAGGGTCATTGCAGTGGGGACGCAGAAGGACGGGCAGCCAGGGTGGGTGCAGGCTGGGGAGACCACATGGTGCAGAAAGGGAACTTGACGGTGGCATTCAGCCGCCAAGGCACCGGGGAGGGGCGTTCTCCATGTTGCTACAACCAATGCTCTTCCTTGACCCTGCTAGCTCCCCACTCGGGAGCTTGCGAAACATTTCAAGTCCTTCTGGGAAAAAGCGACTGCGGTAGGGACCGAAGGATTAGCGTCCGTGAGCAGGGTGGTCGTCAGAGAGAGCGATGAAAAGCCCTAAAGCCCTAACACTCACGAGCGCCTTCTAAGCGCCCAGAAGCCTGCTGGGGGCAACCGGGCAATGACTGTGCAAGGCAGGTGAGACCCTCCTCTTCTGCTGCCCAACGAACCAAGACTCAAGGAGGGCAGGTAGTGACGGAGCCCCGGCTGCATGCTCGGTCTTTCCACTATGGCCTGGTACCCTGGTCTCCACGCGATGAGATTTCGCTCATGGCAAAGAGAGGCAGAGCGGAGTCCAGAGCCTGGAGCCTGGTGCCCGGCCATCCAGGAAGAGCCCACATTCCCTCTCACAGCGGGGCCGTCACAGGCAACCGCATCCACCTGAGCCCGCCTTCTTGTCTGTAAAGGAGAGGGGAAGGCGACCACGGTGCCCCCAGAAAGGCCGTGCCTGGTACCGAGGGTCTCCTCACTACGCTGTAGATGCAGTCATTCCAGAAAATGCACAGCCAGCCGGAGGTGATAGGGCAGAGGTGGGGGGCACAGAACCGGAAGACAGACTTGAGTTCAAGTCTTGACTTGGCCTCTGTTGAGCTGAGATCGGGGCAAGTACCTTGCCAAGCCTCGGTTTCCCGTTTGTGAAAGAGGACACACGTGCCTGGCCATGGGGGGCACCGGGCAGTTCTTGGTGAAGACGACGTGCTGCCCTGCCCCATCCCAGGAGGGCTGTCACGAGGCCTGTGGAAGCAGGAGCTGCCGTGGACGGTGACGTGAGTTCCAGAACAGGAGGTGGTGGGGAGACCCAGGACAGGAAAGAAGCGCGGAGGATGCAGAAAGGGACGAAGCAGGGAAGCGGGAAGAGGAGGGACCACGAGCTCGGAGCTCGGGATTCTGCCTCGGGTCAGAGTGCTGGACCGCATTTCAGGTTCAATGCTGAGCGTGAGTTTCACCCACAGGCTTTTAAAAGATATCATTCCCCATAAATAAAAGGGAGGGCGTTCAGGAGCACAGAAGCAGGGATTATGACCGGGTGCGTGTGCATCTCTGGAGCGCTCTCCTTCCCGAGTCAGATGTGAGGAGTCTCTGTTTGCACAGGAGAGTCTGCACTGCTCCCCAAAGAAAACCACAACCGACCGACACGTGCCTGTTTCTGTCTACAGAGCGCACTGGGGGATCCGATGCCTCTTCCCAATGGATGCCAAAGCAATATCTTTAAGGCCTTTGGAACTTTTATTTTATTATTTTTAAAAATATTTATTGATTGATTTATTTGGCCGAGCTGGGTCTTAGTTGCGGCACGCGGGACATTTGTTGAGGCATGCGGGATCTTTAAGTTGCGGCATGCAGGATCTAGTTCCCTGACCAGGGGTCGAACCTGGGCTCCCTGCATTGGGAGTGCCGAGTCTTAACCGCTGGACCACCAAGGGGAGTCCCCGCAAAAGCAATTTCGAGGGCTTCCATTCCTACAGTCACCTGAACTCTATTTCTTTGTTTTTAATTTAGAAAAAGATGTAACAAACAATTCAGCGTTGCCGAGGCAGCTCACAGTCTTCTGTGTAGGAGCAGAGAGAGCCTGCACAATTTTAGGTTAAAAGAAAAGGTATCATCTCAATTTGCAGCGATAGGCAGAAGCAATCTCAAAGAGGAGAGTCTAGGAAACCAGCAACCCCCTGTGATGAGGTCTAGGGGCCCAAATTTTCCCTTGAAAGTTTCCCCTTGATTTCCCTTGTGTGAAGATAAGGAAGTGAGCTAACCAAAACAATCTGAACTTAATTTGATAGGACTGAAACGTTAGTAGTTATATATTCTGTTTTCTCTTCTGTCTAAAGTGATCTCTACCCTTGAATTTATACAAATGCTCTCAGAAACGCACGAGAAATCAGTTAGTCCTGCTGGGGTCTTCCCGGCTGGAAGAAGAACCAGCAAAAACATTTCGTTTCACTGACATTTTATTTTGTTCCGAGTTCCTTTTTCTCTGTTTCCTCGAGTACATTTTCTGCTAAGATTCTGCAAACAGGCACCAAGATGAGTCAGAACCCATTTACCATTTAAGTGTCTTGAGCCTCGTAGGTTCTGCGATTTCATTCCATGCTGCGTGGCGTTTATAAATGGCACACAGTCTCTCTGTGTGTCAAATACCACTAGGCAGTGGTCGCTGTCTCTCTGGGTTTGTTTAGTGACACGTCAGGCCAGCCTCTGCACGCACCAGGATTACGAATCCAAGCACCTTTATACACTTGGTGTAGGGATGTGGAAACAAGATTGGGATCTGGTGATTCCAGGGAGGGGCTTAATGCTCTAAGGGTTCCCAAACTAGGGGCTCAATGTACGATGTGAAAGGGTAATGAGGGGGAAATGCCTTTAGCCACAGGTCCAGAGTCTTGGTCCAAGGCTTGTGTCGGAGCTGGGCTCGGGGAAGGTACCCACAGACGTGAATGCAGTAGGCCCTCAGGGAAACCCAAGATATTGGCTGGTGGGAGGGACTGAGCCCCAATATGGAGAGCTCGGGCATGGGGGGTTTGCGGCTGTCACCAGGGAGAACCCAGACACCAAAGGTGGACTCAGTCAAGACGGAAAAGGCCAGGGTATGACCAAGGATAACCTGGCTTTCTGATAGCCCGCGTTCCCAAAGACTGGACTGTCACTAGTGGTTTCAGGACCGAACTTGTGAAGGAAGGTGACACAGCCACGAAGATCCGAGGGGCCTGAGGACTGAAACGCATCCTTACTCGCTGTCGCAGCAGTGATGGAGAAAGCGTAGGCTCCGGGCTGTGTTGGCGAATCATTCCTCATCCTGGTGTGGATCTATGCACTCCTTCCTGCTTCCCTGCACTCAGGGCTTAGAAAACCCCTGGCGCAGTCCCTAGGAGGATCGGCAATGTCCAGGAACATACATAAGGATGATCAGTGGTGGGGTCGGTTAAAATCACTGGCTGTGACCCTCGGTAATGAACGGCACGACGGCAGTTGGTGGAGAGAAATCCAGAATCGGTGAAGTGCCCGGCAAACAAAATACACAGTGTGAGCACCTGTGGATGGAAGTGTGTGATGAGGTGGTGGGACGGCCTCCAGAAGGAGTTTCAAAAGTCTGAAGTGTGGGGAGAGGTCCCAGTGGGGATGTGATGGCCACTGCCCCTCCACGGGCAGTCCTTCTAAGTGACCTGCCCACCAAAGCAAGCGTGGACACCAGGAGATAATAATCGAAGATTTTCCCATTCTACTTTAACAATGTTTATTGTAAAATTAGTCCATCTTATTCTGGCATTCGTAGTGGGGATAGCTGTACACCTTTATGAGTGAACTAAAAACTGATGAATTGTGCACTTCAAAATGGTGAACTTTATGGTATATGACCTGTATTTCACCAGAAGAAAGCGAATCATCACGAGGTGGTCGGAAGCAATTTAAAAAGTATTCAGTGGCGTAAAGTTCAAATCGCAATCTCTTGGAACTCCCTGGCAGTACAGCGATTAGGACTGCGCTTCCACTGCAGGGGGCCCAGGTTCGATCCCTGCGTCAGGGAGCTAAGGTCCCTCATGCCACACGGTGAGGTGGAAAAAGAAATCTCTTGATCCCTTCACCGACTTACATATTCCTTGTTCTCACTTCCCAAAGGGAAACCACATTACCGCCTTCCAGAAATTCCTTCTGACCATGAAGTCTAGTCTATATGTGCACATACAGAGGATCAAACTGTAAGTAGTATCCTGCAGCTTGCTTTTCTGATGTAACTCTAGATGTCTCCACATTAATACATGTAAAAATCCCTAATTTTTTAATAGGCACGTAATAGCCTGATGTACTATCATTTATGTAATCAGTCCTCTATAAACAGGCATTTAAGTGCCTCTAACATTTTGCCTTGTACCTACATCTCTGTGCACCTATGAAAGTTTATGTGTGGGATGGATTCCTAGAAGTAAAACTGACAGACAAAGGACACGTGTACTTAAATTTTAATAGCTGCCCCCAAATTGCTTTCCAAAACCTGTTCCTAACATCCAGTGGCCCCAGTGGTGCAGGCAGGACCCATTTCCTCACGCTCTCTGAGTCTAAATCTTTGTCCTTTGGAGAAGCTTCAAGGACCACTTGATGGTGGTGGGGAGGGGAGTGCAGGGGAGAAGAGAAGGGACAGCTGAGGAGGGAAACCAGCAGTTTGCATGGCTTGAGCTAGGGAGGCTCTATTTTTATTTGTGTATAAACTGTGATTCTGATATAAGAGATTTCGATAAAAGCGTTCAGCTTTAAAAAAAGAGATAAAGAGGGCTTCCCTGGTGGCGCAGTGGTTGAGAGTCCGCCTGCCGATGCAGGGGTCACGGGTTCGTGCCCCGGTCCGGGAAGATCCCACGTGCTGCGGAGCGGCTGGGCCCGTGAGCCATGGCCGCTGAGCCTGCGCGTCCAGAGCCTGTGCTCTGCAACGGGAGAGGCCACAGCAGTGAGAGGCCCGCGTACCGCAAAAAAAAAAAAAAGAGATAAAGAAAGGTTTGAAAACTATGAATTAGGTAGTCCTATAAAGCCATGTTCCCTCCGCCTTCCAGAGGCTCATTTCACCTGCTGGGGCCCCCAAATGGCCCTTGACCTACCTTGCCCCTAGGTATCCATGCCCTTGGTAATCCCGCCCACGCTGTGTAACTGATAGCACAATGCAGAAACGACGTCCTGTGATGTGCCTGGTGTGGTATTTGACGACACTGCAGCTTCCGCCTTGACCTCTGTGATCACTAATTCTGGAGGGAGACAGCCGCCAGTTGTGGGGATGAACGAACAGCCCCGTGCCGACTTCACACCACGGGGGGCCAGCTTGCTCCATGTGAGTCGACGGTCCTGGACGTGGCCTTCAGATGACCATGGCCCCAACCAACACCTTGATGCAACCTCTGAAGCAGCTCTGAGCCAGTCCTGAATTCCTGACCCACAGAAGTTGTGTGATACAATAAATGTTTTTCATTGTTTGAAGCCTCTAAGTTTGGGGATATTTTGTTATGCAGCAATAGCTAACTAATGTACCTGGGATTGTGAGGTTTGGTGTCCCAGAGTCTACACTTCTGGTTTTATACCTGGATTTAAACCCCACTTCTGGTCCTGTCCCCTTGGAGGCCCTTGGTATTTCCAGGACACACCACCCCTTCCACAAGGAGGCTGCTTTCAGATGAGTGCCCTGGAGGTGACAGGGGTACTTAAGGATGGACACAGTGACTTGCCCATTGAACACTAAACCCAAATTAAAACTAAACATAGGCTATTCGGTCACTCTGATCTTTGAGACAGCAATTTTTTTTTTTTTTGGCTGCGCTGCGTGGCTTGTGAGATCTTAGTTCCCTGACCAGGGATTGAACCCTCAGCAGTGCAAGCACTGAGTCCTAAGCACTGGACCGCCAGGGAATTCCCTGAGACAGCAATTTTGTACAAGGACGGAAGGATTCAGTTAGAAGCCAGATTCTAGGGGTCTAAGTCAACAGAGCCGAAGCGGCTTGGAAACTGTTCC
The DNA here is from genome assembly GCF_008692025.1 of Phocoena sinus. NCBI lineage: Eukaryota > Metazoa > Chordata > Mammalia > Artiodactyla > Phocoenidae > Phocoena > Phocoena sinus. The sequence goes on along the minus strand of NC_045776.1, from coordinate 2,564,227 downwards.
CTTCAAGATGTTGGTGGTGAAGGGAAAGGGAAGGTCCTTCTTTGTTTGTTTAAGGCTTGGAGACGGTGCTCACTTTGTAGCAGGAAGAGGAAGGAGCGCCTGGGATGAAATTAAAAATGACATCTCTGGAGGATAACTGGTGGAAAGAGGGGTAAAAAAGAGAAGGAATTTTGAGCCAGGTTTTAATCACTTCCCTGAACCAGCAGTCCAAGAACTCTGCCTCCTTTGCCCAGGACTGGAGATTCCAGAAACCTGGAGAAAATCGGGGAGGACTGGTGTCAGTTAGACGGTCAGACGGTAGAGCCCACCTGTGAGGATGGACAGAGACTCAGGGCAGTTGGAAGCGTCAGGGTCCAGGACGCCCTCCCCTGCAGGCTACATGGCTCTGGGACTTGAGCTGAGGGTGAACTAGAAAAAGGGCAGATGGAAGCCCCCAAGACAGGGCAGTGAGTTGTGCTCAGACTGTAGTTGGGGCTCAAGCCATACATGTCGTGGGAGCGAATGTTTGAGTGGGGTCCCCCCAAGTTGGCAATGGAGAGTAAGCATGGAGGAAGGTCAAGGATGGGGCTCTACCGGGTGATGGGGAGAATCTCGTGAGAACCCAGGAGGTGAACCCAGTCCTGCAGGGGTTAGCCGGGCTGGGACCTGGGACCCGGGACCCTTTGCTGCAGTGCTGCAGTGCTTGCACCTGGACAAACTTCTCCTCCAGCGACAAAATACAAAGAAACTATAAGGGACTAAAAGTAACTGTGAGCATGTGCAGCTGGGGCAAATTACGGACAACAAGATACAAAAAGACCAGAAAAGCCCAACTGCCACTTCTGAAGAGCTGGGAGCAAAAGCAGGGCACTGCGCACGCCCCCTGCACTCAACACCACCAAAGGGGTGGGCGAACCCCCTAAGTCACCCCTCCAGCCCGACCCCCTGGACACACCCCTCCCCTCACCCCGTGCAAGGAACCAGCTCCGCCCCACTTGAGTGAGCCGCCAAAGGAATCTGCTCCCTCGTGCTGCAGCAGGGGCCCCGATAAAGCCTTGCCTGAATTTCTTGTCTGGCCTCTGATCAATTTCTATCGATTAAGGAGGCCAAGGACCCTGGTGGGTAACGGGGATGACAGCCGGGGGCAGGGGCAGGCTGAGGCCTGGGGGTGATTTAGCAAGAGTAAGTGGTCTGAGAGGGAAAGCGCAGGGCTGTCGCCCCCAGGAGAGCTCTGCAGTGAGAGCCCAGGGGCCGGAGTGCAGGAGGGAAAGAGAGGCCCAGGGGCTGGGCCACCAATGACTTTCCTTAGTCAAGAGCCAATGCCTTTTGTTCCCCTCTGGAAGGTCCTTGAGTCCCTTCGAGGCCCTGGCTTGTTCACGACAGTGGCGGCTTTGTGCTTCTCTCTGAAATAAAACTTTTATCTTAAAAAAGAAAATGTATCCAATGCAGTCTGTCATAATCACAGTATTCAGATCTTCCCTGGCTCTGGAGGGGAGGGTGAGGGGTGCCTCGGGTTCACTGGGGCACAGGCGAAAAGTACCGAAGAAGTTTGTTCCTAATTCTTTTTTCCCCTCTGGATTTCCGTTGTAACGGATTGAGCTACACCGGAAATTTAATCCCCAAACTTGGCTTTGATTTTTTTTTTTTTTTTTTTTTTCAGCTAACCCTTTCAAAGTTGGGAAAGACCTGGTTATCCGGCCAGGGAAAGAAACGTTTGGATTAGATTCCCCAATGTTTGGGGCAGCGTGACAAAGGGGCCGGGCACTCCTAGCGGCCGCAGCGCAGGGAGCATCGCGGCTGGCACAGGTGTGGCCTGGGTGGGAGAAGATGCTTCCGGGTGTGTCTCCCACTGGCTGGAGGGAAGCCTGACTCACAGGCCCCTCTTTCTCCTCCGAGCACCCGGTGGGAGCTGAGGACTGCACAGCTTCCCCCGAGGTCCTGGTCTCCCTCAGCAGACCCGGTCAAGCCGTTTGGACCCGACTCGCACTGGAGCCGGGCAGCAGCCTCAGCCCTCGCGGGTCGCGGGCTGGGGACGTGTGTGCAGACGGCGGGGAGGGTCTCTGCGCGGCGGCCAGGGTTTGCTCTCGCCTGGTGCGAAGTGCGAGAAGGCCCTGGGCGTCCCGCGACACAGCACTGAAGTGAGTCTGTCAGTGCTCTGGGCTCCAGTGTCGGCAAGGTGGCCTGGGCCACACAGAACTACGGTGTCTCTAAAGACAACTCGACGCCGTCCGCGCTGCGCGTGCCTGCAAATGCCTGGGCCCGGGCGGCGGCCTCACCCCGCTCCCCAGCCTGGGAATGAGGTCACCGCTGGGAGGGGCCGGCGGGGCGGGCAGGGCCGGGGAGGGAGGACCTGCCCGGCCTGCTCGCCGGGTCGGGACGCTGGGGTTTGTGCCCCCGGACACCTAAGGGAGCACGCAGGCCTCGGCGGCCGTGCCCATGCGGACCCGGGGTCCCCTCCTCGCGGCCACCAGTGCAGCCGCGCTGCGCCGGGGGGGAAGCCCGTCGGTGACACGGGGACAGATGCCCGCGACCGCGCAGCCAACGGGAACCATCTTAGGAAAGACACCAGGTCATCCCTCGTCCCCTCCCTGGGGGCGCCGGGCTGCACCGGGTCAGGCCCCCGGGCCGCGGGCGGGCTTGGGCTGCGACTTCGAGGGGGGGAGGGGAGGCCCTGGGAGGGGCCACCAGGCCCCGCCCCCCCCCCCCGGCCGCCCACCTCGGCCCCGGGTGCCGCCCCCATTTCCCGGCTCTGGGCTGTGGGCCTTTGTCTCGGAGGGGCCCGAGGCGCCCCCTGCTGGCAGGTCTGGGCCGCGCCTCCTCGGCCAGCTCCGGATCCGGCTCCGGTTTCTTGGGAGGCCGCGGCCACGCGCACCGAGGTGGTCCCGCCTTCGTCTGTGCAGCCGGGATGCTTCGTGCAAGTGCCCTCAGCCTTGCAGCGCCCGCAGCTCCCCGCGGACCCAGAGGCGGACAGACGGGAGGAGAGGCTGGGTCGGGAGAACCCCGTTTCCTCCCGCTTTTTCAGCAGGGCAGAAAGTCCTGTGTTTGTGCCCACAACGGCTTTAGAAAATGGCCTCATCTAACCTTTCCAAAGATGTTATCCAAGCTGCAAAGTCTTGGCCATTGGAAGACCTTTTAAGTCCCGATACCAAAGAGCTTTAGGCTGGATTAAATGCAAAACGCCAAAATTTCACTTTTAAAAGCAAGCACAAGGGCTAAATGCAACCTGAGCGTGTTTGTAAACCGTGCAAAGCAGGCACTTCTGAGAGCCGCCCCCCCCCCCCCCCAGGCTCATTTTGTGCAAATGTTTGCTCGGAGCATCAGGAACCGAAACTCCTGGGAACTCTTTTTCTGGCCAGCAACGGGAAGGTTTGGGCTCACAGAGGGGATTTTTAAATCTCTGAAGGACTTAAGTCAGTGTGTGTCATGGAAAAGCCGAGTCCCTCCCAGCTCAAGGTGGCCCCGAAGAGGTGGGCCAGGGGCTCCTCCTCTCTGCATCTCGCTGCCACTAGCTAGCACACCTTAGGTGCTCCATAATTAAACAAGGATTCCGCCGAAGAGATCCACTGCAATGCACCTGGCTTTCTAGAAGCAATAAATGGAAGTCTCTTATAGTAAAAAGAAAAAAAAAAAAAAAGTCGTGAGGGAGAGGCAGAGAACACAGCATAATCCAGCGGTTGGAGACCGGCTTCTGAAACTCCAGCAGGAGATGCTTTATCCCTTCCTGGCAGCTCTGCGGTGGCCAGCAAATAAATATTTCCACATGGAAGACAATGGTCCTTCAAAACGTAGCTTGTTCCATTCAAGAGAGATACAGCAAGGTCCGCAGCTTTAATGGCAAAGGGCATTAGCCTTGCCTTTAGGATTCGTGGATGTAAACACTGAATCCCACTCCCACCCCCCTTGATGCTTCAGGGAACAATGGAGGGACCTCCGCGGACAAATTACGCCTGCATTTAATGCTTTGATATCTGGTGAGTTGACAACAGTCATATTAAAAGCCTGGACCTGCCTCGTGTTTAATCCGCCCTTGTTACTCTTCCCTCTCCTCCATTTCTGTTTCTTCCCCAAAGATTAAAAAAAGAATCAATTCGGACTTGTGTTGCTTGTGCCCTGAGTTTGAAACCAGCACATGACCAGGTGGAACGCGAGACGGGTGGGTGGCAGAAGCCCGTCACCGGATATCATCGATTGTGATTTTTTTTTTCCTTAATAAAAATATTCTGATGAAGGGCTGTGAGTTAGGGCTTCATTCTGCCTCTGGCCAGGTTGGAGGCTCTCCAGGGAGCTGGGCAGTACAGGAAACTTCTGCTCTAAGGTTTCAGAAGGACACTTTTCAGCCAAGTTTCCAATCACTGAAATGAAAGTGAATTATGCTGGGCACAGAGGAGTCATGTTTAATTCAAGTGAAATTCATTCACTCATTTGTTCTATAAATATTTATCGAGAGCCTGGTTTGCGGCCCCTCCTGAAAGGCCAGGATTCCTTGGGCCGGGGGCGACCCCGACGTGGCCCAGACGCCGGGCCGCCCTGTGTGCTCAGCCTGGCCCTGCGGTGTCTCCACACAAGCCTGATCCCAGACTTCTAGGGTGGTGTGTTGTTTTTTTTTAAAAATCGGACTCTACCTGCTTGATTAATCTAAAATTCCACACTAAACCTAGATCTATCTAAAATGTGTTAGTGGCATGTAACAGATGGTAAATACTGCGTCTTGCATGGGTGGAGGGACTAGAAAATACGAGCATTGTCTTTCCTTTTTCGGGCCTGCAGTCCCCCAGTTATCAATGTCCCCTGCTCGTTAATGAAGGAGGTTTCCTCCCCTCCCCCCTCTGTGCCCTCATTCCTATAATGTAAACAGCTGCTAATAGCTGCTATTTCTCTTTGTTCAAACAAACAATAGCCTTTATAACTAAGAAGAAAATTAGTATCAGGTGAAAGCCTCATTTCAGGGTGCTTAAAGTGTTGTCTTTTTTCCCCAGAAGAACAAAATCCAGCAGTAATCTTGAGAAGATGAATTCACATTTAAAGTTCGGAAAGTGACAGAACAAAGGTCTGTCTTTAATGATGCATAGACACTCTTGTGATTGAATTTTAAATATTTTTTTTCTTTCCTTCTCTTTAACTTCCTAACTGAAAAGCTGGAGCTTGGGGCAAAAGGGTGGTCAAAGGTCTGGGGAGTCCGCAGCCCCTCCCTGCTTTGGGGCAGACCTGCTCTCTTTGTTAGAGCCCAGGAAAAAAGCCCGGTATTGGGGGGCTGGGTTTCTTCGCCAAATTAGGGGATTACGCTTATTAACGTCTGAGGAGTGCTTGAAAATGAGAGATGAGCTAAAATGCGACCCGAATCCCTGATTCCTTTCCAGCGTAAAAGGAATCTCTTCCTGCTTGAGCTCAAGCGCTTAAAAAAAAAACACCATGTGATTTGAAACTTACAGCTCTAGGAGATGTAGGACGGACTTTGTAAACATTTTATGTTATTCAGTGAAATAGATTCAACTGGGGGCTAGATTTCCGGAGTAATCCACGGACGTGCATGCCGGTGGGTAAACCTGAAACACTGCGTTGTTGCACTTTTATACATTTTGCTCTTTGTGTTTTTAACAATTATTATTCTGGAAGTCTTTGGAACAAGACCAAGGAGCTGATCCTTTGCTTATCAGTGTTTTCAGGGTCTGAAAAACCTTTACACTTTATTGTCACACATTCTCTCCAACGATTTGATGTAACTTTTCTTCAGGTTTGTGGTAGAATTCAGCTTCCTCATTTTGTATTCTAATATACCCATATAAACGTAGTATTAAGAAAGAGTGAAGGTTTTTTTGGCCTCAAAATGGCATTTAAGATCTGGTGTTTGGTGAAGTTAAGCCACTCTGATGGATAAGCAATTATCCTTTATTTCTTTAAGGCACAGAAATTGGGACTAGGTTAGAGCAACTTCATTTTTGTCGTTTTTGTTGTTAGAATTTATTTTTTAAATAAATTTTTATTGGCATATAGTTGCTTTACAGTGTTGTGTTAGTTTCTGCTGTACAGCAAAGTGAATCAGATAAATGTATATATATATCCACTCTTTTTTAGATTCTGTTTCCATATAGGTCATTACAAAGTATTGCAGAATTCCCTGTGCTATACAGTAAGTTCTTATTAGTTATCTATTTTATATATAGTAGTGTGTATCTTTTAATGCCAATCTCCTAATTTATCCCTCCCCCCATCCCCTGGTAACAATAAGTTTGTTTCCTACATCTGTGACTCTGTTTTGTAAATAACTTCATCTGTACCATTTCTTTAGATGCCACATATAAGTAATATCATGTATTTGTCTTTCTCTGTCTGGCTGTCTCACTCAGTAGGACAATCTCTAGGTCCGTCCATGCAACTTCATTGTTTTTTAATGGAAAATATGGGCTACATTAAGGGATGGACTCTCATACCTCGTAAATGCTTTTCTTCATCTAGAGTGAAGAGAAGCCCACATTATTTTGTAAAGCAATTATACCCCAATAAAGATGTTAAAAAATAAAATAAAATAAAATGAGATGGGATGAGAAGAAGAAGAAAAGAAGGAAATCCGTGTGATCCTGGAGGAAAACCCTTTGAATAGAACCAAGGCGGAGATTGGAAGTGAAACCCTGGGGCGCTTTACACAGACTCTGCCGCAGGTTGTTTGTGGGCTGCATCCCTTTGGGGCCGGTCTTACTGTGGGTCTCAGTGTGTGACCCTAAAATATTACCCATGTGGCTCTGTTTTCCACAAGTTTCAGGCTGCATAAGGCCAGGGCCACTGTCTTCCCGATAGGATCCATTAGTATGATTTTCTGGGGGACCAGTGGGCAAAGAACACTGGATGGATTGCAGAACCGGGGGACCTGCAGAGATCCCCCTCCGGGCATGGCGGGGACATCTGGAAAGGGCGAGCCCCTCCTCACGAACCCTGGAGCCAGGCTGCGCTGGAGAGGGTGCCATGTCCCCGTGGCCTCAGGAACTTGGGAATGACGCACAGAAAACATGACGGAGCGGAGTTGGGAGCAAGAAGGAAGTTTCCTCTTGAGCTGGACGTTGGCCCCGCGGCCTCAGGGCCCCTCTCCTGGGGCCACAGGGCAGCAGCGTGGGAGCAGGGCTTGGCCTGCTTTCTGCGGCTACTTGCCGTGCAGGGTGGTGGCTGCCCTGCCAGAAGGGACGGTGTGGTGCTCGGGGGTGGATGCAGTCTCCTGGGTTGCCTGCCTTCTAGGGCAGTGGCTGTGAAAGAAGCGCCAAGCTCCCTGGAGACATGTTAGAAATGCACGTTCTCACCTCCCCACCCCCTCTGCCGACTTACTGAATCTGAAGTTCTGTGGGCGGGGCCCAGCCGTCTCTGCTTTAACAACCCTCCAGATGACCCAGGCACCTGTAGAGAGGCCTGGGCCACGTCCCCAGAAGCTGTGATGAAGTGGTCAAGGGTGCAGCCTGGGCGTTGGGGTTTTGAAAGCTCCCCATGACTCTCCTGCAATCAAGGTCAGCAGACACCCCTCTAGAGCCAGAGGTGTGCCGTCCAATGGAAGCTTCTGCAGCAATGAAAAGCTCCCTGTGTCAGCACTGTCCAATGTGGGAGCTGCCACTGAGCACCTGAATTGGAACCAAGGAGCTGAATTCAAATTGTATTTAATTAATTTAAATCTAAGTAGCTACAGGTGGCTGCCATACTGGACAGCACAGTCCTAAAGCTGCAGAGAAAGGTTGCACCTTCCTTTGAGTTGATTTGAAGATGCGAGGGCGTCACTGAGGGAAATGTTTAAGGAGATGAGAAGAAAGGTATTCGGGAGTATCAGGATTGTTTCTGAATCTACATTTGGTGACAGATAGGTAAAGAGAGTGTGCTGGGCCCTTGCCGTTCGTTTCTCCTTTCTTCCTGCTGGAGCTGGATCACAGGTACCCCTGGTAGCAGCTTCGCCTCCTGAGTTAATGAGCAGAGACTCGCCGGGGATGGTCTTGAAACATCAGAGTCCTGGGTTCTACCCTGGTTGCTTGTATTCAGTGGGTCTGGGTTGGGGGCAGACGTGGGGCCCATACAAAGTTCAAGCCCCTGCCTTAAGAGCTAGAGGAAGAGTCTAATGAGGTCGCTTTACAAAGAAGAAACAAAAGCGATTTAGACTCTGCTTATCCATCTTGGAAAGCTGGAGTTACCCCACTTGAGCGTGATGAACCTTGATTTGGGGATGTCTGTATAACTCGTTCAGGAAATCAACAGACTTTAGAAGCTGTGCTACTTACCTCACTGTGCTAAGCTAGGGGAGAAATCAGTGAACAAGATTCAGCCCTGCCTTTTAACCAACGACGTAAATACACCCCTTGACTATAGCCACAGCACTGACGGTGCAGCTACGCATGGGCGAGGCCTCTGCGAACTCCAGGCAGCGTGTGATTTATCCTCCTTTCGACACTCCACACATGAATGGTCCTCTTTGGTTTGTAGCCACAGCCGTCAACTGTGGGCCCAGCCTTCGCCTCCTAGGTGACAGAAAGCCTTTACCCAAAACCTGTGGCCCCATTACTGAACACCGATTCTTTTGATAATAGATGTTACTACTTATTGAGGGCCTCCTGTGTATTAGGCATTCACACACATTGCGCGTGGGGTGACTGCATCATTTACTGTTCAAATGGAAACACTTTGGGGAGTAAATGGGGACAATATTAAAGTGATGTCAGGGCAACAGGGACTGTCTGAGGCAAACCGGGATGTACTGTCACCTGTGTTACACATCACAACTGCCGAGGGAGTGAGGATTCTGAGGTCGTGAAGCTAGGGAGGGGCCAATACCCTAGTTCAGGTCTGTGTGACTCTGAACTGGATTGGATGGTCTCTCCCCAAATTCACGTCCGTCCGGAACTTCAAAATGTGATCTAATTTGGAAATAGAGTCTTTAAAGATGTCATTGGGTGGGCTTCCCTGGTGGCGCAGTGGTTGAGAGTCCGCCTGCCGATGTGGGGGACATGGGTTCGTGCCCCGGTCCGGGAAGATCCCACATGCCGCTGAGCGGCTGGGCCCGTGAGCCATGGCTGCTGAGCCTGCGCGTCCGGAGCCTGTGCTCTGCAATGGGAGAGGCCACAACAGTGAGAGGCCCGCGTACCGCAAAAACAAACAAACAAAAACAAACAAAAAAGATGTCATTGGGTAAGATGAGGTCATCCTAGATTAGGGTGGGCCCTATACCAATGACCAGTATCCTTATAAGAAGAGAGGAAGAGACGCAGAGACGCAGGGATGATGGAGGCCCACGTGGGGCAGTGGGTCCACAAGCTAAGGGACCCCAAGGATCGCCAGGACGACCACAGGCTCAGAGAAGCCTGGAGCAGTTTCTCCCTCAGGGCAAGACGGAGCCAACTCTGCCCACACCTTGATTTTGGACTTCTGGCCTCCAGGACTGTGAGCGCATAAATTTTGGTGTTTTTAAGCCACCACCCAGTTTGTGGTGTCACCCAGTTTGTGAGCCAGCTCTAGGAAACTGATCCGCATACTAAAGGCCAGTGTCCAGGCCCACGACCGTCTGGTACAATAGTGCCCAGGACTGTGGGTGCTGGAGTCTGGAAACCTGAGTTTACGCCCAACCATTCACTTTTTATGAGAACTTTAGTAAATGACTTACTCTTAAGAAGGTTCACTTTCCTTGTTTGTACCACGGGAACGATAATAATTATACCTGCCTCCTAGGCTATAGGATTGTTATTCTCTTTTTGCTTCAATGCATATTTATTTTATGTGGGTTTTTTTTGTGAAATAAAAGACACAGTCCCTCAGGGAAAAGTGCTTCTTACAGAGAACGGCAGATAAAAAGGCTGGACAAAGCGTAATACTTGCTTTTATGGAACTTACAGACAAGTAAACAATTATCCCCATTTAGATGTAGTGAATATTATTAAAAATATAGTGAAAACCTGTCACCTGATGCAGAATCCCAGCTCCTGATACCAAAGTCGAAAGGAAAAGTGAGCCTGCTCTCCTTTTCCCAGATAGCGAGAGCTCAGACGTGGGAACTGGACTCGGCCAGCTGGACACCCACACCAGGTCTTTGGAACTGGAGGATGCAAAGCAACAGCAAAGGAACAATTGGAGTTTGTTCGCAGGTGCTAAGGTGAAGCCATCACATCATGTCCCGGGCAGCCCGAGCTCCTTTTCTCTGGCTTCCTGTGAGTTTTACAAGTCTTGTTCTTCAACCTCCTGTGAGCCCCTGCTATCATTTTAACACATTCAAGTGTGTCCAAGAAGCTCAGACTTATCTTCAAGTTCATGTGGAAGTGCAAGGGACGAAACTGGCCAAAATCATCCTGCCAACTTAAAACAAAGGTGGAGGACTCACGAATCTTGATGTTAAAACTTAATAGAAAGCTACACTAATCAAGACAGTGATCGAAAGAATGCCCCCGGGAGTTCAGAAATAACGCCATACATCTATGGCCGATTCCTTTTTCAACAAGGAAACTAAGACAATTCAATAAGGAGAGAATAGTCAATTTAACGAATGGTGCTGGGACAACTGGAAAAGGAGTGAATTTGGATTCCTACCTCACACCATATACAAAAATTAACTCAAAATGGATCAAAGAGCTAAAACTATAAAAGATTTAAAAGGAGACATAGGTGTCGACACTCATGGCCTTAGATTAGGCAACACTTTCTGAGATATGACACACCAGGCACAGGCAACCTCCAAAATACAAAAACTAGCCTCTTCTTCAAAATGAAAAACAACCGTGCCTCAAAGGACACTCTCAGAAATTGAAAAAATAAACCCACAGAATGCGGGAAAATATTTGCAGATCATACATCTGATAAGGTTATAGGATACGGACCATATAAAGAAGTGTTACAACTCAATAACGAAAAGACAAAGAACCGAATTAAAATATGACCAAAGGATCTGATAGACATTTTTTCAAAGGAGGTATACAGAGAGCCAGTAAGCGCCTGGAAAGATGCTCGCATCATCAGTGGTTAGGGAAATTGATATCAGAAGCACAATGAGATACCCCTTCACATCCACGAGGACGGCTGGGATTTAAAAAAAACCTCCGAAAAGGGAAGTATCAGCTGAAGGCCTTTAGACCTGGACTGTGGCATCACCCGGCTCTGGCTGACGGTCCACTGTGCAGATTGCGAACCTGCTAGCCTCCACGTTTGTGTGAGCCAATTCCCCAAAACAAATCTCTTTCTGTGTATACACACATCCTATTTGTTCTTTTGTTCTGGAAAACTCTGACTAATACAATCCTCTACAGACAGGACCAGCAAACTCTCAAGATTCCTCAGGAACACATATTTGGGAAACCCTCGTGTATAAGGACCTCAGGCCATTCGAGATGCTGGCTGAAGGCAAAACAAACACGATGGTAGAAAGAGGGTCATAAACCTCAGCTCTGGCCGCTGCAGAAATCATGCCGGAGCCTCTATGGGTATTTCCTTCCTCTCCGTGTCATGTATATATTTACGAATTAATTAATTTCCATTTTTCATTCCTCTCCTCACTGCTGTATACACAGTTTGTTGGTAGCCGGCCATAACTTAGTGCGCAGATTTCAGAACAGCAGGACGGCACACAGTGGGACGCGAGGAGGGAGGAACACGTGCTGAGGATGGCCGCGGAGGGTGACCATCGAGGCTTTGGGCAGTTGCCCGTTGGTGAAGGAGCGAGCGTATCTTCTGTTTGAGATAAAGAGAGCAGCAGTGTGTTACAGGGCACTAGTTTGTTGTTGGAAGTGAACATCCAGGGAGAAGAGTGTGTGTGTGTGCGTGTCTGTGCGTGTGTGTATGTATAAATCCAGCAGAGTCGAAGGAGTCAGTTCAGTGGGCATTTGTCGCTCCTCGTGTCCTGGCAGAATCCCCCAGATGCGCTGTGTTAGCGGGATGCAGTGCGTGGCCGTCCCCACCGAAGCTGGACTGCGAGTAACTCCCGTTCTTAGCCCTGTGGCATCTGAACTCGGCCTTGACCCACTGTGGGAACTGCTGGATGCTCCCAGGCGGGAGCTCGTTGACTCACTGATGGGAAGGTACTTAGAATCCATTCACAGTCACTGTATCGTTGGCCGGACTTTTCACGCGAAGAGAGAGCCGTGCTGCTTCCTGCTCCTTGACCTTCCAGAAATCCGGAGTTCCTGGCAGCCTTCTGAGTCCTGGGTCAGTTCTGTGACCCTCTCTGCATTCACACCCCACCAATGAATTTCTTGTACTTAAAATAGGCAGACGTAGTTGTTCTGGTTGCGGCCAGAGTGCTGACCAGCAGATGGGTTCGCGCTAGAGGCTGTGGGACCCCCCAGAAGGGAAGAACCAGAAGAAGGGGGTCTGATCGTGAGAGAAGGCAGGCTTGCTTCCTGGACGTGACCTGGCTATCCTACTTCCTAGGACACAACCAGAAGAAGTGTACTGTGGGCAAAGATAGGGCCTGAGATGTGTTCCTAGCCTTCTTCTTTTTAAAGATTTGGGGTCACCCTTAACCCCGACCATCTTGGTTTCTTCCTTGTGTAAAGAGCGTGCCCTCTGGTACTGCCGCCCCAGACACCTACTGAAGGCCTTCTCACCTGGACAGTCAAAAGCTGCAAGGTGTTCGTAGGAGGATTAGCACCCAATAGGGTGCTGCCAATAATACTGGAAGATGGAAAGATCATGGTATTAAAAGGTGCTAGTGGAGACGAAAGCCAAGCAGGCATCTGCCGTCGCTTACTGGGCCACACTTAGGTCACGTTCGATTTCGCACATAAGCCTTTGTATTTGTTGTCGAATCTAGCTGGGAATTTTGCCCACTCACCGGGGTATTAAAACACACCATCGCACAAATGGAGACGGTTCTTCCATGGCAGGTGGCTGAGATTGTGGATTATAGATTTAGCACTTAAACCTCCATCTCTTGCCTCCCAAATCAGTGCTCTTTGTGTTAGGACACTTGCCAGACTCCAAGTGGCCCCTCCCTCTCGTAGTAACGTATCAGAGGGGAGAACGCAGGCTGGGGGATGGGGTGGGCCGGCCCCTTATGTGGGAGACGGGGGCTTAGACTGAGCCTCTGGGGACACTCAGTGTTTTAGGACCTAAAATAAGTTTCTTTACCTCCCTCTGACTCAGTTCCAAATCAGAGGGGAAGGGAAATTTTAGGATACTCTCTAATTTGATCTTACTGTATTCCAGAAAAATCATATAAAGGAAGAGAGCCAATAGCGATCATCTACTCTATTTTGTATGATTTTGCCAACACGTTCTGTTGAAAAATATCGAAATCATCATCATCACCATCCCGGCTCACAATTGCTTTTTTTAGACAGAAACTCACATATTTGTGAATTCAGCCACTTAGTTACACTCATTCTTACTGGATTGTAATCATGGGGGCTGGGAGTCATTTCTAATCCCGTTGTACAGAGCAGTAGAGAGCATGTCCTCTGACCCAGGCGAGTTTTTTCTGTGAAGATGGGAGGCCTGGACATCCCTGCTTGGCAGGAGCAAGTGCTGGGACAGCCCCGCCTGGACAAAGGGAAAATAAACGTTTGTAGGTAGAAAAAGAAAGGCGAGTTGATGGCCATTACTATGGTTCGTAAATACAAAAGAAGATATTAAAAAGTATACACAAGATACAAGGAATAATATTACAAACACCCCAGACCAACCACTCAGCTTAAGCGTTAGAACCGGACCAATATTGTTAAAGGTCATAGTTGATATATTCACGCATGTGTGTGTGTGTGTGTGTGTGTGTGTGTGTGTATTTTATGTTCCTTATTCGCTTACTTTTGTGTTCCTTATTCACTTAATTTCCTTTGTAATTTTTGCACATAGCACTATACCCTTAAATCATATGTTGCTTAGGCTTGCATAGTTTTGAAGTCTCCGTAAGTGGTATAATATTGTAGGCCTTCTGCTTTTTCCTGCCTGTTTGTGTGGTATGTTGTCCATGGGTGTTGATGTACGTAGCTCTAAGTCATTCATTTCCACTGTGATACAGAATTCCATTGCCTGAATACACAGTAATTCATCTACCTATAGGAGGATATTATTTTTTCTCTTTTTTTATTTCTCACACTATTATAGTATTAATATTATTTATAATAAATAATTATTATACATTATTATTCCTAAGTTGTAAACATTCTCCGAATATAGGCTCCAATACATAAAAGACTGAACCGTGAATTAGTTAGCTTTCGACATAGTTTCTTTGGAAACCAGAGATTGGCGAGTCAGGGTTATTGACGATCTCCTCCTTCAGCCTCATTACGCCTCCCTTTAAAATCGTCACCTGTTCTTCAAATAATATTTCCTCTCAACTGTGTCACCAACTAGATGTCAAAGCCTCAATGATATCAAATGGTACCTTTTGACATCAAAACATCAATTTATGTCAACTGTAATTTAAACTAAAGCTGAGTTTCCCTTATTAGAATGATAATGTCATTTCTCATAACGTCTTTTCTTTCACTTTCCCTGATTTTAGTTATTAAAACAACACCCGCTTCCTGTGCACATTGTGAGGTGGTAGTGCGATTACTAATGGGGTCTGTTATCAGAGTACCCTGCGAAGATGGTTTCAGAATCCATTGTGATGAACAGAGTGTTCTATAAATGGGTATTGAAAATAATCAAGACATTCATGAATCCAAACAGGCCACAGAAATGCCATAGCAACAGATGAACCATAATTGCGGCATTATGGGCTATTTCCCCAGCTACACTCTCATGGAATCGATGTTCAGGCTGCGTCCTCAGGAGAAGCCGAAGTCAGGTCCAGCTGCCTCTGTCCACGAGGAGGCAGGGGCTCAGCTTCTGGGCCAGGAGGAATGGGGGTGTGCTCCGCCTTGCCATTCTCTCTGCTTACTGCTCACTTACACCCAACGTGTCCTCAGCACCAACCCCACACCCCAAGTCAGTTAATCCAAGTCACTCAATAAGAATTTGCTCTCAAAAAACAAAACTACATGTTGGCCCAAAGTTCTTACCTCAGTGGACATGCGGCCAAGACCAGAGCAGCAGATGGGGCTGTGCGAGGGCAGTAAGGACACCATCCATCTCTCTCCAGGACCAAAGTCAAGAACGCAGGGTACGGGCTGTGGCTCCTTGGGCCTCGGGGAGTCTGTAGAAGCTAAAACAGCTGTTTTTTCAAATGGACACAAGTAGATGTGACCCCAGCCCTGCTTCCCTAAGGCACAGAGGCTAGAAAGGATCCACTGGATCTGACCATGACTCTCAGTCATAATCCCAGGAACACCCAGGAAGGTGCCAACATGAGAAGGAAGGATTGCATTTTCCAGGGACGTCCCTCGGTGTGACCTGTCTTGCCGAGGTGTCTGCTGGGAGAGACAGGTTGATGGGGACGTCCTCTCTCATGGTGAGAGGGCTGTGGGAGCAAAGCTGCCGGGGAGGGTGGATTCTTTCCCGTGGAGTTCCGGAAAGGCACATCCTTCTGGAAAGAGAGACAGAGTGTGCACAAGACCTGTGATGTGAGTTCAGGAGAGGGGAGAAGGCCTCCTTGCAGCTCTTGCTTCCGTTAGAGGCTGGGGACTGACTTATCAGACACTTCTGTAGGTCACAGCTCTCCCTGTCTCCTGAGTCAGCCAGAATCTTTGGTTTCATTAAGGTCTAGATATCTTAGAACTAGTTTCCCATGCATTAAGTGATTTTTGAGCTTTTCTCCCCCTTTGCCAACTTTGAAGGGTAATCTGGATGCTGGAGGCTTGCTCTCAGGCTTCTCAAACTCAGTTTGTTTCCATGGTTACAAAACACTGTGCTCTCTCTGACCCACAATGCATCAGGAGGGGCACGCCGGCTGCCTGGTAATGGCTATATTGTTTTCCAAATTTGCAGACCTCCTTAACTATCCAAATGTTAGAAAGGTGGGTGCTTCCTGTTGTTTGTGCTAGCTGGCAATCATCATTTTTATTTAAGTATCTTTCAGGGAGCAAGGTAAAGGATATTTGCACTATAAATTACAAATATTGAAGCATCGTCTCCCAATAAGTGGACATATCAAAGACAAAGGTTGGAATGCAAGAGAGTGTCAGCAATTGCCACGGCGTCCCAGAGGAATTTTCTCTTGCCCGGGCTAAGTCCATTCGTCTAGTTCTGTACTTGGAGAGAGGAAACCCTGTCAGGGAGGCCAGATGCTGTGATGGTCAAGGGCCAGGCAGCACATCTGAAAGGTCTGGTTGTAAATCTTTTTCTTACTGGTTGTGGACAGTTTATTCTCTAACTCTAGAGGGCTTGTTGAGAGGATTAAATAAGTAAAGGATTCAGTACAGTATATAGTATGCACGCAGTAAATGATAATCGCTAGTCATGGCGCTATCATTTCAAAAATCATCAATTCCCGTGATACAAAACAGTGCAAGTACGTTGGTGCACGGTATATAGAGAGTGTTTGCTGGGGACTTGGAATTAATGAATTGATGATGGTAATGAGGATGAGGTGATGATGCTGAGATGATGGTGATGATGAGGTGATGACAGTGGTGGTTGGGGTGGTGACGATAATAAAATTATTGAGGTATAGAAAATATGGAGCCTTTAATGTAAATCTGGTTGCATTTGCTTCACTTAATGAGAAGTTACAATAATATTTAATCACTTAATAGTGGTTAAGTGATTAATTAATAATAATCACTCAAAAATGGTTACAAGAGGCGGTCCTGGAGCCAGCATGCATGAGTTCAAATCTTGGCCTTGCCTCACCGTAGATGTGTAATCTTGGGTGACTTACTCGACCTCTATGTGTCTAGGTTTCCTTCCCAGTACACTGGAGATGATGATAATATACCCACGTACCTCACTGGGCTGTTGAGAGCACTGAACGCACTAATATTTGTTGGGGCCTCAGACCAGGGCTGGGATCTCAGGAACATGCAGCATGGCACGGAAGGGCAGGACACTCGGGACACAAGCAGGAGACAACCATATTCTTCTCGTCCCTCACGTGCCTCTTAATCTGCTTTGCCGGCTGTCTCTTTCCTGCATTAAATCTCAGGCTGGTCCTCATAACTTTTCCAACCACTCTTGAATTACACAGTCTTCTGGTCACTTCTCAAAGTAATAATGGCCTTAAATCAGAAATTACAGTGCCCAGTCCTATATGGTAAAGTACCAAACTTCATTTAGAATGACAGTGTCTCTCTTCCCCCAGTTTATACTGGCTTAGAAGTGAATTTGTAGCTTCTGCTAAGAAGGTTGATGAGGTGCAAGAATCATGAAATTGACTTTCACCACCTCCTGTGGAAGCGCCCCAGAGGTCTTGCACCTGCATGGATATGGGACTAGCTGACACCTATTATCTTGAGGCCTTGGCGGAAACCGGAATAAAAGACTCCCATTTTTTTTTTTTTTTTTTTTTCTGTATGCGGGCCTCTCACTGTTGTGGCCTCTCCCGTCGCGGAGCACAGGCTCCGGACGCGCAGGCTCAGCGGCCATGGCTCACGGGCCCAGCCGCTCCGCGGCATGTGGGATCTTCCCGGACCGGGGCACGAACCCATGTCCCCTGCATCGGCAGGCGGACTCTCAACCACTGCGCCACCAGGGAAGCCCTCCCATTTTTAATACTGCTATACGTGCAACAAATATGGCATTATGACTGTTAGAATATATTTTTCTTAAATAAGTCTTTAATTTCACCCCCTCCTTGGGAGTTGAGGCATAAGTGATGCTAATTTTCAGTTACCAAATACATCCACTCCCATTCCAATGCAGGGTTGCCAGATTTAGCAAATAAAAATACAGGACCCCCAGGTACCTTTGAATTGCAAATAGGCAACAAATAATTTTTAGTGTAAGTATGTCCCATGCGATATTTGGGGCATACTTTTACTGAAGCATTATTCATTCTTTACCTGAAATTTAAATATAATTTGTTATCCTGTATTTTGTCTGGCAATCATGTTCCAATAATTCTTGTATCTGAGATAGTTTGGATTTGCAAGCCTATGTCAGTTAGGGCATTTCAGTTGCAAATAACAGAATACCAGGTAAAAGTGTCCTTGGCAAGAGGCTGGGGAGGGTTTATAAAAATCCCCGGGTGGAGACAGCCTCCCCAAAGAGCCCGCCAGTTGGCCTCTGCTCCCTTCCAGCCACTTCACAGCCCTTGGCCCCCTTGATCTCCTCTGAATTAGGCTGTGCCTTCCCAAAATCTGCCAGCAGTTCATCAATTACATTTTGTAACTCTCTGTTATCCTCCACGTATAATATGAGCTGACTGAAGGGAAAATGAAGGATTTGCAGTCTGGCTGGATACCCTTTCCATGGGCTCTTCCCATAGATGACTGTGTCTTCCTAACCCTGTTCCTTCCAAGATCCATCCCCTCCCTCCATCCTCTCTCCAGCTGTTGTCTGCAAGGAGGTGTGAATCTTAGCGATTTGAAACCGCCCAGTTAGTGAAGAATGTTGGAATCTACTCAACGCTAGCCCTACTTTACAACTTTCCAATGTCTTTCATCTGGTGTCTCAAACTTCTTTAAAAGGAAAAGAATTTCAGCCCTGAAAATGGCACCAGTAGCTATCAAGGACTTTCCTTGAGGAGAGAAAGCCACTTCCTCTCTGTGAATTAGCTTTTCCAAGACCCCCGCCCGTACTAACCGTGCAAAATCACTTGAGGACACATGGTATGATTCATGTCTGATAATGAAGCAGAAGCTCAGACACCACTATACTTGCTCATGTTCCAAATTATGGCATAAATGTCTTTACTTTTGGAAGCAGAAAGGGGCCTCAGATGTCTGGCCATATCCACCAGGAAAGCCTCAACCATCACAATTATCTGGGTGAGCCCAGGTTTTCCCTTAAGTAGGAATAACAACCCGTTGCTGTGTTACGTGCTCTTGCACACGTTCACTCACGTAATCCACACAACAGCCCCGCGGGGTGGGACAGGCTTATCTCCATTTCACCCTAAACTTTGAGATCGAGTGTCTACACAACCAGCAGATGGTTGGGCCATGGTTTGAACGTCGGCATCTCACTGGAGAGTCTGTGCCATTCTGCCTCTTGCTCAAATCAAGGCTCTGGGGTCCTTCCCATACTGGCTTGGAAAAGTCTCAATGCAAAATGAGTGGGATTATGTAGAGCGAAATTTGGAATAAGTTTAATATTCACACACCTTAAACTTGTAGTGTGTGTCTATTATATCTCAATGAAGCTGGAAGAAAAAGTTTTCAATATTGCCTTAGCTAAATCCGGAAAAGATGAAAGCTCTCATTCAAAAAGGTACCTGCATCCCAATGGTTATAGCAGCACTATTGACAATAGCCAAGACATGGAAGCAACCTAAGTGTCCATCAACAGAGGAATGGATAAAGAAGACGTGGCACATACACACAAGGGAATATTACTTAGCCGTGAAAAAGAATGAAATAATGCCATTTGCAGCAACATGGATGGACCTAGAGATAATTGTGCTAAGTGAAGTCAGTCAGAAAGAGAAAGACACTTATACATGATATCACTTGTACGTGGAATCTAAAAAATAGGACAAATGAACTTATTTACGAAACAGAAACAGATTCACAGACATAGAAAACAAACTTATGGTTACCAAAGAAGGGGGAGGGATAAATTGGGAGTATGGGATTAACAGACGCACACTACCATATATAAAATTGATAAACAACAAGGATTTACTGGGTAGCACAGGGAGCTATACTCAGTAAATGGCAATAAAATATAGTGGAAAAGAATTTTAAAAAGAATATAGATATATACATATACGTATACGTATAACCGAATCACTTTGCTATACACATGAAACTAACACAATGTTGTATATCAACTTTACTTCAATAAAAAAATTAAAAATAACTCCAATGACCCAGTTTAAAAAAATATTCCCTCATCAACAGGACATAGATACCTATGTTTCTAGAAAATGTTGAATATTAAAAAGCCATTGCTTTTATTTCAATAATGATCTATACCCATATATACAGAAAAAAATCCCAGATGATAGCAAGACCTACAGCTGCAGGAAAGACATCACTTACTATGCTATTTTTCTCCTTCTAAATGCAATTGACCCTTTTGTGTTCCATTTAGGAAAATAAACTTTCTCCCTTACCTGAGCAATTACAATATATTTTTAGAAGCAACTGATTATACATTGGGCATAAAGGCGAAATATATACTAAAACTCTGACTGTGTACTGCTACTGAAACATCTATACAGGGGAAATTTGCTGGTGATTGAATTACTTGGAGACTGCAGTTTGATAAGCACGTCAGACTTCAGCTGTATTTCCTGTAGTCAGGAAATGCTCAGAAACAGAAGTCTGCTGGCTTCACGGGTTAGTTCCAGCCTCTCACTGCTCAAGGAAGAACAGAGACCCCTCCAGTCCCCCGTCAACGGGTGAGACCAGCCTGCTCTTTTCACATCTTCTTTTCACTTCTCCCCTTGCTTGTTTGAAAAACACTCCGTTCTCACTTTTCAGATTAAGCAAATGACCTTCAAACAATGTTATGACCAAATAGAGCACAAAATAAATATAATAGGATGACACGGATCAGCGAATGTGCCTAAAAACATAGGTCAATTGCTTTTTCAAACATGTTCCAAATGTATGTAGCAGAAGTAATATTTAATTTTTTTATTCCAAAACATTAGAAGTCTTACTCCATCTTACCGCACCTTTCTTTCAGCACCTCTAGGCTGTTTTTTGGCCTAAATGTCGCTGCCGTTTATTGTCATCAGTGTCAGGCAGGAACGCTTTGTGTAGTTATCTGGGTCTGGGTCGTTTGCGTTACCGCGGCCTTTATTGGTGCTCAAAGGGTGAGGCTGGGCCCTTCTGGCTCAGAGAAAACAGAGCGAGTGAAATACAGTTGCCAAAGATTAAGAGGAGCCTGGCTAAAACAGGAAGTGATAATAATCCCTGCATGGGCTTCTGAGAGTTTAAAGTGCTGGAAGGAAGTTTGAATCATGGCTCAGTATGTATTTAACCCTTTTAGTGCCAGGACGGAAAGAAAAAGGCTGTGAGGATGGAAGGGGTGCCAATGTCCAGGAGAAGCACGTGCAGAGCGACTACTGACATTCAAAGTGTTTTTGGTTTTATCAGCGTCCTCCCTGTTTCCTGAAAAAAAATTTTTTTTGTTGTTTAGAAACGTGAACAAAAGACACCATTTTTTAATAGTCATAATTTCTTTTCTCCCCGCCCCACCCCGTTCTCCTCCCTCTGGTAGCTTTTTAAAATTTTTATTTATTTATTTGTTTTTGGCTGCGTTGGGTCTTCGTTGCGGTGCGTGGGCTTCTCATTGTGGTGGCTTCTCTTGTTGCAGAGCACGGGCTCTAGGCGCGCGGGCTCAGTAGTTGTGGTCCACAGGCACAGCAGTTGTGGCTCGCGGGCTCTAGAGCGCAGGCTCAGTAGTTGTGGTGCAGGGGCTTAGTTGCTCCGCGGCATGTGGGATCTTCCCGGACCAGGGCTCGAACCCATGTCCCCTGCATTGGCAGGAGGATTCCCAACCACTGCGCCACCAGGGAAGCCCCGCCCCCTCTGGTAGCTTTCTGAAAAGACCAGACCTGAACAATTTGATGATCATAAAAATTTCTTCAAGTTAATGAGAAATTCAGTTCTTTCCTTGCTGGGGAGAAAATCCTGCACATTCTACCATCATGGCCGGAGAGCTCCACGTCAGTGGGGATAAACGTTATGATCCACGGAGTAAAATCTCTCAGGAAATCTGAGGCCATGAACCAGACAGTGCTAAAACCAAAGAGATTAAGATTGAGGGCGACAGCTTGACGGAATCTATTTATAGTCATCCACACCGAGAAGAGGTTGAGGAAACCTTTTTTGGTCAACTTGCCAAAGCATCCAGTTACATCTACTTATGATGGGACGTTTAATTCCATTACATTCTGGAGAAACAATTCAGCTGACCACAGACCACCAAATAGCTGTTTGGGCTACACGGGAGAGAATTTCCTCTTTCAGAATGTTGGAGGAATCGAACAGCACAGAGGCTGTAACTGCTCCTTAATAGGGAAGAAACAGTGGGAGATTTAAAGATAAAGCAGGTGGATGGTTTAGAGGAATCAGTCACACATATAACCAGATGCAGTATTTCAAGGGAAGGAAAAAAGTGAAATCAGACAAATAAAAAGCACTCTAGGAAACCAACGAATGTTCTGTTTAACACGGTGGATTGAACAGATGCATTTATCTTCTCTCTGCTCAGCCCACTGGAAAAGAATTTTAAAAGTTTTATTCACAGTAACAAAGAGAATGGAAGAAAAGACGGCAGCAGGTGAGGTATTTCAACAAGTATACGGAACTTAGAGGACAGAGTGAAAACTGGTAAAGGCTTTGAGGAGCTGAGGAAGTGTCTATAGATGGAGACATTGACAAAAGAGAGGTAGTCTATCTCAAGGAAGCCACGGAGAAGGGTCCCCTCCAGCATTCTGAGTAGCGGGTGAGGACCACTAACCCTCGCTTCTCTGTCTTGCAAGAAACTGAAGGTTTATTCAGTGGAGAAAGTGAACAGTAGGTGCTCTGAATGTGGGAGCCCAGACGCCACCAAAGGTCAGCACAGGGAGTGTATCCAGGCAGGAGATTTTGGGAAAGGACCTTTGCTCTTTGAACCCCTTCCCCACGTACTCCCAGACCTTCAGAAACCAGGTGTGGGTGACACTTACCCATCCGCAAGCCCCACCATGAGCTCAACCAATCTGGGTTTTAGTACCTCAGTTATCAATATGAGAGGATAGTCAAGCATTACTAGAAATTTGATGGGGGAAACATAAAATAGAACAAATTAACCTAGAGGAAATAGTCAATGAAAATGAAAGAAGCAGAAATAAACTTTAAAAAATCAATATTAATATTAGGTAGATAAGCAGATGCTGCATTCATGAAACAAAAACAGATGAATACAGGCACCCATGCACCCACACATATGTATGGGCAAGGAATAAATAAAAGGCCTTGGGACTTGTAGGTGTGAGAGTTAAAATAAAACACAATTTCTATAAACAGTTTAAAGGATAAAGGGAAGGGAAATTTCTCAGCACTGAAAGACATACAAATGTAAAAAAATAAATACTGGGTCCACATTTGGGTCCATCCTCATGAAATGTGGGGATACCATCACCAAATAGGAGATCTGAAGGGCTTTGAAACGGGAACAGCAAGCAAACACGGTTCACACACAGAAACGGTAGAAGGAATAGGACTCCTCAGCACAGGGAAGGGAGAAGACAAAGCCTTCAAAACCCTGAGGGAAACACAAGATGGTCCATGAAATGGTCATTGTCCGAGCTGGATGATGGGTACACCTGTGGGTCTCATATACTACTCTTTTTTATGTATGTTT
This sequence comes from Phocoena sinus, assembly GCF_008692025.1. Lineage (NCBI taxonomy): Eukaryota > Metazoa > Chordata > Mammalia > Artiodactyla > Phocoenidae > Phocoena > Phocoena sinus. The sequence continues at coordinate 2,540,962 of NC_045776.1, read as the reverse complement.
ATAGAATTTTCAAAAAATAGAAATTTTACAAGCTGCCATGAAAATCAACCAACCAACAGCAAGACAACAGTAAGAGAAAGCCGAGGAACCAAGAGTTACCCGTATGCATGTATCATTTAAAAGTGTGTCGTCCATGATCAATGCCAAAGAAACAGCTACACGTGGGGCTGGGACACATGGTTGGGTCAGGGCCCTGGCCATTTATGTTATCAGGCCATTTGATATTTCCCTGTACAAAAACAAAAAGACACAAATAAAAGCTAGGGGGCTTCCCTGGTGGTGCAGTGGTTGAGAGTCCGCCTGCCGATGCAGGGGACGCGGGTTCGTGCCCCGGTCCGGGAAGATCCCACATGCCGCAGAGCGGCTGGGCCCGTGAGCCATGGCCGCTGAGCCTGCGCGTCCAGAGCCTGTGCTCCGCAACGGGAGAGGCCGCAGCAGTGAGAGGCCCGCGTACCGCAAAAGAATAAATAAATTTTAAAGATAAAATAAAATAAAAACTAGGGAAATTGCAAGAGGAAAATTATGTTCAAGCTATAATTTTATCCCCGACCAAACCATAAAATATGAGGGTAAAGACATTTTTAGGCATGCCAGAACCTAAAATCTGTGCTTCTCTGCAGCCTCTTTAGGACACTCATGAAGGACGAGCTTCCTCCTGGAGATGATGCAGCCAGGAAAGAGGAAGACATGAGACTGAGGACACAGGGGTCCTAGCCGGGACAGAAGTGGAGGGAACTCCCAGGAGGGCTTCACCTGTCGTCAGACCCAGACCGCTCTGCCCCTTCACCCGGCCTCTCGTCGCCTCCCCACCTTCCTCCCACCCGATGACGTCACCAATGTGCCGGGGAGGGTAGAGGAAGCATGGGGTGTGAGTCACTGGCCTGGCAGATGTCACATGACTCCCAATGGTGTCTCCTTCCCAAAACCAAGGTAGTGGGATTGCTAAGCCAACGGGGAATTGAGGCAGTTTTCAACCAGGGAGTAGAAGGCTTGCTCCTCGGGAAGATGCCCATCAACCAGCCCAGGTGTATTTGAGGGAGAGACCTGAACCTCTACCCAGCAGGCAGAGGCCGTCCAGAGTCCCTGCCCTCCCGCTGGCCCAGTGGTGAAGATGGTTCCTTTCCCTACGACTGACAGACTCCACAGTAGGTAGCCGAAAGGGGCCACCTTGTGGCGCCCCATCCAGAAAGGCTACCTGCTGGGTGACGAGGTCCTGGCAGCAAGAGCCGTGGGGTGTGCAGACCCAGGCAGGGGGTGCAGGACTGGAAGGGGACTGGGACAGCGTGGACTTGCCTCTCAGGGCACTGAGCAGTGGGCCTGCCCCCTCCCCCCAGCGCATCCACACTGAAGAATTCATACTGTGCCCAGGAGGGAACAGCGTTTAGACACCTGTAGAGATGACTATACCCCCGTGTTATCTGGAAGAACAGCTCTGCAAACTTGGGTATTAAAATGGCTTCCTCGTAAAGTCACCATCACCCCAGATCAGAAAGACAGGTCTTAGTGAACAGTAGTTATAGAGTGACGAGCTTAAGACGATTCCACAGCACAGGAGAAATAAGAAATCTCAACATTTTTCAAATATATTAAATGAAGGGAAAAATAAAGGAAAACGCCTTCCCCTAAAATGGAAAGCAAAAAAGCAGAATATGTATTTTTCATGTTTGAGTTCATTATTTTTGCTGAAGAGTGCTTCTGTGAACTGTCTTGCACAATCCCCGTGAGACATGGATGGATGGAAAGGAAAGGCTGCAGAGGCAGAGGAATAATGGACCATTACCCAGCAAAGGGTCGGTTCCCTTAGGGGGTCTCTGGACCACTTCAGGCATTGGCAAGCGTCACAGTGGGACATGAGCCGTCATGTGACGGGTCCCAGAGGACAGAGAAAGTCTCCTGAGGTTCCTCGAAAGGAACAGTATTGCCATTTTTAAAAGAGATGGCCTAGGACCTAGTTATAGAGTGTTCATCTTGGAATCCGGATCTGGGAAGTTACTGGAATGAATCATTGAGTAATCAGCTGGCCACCCACCAGGAGGGCAGAAGACACCGGCAAGGAACAGCAAATGTTTCTGGAAGAGCAAATGTAACTGGCAAAATCCAAGGCCCCCCTCCAAGTCTTCAGGGTGCAAAGGGACCCCAGGAGATGGGCCCGGGGGTCGAGCACTGTGGTGACTAGGGAATCTGCTCATATAAAGAAACTGTCACAGACTATTGTGAGACACACTTGAGTGAGTACAGATACTGTATTTAGACACGATACCAGTTTCAGCAAATCTTTCCAAATGTGAAAGAGAAATGCCATATGTATATAATAGGGTATGAAATTTAAAGAGCAAAATCTGGGCAAGGGTGACCCTGGACAGCTTTGGGACAAGACGCTTTAGGGCCACGCAGGGGGCGCCAGTTTCCAGACATGAAGCTATTCGTTCTCTACCCAAATCCAGATTTTGATTTGTTCTCTACAAATCAAAATCCAGCCATGGCAACCAAGAGGGGGAAGGCAAGTTGCGGCGTGAATGTTGGAGAAGAATTGCCTGTAAACACTTTACTCTCCTCCTTAATCGCAGCAGGAAAATCGTTCACGTTCTCTGCCAAACAGTGTTCTAAGGGCTTTCATCGTCTAACTCATGTGATCCAGACAGTAACCCTCTGAAGGTGGGACTCTTAATATCTCCATTTTACAAACAGGGACTCTGAGGCTTTGAGAAGTAAAGCAACATGTCTGAGATCCCACAGCTAAAAAGTTGCCAACAGGAAGACCCTTATTGGAAACTCAAGAACACAGTGGAAGTTTATGTTCCTTCGTTTCTCAAACTCGTTCACGCGGACTATTAACCTATCCAACGAAATATCATTAAATATGACTTTCTGGGCGAGATCAAATAGTACGTTTGCTTTTACTCACCTCTGCGTAAGAAAGCGACAGGTATCAGAGAAAAGTAAAAGGCATTTTTGTAGGAGAAAGACACAGCAATGAAAGACATTCAGACCATTACCTTTGTGTTTTCCTACACAGGCGACATCCGTCAGCTCCAGTTTCAGAGGGAGGACAGGCTGCCCCAAAGCCAGGCTTTGTGCCGCTGAAGCAGTGAGGAGCCTGAGGACGGGGACAGCACGGCTCCGCACCTCACAGCCTCTCGTGGTGAAGGAGTCGTGGGTCCGTGCGGGCTGCTGGTCAGCAGAACACAGAGGCAGATGATAGAAGCAGAGGGAGAGAGGCCAGGCCCTCCCCCCGGTCCAGCACAAGGTCCCTGCGTGCCCTGCGTGCCACCCTGTGCATCCACTCGTGCCCAAGTCACTAACCTGGCCACCCAGCAGCGGCTCCAAGCTCACGGCCAGCACTGTCCACGGTCGCCAGGTAAGAGCCCCTGTGCCCACGGTCGCCAGGTAAGAGCCCCTGTGCGTGTGCTCCAGCCTGGGAAGGGCAGCCACGAGGGGACACCCACAGGCGATGTTCTGAGGCCCGTGGCAGAGACCACGTCGGGGTAAGATTTGGCTCCTTTGTGTTTGTCACACTTTGCAAGAAAACTTGATGTGAAATGTAGAAGGCACTCACCTCGGTCAGTGTCACACTTCCACGGGGCTCTTGTCACAGAGGGAAGCTTCTGGAACACGCAGAGCAGTAAGTGCTAGATGGAGACGATGCCTGCCATCGTCCGCTGTGAAAATCCCACCGTGTCCGCGTGGTCCGCGGCCGGCCTTCTGTGCTGAGACTGGTAGGTGGCTAGGTGAGTGGGCCCATAGGTACAGGGGGCCTGTGTGTGAAACTTTTACTGCAGATGTCAAATCACAAATAATTGTTCTTTGAAGATAATATTTGTGTATGTGTGTGTTTTTCTTTTTACAGACCCGACATTAAACTGTGAAATCTGATGCCGGCGTAAGGGAGAGTGTGGATAATACCAGCTCCCACTCTCCGAGAGCCCTCGGTGCCATGCGCCGTGCGTTGCTGTGGGTGCTCCAACCTTACAAGGCAGGGGGCATCGTACTTGTTCACAGAGGAAGCGGCTGGCATGCGGGAGGCGGCGGTTTACCCAGGTCACACAGCACGAAGTCACAGAGCTGGAGTGAACCGTGAATCTGCTCCCGAAGCGCACGTTCGTCCCGGTCCACTCTGCTGCAGAAGGTCCCAAACAGGACACGCTGAGCTCTAGAAAACGGGAATAAACTGGGAAAGAAAAACTTTTGACAGAGCCAAAGAAAATGATATGATAAGACAGTGCAGGGGGCTTGCAATTCAGGACTCGGATGGAACGGACACACATCGCCCTGTCCCCCCTCTAAGCACAGGCAGAATCCCTGCACGTGATACGAAACGAACATGCAAAGACTCTGAAAAGTGAAGAGAACAGGCAGACCTGCCAGGTGTGGGAGTGCGTTCCTAGACCCTGAACTGGATACAGGGAACCAGCAGCCCAGGAACCCCAGTGGGCACAGACCAGAGGTCCCAAGGAGAGTCTGCTCTCTCTGGCCAGAGGGACGGCCTAGCAGGACAGAGAATTTTGACTCAGTTACTTCCCTACACCTTCTGAACTCCATGGAGAAATCCACGACCATCACTCCCACCCCCGACCCCAGCAAAGGCTGAGGGGGGCCCTAGGGCCAGAACGTTTCCTACCATCTAGTGGGAAGAAGGCTGACACCAGCACAGCCAGGTCGTCGGAGAGGCCCAGAGCAAGGCTGGGTACCACCCTTGCACCCCTTCCTCGGGGAAACTGGTCGTCCCCTGACCTGGCAGCAAGAACAGTGGCCCTCGCCCTGTTAGTGTGGCATCAGAGGAAGCCTTCCGAAGCAGAAGTTGTCATAACAGAATAATCCAGATATCCAGGTTACAGTAAAAAGGTTACACATCAGAACAAGCACCAGGAGCACCTCGGCCGGAGCACGAAGAGATGCTCAGCAGATACCAACACCAAGACGACCCAGACGTTGGTTATTTGACAAGGATTTTAAGGCACCCTCAAAATAAACTGCTTCAACAAACCACGACAAACACACTTGAAACAAACAGCAACAACAAAAATAGAAACTCTCAGCAAAGAAAGAAAAGACACAAAGAAGAACCAAATGGAAATTTTATAACTGAAAAATACAATCAGTGAAATGAAAACCTCAGTGGATGGGCTCAGAAGCAGACTGGAGAGGACAGAGGAAAGAACCAGTGAACTTCAGGATGAACAGCAGAAATTTCCCCATCTGAGGAACAGAGAGAAAACAGACTGGAAAAAAAAACGTGGGCAGAGCCTCAGGGAGCTGTGCACCTAGAACAAAAGAGCGAACATCCTGTCATCAGAGCCGCGGGAGGAGGAGAAAGAAGTGGGCCCCAAAAAGGCGTTCCAAGAGATGTGGATGAAAAGTTCCCAAATGTAGCAAAAGACAAACACCTACAATTCCAAGAAGCAGAGTGAACCCCCAACAGTATAAACCCCAAAACTGCATGCCAGAACATCACACTCCAACTCCAACCCCCTTGCAGGGCTTCCTATTGCTAAATGGTAAAAACATTTTTTTATATCAAAGAATTAAATAATGATATAAAAATTTTCCATTTAAGATAGACCCATTTTCTATCATGTATCTAAAAGCATATTAATTAAGTGCATGTGATAGGGGACATATAAAAATATAAATATTATGGAAACATACCAATTGGCCTTTAAATAACAGAATGCAAGAATTCCAAACAGACTGTGACTGTACTTTTTGCTGTTTTTGATATTATGACATGAAGATATATGTCCATCTACGTTTTAGGAGATGTAATGAGCTAAAACCAAACAGGATATAATATCTTATTTGAAAATGCATTTGTCAACAAATCATGCTTTTACCACGGAATTATTTTAAAATAAATTAAATGGAGAATATCACTGTTGCCATAGGGACAGTTGAAATGCGTCTTTATGTATAATCAAGGTGATCGACATTTGTGTTAAAATGCACTTTATAATGAAATCTTTAGTGACATACCAATCAAAAAATGCTTTTTTAACTTACTTTTATTCATTATGTACCATGCAAAAATAATCATATGATTAAAAACATTCTCCCAGGGCTCTCGAGATTAGATATTATTGTAGAAGAAGTCGGCAGGACCAGAAGAGGTTGGGAAATTGTGCATGTCTGTTTAATCGTGGGCTCCTTCATTTTTCCCCAACCACAAATGTGATTTCACTTCTTCATCTCCTTGCTGGAAGGTGGGCAGATGTTGCTTGACTGAGCAGGGGCCCTGATTAAAGTGAGATGCTCACCCGAGGTTTCAAGCCAACTTCAGAGTCAACAGCCCAGCCTTCTTACCAACCCGAGAAAAGGGTGCTGTCCACTCAGCCCTGGTGACGGTGAGCTGCAAGATTAGGACAGAGCAAGTGGGGAAGTGGGGCCTCTAACCCAACCAGCTTTGTCTGAAGCAGTCAAAGTTGGTTCGGTTTAGAGGAACATGAGTTTATCAAGGCAGGTAATGCAGCATCCCCACAAACAGCTGGGGTTTGATTTAGGCTCAGTTGAGGTGACGCCACAGTACATCCTTGCTTACCGCGTGGATGCACATGTGCTCACACCTGGGCACGGGGGTCATTTTGGTTTTTTCTTGCATTTATGCAGATAGACTTAATGACCCTTTACATCAACAGCCGCAGAGCGGGTAGGTTTGCCATCCATGTCTCCCACTTCCCAGCTACGTGGTCTGGGTGAGCTACTTTTCCAGGCTGTGCCTATTTCTTCATCTGCAAAGTAGGGTTGGTAAGGGTGCGTCCCTTTATCCTAAGAGCAGAAAACAAGTGAATATCTGCAAAGCCCTGAGAACAATGCCTGTCACATGATAAGCACCACCGAGAGTCTACTATATAAACTAAAAATATCTGACACAGATGCAGTCGTGTCCGGAAAGGCTGCAAACGTGAGGGTGTCGGGAATCTGAGTTCAGCCCAGTGAGGTCGTCCAAAGGGTTTTCTGTAGATTTAGGTCTCCCTAGAGTCTAATCTTTGATCTCGTTTCCCTACTTTTTACTGTTTCCCATTCCTATTCTGCTGACTGAATTAGCAGGGTGAGCTGAGTGTCACAGAGGAAACAGAAGGATCTGGAGGGAGAAGCAGCCCCCAAACTGGGGGTACATAAGGAGGAAGGTGTCCACTGGGGCACCGTCTTGGTTCCAGGCTGCCGTGGAGCACACCTGTGACCTCCTGTCTCTAGCAGGGAGCTGCCCTGAGGGGAGCCCAGGGTCTCCTTCCCCCCAGTGGGCCCCCCCGGGCACCAAAGAATCTGTAGACAGGGTGAGGGGGACCTGAGGACCAGTGGCCCAGAATTCCCCGCTCAATTCACTGCTCTCCTCGGGACCCAGGAGGAAATGACAGGCAGCTTCTGCCCTAAGAACACCTCCTCATGTTCTAGAAAGGAGCTGTCATCTCCCCTGCCCCTCTCCTCTCCAGACAAAACAATCTTCTTTGATGTTTTCTCAGCCGCCCTCTTCTCCACACTTTAATGAAGCATAGTTAGGAACACGATAGGCATTAATATTTATCTCCTCAAGACTTCGAGTTTTCGGCTTCTTTAGCCTTTGAACATCATTATAAATTTTGTTCACCCTCAGAATTTCCGATTATGAAAATGTTAAAGCTAAAAACAGAGTTGGGTGGGAACAGGGAAGGGACCACCCTCTTCAGAAACACTGTGTCTTCAAAGGATCATTTCCCACTGGTTTTGCCAAAATTCCCTTGGATGCGGTGGCCTCTCCCCATTACTCGGAGTGGCTCTGGAACCAAAATGGGGTTTCCACAGTTTCCTACCTACCCCATCCCCCGAGGAGGGGTCCGGGGCATCTCGCTGAGCTTCCAATGAGCTGGAACTGGATTTCTTATTGCTAGGCTCTCAACTGCAATGTAAAAATCTTTTTATTAACTTTGAAAACATATGCTACTGAAGTGTTTGAAAAATATGCAGGGAATCCAAGCTGAAAGAAAAGCCATCATCCTGCAGGTGGCTACATTCAAACCATATCACTATCGGGGTGACTCGTCCAAAAATGAACCCCCATCTTCAAATTCTTGACTTCTATTTAAATTTACAATTTAATGCCATCATCAGGGAAAATGCAACCATGAGTAGGATATACCCATACTTGGAGAGTCTGTAGGTTTTAAACAGAGCTGATTTAAGATTGATTAACAGGGTGAGGATGTGTTTCTTTGCTTGCTCGGGGAAAACAAATTCTTAAAAGCACTCTTCTTTGGGCTTCCCTGGTGGCGCAGTGGTTGGGAATCTGCCTGCCGATGCAGGGGACACGGGTTCGAGCCCTGGTCTGGGAAGATCCCACATGCCGCGGAGCGGCTGGGCCCATGAGCCATGGCCGCTGAGCCTGCGCGTCTGGAGCCTGTGCTCTGCAACGGGAGAGGCCGCGATAGTGAGAGGCCCGCGCACCGCAATGAAGAGTGGCCCCCGCTTGCCACAACTAGAGAAAGCCCTCGCACAGAAATGAAGACCCAACACAGCAAAAATAAATAAATAAATTACTAAACTCCTACCCCCAACATCTAAAAAAAAAACAACACTCTTTGTTTTTACTCCTTGAAAGTAAGTTTTGGTCCACGCTGTCAATGACGTGTGAGTTTTGAGTTGTCTTCTCCAGTCTCCCAAGAACCTCCACGTTCTGTTTCATTTCCTCAACCTGATGGTCCCGGGAGGATGGAGAGCAGTGGTCAGTCGTCCTGCTGCTGAGATGAAGACCCCACTGCCCAGGGCCACATTGAGGGACCCAGAGCCCAGGTCTCCCGAGGCCGAGCCCTCCAGGCTGTTCCCTCTTGGTTCCAATCCTCATAAGGTGGCCCTTTTCTTATTAAGCAACTTATCATGTCAGATTCTGTCCCACTTTATCTAGAGATGCAGCCCGCTCGTCCAGAAACCCCAGCCCAGCGCCTCCCCTGCCCCGCGTCATGGTCCAGCCCTGCCGTGCGGCCCTGGGTGGGCGCTTGCTGGTTAGTAACTGCTTTTCCTTTTAAATATGATATATGGTGGTATATAAACATTTGCTTTTAAAAGTTTAAAAGCATTCATAATCCTACAAGGATAGGAGACTTTTTGTGTTTTATCTTTCAATCCTTGTGCCGATGCCTATTTTACATTCTCACCGTGATGAACTGGAGGCACACTGTTAGTGTCCTAGGGCTCCAGCCAGACAGGCCTGTTCCTGCCTCAGGATCCCACCCCTGCAATTCTTTCCCAGTGGATGTCATCCACGTCATCCTTCAGGACTGAGCCCAAATGGGCCCCCTCCTGAGGCCTCCCGCCCCCTCCCCTCCCTCTCCGTAGAAGACTCCCGTGCTTCCTTGTTTATTGTCCGTCTGCTTCCACCAGAATGTCCCCTAATAGTAGCAGGACTCCCTCCCAGCCCAGCACTGTCTCTCCAGCGACTAGGACAGGCTCAGATACACGACTTCAGGGAGGAGCTGGCAGTCGGTCTCGTGCACGCCCGCCTCTCGGCAGTTCCACTGTTACGGTTCTCACGTCAAACACAAGTCAGCACGCACTGGTCCCCCGGGATGAAACGCGTCCCGGCGTTCACCAGCCTACCTGCCCCTGGTCCAGTCCCCCAGGGTGGACATTTGCTATTTCAGGCCACCCAGCTTCATTGCCTACCACTGATAATGGCCCCAGTCCACTCGGGGGGTTCATCCTCCCCCCTTCTCACTCCTTGTGCTTTGGGTGGCACTAAAGGCTGGCAACTCACTTCCCACCCGGGGACGGGACCACCTCGAGGGCAGACACAAAACCCAGACAAGCCAGGGACAGTCAGGAGGCTCAGTTCCAGGACGCTTATAAGAGCTATTTGGTGAGCAGGTAAAAATAATAATAGTAATAGTAACAATAATAATGACAGTTGACATGTATTAAGTGCTTTTTGTATCCCAGACGCTGTCCCAAGCAACTTGCATAGACTAGCTCATTTAATTCTGAACCAGCTCGCACGAGGTAAGCCACTGTTCTCCTGCGGGTGGTAGCAGGGATGCTGATGGATCTGAGAGGACTGCTTTGAAACAGGCATTATGTTTCCATGCCCTACAGTTTTGTGGTTGCAACTGGGGCTCCTCTAATTTGTCTTTTTGGGCAGCTCATCTGTGTATGCCACAAGATGTTCTTTTTACCATAAATAGTTCAAAGACCCAATTGTCATGATGTGGTAATGTTACTTTCAACATAATATAGACATTTTCCTCCCCTGCTTTTTTACGCGTAGTGTCCAAATTGCTCAGTGAAGGCAAATTTTGCTTTCATGAAGCTTAAAAGCAAGGGATCCTGCTAACCTGACATCTAAAATGTTCGCAATTACTGAATCCACCTACCTATCAATATCCATTTACCAATGTCAATATCTTACTCCCACTGTGTCACAAATAATGTTTCCTAATTTAGGAGAATTCTAAAAAGAGTTGTCAGTACAGTAACATTTTTATAACTGTGGGTACGGATGAGACGTAGGAGAGAAAAGTGAAGGTCGTGAAAGCAGCTGTCAGTTAAGGTTCTTATCTCAGGAAGACTGTTACTGAAACATGAAATACTTTTTCATTTTAACTCTAGCAGAAGCTGTCTGACTTTGCAAGAAAAGAAAAAAAATCCTAAATTGTCAGAGTCCCGGACCCAATTATTTGGATAATTATCAGAAAAAAAAAAAACATGGAAATATCTTAAAGGAAAAGATTCTTTTTTTTTTTCGGTATGCCGGCCTCTCACTGTTGTGGCCTCTCCCGCTGCGGAGCGTAGGCTCCAGACGCGCAGGCTCAGCGACCATGGCTCACGGGCCCAGCCGCTCTGCGGCACGTGGGATCTTCCCAGACCTGGGCACGAACCCGTGTCCCCTGCATCGGCAGGCTGACTCCCAACAACTGCGCCACCAGGGAAGCCCCCAATTCATTCTTTACAGACACTGCTTTCATCCTCTGTCCAGAGGTAGGAGTCTTCAATCGCCCCAAAGGCCCTGGGTGCCGTGGTTAACTGCCCTGCACCCTTGGGTGACAGGCAAATGACAGAGGGCTTGGTCATACAACCAAGTGCCTTTTTACTCACTTTTTCCCAAAGCAGAAAAGTTCCTTTTGCCTCATGCTTGAAGACAGAGGGGCCCACTTCTCCTCTGTGGGCCCATGAAGGCAGGCCTACGACACTCTGGGCGATAAAGGGCACCCAAGTGGAGCCCTACACCAGGAGAGGGTGGACTGGCCACATCAAGCACGGCAGCACTCCAGGCACGGGGTGCCTTTGGGAGACAGCTCTGACGGGGTGTCTGGGAGCCCAGGGACCTCACCCCAGGCCGACTCCACGTTATCTGTGAAGTGGTGGCTCCAGCACCTGGCGATTCCTCGTCCGACCCAAGGTCAAGGGGGATGTTTCCTCCCTCACTGGCCATGCTATTTGGCTGAACACATCTCAGAAGCAGGAGAACGGTGGAGGTGGGCGTTCCTCCAAAGGAAAACCTGGGAGCTGGTAGGAAGGAGAAGGAGAGGAACGGGTAAAGGATGGGTGTACTGGACCCTATAGTGTCCCCCAATTTCACGCCTGCCCAGAACTTCTGAATGTGACCTTATTTGGAAATAGGATCTCGGCAGATGTAATTAGTTAAGAGGAGGTCATTTGGAGTAGGGTGGGCCAGTGTCTGGTATCCTTGTAAGAGGTGGGAATTCTGGACAGAGAGAGGCAGGGATTGGAGTGATGCGTCTACAAGCCAAGGGATGCTGGGAACCACCAAGAAGGACCGTCCCCTGGAGCCTTCAGAGGGAGCGTGGCCCTGCCGACACCTTGATTTTGGACTTCTGGCCTCCAGAACTGTGGGAGAATAGATTCCTGTTGTTTTCAGCCATCCGGTGGAGGTACTCATTATAGGAGCCCCTAGGAAACTCCAGCTGTGAGGAAGCAGCAATTTCCACCCCCCAACACACATGGGTGACAGAACAGGGGCTGAAAGCTGTGGATCTTCTGTCAGTAGCCTTCAGCCTGTCTTCCAGAAAAAGGCTAAGTGGGCACACGCTCCAGGGAGCAAATGTCCTTAATCTCTGTCACAATAGTTCCAACGAGAAGGAAAAATTCATTCCATTTTGGGGCCACCATTTCTGATTTTCTCTTGGATCCCCAATAATGTTGCATGAGATTGTTTGCTGCAGTAAATGACCTGGACAACAAAGCCGTTAATTATTTTACTCCCGTGCAATGCTTCGTCCCTCCTTTGCTGTCAGGGTCACGGCGCTGTCTTCACCTGTCTCAGGCAACCCGCTCAGTTCCTCCTCCAAATTTTTCATTTCTAATATACCGTGAGCTGGAAAATCAAGTAACCAGACTTGGGTGAATTGTCTGTAAGAGTGAGACGGTTGAGACAGCCCAAGGGCTCTATTATCAGCAAAAGGCACAAGATTTACCACAGGGACTTTGTAACATTTAATCTGTCTGCTCAGCGGTCTCTAGGCAATTGCTTCCTGATCCTGGATCCTGGCCCTGCTGAATGCGGTTACCAGTGAGTTAGCCCTGGTTAAGAGGCTGTCACCGCCTCCCTGGGCCGTTACAGCAACACCAGCCTCAGAAACAGACCCTCCTGGCATTCCGCCTCCCCACACTGTTCACCACCGTGCTGAGCGCCATGGGTCCTTTTCTCTAGTCCATCCTTCCCCCTAGAGAGAGAGAGGTCTGCGGACTCCACCTCCAAATCTCTCACGGGGGCCTGCCTGGAATTCTCTTCATTCCTTTGGGTTGGTGGTTTTCAGTGGTCGTAAATTTCTGGAATCCACTGTTGGAATGAAACTCGAGGGCGGAGCATGATTGGTGAGGGGAGAGCCCGGGATGCGGGCCCCAGAGGCTCTGGTTCAGGAGAGGGCGATACAGCCCCAGAACAGCTCCAGCAGTTCCAGGAGGACCCTGGGGCTCAGCCCAGACTTTGCAAGACACACGAGAGGTGGCAAAGCATGTCCTCTGAGATGGTTCATGTCGCTGCCCAGGTGATTCTTTTCTTTCTTTTCTCTTTTTGACCCTCGGTCTTGGCACACCTGTGATAAATCAGCACCAAGGCTGTGCTTCCAGTCCTTCAAAGGTGATTCCACAGCCCAGTTCCATAGAGAAGAGCTCTGGTGCTTGTGTGTGTGTGTGTGTGTGTCCGCGTGTGTGTGTGACAAAACACACACGACACAACATTCGCATTCAAGCAATCATCTCCTGCATTTTTTCATCTTGTAAAACTGAAACTGTACCCATTAGACACTAACTCCTCACCCGCCGCCCCAGACCCTGGGCCCCACCATCTGCTTTCCGTCTCTGTGCCTCTGAGGACTCTAGGGGCCTCCCGTGAGTGGATTATACAGTATCTGCCTGGCTTATTTCATGCAGCATAAGGATCTCAAGATCACAGGTGTAGCCTGTGTCAGGATCTCCTTCCTTTCTAAGGCAGAATAGTATCCTGTGCTCCAGGTGGTTCTTAGACACCAAAGTTTGCAAACCACTGGCGCAAGGTGGCTGCTGCCCACACCAGCTCTGAGAGGCAGGGCAGGGCGCGCCCTCAGCCGCATCTCCCGTTCCTCCAAACCCTCCCCACCACCTGCGAGGAGCTGCCGGCGCCCAGCACGGCCCACTCGTTTTAATCCTCTCTATGCCTCCTGATGCTCACAACAGGTCCTGGTGTCCCTGCCGGATAAAAGAGGAGGCACATCGGAAAGTTCCCCGAAGTGAAGCAGGGGGTCAGCGTCTGCCTGTGTGCCCTGCAGGCCAGTGAGACCCCGGACAGCAGGCCCAGCTCTCTGTCCTGCCCCCAGTCCGAGTTCTGGGCGCCCTCAGCTGGCACGTGGGAGGGGCCCCAGGAGTGTGTGCGTGGAACACAGGTCACGGGGCCGCTCAGATGGAGGTGTGAATATGCTCAGCTGGGTCACCTGCCCTGGCACCTTGATTAGGACCATTAGCCCCTATCGGATTCTGGTTTCTTCATCCGTAATATTGGGAAAATAATCGTGTTCACTCCATAGGATTGATCTGAGAATTAAAAACCGATAATCTATAGATGGCACTAAACACTGTGTCTACACACAGTAAGGGCTCAGTGAGCCGGAGCTAAGATTAATATGATTAACATCTTAATTTAAGAGAGAAAAAATTTTCAGTTTTATGCAACCATTAAAAATTGTGTTTTGGGGCTTCCCTGGTGGCACGGTGGTTGAGAGTCCGCCTGCCGATGCAGGGGACACGGGTTCGTGCCCCGGTCCGGGAAGGTCCCACATGTCGCGGAGCGGCTGGGCCCGTGGGCCATAGCCGCTGGGCCTGCGCATCCGGAGCCTGTGCTCCGCAACGGGAGAGGCCACAACAGTGAGAGGCCCGTGTACCGCAAAAAAAAAAAAAAAAAAATCACACACTACTAACACAACTTATACTCCAGTATAAAATAAAAATTAAAAAGAATTAATAAACCAAATCTGAAAAATAAAATAAAATCACACACTGTTTTCTGGTCAGACCTTGTACTGTGTGGCTGCCTGTTATGAGACATGCCTGTTATTCCTGCTTCTGGGGTGGGTGGGTCAGCCTGCTTTTAGGACAAGACCGGGGTTAACCCTACTTTCCCAAGCTGCCCCCAGGGTTTGCAAACTACCCCCTCCGTGTGCCTCGGGAGAGGGAAACAGGAATATCTTGAAAATTATTGTCCAAAAAGCAGATGCCATCTCCTGGGAGCCTGCGAAACTGCCCGACCTCGGAACCAAGCAAGGCCTTAGTAACCATGTGTTTTGTTTCTTCCTCTTCAGAGCACATGGGTAATTCCAGGGCCACCTATCAATTTGTAGGTCATACTGACCCAGATCCCACACTTGCAAAACAATAACGCAGAGTATGTCTCTCCTTTTGCCAACAAATAAGTTATAAAAGGCATTGACGTCAACAGATCTTTGCCATGATAAGTTTTTGTGTTGCCGGGATGCAAGTTTCATGAGCTACAGATTGTGTCAAAGTTGCTTATAAACTCAAACTTTGGGGTTGCAACTGTGATTGCATTGTCCTAAAAACATGAAAGGGCCAAGAAGTCCAGGAAAAGATACTTTTGAAAACTGAATGTCGGTCAAATCCATTAACAGCCAGTTTTTTGTGCAGGTACCAGGGTGCGTGGCAGCTGCAGACAGCAGACACTCTGTTCTCTCAGTAACCTCTGACCCCTTCCCCCCCCAAATACCAGTGAGTGTGCGCTGGAAAGGGAGACCAAGCAGGTAGGAGTGATTCCTTTCTCGCGTGAATAGACCCTTTTAAAACACGAGTCATTTTTCTGAGAATAAGCCTTTGAGATGAAATTGTGCAATCCGTCGTCTTTCTAAACACCTCAGGCTTAAAGGCAAAAGGAGGACCTCGGCGTGTGGATTTGTACAGGTGACCAGAAAGGGCAAAGCGGGGAGGGGTCCGTGGTCCCATTCAAGAGTTCCAGAGAATGAAACACGGTGTTTAATAGGTCATTTTTAATTAGCTCTCGTCTGTTATGGTGCGTCACTGGTGGTTATTTGTGCCGCTTTCCTGGGCTTCCCACGAGAGGCCCTGTTTTATGGCCACTGATACCATGTCTGCTCAGAGCTATTACCAGAAAATATGGTGGGTGTCACACACACACACACACACACACACACACACACACACACACAGAGTAAGCAGCACCAATGGCACCATAAGAGCAGCTCAGCAGGTGACGCGGGGGTCCCCGCGTTGGACCACAGCCTTTGCAATTCACCCAGAGCAGGTCTCCTCCAAGGGCAGAATGCATCCTTGTCTGGGGACCCAGCTCCAGGGACTACGTGGCTCCTGACTTTCTGATTGCAAGAGAGATGCCAGATGCATACTTCCCGCAAAGGGCTCTCGGGGAAACAGCATGCCCAGGAAGAGCGTTCTGAGGGGCACTGCCCTGAACTGGGGTTGGCAGGCGAGCGAGGGAGGCGCTGGTGGGAAACAGGAGTGACTCAGCTGGACCCCGATTCTAAAGCGCTTTCCTCAGGCCGAAGGTGCCGGGCACCCGGAGGGCCGTCGGGGCCCGCAGGAAGACCTAGGGAAGCCCTTTCTTTTATAGGTTGTCACTGAGGCCAGTTTCTCCTTTCTGAATTCCCAGCGGTCTGAGCCGGATGTGTGGGAAGAGTTTGGGGTCTTCACAGACAACTCATTAGAGGAAGTGTCTGTCTGCTCCCTGTGTCCCCCCACCCCAGAGCTGGACGTGACCCTCCAGCTGTCCACTTCTCCTCTGCGGCCAGCAGCGGGCGGCACGGGGCCAGCACTGGAGAAGCGGGGGCCCTGGCACATCCAGCCTGGACTCACGCTGCACAGACCCCCATGTCCCCTCCGGGTGCACCTCCACTAGGGAGTCAGGGCCGGACATGGACGGGAGAGTCTGGAGGGGTGGGAGCGGCAGGCCGGAAACCCCCATCTCACACAGATAGGCACCTTCTGCCAGGCCTGCAGGGCGGCGGGGAGCACGTTCGGAGAGAGGGTGGTGGCCTGGCATCAGTGTCTGGGAGTTTGCGGGGTTGCAGGCTGTGGCATAGTGGGTGCTGGAGGGTGGTAGAAATCTCTAGACGTCAGGTAAATCTCGAGGAGCGTCTGTCTAACTCTGAGGATCCCATCCCCATCCGCTTCCTTTCTTCCTGCTCCAAATTCAAGCCTGTGTGAGCGGACACTGTCAGGACCCCAAGCTGGTGTGTCCACCCGGGCGCTGATGGGCTGGGGGGCAGCCTTGAGCCCCGAGTTCCCTTCCCTGGGTGTGTGTGTCCGTGCATGTGTGTGTGCACACGTAACAAGTAGCCCCTAGCTCCCTGACCCCCAACCTCCCACCTCAAAGTTCTCCCAACATGGAGATCAGGCCTCACCATGGAAACGACTGGAAAAGGCTTTCCCCCCTCCCTCTCCAGGGGCACCACTCCCCAGCCTCTCCCTCCGGTGAGGGCTTCCCGCTCCTACTTGGAGATTCTCAGATGCACGTCATCTGCATCCTTGCTCACGAAGACCTAGTCGATGAAATGAACACGGCTGCATATTATACTAAGGAGGATGAATTGGATTCCAAATACCTCTCACCAAGAGCACACTTCACAGTAGCAAATGTGAAAAAGAAATGTATAATCTAGGAATTACTTTGTTACTTCATTGATATGTGTGTTGTCACCGGAGGGGCTTCTAGCAACGTATTGGTACCAACTGAAAAGAAATCTTGATTAAATATGGGCACCCATGAAGAAGTGGCAAAAGACAGTGGGGCTCAAGCCATCCCACTTCTGGATATATATCCAGACAAAACTACAATTCAAAAAGATACATGCACCCCTATATTCATGATTACAATAGCCAAGACGTGGAAACATCCGACATATCCATTGACAGATGAATGGATAGAGAAGATATGGTACAAATATACAATGGAATATTACACAGTCATGATAAAGAATGAAATAATGCCATTTGCAGCTACATGGATGCAGCTAGAGATTATCATACTAAGTAAAGGAAGTCAGACAGAGAAAGATAAATACCATGTGATATCACTGATATGTGGCACCTAAAATATGACACAAATGAACTTATCTACAAAACAGAAACAGACTCACAGACATAGAGAACTGACCTGTGGTTGCCAAGGGGAAGGGGGGGGTAAGGCAGGAAGGTTTGGGAGTTTGGGGTTGGTAGATGCAAACTATTATATACAGGATGGATAAACAACAAGGTCCTACTGTATAGCACAGGGAACTACATTCAATATTCAATAATGGAAAAGAATATAAAAAAGAATGCATATATATATATGTATAACTGAGTCACTTTGCTGTACAGCAGAAATTAACACAACATTGTAAATCAACTATGCTTCAAAACAAAAAAAGACAGTGGGGCTCACACATGAGGTGAGGAGAACATGTTTAGTTATAAAACTAAACCTCGGGGTCTAACTCCTGTATTTCTCATGTAGGTCATACTTGATCCAATGATGCTGCAAAAGTGCTGATTCATTTATAGTGAAAAAAATAATCCATGTTGAAAGTGGACTATTTTGAAAGGATGTGTTAAAATTACTCTCAAATCTTCTTCAAACACTGGCTGACAAGCAGGAGTTTCCAGGGTAGAGGCTGGCGTTACGCCACTAGCACGCCAGTGTGAGGTTTGTGCAGGGACGGGTCAGTCCAGGCTCCAGATCCTCAGACACCGGGTGCCCTGGCACCAGATACAGACGCTGGATAAGTTGCTCACTCACCTGAAGCGCCACCTGCTGCCACTACCTAGAATACAGCTGCTAATCAGAAGCTTGATGGAAACACAGGTTGGAGTAAATTAAGGATGGAGAGAGGATGCTCCGAGCTCTGTTTCTGTTAAAGACCAGCATGAGCTCCCTCAGAAGTGCCTCGGACACCCGCGGTTATGCAGGGCCCGACCCCACGTGAGTCCTCGACGTCACGTGGCCTGCAGTGGGTGCTTCTGTTTATAAATGAATTCCTGTGCAGGGCAAGTCAAACGCAGCCTAGATGAGTTTACTCTCCGTGCCAGCAGTGCATCCACAAGGCCTGATGACACATGAAAACTGCACATGGGATATCTTAGCTCTCATTTCCGTCTTTAATCATTAGCTGCCTACTCTCGAGTTACACCTGGGCAGGTGCTCTGGCACGCAGGTATTTCTCCACGGGAAACCACTTGATGACAACCGTCAAACGAGCCACATGTCACCTCCAACCAGAAAGGGTGGGCAGACTGAGCACAGCCGTGTGGGCCAAGGGGTTCCCAGCTCACACGTCACTGACCGAGGGCCTTTGTGGTGCCCCTCCCACTGTGGGACACAGGCCCACCCGTCACACTCTTTCACAGAATCCTTTACTTTTCTTTCACGGCACCCAGCACAAATCCCAACGAGCGTGATTTGCAGGACTCTGCACTGGTAGACAGTCCTCTTCCTCTGGTCGCCAGACTCCAGGAGCTGAGGGGTTTCTGTTCTGTCCTCACTACCGTCTATGCAACACACAAACACGTGGGGGGCCTGCAGAGACGGCCCCTGGGTCGAGGGCCCAGAGACGCCTTGCACAAACCACATAGTCAGGAAACACTGTCTTGCCAGTCTGGCTCCTGAGCCCTGAATGACGGGATTCTGTTTCTCAAATTGAAGCATTCGGTCAGCAAGTTCCTTTCAGTAGTTGACCCTCAAAATAGACTCTGTCATTTGTGACTAACCTGACCCTAGGCTTCGTGGATCTGACTCAGAGGGTGGGTCAACCACAGCCCCGTGGGCAGCTGCATTCGATCAGCCGTCACAGCCGCTGGGCACAGAGTTTCCAGTGAATGATGTCGAGAGTAATTTTCTCATTTGCGCTAAGAGTTTGACTTCTTCAAAAGTGTACTTTTAGGGGCTTCCCTGGTGGCGCAGTGGTTGGGAGTCCGCCTGCCGATGCGGGGGATGCGGGTTCGTGCCCCGGTCTGGGAGGAACCCACATGCCGTGGAGCGGCTGGGCCCGTGGGCCGTGGCCGCTGGGCCTGCGCGTCCGGGGCCTGTCCTCCGCGGCGGGAGAGGCCACAGCAGTGAGAGGCCCGCGTAACGCATAAAAAAAAAAAAAAAAAAAAAAGTGTACTTTTACTCACACTGCTAATATCAAAATACACACAGCCTATTTCCTAAGGGGGATTTTTTAAAGCTGATACCTGCTTTGTACAGGTTACAATGCTGGCAGCTTCCAGACCTGCCAGTTCTCAGACTCGCCTCCTGGCAGGGAAGCTCTGCCTTCTAATAACAAACGTCCTCTCCGGATGAAATCCAGAACCGACTTTTCCACTGACCCAGATATTTCACACGCAGAAACAGGGAACATTCCCGGTTGGAGGACTGTGAGTACAGACTTGATGCTGTATAAAGGCAACACTTCTCAGCTCCGGGATTGTTTTCATTGTTTTTGGAATGTAATTTCTGGGGGAAAAAATGCTAATTCTGGCCACAAACCATCCCCCAAACAATAACTGTTTTTAAGTACAGTTTTAAAGGGCGATTTCTGAGGCTTTGTTCTCACACCAGCGATTCATTCCTACGGCAATCGTATCGTGCCCTACCACTCACATTGATAAAATCTATGTATAAAACATTAAGGGCTTGCTTCCCTGGTGGTGTAGTGGTTTGGAGTCCGCCTGCCGATGCAGGGGACACGGGTTCGTGCCCCGGTCCGGGAAGATCCCACATGCCGCGGCTGGGCCCCTGAGCCATGGCTACTGAGCCTGCGCGTCCGGAGCCTGTGCTCCGCAACGGGAGAGGCCACAACAGTGAGAGGCCCGCATACTGCAAAAAACAAACAAACAAAAACAAAAACAAAAAAACACATTAAAACAAGGGAGCTGGGATTGAGGCTTGCATAAGCAAGAGTGACATGACAGAGGGGCAAGTTTCAACATTAGGGGGAAGAAAGGCCCTTTTAGACGTCTGCCTTTTATTTCGAGAAAATTACACACACACCGATGACTCTTGAGGAATGAATACATACAACAATGGGGACCCACAGAGACACGTACAGACCCGGTCACTACTCAGTCGTCCAGAGGCTAAGGGAGGAAACAAGTGTCCGCCGAACTTGACCCAACGGCTTCTTGCCCGGAAACGACAAGTTTTGTAGTTGGAATGTTTTCAATGTGCTAAGACTTGCGATGGGTCTAAGTAGAAGAAACAATGATTTACTTTTCCGAGAGTAAAAAAACATGATAGTAATGCACTCAGTTGGACTGTAGGATGCATGTGATTCACGCACAAGCTTTTATAAATCTGCCAAAGACTAAGGAACAGGCCTGTCAACTTCAATAATATAATAGTTATTTTTCTCAGCTAAAGTGAGTTTCTTTGGGAACAGCCAAAGGAATGGCAATTCGGGATATGTGAACTACAGCAGACCACAGGCAAATCCAAGGAACAAAGAAGGGAATCTTGCTTTTATAGGGAAAAGGAGAGAATTAGGAAGAGCTCGGACGACCAAAGAGTTCATTGGAGAACCTGGGAGTCCAAAGCATGAAGCTTCCCGTTGGTTGGGCCTCTGCAGCCTCTGATTGGCTGGGCCATCGTCCAGTGGAGCGATGGCGTC
Organism: Phocoena sinus; assembly: GCF_008692025.1. Classification (NCBI taxonomy): domain Eukaryota; kingdom Metazoa; phylum Chordata; class Mammalia; order Artiodactyla; family Phocoenidae; genus Phocoena; species Phocoena sinus. The sequence goes on along the minus strand of NC_045776.1, from coordinate 2,519,900 downwards.
TTCCTCCTGCTGGATGAGAAGTGGAGGCGCCTTCCTGTCCGAGATGCCAGCCTAAGTCTCTTCCTATTTGGAGTAACTGATGGTAATGGTGGGAGTGAGAGCTCCCCCTACAGGCCTGTTCTGACTCCAGCTTCAGCGGAGGTCCCCTTAATTAATTCCAAGGCCAGACGGGAAGAGGCAATGGCGCATTTCACCAGAGGGCCAGGTCCTCTCAGAACTGTTCCTTTTCATTATAACTTGTCCCACAGTTGATGTAGCCAGAATATCAAGCAGTTTCGTGTCCAGGTACTTAATCTTTGTGTAAGTGCCAGGCTCTGGGGAGAGTTGCTTGCTGTCTGGCTCATAGACACAGGAGAGCAGAAGCTGCCTGGCCGAAAGAGCTTGGCCTCCTTTCAGTCCTCACCCTGCCCACCTGATCTAAGCTACCTTCCCTCTCAATCCGTGCTAAATCTTTCATCTTAATTAGAAGCCCCTATTAGGTCCAGAGTCCTTTGCACTTGGCTGTGAAAGAGTTATTCAGGGCTGATATTTTCATGAAAATCACCTATCCAAGTACAAATGTACTCTCAGAAGGTAAAAACAGTTTCTTGTTTTGATTTACAAAGTTTACAGTAAAAAGAAATATAACATCGTTCTCCCAACAAGGTTTTCTTATTCGGAAAAAAACCAAAGACCACAGTTACTAACTCAGAAAAAAGCAGTGATCGTTGAAGGTGGAGATCAGAAAGAGTTTGTGTGGGCCCATCTGAGTTGAGAAAGATAGTATTACCTCATAGAGCAGCATTTCCTGCAGGATGTTAAAGCACTTTATAAATGTTAATTATCTCATGCATTTTCATCACTTTATATGAGCCAGAGACATTATAGATGTCCAGTCACCCAACCCACTAAACTAAATATCTCAAGCCTCCATTTCCAGTTCAAAATACTATTGCCTCCCTGTTATTCAGAGATGTTATTGAGTTTATGAAGGATTCGGTCCCCTCTGGTTCTTTCTGTCTTACTCAACCCTTTTGAACTGCTAAACATCTCTGCCTTTGCGCCATCTCTTTCCCCTTTCACACGTGTTAATTTAGCAAAATTAGAAAATGTAGGTACATAAAAATAAGGGTAACCTGCTCATAAGCTCATGATCGTTAAAAGATTACCTGTGGATATTTGGTGTGTGTCTATCCTGAAGAGTTTCGAAATGCGTGAGATGCATCTTTATTTCCTTTAATCCTGTTGCACGTTTATTAATATCACTATTTTTAATATATACTTATTTTCATGTATCATATACCATTATTTTTAACAGCTGAATATTATTTCACTGCAGGCAGACCTTGTTTTATTGTGCTTTGCATGATTGCACTTTGCAGATATTATGTTTTTAACAAATTGAAGGTTTGGGGCAACCCTGCCTTCAGCAAGCATATTGGCGCCATTGTCGAACTGCATTGGCTCACTTCCTGTCTCTGTGTCACATTTTGGTAATTCTCACAATATTTCAAACTTTTTCATTATTATTATATTTGTTATGGTGATCAGGGATTAGTGACTGACCTTTGATGTTACTATTGCAAAAGGATTACAACTCACTAAAGGCTGAGATGATGGTTAGAATTTTTTAGCAATAAAGTATTTTTAAAATTAAGTATGTACATTGTTTTTTAGACATAATACTATTGCACACTTCATGGACTACAGTATAATGTACTTTTTTTTTTTTGCGGTACGCGGGCGTCTCACTGCTGCGGCTCCTACCGTTGCGGAGCACAGGCTCCGGATGCGCAGGCTCAGCGGCCATGGCTCACGGGCCCAGCTGCTCCGCGGCACGTGGGATCTTCCCGGACCGGGGCACGATCCCGTGTCCCCTGCATCGGCAGGCGGACTCTCAATCACTGCGCCACCAGCGAAGCCCCTACAGTATAACGTAAACGTAAGTTTTATACGCACTGGGAAATCAAAAAATTCATGTGACTTGCTTTGTTGTGATATTCGGTTTATTGGGGTGCCTAGAACTGAACCCACAGTATCTCCAAAGTCTGCCTCTATATGAATGTGCCATAATCAAATTAACTAAACCCTTAAACGTAAACACTGAGGTTGTCTCAACATTTTTGCTGCCCGCAACCCAGGCCATCAGCCTGGTCTGTATCCTTCTGAACCATTCTTGGTGGCCAAACAATTATATAGAAACTGCATATTCATACAAAGGTTTTTTGCTTTGTTTTGTTTTGTTTCTTTGCTCACTTAAAAAAATACATCATGAAACTCACTTTGCTCACTTAAGAAAATATATCATGAAAGTTCTTCCAGAGAATTCTTTAAATAGCTGCATAATATGTTATGTATGGATATACCATTATTTGTCCAACCATTTTCCTTGATAGGTGTTCGGGTTATTTCTTGATTTTTGCCATACAAATAATCCTGCACTAGACACCCTTGAACATAAATGCTAGTATATTCGTGTGTTTACTTCCATAGCATAAGGGCAAAGAAGTGGGATTGCTGAGTCAGGTGGCATATTTGTAACGTGACTAGATTTGTTAGACGTGCCTCTTAAAGGCATTCGCAACAATGTGTATAAGAATTTAAGCTGCTTTATCAGTTTCTTTCATATAGATGTTCCAGCTAGAAGTATCTTGTATGCCGTCATACAGACAAGGAAACCGATGCTCAGAAGAGTAATGGGACTTGTTCAAAGTCATACAGCTAAATGTCTGGGAGTCAGGACTGGCATCTAGGTCTCCTGATTCTTTGACCAGGACTTTTTGCATAAGAGTAAGCCTTTGCTGGGGGTGGAGGATTTGATAAAGTGAAAGAGAAAAGGTGTACCAGATAGCTATTGCCGTGTAACAAAGTAGCCCCAAACTTAGTAGTTTAAAACAAGAGCCATGTATATAGTTATGATTCTATAGGTCAGCAATTTAGTCTGGGCTCTGCTAGGACGATCTTCACACCTCTGCAGTCAGCTATGGGTCAGCTGGGGTGCCTCAGTTCTCCTCCTGTGCCCTCACCATGCTGTACAATATCCCAGGCTTGTTTTCATGGCAGTGGCCCTAAGAGAGTGAAAGTGTGTAAGACCTCGTGAGGCTTAGGCTCAGAGCTAGCAGATCATCACTTCTACCATACTTGAAGGTCAAAGAGAGTCACAGGGCCAGACCCAATTTGAAGGGCAATGAAACGGACTCTACCTCTTAACGGGAGAAGCTGCAGAGTCACATTGCAAAGGGCAAGGACAAGGAAAATGTGGAGAATGGGAGCCCTGTTTGCAAGCAATCCACCACGTTTTCAGGTGAAGATTTTCCCCCCTTCCAAACAATTGCTTTGGTATCATCTTGACATGGTTGTTTTAATATCACGGCTCTGTCAGAGCATAAAGAAAGTAATGTTTATAGTGAAATCACAAAAAGTTCTCCCAAGATACCTGGGGCACATTTGGAGCACTACCACTTTAGGTCAGAACTTTTCCCATTAAAAAAAATAAATTTGTCAGATAAGAAGAGTTCATCACTATGACCACTTAACTCTCGTTATTCATAATACGTTATACAGAAGGTTGGCGATTTCTCTCTTCTTTATTTCTTCATTGCTCTCTTGGAGAGTGCTGTAGCCGTGTAGAGCACTGTTTGGGGTGTGTGTCTTTTCTGTTTTTTTTTTAAACTTATTTCTGTATGTGTGCCTTTTTCCCCCTTTTATTATGTCTCTGTAATTTTCCATCTCACACAATAAACAAGTGAAGAGGAGGGATTTACAGGTCATAAAAATAGCAGGCCATCAATAAAGCTAAACACAGTATACTTCCTTCTGATATTTCAACAAGAGTGTGTCCTTGGAGATGAGGGGTGGGATGTGGTACCGGGGCTGACTCGCCACCCTTTGCTGGTTTAACGGGGCTCAGGCGATCATGGCATGTGGCTGCACAGACAGCCCCGCGGGGGACTCGTGAGTGCTGGGGAAAGAGCCAGTTCTATATTTAGAAACTTCTGGCTTCAGCCAAATATAAAATGGATTTAGGATGTGGGTTGAGGACAAGGAAGGGAACACACACGTTAATATTTCGTTTGTTCTTCCCGGAATCAGCAGCTTAGTGTGGAAAGTGACCTTCTGTGACCTTCTTATTTGTCTTTAATTACAGATCGGCGTGGCAAGAAAAGACGCTAAAGTGGAACTCGGCTGACTTATTACACCGGGCGTCTCGTGGCGTGTGTGCGTGCACGCTGGCCCAGCATCTGCATCCCTGCATCAGCGGATCCCCATCTCTGAGCAAGGGTGAGGGAACATCTGCCAAGAGTGCCCAGGATTCTAAAGGATGGAGCTGAGCGTCCCGGGTGCCTTCCGTGGCAGAAATCCACAATGAGGCTGAGAATGTTTGTTAACGACTAAAATAAGCATGGAGAGAAGAACTATAGGTTTCACTAAAAAGTGCTTTAGAGACATTCTGTACCAGAAACTCCTGTCCAAAGGGAACAGGATACACAGAAAAGTGGAGACCCTATTGTTTACTTGGAGGTATGAAAAGAAATAGGTCAGTGATTCGTTTCCATAGTGACTATTATTGAAATAAGACAAACTGACACCAATACTGATTTATTCTCCTATTCAAGCCCTTTTAAAAGCACACTTTAATCGAAGTCGGTTCTTGAATATAAACAAGAAGACCAAGTTATCTTTCACAACGATTATGTTTTGCCACCTGCAAATGAGACTTTTGTAAAAACAATAAAATTAAAACAATCCAGATTCACGCCACACCAGTTTATGGGTTTAAATATAACATGGATTTTACATATAATAGGAACCATGTCCCGGGCATTTGCAGTTTAATTCCAGTTCTTAAAGTAATATTAGTTTTTGCTTCACCCCCGAACTACGGGACGCTTATTTGCTGTTGGTAATCTCTGCACCGACATGACAAGAGTTTGGGTTATAAATGTGGGCACTTAAGCTGACTCCTGGATGACCAGTTTTTGTTTTGTTTTGTTTTGTTTTTTGCGGCACGCGGGCCTCTCACTGTTGTGGCCTCTCCCGTTGCGGAGCACAGGCTCCGGACGCGTAGGCTCAGCGGCCATGGCTCACGGGCCCAGCCGCTCCGCGGCATGTGGGATCCTCCCGGACCGGGGCACGAACCCGTATCTTCTGCATCGGCAGGCGAACGCTCAACCACTGCGCCACCAGGGAAGCCCTGGATGACCAGTTTTAATTTGACCTTTAAATCCAAGAGCTAGAGCAGACCCAGAGTGTGGAATGCAGCTGTACGCGGGAGGAGCCCAATCCAATCATTGTGGCCATTTTAACCACCAAGTTGAATCACTGCCGGATGGTGCCTTCTAAAGTGATCAATATCGGTTTTTCAAGACAAGCCAAGATATCCCGGTAGCGCCACTGGGGCGGAACGGAGAAAGAATCTAGTGCCGGGCCCCTCGCCTCCGTGGAGGCCGTCAGGAATCTGGGGCAATAGGAGCTCCTTCCCTACGGTAGGCTTTCTACGTCTGGACCATTTCTTTGCCTCAGTGACTAGCCTTTGTAAACACAGCTTAAGTGGGTCAGTTCTCAGCCATGGGACATGGAAACCAAGTCTTATCATCTGCTCCAGACTCACGGGGCAGAGCACGGGAGGGCTGCGTGTGCAAGTGTGCGGGCGTGCTCACACGTGTGCATGGGTGAGTGTGAGACAGTGTGTAGGAATGTGGATGTGTGTGAACGTGGGAGTGTGCAGGGTGTGAGCGTGCCCAAACGCTCTCCAGGAGGGAGATGCGGTGGGGAAGTGGGCCTTCAGCAGGAAGGGTTCTGTGGCGCAGAGTTCGCTCTGGGGATGGCTCTGCACCCGCCCCTCAGTTATCTGGGTCTGGACCCTGCAGGTAGCAGATGACCAGGGTCATTCGCCCCTGGCTCCCTCTGCCTTTCAGCAATTTTGCTTCTGTTTGGTCTCTTCACAGGTATGTTGACAGGAGAAGTGATTTCTTGAGTTAAGATGGGGTGGGGGGGACGGGGGCAGAAGCTGAACCTTTTGGCTAAAATTAGGTGAGAAGATTATCAGTGGATCCACATACAAGTAAGGAGCTTAAGGGACCGGCTTCACTCCTCCGCTAGGTCAAGACGCCTGCCTTTCCTGTTTCTCCAGCACCAAGTGTTTGTCAAATAAGTGCATTTTCTCTATATTTAAGCAATTACTATTTTCTTCTAACATAAGAGATAGCATTAGACTCAGCGCTAGTGGAAATGACAGGCTGTTATGGGAAAGCGCTTTGCAAAGAGAATGGAGATGCTTGGCTCCCGGCGAGTAGCCCTGCCCCCTCCTCTGTGTGGTGCTCCAGAGGGGAGGGAAGGGCCTGCACTTTGTTGTCTCTGGAGGGTCCCCACGGCAGGGCCAGTCTCTGAGGGTGGCATTCTGCCGCTTTTACACAGGAGGGATCTAGCAGACACACTTCAGGTTATTGGAAAGTCGTAAGCCAGTGCAGTTCATCTGTATATATATTTTATGTGTTTTAAATATTTATAGAATTAATATTATACATTGACTTTATTTTATAAATGGTAACATATTGTTACCTCAACATTTCCCCGCAGGTTTTATCCATGTGAATATGTGTTTCTTTCATTCATTTCTCTGTTGGATGTGGTCCATTGGGTAGAAATATCACATTTCATTTACTATCCATTCTCCTGATCAAGATTCTCTCTATAAACAAATATTTAAAATGTTATTTTATTGAAATCCCTGTTTTTAAACCTAGTTTTGTTTCCCTATTCCTCAGAAGCACTTGTTCCAGTAACTTAGCCATAAATATTCTAAATCAACTTAAAAAAAAACTATTTTTTTTCTGACTATAAAACTAATTCATGCCCATTTTAAAGCAAACACACAAAAGTATAGTTCTCCTCTCCAGCAACAACCACTGTGAACATTTTGGTGTATTTCTTTCCAGCAATTTTCCTGTACTTTTATATTACTTTTGATTTACACAAACCTAATGTTATCAAAAGAAGCAATCTCCCTCGCCCTTAAAATTCTTTGAAAACAAACTTTTTTTTTTGCGGTACGTGGGTCTCTCACTGTTGTGGCCTCTCCCATTGCGGAGCACAGGCTCCAGACGTGCAGGCTCAGCGGCCATGGCTCACAGGCCCAGACGCTCCACGGCATGTGGGATCTTCCCGGACCGGGGCACGAACTCGCGTCCCCTGCACCAGCAGGTGGACTCCCAACCACTGCGCCACCAGGGAAGCCTCAAAAGCAAACTTTTAATGATTGAAACACACTCCTTCCTGGGCTCCAACTGTTAGGCATTTAGGTACTTCCAGTATTTCACTGTTTTCCATTTAACGAACATTCAGGAGCACCTGTTCTGTGCTCACATTAGGTGTAGAAAGTGCCAAAAGAAAAAAAAAAGAACAACAAAAAAAATGCCATAGTAACAGAGACGAGATTGTATCCTTCACAGAACATTAACCAAAAACCAAAAACTGTACAAATGATTACATGATTACCATTGTGATTTGTACTGTAAAGAATAAGCCAAAGATAACACAATTATCACAGGGAGGTAGAAAAACAGTCACATGCATTAGGGAAGACTTCCACCAGGAGAGAGATTCAGGCTGGAGTCAAGGATGAACAGAGATGGCTAATTGAAGGTGTGTGTGTGTGTGTGAGAGAGAGAGAGAGACAGAGACAGAGAGAGAGACACCCGTGGGTGGACACATCTGTGTTGGCGTCGGGCATGTCCGCTGGCATCGAGAACAAGACCTGAGCCAGGTTGGAGTGAATACAAATCATCACCCCCTTATGAAAACCTACGTGCCTAACTCTGCCCACATTTCTGGTTGTCTCATAAATATAGCATCCTAAATACTGAATTACTGGACCACAGTGCTTTGAAGGAATCACATGTCTGTTAAGATTTTGATACATTAAGAATAAAGTATTACTCAAAGTTCTATATTTTGGATGCCAATACCAATGCCTTATTTCTTTGCAGTTGGTGCCAATGACACTTGAGTATTGCTCTGACAAGGTGGTGGCCTGGAAACAAAGTCAACCTCAACACTGCATTATGATCCGTTTTTACTGTATATCAGCTAAGGTGAGTGGCTGTGAAACAAATGAATAGAAACAACTTTGTTCTTAATTATCAAAAACACATTATTAAAATAGCAAAGGTATGTTGCTGTGTGTATCTTTGCTATTTGAATAATATACACACACACAATACTTAGGGAGACATGGAAAAAGAATTATCAAAGACGACCTGGATAAGGTGGGAGGATTTCATAGATGCACCAAGGGGCATGGAAGATTTAAATAAATGGGAAGGCACTTCAGGAAAGAAAGCATCAGTGTTATAAATAAATGATCTCAAGTTTAATTTAACAAATTTCAATAAAATTTAAAAAGGAATTTTTTAATCAAAATAATTCTAAAGTTTATTTGGAGAAATAATAAGAACAGTCAAGAAAGCTGGCAGGAAAAAAATCCACTAAAATCATTTAAAATATTTCTTCTGATGGTTAAGAATGGGGTGGGGGAAGGGTGAAACAGAAGCTGCTGGTTTTCATATAAGCCCCAAACTTTTACCTAACCCTCTGTCTGCACTACTATGATTAAAAATATAAAAAGATGTACTTTAAGATATAAAAAAGAATGTCTGCTGCATTGAGCTGCACAGCAACAAGCAGACATATTAATGGACAAAATAGAAGCCCAGAGTTTTTACAAGAATTAAAGATAAAAATAACATTTTAAATCAGTGGCACAATTGTTAATACTTTGCAAATAAACTCAAACAAATTTAGAGCACTACTTCACAAAGCAAATCCAAGAATACTTAGAGATGAAAAGGAATGAAGAAAGGAAGAGCTATAAGACAAGGAAGTCAATATATAGATGAATATGCCTCTGTGTTTGGCATAATAGTAAAAGAAAAATATACAGTAAAAGGTAAAGGTATTTGGCTCCTAAAAACTTTAAACTTCTATATGCCAGGGACTTCCCTGGTGGCACAGTGGTTAAGAATCCACCTGCCAATGCAGGGGACACAGGTTCAAGCCCTGGTCCGGGAAGAACCCACATGCTGTGGAACAACTAAGCCCCTGCACTGCAACTACTGAGCCTGCACTCTAGAGCCCACGAGCCACAACTACTGAGTCCGCACACCACAACTACTGAAGCCTGCGTGCCTAGAGCCCGTGCTCCGCAACAAGAGAAGCCACCGCGATGAGAAGCCCGCGCACTGCAACAAAGAGTAGCCCCTGCTCGCCACAACTAGAGAAAGCGGACACGCAGCGACGAAGATCCAACACAGCCACAAATAAATAAATAAACAATAAAAGTAAATTAATTATTAAAAAAACTTCTATATGTCAGAAAAATACATAAAATTTAAAAGCCAATGATCAAATAGGATAAATATGTACTAAAATTGTCCATTAAATTTTAAGGATTCCTTTTGAATCAAGAAAGATTGAACATCCTCATAGAAAAACACGCAAAAAACATAAGAAACAATATACAGAGGAAGAAGAAAAAAGAGTCAACAAGTATATGAGCAATTTTGAATTCTCTGCTCAAGTAAAGGCATATTAAAATAATAATGAGACTGTGGTAGCAATGAATGAGCACACCCAGTGCCCAGGTCTTGGTTTCCAATGCCAGTCTCCAACGAAAGTAGCCAAGGCTCCTTGAAGACATGACACATTTTAGCGAAAAAAAATCTAGGTGGTCTCAAATAAGAAGGAAAAAAAGAAGTGTATTGTATGTTTAAAAACAGTATCTGGCAGAATACACAACCAAATGTAACATGAATGACACTTATCTGTACTGCTAAAGTTATTTTAAGTTAGATTACAAAATTCCAAAAAAAAAGTCACACCTAAATAAATACAATACTGTTGTAACAAAAGACTAGGACTTGAGCCATATTTTAAAGCTGTGACTGTCTATTTCAGAAGAAGTTGAGTCAGCTCTGGAGGCTGGACTCCAGCAGCCTCACTTGGAAGGCAGGGGGTCCTGTGAGCCCGAGCCAGACGCAGAGGTGAGATTCCACTGCCTGCCGCTGGGCTCACCAGGTCCCTGGTACAGCTGGCTTTCTCTACAAGCAATAACTCCTGATTCCTTTTCTTTCATTCTTCCCATCTTCCATTTCCAATGGTGCTAGCAGACAAGGAAGTAACCGGAATCCTTCATACTAAGGTGTGAATGGTCCACTGCTGACTCAGCTTGTGATCCATTTCCCAGGCAACTCTGCATTCTAAGAGTGGCTGGTGAATCCAAAAGTACTTAAGGACCAGAGTTACATTCCTTATTTGGGCACATCTACGGACAAGTTGATAGCATACCTTTTCTGCCCTCGTTCTCTTTCTTCTGCGTGGAGATGGTATTGTTAATACAATACTTTAAAGCTATAATTTCCAAACTTTTGATAGTGCACCTCTGCCAGATTTTTTTTAAAAAAATGAGAGCACCTGCTCAAATAATTTATTGATTCCACATAGATGTGTACAATTACTGCACTGATATACTTTATTTACTGTAAGCATACACGGTGCGAAAGTATTTTAAACTACTTTATCATGACTTTAAAAACATATCTTTTTGTTCTCACTCCAGCTTGTCTTTTGAGTGCAAGTAGTGAGAATGAATATGCTTCTCATATGTAAACTACATTCATACACCAAATGCTGAGATGAAAAAGCCAGTGGGCACCTCCTGCCCTCACCCTTCACTCTAGGTGCTCTCTCTCTCCAGGGGTGTCCATGCCTGTCAGAGCACAGAGAGACAGGCGGAGGGGAAGGGATCAGTGTGACCAATGTTAGCAAAGTTTGATCTTTTTATTTGATTACGAAAAGAAAAAGGTAAAGAAGTTATAATGGTTTCTTCCTGTACCCCAGTTTATTATCTTGGGGGTGCATTCACTGACCTGTATGCATCATGTAAAACTCAGGCAAGCTCAGATCCAGATTTTGTGGAACTTGGGACTGTTCCAATTTATACCGAGAAGAAACTCTAAGTAAAAGAATACCAACAAAACAAAACAAAACACAAACCTTAGTTTTGCAACTTTTACAAACTCTGCGACCTTATGAACACAAGGCTAGGGCCCTCCCAGGGCGGGGGATGAGAACGACGCCAGGGACCCAGCACCTCCAGCAAAGAGTTGGGAGATGCACTTCCGCAGGCTCGGGCTGCTCCCGGAAACGAGCAGGCTTGGGAAAGAGGGCTTCGATGCAAAAGGTTGCTCAGTGGACTGGAATTTAAATTTCCTTCCCTGCTTGGGTCCTCTTCGATGGGCCTTCACTTTAGAAAATCCTGCTTTCTGTGCTAAAGTGTTTAAAGAGCAGTCTCTGCAGCGCACTGAACTCGGAGGTCTGGAGCTGATAAGGACCGGAGATGAAATGTTTAGATAACATCACAGCCATTCACCCTGGCTGTCTTCTTTTCTCTTCCCTCCTCAAACTAAGCGCTGTGGTCTCAGTACAGTTGTGTTCAGGGCTTTTCGGTAAAGAACACTCTGGACAAACTAAAGTAAGTCACACTGTCAGCTTCTGCCTATTAAGGGGGGCCCATATCCCCTTATTCCTTGCGGGCAAGAAATTTGAGATGAAACTGGTCTTAACAGAAATCTCGGCTGGCTCCCTTTTAAGGCATTGTTTTCAACGTAAGATGGCAACGGAAAACCCAAGAAAAGGCTTCGGATAATAGAGGACATTTATGGCTCTGAGAACACCGAAATGCAGGAAGGAGGTAGGGGGATGTACTCGAAGAAAGAGTTAATAAAAAGTTGAAGTGTCGACTTAAACGTGGTGCAAAGGAGAATGCCCAAAAGGGATTTTATTTTTTAAAAGTTACAGGTCCATTCCTTCCCCCATCCCCTTCCTCCACCTGTGCATCAGGCAGGAGTGCTGCCTCCACATCATTCTTCTCTCAGGTGTTCGTCTGCCATTTCTCTTTACTGCACAAACACGCTTTATTTATAACATACTGCACTAATACGCTCCTTTGTTCATTCGAACCTGCTGGGCAGCATCACGCTGTTCACCCCGACTCCATTCGAGGCTGCCTGGGGAGAAACTGGTGGGAAAATTCTTTGGAACAAAAGCTAACAGGTGACTCGCCGCTCCGAAAGGGCTGGAGGCAGGAGCCACGTTTACCCACCACTGTGCTCTGGGCGGCCACGTGACTGGTGGACGTGCAGCCATGTGACTGACCGACGCTGCCGAGTGACTGGTTGACATTGATCACGTGAGAGTTCATGTCCTCCAATCAGAGAGCTGCATGGGGAGGACCCGGAAGAGGCGCGAGGCCGGCTAGCCTGAGGTATCCGGGGCTCCTTCGCCGACGAGCTCGGGAAGCCGTGCGGGGACCAGCCCGCCTGGCCCGACCGGCACGAGTGGTTGTGGCGTATGCAGAGTCCCCGGCCCGGTTGGGGGGGACTCGCGAGCCGGCGGAGAAAATGTGTCTTCCCCACTCCCCGCCGACGTGTAGGGAGCACCGGGGCGGGGAAGTAAGTAACAGGGTTATCTCGTAGAATCAGCCCAGGGTGGAGAGAGGTGCCGAGTGGGACAGGAGCTGGTGGATGGAGCCTTCTGCTAGAATTTGTGTATGCGACGAGCTCCAGGAAAATTAGTGTCTCCAGGGCTAATAGTAATACTAATACTTCGTTCAGATAACATGAGCTTTGCCCTCCGACTTCGGCCTTTCTTGTGTCCGAAACACGCAGTCACCGGGCGTCCGCTGCCCATCCTGTTACTGAACAGAAAGGGCGGGCGGGAGACCCGGTCCCACGGGCAGAGGGAAGAACAAGTCGGCAGTTTCGGGATGCACCACACGTGTAGCGATCCGATCCGGGTGAGAACTCGGTGTTCGGGCCGGAGTCGTGCGCGGAGGGCACAGGCTGGACCTCGGTAGCCCGAGCCTCCGCGGCCACGGGCCGGGTCTGCATCCCGATCCACGTGGCTCTGAACACATGGCTTACACTCCGGAGTCTCAGCTCCCTCATAAAGGCATTGTGACATCTGTACAACGATGCGTAAACTCCAGGTGGGGGGCCCTACCCACCGTCGGATTTAGCCAAGGAGCCAGGAGCCTGTGAATTAGGCACCACTGCCACCTGGTGGAGACACACCCGAGTTCTAGCTCCAGGGTTTATTCTTCTGGTTCTGTTGTTTTGGAAGGTTCTGTTTCCTTTGGAAGGAAAGCTCCGCTGAAGTTGAAGATGGGAACCTTCAGTTCTGAAGCATCAGGACCCATGGGCGGAGAGAGGAAGCCGTGAGTGGTGAGTGTCGGGTCACGATGGGGAAGTTGGACCGTTTCCAAGGCTTCCTGACTGTGGGCTTCAGAGGAGTGGCAGTCACTTCTTTGAAAGGTTTGGAATTCCCACAGTATCAGGTGCACTCAAAATGAAAGCACCACAAGGTACACCAAAGTCAAGATTTCGATTTGTATTACATACATTTGGGGTTGTCTGTTTTACTCGTTCTGTCCATTCAGATGTCAGGTTGCTTTCAGTGAGCCCGTTTATTAGGTCTAAAGTGCAGATGAGGGACTTCCCTGGCGGTCCAGTGGTTAAGACTCGGAGCTTCCACTGCAGGGGGCATGGGTTCCATCCCTGGTCAGGGAACTAAGATCCTGCATGGCGCGGCCAAAACTAATAAGTAAATAAAATAAACTGCAGGTGACGATGACCTGATTCCACACGTCCACCCTTGAACTCAGAAAAAATCTGGAGGGAGCCCAGCTCAGCAGAAATAACCCAGCAAAGAACGTAATGTTCCTCTTACTCTGGAAAATAACAGTCCTCCAGACCAGTGTCATCTGTGCTTCAGAAAACCAGGTTGGACAATGATTAATGAAGCTGTAGAGCCAGTGATGTCTCTAAATAAATGTCCTTTTGCTCTTCAGAGTTTTGCACTCCCCCGTTTATACTTTATTACCACAGATTTCTCAAGGCCTTTGGCCTTACCCTTTGCTAAGCCAGTTTAGGGGAAGAGAAAGACAAAGGTGAAGAAAGAAAAGGAGCTGTGTCTGTTGCAGGTTTGGCCTAATGCTCTTTGATTTATAAAAGTTCCTCCATTAAATTCTCTGAAGTGAAAAACCAAGATGGAGAGAATTTACACGTGGCCCAAGTTAACAGCAAGTACGTGGCCAGGACAAAATGTGACCTTAGATCTCTCTGAATGTAGCGAACAGGCTCTTACAAAGCATGGCCCCAGCCTGTTGAGATGCTGGGCTGCTGTCCAGACGTCTTCCCTGCAAGCCTCCTCCCCCTCAAATGGGTTCTTGATAAACTTCCTGGGAAACTGGAACAGTCTACTTCATCTCAGGAACTGAGTGAGGAACGTTCTCAGACAGGATTGCACTAAACTCATTCTGTCTGTTCTCCCTGTACTACGCATGAGTAAGCTTGGTTCAGGAGGAGGAAAGCTAAGCCAGGCGGTAGGATTTAAGGATTTTCAGCCTGTGGATTTTAGAGCTGCTCTGTCAGGCACTTTACAGCTTCCTCTTCTAACTACTGAGTGCCATAAATCTCCAGACTGCTGGTCTCCAAACTCACACATAAACGGTCCTGCACACCAGCGGCGGGTTTGCTGCCGGAACAAAGCCAAGGAGCAAGTGACCATTAAATAAGGCACACGTTTAGGCCTCAGCTGTTCCAGTCCACTGTGCACCCAGATGCAGCAATGGCCCTGGGCATCGAGGCAGAGGGCCACACTTGCTGATCATGGAGACCTTGGTGAAAAGGGAGGTCTGATAGGACAGAACTGCCTAGTGCTGTGGCCTGCCCTTGGTCTGGATGCTTCCACAGTGCAGGCGTCCCTGACAACAGGTCCTCGGAGGGTGGCTGTGATGAGGTTGCAGTCGCTGGGCAGCGCCCTTGGGAACTGGTTGTGTGCAAAGCAGAAACAGAGCCTGTTTCTGTTGGCCCTGGGGCTGGGAGAGCCTCTATCTTAGCACAGGTGGCAGACGTTTCTAGGCTTCGTATGGGATGGGGGTGAGGTAAACGGAGGAGACCCTCAGAAGTAAGAGTAGGTTTCACTGAGTGAGCAGGGCAGGGCCTGCATTTTTTTTTTTTTTTCTTTAAAGGGCCAGGTAGTAAACATTTTAGGCTTTGTGGACTTAGCTTGTTTCAACGACTCAGCTTCCCCATGGCATAGAAGTCTCACACACCATGACTGAATGAGTAGGCCTGGCTGTGTTCCAGTAAAATTTTAATTGCAGAAAGCGATGGTGGCCCAGATTTGGCCTTCAGGCCTTGTTTGCTGACCCCTGGGGTAGGGGAAGGAGGAGAAATGTCGCCATAAGACACCAGACCTAATCCCTGTTCTGCCACACACAGATCCATGACCTTACACAAATTATATCTTGAGCCCGTTTCCTCATTAGTAAAAAGGGGTTAACAGTATGTACCTCTCAGAGATGTGACAATGTATGCAAAGGTCCTAGCACACCACACGGCACAGGGTGGGTGTGCAATAAACATAAGGCTTCCCGTTGTAATACCGACGGTTCTCGGGGTAGATTCGCTCTAAACGCTCTAAGGCTGTGTTGCCCTCACAGTCTTTGGTGGTTATCTTTTGCCTCATTTGTTGGACCTGACTCAGTGAATGAAGTGTCTTTCTCTCCGTTTGTATTCTAAAAGTAGGTCTTTCCCAACTCACTGATGTTATTTCAAACTGTCTAGCAGTATTCAGGGCTGTGTGGAGTCCCCTGGCGATTTCACTGCACCAGAATCTTGCCTACCCTAACATTTAAAAATTATAATGGAATCCAAAACAGATGTACCAGATCTGGGGAAGGCTAGAGTAACATTAACTTGTTGCTTGGGAATGCCCTTCATATGCACGTTTTGGGGCAGACATTTGTGATAAGAGCCAGGCAGTAAAAGATCCCGGCGTGTTCTAAACACTGCAATTTTGGCAATTTGTGTCAAAGAAAATTTGGAAGGCATGGCTAACTGAAACAACTGACTAAATTTATGGCTCAACTTTTCACTGAAATATCTGTGTTTGGAAGATGTCATGGATCTGAGAAATGAGAATTTGGGTGGAAAATAATTAGATAGTATTCACATGGGTAGAACTCTTAACTGTGACACTGATCAGTACTTAGTTATTTAGAATATGAACTGGGGCCAACTTGCTGCTTTGGTCTCTGTCAGGGCAAGTTCATAACATGCGATGAGCAGGAGCTGTGTGAGGCATGCCATGTTATGTACTGCAAGGCTCAGGAAATAGAGATGGGACAGTTATGAACATTGTTGATGAATATTTATAAACCAGAATAAGAGGAAGACAAAGCTATTTTAAAATCAAAACCTTTATCCTTGATAAGTAAAAAGCTAGTACAGGGATGATTAAAGCTGTGTGGAACTGGTTTCAAAGCTCACATGAATCTTGTATGTAATTAGAAAAGGAAGAATAAAGTTTTTTTAAAAAAGATTGAAAGTTTTGCCCCTAAGATAAGGAACAAGTCAAGGATGCCTGCTTTCACCTCTACTATTCAACATAGTGTTAGAAGTTCTAGCCAGAGCAATTAGACAAGAAAAAACGAAATAAAAGATATCCACATTGGAAAAGAAGAAGTAAAACTATTTCTACTGCAGATTACATGATCCTATACATAAAATCCTAAAGAATACACACACATACATGCACATACACACACACACATACAAATCCTACTACAGATAATAAATTCAACAAAGTTGCAGGATACAAGACAACACACAGAAACCAGTTGTATTTCTGTGCACCACCAATGAGCAATTCAAAAAGGAATTTGAGAAAAAAATTCCATTTACAATAGCATCAAAAAGAATACAAAACTTAGGAATAAATTTAATCAAGGAGGTGACAGACTTGTACACTGAAAACTATAAAACATTGCTGAAAGAAATTTAGGAAGACCTAAATAAGTTGAAATAGATTGCATATCATGGATTGAAAGGCTCAGTATTGTTAAGATGAGAAAGCTATCTACAAATTCAAGAGAAGAACAGAGTTGGAGGACTCACATTTTATGATTTCAAAACCTACTACAAAGCTACCGTAATCAAAACCAGTGTGGTATTGGCATAAGGATAGACATATGGGTCAACAGAATGGGCTTAGGAATCCAGAAATGACCAAGTGATTTTCAACAAGGGCACCAAGATCATTCAGTGGAGAAAAAATGGTCTCTTCAACAAATGGTGCTGGGACAACTGGACATCCACATGCAAAATAGTGAATTTGGACCCCTACCTCCCACTATATACAAGAATTTACCCAAAGTGAATCAGTGATCTAAATATAAGGGCTAAACCATAAAACTCTTAGAAGAAAATGCAGGGATTAATATTCATAACCTTGGACTTCCATGGTGGCCCAGTGGTTAAGAATCTGCCTGCCGATGCAAGGGACACGAGTTCGATCCCTGGCCCTGGAAGATCCCACATGCCACGGAGCAGCTAAGCCTGTGTGCCACAACTATTGAGCCTGGACTCTAGAGCCCGTGAGCCACAACTACTGAAGCCTGCACACCCTAGAGCCCATGTGCTGCAACTACTGAGCTCGTGTGCTGCAACTACTGAAGCCCACATGCCTAGAGCTCGTGCTTCGCAACAAGAGAAGCCACCGCAATGAGAAGCCCACGCACAGCAATGAAGAGTGGCCCCCACTCGCCGCAACTAGAGAAAGCCTGTGCGCAGCAACGGAGACCCAACACAGCCAAAAAATTAAAAAAAAAAAAATTCATTACCTTGGATTTGGCAATTGATTCTTAGATGTGACACAAAAGCATGAGCAATAAAAGAAAACAGATAAATTAGACTTGATCAAAATTAAAAATTTGTACAACAAAGGCCATTACTATGAAAGTGAAAAGAAAACCTACAGAATGGGAGAAAATATTTGAAAATCATATACCTGATAAGGGATTAATATCCAGAATAAATTTTAAAAAAAGCTCCTTCAACCCAACAGCAAGTCAAACAACCTGGTTTTAAAAATGGGCAAAGGACTTGAATAGACATTTTTCCAAAGAAAATATACAAATGGCCAAAAAGAACATGAAAAGCTCAAAATCATTAATCATCCAGGAAATGAAACTCAAAAGCACAAAGAGATACCACCACTTCATGCCCATTAGGATGGCCCTAATAATAATAAAAATAACAAGTGTTGGTGAGGATGTAGGTTGGAATCCACGTATATTGCTGGTTGGAATGTAAATTAGTATAGCCACTGTGGGAGAAACAGTATAGAAGATCCTCAGAAAGTTAACAATAGAATTACCATATGATCCAGCAATTCCACTTCTCAACATATGTGCAAAGTCATTGAAAGCAGGGGCTCACACAGGTATTTGTACACCCATGTTCATAACAGTATTATTCACAATAGCTACAAGGTGGAAACAACCCAAATGTTCATCAGTTGATGAATGGATATACAAAATATGGTCCATCCGTACGATGGAACATTCAGCCTTAAAAAGGAATGAAATTCTGACACTTGCTACAACACGGGTGAACCTTGAGGACATGCTGCGTGAGATAAGCCAGTCACCGAAGGACAGATCTTTTATGCTCCCAGTTGTATGAGGCACCTACAAGCAGTCAGGATTCACAGAGACAGGGAATAGCAAGGCGACTACCAAGGCTGTGGCCGGGGGAGTCGTTGTTTGATAGGCACACAGCTTCAGTTGGGAAGATGAATAGCTTCTAGAGAGGGACGGTGGTGATGGTTACACAGCAGTGTGAATGTACTAAATGCCACTGAGCTGCGGCCTTAAACATGGCTAACGTGGTACGTTTTATTTATGTATATTTTACCTCTGTAAAAAAATACGCACACACAAGTTAAACATAGAATTACCATATGAACAGCAATTACTCTCCTGGGTATATAACCAAAGGAGTTGAAAACGGGAACTCAAAACAAATATATGTACGTGCACGCTCGTAGCAACACTGGCCGCAAGAGTCAGGAAGGCGGGAACGGCCCAGTTATCCATCGGCTGAGAATTATGGGTAAAGAAGTCGGATTGCATACATACTATAGAATAGCATTCAGCCAAAACAGAAATAAGTATGGATTCATTCTACAATGCAGATCAACCTCAAAAACGTTGTGGTACGTGAAAAGAGCCGCTCACAGAAGGCTGCGTCTTGTATTGATATGATTCCAGGTATGTGAAATATCTAGAATAGGTAAATCCCTAGAGACAGACGGCGGACTGCTGGTTGTCAGGGGCTGGGGAGGGAAGGGGGATTGACTGCACCATGGGCGTGGGTTTTATTTTGAAGTGACGAGCATGCTGTGGAACTAGATAGAGCTGGTGGTTGCACACAGCGCAGATGTCCTAAGTGCCACGGAATTGTCTACTTTAAAACGGATGATTTTATGCTTCAAACAGTTTTTCAAACTATTGGCTGATAGCAATAAGTACTTTTTAAAACAATCCGTGCTAGGAGCTGCATAACGTGATTTACATATATTACCTGTGCAGTATTGCAGTCATTCTATGAGGTCATAGAATTATAACCTCAATTTTACACCTAAGGAAACCAGTGAAGAGTGTCGGCAGTCCAGACGGGCAGTAGTTAGATGGTGACTCTGCACGAGAAGGTGGCGGGCAGAGTTTCACTGGGGAGGGTGGTGATAACTCTTCACTTGCTGAGCAGGTACCATATGCCAGTGGTTTCTTCGCAGAAACCAGAGAATGGAATTCACCTACTTCCCTCCTCACAAACAGTAACCGGGCCCAAGGTCTTGGCCAAGAATTAACGGAGTGCTTCCGAGCACCTACTTTCAAGCACTGGAGAGCCAAAGGAAGAAGCCATTGAGGGGAAGTGGCTGAGATTGCCTTCTTATCCTTGATGGGCTAAAAGGCACAGTTGTAAAGCTGGAGTTGGAGGAGAGGGTCGGGAGGGGTTTGCTGTAAGAAGAGGAACCCTCAGAACTCTAAAACAATGGTCAGCAGTATTTCCATGCCTTCTAAACCTTGCTGTGCTGGTTTTAGAGCTTCAGGAGGAGATGGGTGCCCACAGAACCCCGTCACTGCTCACTTTTCACGTTAATTTAGACTGATTCTGTGCAGCACGATGAGTTTGAGAGCCAGGCCTTAAGACAGAGAGAAGGCGGGGATGACAGGGCATGGAAAAGACCAGGTGACGATGATGCTGAGGACCACTTCTGCAGCCTCCGTCCTGATGCCTGAAGAGAGAGGGCCGCAGCCTGACAAGGGTCCAGGGCTCCCAGGCCAGAAGCCGCCGCAAAGTGAGGGGTCCAGCCAGCTGGGGCGTGGGCGCAGGAGACCCCTCCCGGGGAAGCAGGCTCCAGGGCACCGCTCAGAGGGGCTTGAGAGAAGGTTCCTTAACACAGTCCAGACAGAGGAGACCCGGCAGGGGCAGGGGGCAGTGGTTGACACCTGGTTTGCCAAAATAACAGCACTGTGGGGTGGTTGTCATTATCCCGTTTTATGAACAAAGAAAGAAAAAAAAAAAACCCAAGCCTCCGCAAAGAGAAATGAGGGCACATGGTGACGCCAGACCCGTCTGTCTCCCAAGCCGGTGCCTTTCGTGCAGCTCTCCTGCCTCTTTACTTCTGTGAGGGGCAAAGACAAAGACCAGGCTTGTGGGAGGGGAGTCTTCAGGCTGTTTACGGGGAAGACTGACGTGGGGAGAGCTGGCGAGGCAGCTGTAAAAATAGCACTCGTTGTTCACCACCAGTGCAACATGGCACGCGAAGAACTGAGCCCTTGGCTGTAGAGTCAAGGAAAATGAAAGCAGTACCTGGGTCCTGTTCTTCTGTTTCCTGTGTGTTTCTGAAAGCCCTTCCATTTCTGTGGAGTGAAGACCTGTGACATTTAATCCCACCGGTGGGGAGTTGGGAGGGGGAGGGGAGGGGGGATGGGAGGAAAGGGCTAGCTCAGCACCGCTGGGGCCTTCAGAAGGTGCTAATTGGCCGAAACTGGCCGTTAATCACCGAGATGCCCAACAGGATTTAAATCTGATCTCCTGAGACTTGAATCCACTTAATAGCTGTATGCTTCTGAGAAAATTATTGAACCCTTCTAAACCTCGCTTTCTTCATGAAAGGGTCGGGGGTCAGAGGTAAAAACAGCGTTAACCCCATTGAGACTTAGCAAGCGTTAAATGAGGTGCTGTGTTGAGGGCAGTGCCTGCGGCACAGAAGGCGGTGTTCTTTGTTGTGACAGGAGCTAAAAGAGCACAAGGGGGAGGAAGCCTTCAGGCACCACAAGAGACAGGACAAGGCCGAACCAGCATCCTGTTTCCTGGATCCAGGGATCCAAGGAGGAAAACCATCAGTCACTAGTATTTTATTTAAATGGAAAAAAGCTCTTTAAAGTAAATGTCTGGAGCCTTCCAGAAGGTGACCCAACAAAGAAATGTTTGCATTATTGTGAGGTTTTATAGCATTCAAAATGGAGCATTTCAAAGGGTTTATTTGCAGGGCAGGATTGGGTCTAGCCTTGAGCCCTGCTGCAGTTGAGATACCTGTGGACCAAGCATTAGATGCACTGGACAAGTTTTGCTTGAAGAACAGCTGCTGACCAAGGATTGGATGCTCGGTGCACTGGGAGTTTATTTGTAAATAAAATAACGAGGTTGTTTGCTCATGCGGCTGAAAATACATAACAGCTGTAGTCAGACCTCCATGCAGAGCTGTAATTAAAACTTGCAAGTAAAAAATAATAATGATGATAATATTTTATATATTATATAATTATAGTTAATACAGTATACATAATTATATTTTATATAAATAATACAAATATATTTATAATGTAAATAATATATAATTATATTTTATGTAATTATCTTAATAATTATATTATTAAGAAACAAACAAACAAAAACCCTCGCAAGCATCTTTGCTGGCACGGGAGGAGTTGTCGTGCAGGTTTTGGATCACAGACCCCTTAGGTTAGTTCCCTTGTCGGGGTCCTAATTACTCTCTTCTGAGGTAGAGGGAGGTGGTAATAAAATAATGTAACAGTTTTGTGTGGCTGGAGAATGTAGTCTCACTACTGTTTAGCATTGTACAGATAATATGTTTAGAGAGAATTGTATTATTTTACTTACCTTGGGTTTCCATAAAACTATTTAAAGGAATGGACAAGGGCCATGTTTGACCCAGCAGGTGAATCTGTGTGACTGTGCATGTGTGTTAGAGAAGTAGAGTGAATAGGACAAAAGAAGCAGATCACTGGTTTAATAAGTCATATTTGAAAGGAGAATTTGAGGTGCTCAAGCCCAGTATCTCCTTGTGACCACTGGCCATTGCCTGGACCTTCCTTGGACACCTCCGCTCTGATGACTGAGATGTCTGATGACTTGTTTGCTGCTGCCTGACCCTTTCGCTCGCACTCACCGGCCTCTCTGGGTTCTCACCTCTCCGTGTCAGTTCTCACTCTCACCTGCTTCCCCATCACACCAAGCTTCCAGTGGTTTCCTGAGAGAGGCACAGCCCTCACACCTCCACTTCTTTCCTGTGCTTTCCTCTCTGCCTGCAAAGTCCTTCCCCGTTTCTCTGTCTCTGTAGCACTTGCACCTGGTACCTATTTCCTCTTGACCCTGAACTAAACCGGGATACCACTGAGGGCCCGAACAGTGTCGAAGTTATCCTTGGATGCTTGGTACCTAGAGAATTAGTACCCAAGGAGCGCTGGGAACAGGTGGGCTAGCAAGGCTGCAGTGGCTTTCTCCTAGGTCCTCACGTCCCTCGCACTCAGCTCATGGAAGCACAGGATCCTATCTAGTTCACCTGTATAAATTTCTCACTGTAGACAGTAAGTTCTCAACTAATATTTATCATTGAAAAAAAAAACCTTGAGACACCTGGGCTAGTGCCCGGAGTAAGGTGAAGACCTGATAAACATTGAACAATGGATGAAGAAGAACCAGCCAATGAAGATCACCAAATGGAATGTTCTTTTTCTGTGTTAAATCACCTCCTGGGAGCGGCAAGCAGGGCCTCTGCAAGGTGGCTGACTTCATGATGTGTCGAAAATCCCAGCCTTCAAAACAAAGTGCTAAACTTCAAGGTAATATTTTCAGAAAAGATGACTTTTGTACGGGTTGTGTGTTTAAATACATTGAGTTTCCAATTAGAAAAAAGAACACAATATGGATAAACCAACAGTGCATTAGAGCAATGCTTTGAGACACTGGCCTGAGAATTAGGCTGAATCCGCATTGTCAGCTATAACACATTTCATCCTTATTGATCATATGATCCAGAAAAGAACTGTTTGTGGCGCAAGGAAAAAAAAGTACTTCTCTTGGAAAACCTGAAATTTCATAATCCCCCAAGACGTACTTGTAATACTTTTACCTGTAAGAAACAAATCTGACTGGAGTCTTTCTTGACCCTGTGGAGTTGTGACCTCATGGGTGACGCCGACCTACTCTGTATCTGACTGCAGCACCACTTCTTCAGAACACGATCTGCAGCAGACACGACGCGTGTTTCTGTACTAGTCCAGTGGTGATTCCAGGACGTGCTTTAAAATAAGGATGAGTGCTCGGTTTATGAAGAGGAAGACAAAAGCAATTCACCAAAACAGAGCATGAATATCTTCTGTAACTTCACTACTTACTGATCACTCACATTTTCTCACCAGGTTATTATCTTATGAACTAGAGAAGGAAACGGGTTCCATTAATGCTGAATAGCGATGCCTGTGAAAGTCGTAATACCCTGATGTTCATGCCTCAATGGAAAGCTATGTCATTAACGTTTTTTGTAAAAAAATTTTAAAATACGCATTTACTTCTTATATCTCATTCTGTCCAAATACAATTGTTTGTGTGATGGAACTCATACCATATATAAAATTCTGTGGTGTTTTTAAGATTGTTATTTTGAAATAATGGGAGACTCGTGGGAAGTTGTAAACATAGTACAGAGAGCTGTACTCACCACTCAGTTCCCCCAGTGCTTACATCATACCTAACTATGGTACAGTGTCAAGGCCAGGAAAATAACACTTGTACAACATGTGTGTAGTTCTAACCCACCTTCTCACATGTGTGTTTTCATGTCACCACCTGCACAGTCAACACGCAGAGCTGGTCCATTGCAGAGGCCCCTCTGGCTGTTGCTATAGAGTCCCACCTGCGAGCCTGCTCCCACCATTCCCAGCCCCTGGCAGACAGTAATCTGTTCTCCATTGCTGAGCTGTTGTTACTTCAAGAGTGTTATGTAAACGGGATCCTATTATTTGAACTTTTGACATCGTTTTTTAATCAGCATAATGCCCTTTGCGTATGGTTGGGTCACATTTATTTAATCCACTCTCTTGGTCTTGCCTTTTAACTGGTATATTTGGACTGTTTATGTTTGATGTAAGCTCATCCAGTGGAGCCTAAAAAGGGCTCAGAGTCAGTGTGTGTTCTCCCAGAATACTCCTGAACTGACATTATTTGCAGCCTGGGTGCCTGGCCTCACTTGGGACGGATGGTGCCACCCGGAACTTTAATATTTTTTAATTTACTGAGTCCAGTTACCCTGCAGCAGTTGAGAAGATCTGATGAAGTTTACTTCCTCCCTCCCTCTCCAACCCTCAGGGGAAAAAAAATATAGAAATCCTACCAATCTTTTAAAAGGAAGCAAACAACCTTTTTGGATGTCCTTTGAACTCCTGCCGAAGTAGTGCCCTGCTGGCCTGTTTTTTTGCCCGTCCGTCCACCCATGAGCAAGAAGCTGTGTGGCCGCCACTTGTGGCTGAGGTGCCCCCTGCTGCCAGGCCCGCAGAGGCTCCCAGGGCTGCAGTGGGCCAGCCCCACAATCAAGTCCATGCTCCACAGGCCCCCTACAAAGACCCAGTGGCCTGGAGGCCTCGAAAACAAAGGTTGCAATGTAGATTCATTCCCTATGGCGGCTGCAGCAGGTTACACAAACTTGTTGGTGTAAAAGAGCAGAAGTTTATTCTCTCCCCGTTCTGGTGGCCAGAGCTCCAAAACAAGGCACCAGCGGGGCCACGCTCCCCCCAGAGGCTCTCGGGGAGGATCCGTCCCGGCGTCTTCCAGCCTCTGGTGTTGCTGGCCGTCCGCAGTGTCCCTTGTCTTGTGGCTGCATCGCTGTGGTCTCTGCCTCCTCCTTCCCCATGAAGTCTGTGCCTTCCCGTGGACCTCTCCCTGCGTGTCTGTGTCTTCTCGTGGCCTTCCCGTCTCTGCGTCTGTGTCCAAACTTCCCTCTTCTCGTGAGGACACCAGTCTTTGGATTAGGGCTCATCCTGATCCAGTGGGAGCTGGTCTTCACTTGACTGTATCTTTAGAGACCCTATTTCCAAATAAGGTCACGTCCTGAGGTTCTGGGTGTTGTGCGTTTGGAGCACACATGGCTCCCGGGCAGAGGGGGGACGGCGGTGGCAGACTCTGCCCCTCCAGCTGTAGGGCGCCCCGTGCCGCAAGTGCAGTGGTGGGAAGGACTTGCCTTCCTGTCCTTGGTTGAGGCGCGGAACAATTTCTGGTGCTAACGTTGTACAGAATCATCCTGTAAACCTTTATCAGAAGCTTCCTGTGTGCCTGACATTTTGCTTGGCAAAGTGCGGCGGGTACAGCAGCGCATGAAATACAGCCCTTGGCCTCAGTGGGTTTTCAGCATTTCCCCTAATGAACTGCATTCAATAGTCATAGGAAAACCAGTGATGAGAGGTGTTCTTTGGCAGACCTCCCAGTTACTGACATTTGTGGTTTGGTCGCCCGTGGCCACACACACACATACAAATGCCCTAAAATAATAATTTTTTTAAAATATCAATTCATATATTTGAGGATACAAAATATATTTCTTTGGAAATACTGGGCCCATTGAAATAGCAGCTGTGAGAATGAAAGGCTGAAGTAGAGTGAATTTCTAATTGGTTCTTTTGTCTCAAACATTTGGAGTGAGGTGATGTGGGAGCCATATTTCTAAATACACTGCAATATTTTGAGATATCATGCCCTTTGTTTTCAGTCAAATAAAAAAGAAAGATATGGTTACAAACCTGAAGTTATATTAGGAAAAAATAGTCTCCGAAAATAGCAATAAAAATCCTAGGGTGATGGCCTGTTGTTTGGGTAACAACCCAGATTCTTGCGGAGGCAGAAAGGAAATTCACGTCAGTAGGAACTCTTCCAGTTGTTAAGCTTCTTCGCTCCTTATTAGATTGAATACCAGAGGGCAGGTTAGTGCCACTTGTATCTTTTGATCAGACCTGAAGCCCTCTCCACTGTCCACAGGCCTTGGCCACTCAGAATCATATTCATTTAAGTGAATCAAATTCATATAAATTATATTCATATAAATTTCTCTCTCCAGCTCTCTTTTCTTTCTCCCTTTCCACAACCCTTCCTTCCTTCCATTCTTCCTTCCTTCTCTCTCCATTTTCTCTCAGTTCTATTCTTCTTCAATTTGCCTTTTTTTCTAGAGTTACACTTAGGCCTTCCTGCAGTGGTGCAGTCATTGACACGTCTTAGTCCCACTGGCAACTCAAGGGTAGGGAGAGTCACCCAGCCCAGCCCTTCTCAGACGTCCATGTGCCCCCAGAATGACCCGTGCATCTGGCCAAAATGCAGATCTTGTCTCAAGAGGTCTGGGGTGGGCCTGAGAGTCTGCATTCTTGACGCTGTCGAGGGCAAAGACAGAGATACCCAGCACCCCTGTGATGTTCAGGTACTTCTCATTTCCCTTCAGTGTGGAGATGGCAGCAAGGAGGTGGCTGGGGGAGGGCAGGGGCGACGTCCCAGAAGTAGGGGTCTGTGTGGGCCATGGAGAGTGTGACAGCATGGCCTGGACCTAGTCGGGGAGGAGCATCGAGGCCAGGTTTGCTTCTCTCTGGCTTGAGACTCCAGCAGGTGACCGGCGAGAGCACGAGATGGACCCTCAGAGACCCTTAGACGGGGAACCCAGAGCGCACTGCTGGGCTCCACAGGCACCCTCCGCTCGCTGCCTCTCAGCTGTTCCCTGGTCCCTTCCGGGCTGTGGATCCGGGACCAACAAGCACCCAGATTAACTGCCTGCCAGACATTTTAAAGGGTCTTCTGAGAAGTTAAAGAGAAGTTGTGCTCGTTTGGGTCAAGAGCTTTCTATTTGAATGCAGACTGTCCACCACGATTCACGCTAAGGTCACTTAGGAAAAAAGAAGCAAGACAGAAACAGCCACTTCACTGTTGCCGATGACGCAGTGCAAGGAGCTGCACAGAAGGACTCGCCACTGACTCACCACCTGCGTCTCCTTCCTGCTGCTTAAAGTCTGTCCTCAAAGGCGTTCTCCTCAGAGCCATCGGATCCACACTGCTGGCAGCACTCACCACCCGTGACATTTCAAGTGGAAGTGACAGGGCAGTACTTAGACAGTGGAAATTTAAAATCTGTTTCAATACGGAGCTCTTTCCTTTCAATACAATGACAGTGTCGTTTATATTTCTTTGCTTTGGCATTTTTGTCTTCATGTTAACAATCAAGTGATTATGATGTTATGGTTGATGCAACTTGCAAACGGTTAAAAACTAAGTGCAAACAATAACTATTACCAGGACTCGTCTTGCTGCTATTGCGATGGCCATAATTCGGGACCGTTCCTACTGCTACAGAAGAAACAAGGCGAGAAGGAAAGTGAGTCATCGCCAGCTCGCTCCTTTTTGCTGCGTAGGGTAGGACGTTCCTGAGGCCGAGGTCCCAGGCGGAATTCTCTCCTGGGTGCTATGACTAGATGGCTCCTAGTTTCCGGGACAGTCATAATTTCAGGTACTCTGTTTTGTTCTTTTCATCCATTCACATTTGGTCTTCTGGGGGAGTTACCAGTGACCTGTGTTCTTAGCTGCACACAGTAGCCCCATGTGATGAAGCTGAGGAGTCAACCTTCCCCCAGCGTCTACATTCACATCTTGAAGTCTTGCCAAAGTCCAGTTATTAACATGGCCCGAGTCTGCAGGCACTAGCTGGCTGCTTTAGGCACATATGGAGAGAAGAAGCTGGCCAGGGTCCCAAGTCCGCCGACTTGTCCACTTGGAGAAAGGGAGAGGCAGCAGTGCAGGGCTGTGCTTCTTGGTGTCCTGTAACCTGGCTTCTGTATAGAAAATGCAGCATCATGGAGTTCTGACCAAACAGCTGAGCAGCCTGTCTCCTCTCTGGTTGGCAGAAGTCGACATGAAATTGGTGGTTGGTGGGAAATGGAGGATGAAGGGGTAGGAGTTTGCTAAAGCGTCAAGGAAGAAAAGGACATCCAAGCCCAAGAAGTGACATGAGTACCATCTTGGAGCCATGATGCTGTGTGGGCATTTGAGAAATGAAAAGTGGCCAAGATAACACTAATTGTTTTCACTTGCTAGGGCTGCCATAACAAAGAGCCACAGGTTGGGGGCTTAAACAGCACGTCTATTCGGTCACAGTTCTGGAGGCTGGAAGTTCAAGATCAAGGTGTCAGAAGGGTTGGTTCCCTCTGAGGGCTGTGAAAGGGAATCTGTTTCATGCCTCTCTCTTAGCTTCTGCTGGTTTCTGGACAATCTCTGATGATCCTTGGCTTATGGACGCACCACCCTGATCTCTGCCTTCTTCACATCGTCTTCCCTCTGTGTGTATCTGTCTTTGTGTCCAAATTTCCCTATTTTGGAAGGACGCCAGTCCTATTGGATTAGAGCCCACCCCGATGACCCCATTTAAACTTGATTACTTCTCTAAAGACCCTGTCTCCAAATAAGGTCACATTCTGAGGTCCTGGGAGTTAGGATGACAATGTTTCTTTCTGGGGGACACAATTAAACTCATAATAGGAATTTAAGAAGAGTTTGAAATGTGCAAGAAAAGGCTGGAGTTACGGCTTCATATGCAATGCTGAGGAGTTTAGCATCTATAGTGAAAGCTCTGGAAACCAGCAAAAGCTTTTAAGCAGAAGAATGACAAGATTGCATCTATGTTTTAGAGAACAGCCCTGTCCTGGGCAGATTACCCTGGAGCAGGGGGCAGCATACTTAACAGGATGGACCCCAGGTGCTGGAGGTCCGGACATGGGCTGCTGCAGTAGGAATAGAAAGAGAAGGGACAAATTTTCAGAGATTTTAAAAGGGAATCGATAGAGCATGGTAACCCATCAGATGACTACATGGAGATATTAAAGTAAGTAATGAAAAAGTGTCTGTCATGGTCTCTCTGGGGCAGGACCAAAGGTGGGGAAAGTGGGTGGTCCAGAGATTAGGTTTCCAAGGGTCCCCAGGAAGGGCTGGTGGGACAGTCTTGAAGTACAGAGTAGAAGGGGCACATGAGTACAAGCTGTAGACGGGTCACTGAGGTGGAACCAGATTGATAACTCACCGCGTAGGCCTGGAGGGGCCCAGGAGGAGATGAGAGACAGGCTGCAGTGGTCCCAGCGGCTCCCAGCTCACACTGCTGCCCAGTCCTCTGCGAGACAGGCTGCAGTGGTCCCAGCGGCTCCCAGCTCACGCTGCTGCCCAGTCCTCTGCAGAAGGGGAGGGGTGTTGTGATGTAGGCTTGCTCGGGCAGAGGGGCACCAGCAGTTTTACGACTTGGTTTAATGTCCCTGGAAGTTCTGTGGGGTTTTTTGGCTTTCTCTAGTTGTGGCGAGCGGGGGCTACTCTTCATTGCGGCGCGCGGGCTTCTCACTGCGGTGGCTTCTCTTGTTGCTGATCACGGGCTCCAGGAGCACGGGCTTTGGTAGTTGCGGCACGCGCACTCAGTAGTTGTGACTTGTGGGCTTAGTTGCTCTGCGGCATGTGGGATCTTCCAGGACCAGGGATCGAACCTGTGTTCCCCGTATTGGCAGGCGGATTCTTAACCACTGTGCCACCTGGGAAGTCCAAGCTCTGTGTTTTGAGGCCTTTTTTGTTTTTTCTTTTTTTGGGCCGTGCCGCGTGGCATGTGGGATCTTGGTTCCCTGACTAGGGATTGAACCCATGCCCCCAGAGTGGAAGCTCAGAATCTTAACCACTGGACCGCCAGGGAAATCCCGAGGCCACTTTTCGAAAGTCATACAAGTTATGATTGAAGATCTCTAGCACGTTGTGATGGTTAGTTGTATGTGTCAGCTTGGCTCGGTGAGGGTGTCAGACTTTATTCTGGGTGTTCTGTGAGGGTGTTTTTTGGATGGGATTTACATTAAAATCATTTAACATTTAATGGACTTTGAGTAAAGAGATTATCCTCCATTATGTGGTGGGTCTCATCCAATCAGTTGAAGGCCTTAATAGAAAAAGACTGCCCTTCTGAGAGGAAGATATTCTGCCACCTCACAGCTCCCCTGGGTCCCCAGCCCGCCGTCCTACATTGTAGATTTTTGGGCCTTCTGGGCCTCCATAATCATGTGAGCCAATTCCTTAAAATAAATCTCTCTCGATACACACATCCTGTTGGTTCTATTTCTCTACCCTGGCCAATACACACATCATCTTGATCGGTCTTAAATGTAACTCTATTTCCTCAACCCAAAATGAAGGTATAAATTTAAATGATTGGATTAAAAGGAAAGGTGTTAAAAAGCAACATGGTTTTTTTAAAAAAAAGTATATTAAAAAATACGTTTCATGTGCTAGGACCTCTTAGCGCCAACCAGTGATAGCCATCGTGTCTTTTCCTTCCTGCGGTTCACAGGTGCGCCCCCCACATACACCTAGGGCCTGGATAGAGGGCCGGGGCTGCTGCTGAAACTCTCCCGTTGAAAACACGATCATCCAAGCACCGTGTCGCCTTGCCCACCGAGGGCAGAGTTGGTGGAGATCTGCACAACCACTCTCGTCTCTGGCCTGTGGTGGTCGTGAGAAGGGGCTGCCAGAAAGCAGTGAGTGGGTGCAACGTTCATTGAGAGTCTCCAAGGAAAAGCCCTCAAAACGAGGAGGCACAGCAGGTATGTCAGTTGGAAAGAGGACACGGTTAGCACGTTAGATGCAGCAGGCCTGCCTAATAAAATGCATAAACAGACCAACAAAAGGCAAGCACAGTGCAGGAAGTACTTACTGAGCGTGGCCATCGGGAGGCGCCGGAGGGTGAGAAAGGGAGAGACTGCCGTTCTGAGGCCTTAAAACGTGCTTCCCTCCGCATAGGGAACCATGAGCCCCAGGGCTGTCGTTTACTAGCTGACTGTTCCCTTCTGCCTGTGTCTAGGCTAACCGGCACCAGCCTTCATGGTCCAGGCAAGATCAGAACTCTCGGCGCTTTCCTTTGGAACATCTTTCAAGTGGCTAAGGGTAATGATGATTCATTTATTTATTTTAAAAATATTTTGGATAGTTTAGAAAAGGGTGGGAAAACCTACCAAAATATTCATAATCAAGTAGTAAATGGAAAAGTACACGATAACAGTGTACATAGTAAGTCCTGAATTTTAAAAAAAAATTGTCCCCATATGCTCAGCCTTTTATGGCTGGTGAGATCACAGGGCTTATTTATTTCTTCTTTTTGCTCATGTGAATTTTCTTCGATGAGATGTATTCATTTGTAATAAGGAAAAACTTACAATCTTCTAAAAGATCAAAAAGAAGCTTAAATTGTTTATAGAACCGTGAAGTATTTATATTTCAACGAGCTCAGCATTAGGAAAGAATTCATCTAAAATGGAAAACTGTGCACATAAACATATAAACAACTGGACCCGGGAAGGAGGTCCACTGTGGCGCGCATCCGCGGAAACCCCAGTTCTGGAAATGTTCCTCACGGACCTGGTCCCGAGGGAGGCTCAGAGACCCGGCTGACAGAACCTTTGCCATTCAAAGTAAGGTTTCTAGTATCGCCATAACCAGTGCTTCTTTTTCACCATGAAAATTGAGGGGGATGTTTCAGATCTGACCTCAGAATTATAAACGTGGACCCCATCCCTGGGCCTCCGGGAGGCCCCAGCCCCGAGCCTCCCTCCTCTGTGCGATCCCTTCCCTCCCCAGGCCCGGCAGCCGTCCATGTGGAGAGGCACGGCCCCTTGGCAGTACTTCTCGCCCCTGGGTCTCACCCTCGTGGAGCTTCGTGGCACTCAGGCGCTCCCACCACTTTATGAAATGCGTTTGCACAGGTGCGGTGGGCAGGGATGGAGCTGCTCTCGCTGGTACCAAAGGGAGTCCTGGATCCTCCTGGCTCTGACCTAACCCAGCCAGCCAGCCCTGGGCCCGCAACCCAGCCACGCGGCTTCGCCCAGCCCAGTCGGCGGTGCGTAGAAGCCAAGCCGCGCCGCCCGTGAGACATTCTCCCGGGGTCTGTGGGACTCAGCTTGTCAGAGCCGAACGTTCACGAGGGATTTTAACTCCGCAGAGGTAACACAGGCCTGAAAGGGATCCTAGGCCTTGCAACGAGTCTTCTCCACTGAGATCCTGGTCCCAATGCAGGTGGAGGTGACTTGGCAGCTACCTGGGGCAGCACTCCCCGTGGGGGACACGCTGTGGTCACAGACACATGGTGACATCTACGTCATGCCCTCCTAGGACCACACCTGTAGGATAATGCTCCGCGGTAAGTTCACTCACAGCTTCATAGGTGTGATTTCTTCTCCATTTGGAAAGGTTACGGACAATACAAACACTAGAAATGTTCGCTAACCTGGTTTATTTCAAGATACTATATATTTTGTTGTAAGTTAAAAAAATTCTTTAAATAGTCATTCATCTCTTGTATTTGGAAAAAGGTTTAACTTCATGTGAAAACCAAGCCTTAAACAAATACAAAATACTGCACGTGCACGTGTACAGCTGAATTAGTTCCACCCACAGGGGGAGACCTACACCAACAGATGCTAGTGGTCCTACCAGCTAGGAGCCACCCGGATAGCAGGCAGTTCTCCATCTCATTGAGCTACCTGCCTGGAAACCTCTTTAGTGATGAGTTATTACTGATACAATAGCCTTCAGACGTTAGATCCACTTTCTTCAATACATTTAAAGCCCCGTTTCCCAGTACACACCTGCAATGGTTTGCTTCAAGCTGTACTCATGGCCTGGTTCCGGTCCCGCCCATTTCCAGGCAAAGCAGTGAGTAATGACCCACTAGTGTGGCAACATCCAGGACTGTGGTAACTTAAAATTGCTTAATTTAATTGATAGCTTCTCCCGATGAGCCTGTGACATTACTACCCAGGAGGGCTGGGCAGAATTAATTAGGTGAGGGAGGAGATTCCAACAGAACCATGAGTGATTGTGATCTTTTGAAAAAATCAGGTTTTTTTCTCCAGATCACTATAAATGTAAATGACAACCTCAGAAATGATAAAGTAAGGTCACTCCACTTTTCAAATTTGAAAGGAAGACTGAAAGTATTTGGGGGACATAATACTTGCTTAGTGGGAGGGGCTGCTCGTGTGGTGATGTTCAAGCAACCCAAGAGCGGCCAGTCCAGTGGGCAGGAGCCCATCCCCTCGAGACACAGGCCCCGTGGGTGGTGTGTCCTCCGGCCCTGGACACCCTTTTAGAAATGAAACCGTCCTTAAAAGGGCGGGTCGTCACCTCGTCATCAACGTGATGGCTCCCTTGCCTCTAAACACCAGCAGCACTTTTGGGTTTTTTGTTTGTTTGTTTGGGTTTTTTTGCGGTACGCGGGCCTCTCACTGCCGTGGCCTCTCCCGTTGCGGAGCACAGGCTCCGGACGCGCAGGCTTAGCGGCCATGGCTCACAGGCCGAGCCGCTCCGCGGCATGTGGGATCTTCCCGGACCGGGGCACGAACCCGTATCCCTTGCGTCGGCAGGCGGACTCCCAACCACTGCACCACCAGGGAAGCCCCAGCAGCACTTTTGGCTGCAGCATCGTTTCTTTTTTAAATTACTGCAGTAAAGCATACACACATGTACTGTATCATGTTGGCCGTTTCTCGCGTGCGGTTCAGGGGCGTTGCTGTCCCAGAGAGGTGCCACTGTCACCACCGTTAGCCCCCAGAACTTCCTCACCTTCCCGAACTGAAACTCTTGACCACCTTGAATTATTGAATATTTATTTTGTTCCACTTTGTCCTGATGAACAGATTGTAAATCTCTTGAGAACATGATAAAGTCTCCGTGGGTCCTGGCATGTGTCCCGCATGTGACAGGAGCCCAGCAAATATTGGACGCCTGTGGTTTGCATCTTCAGGGAACCCGCTCAGCTCTTGGCAGCCTCTGCTTTTCAGAGAGCAGCCTCCTCGTTCTCGGAGTCCCTGTTCGTGAAAATCTGCCTCAGCTCTCAGGCCGTAGGCGCCTGGACCAGCGCTGGGCCCCCGACCCAAGAAGGACCAATTAAAGTCACTCTGCAAGACCTTAACTGAGGACAGAAGAGTCAAAATAGTTCTGCTGGTGACAGGAAATGTAACATTTGAACTGAAAAGCTATGGAGTCCATAAAAAAATCAACCAATGTGAGAATCTGGGATGAGATGAGAGGGGGAAAAAGGGTCTCTGTGTGTGGGAGAGTGTGTGTCAGAATGTGCATGTAAAAGAGTGCATTTGAGGGTGTGTGTGTGTGTGACTGAGTGGGTGTGTGCTGCGTGTTTGTATGTGAGTGTGTCAGTGTGAGAGTGTGTGTGGCTGTGTGTGTGTGTGAGTGTATGTGTGTGTGACTGCGAGTGTTGTGTGAGTGCATACTTGTGTGTGTGTGTGTGAGGCTTTGTGCAGGAGAGTGTGAGGCAATGTGTAAGCATGTAAGCGAGCATTATGTGAGTGCACGTGTGGTTAGGACAGCGTGTATGTGTGGGAGAGCGCTTCTGTGAGAATGTGTGTGAGAGAGTGTTGGTGCCTGAAAATTTGTGAGAAAAGTTGTGTTGAGAGAATGGGAGGCATTTTTGACAGAGTGTGTGAGTGTGGGTGAGACTACACGAAGACGGGACAAAAGGTGTTTGCGAGTGCATGTGAAAATTTGTGTGAGAGAACGTGTGGGCAGGTGTGAATGAGAGAGTGGTTGTCATGCTGTGTGTGAGCAGATGTGTGTAAGGGACTGTGCAGCAACATGTGAAAATATGTAAGGGCATGTGTCCCAGAGTGAGAGCGTGAAAGAGACCGTGTGAAAGTCGTGTGGGAGAACATGCGTGTGTGAGAGAAGCTAAGGGCTTCTGAGAGACTGAGCGTGAGTGTGTGTGAGCAAAGTGTAGCTCTTTCTTCTGGTATTTATCCCACTATTTCTAAATAGAAGATGAGGATACCGCTTCCTTAACATCATTCCGTTTCACTCACATCTTTTTTTTCCCCATAATTTTGGCTGTTTATTCTTTGCCAGAACATCTTTTGGAAACTCGCAGACAGCAGGAGACTGGAATGTTCAACTACATCTTTATTCTCGTGCTCAGTGAACAGTTCTCATGGAAATCGAATTCTGTGAGGGCATCGTTTCTGCTCAGAATTGTCAGGACGTTGCTCCATCATCCTCTAGCACCTAACTTTGCTTGTGAGAAGTCCTGCGCCGCTGATTTCTGAACTTTCCGAAAGTCACTTGTGTTTTTCCCTCTTTCCCTTTCTTTGGGGGAAGTCCTAGGACCCTGTCCTCATCCCCACTGCTCTTAAATTGCCCAGTGAGGTACTGGATGTCCATTTGTTGCGTAGATACTTAGCGGTCCTCTCAATCTGGAGCTCTATGTCCCTAGGTTTGGGTAACTTGTCTGGTATTGTTTCTTTTGTGGTTTCCTCCTCCATGGTGTTTTTTTTTTTTCGGTACTTGGGCCTCTCACTGCTGTGGCCTCTCCCGCTGCGGAGCACAGGCTCCGGACGTGGAGGCTCAGCGGCCATGGCTCACGGGCCCAGCCGCTCTGTGGCATGCGGGATCCTCCCGGACTGGGGCACGAACCCGTGTCCCCTGTATCGGCAGGTGGACTCTCAACCACTGCGCCACCAGGGAAGCCCCTCCTCCATGTTTTTTTCTTTTGGAACTTCTATTTATCAGCAGTTGGAGATCCTGAAATTTCTTCTCTTTTTATGTCTATTTTCTTGTTCTAGTTTCTGAGAGATGTCTTTAATTGTATCTTCCAATATGTCAATCAGTTATTTTATTTCTGCTTTTTAAAAAACATCTTTATTGGAGTATAACTGCTTTACAATGGTGTGTTTGTTTCAAGTGAATCAGCTTATTTCTGCTTTTTTATTTGAATTTCCAAGAACCCTTTTCTTTCTTTTTACTCATCTATGTTCATTCTAAACATGTTGCATGGAAAAAATATATTTTCCTATCTCTGCAAAGACGTTAATTAAAGAAATACTTTTTGAAATTTTCTTCAGCTCCCTGCACTGTCTTTTCTTTCCGCAGAGTTCCTTTTCTCTGCCTGTTTTGTCTCTGTCTTTCATGATGGAATGTTTCCTGAAATGTCCAGCCATCTTTTTTTCTGTTTTTAATTTTGATTGGAGTATAGTTGGTTTACAATGTTGTGTTAGTTTCAGATGTGCAGCACAGTGAATCAGTGTTACATATACACAGGTCCACTCTTTTTTAGATTCTTTTCCCATATAGGCCATTACAGAGTACTGAGCACAGTTCCCTGTGCTGTACAGTAAGCCCTTATTGGTTATCTGCTTTGTGTATAGAGGTGTGTATATGTCAGTCCCAATCTCCCAGTTTGTCCCCCCTCCCTGTCCCCTACTTGTAACCATAAGTTTGTTCTCTAAGTCTGTGACTCTATTTCTGTTTTGTAACTAAGTTCATTTGTACCCTTTTTTTAGATGCCACACACAAGCGATATCACAGGACGTTTGTCTTTCTGTGTCTGATTTACATCACTCAGTAAGACAGTCTCTAGGTCCATCCATGGTGTGGCAGATGGCACTATTTCATTCTTTTTTATGCGTCCAGCCATCTGTAGTTGTCCGTGTTTAACAAGAGTAGGTCCTGATCAGAGGAGGGAAAGTTAAAGCTGATGGAAGTCCCGTGGTTGACCGGTGGTTCTTGCTCTCAGGCAGGAGTAGCAGTGTGTTCTGTAAAGTCGAGGCAGCATGTATTTTAGGCTTTGTGGGCCATTAGGT
The DNA here is from genome assembly GCF_008692025.1 of Phocoena sinus. Classification (NCBI taxonomy): domain Eukaryota; kingdom Metazoa; phylum Chordata; class Mammalia; order Artiodactyla; family Phocoenidae; genus Phocoena; species Phocoena sinus. The sequence continues at coordinate 2,483,026 of NC_045776.1, read as the reverse complement.
CCGTGTCGCAGCTACTCTACCCCCTCTACGCTACTGCGGGGCGTGGTAATTCGAAAGAAGCCACTGTGACCAGGAATGAATGTGTCTGTGTTCCAGGAAAACTCATTTCACAAGAACGGGCACTGGGTCACCTCCTTGTGGGGGCCTGGCCGCTGCCCTCGGCTGCACCAGAGGCCTTGGGACCAGAGCCTCCCCGAGTCACCTTTCCCAGAGAAAGCTCTTGGGTCTTCGGTGGGGCCCAGGGCGAGGGTGCTGGGTGAGTCGCTGCTGGCACAGAAGTTGAGGGGGCAGGACTGGGGGCTCCTGGGAGCACATGGCCTGTTTTCACCTTCAGCCTTTGACTTCCTTCCAGAGGTAGAAACAGCCTTTCACACATCAGCGGGCTTCAAACAGGCTTTCACACATCGTCGGGCTTCTTCTTGTCGACTCTCATTAAGCAAACTTAGCTTAAACTTTCTCCAATTACTAAGACAGCTACCACTCATTCATTTACTTTCCATCTCCCAAAACTGTTACCAATTTATTGTTTCTATTTTCTTTGCTCTTATGAGTTTGTAACTCTTTTTCCCCTTTATGGTCATTTTGGTAGGGTTTCAGGAGGATGCCAAAACATCACGTATGTTCTGTTTGCCGTGTTTAACCAGAATCCTCCTGGGAAGTTTTCCCACAAAGGCCATGCTGACCAAGGCCATGGGGAGGGTGAGGTCGGGAGAAGGAAACATTTCAAAAGAAAGGAAAACAGGGCTTCCCTGGTGGCGCAGTGGTTGAGAGTCCGCCTGCCGATGCAGGGGACACGGGTTCGTGCCCCAGTCCGGGAAGATCCCACATGCCGCGGAGCGGCTGGGCCCGTAAGCCATGGCCGCTGAGGCTGCACGTCCGGAGCCTGTGCTCCGCAACGGGAGAGGCCACAGCAGTGAGAGGCCCGCGTACAGAAAAAAAAAAAAAAAATAGTACTGTTTCTGACAATGCTGCAGTCTTTTTTTCTCTTCCCTGGGACATTCTAGGGCAGGCATCGCGCTGAGATCGATGTAAAGTAAGCGTGGCTTCAGGATGACAAAGGTGTTAATCACTGAAGTCGTCAGCCAGGGTGGCATTATTACTCCAGCCCTTCAGGAGGGGCACAGTGGTTTCCTCTGAAGGTTTCCAAATCAAGATTTCACGTCATCATGACTGATTTGATACAGTTAAAGTGCCGTGAGGCTCTTTCAGAGTTAGATCATTGGTTTTTAAAGTGCTGCTCTTTAGAGGAAAAGGAGAAAATAATAACGTGTAGAAACAACAGCACAGCACCACGCCACCCCCGTGTCATCGCCCTCTCCTCCGTCACACACACAAGCAGACGCCACGCTCGTGTGTGCACCCCCACACCTGTACAAAGTTCTGTTAGTTGATTTATCAGTGAACGAGCTGAGAGTGTCAGCATGTCTGAAAACTGGCCGTGGAGGAACAGTGGAGCTAGGTGCTCAGAACCGCCCACCTTCACCAGGTGAGAGAGCCGAGCAGGACAGGGCGGGCCGGCCCGTGGCGTCCCCCGGCGTCAAGGTCGCGCACAGTCAGCCTCCTGGCTGTCAGGGAAGGAGTTCGGACCGACCGCCCGCCGCGGCGGCTGGCTGCTGTCAGGAGACCAGGGTGACGGCAAGGACCGGCTCAGGCCGTCCTCAAGCCCAAACCTACGCGCTGTTTATTAACTGAGATCCCTGGAAGCAGAGGCGCTGAGCAACTGGCTCGAGGTCGGCCTGGAGAGTCGGGGAGAGGGGTCTGAGCGCCGCCATCCGCGGCGAGGCTGCCCTGGAAGCTTCGCGTGGCCACAGAGCCGACCGTGTCTGAGGCAGGACGGCGGGTGCCGAGGTGCCCACGTGGTGGGTCTGTGGCCTCATGGGCTCCGTGAGGAGGTGGGGGCGGGTCACCGCAAAGACCCCCCCAGCTCCGCAGCTCCCTAATTCACATGCTCCTCGCGTATGCACTTTGTGCTTTTCTGTTGTTCTTGTTTTGTTTTTTTTTTTTTAAAGAAGATGTTGGGGGTAGGAGTTTAGTAATTTATTTATTTTTGCTGTGTTGGGTCTTCGTTTCTGTGCGTGGGCTTTCTCTAGTTGTGGCGAGCGGGGGCCACTCTTCATCACGGTACGCGGGCCTCTCACTATCGCGGCCTCTCTTGTTGCGGAGCACAGGCTCCAGACACGCAGGCTCAGTAGTTGTGGCTCACGGGCCTAGTTGCTCTGCAGCATGTGGGATCCTCCCAGACCAGGGCTCGAACCCGTGTCCCCTGCATTAGCAGGCAGATTCTCAACGATTGCACCACCAGGGAAGCCCTCTGTTGTTCTTTTAAAGTACGTTCTGTGAAACAGGGCACAGACTTTTTAAAAGAAAGAAGACTCCTTCGGAGGCCAGGTTATGTAAGTTACAGGAATGTTTCCCCTTTGGTTTCTTCATTAACATACTTACTATTCTGTGCGAATTTCAAACTGTTCATCGAACTGTTGGTCTTCTCTCTTCAGCGCCATGTTCAGTCCATCACCCCTCACCCCAAATACGCAGAATCGGCCCTGAAATGTACAGCGTCCTGATGCCACCACTCGGCCCACAGCCGCTTGCAGGTCCACGCTCCCCAGCCCCACCTCTCCAGCCACACGCCGGAGCGCCGCTCCAAACACCAGTTAGGCGTGTAACTGCCCTGCTCACACACACAGCGACTTCACAACGCCCTGTTGTAACTCCTGGTCCTAAAACCTTAAGAAGCTCAGTGTGACCCGGCCTTCTCCTTTCCTTGTGTCATGCATTTCAGCCTCATGGATGTTTCCGGTTCTCCAGGTCCATTTTTTCCTACCCCTTGAGCTGCCCCCTGATTGTTTTCTATTAAAGAAAATTCACATCACATAAAATTCACATCCCGTAACCATCTCAAACTGTGCCACTCGGTGGCATTCGGTGGATTTGTAATGTTCTGCTACCCTCACCACTGTCTAGTTCCAGAACCTTTTCAGCATCCCCAATGGAAACCCCATACCCATTAGGCAGTCACTCCCGTCCTCCCTGCCCTCCAACCCCCAGCACCCACTGATCTGCTTCCTCTCTCTATGGATCTACCTATCCTGGGTATTTCATGTAAGTAGAGTTTTACAGTATGTGGCCTTTTGTGTCTGAATGCTTTTGAGTCTCGACCATGGTGTAGCAGGTGTCGGAACGTCCGTCCTTCCTTTTTGTGGCTGAATAATATTTCATTGCATGGATTACTGCATCTTGTTTATCCGTGCATCAGTGGTGGGTGTTTGGGCTGTTTCCACCTTTCAGCTACTGTAAATAGTGCTGCTAGAGCATTTGTGCACACGTTTTTGCTTGAGTCCCTGTTTTCAATTCTTTTGGGTATATTCCTCGAAGTGCAGTTGCTGGGTCTTATGACTTTCTGAGGAGCCACCAAGCTGTTTTCCACAGAAGCTACACCATTTTCCCTTCCCACCAGAAGTGTACAAGGGTGTCAGTTTCTCCATAGCCTTCTCAAACCAATTTTCCAGTTTTTGTTGATAGCCATCTGAGGAGGTATGAGGTGGTATCCCACTGCAGCTTTGATACACATTTCCTTATTGACTGACGATGTTAAGCATTTTGTTCGTGTGCTTATTGGCAATTTGTATATCTTCTTTGGAGAAATGTCCATTTTAATCCTTTACCTATTTTTTAGTTGGGTTGTTTGTCTTTTCGTTTTTAAGTTGTCAGAGTTCTTTGTATATACTAAATGTTAGATCCTTGTCAGATACGTGATTTGCAAATATTTTCTTCCATTCTGTAGGTTGGCTTTTCATTTTCTCAGTACTGTCCTCGGATGCACAAATGTTTTGATTTCGATCAAGTCCAGTTTATCTGTTTTTTCTTTTGCTGCTCAAGCTTTTGGTTTCGTAGCTAAGAATCCACCGGGATGTTGATAGGGAATGCACTGACTCTTACATCACTCTGCTGATGCTAACATCAGAACAGGGTCTTAACCATTTCAAGTCTTCCAGTCCCCCTGATTTTCACAAGGCTGGCTTCTCCTGTTTAATCAGATTTCAGCACTTAACTGTCTCCTTCTGTTTCAACTCTCGTATGGGACCTACCACTGCACGGTGCTTTCCTTATTTACTTGTAGTTTTGGGTGCTTCTCCTCCGTCTTGTCCGCTGGAATGCAGGCTACTTGACAGCAGGCTCATCATGCCTGTTTGTTCGATGCTTTATCCCAGCATCTGGAATTGTGCCGGCACCTAGTAGACCCTTAACAAATACCTGTAATGATGAACAAATGGATGAGCCAGTGAAAACCGGCTGGGTGACCAGAGCACATTCGCCAGGGAGCAGAGCGGGAAGGTTACTCTCTTGTAACCAGAAGTGACGGCAGGGTGACCTCGTGCCCCTGACACGCAGACGCTCTGCAGACAAGCCTTGTCCTCTCTTACAGCTCTGAGCTTATGAAATGGATTAACCTTCAAGCATCAGCTGTGAGAAAGTGGGTGGAATTGATTGCCATGGTTGCTAAGAATTCACGAAAAGCGCCTGTTGTTGCGTTTACATTTCTTTCCATTTTGTTGTAAATCGTGTTTTATCCATCAATCTATTGATGCTGCTGAAAGGCAAATGAAGTGAAAAATGTGTTTTCTCCTTAACCTAGTCTAGAATCCCTATGGGAAGATGAGCTCTTTGAATCAAGAGGCTGTAACCTCTGTCCTCCAAGTGACAGTGTGGTATCAGCGGGGTCAGTGGTTCACGCCGTTCTCCACCCGCCTGATGTTCGTACCAAACACCCACTCGCAGTGGTATTTCTCCCCTCACTTGCTGACTTTCCACCGGCACCGACACAGAGCATCCCAGACCTGACCCCTAGTCCAGCAGGTGGCCTGTCATGTAGTGTGCGGGCAATAAGAAGACAGGCCACCAGAGGGGCTGGTGACGGGGCCTGAGTGTGCACAGGGTGGCCGAGACTGACGTTTTAGGGGCTGTGAACCCAGGCCCAGGTCTGCTCACAGCGTGGAAGATCTCAACAGCTTACCGTGAGCGCAAAGCAGAGGCCAGATGCTGGGCGAGCACAAGAGCGAAGAAGCAGGTGTCTGTTCTGAGCCCCAGAACAGAAACTGCCTCTAAAACGAGGCGTCTCACAAAAGGAGGAAGAAACAGGAACATGCCCCGGGCGCCTTTGGGAGCCACGCAGGCCCGCGAGAGGGAGCCAGGCGAGCGGCGATTTCTGACCCTCTCTGCTCTTGTTTACTCTTGCTTGGAAGATACGGTAAAGCGTACAGATATGCAAATGCGTCTGGAGCCAGGAAGATGCCAAAGCACGTGGGTGCCAGCTGGACCCGATTTGGGCGGGGGCCGCAGAGAGCCGAGCACTGCTCGAGGTGCAGGGTCGGCACAGGTGCGACGCACCCGTCGGAGGGGAGCGGGGTTGCTTAGAATCTGCGTCACGCTCAGTTGTGGGCCTGGCCAAGCAGACACCCATCGGTGTACCCTTGCCAGCTACGCCTCGTGCTCCAGTCGCGCCGGGGTGCCAGGGCGGGGGGTGGGGGGACTGCCGCCCTGCTGCCCCCCCAGGTCCTGCGCCCATACCCGGAGTCCGCCCACCCCGCCCACCATCTTCTTCCCTAGCGTCCTCAGTCCCGTCCACCCTTCAGGTGTCTCCACCGGAGAGGTCCTTTCACCCAGGGCTGGGTTAGCATATAGGAGAAAACCGCTTTCCTGTTTCGCTCAGTGAATCAGTACAGGGAGTAAAACGGAGAAGGTACTTCGACACAAGGGGAGAAGAAACCACCTGCAGGGGACTACTTGTATCCCTGGCGGCCGGCAGGTGCCCACAGGAAGCACGTTTCAAGGATGAGGTCACGTCTCCATTGTAGCGAGAGTGTGGAATCTCTCCTCTATTTATAAAAATACCTTGAAAAACAACAAGTGATTTAACCAAATACCTCTTTAATAGGATGTTATAAAATGACTTGGGTAGAAATGAAAATGTATGGCTTTCCCTTTTAAAAGGGGTCATACGTTGACCTCCAAGGAGGGCAGGACGTTTCCCTATGCTTCTACCCTTTCCTCTCTCTCCTGCTGTGCTCTCTGCTCCATCTGTCCATCCCTCCTCTCGACGTGAAGCCTCCTTTTCACTGCTAACAAGTGGAGGCCCCAGTTAACCCATGTGTGGGGAAAGAAGCCTTTGCGGAATCTTCACATAGGCTCCAAGTATGGTGTAGGAGGATTAATGATTCATTAACGACGCCCGTGCACAAATTGCTCTTTTCTGGTTGTATAACTGAAACATTGTCCTCAGACTCCAAGAGGAAAGTGCTTGTAATGTAAGGATGGAAACGAAAAGCAGCCTTCTAACCAGGACACCGTGAGAGCTCGTGGCGCATGTGAGTCTGGACACAATGGGAGCCTTTCACACTTCAGGGCAATCCAAATGTCACATAATTCTGGAAGCATAATGTGTGGCTTGTTAACCCCCGTGAACGTCTTCACGCTCTTTGTGCGCTGAGGAAGAGGCAGTTGGAGCAGGGGACAGTGAGAGGGGGCTTCTGTTCAGAGCCCCTCCCGCCCACGTGTTTGCCCTGCGGCACCCGGGGCTTGCTGGGCACACACGCCACCGCAGAGCAGGTTCCAGAGCCAGGGCGCCGGGCCCAGCATCCTCCAGGGGTCAGAGACGTTCTACCAAGCTCACAGTCAGAGACCATGGAGTGCTTTGGTTCAGTTACGGGTTAATCGCCATAGCAACGTGCTCATGATCCAAGTATAAAACACCCTTACAGATCGATGAGAAGGCAGCCCGCTGTCTCCACCCCAACAACAACAACAAAATGGGCAAAGATCCAAGCACGCATTCACGAAAGAAAAACTGGGAAGGACGATGAACAAATAGAAGAGGGCCAGCCTCACAAATTGCTAAAGAAATGCGAAATAAGAACATGGTAACGTGCACCTTGTGGCTGCACAAGATGGTAAGGATTTTTCTCCCCTAAATGGTAACGCTTTGTGTTCCTGAAGATTCCGGAAGCAGGCACACGGATGTGCTGCTGGTGGGAACACGAGTGGGCCGTGCTTTCCGGAGTGCGATTCGCCCTCATCTGTACAGACACAGGCTCGGCTCCAGCGAGGTCACGTCTGCGTCACCGCTCACCCTTAGGAGGATTCGTGCATAAGTGTGACATGGCATTTCTCCATCACCACGCTTTCCAGGAGGTGGAAACTCAGAAATAACCTCGATGCTGGAGGACAGGACTCCCAGACACTGCCGGTGGCTGTGTCTCGTCTCCCTTCCGCCCACGGGAACGGGACTTGGTTATGCTTGTAGTGACCTTTTTCTTTCTGGATTCCTGTGCACCGAACGGAAATAATCACTATCCCGGCTTCATGAAACATTGTCGTGGTTAGCCCATGCCTGGCACTTTTATAAATCTGTGTCTTTGTGATAATGTAACACACACCTAGGAGCCCACCACTGCACGTGACGCTTGAACTTGGCAATAACTGCGTCTGTGTGAGTCCCTCCCCCTCCTGGCTGGCCAGACCCCCCCGTTCTTCTTCCCTTGTGCTCCTTTTTACATTATATTACATCACATTATACTATATATGGATGTATATAACATTCCAGAAAATAGATTTCTAACTTTGCAGAAAATGTACCATGTTCATGACATCTTTGAAATTTATTTTACTCACTGAATATTTACTGCCGAGATTCATCCATGGTGTTGCATGTTGCTGTAATGTCTTCCTTTTCACTGTTTCTGTTTTCTTATTACACCATAATTTGTTAGTCCATGTTCCCATTGATGAGTATGTGAAATGTTCCCAGGTTTCTGCTCCTGAGAGCAGACACAGCATCCCCGTATACATCTGCTGGTGGTGTACCTTTGCGGTTTTACATCTGCTGGTGGTGTACCTTTGCAGTTTTTCTCTGTTGTGTTAGTTTCCTGGGGCTGTCATAACAAAGTACCACAAACTGGGCTGCATAAAGCAACCGAAATTTATTATCTCACAGTCCAGAGGTCAGAAGCTTGAAGTCCAGGTGTTGGCCGGGCCATGCCCGATGGGAGGAAGGATCCTTCCCTGTCTCTCCCAGCTTCTGGGGTTCCTGGCGATCTGCGATTCCATTTACATAACATTTTTTAGACGACAGCGTTTTAGAAATGGAGAACAGATTAGTGTCTGTCAGGGGTTAGAGGTGGGGGAGGGGAAGGTAGGCGGGTTAGAAAAGGGATCCTGTGGTATTGGGTCTATTCAGTGTGGAGTTGGCAGATATACAGACTATGATGTGATAAAATCGTATGGAACTCAGTACACACGCAAATGAATGTAAGTAAAACTGGGGCATCTGAGTACGATGGCTGCGGGGCATATTCTGGTCGTGATTGTTGTGCTAGCCTTTTGCAAAATGTTACCGTTTAGGATTTAAAAGGGAATTTATTTCCCCCTATGTTTGTTTACATCTTTTTGGAAGAATTGTTTGCCGTAAACACCAAGTAAGTAAACAAATAAATATATAAGCACATCTGTTGCCCCTCCCCCTGGGGCTGCTGCTGCACGTACCCGCTCATCATTAAACCAGCGGCTGGAAGAGCAAATCCATGCTTAGTTGGGGGAGGGCCTGGCCCCTGACTTTTAATTAGGGCCTCAGCTCAGCAGCACTGCTTGTGTTTCTCTGCCCCCAGCAGCTTCGTGTGTGCGGCATTTCTCTTTAGAGTAGCAGGGACGTGCCTGGCACTGCCGCTCAGGTTCAGCCGCCCAGGAGGATAGCCTCCCATCTAGATGAGAACCACCCCGGCAGTGCCCAAGTTCAAGTACATGCTGTATAGCAAATACACCCACCCAGTCTGGGGACAAGCCCCCAACTGGTGTTTCCAATGCAGTCATAAATGGATATAAACTTCATGTTATTTGCAAGAGTATCTCCTGGTACACATGAGCAGAGCAGCTATGACTTCCTTCTTTCCTGTCTGTTTTGCACGTGTTACACCAGCAGGGCGTGAGGAGGAAATGCAGGGGGAGGAGAGACACCTGAAGAGAGGCCCCGGTTGGTCCGGAGTCTCCCGGGGAGCTTGACCTGCTCCACCACCATCCTAAACCCTCTCCGTGTTTGTAGAATACAGTTTGGGGGAAACCTGCAGCCCCTCTCAGTGTCCAGACACCTGGCAGGGGAAGCCCTGAGCTGGAGGAGGGAAGACGCCTAGGCTTGGAGGCCCCCACGGGGCGGAGGGCAGGGGTTCTCCAGCCTGGCCCGATCGCAGCCCAGGTGGCTCAGGCTCGGGACCAGGATACGAGTCTGGGGGACGCGCTCCAGCAGACGGAGGAAGAGAGCGCTCACCGTCTGCCTTCTGCATCCGGCCACGGGAGCATTTCCCACGGATCACACCAGCTGTCTCGACTGCACGAGCTCAGATACCAAACCCCAGCTTCACAGTTTAAGAAATAGTCTTAGAGGGGCCATCCCACCTGCCCCAGACCCTGCAGAGCTAAGACGCGGCGGAGCCCATGCACAGTAGCAAATGATGGTCCTGGGAGCTGAGTCGCCTTGGCAACGCTGCTGCTGCTGGGTCGGTGATGCCCGCGTGGCCCCTGAAGCAGCCTCCAGCTCCCGCTCCAGCCGGCCCAGCTCCTCTCTCCTCAGCCAGCGCTGCTTGCCCATGTGTCCTGCTACTTCTCTTCCCCTGTGTGGCAGCGAGGTGAAGGAAGCTGCGTCCCGCTCACAGAGTGAAAAGCCTGCCCTCCAGGGCGACGACTGTTAGATGCCCGGAGGCCCCGCTTTTGCTGCTATTGGGAGTTTTGTGTTGTTATTTCCATGTTTGAGGTCCCGTTTCAGATGACGGCTGTCAACAGAAATAGTCATGCCATATCCACAGCAGTGCTCGGTTTATGCCAGGCTTTACTCGGTTAAAATAAAACACTGTTCACTGGCTAAAGGATTCACCTTCCGTCTTCACCTTTCGGCACTTCTGATCTCTGTCGCGGCCCCAGGCCGACAAGCCCCAACATTTATTTATTATTTTATTTTATTTTATTTTTTTTTGTGGTACGCGGGCCTCTCACTTCTGTGGCCTCTCCCATTGCGGAGCACAGGCTCCGGACGCGCAGGCTCAGCGGCCATGGCTCACAGGCCCAGCTGCTCCGCGGCATACGGGATCTTCCCGGACTGGGGCACGAACCCGTGTCCCCTGCAATGGCAGGCAGACTCTCAACCACTGCGCCACCAGGGAATCCCCCTAACTTTTATTTTTGCCACAGCACAATTCATATGTGAAACTTCTGGCTAAAGGTGTTCAGGCAAAATCCAGGATCTCATCCATCTGAGGCTTCCTGGGTTCCCTCTTCTTTTTTTTTTTTTACATCTTTATTGGAATATAATTGCTTTACAATGGTGTGCTAGTTTCTGCTTTATAACAAAGTGAATCAGTTATACATATACATATATTCCCATATCTCTGTCCTCTTGCGTCTCCCTCCCTCCCACCCTCCCTATCCCACCCCTCTAGGTGGTCACAAAGCACAGAGCTGATCTCCCTGTGCTATGCGGCTGCTTCCCACTAGCTATCTGTTTTACGTTTGGTAGTGTACATATGTCCATGCCACTCTCTCACTTTGTCACAGCTCACCCTTCCCCCTCCCCATATCCTCAAGTTCATTCTCTAGTAGGTCTGCATCTTTATTCTTGTCTTACCCCTAGGTTCTTCATGACATTTTTTCCCTTAAATTCCATATATATGTGTTAGCATACGGTATTTGTCTTTCTCTTTCTGACTTACTTCACTCTGTATGACAGACTCTAGGTCTACCCACCTCATTACAAAGAGCTCAATTTCGTTTCTTTTTATGGCTGAGTAATATTCCATTGTGTATATGTGCCACATCTTCTTTATCCATTCATCTGATGATGGACACTTAGGTTGTTTCCATCTCCTGGCTATTGTAAATAGAGCTGCAATGAACATTTTGGTACATGACTCTTTTTGAATTTCGGTTTTCTCAGGGTATATGCCCAGTAGTGGGATTGCTGGGTCATATGGTAGTTCTATTTGTAGTTTTTTAAGGAACCTCCATACTATTCTCCATAGTGGCTGTACCAATTCACATTCCCACCAGCAGTGCAAGAGTGTTCCCTTTTCTCCACACCCTCACCAGCATTTGTTGTTTCTAGATTTTTTTTGATGATGGCCATTCTGACTGCTGTGAGATGATATCTCATTGTAGTTTTGATTTGCATTTCTCTAATGATTAATGATGTTGAGCATTCTTTCATGTGTTTGTTGGCAGTCTGTATATCTTCTTTGGAGAAATGTCTATTTAGGTCTTCTGCCCATTTTTGGATTGGGTTGTTTAGTTTTTTGTTATTGAGCTGCATGAGCTGCTTGTAAAGTTTGGAGATGAATCCTTTGTCACTTGCTTCATTTGCAAATATTTTCTCCCATTCTGAGGGTTGTCTTTTCGTCTTGTTTATGGTTTTCTTTGCTGTGCAAAAGCTTTGAAGTTTCATTAGGTCCCATTTCTTTATTTTGTTTTTATTTCCATTTCTCTAGGAAGTGGGTCAAAAAGGATCTTGCTGTGATTTATGTCATAGAGTGTTCTGCCTATGTTTTCCTCTAAGAGTTTGATAGTTTCTGGCCTTACATTTAGGTCTTTAATCAATTTTGAGCTTATTTTTGTGTATTGTGTTAGGGAGTGATCTAATCTCATACTTTTACATGTACCTGTCCAGTTTTCCCAGCACCATTTATTGAAGAGGCTGTCCTTTCTCCACTGTACATTCCTGCCAACTTTATCAAAAATAAGGTGACCATATGTGCGTGGGTTTATCTCTGGGATTTCTATCCTGTTCCATTGATCTGTATTTCTGTTTCTGTGCCAGTACCATACTGTCTTGATTACTGTAGCTTTGTAGTATAGTCTGAAGTCAGGGAGTCTGATTCCTCCAGCTCCATTTTTCGTTCTCAAGATTGCTTTGGCAATTCGGGGTCTTTTGTGTTTCCATACAAATTGTGAAATTTTTTGTTCTAGTTCTGTGAAAAATGCCGGTGGTAGTTTGATAGGGATTGCATTGAATCTGTAGATTGCTTTGGGTAGTATAGTCATTTTCACAATGTTGATTCTTCCAATCCAAGAACATGGTATATCTCTCCATCTATTTGTGTCATCTTTAATTTCTTTCATCAGTGTCTTATAATTTTCTGCGTACAGGTCTTTTGTCTCCTTACGTAGGTTTATTCCTAGGTATTTTATTCTTTTTGTTGCAATGGTAAATGGGAGTGTTTTCTTGATTTCACTTTCAGATTTTTCATCATTAGTATATAGGAATGCCAGAGATTTCTGTGCATTAATTTTGTATCCTGCTACTTTACCAAATTCATTGATTAGCTCTAGTAGTTTTCTGGTAGCATCTTTAGGATTCTCTATGTATAGTATCATGTCATCTGCAAACAGTGACAGCTTTACTTCTTCTTTTCCGATTTGGATTCCTTTTATTTCCTTTTCTTCTGATTGCTGTGGCTAAAACTTCCAAAACTATGTTGAATAAGAGTGGTGCGAGTGGGCAACCTTGTCTTGTTCCTGATCTTAGTGGAAATGCTTTCAGTTTTTCACCATTGAGGACGATGTTGGCTGTGGGTTTGTCATATGTGGCCATAATTATGCTGAGGAAAGTTCCCTCTATGCCTACTTTCTGGAGGGTTTTTATCATAAGTGGGTGTTGAATTTTGTCAAAAGCTTTCTCTGCATCTATTGAGATGATCATATGGTTTTTCTCCTTCAATTTGTTAATATGGTGTATCACGTTGATTGATTTGCCTATATTGAAGAATCCTTGCATTCCTTGGATAAACCCCACTTGATCATGGTGTATGATCCTTTTAATGTGCTGTTGGATTCTGTTTGCTAGTATTTTGTCAAGTATTTTTGTATCTGTGTTCATCAGTGATATTGGCCTGTAGTTTTCTTTCTTTGTGACATCCTTGTCTGGTTTTGGTATCAGGGTGATGGTGGCCTCATAGAATGAGTTTGGGAGTGCTCCTCCCTCTGCTATATTTTGGAAGAGTTTGAGAAGGATAGGCGTTAGCTCTTCTCTAAACGTTTGATAGAATTCGCCTGCGAAACCATCTGGTCCTGGGCTTTTGTTTGTTGGAAGATTTTTTTTTTTTTTGCAGTATGAGGGCCTCTCAATGCTGTGGCCTGTCCCGTTGTGGAGCACAGGCTCCGGACGCGCAAGCTCAGCGGCCATGGCTCATGGACCCAGCCGCTCCGTGGCATGTGGGATCTTCCTGGACCGGGGCACGAACCCGTGTTCCCTGCATCGGCAGGCGGACTCTCAACCACTGCGCCACCAGGGAAGCCCCTGTTGGAAGATTTTTAATCACAGTTTCAATTTCAGTGTTTGCGATTGGTCTGTTCATATTTTCTATTTCTTACTGATTCGGTCTTGGCAGGTTGTGCTTTTCTAAGAATTTGTCCATTTCTTCCAGGTTGTCCATTTTATTGGCATAGAGTTGCTTGTAGTGATCTCTCATGATCTTTTGTATTTCTGCAGTGTCAGTTGTTACTTCTCCTTTTTCATTTCTAATTCTATTGATTTGAGTCTTCCCCCTTTTTTTCTTGATGAGTCTGGCTAATGGTTTATCTATTTTGTTTATCTTCTCAAAGAACCAGCTTTTAGTTTTATTGATCTTTGCTATCATTTCCTTCACTTCTTTTTCATTTATTTCTGATCTGATCTTTATGATTTCTTTCCTTCTGCTAACTTTGGGGTTTGTTTGTTCTTCTTTCTCTAATTGCTTGAGGTACAAGGTTGGGTTGTTTATTCGAGATGTTTCCTGTTTCTTAAGGTAGGATTGTATTGCTATAAACTTCCCTCTTAGAACTGCTTTTGCTGCAACCCATAGGTTACGGGTCGTTGTGTCTCCATTGTCATTTGTTTCTAGGTATTTTTTGATATCCTCTTTGATTTCTTCAGTGATCACTTCGTTATTAAGTAGTGTATTGTTTAGCCTCCATGTGTTTGTATTTTTTACAGATTTTTTCCTGTAATTGGTATATAGTCTCATGGCATTGTGGTTGGAAAAGATACTTGATTCAATTTCAGTTTTCTTAAATTTACCACGGCTTGATTTGTGACCCATGGTATGATCTATCCTGGAGAATGTTCCATGAGCACTTGAGAAAAATGTGTATTCTGTTGTTTTTGGATGGAATGTCCTATAAATATCAATTAAGTCCATCTTGTTTAATGTTATCATTTAAAGCTTGTGTTTCCTTGTTTATTTTCATTTTGGATGATCTGTCCATTGGTGAAAGTGCGGTTTTAAAGTCCCCTACTATGAATGTGTTACTGTCGATTTCCCCTTTTACGGCTGTTAGTTTTTGCCTTATATATTGAGGTGCTCCTATGTTGGGTGCATAAATATTTACAATTGTTATATCTTCTTCTTGGATCGATCCCTTGATCATTATGTAATGTCCTTCTTTGTCTCTTCTAATAGTCTTTATCTTAAAGTCTATTTTGTCTGATATGAGAATTGCTACTCCAGCTTTCTTTTGGTTTCCATTTGCATGGAATATCTTTTTCCATCCCCTCACTTTCAGTCTGTATGTGTCTCTAGGTCTGAAGTGGGTCTCTTGTAGACAGCATATATATATGGGTCTTGTTTTTGTATCCATTCAGCCTGTCTGTGTCTTTTGGTGGGAGCATTTAATCCATTTACATTTAAGGTAATTATTGATTTGTATGTTCCTATTCCCATTTTCTTAATTGTTTTGGGTTTGTTATTGTAGGTCTTTTCCTTCTCTTGTGTTTCTTGCCTAGAGAAGGTCCTTTAGCATTTGTTGTAAAGCTGGTTTGGCAGTGCTGAACTCTCTTAGCTTTTGATTGTCTGTAAAGGTTTTAATTTCTCCATCAAATCTGAATGAGATCCTTGCTGGGTAGAGTAATCTTGGTTGTAGGTTTTTCTCCTTCATCACTTTAAATATGTCCTGCCAGCCCCTTCTGGCTTGCAGAGTTTCTGCTGAAAGATCAGCTGTTAACCTTATGGGGATTCCCTCGTGTGTTATTTGTTGTTTTTCCCTTGCTGATTTTAATATGCTTTCTTTGTATTTAATTTTTGACAGTTTGATTAATATGTGTCTTGGCGTATATCTCCTTGGATTTATCCTGTATGGGACTCTCTGTGCTTCCTGGACTTGATTAACTATTTCCTTTCCCATATTAGGGAAGTTTTCAACTATAATCTCTTCAAATATTTTCTCAGTCCCTTTCTTTTTCTCTTCTTATTCTGGAACCCCTATAATTCGAATGTTGGTGCATTTAATGTTGTCCCAGATATCTCTGAGACTGTCCTCAGTTCTTTTCATTCTTTTTTCTTTATTCTGCTCTGCAGTAGTTATTTCCACTATTTTATCTTCCAGGTCACTTATCCATTCTTCTGCCTCAGTTATTCTGCTACTGATCCCATCTAGAGTATTTTTAATTTCATTTATTGTGTTGTTCATCATTGCCTGTTTCATCTTTAGTTCTTCTAGGTCCTTGTTAAATGTTTCTTGCATTTTCTCTATTCTATTTCCAAGATTTTGGATCATCTTCACTATCATTATTCTGAATTCTTTTTCAGATAGACTGCCTATTTCCTCTTCATTTGTTAGGTCTGGTGGGTTTTTATCTTGCTCCTTCATCTGCCATGTGTTCTTCTGTCTTCTCATTTTCCTTATCTTACTGTGTTTGGGGTCTCCTTTTTGCAGGCTGCAGGTTCGTAGTTCCCGTTGTTTTTGGTGTCTGTTCCCAGTGGCTAAAGTTGGCTCAGTGGGTTGTGTAGGCTTCCTGGTGGAGGGGACTAGTGCCCGTGTTCTGGTGGATGAGGCTGGATCTTGTCTTTCTGGTGGGCAGGTCCACATCTAGTGGTGTGTTTTGGAGTGTCTGTGGACTTATTATGATTTTAGGCAGCCTCTCTGCTAATGGGTGGGGTTGTGTTCCTGTCTTGCTAGTTGTTTGGCATAGGGTGTCCAGCACTGTAGCTTGCTGGTCATTGAGTGAAGCTGGGTGCTGGTGTTGAGATGGAGATCTCTGGGAGATTTTCACCGTTTGATATTATGTGGAGCTGGGAAGTCTTTTGTGGACCAGTGTCCTGAAGTTGGCTCTCCCACCTCAGAGGCACAGCACTGACTCCTGGCTGCAGCACCAAGAGCCTTTCATCCACACGGCTCAGAATGAAAGGCAGAAAAAGTAGAAAGAAAGAGAGAAAGAGAGAGAGAGAGAGAGAGGGAGGGAGGGAGGGAGGAAGGAGAAAGAAAGAAAGAGAAAGAGGAAAGAAGGAAAGGAGGGAGGGAGGGAAGGAAGGAAGGAAAGAGGAAAGAGGCTAAAATAAAGTAAGAAAAAATAAAGTTATTAAAATAAAAAATAGTTAAGAAAAAATTTTTTTAAAAAGAAAACAAAACAACAACAAAAAAAGGACGGATAGAACCCTAGGACAAATGGTGGAAGCAAACCTATACAGACAAAATCTCACACAGAAGTATACACATACACACTCACAAAAAGAGAAAAAGGGAAAAAAATATATACATTTTTGCTCCCAAAGTCCACCTCCTCAGTTTGGGATGACTCGTTGTCTATTCATGTATTCCACAGATGCAGGTACATCAAGTTGATTGTGGAGCTTTAATCCGCTGCTTCTGCAGCTGCTGGGAGAGATTTCCCTTTCTCTTCTTTGTTTTCACAGCTCCCGGGGCTCAGCTATGGATTTGAACCCGCCTCTGCGTGTAGGTCGCCGGAGGGCGTCTGTTTTTCGCTCAGACAGGACGGGGTTAAAGGAGCCGCTGATTCGGGGGCTCTGGCTCACTCAGGCCGCGGGGAGGGAGGGGCGCGGAGTGTGGGGCGGGCCTGCGGCGGCAGAGGCCACTGTGACGTTGCACCAGCTTGAGGCGCGCCGTGCGTTCTCCCGGGGGGAGTTGTCCCTGGATCCCGGACCCTGGCAGTGGCGGGCTGCTCAGGCTCCCCGGAAGGGGATGTGGAGAGTGACCTGTGCTCGCACACAGGCTTCTTGGTGACAGCAGCAGCAGTCTTAGCGTCTCT
Organism: Phocoena sinus; assembly: GCF_008692025.1. NCBI lineage: Eukaryota > Metazoa > Chordata > Mammalia > Artiodactyla > Phocoenidae > Phocoena > Phocoena sinus. The sequence goes on along the minus strand of NC_045776.1, from coordinate 2,465,976 downwards.
TCCCCATCTCTGGGGTCCGCGCTTTTAGCCGCGGCTCGCGCCCATCTCTGGAGCTCCTTTAAGCAGCGCTCTTAATCCTCTCTCCTCACACACCAGGAAACAAAGAGGTAAGAAAAAGTCTCTTGTTTCTTCGGCAACTCCAGACTTTTCCCTGGACTTCCTCCCGGCCAGCCGTGGAGCACTAGCCCCCTGCAGACTGTGTTCACGCTGCCAACTCCAGTCCTCTCCCTGTGCTTCAACCGAAGCCCGAGCCTCAGCTCCCAGCCCCGCCCGCCCCGGCGGGGGAGCAGACCAGCCTCTCGGGCTGGTGAGTGCCGGTCGGCCCTGATCCTCTGTGCAGGAATCTCCCCGCTTTGCCCCCCGCACCCCTGTTGCTGTGCTCTCCTCCGTGGCTCTGAGTTTTCCCCCTCCACCACCCGCAGTCTCTGCCCGAGAAGGGGCTTCCTAGTGTGTGGAAACCTTTCCTCCTTCACAGCTCCCTCCCACTGGTTCAGGTCCCGTCCCTATTCTTTTGTCTCTGTTTATTCTTTTTTCTTTTGCCCTACCCAGGTATGTGGGGAGTTTCTTGCCTTTTGGAAGGTCTGAGGTCTTCTGCCAGCGTTCAGTGGGTGTTCTGTAGCTGTTCCACGTGTAGATGTATTTCTGATGTATTTGTGGGGAGGAAGGTGATCTCTGCGTCTTACTCTTCCATCATCTTTCTGATTCCCCTTCTATTTTTTTAAAAAAGTAAATTTATTTATTTATTTTTGGCTGTGTTGGGTCTTTGTTGCTGTACGCGGGCTTTCTCTAGTTGCAGTGAGCACGGGCTACTCTTCATTATGACGTGGGGGCTTCTCACTGCAGTGGCTTCTCTTGTTGCGGAGCATGAGCTCTAGGTACGCAGGCTTCAGTAGTTGTGGCACATGGACTCAGTAGTTGTGGCATGTGGGCTTAGTAGTTGTGGCACGTGGGCTCAGTAGTTGTGGCACATGGACTCAGTAGTTGTGGCTTGAGGGCTCTAGAGCGCAGACTCAGTAGTTGTGGCATGTGGGCTCAGTAGTTGTGGCTCACGGGCTCAGTAGTTGTGGCTCACGGGCTCCATAGTTGTGGCTTGCAGGCTCTAGAGTGCAGGCTCAGTAGTTGTGGCGCACGGGCTCAGTAGTTATGGTGCACAGGCTCTAGAACGCAGGCTCAGTAGTTGTGGCGCACGGGCTTAGCTGCTCCGCGGCATGTGGGATCCTCCCGGACCAGGGCTTGAACCCGTGTCCACTGCATTGGTAGGCGGATTCTTAACCACTATGCCAACAGGGAAGCCTGGGTTCCCTCTTGACTTCTCTGCTTTGCCCGTTTGGAGCTATGCCTTCCTGGTTCCAGTACGTTTGCCACCACTTACCCTGACTGTCCCCTGGTGTCCCATCCCCCAGGGTCTGAGTCCAGCTTGTGTCCCCCGTGTGCCCTCTCTCTAACTTACAGCCTTTGACTGCAGCCTGGTCCCCCAGCGCCGGAGCGGGCCCATCCCCCAGAGCCCTACTCCAGGCCAGCAGTACCACCTACACACACACTCTCTTCTGCTTCTCATCTCCAGTCTGTTGTTGGGTGTCACCCGTACCCGGCGCTGATGGGCACATCTGGTGTCTCTCTGTGGCGCCGAGGCCCCTGAAGCTTGAGCCCCTCTCACGCAGGCTCCTCTGCAGTCTTCTTCAGCATCCTCCCTGCCCCACTTCACTCCAGCTGCCGGGCCCCACGTGGGCTCTGTCGTGCTCTGCCCAGCTGCAGTCGGATGGCACCCTGCCTCGGGGGCAAACCACACACCCTCCCACGTGCACAACCCAGCAGTGCGGGTGTCAGAGGCCAGACACCGGGCTTCTTGATCGAGTCCATCCGGTATGAGTGGTGTCCGTGGCCTGACTGGCAGATCCTCGTACTGGCTGCTTGTCCTAAGGAACAAGAGACATTTCTGGTAGGAGGGGCCGAGTAGACGTCCCCCAAACGGACCCAGTTTCCCTTCAGTCCCCAACTCAGTGACTCTGGAGCAAAGCTGCATGCCTGGAAGGGCTGCCCAAGGTCAGGGTCCCCGCCGAAGACGAGATGCAGGCGATGTGTCCCCTCACATCTCTGTTCAAATCGTTTGTCCTGCAAAAACAAACAAGGAAACGAAACAAAGCAAAGCACCAGGTGTATTGTGGTGAGGGATTGCGGATGACCGTGGTGAAGCTCAGAGTCTCGGGGACTGTGACGCCACCTCCTGTCAGCCGCCGGCGCCCGCGCAGTGGGCCAGGCCCGGAGTAGCCACGGCGGCGGCGAAGGAGGACGGCCTGGCTCCCTCTGCAGGGCTGTTCCTGACACTGCAGGGCACCCACCGGGCCGCTCACAGGGTCCACTCTGAGACCCCACTGAGGGACCAGCCACAGGGGATCCCGTGGCCTCCCGGTGGCAGCTTGGGCAGACCAGACTCCTTCCCGCCTGGCAGGGACAGTGGGAAGGGACACCTTCCTGGACCCCAAGGGATAGGAATGGACTCCAGTTCTGGACGGTGCCGCATGCTGAGGCACGCTCCCCCCCCAAAAGGGCAGGTGTGATGATGTCCCCACGAGCTTTCCTCCCCTCAGCCAGGCAGGTGGTTCTGGGAAGCGCTTCATGAGGCTCCTCAGAAGGTCCCCAGGGGGGTCCACGGTGGCCCCAGCTGGAGACTACATCCCCGCGTTGGCCTCCCTCCCCTGTTCTGCTCCCTGGGGCCCCGTTCCCAAATACGCCCCCAGCACACAGGGCTCTGCTTTTGGTAGAAGCGGGCCAGGACCCCTCTACTCCCCAAACGCTCATTATATGAAAATGAGGACGTGATAGGAGGAGTCCTCTTGTGCATCATTGATTGAGGAAAACAAATAGTCCCATTAGCCTTTCCCGGTCTTATCTGAAATTTCAAAGGCTGTACAGCGTCACGCGCCTCACCTACTTTTTTGACACTCTCCTTTTACCGCCAGGGGAATTGCCAGTGCCTGAAAGGATGAGGTCCTCTGGAGAGTCAAAGAGCATAGCCTCTGAAGAAGGGAGAGAAATGAGAAGGAGGAAGGCTTCCAGGCAGGCCAGGGGCGCGGCCAGGAAGAGGGGAGGGGCGAGCCGGAGCCAGGTCGGAAACTCGGCTCAGCAGCCAATATGGTGCCCAGAGCCCAGAGGCTTAGAAAGGGGCCTGTCGGGCGCAACAAGGGCTGACCTTCACTGAGGGCCGTCCACGTGCCCAGTGCTGTGTAAGACTCTTACACACACCGTTTACACTTCACAACAACCTCTGAGGGAGGCAGATGGGAAGCAAGGCAGGGGCGATCCTTCAGCCTGTTGGCTTTTCCAACACGCAGAGCTCGGCGGTCCAGCTCTGGGGGCTGGGCTCTCAGGTCAACCTTGGGCTGTTGACATTAACTGTCTAAATGGACGGCGATTGTCTCATTCTAGACTGCACTTTTCACTGAAGCTTTTTCATCGTGTTTTATTCGTATTCACTTCTGTTCCTAAACGTGTTCAGCCCAACACCAACACACAAAGTGCCAGGTTGTCACAATTGCCTGGGATAGGCTTGTGATTTTCTACCTACAACTTTGCTGTCTGTTTCAGACCTTAGCTGAGGATAAAGCGAAAGCTTCAATTTCCTTCCTCTTGTGGTGTAATGTCAGAAATATTACTCAACTTTTGTGGACTTCTTAATGTAGCCATTTCCTGTGTCTTAAAGGTAAGTTTCAGGGCTTCCCTGGTGGAACGGTGGTTAAGAATCCGCCTGCCAATGCAGGGGACATGGGTTTGAGCCCTGGTCCGGGAAGATCCCACATGCTGTGGAGCAGCTAAGCCCACGAGCCACAGCTACTGAGCCTGCGAGCCACAACTACTGAGCCTGCGCTCTAGAGCCCGCGAGCCACAACTACTGAGCCCACGTGCCACAACTACTGAAGCCCGCGTGCCTAGAGCCCGTGCTCCGCAACAAGAGAAGCCAACACGAGAAGCCCACGCACCACAAAGAAGAGTAGCCCCTGCTCGCCACAACTAGAGAAAGCCGGCATGCAGCAACGAAGACCCAACACAGCCAAAAATTTTAAAGTAAATAAATAAATAAATTTATTAAAAAAAGGTAAGTTTCAAAAACCTTTGAATCATAAAAGTGTTAGAACTAGCGAGAACATTTAGCAACCACTTGCTTTATGTTAATAAACTGAGTCTCAAAGAAGTTAAGTGCCTTATACCATGAGTAAATATATGTCACCGTAAGAACTCTGGCCTCCTGTCTCCCATTCATTGGTGTCACTATACAGAATATCTCTTGGAAATATCTAGTATGCAATAGAAAGTTGCATCGTCTTTGCTACACATCATTGGAAATTAAAACTCACCTTTTGTATAGTCAGCATGTCTAAAGTTATGCTATTAACAAGACCTACCTCTGGGAGCAGTCGGTATTGTTACTGTCAACTGAAAGAAAAAACTCACAGCATAAGAGCTGTGAGTTTTAAGTTTTATTCAGGGTCTTACTGAGGACTATAGCCTGGGAGACAGCCTCTCAGGAGCTCTGAGTAAACTGCTCTGAAGAGGCTGGGGGAGAGTCCAGTGCTTGGGCTCAAGCATCAAGTATACATCTTGGTAAGACACTACTTATTGCTAGTCACAAAGAACAGACATCTCAAGTTAATGATTTTAGTGCTTTTCTATGTACAGAAAGATGCAAGAATCTGAGTTCATTAAAATTCTTGCTGAAATATACTTCTGCCTAAGGGGCCTGCTTGTCCAAGCACAGAGCATCCTGTTACCATCATTCCCTCTGTCTGAGGCAGAGGATACTGTTGGTCAGCAGCTGTAGTGGGTTACCCCTTGCAGAATTGCACAAAGCTCTCTGTTCTTCTTTGTTTACATTATGTATGTTATGTATGTTAAGGTATTGTTATGGACTGAACATGTGTGTCCCCCCAAAATTCATGTGTTGAAACCCAACCCCCTGTGTGATGGTGTTAGGAGGTGAGGCCTGTTGGAGGAGATTAGGTCATGAAGGTGGAGCCCTCGTGGTGGGATTAGTGCCCTTGTAAATGAGGCCCCAGAGAGCTCCCTTGCCCCTTCTGTCACGTGAGGACACAGCAAGAGGATGGCCGTCTGCAACTCAGAGGAGAGCTCCCCCAGAGCCCGACCACGCTCTCTCCTGATCTCAGGCTTTCAGCCTCCGGAACCATGAGAAATAAATGTCTGCTGTTTATGAGACATGCAGCCTATGGTACTTTGTTATAGCAGCCTGAATGGACTGAGGTATGACAAAACTAGGAAATAAATATAATTTAAGTCTGCATGTTGAGCTCCCCAGGCAGACAGTGCTGGACGAATGTTGGTGTGTGTTAAGCCTCCTGCACCATGGGTCATAATAGTCCATCTGTTTGAACGTAGAGACATCTAACCGAGGCTGCAGCCTATGAGACGTGAGCATCCATGGATACTATGAGGGTTGTTTAGCTTTAATCATATGTCCACAGAAATGATTCTATGTTATTGCTGCTATTTCACTTTAATTGGGAGATTTAAATAATATACCCCAAAATGTTGTATGCATTACAACAGATGGTATAGGAAATAATTTTAGGCAACACCCCAACCAATGTTTTATTTAAATATCTCTGTATTTCATATGTATTAAAATACATTGCACAACACATATTGATTAAAAAACTGGTACCCAAAATAAAGTTAAAACTCAACACCAAGAAACCAAACAGCCCAATTCTAAAAATGGGCAAAGATCTGAATAGTTACCTCATGAGGGAAGATATGCAGATGGCAAGTAAGCATATGAAAAGATGCTCTGAGTCATATGTCATTAGAGAATTGCAAATCAAAACAGCAGTGAGATACCAGGACACACCAATCTGGAACACTGACAGCACGAAATGCTGGCGAGGCTGTGGAGCAACAGGAACTCCATTCATTGCTGGTGGAGACGCACAAGGGTGCCGCCACTTTGGAAGACAGTTTGGCGGTTCCTTATCAAACTAAATATAGTCTCATCATGTGATCCAGAAAGCACACTCCCTGGTATTTACCCAAAGGAGGTGAGGACTTATGTTCGCACAGAAACCTGCATGGATGTTTATAGCAGCTTTGTTCATCGTCGTGAAAACTTGGAAACAAATAAGACGTCCTTCAGTAGGTGAATGGATACGTAAACTGTGGTTCAGACAATGGAATGTTACTCAGCACTAAAAAGAAATGAGCTATCAAGCCACAGAAAAGACACGGAGGAATCTTAAATGCACATGGCTAACAGAAAGAAGCCGGTCTGAACAGGATACGTACTGCATGATTCTGACGATATGACATTCTGGAAAAGGCAATATAGAGACAGTAAAAAGAGCAGTGTCGGCCAGGGGTTCAAGGCGGGTGGGGAGAGGGTGATTAGGTAGAACACAGAGAAATTTGAGGGCAGTGAAACTATTCTCTGTGATACTGTAATGGTGGATACATAACACACATTTGTTAAAACCCATAGAACTGTACAGAAATGAACATTAAATTATGAAATTTGGTTAATACTAATGTGTCAATATTGGTTCATTAACTGCACCCAATGTAACACGCTCATGCAAGGTCTTATTAATAGGAGAAAGTGTGTATATTGGGGGGAGGGTACGTGGGAACTCCCTGTACCAGATGCTCAATTTTTCTGAAAATGTAAAACTGCTCAAAAATCAACTATTAATTTAAAAAACCCTCAGGTGCTCACCTCAGCAGCACATAGACTAAAATTGGAACGATACAGAGAAGATTAGCATGGCCCCTGAGTAAGGATGACACGCAAATTCCTGAAGCGTTCCATATTAAAAAAAAAAACTCAGAGTTGTTGCTCAATGAATATCGTTATTATAAGCGTCCAGTATGTGCCAATGACCGCTTCAGCGCTGGAGGTCAGGCCTGTATCGGAAACAGCCCGGGTCTGCGCTGCGGCGGGGAGAGTGCAGGCGGCGCGATCTGCCACCAGGTGGCGCTCCTCCTCCCCGACTCTGTCTCATTTGTTCATTTTCTCCATTCTGCTCCTGTCTTCTCCTTCTTTCCCTTCCCGTGTGTACACTGTCATCCCTGGATCTAGTCACCTGGGTATGGAACCCAGCCCCGCCGTTTCCACGAGGGCGGCCTCCACCTTGGCGGGCGGCACGTCGCAGCCTCTGGGTCCCGGCGCGGGTGGAAAGTGATGGTGACCGGCCAGGGCGCTGGGTGAGCGCGCGAGCCTGCTCCACCTGCATCAGTCCCGGGCCCGGGTCCCTTTCCCTGCTCCTCCCACGCCGCCTCTGCCTGTGTGATGAATCTCCAGACCCTGCAGCTCACCCGCTGAGACTCGGCCTCGCCCCCGGCTCCCCAGCCCGGGGTGGGGCGTTCACACCCGAACCACCCCGGGCTGGTCCCCAGCCTCACGCGCCTTGCCTCCCCTCAGATCTCTCCGCCTGGGGAAGCGGATTCGACAATCCAAAACCTAGCGGGGGAGACCCACCCTGCGCTAAGAGACCGGACAGCATCAAAGTGATTGTGTGACTGTGTGGCTGGGGGCGGGGTGGGGACGACGCGCTGGATGCGACAGAGGGAGGGCAACCAGCGGGCCCAGAGCGGGGACGCCCGGGTCAGGTCACCGCAGCGCGGGGGACACAGGCTCGGGGCTGGGGAGGGGTCTCCGGGGGAATTAGAAAGGATCACGATGAACAACTTGGATTCTTCTTGCGATAGGGAAAAAGGCTGGTCCACGAAATTATGTTAGAATTAAAACTTGCATTTCTCAAATGACAAACCAAAATGGGCCACAGAATAGAAAGACGTTTATAACACATTTATCTGATAAAATATTAGTATTCAGAATATATAAAGAATTACTATAGATCTTATAGTAAAAAACATAAACCTAATGCTTAAAATAGGCAAAAATAAAAACAGGCAAATCAGTGAAGAGGAAAAACAAGGGAAGAAAAGTTCAACCTCACTAGAAATTAGGAAAACTCAAATAAGACCCCACAGGTTGACAAAAACTAAGAAGTCTGGTCATACCAGACGGTGATGAGGGTGTTTTCAGACACTGCTGGTAAGAATGTAGATTATTACAATCACACTGGAAAATCATTTTAAATCTCAGTAACTCCACTCCTACAACCCAGCATACTTATGTCCACATGTATAAGAACGTTCAGAGCAATCTTATTTGTAATAATAAGAAAAAGAGAAATAGCCTAAATTTCACCAACAGAATAGATAAGAAAATTTAATACAGTTATATAACAACTGTTCACTGCAGTGAGAATGAATGAGATACATATCTCATCACAGTATACAAAGAGAAAACAGATGCATAAAGATACATACATTCAAAGGCACTGGAGCTGGCTGTGTTTAGGACTCAGGGCAAATGGGGTGGGATGTGCCCTCCCTTTAAACGTGGCTGGTTCTGTGGGCCCGGCCTCCCAGGGAGGCGCTGCCACTGAGCCACATGGTGAAGCTGGGCTCTGAGTTTGCTAGTGAATCGTGAGTACATTTTCGTTTTTCTTACAGCCCAGAGGAACGCTCACACCTGTGATCAGTGGGCAAGCAGGACACCCCGACCCGATCCCCGGAAGTGTCCTGCTCAAGGGCCACTGACTTTAAACTGTTATCCAACAGACTCTCCCTGGAAAAAAAAAAAATAGTGTTTGATGGTTTTTGGTTGAAGCACAGAGCAGTCATAGAGTTAAAATTGCTCGGGACCTCAGAGAGACACTAGTTCAGCTTTCTCATTTTACGGCCTGAGACCTGGAAAGGTAAGGCGATTTTCCTGGGCTCACACAGCCTGACACCGCTGTTTTCTGTCAGCAACTCTGAGGAATCTATGGGAGAAAATGTGTTGGAAGTTTTAAAGCAATTGTTCTTTCTTCTGGTGTCTTAGAGTCTCCTCACTGATGGCAAACTTGATTTTTCCCGCTGTTCCACCCATCAATGCTGATCAGGACCCACATCCGCTTTCCTTATTATCCAAGACACTCTCCCCCGGCACACATCGTTTGCTTCCTTACTTGAGTGGTGTTTGAATGACGTCATCCCTTACGGCACATCAGCTGACTGTGCGTTTTGAAATCATGCTCTTGGTAGCTCCCGAGTTTACCCCAGCCCCTGCCCCCGGTCGCTTTCTTGCTTTGTGCTCACGCCATCCCGTCCGGGTGGGCCTGTGCCTGTTTTCTTGGTCTACTGGGTGCTTCTTGAGAAAGTTGTGAGACAGGCTGATGGGTGTTACTACAGTTCTAGCTTATACCTGGTAACCATTTTATTTATCTACTTGTCATAAGTTATTATTTCTATTATCATGTTATTTCAATTTTCTTAGGTGCCAAACTATACACCTAGTAACCATTTTATTTAGTTATCATAAGTTATTATTTCTATTATCATATTATTTCAATTTTCTTAGGTGCCAAACTAAGTCGGTTTACTTCTGAAAGTACTCCAGGCAGTTTCAGCTTCAGGCAGATTTCAGAGTCTAGTTCAGTTTGGAATCTGAATTCAAGCAACCTTGGAGTGAACTCAGATTCCCACTCCCAGATCTCAGCTTCTCCAACGGCGAGGTATGTACTTTCATTTGCTCATCTGGTATGGGAAAGAGCACAGGGCTCTGGATACCTAGAGACCTGCTTTCCAATCTGAACTCCAAGGCCTACTGTGTGACCTTAGGCAAGTTATTTAACCTCTTTTGAGAGAGTTTTGTAAAATGGGAGTCTACACTTCTATTCCTGGGAGAACTGAAAGAGATTAAACGTGTAAATGTGCCTGGTGGCAAATTAATACCCAATGGTTTTGCTTGCATCTTCATTTTAACTTGAAAACTGGCTGCTGGTATTTAATTCTTGACAGATGAGAAACAAACAACAACAAATCAAAAAACCTAAACATTATTTCTGTGACTTGAAAACTGTGCTAGTGTTAAACTCTTCCGTAAAATTCAAGAGGAAGGAATACCTCACAATTCAATCTATTAGACCAGTATTACTCTGATAGTAAGACCAGAAAAACACATTACAAGGAAAACTACAGACTAATAACGCTCATGAACATAGATGTGACAGTTCTTAACAAAATTTTAGCAAATCAAACATTCATTCGTATAGAAACCCTCACCATCTAGGGAAAGAAGGGAATGTCCTCAACTATAAAAAACCTATAGCAAAAATATAATTAATGGGGAAAGACTGAATTCTTTCTAATATGAAAGAGGAAAAAAAAAATTTGCTGTTGTCGTGTCTATCCATTAGTACTAGAACTATTATTAGAGGTTCTAGCCAGTGCAACAAAGCAAGAAAAAAAAAAGGCTCCATATTGGAAAATAAGTAAAATACTTAATTTGTAGAAATCATAATCATTTATTTTAAAAACCTTGGGAATCTACAGAAAAAGCTAGACTGACTTATAAATAAGTTTAACAAGGTTTCTGGATAAAGAGACAATATTGAAAAATCAATTGAACAATCAAGGTGAAGCTAGATAAACAATATATTTAATTAAACCTCAAAAATACAAAATGGGGGCTTCCCTGGTGGCGCAGTGGTTGAGAGTCCGCCTGCCGATGCAGGGGACAAGGGTTCGTGTCCCGATTCGGGAAGATCCCACATGCCGCGGAGCGGCTGCGCCCGTGAGCCATGGCCGCTGAGCCTGCTGCTCCGCAACGGGAGAGGCCACAACAGCGGGAGGCCCGCGTACCGCAAAAAAAAAAAAAAAAAAAAAAAAAATACAAAATGGGAGGAATACATTTGACAAAAGATGGGCAAGACTTGATCACTGAAAACTACAAATTGTAGCAAAGAGAAATTAAAGAAGACTTGAATAAATAAAGATACACTGGGCATAGATTTCCTGGACTTAATATTGTTAAGGTGTGAATTTACTCCAAATCAATCTAAGGATTCAAAGTAATTCTACTCAAAAACTCAGATTTTTTTTTAAAGAAATTGACAAGCTGATTTTAAAATTCAGGAAATGTCAAAATGACTTAGAATAGGCAAAACAACTTTGCAAAAGAACAAATTTAGAGAACTTAACACTACTTGGTTTCAAGACTTATTATAAAGCTACAGTATTAAAGACAGTGTAGCACTGGAGAAAAAATAAGCAAAAAAGTAATAGAACAGAACAGAGTTTAAAATAAACCAATACCTATATGATCATTTAATTTTAAACAGTGTTGGCATGGCATTTCAATGGAGAAATGCTAATCTTTTAAATAAAAGGTGCTGGAACAACTGGATAGTATACTGAAAAAAAAAAAAAAAACTCAACCCTTACCTCATACCATATACAAAAATTAACTCAAGATGGAGAAAGACCTAAAAATAAGAGCTAAAACTTCCAGAAGAAAACATAGAAAATCTTAGTGACTTTGGCAAAGTTTCTTAAAAATGATAAAAGTCATGGAACAACTGGTAGTTTAGACTTCAAAAAAATAAAAACTTATGCTATTCAAAAAACACTTTATGGAAATAAAAAGGCAAGCCACATACTAGGAGAAAATATTGCAAAACATATATCTGACAAATAAATTATATTTGGAATATTAAAAATACTCTACAATTTAATAATAAGATGACAATCCAATTAAAAATGGGCAAAAGATTTGAACAGACAAATACATCAAGGACAATCCACGGACAGCAAAGAAGCAGATGGAAAGATGCTCAACATAATTAGCTATTAAAGGCAAATTAAAACCACAGTGAGATACCATTACATACCTACTAGAAAGAGTAAAATTCAAAAGGCTGACCATTCCAAGTGCTGGTGAGGAAGTGAACCAACTGGAAGGTCATGCATTGTGGGTAGAAATGTAAGACAGTACAACCACTTTGGAAAACAGTTTAGTAGCTTCTAGAAAAAGATATGACTACCGTATCACCCTGCCATGCCACTCCTAGGTATCTACCCCAGAGAAATGAAAAGTATATGTCCATGCCAAGACCTGACACAAATGTTCACAGCAGTTTTATCTGCAATCAGGGCTGGTATGAGGGCAAGGCAAGTGGGACATTTGCACAAACCTGACAGCGAGCACCTCCTTAAGTTTGCACACAAGGTGCCCTGCTTCTCTCACCCTAGTCTGGATCCTGTTTATAACAGTCAAAACGTGCAAACAATCTAAACCGCCATCTAAGGTGGGTGGTTAGAGAAGCCGTGGTCCCTCCACACACCGAAACGCTATTCTGTGCTTATTTCAACAGCGCGAAAAATGGGACAATACAGAGAGGATAGGCATAGTCCCTACACGGGGACGACTGCAATTTTGTGAAGCGTTCCGTATTTTTATAAAATAAATAAGTCCTAAGAATATAATGTAACCATAGTTACTAATGGTAACTATAGTTAGTAATACTGTATTGTATATCTGAAAGTTGCTAATAGATCTTAAAAGTTCTCAGCATGAGGAAAAAACTGTAACTGTGTGTGGTGATGGATGTTAACTAGACTTATTGTGATCATTTCACAATATTTACAATTATCAAATCATTATGTCACACACCTGAAACTAATACAATGTTTTATGTCAATCATATCTCAAAACAAAAGGAAATAATATTTAGCAATAAAAAGTAATCAATTGTTGATTCATGCAACAACATGGATAAATTTCAAAACAATTATTCTGAGTGAAAGAAGTTAGACAAAAAGAATACATATTGTATGAATTCCATTTATACAAAATTTTAGAAAATGCAATTAATCTATAGGGACAAAAAGAAGATCAGTGGGTGCCAGGGAAATAAGTAGGAAGTAGGGGGAAGGAAGGAATACAAAGGGGAATAAGGAAGTCTCAGGGGTGACAGAATATATTCACAGCTTGATTGTGCTGATGGTTTCACAGCTGTATGTGTCAAACTTACTAAACTTTACTCTTTAGTAAGTGTTTATACTATGTAAATTACATCTCAAAAAAGCTGTAATAAATAAAATGAGGCACAATAAAAACTTAAAGACATTAATCCTTATTGGATCCTGACTGGGAAAACAAACTTCAGGGCCAAATGGGAGCATCTGAATATGGACTAGGTATTAACCATTTTAGGAGCTTATTGGTAATTTCTGTAGGTATAATAATGGTATTGTGGATATGTAAGAAAATTCCAGTGTTCTTAGGAGATACATGCTGAACTATTTAGGGGTAAAATGGGATGTCTACAACTTATTTTAAATAGTTCGGAAAAAAGAAAGAAAAAAATAAATAGAGAAAGCAAATATGGCAGAAATAGTAAGATGCTTGAATCTAGGTGTCAGTATACAGGTGTTCATTTGACTATCCATTCTTTCAGCTTTTTGAAAGGTTGGTTTGATAATTTTCTCATTAAAAAGCTGGAAAAATTTACCAAATGGATTTGAAAAAGAACCAAATTACAAGAGATACAACAGAAAATAACTGAATTATCAAACTCAATGAATAGGTTTAACTGAAGACATGGCAGAAGATAAAATCAGTGAACTGCAAAATAAATCTTAAAAAAGTATCCATAATGCACTACAGAGAGAAAGAGAGGCAGAAAATATGAAAGAAAAGTTAAGAAACATGGCAAATAAAATGAGAAGGCCTATCATGAATCTGGCTGGGATTCCAGGAGAAAGAGAAATTTCACTTATAGTTTTCAATGAATTCTTGAAAGTGTAAATGAAAAGAATCCATACTTAGGCATACCATGATGAATCTGCATGACACGAACGGCTGAGAGGCCTTAACAACTTCCAGTGAAGACGATAACCTCCAAAGAACAAAGACTGATGAGACTCTTCATCACCCATGACAGAAGCCAAGCGAAAAAATGGAACACTGTCAGTGGACTGAAAGAAAATGATTGTCAACCTAGAATTATTTAACCATAAAAAGTACTTTTAAGAATGAGGGCAGGGCTTCCCTGGTGGCGCAGTGGTTGAGAGTCCGCCTGCCGATGCAGGGGACACGGGTTCGTGCCCCGGTCCAGGAGGATCGCACATGCCGCGGAGCGGCTGGGCCCGTGAGCCATGGCCGCTGAGCCTGCGCGTCCGGAGCCTGTGCTCCGCAACGGGAGAGGCCACAGCAGTGAGAGGCCCGCGTACCGCAAAAAAAAAAAAAGAATGAGGGCAAAATAATTTTCAGGTGAACAAAAAATGAGAGTGTTTGGCACTAGCCATGCTTACTAAGTGAAGTTGTACAGTACGTGTATGAGACAGAGGGAAAGAGAGAGCAGATGAAGGTCAGAGATGCAAGGAATGTGGAGGACAAAAAAATTGGAACATGGAGGTATATTTAGACAAATCAGACTAAATAAAATAATATATCTTTGGAAGCTTAAAAGTAGAATTAAAATACAGAACTACGTGGTATATAAATTAGGAGAAGGGTAAAGATATTTATTAACATTCAACTTTTATAAGTATTATCTTGAAGTTTCTAGGGTTCCCTTACAGAATACAGCATATAACTTTCAAATTAGAAAGGAGAAAAAGTAGAACGAGAAAAAAATGTCAATCCAAAAGAAGGCAAGAAAGTAGAGAAAAGTAAACTTAGATGATGGAACAAATTGAAAGCAAAAAATAAAATAATAGGCACAAATATTTTTCATACTGTATTTAAAAAATCAACACCAGAAGGCAAGTACAAGACTACCCATAGCAGCATATGTTCATTTACAAACAAAACCATATGACCCAGCAATGCCACTCCTGGGCAGACACCTGGAGAAAACCATAATTCAAAAAGACGCATGCACCCCAATGTTCACTGCAGCACTATTTACAATAGCCAGGACATGGAAGCAACCTAAATGTCCATCAACTGAGGAATGGATAAAGAAGATGTGGTATATATATATATATATATATATATATATATATATATATATATATACAATGGAATATTACTCAGCCATAAAAAGAGCAAAATAATGCCATCTGCAGCAACATGGATGGACCTAGAGATTGCCATACTGAGTGAAGTAAGTCAGACAGAGAAAGACAAATATCATATTATATCAGTTACATGTGGAATCTAAAAAAAGGGCACAAATGAACTTATTTACAAAGCAGAAGTAGAGTCACAGATGTAGATAACAAACTTATGGTTACCATGGGATGGGGCGGAGGGATAAATTGGGAGATTGGGACTGACATATACGCACTACTATATATAAAATAGATAACTAATAAGAACCTGCTGTACAGCACAGGGAACTCCACTCAATATTCTGTAATGGCCTATATGGGAAAAGACTCTAAAAAAGAGTGGATATATGTATACCTGATTCACTTTGCTGTATACCTGAAACTAACACAACATTGTAAACTCTACTCCGGTAAAAATTAAAAACAAAACAAAACAGAACTTGACATAACCCAAAAGTCCATCATGGACTGAATGAATACTCTATGGCATAGTCTTACAATGAACTACAACAGTGAAAATAAGTGAACTGCGGCGCTATATATCAGCATCACTGAACCTCACAAACACAGTTGAGCAAAGAAGCAAGAAGCAGAATTTGGAAGAACTTTAAGAAAAAGTTCCAAAGCTGGGCCAACTGACGAGTACTTCGTTTATTTAAAGACATCTAAATAGACTGCACGACCGTAAAGGCAAGGGGATGATTATTATAGTATCAGGAGAGCAGGCATCTCTAGGGGGAGGACATTCTCAGTCATGGTCACATATGGAGATTCCACGGTGTTGGTCCTGTTTCCTAGCTGTGCCCTGTGTGGTGATTCTGGGGAGGATATGTTTTATGCCCCCTTTTTAAATGTATGATATAGTTATCAACTTCAAAATGAAAAGGAGGAAAAGAGCAGTCCTCCATGGAACCCTCTGACACACCAAGGAGGGTGAGTATAGAAAACCAACCTATATACAACCTACCAAGGCTGAATCATGAAGAAACAGAAAATTTGGATAAGCCGATAATGAGTAAGGAGATTGAAACAGTAATCAAGAAGCTCCCACCAAAGAAAAGCCCAAGACTAGGTGGTTTCACCAGTAAATTCTACCAAACATTTAAAGCAGAATTAACACCAATCCTTCTCAAACCCTTTCAAAAATTGAAGAGAGAACACTCCCAAACTCATTTTTATCAGAATTATCCTGATACCGAAGCCAGATAAAGACACAGCAAAAAAAAGAAAACTATAGGCCAATACCTCTCACAAACACGGATGCCAACATTTTCAACAAAATATCCACAAAGTGATTTCAGCAGCACAGTAACTGGCTCACACACCAAGAGCAAGCAGAATTATTCATTAAGAGGCTCACACACCACGAGCAAGCAGAATTATTCCTGTAAAGCACCGAAGAACAGTGCATGTGATATACCACATTAATAGACAGAAATCATATGCTCATTTCAACAGACGCACAAAAGGCACTTCACGAGATTCAGCATCCTTTCGTGATAGAAACTCGCAACCAATTGTGTAGAGAAAGAACGTACCTCAACATAATACAGGCCATTTATGACAGAATCACATCTAACATCTCACTCGTGGTGAAACGTTCAAAGCTTTCCCACTATGACTAGGTACAAGACAAGGGTGCCCACGCTCACTTCTATTCAGCATTGCACTGGAAAGTCCTCGCCAGAACAACAGGCGAGAAAAAGAAAGAAAGTCATCCAAACCAGAAGGGAAGAAGTCAAAACGTCTCTGCAGATATGTGTAGGTATACATGTATGATGAAGAAAGAAACCTACGGAACTACATAGCGGGTACAGTGATAGAGGTGCAGCTCTCTTTCATGGATAAAGTGAGGATCTTGTAACTAATCATGTCTACTTTTCTGCTTGGGCTAAGAAACCTGGAGTTTGATTTCCTATTTGCCTTTTATAAGCATGTCATTAGTTTGGGTGCTTACTTTTTCTATTGTTTCCATTGTCCTGACTTCCTCATGTTTTCCCCGATATAAACTGCTTCAAATCCTTTTCAGAACAGAATAGGGTATACATTCACAAACACATCATCATCATCCAAATTGATTTATAAATGACCAAGGATTATTATCTGCCTCCAATCTATCTTCTCAGCCTTACAAGGTACTCCAGCCCTAACATGCATATGGTAGTACTGTCATATATATATTTTTTGCGTTACGCGGGCCTCTCACCTCTGTGGCCTCTCCCGTTGCGGAGCACAGGCTCCGGACGCGCAGGCTCAGCGGCCATGGCTCACGGGCCCAGCCGCTCCGCGGCATGTGCGATCCTCCCGGACCGGGGCACGAACCCGTGTCCCCTGCATCGGCAGGCGGGCTCTCAACCACTGCGCCACCAGGGAAACCCCTGTCATATTTTGTCTAAACTTAACGTAGACTTCTGCTTTGATGCAACTAGGAGCATGGGGTTAACAGGTAAGCAGATTTGGTTTGCGTCTTGGATTTGCTTACAGGCTATGTAGCCTTAAGCAAATTACTCAACCTCTCTGAATCTCATTCCTAAAAGAGTACCTTGAAGGAATGTCGTACGGATTAGAAGTATTTTATGTAAGGCACTAAAACATGCTAAGAAGTTAAAGAACAGGAAATGTTCATTGCTAAATCCCATCTGCCATTCACTGGCTGCCTGATGTCGGGAGGTTGAAGAACCTGAGCGTGTTTAGTTTTTTCAGGAATTGGATGTATATAAAACCCCTAACAGATAAGGCTCATTTTAGTTTTTCCTTCTTTACCTCCTTCTTCACCTGTTGCCTCCACGTAGAAAACCCTTTACCATCTGTTAGCACCCAACCACTTACTAAGTTTCAGTTAAGAGAGGGGTCTTTTGTATTTACTTTTCTAACTATAATTAACCTTGTCCTTCTCAAGGTTCTCTGTGGATTTTTGACTAGTTTTGTGTTTCTTGCCCCATGGTTCCAAGTTTTTCGGGGGGACAGATTGTCTTGTTAACCTTTGTATTCCCTCATAATACCCTGCGTGCAGTTGGTGGTCATTATTTATGGCTTTGCATTACTTTTTCTGAGGATACTAAGACGATGTTAGACTACTTTCTTTTGGCTTTGCTTGACCTCACCTATCACTCTGCTGTCATGTTCCTGTTCGGGTTTTGCGTTAAGTCAGTATGGGCAACAACAACAAAAATAACAGATGGACACATTTGAAATTGTAAATTTTAATGCATTACATCAGAGGATAGGAACATAAGTGACTTCTGGGTGGGTCCTCCTCAGTCCAAGGTCGATGTTTTGGGTAAATTTAGGCTCCCAGCCTTTTTGCCCCTGTGGTTTTCACAGGGATGCTCTCAAAGGCCTTCCGGAAGCAACCCGGGGAGATGGAGCGCCCAGTTTTCCTGGAATTACACGAGCATATACACACACAGGACGCAGACTACGCACGCGGCACAGGAAGGACCCGTGGCTGGGTTGTTTCTTCTACCTGACTCCACCTGGAAAGCTCCTTCTTACCACCTCGGCCCGTTACAAGGACACCTTTCCTACTTACTTTCCCGACGGCCTTACCGGCTGCGTTGACTTCGGCTGCCCAACACCTCGGGAGGCGCCGCCGCTAGGTGACCGCGGCCGCTCGCCCTCCGTCCGCCCAGGCCCGAACGGCCGACCGCGCATGCGCACGGCGCCGCTCCCAGCCCCCAACGCGCGCCCGCCCCCAACGCCCCGAACACGGCCCGCCGGGCCATGGAACCCGCCGAAGTTGGCGGGGTTCGAGCTCTCCCGTTCGCTCGCTTGGGCGCCTTCCCCCCGTGAGGCCCGCGGGCGCTCGGCCGGGACTCGGCGTCCGCTCGAGCCGCTCCGCCCGCCTCCGCCGCTCGGCCGGGTGCGCGCCGCGCCCCCGCCTCCGGCCCCCGCGCGTGCGCGCTCCGCCGAGTGTATGTGTGTGAGTGTGTGTGCGGCCGAGGGGTGGGCCGCCGCCGCCGACGATGCCGCGGGGCCGCCCCCCGAAGCCCAAGGAGAGCAAGGCGCGCGGCGACACCGGTAAGCGGCCCCGGCCCGGCCGCGCTGTGCCGCTCCGCGCGAATATAGTCCCCCGATGCGGCGCGTGGGGCGCCGGGAGCGGGCTGGGCCGGGGGCGGCGGAGCGGGCTGGGGTTGGGGACCGGGGGCCGGGTCCGGGCCGGGGTGGGCGCTCCGCCACCGTCACCACCGCCGCCGCCGCCCGACTGCTGGGTCGCAGGGTGCGGGCGGAATGATACCGGCGCGGCGCGGCCGGCCCCTCCGCCGGGCTGGGCCTACTTTCCTGGGCCGCGCAGGCGGGCGGCGGGGCCGGGGGCGAGGCGCGCGCCGCCGCCCTCCTCCTCTCTCTCCTCTACTCTCTCTTCTCCTCCCCCCCCCCGTTCCTCCTCCCGCCTCCACACCCCGTCCTCCTCCCCCGTCCTTGGCGTCTTCCTCCCGCTCCCCCGCCCTCCACCTTCCTCCCGCTCCCCCGCCCGCCACCTTCCTCCCGCTCCCCCGCCCGCCACCTTCCTCCCGCTCCCCCGCCCGCCGCCCTCCCGGCCCGGCTGCCGCAGGTCGTAGGAGGCCTTTCTGACGAGAAGGCACCGGCCCGGTGTGCGTCCCCGGGGGTGGCGGGCCCGGCCCGACCGCGAGCTGCCGCGGCCCCGGGGGGGCGCCCGCGGGGGGCTCGGGAGCGGGTCCCCCCGCGGTGACACGTGGGCCGAGACCGTGCGGGGCTCGTGTCCAGGTGCACCGTCTTCCGGGCCCGGGCTCGGTGGCCCAGCGTCACCCTCCCCTGAGGCTCGGGACCCAGGCGGGCGGGCGCTCCGGATTTCGGAAGAGAAAGAGGTGGTGTCTGGGAAGGAAGGCCGTTGCGTCCGTTCCATTTTGCCGCTGCGGCGTTTGGGAAGAGAGGAGGAGAGACTAGGTGTAAGATTAGGGGCGTTGTCAGTGCTCTTACTGCAGTTGCTGAAGTTCACGGGCATGGGAACCGGGCTGCAGCGCCCGCGAGTTTCCGCGGGAGAGGTGTCGCTGGAGAACAGTCCAGGTGTGCACGTTTGTAGTTGGCTAGTGGCTGCTAGAGTTCTCGTTAGTGGCTGATGGTGTCTGGAAGGAGGTCTTAAAGGCCTCGCTCCCTGATCGGTCCTTATTTTGGTCAGTGTTAATTTTTTTTCGTTAATATGATTTATGCAACAAAATAACGTAAAGTGCAGTGTCCCGCAGTTCTTAGTCACTTGGAAAAGGCTTAGGGTAGAGAAAGAATGTGAACTTTACATTGGAATACGTCTGCGACCTCTTCTTCCCCCAGTCTTTCCCGTCTGACCAAATGGCATCAACGTTCACCTGCTTTTTCAGGCCCCAAACTGAAAAATAATTCTTTCCCTTACTCCCCAAGGCGTTTCATAATTTTGTAGCTTCGCCCTCAGAGGCGTGTTTTCAGTCGGCCCTACTCCCTCCCTCTCCAGTGTGATTGCGAGCCGGGCCTCTGTGGGAGCCTTCTGACTGGTCTCTGCTGGTCTCCATCGCCTGTCAGTCTGAGGCATCTCTTTCAAATGTAAATAAGGTGGCCACACCCTTATTAGAAGTATGCAGAGGATCCTTCATCCCTTTAACTTACAGTCCCACTCCTTGCAGGACCCTGCCTGATCTGGCCTGCGTCTGACTCTCCTTTCTCTTTGCTTGCCCTCAGTCCTTTGTTCCTGGACGAGGCCACGTTTGTTTCTGCCTCAGGGCCTTTGCTGCTCCCTATTCTGAGAAGCCACCCCTTGCTCATTCTGGGCTTCAGCTTCCCGAGAGAGGCCTCCTTCCTCAGACCTTTCTGAAAGTTGCTTTCCCTGCCTTAGACCAGTCATTCTCTACCACAGTGGTTCTCAGAGTTGGTTCATGGACCCCTGGGAGTTCTGGAGACAGTTTCAGGCATCTGCAAGGTAAATATTCTTGTAGTGATACTAAGTCCGTTGGGCTTTTTCACTTGGTTAACAATTGCACTAATCATACACAGGCCATTACGGGTGAAACTGCTGACTCTTCAGCAGGAGCCGTGGTGGCGACACCCAACCCTGTGAGGCAGCGCTATATTCATGTATTTCACTCAAAACAACGTATTGCAACAGAGAGAAAGCAGAAGCAGATATGAGCATCCACCTGTCTTCTGTTACAGGAGACCTTGAGAAGATGTACAAAAGTGAAAACTCCTCTTACTATGTTTTCGGAGAGTATGTTTTACACAAAAATGTGTATTTATGTTAACATGGACTAGATTTATTTTTCAGTGAATAAGCGTTTGGAAAGTTGCTCAGTTTTAATTTCTAGTAGGGCAGCTGTCAATAGGTATAACCTGTAGAAAGTTAAGGTCTTTGGGGTCCTCCGTGATGTTTAAGAATATCGAGGGGTTCTGAAACCAAAAGGTTTGGGGACTGTTGCTCTAACAGTTTACGATTTTAATTATGATTTTAATGTTTCTCATAATCTGAAATTATTTTGCTTGTTTTTCTGTGTCACTCATTATGAATTTTATTCTAAGAAAAACATGGAAGGTAGGAGGTGGGGATTTTTACACAACACCTATATTTCCCCTATATTTTTATAGGGGAATTGAGGCTCAGAGAGGTTAAGTGATATGGAAGGTCTACTCAGCTAGTAAGTGTCAGAGTTGGATTTGAATCTGCCTTTGAGTCCAAAGGGTCCGTTGCATTGCTCTGCCCTCATAACTATAAAGCCCTACATGTGGGTTAATTCATTTATTCAGCAAGCATTTTGAAGCACTTCTTGTCGTAGGTGGGCACTGTGCTAGGGGCTGAGGGTGCAGAGTTTAAGAAGAGAGACGAGGTCTCTGCCTTGGGTCTCAGGATGGTGTGTGTCCTCTGACGGCAGGAACACTGTTTATGGCAGCAGATAACAGTCACTGGTGGTCTAGGCTTCCCAAGGAAAATGATGTCAAAACTGAAACCTCCAGAAATGAGGAGGAGGAGGTCTGCTCAAAAACATTTCCCTTTTTTTTAAAATGCAACTTAGCAAAGTGATCGTTATACATATACATATATTCTTTTCCAGATTCTTTTCCATTATAGGTTATTATAAGGTATCGAGTGGAGTTCCCTATTCCCTACTGCTATACAGTAGGTCCTTGTTGTGTATCTGTTTTATATATAGTAGTGTGAATATGTTAATCTCAAACTTCTAGTTTCTCCCTCCCCCTCCCCCCCAATCCCTTTGGTAACCATAAGTTTGTTTTCTATGTATGTGAGTCTATTTCTGTTTTGTAAATGAGCTCATTTGTATCATTTTTTTATTTTTAGATTCTACATATAAATTATGTCATGTGGTATTTGTCTTTCTCTAACTTACTTCACTTAGTGTGATACTCTCTTGGTCCATCCACGTTGCTGCAGATGGCATTCTTTCATTCTTTTTTTGTGGCTGAGTAATATTCCATTGTATATATGTATCACATCTTTATCCATTCCTCTGTTGATGGACATTTAGGTTGCTTCCATGTCCTGGCTATTGTGACTAGAACTGCTCTGAACATTGGGGTGAATGTATCTTTTCAAATTAGAGTTTCTCCGGATACATGCCCGGAAGTGGGATTGCAGGATCATATAGCAACTCTGTTTTTAATTTTCTAAGGAACATCCATACTGTTTTCCATAGTGGCTGTATCAATTTACATTCCCACCAACAGTGTAGGAGCGTTCCCTTTTCTCCACACCCTCTCCAGCATTTGTTATTTGTAGACTTCTTGATGATGGCCGTTCTGACTGGTGTGAGGTGATACCTCGTTGTAGTTTCGATTTGCGTTTCTCTAATCGTTAGCGATATTGAGCATCTTTTCACGTGCCTGTTGGCTATCTCTATGTCTTCTTTGGAGAAATGTCTATTTAGGTCTTCTGACCATTTTTTGATTACATTGTATTTTTTTTGATATTAATCTGTATGAGCTGTTTGTATATTTTGGAGATTAATCCCTTGTCAGTAGCATAAAAACGTGTCTTAAAGTAATAATTACCTTTAGGACATAAGTAAAGAAGTAAGCCTCATCTGTTACATAAATTGATGGGGGAGTGTTTGTTGAGCACTCGCCTTTATGCCTGGCACTGTCCTGAGAATATAAAGATGAGTGAGATAGGGTTTTTTTTTATCATTGTTATTTTAGTTTACTCTTAATAAGCCGTAATGTGATCTGGATGGAAACTACATTTTGGGATCTTGTATGGCTTCTGTTTTTCCAGTAGAATGGTGCAAACCTTTTCTGCCTAGCTTGAACCTTTAGTTGGTCTCCTGCTAAGTTTCTGTTTTCTGTTGAAGGGATATTTGTTAATACTTCATTTCCAGAGAGCTGAGGCAGGCAGACCTTGAGCCAAAGGAATAAACAATTCCGTTCTTGCTCAGATTACCAATTCAGGCCATTTTAGATTTTCTCCGATGAATTCAGTAACTCTGTACTCTTCCTTCAAGGGGCGGAGACAGCTAGCATAGCTAACAGAAGTAGAGCTTGAACTTCTACTCAGTAGGGGAAGTGCTCTGAGGCTTTAAGGGGACTCTGCTTCCCTGGCAAAACTAGGTGTCATTGGTGGGTAACAGTTAAGGGGAGATAGATTCTGCTTAAAATAATTACTTTCTATCAATATCAGGTATTGAAGGATGAAAAAATTTCTTCAGAAAGGAGCAACCTGTACTCTCCATAATCGAACTTTTTAGGTAGACAGAAACTTGGAGTATTTAGTATTTTGAAGAAAGTGTGATTAGATAAGACACAAAATCTAAAGATTTTATGATCCTGGAATCAAGTAGTGAGTTAACATGGGTTCAGAATCTTGGTCTTTGACACAAACCTAGCCTGGGAAAACCATAGTAAACCTAATTCTTCATTAGATAGAGTCAATTCAGCAGTTCTAAAATGCTTAATGTGTATCAGCGTTTTTACATTGTCTCCATACGCAAAGACAGTGCTCAAGGAATTAGCAATATTTTTCAAACTTCTTTTTTGTTTTAGAATTCTCTCACGTGAAATATCGCAGCAAGACCTCCAGTGGTGGTGTTCACCCTTGGAGCGCATTATGGAGTCATGTGGGGAGCTTTTAAAGCTCTCGATGACCGGGCCTCATCCAGTGACATCTGAGCCTATGGTGGGACCCGGGCATCACGGCTTTTAAAGCTCACAGGAGATTCCACTGTGTGGTCCAGGCTGAGGCCACTCTGCTGGGAAGGAGGGAGGGAGGGAGCTGGGGCTCCGAGGTGCCTTCCTCTAGCATTTCTCTCAGCAAACGTGAGACCTGTTGCTTTTCTGGGTTAAAATGAAGAATGTATGTAATCTAATAAACTGCAGGAACAGACTGTGCTCTCTTAATACCTCAATTCTTTAACTGAATTCAAAACCTCAGTTGTCTGTAGGTCAGACACTAATGCAAACTAGCGAGGCAGTTAAAGGTAGTAGGTGATAGCAGTTGATAGCTGGCTCTGGGGTTTCGGAGAATTGGAGTTCCTATTTTTTCCACAGGGGCCGGCTCCTACTTTGCTCCATTTAATTATTGCCACAGCTAATGATTGTTTTTCAGGAGAAGCCAGAAATGTGTTTTTTGAAACTCCTTTATTATTGTATTTAGGTGACTAATTTAATTGAATAGAACATCTATGTAGAAAAGTGCGTAGATTTTAAGTGAAAAGCTTCATGAATTTTCATATGTAACCAGAACATTAGCAGTACCTTAAAAGTTCCCCTTGTTCTCTCTATTACCTGCTGACCCCCACTGTCCTCTTTTGATACCGTAGATTAGGTTTAACTGTTTTTGAACTAAATTGGGTTCATAGTATGTACCCTTTTCTTTCTTGCTTCATTCATTCAATATTTGTTTTTATGAGATTATCCTCCTTATTATATAGCAGAAATCTGTTCGTTTTTCATAGGTATATAGTATTCTGTTGTATGAACATACTATCATTTAATTTATCCTTTCTACTATAGATATTTGGGTTGTTTCCAGTTTTGGGTTATTACAAATAAGTGCTGCTAGGAACCTTTATGCATTTCCGGGTCATGGTGGGCAGTGGTGAGTGATTGTACCAGTTCTCTCCCACCAGTAGGGGATTAACCTTCCATTTGCTCTGTAGTCTTTGCCTTCTCACTCTCTTTGCACTTGGCATTGTCTGTCCTTTTAATATTTTAGCCCTCCTGGTATGTGTAGTGTTATCTCATTATGATTTTTAATTTGCAGTTCTGTGCTAATAAGGGTTTTATGTTTATTAAGCATTTGTTCTCTTTCGTGAAGCTCTTAAGTCTTTTCCCATTTTTCTACTGAGTCGGATGTTTGTTTGTCTTTAGTTAGTAAACTTTTTAGAGCAGTTTTTAGGCTTGCTCAGAGTTCAGCCGATAGTTTGGAGTTCCTGTATACTGTACTCCTTATTTTTCTCCTCACAGCCTCCCGTTATTAATGTCTTGTTCTAGCGAATGAACCAATTTTGATTCATTATTATAAACGAAGTCTATAGCTTACGTTAGGATTCACTGTCTTCATAGCTTTGCCTGCTCCAGAACGGCATATAGTTGGAATCATATAGTATGTAGCCTTTTCAGACTGCGTTTTACTAAGCAGTGTGCATTTTACATGTCTCCGTGTCTCTTGATGGCTTGATGTAGCTCCTTTCTTTTTATTGCTGAGTAATATTCATTATATGCATGTACCACAGTATATTTGTTTACATTTTGAAGGACATCTTGGTTGCTTCCAGTTTTTTGGTAATTATGAATACAATTGGTGTATACATTCGTGTGCAGGTTTTTGGGAGGGCATGAGATTTTAGCTCATTTGAGTAAATGCCAAGGAGCATGATTGCTAGATCAGACGGTGAGACTATAAACAGCTTTGTGAGAAATTGCCAAACCTCTCCACAGCGGCTGCACCATTTTGTGTTCTCACAAGCAATGAATGGGAGTTCCTGTTGTTCTGCGTCCTTGTCAGCATTTGGTATTATTGGTTATTTTGGATTTTTAGCCCTTCTAATAGGTGTGTGTTATTGGGTATCTCATTGTTTTAGTTTGCATTTCCCTTATGACTTATGATCTTGAGCATCTTTTCATATGCTTGGCAGAAAGCCTTTAGCGGGTGAGGTAAGAAGACGTGGAGTGAGGTACATAGGTATCGGGCAGAATGGTGAAATACAGAGATAGCTGCCTTTATTGTATTAATTTTCTGGAAATTATTATTTAGGGCAATGTCCAGTCTTTCTATCCCATGACTAAGACAAAGGTCTTAGTTTTAAGGAGATTATGCCTAAGTAAATGTTAAGGTTATTTATTGTAGAAGGTAAAGCATGGTATATGTCAGCCCTTTATGCCTTTATCACTCTGGGATGTCCCTGGGGTGCCACGGAGCTTGGAGGGTCAGACATTGCAGGGATTGCAGTAATGCTGGCTGGCCGGTATGGAACGCCGGTTTACCCTCTGGGGCAGGGGTAGCAGGCTTCTTCTGTAGCGCCAGATGGTAAATGTTTTAGACTTTGTGGGTGTTAAGGTCTCTGCTGTAACTTTGAATTGCTGTCGCAGCCCCAAAACTGCCACAGTAATACGTAAACCAGTGAGCGTGGCTGAGTTCCATGAAACTGCTTACCAGAAAGGCTAGACCCTAGTTAGTTGACCCCAATCTGGAAGAAAAAACAGGAATGAAAAGGAAAGTTGCATATTATAGCACTTTACTTTGGCGTAAACCTTCTATTGATATATAACATACAGAGAAGAATAGAAATTATGTTCAGTTCAGTGAATTTTCAGAGCAAGAACTTTCTCATGTATTCAGCACCCAGATTATATGGGTTGTATTAATAATTCATATAATTATTTATATAATTTCTTAGGTTAAGAAATGGGGCGTTACCAGCACCCTAGAAACCCCCATGATGCTCCGTCCATCAGTACCCTCGTAAGACTAACCCCTGTCCTGATATCTCACAGCCTAGATTTTAGTTTTGCCCATTTCACTTCAGAGTTTTACCTAAAAAGCTCAGCTGTGCTAAAACCTGAATGCTGACAAATGTGGGAGGAGCAGTAGAAAATGGGAGAAAAGAAAGTAGAAGGGAATTTTTAAAAAAGTAGAAATGAGGGGAAAGAATGGTGGCGATTAGGCAAGGTAGTACCGATTTGAAGTAGGGGGGTGACTGTCAGACTTCCCAGACGCCTGCTTGGTGACTTCAGAGAGCACTGTGGTGTCAGAGGGTGACAGAGTGAGAGTAGGTGGTTGATGGTTAAAGAGCTGGGTTCTTGGAGGGATGTAGGGAATGATGGAAAGAGGGAAGTGAGGCTAGTGCCTGTTGAGAGCAGAGGATGGGGAGAGCAACTCTATTTTGGAAAGATTTTTATTCAAAACGAAATAAAAACAGGTTAAAAGTTTGGGGTTTAGTTACTTTAGAAATTGAAAATGCCTCATCAGGATTTATGGGTAGCTGAGATCTTAAATGCACAGTGCTTAAGAGTTTCAGTCGAGAGATGCGAATTTGAGTTAAATCCCTGAATGCTATAAATGCAGTAGGTTTTGCTGGAACTTGGTGTCACATCGTAGGTATTTTGCGTGGAAGAGATCCACCTAGGTTCTTCCAGTTGGGGATGTGGATGACCTTCGCCGTGCAGATAAGCTGGCTGGTCTGATGTGCTGGGCCCGTTCTGGGGAGAGCAGTTGGAAAGCCAGCTCATCTTGTCCCCGCCGTTACATGCCAGGCCTGCCTGTGGGTAGTTACCATGGGAGAGCGTGGTCTGGAGTGATGGGTAGGGTATTGAGTAGCAAGGACGAGCATTAAAGAGGTGGCCGTGCTCCGAGACGGTTGATGAGCTTTTGTCCCCATGGCACCAGGAAGCGTCGTCTTGTTTAATCTGCACAACCCCGTGATAGGCTGTATCATTGTGGGGTGGTAGGGACACAGCCATTATTATGTACTGTTTAGAATCCCTGTGTAAAGAGTTAAACTGATTTTGAAACTGGTCTTCAAGTGTTTCTCAGGGAAGCAAAGGTGCTCAATTTCTGATCTTCGTAACCCGGTTTTTGTTTAATTTTGATAGTGAAGTGGAGTTCTTGGTGGCGGGAAGGGTGAGCAGCTGAGGAGAGCGGTGGGCCTGTCTGTGTGTGCGGCGACGTGTGTGTGAGGGGCCGTGTGTATGGGGACAGTCTGGGTCCTGCCTGGGGCCCTGCCTCCGGAGGCTTCCTTGCACCAGTGAGATCTCATGATGACTCCTCCCCGGTCCTCTCAGAGGGCAGAAGCACATAGGTGAGAAGTACTGTTCTGGATGAGCTCTTAGATTTGAGCACTGCCAAATGCAGGTGGCTCTGTGCTTATTCCCATTCTGTCTGGGGGAGCAGTAGGAATACGTGCGGCCCAACGTCTCGTGAAGTTCTAGCTGCCTCTTAAAAATGCAGCCATACTCAGGAGGACTGATGTGAATTGATCACACCTTAACCTAGGTCCCTAGCCCCTTAGAAATCCGGGGGCCCTGTGGCTGCAGAGACCGCTCACCCCCAACAGTGGACACGTGCACACGTGTGTATGTTGGTGTGTAGTTTTCTTGGAGTTGGTGGATCTCCTGAAGCCCATCCTAAGGATACGTGAATTTCATAGACTTCTTTCTGAACAAGTACTCTGGGGACCAGACATGTGAATGAACTTGAAGAGCTGGTGCCTAATTGGGGTTGTTTTGAGGCCTAGGACTCTCCCAATAAAGGGCCAACTCTGAGCGGAAAGAAAGCCAAGTGTGGGGTTAGCACCCCCCAGTCCTGGAGAAAGGCTTTGCTCTCTCAGTGCCGAAACAGACGCGAAGCAAAGTGAAAGTCTAGAGATGCTGTGGACTTTAAAATTAGACTCAACGTGGAAACTAAAACATGTTTTGTTTTTTTCCTTCCCATTTACACTGTAATTTGAATTGTTTTAAGTTTGTCTTTGGACCAAATTAATATTATGTTATCAACAGCGGGAAGGGACCTACTGAAAAAGTCATTTTATTACATTTGGAGCTTTGTTAAAGAGCGAAGTCTTGCTGCTTAGGATAAAACTATTTTCTAGAAAAGTCTTAATTCATAAGCAAAATGACATCATTTTTTAGTTTTAAATGTACAGTTTTTTATCTCAGGGGTTTATCTATCAATTGCAGTTAATGAAATCAAATTAATTCTCATTTTTAGATAACATATTAAGTAGTTTCAACATAGAGGCTATGAAAATTGTTTCATTTTCCATCCTGAAATAGCATTTTAATTTTGCGTTTTAGAAATTAAGTTGAGGGGCTCTTATTGTATTCAGGCTTTAGGCTAAAACACTACTGAGTTCTTAAAACACAGCTGTCAACAGATATCTTACTTGTGCCTTCAGTGTTTCTTCCCATAGTACAGACTTTTCAAAAGGGAATAATGTATCAATTAATGTGGTCCCAGCAATCATTTTATTTGGGCCTGGGGAGTCATACAACATTTTGTTATTAGTTTGCTGTAGAGATTCTGAATATATGGGCTTTGAATGTGGATAGAGTTAAGAATAAATAGAATAAAAATTATGTATATTTCCCTTAGTAGATCCACTTTGTTTCTGAATGAAGTTACAGTCTTTTGAATTACATCAGTGTTTCTCAAAACTGGAATCGCTTTACTGGAGGACCTGCCAGGAGGATTTTTTGGAGCTCTTGTCGGCTTTCTCCATCCCCTTCTGCTCTGTCTCCAGCATGGTTTCACCCCACCTCCCATCGTTGGAATTTCACAGCTCTTGCTTTTAAGCAGATTCTGCTGTAGACCAGGAGGACTGTTGGCCAAACAGGGGACTGCGGGCCATTTGCTCAGAACAGGCATGTAAAGGTCTAGAGAAAATGCTGGAATGCTGTGTTCACCACGTGGACGTTTGAGAAATAGAAGACATTCCTGAGCTTTATTGAGTCTTAAAATTAGCCCCTCACCCTACTTCCAAATTTCTAATATTTTGGGGTCAAGTTGGATACAAAGAGTTGTACGTGACATATTTCTGTCTTTGTCTAGTTAATATGGATTGTATATTTGTGCCGAAATTATAAGACTTGGAGTATTATTTTCAAGAATTGAAGACATTTAGGAATCTTTATTTTATGAAGTTCTTGGAAAATTTTTGTGATTATTGCATATTTGTTCTTGTTTGGAAATACTTTTGAGTTTATAGCCATTTACCTAAATGTAAGCACACTGTACACTAGAGAGCACACTGTAAAACCTGAGGATTGTTCAAAGCACTGCAACTCTTTACCTTCCTAAAACCATAAGCGTGTGAGAGAACAAAAGGTTTTGCTTTTCTGGCTTTATCTTGCTTCGCAGCAGTGTTCAGAGGTAGATTGAACGAGTGCATCAGCTTCTATATTCCTCCTAGAGTTTTGTTTACTGAGTGATTCAAGAAACCGGGTTATTGATGAATGCCCAAAGTGACTTGGAGGAGAAGCGCCTCTGTGATTTGTTGTGACTGAGAAACGGCGTTGAGCAGGCAGGCAAGGTTAAGAAGCACGGTGGCTTCTGTGTGTCGTTGAGTGGGTACTAAGCCTCAGGGGTTTAGTTTCAGGTTTCTGACAGTCCTGTTAACAGATGTTAGAATCCTGTAGTCCCATGTCTCAGTCCTGTCAGCATTTCTCATTTCTAACTTAAAAACATGTCCACTAAAAAAATTTAAGGTGCCATTCATTTCATCTGAAATCTCTCATAAATCTGATATAATTTGGTTTCGAAACAATAACCAAATAATTTAGTTTCATTTATATGCTGAGAATAACAACTGGTATTTATTGTTTATACTTATGCAATTTTATAGATGGAGTTTTAACATTGAATGCGGAGAACACTAATTATGCCTGTCAAGTTCCGAGCTTCCATAAATGTGAAATCTGTCTGCTATCTTTTCCAAAAGAGTCCCAGTTTCAACGCCACATGAGGGATCACGAGCGAAATGACAAGGTATGTATTTTAAAAAGGGATGTCAGAAATGTGAGCGTTGAAACTGGAGGAATTGTGAAGATCAACATGTAAACATTTTTCTTATTCCTAAATTGTGGAACATTCCATATTATGTAGATAAATATTTTGCTGTTTTGTTTTTAGTTGTAGTTGTATTTCTACCCATCATTAGATAATGAAAGAAAGTGAGAGCTAGTCTGGTGAATCTAATGAAGTTATTTATGAGTGGACAAAGAAATAATCTTAAAATATGACTTTCTTCAGTAGTTTCAATTTCCCTTATCTTTTTTCTCACTGCTGTGGCCTCTCCCGCTGCGGAGCACAGGCTCCGGACGCGCAGGCTCAGCGGCCACGGCTCACGGGCCCAGCCGCTCCGCGGCATGTGGGATCCTCCCGGACCGGGGCACGAACCCATGTCCCCTGCATCGGCAGGCGGACTCTCAACCACTGCGCCACCAGGGAAGCCCCAATTTCCCTTATCTTGGTGTGTTTTTCTCCAGCAGGCAGTGTTACCTTTAAGTGGTCTTGCATTTTAAGAAGGTACTTGAGATGTTTTAGATCTTATTTCCGCAGGGAGCAGCGCTCTCTTGAATAGGGATTTGAACTCTCTTGCAAGTGTGCCCCTTGTGGGGTATGTCAGGTGTGTTAGTGTGCTAATGGAACGAGCTGCCTGAGAGTTGGAAAGTGGCAGTTAAAACTACAGTGAAGAGAGTGATTGCCGACTTTTCTCTAGGTTAGGAGGATGTAAGCTAGTGAGCCATCTGAGACCAGAAAAACACCAGGGATCTCTTTTCTGGAGGACGGGATCCGACCAACTCCAGCCTTACTTTCGGCATGAATGATGCTGCTGTAACTATGATAACGTGGTACCGACACCAGTACCCGCTGGCGTTACTCTCCCAAGCTGAAAAATCTGAAGAGACTGACCCATTAGGGTCTTGATATTTACAAGAGAAATACCAGTGATTACTTTATCTTTCTACTAGTAAGTGGCAGAATACCTTCCATTTGGGGGATATTTTAGATGAGGATAAGCAACTCTGTTAAAATCTAGTGAAAGTTTTCACAATTACTTAGTTTACTTGAAGTGATTTTGTTTACAGCAGTAGAGTTGTCATAAAAGAAGGGAAAAAAATCCCACCCAATGAGTTGAAGTGTCTCACTTTTATTTTCGTAGTGGCTACATTCTGATATGTTTATATGCAGCATTTCTTATTAGAAATATTTTCTACATAGATGTGGTGTCTCCTTACACTCCTTTGAGAAATACTGTAAGGAGCTCTACTGTGTCTGTTTTGGATTTATTGACTTCAGGTCCAGAAGGACTTCAGAAGTTCCTTAGAACACTTGTCTGTGGATTATGGTGCTTGTTAATATTTGAATGACATTCATTGTGGAAAGATTGTGTTTCAGTGCTTCTCGACTTTTTTCTCCACCTAGCCACATCGATGTGACCAGTGCCCCCAAACCTTTAATGTTGAGTTCAACTTGACACTTCACAAATGTACCCACAATGGGGAGGATCCTACCTGTCCCGTGTGTAACAAGAAATTCTCCAGAGTGGCTAGTCTCAAAGCGCATGTCATGCTGCACGAAAAGGAGGAGGTAATTACTTCAGCCTATACTTTGTTCGCGGATTTTTGAAATGCGCCTGATCCTTAGTCAGGAGGACCTTAGGGTTAAACTAGTCTTAAAAAGCCTTCGTGTAGGTTTCAAGGAGTCAGTTATCATTAAATTTGCCTTGGCTAGTCTCCAGGTCACTGGTAAAGTGTTTATTTCGGGGTCATGTCAGCATCTCGGGGTAGAGACATTTTGGTGTGTAGTATATTGGGGGAATCGAAGTATGTCCACAGTGGCTGGCAGAGGTGCCCCGCACTCTTTTTTTCTTAATAAAAATTTACTTTTTTAGGATTCTGAGTGGCCAAAAGTCAAGTTTCTGCCTCTGAAGATGGTAGAATCTCCTTGCTTGGCTCCTGGATCCCCTGACACGTGGGAATTTGGGAGAAGAGAGGAAATTCATGATGACCCAAAGCAGTTTATGCACCACAGTGAATAGTCCTGAAAGGTCCACAGGCCTAGTCTTGGGACAGAGTAAAGGATGACAGGGACGTGCCGCTGGTGTGCACCAGAGAGGCCTGCCTGCTCTTGGGACGGGCGGGCTCACTGTGACGTATACACGGCTGTTGCTTAAAGTATTACTCCCCATTGTTACCGCAGAAAACTAGGGAAATGCAAATGTAAAAAGCAGTCACCCAGGGATAATTACAGATAACTATTTGGTATAGTTTCCGACAGAGAAAGAAAAACATACAGCGTTTAAGTTGCATATATAAAATTTGCATCCTGAAAATTGAGTTTATTATACTTTGTATATCGGTTTGTGCCCTCTTTTTATGTCTTTAATTTTTTATATAAAATAATTATTTTTATCTTTTAAAATCTTATTGTATAAGTAATACATGTTTATTTTGGAAAAAGTTAGAAACTAAAGATTAACAAAAGCAATGTAAAAGAACCAATCATCACACCAGTGGGAGAGAACGCATATGCAGCTGACCTTTGAACAATGCGGGTCTGAACTGTGCGGGTCCACTTCAACGTGGAGTTTTTCAGTCAGTGTGTATGACAGTACTACATGGTGCGGAGTTGGCTGACTCCAAGGGTGGAGAGCCGTGGACGTGGAGGGCCGCCCTGAGGTTATGCTCGGATTTTCAACCGCGCGGGGTCGGCGCTCCAGACCCTGGTGTTGTTCAAGGGTCAGCTGTGTAGTCTTTCAGGCTTTTTTTTTTTTTTTAGCTAGACATATACTTCCCGTAATAGTTTATATACTTAAGGATAGTTTTTTTGGTGCAAATACATACTGTTTTGTAACCCGCTCTTTTCCTTTAATACATTGTGAATGCATCTTTTCCTCTTTCACTTACTGAATCATGAGTGTTTTCCCCATGTCACTATTTTAAATTGCTTTATTCAAGTCTTCAGCATCTGGATATAGCATCATGATATTTTTACCATTTCCTTTATTATTTAACCTTTAAGTTGTTTATACCTTTTCAGTATTATAAATAATACATCTTTGCATGTATCTTTAATCGTTTCATTAGGATAGATTCCTAGAGTTGGATTTACTGAGTTAACAAGGCTTTTTCAAGTTCTTTATAGAATGCCACGTTATGTTTTCAAGAGCACATGCTGCTTTATACCTTCTCCTGCAGACTGCAGGCCTGCCTGTCTCACTCAGCTGTAGCGCTGTCCAGAAATGGCCATTGTTTTCGTTTTAAAAGGCAGAACGTGTTTAATTTTGGAATAAGTTCACACAGTGAGACTCAGACAGCAGAGAAAGGGTTAGAGAGTGAGACTTAAGTCTCCATCAGCCCGACGTTCAGTCCTCCTCCCAGGAGCTGCCTGCACAGCAGTCTCTTCTGCATCCTCGCAGGGGCTTTCCGTGTGCGTACACGTCTCTGCATCCCCGGGAATACCACGCAGTAGCAGTATTCTGTGCTTTTTCTTCAGTTGGCTCTGTCTTAGGTGTTGTTGCAGCAGCCGCATGGTGTCACACTGTGTGCATTGTGTACACCCGCGTCATGACCAGCAGGTCTCCGCGCAGGTTGTTTCTGCCCTTTGTGCGTAGCTGCAGTGAGCAGTCTACTCATTGACGGGTTCTGGCTCTTACGATTGGCCTAGAAATGCTTCCCAAGTGTACAATCACCATTTTTTAAAATCCCACCGTGTCTTCTATTGCAGGTCCACAAGGTGTAGGGCGCACCTGTATTTCAGAAATCCTGAGTTCACACTCATTCCTCCAACCTCAGCCCCTCTGTACAGGGCGCCCACCTGCCCCCCAGTTCCTGGTTGTGTGTCCCTTCCTCCACGGCGGGGCGGGGCTCCCAGCAGTGCGCACGCCCCTCCCCTCGTGTGCTCGGTGGTCCTGTGTTAACACTGGAAGTCGTTGCACAGTTGCTTGGCCCAAACCACTGTACGTGAAGCGCGTTTCGGATCGGAGGTCAGTACAGGGTTGTTGCATTCGTTGGCTTTCTCTTTTAGGCCCCCTTCCCATTCTTACCATCTGCGGCCCTCAGTTTACTGCCCTCAATTAGGGTCGGGCTCGTAAGACCAGAGACAGCCCCATGCAGGCAGAGTAGGGATTGAGGGCCGGGGAGGTAGTCTTTGAACATTAGGGTAGTAAGTAGTAGCGGTCAAAAAGAAACAAACGAGGGGCACTCAGGAGACTGGCTCCTTTCTGTAACCCTGCCCCATTCCTGGGACCACGGTCTTGGTTTTCAGTGTGATTTTGCTGTATTTCTCTTTGTAATGATAAACAAATGTTTGTATGTTTCTTATTTTACTTTTCTGGTTTATTATTAATGTGGACTTTAGAATTTTGCCTAATTAAAAATTAATTGGTATTTTAATTTTGATTGCATTAAATTCTTAGATTGTTAAAGGGGAGAATTGAACATGTTTAAAATATTGAATCTTTATTGTCAAGATATTCAGTAATGTTTTGTTCAGATGGGTTCAGCACATTATTTAAATTTGTTCCTTTTTTTTTAAAAAAATACCATGTAACGGCTCTTTCAAATATGTATTATTTGTTATCTGTCTATAGGAAAGCAGTGCATTTTTGTATATTGGTTTTGTAGCCTGCTGTTCTACCAGATTCTCTGAGTTTTCAGGTGTACAACCTCATCTACAAATAATAATTAGGTGATGAGATTTTTGGTTTGGTTTTGTTTTCACCTAGTACATGGGGGGTTTTAAAGTAAACCAGATCACACCCCTCAAATTTTCGAACAATTTTGAAATAGTTGCAGGCGTCATGTTACTACTGCACCTCTAAATACTTCAGTTGTATCCCCTAAAAACAAAGACGCTTTTCCTCATTATCACAAAACAGTTACCACGCTCAAGAATTTAACGTTGCTCTAATCATCCATCTTCAGATGTCTCCATCGGGAGGGGCAAGGACTGACTTCCTATGAGAGTAGGTGGAGAAGGGAGTTGTGAGCAGAAGAGATACCTCTGCCTTTGACCCTAGAAGAAAAGCGTGAGGACAGGTTCGGGTGGACAGGGGATGCAGGTGTGACAGTGGGAGTCCAGGCCCTTCCTGCTGGCTTAGGGCAGCTTTCCCTTTCTCGGTTTGCAGCTTCCATAGTCTCTGCGTCTCAGCAAGTTTTCCACTGAGCCAAACGCTAAGAGTTCTTTTTCTGAAGCAGTTAAATCTAAGAGGTCCAGTAAGTATTTATGTCTTAAGTAACTTAGTAGCCATTTGAAAAACTACCGTATGTAAATTAGGTACTTCGTAGCTTTTTAAACCCTGCAATTTCCTGTTTCACATTGATTTTCACTCATTCCCTGCTTTTTAACCACAGCAACTACTGAAAGCCAGCTTCACGACGTTACGATGTCATTGAAACTGAACGGTATTGAGCCAGTCGTCCGTGTGACGTGGGACGGTTGTCGAGGGTCGTGTGTCTTCCCTTGAGGGCGTCTGCTGTCCCTTGGCCCCTGCGAGTCTGTTACGGTCACTGCCGCCTCCCTCTCGGGCTGGATTGGGGCTGCAGAGCCTCATTTTTCTCTGTGAAATGGAGACGTTGCCTTGTCTTCACAGAAGAATGCGGTGGTGGAGAGAGGCATGGGTGTGGGAGGCCTGCTTTTGGGAAGTGGGAGCAGAGCCTGACCAGGGACAGATACGTGGGTTGTGTTACACGTAATACAGGGGTCGTGGCTGCGAACGGATCTGTGTGTGTTGGGTGGGAGGGGAGTGCGTGGCCTCTTCACAGTGCCCTTCAGCCCGGTAGGAGGTCAGATGGTTGTTCGCATCAAGGTTCTGGTTTACGAAGCGTGTGTGACGGGATAGCGAATGAGTCACTTGTTGGCAGAGGGTTGAAACGATGTAACATGCGGTCTAGGCCGCATCAGCAAGGTGGTGAAGCCTGGTGTGTGTGTGTGCGCGCGTGTGTGCGCGCACGCGTGCGTCAATCCTCAAGGGGGCTCACTGCGGCGGGTGGGGTGGGGGCAGATGATTGAAGCCGTTCCGACCGTCCTGGCGCCCCGGGTGGACCCAGCCCTGGGGGTGATGGCATAGGGCGGGTGTGCCCCTGAGCCGGGGCCCCGCACCTCTGCCAGCCGCACACCACCGATGCAGGCCAGCCAAACTGCTGTGCTCCATCCTAATGCTTCTTCAGATACACCTTTAAAAATTTTCTCTACCTCCTCCATGACTGGAAAGAGAAATAACGGTAATTCAGCATTTCCAGACACTCTTAGGTTTTTATACATTATTTTCAAAACCTTCCCTGCATTCTGTTTTCTCTTCCACACCCTTTGTCCAGATTCTTTTCCACACTGTCCCCCAAGTGGAGCTCACAGTCTCTGATGTCTGCCTTTACCCCGTTTCCTTGTGTCGGTTTCTCGTTGCTGTGACGTCGTCTCCTGAGGTGGCAGCCCCGTCATGCGCAGCAGCTGTGATGGCAGCGTGGGCAGCCTGGTCTCATCTGCATCCTTGCTGCAGTGGTGAAGCTCCAGCTGTCTTTGTCTTTCACTGTTGTAGGAGCGTAAACAGTTCATAGTTTCTGACGCCCAGTTTTTTTTTCCCCAAAAGGCCTTTGAGAAGCGTGTATTTTCTGAAACCACTTGACTTTCATTTCTATTACTACTAACCTGTCTTCTATTTTCTCTCTTGGAATATAACAGATTCTCTCTTAGATCAGTAAATAATCACAGGAGAGGAAC
Organism: Phocoena sinus; assembly: GCF_008692025.1. Taxonomy (NCBI): domain Eukaryota; kingdom Metazoa; phylum Chordata; class Mammalia; order Artiodactyla; family Phocoenidae; genus Phocoena; species Phocoena sinus. The sequence continues at coordinate 2,428,436 of NC_045776.1, read as the reverse complement.
AGGGCTGGAATAGTCAGAAGGGAGGCTTTTGTGTAACTGGTTTGAAGCTGGGGATGGAAACCGTGAAAATGCTTTATCTTCTTGCCCTTGCGCCACTGTGCTGCTGGGGACAAGGCTCTGGAAGCTGAGAAGTGACATTCAGTAACTTGACCTTAGTAACCCCATGCCGAACAGGAAGTCAGGACCAGCGGTTTCACATGAGCAGAACAACGACAACAAGAAAGGTTTGCAGTGCTTATTTCTGATGGAAAATGTGTTGGCGATATGTAGAAAATCGGGTGCTCTTTTTTAAAAAAAGGGTTGTGTTCGGGTGCAGGTTGGGAGTTTTCCTCTCTCACCTAACAGTCTGGTGTCGTACAGTACAGAGCTGGTGGGGTGGCCGAGGTAGTCCGGGACCCCACGTGCTCTGCTCTCTGTGAGTGTTTCTTGTACCACGTGGCTTACAGCGGAGGGAGTGGGGGAGGGAGGGAGGTGGCGCGTCTGCCGTGGGAAGGCCAGATCCAGAGGTGGGCGGAGCGTCAGCCTGCTGCCATCCCGTCGAGCGGAAGGGGCACAGTCGCCACACAGGGTGGTTAGTGTCAGGAAGGTCGGCACACAGCCGTGTGCTCAGCTAAGAAACCCATCGTTGTATAGAAGAAGAATAGATACTGGAACACAATTATCAGTCTTGTCCATGTATGTTAAATAATGCATTTTAGCTACCTTTGCCTATTTTGTATGTTTTCATTTCTTAGTTAATTGATTTGAATGTGGTATATTAGTATCGACCACAGGAACAATTCCTTACCTTTAGTTGCACTTAAAATTAACCGATAAGAATCCAGCTAAGATGAAGTAGACCCTTTGTGCCCCTCTTACAACTGAAAATACATAGAAATCACACAGCCGAGAGATCTAGAGGCTCCTGAGGGTGGGGAGAAGGAGGCGGGCAGCTGAGGGCTTTCAGGACTTGAGGAACGTGTGGCAGCGAGTCCCCTGAGCTGCTTTTTTGCCTGCTGTACACCTGGGCAGGGTGCTGGAAGAGCCTGCAGCCTTCTGCCAGCAGGCGTAGATGAAAACACGCCAGAAGATTGGTTGCCAACAGCCCAAACTGGGAAGAAGGTGGTCTCACAAGAGAAAATCTTGTTGACGCTGCCAACCCTATTCCAGCCAAATACCCACTGAAGAGCTCGGCGGGGCTGGGAGGAGAGCGATCGTCTACGCCAGCCTGCTCTCCTGCAGTCCCCTGCAAGCAGATGGCCCTCTGCTCCCCTGACCCCCGGGATTCAGCAGGGAGCTAATCTTGCATCCGTCTCCTGGCGGAAGGAGGTGGCACCCAGATCGCCGCCCCCTCCCCTCGATGGTGTTAGAGAGCCCGGCTAGAAGCCGGCCTTCCATCCTCTGCTGGGCAGAAGCAGGGCGTGTTCCGATTCCCCGCCTGTGTCGTCTCTCCACCGGCAGCACCAAGACTCAGCCAGGTGATGCGGGATGGACCGGTCTGCACGGGGCTTCCCGCCCCCCTCACAGGGCAGAGGGGCCCTGTGAGGTGGCCCTCCACTCCCCAGCTGGGCCTGCCTCTGAACAGGGTGACACCGGCCAAGAGATGAGCCCAGGGGACGGTGATGGAAACCAGTGCTGCTGGGGCTTGGAGGAGGGCCGTGCCCTGTGGAGTGGGCTAAGGTTTCTCTCCTGCACTGAGCGCCATCTTGAGGCAGACTCCTGTAGGAAAGGAAGAATGGCTGCTGAGAAAGCCCGGGCAGGAGCAAGGACAGCACTGGGGCATTGGAGCCTGGGGGCTCTGAGAGAGGGAACGGGGGTGCAGAGAAAGGTCGTGGGTGGACCCGGGGGAGGGGAGGCGGGAAGGGCAAGCGTTACGGGGTGAGTAGCCGAAAGGCGGTTGGTTAGTATTTATCGTATTTTATACTCTGACTTTTAAAAATTATTATATCTTCAGCCAGATGGGGGCTGATAAGAATGCCATATGTTTCCCTGGATGATCTGCTGGCCACTTAGCGGTCACTGGAATTCCCCCAGGACCACCTGCTTCTGGGGCAGGCACTAGCCACTGCCTCTGCCTAGAGGGCCTGCTGGGAGCTCCGACTGCGGGGAACGCAGTAAAGTGGACGTCCGCCAGCTGCGCACAGGCCTCGCACTCCCCACTAAGACTTGCTCGAGGTGCCAGGTCCTGGGCAGGGAGGGAGGCCCATCCTGGCTCCTGGGTCTGGCTGGGTGTAACACAGCGGCAGCACGAAACCTTCCATCACGAGGCCTGTTTCGGTTGTGGCCCAGCATGTACTTGATCCTGCTTTCGCCGTATGAGCAAATTGTACATAAACCAGAGTTTCCACTCAGAAAATTCTGATCAGTTTCTGAGTAATATCCATGTAGATGTCTCCTGAAATATACTAACCTGCTCATTTGGTGAAAAAGTACCTGAAAAGAGGATGGGTCTGAGCCAAAGCAATGAAAGAGTCAGGGTGCGGGTGGGAGGGTAACAAGTCAGGGTTTATCTCGTGATTGTAAGTCATTAGTGAAAGGAGAATACCTTGCTGTACAGATTCAGGGTGTGGATGCCCCCAGTGCTACACTCAAGATAGGCAGCAAATTTTGTTAGGTGGTTTTTAAATTTTTGACAGTTCCCAAGAAAGAAATTCCTTTATTATCAGCAAGATACTAACAAGACAGTTCATTATTTCCTTAAATTATTATATAGTAACACTAATTTAAAGTTACTTAAGTTGGCGTCATTATTGGATTGCTCAAAGTATTCCATTCATCCTTGTCTTTTCTGCAAAGGATGCTCTGAGTAGTATCAGTGAACAACCTCGTGTTAATGCTGTTTCTATGCATTTACGAGACTGTCAGGTGGAGTAATTAGAAGAAAGTCTGATGGGAAGAAATAGCTATATATTTCGTTGTTTGGAAATAATAGTTTATTCTCATTGACAGGTTACACTCATTCTTCTCCATGTTTGGATCATTTAAATAAATAATTGTATTATAGAAGGTCACATGAGTAAACTCATTGAACTTTGTACTGAGTCAACAGTTCATTACTGAGTACTTCCTCTGTGCCAGGCACCGTTCAGCATCTTACATGCACCGTTGTACTTAACTTTATAACAACCCTGTGAGGGCAGGCATTGCTGTCACCACTGTTTCACAGACTTTGAGTGGTCAACACCCCCAGGTACACACCGCTGGTGACCGGCAGCCTTCACGTGAACCAAGGCCCAACTCCAGAACATCTGGACCGGTGCTATCCTCATTGACATTTGAGTAATTTAAAATTTATAGTGGCTCTATTTCCAAAAGTTAAAAAGAAAACAGATGAAATATATTTTATTTTAATATATTTATGAAAATATATCCAAAATATTCTAATTCAAATGTTAAAAGTTGAGCTATTTTACATTCTTCCTTTTTTTTTTTTTCAGTAAGTCTTTGAAATCCTGTGTGTATTTTATACTTATGCCATAGCTCTGTTCGGGTGCTCAGCCAGGCACTTCCGGACAGAGTCGCGGACCTCTCGTAATCGACTACCCGTAAACCAGATTGAAAGAATGATAGGTGTTTCCATTTAAAAATTTACCAGCTGTCATTTTGTTTTAAGGTAGTCTATTAAACTGTCACCTTAATTTAAATTCTTTCCTGACGCTTTTGTGGTATTGAAGTCATTCTGCTTCTCTTTAAAGTTTTCACAGCATAGATGGACAAAGTGCCGTTTACCCAGCAGCCAGTTTGAAACAATTCGCTTTGCTCAGAAATTGTATTGTTCTCTCATCCTTCTCCCTATGTTTCTATCAGGAAAGAAATCATTTTTATATGTTCATATTTGGACATGATGATATATTTGTTGAGAGGTGAAATAGTGTTTGTTCCAGAGGAAAGCATCCTTTGTGTATCAGCCATTTACAGTATGAGTTCTTTCAAGAGGTGATGGCTCTGAAGTGTTTGCTCTGCTCACGGGCGGTCTTTGCCTTTGCAGAACCTCATCTGCTCTGAGTGTGGGGATGAGTTCACCCTGCAGAGCCAGCTGGCCATCCACATGGAGGAGCACCGCCAGGAGCTGGCTGCGAGCCGGACTCACGCCTGCAAGGCCTGCAGGAAGGAGTTCGAGACGTCATCACAGCTGAGGGAGCACATGAAGACGCATTATAAGATTAGGTGTGAGCCTTTTCGTGGGCTAAAAAAATTATACGGTACCTTAAAAATGGGCGTGCTTTGCTATGACTGGTTACACATCTTGGCTGCTTTAGAAGCAAGAACAGGGCAACTCATCTCATGTGGTGTCGGGATGTCTTTTGTAGCATGTGTTATGTGTTGTGTCTACAGTAGGACAGGAAAGGTCGAAAATTTAAGTGTCAGACTGTGTGGATAGACGTTTTTAGCTACATTATAATGTTAAAAGGTGTAGAACAGAGTATTGTTGGCAATACATTTTTATGGGCAGGTAACAAGGTGTGTAGAGTGGATTCACAAAGGCCACATTGGCACCCTTTTTACTGAATTGGTTTATTTATACTACCTATTTAGAACTTACATGTTTAAATAGTTACTGTGCTTAGTGTGTATATAAATATATAAGTAAAACTTCATTTTATCATTACAAACAACCCTTCAGACCTGATACTTTTATGTCCCCATTTTGCAGATGAGAAAAGGTAGACTAGAGAGACCAAGTAACTTTCCCAAGGTTTTACAGCCATAAGTCAAGTGTTAGGGATTTGAACCCTAGTAGTCTGGCTTTAGTGCTCATAATATTCGCAACCACGCCTGTGTTTACATACATATATACATTTATTCCTAGTAAAACTTAACATGGCTTCGAAATTTTGTATTTGACGTATTCCTGATTATATATTTTTTTACTGCTATTTCCTTCTCTTAGTGATATGAAATGCAGAGTTGTTCCTGGCCCTTTGTGCTAAGTTAGCCAATGGTGGTGATCAGTGGTCACACTCGTTGAGCTGATCTCTACAGCAAACTATAAAAGCCCGTATCGATTAACTTTTTAATGACAGTATCATCAGTTTAACTTGCCACCCTTCCAAGCTCCAGTATTTAGGAGCTCTCTGTACTGTTTAATAACAAGCACCACCACAGCAAAAGGTCCCACACCAGTTAATAAAGTTTGTAAAGTGCCTGAATGCTTTGTAGTATTTATGTATTCTCTTTGGCATTGTGTTTTGGAAGCGTGGACTGAACATCTCCATATGATCAAAGTTCTCCTGTCTTTCCCACTCCCTTCATATGGCTGGTTGTTGACTAATGTGGTTCCCACCTGATGCTTTGTTATTTCGGCGATTTTTAAACTCCCAAAACGTAACGCATGTGTCCTATCACACTAGATTTTTATTGTGATGATGTTCTAGCACAGGCTCTTTTGATTGTCCCCGAAGGTCTTGGAGAGGCAACTGAAGGTGCGTACGTGGTCACCGCTCACTAGAGCGCGCCGGCCCCTGGGCCTTCCGGGGGCCGGGCAGGCTGCCTCCCTCTCGCGGAGCTGCCGTTTAGCAGGGGAGACAGACAGCGGCCAAGCAATCGGATTAGCCGGTGCAGGCTTCAGGCAGTGGGCGTGTTGAGAAGGAAGTAGGATTGGATTCACCTGGGGTGACGCTCCAGGGATGGGCAGTTGCTGAGGCACCTGTCTGATGTAGGCCTTTCTTAGGATGGCCGTTTGAAGTGGGACCCAGGTGAGGAGCAGGGGGAGACGGCCCTGCAGGTCTGGGGGGCATTCTGGGCCTGGTGGGCGGGGAGAGGGGCAGTTGCCACAGTCTGAGCCGCAGGGGGAGGCCGGTGTGATGGGAGCCGGCTGCGGGGTGGAGTGGAGCTCACGGGGCTGAGTGTGAGGCGGCCGGGTCTCGGAGCTGGAGGGCGCTGAGCCCATCTGGGAACGCAGGTGTTACCCCAGGGGCCACGGGAAAACCTGGGAGGGTTTGGCCCACGGATCTGGCTGCCCAGCCTTCAGGCCGCAGCCTGGCTGCTGTGTGGGTGAGGTTGAAGCAGGGAGACCCATGGATCGGGGCCACAGAATGGCGGTGCTCCTCTCAGGCCACGCTGGTGGCTGCAGGGTGGAGAGACGGGAGCTTCTTTGGAGGTGTTTTGGGGTGAGACCAGCAGCTTCTGGAGATGGACTTGAAGTCAGGGGTGAGGGAGAAGGAAGAATCCAGTGTAACTTCTAAGGTTTAAACTTCACAGCTGGGAGCTGCCGTCTCCTGTTGTGGAAAGGAGCAGGCTGAGAATTAACAGGGCTTCATTTGGGACTGACTAGGTTTGAGGCGCCCAGGAGCCTTCAGGGGATGTCAGCTACAGAGTTAGGTGCCCAGGGCTGCTGTGCAGAGGAGGGGTCCGAGTTGTTGGAGATCATCAGCGTCTAGGAGGAGCCTGGAGCAGGCAGCCCACACTTGTGTCGACGTAGAAACCACACCTGCACAGGTCTGTGTTTCATCATCACAGGGAAAGCTTTATCTAGAAGAGACATTCCGACTCTCCTCCTCCCCGACCAAAACAATGAGTTTTATGATATTGATACACAAAACTAATACATGGATGTGTGTGTGTGTCCTACACACTTATATGTGATTGATTCCTCATTAAAGCACATTCTGGTGGCCAGTGGGCCTAACCTTTCCCGTAGGATTTCGATTTAGAAGTGGTGGCACAAGGGATTCGACTCACTGAGTATTTTCCCTCTACTTATACTAGGGTGTCAAGTACAAGGTCTTATAATCGGAACATTGACAGGAGTGGATTCACGTATTCATGCCCACACTGCGGGAAGACGTTCCAAAAGCCAAGCCAGTTAACTCGGCATATTAGGATACACACAGGTACGAGATACGTTTACTTTGGGTGATTTCCCGTGCGACCTTGAGGGAAGCAAAGGTGCTTTAGAGCCAGCTAGACCTGAACTTTAATCTTGCCTTTTCCGTAGTTTGCTGATAACCTTGGTGTTACTTGTGAGATTTTGAGTAGGTAGTGAGATGTGTGAGTCTGCGGCCACAGGGGAACGTTCTGTCTGGAGGGGTAGGTTCGGGGTCTTGAGTGTGGGTAACTTAAGTATTTTCTTTTAATCCATCAGATGCTGGCACCGTATGGAGTGATGTTTTGATCATTTTTCTCCCTCTCTAGGTGAAAGACCATTTAAATGTAGCGAATGTGGAAAAGCTTTTAACCAGAAGGGGGCGCTGCAAACTCACATGATTAAGCATACAGGTGAAAAACCCCACGCCTGTGCCTTTTGTCCTGCCGCTTTTTCTCAGAAAGGGAATCTCCAGTCACACGTGCAGAGAGTTCACTCAGAGGTAAGCGTCACACTTGGGGGTGTGGTCCTCACAGGCGTGCAGTACGTCGCAGGCTGCACGGATGGCTCTTAAGAGTGAACCTGAGAAATTCTCCATTTTAAATGTAGACGAAGAATTTGTGCAGAGCAGACCCTGTTTAAAAAAATACATATATGTGGGCTTCCCTGGTGGCGCAGTGGTTGAGAGTCCGCCTGCCGATGCAGGGGACACGGGTTCGTGCCCTGGTCCGGGAAGATCCCACATGCCGCGGAGCGGCTGGGCCCGTGAGCCATGGCCGCTGGGCCTGTGCGTCCGGAGCCTGTGCTCCGCAACGGGAGAGGCCACAATAACACAGACATACACACATACACGCAGACACACACATATATACACACACAAGACATACACACATGCACACACAGATATACACACATACATACACATATACGCAGACACACATATATATGCACACATTTGAACCTTTCTGGCTTATTATACATGGGGGAAATATAAAATACTATTTTTTGTCTTTTTACCAACAGTATTATACCTTTGATGAATAAATGTTTGGAAATAATCATAATACCATTCTTAGTTGTGGTCCGTCAATCTGAATGCTAACCTATGTCATCCCTTTAGTGAACCTGAAACAGACACTTCCAAGTGTAAGAAACTGAGAGACAAATGAAATTGAGGAGAAAGTATTTGTCTGGTGCCAGTATTGCTGACCTTGCATATGGGCCCATTCACATTTTCTATCAAACAGAGCCCTGGTTGGTGTATTTCCCTCCACACTGCATGTTAGCTAACTATTTCAGCCAAACTGATGTTTCTAATTTTTTTGTTGTCTCCAAGTAATACTGATTTGCAAACTCTGGAAGTATTTCTCTTAAATTGGTTCAGCTTTGCTCTTATTATTATTTTTTTAAATATTTATTTATTTTTGGCTGCATTGGGCTCTTTGTTGTGGCGCGCAGGCTTCTCTCTGGTGGCCTGTGGGCCTCTCTCTAGGTGCGGCGTGCGGGCTCAGTAGCCATGCGGCATGTGGGATCTTAGTTCCATGACCAGGGATCGAACCCGTGTCCCGTGCATTGGAAGGCGGATTCTTAGCCACTGGACCACCAGGGAAGTCCCCACCTTTGCTCTTGTTAGTTGTCATGATTTGGTGTCTTATTTAGTCTAACTGTAGGTTATGAAGAAATACTTAAGCAACACAAATACTTTTATCATGGATCATTTATTTTATATAACTACAATACTTTGGAGGATGAAAAGCATCACATTCCTAAAAGCATATGTATATCTTTTAATTTTTTCCTTGGAGTAAATCCTTAAGTAACACTAAAATGAAGAAAACCCTACATACTTCATATAGTTTGTAAAGAGACTGAGAATCTCATATGCAGTGAAGTTGCTTTTAAAGACTAGGTTTTATTATCTAAGACCCAGAGACACTAGGAGGAGCATGTACGTACTCATGAGGTTACCTTCCGATCTGAGAGGAACAAATGTGGGCTGTGGAAGTGACTCTCGTGGAGCTCCCTCTGTGTAAAGGTCGCTGAGGAGTAACAGTGTGTTTAAATGCACAGCAACTGGAAAATGGCCCCTGAGAACAGTCCCAGGGCGTCCTCGTTGGTGCTCCCAGCTTTAGGAAACCCTTTCAGGGAAGGCCGGGGACTCGCCTGCCCCCAGCCTGGGGACACCCTGGGACCTGCGGTGGGACAGGAGCAACCTCTAAAGATTGCTTGTAACATTATCTAATCCTGTGATGAGTCTAAAGCCGTAAAGTTCATTCTTGGCAAGGTGCTAGGTGGAGTGGAGGTCTTAGCCAAGTTCAGAGCCGGCTGGGCTTGTTGAGTAGTGCAGAGAGGATACTGTAGGTGCTTCCTCTGTGCCTGGGTGGCCCTGTCCCTGCTACTGCCCTGTAGTCCACTCTTGGCTCTGTCATAGTGTTAAAAAGTAGTCACTATTAAAAAAAACAAACAAAAAGAAGTAGTCACTGCCGTGGACGATTGGACTTGGTGATGGAAAATGTATACATTGCGTGGCCATCCATACTGACTTGTATGTTCAAGGCTCAGAGTACAATTATATCTAACTGGCCTTCGTTATCGCACACTGTGCTTAACTGTTTAAGAAGTTGAGAACATGTCAGACATTTTTTTTACTAGCGCACAATAACTGAAAACTGTGATTTTTCACTTAACCGGTTCTGCCAGTTCTGATTTATAGAAAAGACTGAAATTTCAATTAATCTCATTCTGGCAATATTGATTAAAGAGTTGGGTCATTGATTCTAGACCTACCTAACTTATAAGAAAAGGTATGATAAAGGGTTAGATTATTTCTGTCATTTTAATTGAATGATAAATTATGATATGCCATAATTTAAATATTTTAATCTAACAATTGTAAAAACTTCTTTTTTCTTTTTTAAGGTCAAGAATGGCCCTACCTATAATTGTACAGAATGTAGTTGTGTATTTAAAAGTTTAGGTAGCCTGAACACTCATATCAGCAAGATGCATATGGGTGGGCCACAGAATTCAACAAGTGCTGGAGAGACTGCTCACGTTTTAACGGTAAGCTTAGTAAGCTGGTTGATAGCAGGTGTTCTTTTACCAAAATCTGTCATCTTAATTATGACCTTGAAAATTGAATATTATTTAGAATAGCAATTTAGTACCGTAAAGATGCTATGGAAGTTTCCTACATGGAAGTATGGTGCTACTTTTATTTGTTTGTTTAATGAGTGAAAGGAAATCAAATTTTTAAAAACTTTAGAATAATATTACGTGATTCTGATTTATGGACTGTCATCTGAACCGGTTAGAAATAAGACAAAATGTAATCATGTAGTCATTAATTTATGAAATTGTAATTCCTATGGTCAGTGTTATTGATGATTATTATTGAATATTCTTTATCCTTATGTTATACTTTAAGAATCACGTCTCTCTTTAAAGTAATATTTCTCCAGGTCTACTGTGACAGTGATACTTTTTCCTGAGACCTTGGACTTTTGGGAAACTCAGTTGTATTTTTCAGTACATGTATTTAAAATTGTATGACCCCCAAACACACCCCCTTTTACTCCTTTTTTGTAGGCTTTCATAGCTCAGCCTTGATCTGCTACTTCTACTACCCTCCCAAGTGATCATAAATGGCAGCATCTAAGCATAGAGTTTGGTGTCCTAACCAGCAACAGAGACTTTGGACGTACAAGTCTCGGGAGTGTTGAAGTAGCTCGTGAGTGCCGTCAGCCGATAGTCTGTGTTAAGTCAGCAGCTGCCTCCTACCAAACCAGAAAATGGGCCTAGTTCATATTTAGCTCCCAAGCACGAGGCTCACCGTCAGTGTTTACTTTTTCTTTTCTTTTCTCACAACACTTGCAGCTTAGGACGATTCCTCAGCTTACTCTTGATCAGGGAGGATGTTGTAAAGAAGCTCTAAAACTGGAGAATAGTTAGAGTCTAATAATTATGTCTTAAATTCTCTTTTGGACTGAGTATTTTTTAAATAAAATTTTCAGTGTATAAATCAAGCAAATATTCATTTCCTTTGGCAGTATGCGAATCAAATATGTAGATGTAGTGGCTTATCTGGAATGATAATACAAATCATTTTTAAAATTTATAGGCTCAGTAAAAAACTGAAAATGTAGTATAGGGGTTTGGAAACCTGTGATCCACGCCACCTTTTACCCTCATCTGCGTGTGCAAGAGCGCTCTGTGTCAGGTTATACGTACTGTTTCTCAGGACTGTCTGGGGGTCAGTGTCCAGCCCTCTGAACACTGTCTCATTTTGCCTCTCCCATTTTCTAAATCTTGACCTTTGTGCTTTACTTTGGAGGGTTTTTTCAACTTTATCTTGTAATTCTTTCCTTGAATTTTTTTTAAGCTAGTAAGGTTTTTAATTTCTGAGATCTTTCCTTGTGATCTGATTGTTTCTTTTTGAAGATACTCTTTTCTGGTTTGATGTACTTTCCTTTGAAATCTAATCAGCATTTTCTCTTAAAAGTTCTCTTCTAGTCATTGAATTGTCTCTCTTGTGCATCTCCCCACTCCTTCTTCTTTCAGATGTCTTATAGTTCTTGGTTGCCTGCATTTAAGAAGGGGAGCATCAGGAAACCTGCCTCTGAACTTTTTATGTGTGACCAGAGCTGGTTGAACTCCAGGGTTACCTATAATTGGCCAGGGAACCAGCTCTTAAAATTGGGGTCCCTGGTGGCAGAATGTAAACGATTTTTTGTTTAATCTGGGGAACTAAGGGCCACAAAAGGTGCCCTAGCTCTCCCCAAATAGTTTTTTCATTTTTATCTCTTTTAGAGGCAATCCCCCATTTTTTTGCCTGAAGGTAAGTGCCTAATTGCCATCTTTTCTATGGAGGAAGACGGGATTCATTGTCAGTGATAAGTATTTTAATTAATAGACTTTATTTTTTGGAGCAGTTTTAGGTTAATAGTAAAAGTGAGCGGAAAGTACAGAAAACTCCTGTAGACTCCTCTCCAGCAACTCACATAAGTTATTACCCCCATTGTTACACCTTGCATTGGTGTGGTGCACTTGTTACAATTGATGGATGAGTACTAGTGTATTATTATTAACTAAAGTCCACAGTTTATGTTAAGGTTCACTCTCGGTGGAGCATGTTCCGTCGGTTTGGGCCAGCGTATAATGCCCTGTCATCCACCATTCCAGCATCGCGCAGGGTAGTTCTCTGCCCCTACCGTCTTCTGTGTATGTGTTTCACATTTCCGGGTTTCTGAGGAATCAGATCAGCTCTCTCTTCACAAGTTCTTGGCTGTAGCTTTACAGAGCATTTATTCCTCCAATGCCCCTATTTTTCGGGAATTAAAAGAAAAATTTTAAACCACAGTGATCTCTTGCTTATTTTCTATATTTTGTAACTCTTTTACTCCTTCATTTTAACGGACTAAGAGGGAGATGAGGCTTGTGTGCTTCACCCCCATCTTGAAGCAATAGTCTCTACCGCCACTTACAAGACTTGAATTGTAGTAGAAAAAATTCATTGAATACATTTTTTTAAGGGCCAATTTTGTGTCTAACTTAAAAATCAGTGAGGCATTTTATTTAAAATTTACGTTTGGATAGGTATAGCTGACTCACTTTGTTATAAAGCAGAAACTAACACACCATTGTAAAGCAATTATACTCCAAAAAAGATGTTAAAAAAAAATTCATGTTTGGGATACTAATTTTGGGATTTTAATGCTCATAAGGGAGATATACCTGTTTATTTCCTTTCAAAAAAAATTGGTGTACAAATTAACGTAATTGTTTATATTTTTAACGAAACGTTGCTGTGTTTCAGGCCACGCTGTTTCAGACCTTACCTCTTCAGCAGGCAGAAGCCCAGGTCACGTCTGCTCCGAGTCAGCAGAGTTCCCAGGCGGTGGCCGATGTCATCCAGCAGCTGCTGGAGCTGTCGGAGCCGGGGCCTGCGGGGTGCAGCCAGCCGCCTCAGGCCGGCCAGCAGCTGAGCATCACGGTGGGGGTCAGCCAGGACATCCTACAGGTGAGCCACACTCGCCTCCTCCTGTCTGTGTTTGTCAGGGGCTGGGCGTCAGCACTGACAACGCAATATGCAGGTCTTGTCAAAGGAAGGGGGTCTTCATGCAAAATGTGTCGTCATTGAAGCACTGTATTGAAACAAAATATGCTTGTTTGAGTACTTATGGACAGTGCAGTATTTGAAATGATTTATCACTCGATAAATAAAAAGTTTAAAACTATAATTTTTTCTCTGTAAGTGAATTTTCTTGAAAAGTATAGGCGTTTCAGAACTTCCTTGTATCTACCCTTGTTGACAGAGGGTAGGGAATATTTCCTCCTTTCCCGCTGCGCTCCTTGGAGATAGCACTGCCTGTCCTGACAGTGTGTGAGCGTCCCTGCTCCCGTGGCGCTGGAGCGCGGAGGGCAGAGGGCTCTTCTGAGTCTTCCTCCCCGCCCAGCTCCACAGTCACCGCCTTCATTCCCAAGCAGAGACAGCCTTCTCTCTCCCGTCCCTCTGTTTACTTACTGACGTGAGCACTAACCTCTCCCCTCTACCTCTGTGGTGACAAGTTGGCCGGGGTGTGAAGAATCTCAGGTTGTCATGACGGCTGATGTCGTGAGGGTGACCCCGCTGTAGTTTCAACGAGTGATTCCTAAATGTGTTACAGACAGCTAGGGTTGTCTGAGAGAAAATTTCTAAAAGGCAAGTGAATTAATTTCAGTGCCCTTGAATTCAGAACTGTAAATGCTTGCCACACCAGACTTTGGGTGGAGATGAGATGTCAGACATCAGGAGGGATGTTTCGGCCTCCAAGGGCTGGGCGTTTCGCTCAGAGATGACTGCTTGGCGATGTAGCTCTTAACGCCCAGTGGGGTGGAGTCAGAGTTCCGTAGGTCAAGCTTGGTCGCGTCTTTGTAATTGACTTTGGCGGGCAGGTGTGGGCATCGTGCCTCCTAACCTCCTAGTTCTGTTCTGTCTCAGCAAGCCTTAGAAAACAGTGGGCTGTCTTCAATTCCAGTTGCAGCGCATCCCAGCGACCCCAGCCACGCCAAGACCGCGGCCGCTCAGGGCCAGACTCCAGACGCTCCCAACGTTTCAAGGGAGCCAGCTGACCCTACGGCCGCAGAGCGGGAAGAAGAACAGGAGAGCCCAGAGAAGTTGGATAAAAAAGAAAAAAAGATAATAAAGAAGAAATCTCCGTTTCTACCTGGTAATTTCAGTATGCTTTAAGGTTTAGACACTTTGGGTGGCCTATTGCTGGTTTTTAAGAAACACGCCCTCCTTTTTCCTTCTGAAGGCGGTATGTTTGTTGAAGGCTCTGACGGTGTCTACCTAATAGCATTTGTTTATCGTACCGACGTCCCTGTGATTAGGGCCCCTGCTGACTTGTCCCGCGCCGCCGTCAGGCCCCTCCTTCCCTCCAGCCCTTCCCGCCAGTCTCTGCCCCTTTGTCCCCCAGTGCCGCCGCCTGATGCTTCTAAAGCCCCTCCGCTCGAAACCCTCGGCCCTTTCCTGCCGCACCTGCTCCGGCACCTGCTCCGTTTCTCGGCCCACAAGCCCTCTGCCGCCTGCCCCAGCGTGCATTTCTGTCTTCCCTCCCGGGTCACCTGGATGCAAGCTTCTGTTATGGTAAACTTGGATTCCTGCTGTTCTCAACGTTCTCACGTCTTCCGAATGGCGCGGGTTTCCCCAGGCTTTTCTGCATCGTGAATGTCTTCTTCCTCCCCCTCCTCTCCTGTTCTCTGTGCAGACTCGGGTGGTCATTTGAGGCCAGATCATGGCGCCGCGTCGTAGGAGCACAGGTCTCACCCCTCTCAGTCCTGCAGACTAGAAGGTTTAGGACCCCCGCGACCCCTCACGTCACTTGTGGACAGCTAGAATACAGTCCCTTCGTTTCCGAACACCCCACGGCGCTCAGTATGGCTCATTGCATGGGAGCACGCATTCATGCATCTTTCTTGAAGAAAATAGATTCCTGCCTTTTGGGAAAAGCGTTCCTTTGAGAATATTTTCTCAGTGAATATAACTACTCTGCCCCTCCCAGGTGTCTTGGGGGCAAGTGCTTTCTTTCTGGAGAGCATGGAGTAACCCTGTCATCTCTGTTAACACTTCTGAGAATGTATTTTCTCATTGTTAACGTGCGATTGTGAGATCCTCGTTTCTCAACCCACAAAACATTGTGGCCCTACTCTCCTTTTTCTTTGGGTCTGGCCCCGTCTCCCCAAGTGAAAAATAGGACGATGGACTCTAAGCAGTTTATTGTCTGGGTTTTCCTGGGATCTAGAGAGGCAAGAAGGAAATAAAGGGCCATTGCCACATATTTTTAATAATAGCTCTATGATAGCCTTGTAGGTTACACGTTTAGCTGTGCGTTCTTGAACGTCTCCTCTATGTGCCCCTGATAAACTGATGGAAACCCATAGGTCTTGCGAAACGTTTTGTACGAGTTAACTGCTAGTCGTCATGCTGAGCCTATGAACATGCTCTGATGTGGCTGGCTGCAGGCAACGTACACGTCTTCAAGAGAAAGGCCAGACCTGGCTTCCTGAAAGTAACGAGGAAGGGAGGCTTCATCCTGGGCCGTCCCATATCTTTAGGTGTTAGAAACAGCTTTCTCTTTTGCACTGAGCATTATTAGATGGAGATTTCAAAATGGAACTGCAGTTAACCTTATTGTACGTTGTTTTAATGTGGAGTGTTGTGTTCATCGAGTGTAAAGATTATGCAGATTAATTTTTGAAATACTTGGATAAATGAAGTACTTAGAGCACTTAGCAAGCTTATGTAGTTCTAGTAAATTTTAGATTAAATGTGATCCTTCCTACAGGTTGGAGCCAGCTTTTTTTGTTTTAACCATCTCTCTGATATTGTGATGAGAAAATTATCATGGGGACATGTTTCTATATAAAGATATTCCTCTTGATTAAAACTTTATAGGGACCAGTATACGTTTAATGTAATGCCTGTTTCTGAAAATACCTCTTCAGGAGTAGTTGACACCATCTGATACCCTAAGAAGACCCTGAGCAAACTATTATTGTCTCGTAAGTCGTAACACTTTCTTAACAGCTTAAAGTTAGCCTTAATTACATTTCCAATTGTATTCTGCCGTCTATAGCTGTCACTATTTGATTTATTCAGTTTTGTGAGAGGGAATCTTTTTAGTAGAATTTGCTTTGTTATTTTAAGAGGTATTTTGTGTATCGGTTAAACGTTTAACAAATGCTTTTATACTTATCATAAACCTTGTGATGTCTAAATCATTATGAAGCTTTTTTTTTTTATCTTCTTTTTTTAACATCTTTATTAGGGTATAATTGCTTTACAATGGTGTGTTAGTTTCTGCTTTATAAGAAAGTGAATCCGTTATACATATACATATGTCCCCATATCTCTTCCCTCTTGCGTCTCCCTCCCTCCCACCCTCCCTATCCCACCCCTCTAGGTGGTCACAAAGCACCGAGCTGATCTCCCTGTGCTATGCGGCTGCTTCCCACTAGCTATCTACCTTACGTTTGGTAGTGTATATATGTCCATGCCTCTCTCTCGCCCTGTCACAGCTCACCCTTCCCCCTCCCCATATCCTCAAGTCCATTCTCCAGTAGGTCTGTGTCTTTATTCCTGTCTTACCCCTAGGTTCTTCATGACATTTTTTTTCCCTTAAATTCCATATATATGTGTTAGCATACGGTACTTCTCTTTCTCTTTCTGACTTACTTCACTCTGTATGACAGACTCTAGGTCTATCCACCTCATTACAAATAGCTCAATTTCATTTCTTTTTATGGCTGAATAATATTCCATTGTATATATGTGCCACATCTTCTTTATCCATTCATCCGATGATGGGCACTTAGGTTGTTTCCATCTCCGGGCTATTGTAGATAGAGCTGCAATGAACATTTTGGTACATGACTCTTTTTGAATTTCGGTTTTCTCAGGGTATATGCCCAGTAGTGGGATTGCTGGGTCATATGGTAGTTCTATTTGTAGTTTTTTAAGGAACCTTCATACTGTTCTCCACAGTGGCTGAACCAATTCACATTCCCACCAGCAGTGCAAGAGTGTTCCCTTTTCTCCACACCCTCTCCAGCATTTATTGTTTCTAGATCTTTTTGATGATGGCCATTCTGACTGCTGTGAGATGATATCTCATTGTAGTTTTGATTTGCATTTCTCTAATGATTAATGATGTCGAGCATTCTTTCACGTGTTTGTTGGCAGTCTGTATATCTTCTTTGGAGAAATGTCTGTTTAGGTCTTCTGCCCATTTTTGGATTGGGTTGTTTGGTTTTTTTGATATTGAGCTGCATGGGCTGCTTGTAAATTTTGGAAATTAATCCTTTGTCAGTTGCTTCATTTGCAAATATTTTCTCTGATTCTGAGGGTTGTCTTTTGATCTTGTTTATGGTGTCCTTTCCTGTGCAAAAGCTTGGAAGTTTCATTAGGTCCCATTTGTTTACTTTTGATTTTATTTCTTGTTTATGGTTTCCTTTGCTGTGCAAAAGCTTGGAAGTTTCATTAGGTCCCACTTGTTTACTTTTTATTTCCATTTCTCTAGGAGGTGGGTCAAAAAGGATCTTGCTGTGATTTATGTCATAGAGTGTTCTGCCTATGTTTTCCTCTAAGAGTTTGATAGTTTCTGGCCTTATATTTTGGTCTTTAATGCATTTTGACCTTATTTTTGTGTATGGTGTTAGGGAGTGATCTAATCTCATACTTTTACATGTACCTGTCCAGTTTTCCCAGCACCACTTATTGAAGAGGCTGTCCTTTCTCCACTGTACATTCCTGCCACCTTTATCAAAGATAAGCTGTCCATGTGTGCGTGGGTTTATCTCTGGGCTTTCTATGCTGTTCCATTGATCTATCTTTCTGGTTTTGTGCCAGTACCATACTGTCTTGATTACTGTAGCTTTGTAGTATAGTCTGAAGTCAGGGAGCCTGATTCCTCCAGCCCCGTTTTTTGTTCTCAAGATTGCTTTGGCTATTCGGGGTCTTTTGTGTTTCCATACAAATTGTGAAATTTTTTGTTCTAGTTCTGTGAAAAATGCCGGTGGTAGTTTGATAGGGATTGCATTGAATGTATAGATTGCTTTGGGTAGTAGAGTCATTTTCACAATGTTGATTCTTCCAATCCAAGAACATGGTATATCTCTCCATCTATTTGTATCATCTTTAATTTCTTTCATCAGTGTCTTATAATTTTCTGCGTACAGGTCTTTTGTCTCCTTACGTAGGTTTATTCCTAGGTATTTTTTTCTTTTTGTTGCAATGGTAAATGGGAGTGTTTTCTTGATTTCACTTTCAGATTTTTCATCATTAGTATATAGGAATGCCAGAGATTTCTGTGCATTAATTTTGTATCCTGCTACTTTACCAAATCCATTGATTAGCTCTAGTAGTTTTCTGGTAGCATCTTTAGGATTCTCTATGTATAGTATCATGTCATCTGCAAACAGTGACAGCTTTACTTCTTCTTTTCCAATTTGGATTCCTTTTATTTCCTTTTCTTCTCTGATTGCTGTGGCTAAAACTTCCAAAACTATGTTGAAAAAGAGTGGTGAGAGTGGGCAACCTTGTCTTGTTCCTGATCTTAGTGGAAATGCTTTCAGTTTTTCACCATTGAGGATAATGTTGGCTGTGGGCTTGTCATATATGGCCTTTATTATGTTGAGGAAAGTTCCCTCTGTGCCTACTTTCTGCAGGGTTTTTATCATAAATGGGTGTTGAATTTTGTCGAAAGCTTTCTCTGCATCTATTGAGATGATCATATGGTATTTCTCCGTTAATTTGTTAATATGGTTTATCACATTGATAGATTTGCATATATTGAAGAATCCTTGCATTCCGGGAATAAACCCCACTTGATCATGGTGTATGGTCCTTTTAATGTCCTGTTGGATTCTGTTTGGTAGTATTTTGTTGAGGATTTTTGCATCTATGTTCATCAGTGATATTGGCCTGTAGTTTTCTTTCTTTGTGACATCCTTGTCTGGTTTTGGTATCAAGGTGATGGTGGCCTCATAGAAGGAATTTGGGAATGTTCCTCCCTCTGCTATATTTTGGAAGAGTTTGAGAAGGATAGGTGTTAGCTCTTCTCTAAACGTTTGATAGAATTCGCCTGCGAAGCCATCTGGTCCTGGGCTTTTGTTTGTTGGAAGATTTTTAATCACAGTCACAATTTCAGTGCTTGTGATTGGTCTGTTCATATTTTCTATTTCTTCCTGATTCAGTCTTGGTGGGTTGTGCATTTCAAAGAATTTGTCCATTTCTTCCAGACTGTCCATTTTATTGGCATAGAGTTGCTTGTAGTAATCTCTCATGATCTTTTGTATTTCTGCAGTGTCAGTTGTTACTTTTCCTTTTTCATTTCTAATTCTATTGATTTGAGTCTTCTCCCTTTTTTTCTTGACGAGTCTGGCTAATGGTTTATCAATTTTGTTTATCTTCTCAAAGAACCAGCTTTCAGTTTTATTGATCTTTGCTATTGGTTCCTTGATTTCTTTTTCGTTTATTTCTGATCTGATTTTTATGATTTCTTTCCTTCTGCTAACTTTGGGGTTCTTTTGTTCTTCTTTCTCTAATTGCTTGAGGTGCAAGGTTAGGTTGTTTATTCGAGATGTTTCCTGCTTCTTAAGGTGGGCTTCTGTTGCCGTAAACTTCCTTCTTAGAACTGCTTTTGCTGCATCCCATAGGTTTTGGGTCGTTGTGTCTCCATTGTCCTTTGTTTCTAGGTATTTTTTGATTTCTTCAGTGATCACTTCGTTATTAAGTAGTGTATTGTTTAGCCTCTATGTGTTTGTATTTTTTACAGACCTTTTCCTGTAATTGATATCAAGTCTCATGGCGTTGTGGTCGGAAAAGATACTTGATACAATTTCAGTTTTCTTAAATTTACCAAGGCTTGATATGTGACCCAAGATATGATCTATCCTGGAGAATGTTCCATGAGCACTTGAGAAAAATGTGTAATCTGTTGTTTTTGGATGGAGTGTCCTATAGATATCAATTAAGTCCATCTTGTTTAATGTATCATTTAAAGCTTGCGTTTCCTTATTTATTTTCATTTTGGATGATCTGTCCATTGGTGAAAGTGGGGTGTTAAAGTCCCCTACTATGAATGTGTTACTGTCGATTTCCCCTTTTATGGCTGTTAGTATTTGCCTTATGTATTAAGGTGCTCCTATGTTGGGTGCATAAATATTTACAGTTGTTATATCTTCTTCTTGGATCGATCCCTTGATCATTATGTAGTGTCCTTCTTTGTCTCTTCTAATAGTCTTTATCTTAAAGTCTATTTTGTCTGATATGAGAATTGCTACTCCAGCTTTCTTTTGGTTTCCATTTGCATGGAATATCTTTTTCCATCCCCTCACTTTCGGTCTGTATGTGTCTCTAGGTCTGAAGTGGGTCTCTTGTAGACAGCATATACATGGGTCTTGTTTTTGTATCCATTCAGCCAGTCTGTGTCTTTTGGTGGGAGCATTTAGTCTATTTACATTTAAGGTAGTTATCGATATGTATGTTCCTATTCCCATTTTCTAAATTGTTTTGGGTTCGTTATTATAGGTCTTTTCCTTCTCTTGTGTTTCTTGCCTAGAGAAGGTCCTTTAGCATTTGTCGTAAAGCTGGTTTGGTGGTGCTGAACTCTCTTAGCTTTTGATTGTCTGTAAAGGTTTTGATTTCTCCATCAAATCTGAATGAGATCCTTGCTGGGTAGAGTAATCTTGGTTGCAGGTTTTTCTCCTTCATCACTTTCAGTATGTCCTGCCACTCCCTTCTGGCTTGCAGAGTTTCTGCTGAGAGATCAGCTGTTAACCTTATGGGGATTCCCTTGTATGTTATTTGTTGTTTTTCCCTTGCTGATTTTAATATGCTTTCTTTGTATTTAATTTTTGACAGTTTGATTAATATGTGTCTTGGCGTGTTTCTCCTTGTATTTATCCTGTATGGGACCCTCTGTGCTTCCTGGACTTGATTAACTATTTCCTTTCCCATATTAGGGAAGTTTTCAACTATAATCTCTTCAAATATTTTCTCAGTCCCTTTCTTTTTCTCTTCTTCTTCTGGAACCCCTATAATTCGAATGTTGGTGCATTTAATGTTGTCCTAGATATCTCTGAAACTGTCCTCAGTTCTTTTCATTCTTTTTTCTTTATTCTGCTCTGCAGTAGTTATTTCCACTATTTTATCTTCCAGGTCACTTATCCGTTCTTCTGCCTCAGTTATTCTGCTATTGATCCCATCTAGAGTATTTTTAATTTCATTTATTGTGTTGTTCATCATTGTTTTGCTTCATCTTTAGTTCTTCTAGGTCCTTGTTAAATGTTTCTTGCATTTTGTCCATTCTATTTCCAACATTTTGGATCATCTTTACTATCATTATTCTGAATTCTTTTTCAGGTAGACTGCCTATTTCCTCTTCATTTGTTAGGTATGGTGGGTTTTTATCTTGCTCCTTCATCTGCTGTGTTTTTTTCTGTCTTCTCATTTTGTTTATCTTACTGTGTTTGGGGTCTCCTTTTTGCAGGCTGCAGGTTCGTAGTTCCCGTTGTTTTTGATGTCTGTCTCCAGTGGCTAAGGTTGGTTCAGTGGGTTGTGTAGGCTTCCTCGTGGAGGGGACTAGTGCCCGTGTTCTGGTGGATGAGGCTGGATCTTGTCTCTCTGGTGGGCAGGTCCACGTCTGGTGGTGTGTTTTGTGGTGTCTGTGGACTTATTATGATTTTAGGCAGCCTCTCTGCTAATGGGTGGGGTTGTGTTCCTGTGTTGCTAGTTGTTTGGCATAGGTTGTCCAGCACTGTAGCTTGCAGGTCGTTGAGTGAAGCTGGGTGCTGGTGTTGAGATGGAGATCTCTGGGAGATTTTCGCCGTTTGATATTATGTGGAGCTGGGAGGTCTCTTGTGGACCAGTGTCCTGAAGTTGGCTCTCCCTCCTCAGAGGCAGAGCCCTGACTCCTGGCTGGAGCACCAAGAGCCTTTCATCCACACGGCTCAGAATAAAAGGGAGAAAAAGTAGAGAGAATTAGTAGAAGTAGGAAGAAAGAAAGAAAGGAAAGAAGGAAGGAAGGACGAAAGGAGGGAAGGAAGGAAGGAAGAAAGAAAGCTAGAAGGCAAGATGGAAAGAAAGGAGGGAGGGAGGGAAGGAGGAAGGACTGAAGGAAGGAGGGAAGGAAGGAAAAAAGACAGAAAGAAGATACAGTAAAATAAAGTATAATAAAGTTATTGAATTAAAAAATAATTAGAAAAAAAAAGGGACGGATAGAACCTTAGGACAAATGGTGGAAGCAAAGCTATACAGACAAAATCTTACATAGAAGCATACACATGCACCCTCACAAAAAGAGGTAAAGGGGAAAAAATCATAAATCTTGCTCTTAAAGTCCACCTCCTCAATTTGGGATGATTCATTGTCTAAAGGAGGGAGGGAGGGAGGGAGGGAAGGAAGGAAAGAAGAAAGGAAGGAAGGAAGGAAGGAAGGAAGGAAGGAAAGTATAATAAAGTTAATAAAATTATTAAGAAAAAAATTTAAAACAAAAAACAATGGACGGATAGAACCCTAGGACAAATGGTGGAAGCAAAGCTATACAGACAAAATCTCACACAGAAGCATACACATACACACTCACAAAAAGAGGAAAAGGGGAAAAAATAATAAACCTTGCTCTCAAAGTCCACCTCCTCAGTTTGGGATGACTCGTTGTCTATTCATGTATTCCCCAAATGCAGGTACATCAAGTTGATTGTGGAGCTTTAATCCGCTGCTCCTGAGGCTGCTGGGAGAGATTTCCCTTCCTCTTCTTTGTTCTCACAGCTCCCGGGGCTCATCTTTGGATTGGGCCCCGCCTCTGCGTGTAGGTCGCTTGAGGCCCTCTGTTCTTCACTCAGACAGGACGGGGTTAAAGGAGCCGCTGATTCGGGGGCTCCAGCTCACTCAGGCCGCGGGGAGGGAGGGGCGCGGAGTGCGGGGCGGGCCTGCGGCGGCAGAGGCCGGCGTGACGTTGCACCAGTGTGAGGCGCGCCGTGCGTTCTTCCAGGGGAGTTGACCCTGGATCCCGGGACCCTGGCAGTGGCGGGCTGCACAGGCTCCCCGGAAGGGGGTGTGGAGAGTGACCTGTGCTCGCACACAGGCTTCTTGGTGGCGGCAGCAGCAGCCTTAGCGTCTCATGCCCGTCTCTGGGGTCCGCCCGCGGCTCGCGCCTGTCTCTGGGGTCCGCGCTTTTAGCTGCGGCTCGCGCCCTTCTCTGGAGCTCCTTTAAGCGGCGCTCTCAATCCTCTCTCCTCGCGCACCAGGAAACAAAGAGGGAAGAAAAAGTCTCTTGCCTCTTCGGCAGGTCCAGACTTTTCCCGGACTCCTCCCGGGTAGCCCTGGCGCACTAACCCCTGCAGGCTGTGTTCAAGCCGCCTGTCCTCTCCCTGCGCTCCGACCGAAGCCGGAGCCTCAGCTCGCAGCCCCGCCCGCTGCGGCGGGTGAGCAGACAAGCCTCTCGGGCTGGTGAGTGCCGGTCGGCCCTGGTCCTCTGTGCGGGAATCTCTCCGCTTTGCCCTCCGCACCCCCTGTTGCTGTGCTCTCCTCCGCGGCGCCGAAGCTCCCCCACTCCGCCCCCCGCAGTCTCCGCCCGCGAAGGGGCTTCCTAGTGTGTGGAAATGGCTCCCTCCCACTGGTGCACGTGCCGTCCCTATTCTTTTGTCTCTGTTTTTTCTTTTGCCCTACCCAGGTACGCGGGGAGTTTCTTGCCTTTTGGGAGGTCTGAGGTCTTCTGCCAGCGTTCAGTAGGTGTTCTGTAGGAGTTGCTCCACGTGTAGATGTATTTCTGGTGTATCTGTGGGGAGGAAGGTGATCTCCACATCTTACTCTTCCGCCATTTTCCCAGCACCCCCCATTATGAAGCTTTAATAAAGTCAGTTAACCTTTAAAATGTCAGCTTCCTCACCTGTAACAGGGGTAGTTAAAAGGGATAGAATAAATGGAAGAGAACTGAATAGCGCCTGACACATACCAAGTGCGTAATGAATACGTACGTTTTAAAGTTACTTTAAAAGCAGGTGAAACTTGCTCGTGCCCCATAATTCAAAAGGTACACGATGGGGTACAGTGGAAAGCGGGGAGTCCCCTGCCTGCTCATCTTGGTCCTCCATGCGCCCCTCCCTCAGGCAGCTGCCGTCACTGGGGTCTTCTGTCTTTTAAACAAGCTTAGGCATATTATTATATATTATTGTTTTTTAGCAGGATGTATGGCATACTGTATGTATTATTTTGTGGTTCACTTTTCCCCACCTGATAGCTTGTTTTACAAGATGCCTGAATAGTATTCCCTTTTATGGGTAAATAATATTTAGGTATTTGCCAGTACCAGTAATGCTGTCATGGATACGTGTATATCTGTAGGGTACATTTCTGCAAGTGTCAGAGCTTTCAGAGGGTAAGTTCTGTAAAGATTGTTTTAAAGTACTGATTTTGAAATAATTGCAGGCTTACTAGAAATATTGCAGGAACAGTAAATACGGAGAATTGCCTTCTGCCTTCATCTAGATCCTCCAAGTGCTAAATGCTCTGCTGCATTCGTTTTCTCTTTACCTAGTAGTATTTTGTGAGCTGTATCTATGGCACGTATTCTTTTCTAATTTGTTTGGCTTTTGAGTTAAAAGGGAGAGGCATCTTCTTTTTATATAGCAAAAGGGGGAGAAATGTTTTTATGTAGCCAAATTTGTCAGTGTTTTATGACTTTTGGACTCGTGTTCAACTCGAATTCAACACTGACATTATGGAAAAAGTGCCTCTTTTATCTAACACTTATACTTTCATTTTTTTATACATCATTACAAAATGATCACCATGATATGTCCAGTTACCATCTGTTTACTCTCATATTTTAAACCAAATCTTTGACTCAGTTTTATTTTTTGTTTCCAGATGGGCATCCAGCTGCCTAGACACCATTTATTGAATAAGTCACATTTTTCCTGCTGGAAAGCAATGCTGCCTTTATCATATATTACACTCTCAAACCTGTATGGGTCTTTTCTGGACTTTATTCCAGTAATCTGTCTTTTTATTCATGTGTTGTGATACCAAATGGTTTTAGCTTTATCGTGTGTTTTATAACTAGGATACCTAGTCCTCTCTCACTACACTTTTCTTTAAAGTGTATTTTTTACTGTTTTCACATATTTATATTTTCATATGTACTTTAAAAGTGACTGCTAAACTTCCAAGACTAGTTCTAAAAGAATCCCTATTGCTATTTGTATATAAGTGATTTAATCAGAGAGAATTGATGCCATTATAAATTTTTGTCTTTATACCAAAGAAAAGGGTTAATAGGGGATTATATGAAATCATGTGTGTGAAACTTTTGAAAATTGTAAAGCACTATAGAACTTAAAGAATCTTTCATTCAATAAAAAGAATAACTTAAGAAAAAAGAATAGGGTATTATGCATTTCCATTTACCCAGATCTTTTTTTTTATCCATATTTTAGTAGTATTTTTAAATCTTCTTCTGGATTTTGTTGGTAGGTATGAAGGATGTTGATTTTCACGTATTAAAATGTGGGCCTCTTTCTGAGTTTTAGTTTTTTAGGTGTATAATCATATCATTTGTAAACAATGATTTTACCTTTTCCTTTATAGTTATTACTGTGCATTTCTTATCTAGTTACGTTGGCTGGTATCTCTCAAACATGATAAATTAATGGCAGTGTGATAGTGGACTCTTTCCTCACCTTAATAGGATTGCTTTTAGTATTTTCCTGTCAAGTCAAATGTTATATTGATATGTTTTATTCACCTCCTCCTGTTTTTAGGCAGTTTTTTAAAACTTAAAACTAGACGTTGAATTTTAGTAAATACCTTTTCGTCTTGAAGATGATTATGCATGTTTTTTCTTTCAAAATTTATTAATGTGTTTGAAGAGAAAAGCTATTGCCCAGCACCAAGAAAGATTGCCACGTGGGAATGCAGAACTGGTTTTCCAGATCGTTCATTTTGTCAAAGGGTCAGAAATCTGGATTCAGTTTTCTTTTTCTAACACTGCCTGGGCCAAACAAAACATATACAGGCCAGATTTGGAGACAGCTTCAGGTTTGAAGCTTCAGCTGCCAGTTTGTATCTCTCTTCCAGTTCATTCCCAGAAATAATTAGAACCTGGTGACAGTTTTATGTCATCTTATGTAATTAAAGACATATTTTCATTTTTGTTTGGAAAAAAAGTCTTGATTTGGGGAGATGATTTCCAGATTTTAGCTGACAGATATTATGGTTCTGTCTTATCTCTTTGTACGTTGTTTTTCTGATTTGTC
Organism: Phocoena sinus; assembly: GCF_008692025.1. Taxonomy (NCBI): domain Eukaryota; kingdom Metazoa; phylum Chordata; class Mammalia; order Artiodactyla; family Phocoenidae; genus Phocoena; species Phocoena sinus. The sequence goes on along the minus strand of NC_045776.1, from coordinate 2,402,353 downwards.
ATGATAAGACCTTTAGGTAATTATTGCACTTCTTCTAATACCTATTAGTTTTAAGCAATCTTAAGTTTTAGACTTCCTTAATATAAGCAGTATCACCTAAAATAAATATCTTTCTCTCACTTTAAAAACCATTTCCTTTGTTTTCTACTCTTTACCCCCCACCCGCCGTGGTGTGTGTATGTTCCTCTCTTTGTTCTTGTTTTTAGAAAAATATTACTTTTCATTCTTTTACCTAACCTCTTTCTCTATGTTAATTAGTCCCATAAAGAGTGTTATATTCAGGAAAATACATTTTCTCTCCTTACAGATTCACTAGCACGTAAGGAAAATTCCTTGTATTGACTGATAACAAAGAGAAGGAAACAAAGAGCTTTCCTTTTCCCTAATAAAACTATGTCTGTCTGTAAAGACACAGTTAAATAAAGAGTGAAAATTTTCTGATGAATTTCATTAGCAGGGCCCAAATCTCTTTGATTTCAAGTGTATTCCTTACCTATTGTAGGTGTCTGTTTAATTTCTGGCGAATACATCTAATTGAAATTTAAAAAGCTGATTCTGCCAAATTAGAAATTTGCCAATTTAGGTATTATTTTACTAATTATATTTCCATAAATTCCACTTGTGATTTTTCTTCTGAGAGGAATAGCTTCAAACCTGGATCAAGGTTGAATAACAGTATGGGGTTGGCCAAAAGGTTCGTTTGGTATTTTCCGTAAGATGCTCTAGTAGCACTTAGTTGTCTTTAACTCATTCGAAACAATTTTGTTAGATTGTATGTGACAGCTGTCCTATCAGCGTGCATTTAAAAAAAGACTTAACTGGTGAATTTTTGTGTAGCCATTTTAATATTGAAGAGAAGAAAAAAAGCAACATTTTCAGCATATTACGCTTTATTATTTCAAGAAAGGTAAAAACGCAACCGAAACACAAGAAAAGATTTGTGCAGTGTATGGAGAAGGTGCTGTGGCTGATCGAACGTGTCGGAAGTGGTCTGTGAAGGTTCGTGGTCTGTGAAGGTTCGTGCTGGAGATTTCTCGCTGGACGATGCGCCACGGTCGGGTAGACTACTTGAAGTTGATAGTGATCAAATCAAGACATTAATTGAGAGCAGTCAACGTTATACCATGTGGGAGATAGCCGACATACTCCAGATATCCAGATCAGGCGCTGAAAATTATTTGCACCAGCTTGACTGTGTTAATCGCTTTGATGTTTGGGTTCTACATGAGTTAAGCGAAAAAAACCTTGACTGTATTTCCACATGCGATTCTCTACTTAAACGTAATGAAGAGAAAACGTTCCGTTTTTAAAATAAATTGTGACGGGCGATGACAAGTGGATACTGTACAATAATGTGGAACGGAAGAGATCACGGGGCAAGCGAAATGAACCACCACCAACCACACCAAAGGCCGGTCTTCACCCAAGGAAGGTGATGTGTATATGGTGGGATTGGAAGGGAGGCCTCTATCATGAGCTCCTTCTGGAAAACCAAACAGTTCCGACAAGTACTGCTCCCATTTAGACCAACTGAAAGCAGCACTCGATGAAAAGCGTCCAGGACTAGTCAACAGAGAACGCATAGTCTTCCATCAGGATAACACAAGACCGCATGTTCATTTGATGACCAGGCAGAAACTGTCACAGCTTGGCTGGGAAGTTCTGGTTCATCCGCCATATTCACCAGACATTGCACCTTCAGGTTTCCATTTATTTTGGTCTTTACAAAATTATCTTAATGGAAAACAGTTTAATTCCCTGGAATATTGTAAAAGGTACCTGCAACAGTTCTTTGCTCAAAAAGATAAGAAGTTTGGGGAAGATGGAATTACGGAGTTGCCTGAAAAATGGCAGAAGGTAGTGGAACAAAAGGGTGAATACGTTGTTCAGTAAAGTCCTTGGTGAAAATGAAAAATGCATCTTTTATTTTTACTTAAAAACCGAAGGCACTTTTTGGCCAAATGCAATATTTAGCATTGCAAAAGAATCTTCTATATTTGATCATAAATCATGAACTCATTCATGATCAAATATGCTATTTCTTTGTTTTAACTATTTATCAGTTCCTTTCTATAGCATAAGAATTTACCATTTCCTCATTTTTATTTGCATTTTTTATTAGTGATAACAGATCAGCTCAGACGATACTTATTGTAAGTTCATTCCTTCTTTTCATGTTCTTTGAGTTAATTTTGGAGTCATTTGATCACACCTACTGTTACTTAACTTATAGCAGACTAAGTCTGCCCTGCTGATTCTTGATTTATATCATAGTACCTGTCTAGTTAGCGTTCTTATCTCTCTTAGGCTAATTTGTGTTCATATGGGACTGTTAGGATTTTCTGCAAGATTCAATCATAGTCATCAGTCATTTCAGTTATTATGGAAATTTCAGCTTTTTCCACAGTTGATCATATATCCTCTGCTGTGGCAAAAAGTCTGTAGCTTTTTATAGGTATGATGTGCTGTCTAAATCTAAGCCTAGAAGGACATTAATTGGTGAAATGCGGTTTCGAGGCCAAGCTGGACCCTTCTCATTGTAATCTTCCTCCAGGGTCGATCCGCGAGGAGAATGGTGTGCGATGGCACGTGTGTCCCTACTGCACCAAGGAGTTCCGCAAGCCCAGCGACCTGGTGCGCCACATCCGCATCCACACCCACGAGAAGCCCTTCAAGTGCCCGCAGTGCTTCCGGGCTTTCGCCGTGAAGAGCACGCTGACAGCCCACGTCAAAACGCACTCGGGCGTCAAGGCGTTCAAGTGCCAGTGCTGCATGAAGAGCTTCTCCACCTCGGGGAGCCTCAAGGTGCACGTTCGCCTGCACACAGGTACGGGCCTGCCGCCGCAGGTGGTTCACGGCGGGGTCTGCGCTGGTGGCTGGGCGTGTGGAGCGCCCGTTGCTCTTTATTTCAGTGAGTGTGACAGTGACCTTCTGCGGGCTGGGCACACGGCACATGCTGTTGAACAAAGTCCACGTGACCTTGGTCCTCATGGAGCCGATGGCCCGAAGAGGGAGCATTAAACTGTACCACTTACGAGTGAGGGCAGGAGTGCAGGGAGTGAGGAGGGGAGACCGCTGTGGGTGACGGGATTCAGATGCAGCCCAGGAGGGCCTTCCCGAGGAGGAGGCCGGCATCGCCCCCGTGGGGCCTCTGGGTTTTAGCTGGCACCCTTCAGGCTGGGACCTTAATATCAATACCCACTCTGCCTGTCGGATATTTTGTCATCAGTATTAGGGCACGAGAACTTCCATATTCAGGCTCCAGTTCTGTTCATAGCAGTTTTATTGAGATATAATTCACAAATCATAAAATTCGCTCTTTTAAAGTGTGCATTTCAGAATTGTGCAACCCATGCCACTATCTAATTTTCGAACATTTTTATCACCCCCAAAAGAAACCCTGTACCCATTAGCAGTAACTTCTCCTAACCCTTTGAGGTTCCTGGGCTGAGCTGAGCATGTGGATGAGTATTTGAAAAAGCTGAAATGAGACTGTTTTGATATACGCCTTTCTTTGGAGTCTGCGTTTTCATTTGCCAGTAAAATTGTAAGAAAAGGAAGTTTCCTTCAGAAAAGGGAAGTCAGCAGAGGATTGTTGAAAGGATGTTCTCACTGTCATCATCAGCAGTGACATTATTATTTACAATCAAACAACCACCATTTACTGCTCGTTTCCCAAATGCTGGCACTGCTAAGTGCTCTGCAAACACAAGTGTGTAGAATCCCAGCAGCAAACCTGGGTCCCCGTTGTTATTCCAGTTACAGAGAGGATGATTTGAGAGAGGAGAGCAGCCTTACTCACTTTAGTGTCTTAAGGACTACTGGTTGTTTGAACATCCATTTTACACTTTTAGGCTTTCTCCTGAAAATGGTAAATGCCCTTTTTTTTTTTTTACTTAAAATGCTCTTATTACATGCCTTAACATCTGTAACGTGCACTGAATGCAAACGAGAATAACTGTTAATTTATAATATCCATGAAATTACAAACATGGCATGAAACAACAAATTGAGAATTCAAATCAGTATTAAAATACTAGAATTTTATGTTGGCGTTAACTGAGATGTATTTCTTTGGAATAATTCTACAGTCTATTTTATTTTTTATCAGGAGTCAGACCTTTTGCTTGTCCTCACTGTGACAAGAAATTTCGAACCTCAGGCCACAGGAAGACTCACATTGCTTCTCACTTTAAACACACGGAGTTAAGAAAGATGAGGCACCAGCGTAAACCTGCAAAAGTTCGTGTTGGCAAGGCGAACGTTCCGGTCCCCGATATTCCTTTGCAGGAGCCGATCCTCATAACAGACGTAGGTAAGGTTGTCCTCCCTGGTGCTTTGCACAGGGTGTATGAACATCATGGTCTGTGTAGTTAGATAGTTGTATGTGTGGTGCCAGTGGAGGTGTTAAGGATTGTTTTGCTTTATGGGCCAGCACGTTTCACAATTAAATTAAGATCCTAGTTCTGGCTCAACTGCTGCTCAGATTATGTTCTCGGTAAGAGGGAAGTGCTGTGTAAGTGAAGATGTTCATATGTGAGTCCTCACCAAGGAAGACTGTACCTCAGTGGACCTGTGAGGTGGATGGGTGTCCTGAGTGGGGCACACAGTATGCTGTGTCATTTACATCTTAGAAGCCCCGCACGCTGTGTAACAGATCGTTATCTGGGCTGCTTTAACCTTCGGATTAAAAGGTAAATCTGCCAGCTTTTAAGTTCTTTTTAGGCTTGGTGTTGTTATGATCAAGGTAAATTATGATTTTGTTAGCTAACTAAAAAGAAAACACAGTTCATGAGAATCTTCAGAGAAATGATTTTTGTAGGTCCTAAAACAAGATTAAAGGAAACTCATTAAGTTTTGTGGAAGAATTTACATTTTTATGCAGTTCTCCTGTATTTCATCGTCTTAGGTGAGATAATCTAGTCTGAACAAAATTAATATCAAATAAAACATAATTTAATATAAATAAAAAATGGTAAAAAAAAAAAGAGAGAGATACTGTAGACTATTGTCAGCTATAGTCCACTAATAAGGTGATCAATAGTCACGAGCTTTTATGTATCTAGGAGCATAGCATCAAAATATATAAACCAAAAACAGAAGAAAGGAGAAATATTCAAATTCTGAACCAGAGTGAGAGACCCTCAATTAGATTGGTGTAAACACAGTGAGACTGAGGAGGATTTGAAGCGCACATATCAAAAGGGTGATTGAATGGCTTTAAAGCCTTCTACTCCAAAGTACGCACTCTTTTAAATATGCATGAAATAGAAGTTGATCACATTCTAGGGTATAGAGAAGTTTCAGGTTTTCAGAAATAGGTACTGTGAAGGATACAGTCTTTGATTACCATTCACTGAAAACATAAATTAATAGAAAGTAGCTATCTAAAGTTTCATTCTATGGAAAAGTAAGACTCAAAACTGCAATTACATCCTAGAAATGGGAACGTTTTTATAAACAGTGGGATGGACCAAAGCTATTATCAGAAAAGACTGATAACAGCTTTTGAGAAGTATTTCTTACTAAAAAATAAGAACAAAAATAAATAAAATATATAACTCAAAAAGGTAGAAAAATAAAAAAGCAAGTAGCAAAAAGTAATTAATAAGTATAATAATTTAAGATAGAAGACAAAATTCTAGTGAACATAATTTTACAATGTTTAAAAAGTTAACAGTAGAATAGATAGCTTGACACGTCTCTAGTAAACTAAAGACCGAGAAAATATCTCTAGTATTAGGAATGAGAGTCAAGCTGTAAGCACAGATACAGATGAGATAAAAATTGTTTGCAGATACTCTACAGCATTTTGCTAATACACTTGAAAATTTAGATGAAGTGGATTTTTTCTAGAATAACGTGCTTATCAGAACTGACTCTAGAAGAAATGGAAAACCCCCAAGAGACAACAAGTTTAAGAGCATACTCCCCAAATACCAGCCTGCGATGATTTTACGTATGATTTCTGCTAAGCTTCCTAGGAACTGTAATTCTTAGGGTGTTTAATTGTTCAGGGTGTAGACACTGATCGGAACTCCCATGGTGGGTTAGAACACTCTGATGTCCTTGTGCAGCTGTGGCAGCTCACAGAGCAAAACAACAGACCAATTTCACTTAATGTGTATTTAATCTTCACTGTAGTCTCTAGGTTCTCAGTGATTTGTGTTATTCTTGAAGTGCAAAAAAATCTCTAAAAGTTAGGACAGACTAAAAACTTACTTAGCAGCCCTAGAATTATCCTTCATGCTTGAGGGTAACCCTCAAATTACCAGTTGTTTCAGGTTGCCATGACTCAGGTTACACACCTGTGGTGGGTTTCTTGCCGTTAAGTTTACAAATCCTTAGTTGAGTTGAACTGGAGCCCTGATTCTCCAGACTTTTTCCGAGGTCAAAATGGAGAACATTGTGCTTTTAGCTTCACAGACACCTGTATCTTAGACGAAATTAGTGGAAGCAGAAATCTCCTTTGTTCTAGGCTGAGTGGGACACATGGGGGAAGTGATTCATAGAGCTGGCTTCACATTGTAAAATGTAAAATATTTAAATATTTATTTTACACGTCGTCATTATTTGTATTTGTGTCTGTCTCTTCTCTCAGAATCTGAGCTCCTTGGGGCCTGTGTAGAAAAAGTGTGACTGTAATTATGTTTGGGGGACAGATCTTGATAAAAACATGCCAGAGAGGGTTTAGCATAGATTAGTTACAATTATATGACTTAACTGGGAGATGAGATGTTCCAGTCCAGTCTAGTTACTTGAAGCTCAATACCTTTTACACTAATTACTGTCGCTTAGGAAAGTATTAGAATGCATAAAAAAATACTCCAGCAAGTAACTTAATCTCTGCATATTAAGGGAGCATTGTTGGATAGAACAGTCCCATATAGTTGTGTAATTCTAAAAACTCCCAGAGCTGCATGGGAACTTAAAAACAGTCTTTCCCAAACTTGCCTACATTCCTCACTCTTCATTTTCACAGATGTAAAATGTGGGCCCTAGAGAGGGTTCTAACATTGCTTTTAGGTTCTACAACTAGAGCTCATGGTAGATCTAGAACCTGGGGCTTCAGACTCCTGGATCAGCGTGTGGTCAGTACAGCTCACTTCCTCCCGCACCCGTCAGCCTTGCGCCCCTGGTGCAGGAGTGTGGAGGAGCCGCCAGGGGCCCACATGGCCACTGGGTCTTGGCATCGAGCACCACTAGTCTTTACTGAGCACAGATACCGTGTAGTCCATTGCACTTGGGGCTCTTTTCACTAGACGTGCGGTGTACTGTGCTCTAAATGCTTTCTCTGCTAAATTCAAGAACTAAGTTTAAATAAAACAGTGTGCAGACGGGGCAAGCGTTGGAGTCAGGCTGATCGTAATATTTTGACCTGTAGCTGCTTCTGGATTTTCAAATCATATGTGTATATGACATATCTATTTTTCTTTAAAGAAATCACTGTGTTTTCTATATATGACTGTGCGTATGTGTGAGTTTGTGTAATGGTGTATGCTCCCACCATTTTTGTGGAGCATAGATGTTTGAAAAATATTTTCTTCGAAGTGAGCCAGGCTTTGGTTATCTATTATTTTTTAAATATATTTATTTTAAATTAAAAGTGGGCTTTTGTTTTGTTTTTAATTAATTAGTTAATTATTTACTTACTCATTTGGTCGCACCGGGTCTTAGTTGCAGCAGGCGGGCTCCTTAGCTGTGGCTCATGGACTCCTTAGTTGCAGCTCGCCAGCTCCTTAGTTGCGGCATGCAAACTCTTAGTTGCGACATGCAGGATCTAGTTCCCTGACCAGGGATCGAAGCCTGGGCCCACTGCGTTGGGAGCGCAGAGCCTTGACCACTGCACCACCAGGGAAGTCCCTGGTTATCTATTATTTTAAACCTCAGCGCTGTAATGATTGATCTTCCAAGTTTATATTCATGTTTTAATCATATTGATATTAGTGCATTTATCTTGCTTTTTTTTTTTTTGCGGTACGCGGGCCTCTCACTGCTGTGGCCTCTCCCGTTGCGGAGCACAGGCTCCGGACGCGCAGGCTCAGCGGCCATGGCTCACGGGCCCAGCCGCTCTGCGGCATGTGGGATCTTCCCGGACCGGGGCACGAACCTGTGTCCCCTGCATCGGCAGGCGGACTCTCAACCACTGCGCCACCAGGGAAGCCCCCTAGCTTAGCTTTTTAACAGAACTTTGTAAAATTATTAGACGTGAAAAATAAAGCATCGGAAAAATGAAGCCTGTTATTTCACTTTCTGAGGAGCTCAAGGTGGGACTCCTGCCCTCCACGCCAAAGATCTCAGAATCATCTGGGGTTCTGTTTAAAAATAAATATACCTGGGGGCTTCCCTGGTGGCGCAGTGGTTGAGAGTCTGCCTGCTGATGCAGGGGACACGGGTTCGAGCCCTGGTCTGGGAAGATCCCACATGCCGCGGAGCAACTAGGCCCGTGAGCCACAACTACTGAGCCTGCGCATCTGGAGCCTGTGCTCCTCAACAAGAGAGGCCGCGACAGTGAGAGGCCCGCGCACCGCGATGAAGAGTGGCCCCCACTCGCCGCAATTGGAGAAAGCCCTCGCACAGAAACGAAGACCCAACACAGCCAAAAATAAATAAATAAATTTAAAAAAATAAATAAATAAATAAATAAATAAATAAATAAATAAATAAATAAATAAACCTGGATGCTGCCCAGAGACTATAATTCTGTGTCTAGCGGGGAGACATAAGGTAACAGTTGTATATACTGGATTGTTTATTGCAGCCCTGCAGTAGTGTACAGTTAGAAACAGGCAGAATGTCCGCCAGACGTGCATTAAGGGAACTGGGTACACTGGTACGGTGGAATTCCTTGCCAGCATCCAAAGGGTGATGGGGATGATGTCATATGTAATGACTTGGAGAGTTAAGTATATGTATGAAGTATGGACAGGTAGTTCCAGAACAGTGTGTGTGGTTGATCCCACTTATGTTTTCACATTACAAACTCTTCTGTTAGAGTGGCGGCTAAACCGTTCACTGTGGCTGTCTCTGAGGGGTGTTACTGGGCACATTCTTTTGTTTTTCTTTTTACGATCTTGTGAATTATTTGAGAAAGGGCCAGAGGACTTGCACAAGAGCGTATTGGCAAGGGACTGGGTAAAGGGATTCGATTCGTGGAGGGCAGGTGGGACTGGGGAGGAAGCGAAGGCAGGCTGGGAGGCAGAGCTGGGCCGGGACAGGAGGCTCGAGCTCCTCAGGCTTGGAGGGGGCCTTAGGAGCCGGAGCGTCCAGGCCAGCCGCTCGACCACAGACCTGCTGTTTCGGAAAAGAAAGGAGTAACTGAACATTCTGTTTATGGGACCTGTTTATGATGGAGAACTTGTTTGCTGCGGAACGTAGGTTCCAGAAGCCACAGGAGAAAGAGCTGAGAGAACAGTGGGGCTGGAGGGGGGACCCTGCACCAGAATGGGGGTGACTTGGAGAGGAGGATCGTCTGTGGGCCTTACAGGGCTCACAGCTTCAAGGCCTGGCGCAGACAGCCAGTCTGAAGTCTCCCGGTAGCTTCTGGCGTCGGGCTGCTTCAGCGCAGGCCGGAAGTCAGGGCCTGCCGCGGCAGACGGGTGGCGAGCTCTGTGAAGGTGCTGACTCGGGTGCAGCCTGGAGCCTTAGGGGTGCAGCCCGGCTCTGCCATCTGATGAGCTTTGTGTCTGCACTGCAGGCTAGGGAGGCACTCACCCGGAGCCCCACTTTGCTAACTGACCTCAGGTCTGACTGGGAGGCAGTGAACCCCTGCACAGCCCTGCCCCCAGCACCCAGTACGGCTTTTTTTTTTTTTCTTTTTTTTTTTGATGTGGGAAATGGCAAAAGCAATACTTTGTTTCCTTATTTGTGAATATCTTATTTTTTTCCCTATGAAACAGATACAAGACGACTATAGGAGGGCTTTTTACTTTTTAAAAATTACCTTGTGAATTTCATTTACTTTACCTACTTTCACGAATTTATACAATTTATATAAATAATTGCTTTAAATTATTTCACTTTCCTGTGTTGCTTTTTAATGTATATCTTGTCTGATGAAGTCTATAAAATTAATGTCTCACGTTTGTACAGCCCAATTTAATTGCGGGAGGAGAGTTTTAAATTTTTTTATTGGTGTTTTTCTTAGAAATCACTCATTCCGTTAAGTTCAGCAATGAACAAGAAAATGGCTTATCAAATATTACTTGGAGCTTACAGTTTTAATTAAGTGGTACTTTATGCTAATAGTTACTGAACCTGTTTGCATAAGATACCAGGGAACTGTGCCTAACAGTTGCTATTATGTGTTGCCTGTGGACCTTCCTTGCAGAGCATTTGAGGTTCACAGTTTCACAAGCTTCGCAGTGACCAGAGGAGCCACCCTTTTTGGCTGCCAGTTTGGAAAATACTCACTTCAGTTTTCTGTTCTCTTCATAGAATCTAACATGATTCCCTGAAAGTAGATGTCCAATAAAGGTTGAGTGTCAGACCGTGAATCAACGATCTTGGTTGGAATTTGTGCGTGCTTCTTTCCTTCCTTTCTTTCTCGGATTTTGTAAACACTGAGAACAGGATCATTAGTATATTCGATCGTATCTACGTGTCCTACTTGGCCAGTGCTCTTTGGCTCAGGGCTACATCTATGACCATGGGGCAGGCCCCAGGCTCCAGAAGCTATAGCGCAGGGAGTGGGGAAAGAGAAAACAGAACCAGCAGTGACAAGTGCTGGGACAGAAATGAGTCAGCGTGTGGAGGTGGGAAAGTGAGGCTCGTTAAGAATCACAGCATGAAGCTGCCTGGGTAGGAGCTGGCGGTGGGTGTGGAGAGAGGTGGGGACCGGGGCCAGGAGGCCGAGCCTGGTGGTCGCGGTGGCCCCGTTCTCGGTGGCAGACCACGGGAGGTGGTTGAGCAAATTGCCGTTCGGGTCCCAGCGCACTGTGCCAGGGACATTCTTCTGCTGGCGACACGGGAAGGCAGAGCAGAACATTCAGGAGGCTGGTCTAGGTGCGTGTCTGACACAGAGCCACGCAGAAGAGTGAACGTGCGTCTGGGTTTGGGAATCGGCCCTTGGACGGCCATCTTGCCTCTGAGCGCCAGGCGTGTCAGCCTGTCTGCAGCAGACTTAGCGCGTGTGTCCTGGGGAAGGTGGTGGGGTGGACTGAGGGACTGAAGTTTTCTCTTCTTGAGCGCGAGAGAGGAGTTGCTGGGAAAAAGCAGGGCGATGCCGTGAAGGGTAGAGCGATGCTGGAGCTGCCAGGAGGGCAGGGCTTTGCGTGGTCCCCATGCATCTCCCCAGTCCTGAATCCTTGTGAAATGGGAGAAGGTTTGGCAGCTCTTCGAGTGTGTGCCCTGTGGATTGTACACACATCAATCACAAGGGAGGTTCTGTTATTTTTTTTATTTTTTGGCCGTGTCACACAGCATGTGGGATCTTAACTCCCTAGCCGGGATCAATCCTGCGCCCCCTGCCTTGGAAGGGCAGAGTCTTAACCACTGGACCGCCAGGGAAGTCCCACAAGGGAGGTTCTGAATTCTCCTTGAAAAGTAGATGAGCGCTCGTGCAGCATCGGGAAGTGCAGGTCCATTCAGTTAAGTCTCACATGCGAGCGAAGCGAAATAGAAATAGCAGTGGAAGTAGAAACGAGGAAACAAGTTTAAGAACACTGAAAAGTGGGATCTCCAGGACTGGCAAATGGCAAACTTGATGAGCGGCTCCAGAAGTCTGGAATCCCTGGCCCCCGCATGACTAGGCGGATGGGGTTCCTTACGTACAACTAGGAGAGTTGGGAGGAACAAACAGGTTTTAGGGGACAGGATTGAGCTGTAACCCGCACTGTTAGGGACAGTCTGGACAGCAGTGTGTTAGGAGGCGCCTGTTGGTAATCATCGCATGGAAGTGAGTGGCACAGCTGAGGGAGCGGGGAGTGTGGCCAGTCCAGAGTCTTGGCTGATAGCTGCATTGTCTGGGAGAGAGGAGAAGCAAACAGCCCCGGTAGAACTGACAGTGTACGTCTTCCTCTCGTTCCAGGTAAACATTAAGTAATTCAGAGGGTTCAGGTGTGTGTTTGTTCTGAATTTCATAAATAATTCAGTTGCTTGATCAAGACATACATATTACACGGTCAACCTAAGGGCATTCTTTATTCACTGAAAGTACGTAAAACCTGAAATATTTAAGGTTGTAATTTTGCTGTTTACAGATTTTCTTTTAATAAAATTTCTGTGAAAACCCTGACTTTCTTAGAACAAAAGATCATGTTGGAATCATTTCTGTCTGAGTTTGTTATAGTACCTAGGGTACAGTCTTCATACTGAACAAATAAGGGACTTAAAAACTCTGATTAACCTAAATGTTGATGTACTTATATAAATTGCATGCCAACAGATGCTCTTATAGAAAGTTAAATGTAGAAATCTGTGAAAAATTGGCTCTAGAACAAGGAGAAGTAATTGTGACAATATAAATGTTCCTTATGTTGAAAAGAATATCTATCTTAGATTAACTCTCTAAGCGTTTCCTGATAGGTGTTCTTTAAATAGCGATTCCCTAACGCAATCAACGTAGCGATCAGTCTCAGCACTGGAATCTGGCTCCTCAGATTGTTTATCTTCTGGGTAAAGCAGATGCCTTTTGACATCTCTTTGTAGCACTGACAGTGAATTATTCCTGATTTTCTTTTGGTTTGTAGGTCTTATCCAGCCCATTCCAAGAAACCAGCTTTTTCAGAGTTATTTTCATAGTGACTTTGTGAATGAAGCAGATCGACCGCACAAGTGTTTTTACTGTCAGCGCGCCTATAAAAAGTCTTGCCATCTTAAACAACACATCAGGTAAGGCAATGTAGATTCAGAGATGGAAATTTATAGTTACCGTGATTTAGTGATCCGGTGGCTTGTGGAAATACTAAGAATGGTGGTGTTAGCTTTTGTTACTTCAAATGTCACTTTTGACCCCAGAATATTTACTGATAATTGATATTTTCAGGCTTCAGTGTCTTGACCAAAATGTTTTACCCACAAACCGCCACTGAATTTTATTTACGCTCCTATTATATTTCAGTATTTGCAGTCTCTGGGACATGTCAGAGAAATATTTGGTTTGTTTCGTGAGGATCATGCTCTTTCACAGTTTCTCGGATGTATTCATCAGGTTAATTCTTGGTGCTAGCAACAGTGAAGAGGAAGTATTGATAGAAACCTGATCACGAGAGACAGTGAGGGGTCATGAGAAGAGGACAGAACGTAGAAGAGGATGTGGGGTCTGGTTTTGTGTCGGTTGTATGCGAGCCGCGGACTTCAGATGAGCCACCTGAGCGCTGAGTCTCAGGTCCCGTTGTGGGGACGTGAGAGCTGAGTCTCTCTGCTGCTGAGCTCAGAAAAGGGGTGGCCAAGTGAGATGATTACTAGAGTGCGTTCTAAATTAGAAAGCAGTGTGAAAGCGTGAGACGCTTATTCATTACCATTTTTATTCTTTTTAGATCACATACAGGTGAAAAGCCTTTTAAATGTTCTCAGTGTGGAAGAGGCTTTGTTTCTGCAGGAGTGCTCAAAGCACACGTCCGAACGCACACTGGACTTAAATCTTTCAAGTGTCTGATATGTAATGGAGCTTTCACTACTGGTGGTAGCTTACGGCGACATATGGGCATCCATAACGACCTTCGTCCCTATATGTGTCCCTATTGCCAGAAAACATTTAAGACCTCACTAAATTGCAAAAAGCACATGAAAACCCATAGGTAGGTATAATTCTGATGGTCACTTTTTAACAATCCTTATAATTCCCAGATGATGGTGGGGAGCGTTTTGAAGAAATAGTTGTCTTTGTTCCCTTTATTATTACTTGTAGCAGGAGGTATATGAGCTAAAGAAACTTCTGTATCAGTGTTTAATGACCTATTGAGAACCATAGACTGAAGCACATCATTTTTATTTTTAATGTAGTGTTGAAGTAGTCAGTGTTGGCCTAAATGCTTTCTAAACTCTCTTAAAACTGATAATCAGTAGTAGATAAAATGCTAGATAGTGTCTACTATAATGAGGTAATGAAGGTTTCAAAAAAGAAAATCTTGGTCAACTCTGGGACCTCTAGGCATATCATTAGTGTTATCTGAATGGTAATTATTGTAGGTTGTTGACAGAAAAAAAATATGTTTTAGCTAACACATAAATCCATCATTAAAGCTAACTTAGATTTTTTTTTTTTTTTTTTTTTTGCGGTACGCGGGCCTCTCACTGTTGTGGCCCCTCCCGCTGCGGAGCACAGGCTCCGTATGCGCAGGCTCAGCGGCCATGGCTCACGGGCCCAGCCGCTCCGCGGCACGTGGGATCCTCCCAGACCGGGGCACGAACCCGCGTCCCCTGCATCGGCAGGCGGACTCTCAACCACTGCACCACCAGGGAAGCCCTAACTTAGATTTTTGCTTGCTTAGAGGGCTGCCTCATCTGTAAGTGGAGGGGACCCAACGAGCCCTTACAGAGACGCATTTCTGACTGTGTCTGGAGCTTATTCAGTGGTGCTTCTGTGAAGCCACAGAATTCTGTATTGTAACGGAAAGCATGGACAAGCTGACCACGACCACCTCCTAGGAGGCTTTGAGAACAAGAGTTACCAGGCTTACCAGGAAAGAATATTAGCCTTCTGCCCTAGAATGTTTACCTTTGAGCCGTATTTTAACCCGGATGTCTCTGTCCAGGTATCACCTACCAAACAGAACTCCCAACTGATAGAATAAGGTAACTCGGAGAAATGGTGTTCTGGTTTCATCCCTCTGGATGCCGAAGCACACTTGACAGAATTGACTCTCCTCGATTTTGGTACGGTTGATCATGTAGCCGAGGAGTTTAAGTGCTTCTCGAGACCATCTAGGGAATATGAGATTGGTGGTGTCAGTTAGGGGACTCTTGCCAATTATATATCCAGTTATACTTGGCTGCATTTTATGGAGGAAGCTCTGTGCTTCACACGCATTCAGGGGCTGGGGAGTTCATGGGGGCGGAGACGCTCAGAGCGTGCACTGCTGCCCCCCTGCCAAGAGAAATGGGGCGCGGCCACAGCTTGCGCAGAGCATGGTGAATGGCGCCTCTCTGCAAGACGCCCGGCCTTCACAGTGTGCTTTTGTGGTGGTGTCGGGAGTACAGTTTACAGGCTCAGAGGCCAGTGCTGTAATTTCCGGGAAGAGGGTCAGCTGTTTTTAGCCGGGTCATTTCTGCCAGTGGAGTGTTGCTTTGGCCACTGCTTGTCCAGGGTTCTGCTGAGGGACACGTGCCATGCTTACGCCAGGGGAGAGTGTGCGTGGCTTTCAGGTGGCAGCGTAAGGACGGGTAGGTCTGTCATTGCAGAGTTGGGGGTTTATCTTATAGATGGCGTGTGCTGTGAACCTGCCTGCGAGCAGGCAGCAGCTCCAGTCGTTTGATCCCTTTGTTTGAAGTCTTGGGAATTCCTAAAATGCCATATACACTTACGGTGAAAATAAAAAGTCGCTGTAGTAAGAGTTGTGAAAACACCCAGGCAAACAAACAGAAAACAAGGCTCCACCAGTCACAACAGAGGGCACGTTTCCTCTCCTTCAGGGTGGTGGAGACGACCCCGTGAACCCATGGCACCACTGTACAGTCACCCTGTGGTGGAGGTGCGACAGTGCGTGTTCTTTCCTTTGCTGCTTTTCAGTACGTTTTTGTTCCCCCCCTCCTCAGTAAAAGTAGTTGAGAAGTGACTTTTTTTTTTTTTTTTTTTTTTTTGCGTTACGCCGGCCTCTCACTGCTGTGGCCTCTCCCGTTGCGGAGCACAGGCTCCGGACGCACAGGTTCAGCGGTCGTGGCTCACAGACCCAGCCGCTCCGCGGCATGTGGGATCTTCCCGGACCGGGGCACGAACCCGCGTCCCCTGCATCGGCAGGTGGACTCCCAACCACTGCGCCACCAGGGAAGCCCAAGTGACTGTTTTTGATGTCAGAAAATGAAGAGGAAGGACTTTGTTTGGAACTCAGAATGGAATTCTGAATCAGCAGATTCACGTGATTCTGGCGTCCAGCGTCCGGTAGAGCTTGTGTGAGTCTGACTGGAGTAGCCCCTTCATGGCTGAGATACTGTACAGCCTGTTAATCAGATCATTGTTTGACCTGGGTTTTTGTTTGTTTTTTCCCCAGTGTTTTTGATTCATTCACTGAATTCATTGTTCATTTTTCTCTTTGAAAGAGAAATGGTTGGCCTTGATGATAACATGCCAGCTATGCTTTGTACACGTAAAAGTAACATTAACAGGAATCATGATTTTGCAGAAAACCATCACAGCCACATGCCTCGTGGTCCAGGTTCTGCCGCCTGTGGCCCACTGGTCAGTGAGCCGCGCACGGCCTGGCAGGTTGCAGGACGGTCCCGTCTCTCCCACGTTGTGTGTGTAACACTGAAAGCAGTCTGTCAAGGCGCTGCCTCCTCTCATGCAGTTCTTGTTTTGAACACCTCAGCTCATCACAGAATTTGAATTGGGAGAGTTTAGCTTTGAAAAGTGGCATCTTTTGTATCATTCAGACTTTGAAAAATCCTTGTTGCCTTCCGGCCCCTATAGTCTGTGAAAGCGCTTAGAGATAAGGGCACGGGGGTTTTCTTTCAGATTATTTGTAGTGTTTAACTCTCAACTGGATTGCCGCCGCGACTTCAAAGTGAAACAGTTTAAAATGAAAACTGTCACTGAACAAATCGCACCTCGCGTGCCCGCGGTGTTTTGACAGCAGCTGACGCTGCGGACTGTTGTCCATTTTTTGAAGATTTGAGCTTGCCCAGCAGCTCCGGCAGCACCAGCAGGCCTGCCCGATAGATGACGGCGCCGTGGACCAGCAGGGCATGCACGTGCCCACCCAGGGGCAGGTGGAGATTGAGAACACCGCGCTGCAGCCGACGGCCGAGGCCGTGGCCGACAACCCCGGGGCCGTGCTGGACCTGGGGCCGCCCGCCGGCGTGGAGGCGGGGCTCGGCCAGCAGATGGCGGGTCAGCCTTTGGAAGCAGATGAAGGTGAGCAGTTCAGAGCTTTTAACTCTCAGGAGTTTTGCAGCCCTTTGTACTCCAGTCCCCGCTGGCCCTCTCGTCCTTGACCTTTTAAAGCGCAGTTTGTGCCGTGTGTCTGAGCGTGAGAGAGTCTGCGGTGCATTTAGAATGGTAGAAATGGGACCTTCCGATACGTGCTGCTTGTCACCCACTTTCACCCCTGAGCCTACTGCGAGAGAGTCTTTGGTTTCCACTGAGTGCCCATCTGCGTGATCACGCGTGTCCTGGTGCGTGGCTCCCGGACTTCCCAGCGTGAGGCCGTGGACTGGGTGCCGCTGGCTGCGGGAGCTGAGGCCCCTCAGCCAGCGCGCTGCCTCCTGCAGGGAGGTCTCGCTACAGAAAGATGCCGGCTCACGGGGAGGGGTGGGGGGGCAGTGAGCTCAGTGACAGAGTCGGCTCAGGCTTCCGGCCCCCTGCGGGCCTGACGAACGGTTGGCCGGTCAGCTTGCTGTTTACTTTATGGGCGTCCCAAGAAGTATTTGGTCTGTGAGCAGGGTTTTGTACTTTTTAGCCAACATATGTAAGTGTGTACCCTCTGTATGAATTGTCTTCCTACTGTCTTTTCCAAACAAGGAGGCTGCTTTTTGGAAACTCACCGAAGCATCCTTTTGGACAGGTTGATAGATGTGAAGCAGCTTCCGTGTTTACGAATTTTCCGCCCTCGTCTGTGCTTCTTGTCTTCAGACAGGCTTGTGGTCCCGCAGCACACTCTGGAAGGGCACGTGGGCCAGTACGAGGAGCAGGCTCCCCCGCCGCAGCCCTTCGAGCCAGCGGGTCTGTCACAGGGTCAGTGGTGGGCCTTACCCGGGGCTCTCCAGTGAGCTGCGCCTGGTTGGGGTTAACTTTACAGCAAGCTTGAGTGTTTCTTGTAGTGCTCTTCTGAAATTTATGACCAGTTATCGGACCAGATAACGTCTTGCGTGGGTAGCGTGTGCGTGTGTGTACACAGGCGCGCATACGCTATTTTGTAGTCTGTTCAGATTTTCCAGAAAGGGACTTTAATGACCATTCTACACCTGGTCTCTAGCCAAGGAAAGGTAATTGAGTAGAAACTGGGACTTATTTGTGGCTGATGTGTCAGCCTGCCCTGCAAGGATGGGAGCTGAGCGTAGCCTCTTGCCTGTGAGCAGATCACTTTAGAGCCTGCTGATAAAAACTAATGATCCTGATTCCCGTTCAGAAAGTAGACATGTTCCTTTAAATACCTTTATTTGTAAAACCAACCTTTTTGGTTTTGTGTGGGTGTGTGTAACTTTAGTATTTTTTTTAGAACTCACGTCTTCTAATTTATTTTAGGTTTTACAGTGACTGATACATACAATCAACAGACTCAGTTTCCACCGGTCCAACAGTTACAAGATTCTAGCACACTGGAGTCTCAAGCCCTGTCCACGAGCTTCCATCAGCAGAACTTACTTCCGGTGCCTAGCTCTGATACGATCAATGTAGTGAGTATTGCAGGGGTCTCATCGCTGAGCAGATTCTGTCTTATCCTTCACTGTGATTATTTAAAATTTGCTTACTTAAGAGGGCATGTTAACTTGCTGCAACTTTAAGCTTGCTGCATCAGCTGTGGAAACCTCAGTGTTTATCGTATAGGGCTTCTATTTCCTTAAAACATTTTTGTTGTAAGATTTCATTCCCATGATGTGGCTTTACCTTTTCTGTTAAAAGTCAGGAAAGTCAGGAGAGTGTAACTGACTTCAGTAACATCTGAAGGATATTGCCTTGCTTTAGCGAGAAAACCAAAGCATTTTAATATGTGGACTCTTAAAGAAACATGTTAGAATGAAAATATAATGAAGGCTGACATACTAAAGATACATATTTAAATGCATCATTTAAAATTTTCATCTCTTAGTCAAGTTGGAGGCATTTAAGTTTTTGTTTTGGTATTGATTTTGCCATTTTTGGAAATCTTTCAGTAGTGGTGAAAATGATTGGCAAATCAATTGTTTTCTCTCTCTCTCTTTTCTTTTGCGGTACGCGGGCCTCTCACTGTTGTGGCCTCTTGCATTGCGGAGCACAGGCTCCGGACGCGCAGGCCTAGCAGCCATGGCTCACAGGCCTAGCCGCTCCGCGGCATGTGGGATCTTCCCGGACTGAGGCAAGAACCCGTGTTCCCTGCATCAGCAGGCGGACTCTCAACCACTGCGCCACCAGGGAAGCCCTCTCTCTCTTTTTTTTAATATTTACTTTTTAATTTTGGGGGGGGCTGCATTGGGTCCTCGTTGCTGTGCACAGGCTTTCTCTGGTGGTGGCGAGTGGGGGCTACTCTTGGTTGCGGTGCGCGGGCTTCTCATGGCGGTGGCTTCTCTTGTTGCGGAGCACGGGCTCTAGGTGCGCGGACTTCAGTAGTTGTGGCTCGCGGCCTCTAGGGCACAGGCTCAGTAGTTGTGGCACACAGGGCTTAGTTGTTCCGCGGCATGTGCGATCTTCCTGGACCAAGGCTCGAACCCGTGTCCCTGCATTGGCAGGCAGAATTTTTAACCACTGCGCCACCAGGGAAGTCCTTATTTTCTCTCTTTAAAAGACCCTGTGGGTAACTTTTGCCAAGTGGAGGACCTGGACCCTCCAGTGAAATTTTCAGAGTACGTTTTCCCAGCTCGAAGCTGCGTAATTGACAGTAGGCGCTGAATCTGGGTGGTGGGGGGCATGCGTCTCTGTGGCTTGCCTTCACTCAGCCCTCTGAGCAAGACTGCACACCCGCTCACTCGTGGATTTTTGGGGCGGGTCCTGGAAGCCAGGGGAAACGCGTGCACGCAGGCAGGTTCTCCACTGTTCTGGCCTCTCCTGCGCCTGTCCCCCACGTCCTGAAGGTCAGCCTGTGCTCTGTCCACTGAACATGGGTGTTTCCTGCAGATCTTTGCCCAGTCCCTGGGCTGCACCACCTGTGGCCGGAAGGTGTTGAGTTAAGGGGCTGCTGTCTCCAGGCCTGCTGCTCCTGGGCTGGGAATATGCTTTCTCCCCCTGTGATTTTGTGACAAGCGGGGGGACTTAGTATTTTAAGAAAGCAGGGCGTTTTGTTCACTCTCAGTAAGAATAGAGCAGATGAAAGAGTAGTCTCTTAATAGACATAAAAAATATGGAAAGATTGGGCTTCCCTGGTGGCGCAGTGGTTGAGAGTCCGCCTGCCGATGCAGGGGACACGGGTTCGTGCCCCGGTCCGGGAAGATCCCGCATGCCGCGGAGCGGCTGGGCCCGTGAGCCATGGCCGCTGAGCCTACGCGTCCGGAGCCTGTGTTCCTCAATGGGAGAGGCCACAACAGTGAGAGGCCCGCGTACTGCAAAAAAAAAAAAAAAAAAAAAAAAAAAGGAAAGATTAAAGCAAGTTAATGGAAAATAAAATAAGTATTTCTTCATTAAAATTGATATAGATGATTTTTGTTATTAATTTGGCCCAAATGATTGCAACGACCTAATTGGGGTTTCTCCCTTTTAAATCCACATTTATGAGTGTTCTTATCCTTAGTTGTTAGGTGTTTGTATTCATTCATAGATGCTCAAGCAGTCTGCTCTGTGCTTCTACTATGTTTTAGACAAGTCGTTTGATTCAGGAGTCATCCCGGCAGGAGCTGGAGCTGCAGGCGCCACGTCCCCCGTTCCTGGACGACAGCGAGGAGCAGAGCCGGCGCTCCTACAGGTACGCACGCTCCTCCAGGTACGCACGCTCCTCCGGGTACGCACGCTCCTCCGGGTACGCACGCTCCTCCGGGTACGCATGCTCCTACAGGTATGCACGCTCCTCCGGGTGCAGCAGCCCGTCCTGCTGCACCCAGTGCCCACCTGCACCGTTCCTGAAGCTTCATAAAAGCTCTGGGAAACAGGGCCTGTCGTCACCCCCATTTTATAAAGAAAGTATCTGAGACAAAAGAGACTCACTTGCTAAAGCTTCTACAGCTAATAAGTGACATGGGCAGGGTTTGGACGCAGCAGCCTGTACCCATAAACTACTCTGCTGTAGCTTCCTGTCCCCACTCTAGGCCGCTGTTACCGTGTTTTCAGAAATAACTTGAATTTATGTCGTGCCTTTTTGTCCACGGCTCTTTGTGTGTTTTATATATAACCTCCTGATACTTAAGTCACACTTCCCTTTATTCAACAAGTATTTGTTAATGCTTAATTTGGGATCTTGCACGGGTATTTTTAAGTGAGATTAGTGTAATGTTTTCTTGTGATTCCTTTGTGACATCTGCTTGGGCATTCCTGGACTTCTGGCCATTCATTCATTCCCCATTCGTTCATTCAACACTTATTAAGAACTTGATGCTGTGTGCCGAGCTGTGTGCTCTGTGTACCTTCCTATCACAGATTAAAACCTGGAAATGGAAAAAATAGGGAAATAAAATGGAATAAGCTTTCAGAATTTTTTAAAATTTTTTAATAATATGTGAATAGGAATTTTGAAATTTATAATTGTTTCATCCTTAATTTTAATATATTTCATAACAACTGAGAGGAAAATAACACTACATATTTATATATTATTCAAAATAGCTCTAGTAGCATCTGTTTGGTAACGTATTTTATCAACTAAAGAGTATACGAACTGACATTTCCAAGTGTCTAGAGTCAGGTGATTCTGACCCTCATGCAGCGGAAGGGCTCGCAGCATCTTATGACTTGGTAAAGAAAATAGCGCATAATGAATTCCCTGTTACGTTTAAAGGAACAGTTTGTAGTTACTCAAATTTTATTTCTCCTGGAGAATTGCTATAGGTTTTACTAACTTTGAAATAATAAAATATGTTTAAGGGTACAGTCTGAGCAGAATTTGATCTAACAAGTTTTTCTTGCTGGTATTTCAGTGTTTTAAGTGTTGGAGAGCAGACCTGGTTTCTGTAACAGTTATGCCTGATTGTTTGCTGATTGTTGGTGAAGAGTGTTTGCTTTTCTTCCCTTCTCAGGTGTTGCAATTGTGATCATGCTGTGAATTAACTTGGTCTGTGTTGTGTGTATAGATGTGACTATTGCAACAAAGGCTTTAAGAAATCCAGCCACTTGAAGCAGCACGTGCGGTCACACACCGGGGAGAAGCCCTACAAGTGCAAGCTCTGTGGACGTGGCTTCGTTTCCTCTGGGGTCCTCAAGTCCCACGAGAAGACACACACAGGTCATTGTCTGCCTCGCACTGGACGTAAACACGCGGAAAACCATACGTGATTCTAGAGCATATGAATTCTAGCGCATTTTCATCACACCCCTCAGGGCCCCCAGCCCCAGGCAACCACTGACCTGTTTCCTGTCTGTGCGGATTTGCCTGTTCCGGGCTCTTCCTGTAAACGGAACCATACGACACGGTGCCTTTTGTCACTGGCTTCCCTCACTCAGCACGTGTTCAAGGTCCACCCACGCTGTAGCATGTGTCACACTTATTTTATAGCCAAACAGTAGTCCACTGTGTGGAGAGACCACGTTCTGCTTGTCCGCTCATCAGCTGTTGGACAGCTGAGGTGTTGCCGGTTTCTGGCTCTCAGGAATAATCTTGCTGTGAACGTTTTGTGCGTTTCTGTGTGGATGCAAGTTTTCGCTTCTCTGTTTAGGAGTGGACTTGCTTGGTCATACGATAACTGTTTAAACCTTGGGGTTTACCAAACCAGAGTGGCCTTTCCAGAGTGGCCGCGCCATTTTCCTCGTCCACCAGCAATGATTTCACATCTTGGCAGGGCTTAGTATGATCTGTCTGCTTCATTATGACCGTCCGTCTTCTTAAAATAACCTTCTTGAAGGACCCTCAATCCCTAAAACTTGGGGACCGCGGCGAGTACACGCTCCTCGGTCTTGCAGCTTGCTGAGCGCATCTTTGCTTTGATCGCGTGCGGTTTTCAGGTAACGAACGTGTTCTGACCCCGTCTCTGCTGTCGCAGGAGAAAAGGCGTTCAGCTGCAGCGTCTGCAACGCTTCCTTCACAACCAACGGCAGCCTCACCAGGCACACGGCCACGCACATGAGCATGAAGCCCTACAAGTGTCCGTTTTGCGAGCAGGGCTTCCGAACCACAGTCCATTGTAAAAAGCACATGAAGAGGCACCAGACAGTCCCCTCGGCTGGGTCAGCACCGGGAGAGGCAGAAGGAGGAGGTGTGGTCCCTTTGTTGATTTGGGTTTATCATCAGCCGATGCTGAAACTTAGTGATTAACTCATTTCAGAGGTGATTTGTACCAGTATACTAACTTGTTTCATTTTCTGATTATGAAAGCAATCATAATTTGCTCTTTGAAAGAAAGATTCGGGGAGGCACAAGGAGGAAAACTTCTCACCTCACTGGTCACCAGGCACCAGAATACCAGCGTCCCCGCACAGGGCAGGCTGTCGCCCACGCATGCATGTACGCACGCATAGGTGGACCTGAATTCCCTGATAGGAAAGCACGTTACATGCAGTGTTGTCGTCCATGGGTGTTCATTACAGGCGAATTTGGTATTAGCACGGGTGTACATCAGTTCTAACGACTGCACGGAATTCCGTTGTGTTTCATTACACGGTTTCCTGTTGCTGGATGCCCAGTGGCTGCCCAGTGCTGTAGTGTAACAGGAAGAGCTGGCGGTCAGGGGGCTTTAACCCTCGGCGCTGTGCTTATTCACCAGGCACATTCTCATCTGATCGACACGAGATACCATGAAGCTAACTTAAACGGTAGACGAGCTGATGGGCCCAGTTCCCACACCAAGTATAGTAATCCCAGGAGGATTATTTTGTGCCTATACTTTTTGTACCTATGAGATGATTTCTTTTTAGCAAGTTCCAGAGTGAAATTACGGTGACAGAACGTGCACCTTGCATAGATTCTGACACAGGGCGCCAGTGCACAGCGTTTTAAATTTTTTAAACGCCCTTGTTCCATGTGCAGTGTGAGTTACGCTGTCGGTAGTTTACACGGGGTCCTGGGGCCTGGGCTCCTGTCTGTGCTGCAGCCGGCACCGTGCACCTCACACCGTTGATGCTGGCGGAGTGAGCGTGCTGAGATGGGGGCGCGACTTAGAGGGCCATCCGTCAGTTTTTAGTTCACTGTTTTGCCTCTGACCGCCGTCCGTTTTGCTATTTAGTGTCTCTACCGTTTATTAAAAACATTTTTTAGCCATCTGTGCAATAATAAAGTCCCCCTGTCCCCTGTCCCCAGCCACACCTTTTTTTCCTTCTCAGTTACATTTTAACAGCAGCTTATTCTTTTTTTTTAATGGATGTAAATATATCCTTACCTTTCACTGAGAGAATACTTAAACGTACATATTTTTTAAGTGTTTTCTTTCCTTTCAGTAAGTCTTTTTAATTGGCAGCTGTTGGCTAGTTACCAGTTTGGTCTCTTCCTTCGGGCTGCTCGTCTTCTTAACGCTAATTCACTTTGTGTCCGTGTTGATAAATGAACGTCTGTGTGTATGAGTACTGTTGACTCGTGCGGACACTGACCCTTTCAGAGCCCACTGCCAGCCTGCTGGCAGGGCTTGCGGAGACCGTCAGCCATGGCGTCTGCCCTTGGCAGTGAGCCCTCCCCCGAGGCGTGGCCTTTCCACCCTGACCAGCTTCTCAATAGACAATGGTGGGAAAAAACTTTTACCATCCCAAATATAGCCTCATTGAGTTGCTAATTTTAACCTTACATATTTCAGTTAAATGTTTAGTTTTAGTTCTGTTACATTTAGTTTTTTATTAGGATTTGATCCTTTTTCCTACATTTTGTTTAGAGATGGGTCTGGAGGAAGAGGAAGACAGTTCTGAAAGAAATGTGTCTAGAAAGGCTCGTCCCGAGGTCATCACCTTCACAGAGGAGGAGACGGCGCAGTTGGCCAAGATTCGGCCGCAGGAAAGTGCCACTGTCTCAGAGCAGGTGCTGGTGCAGTCGGCCGCCGAGAAGGACCGCATCAGCGAGATGAAGGACAGGCAGGCAGAGCTGGAGGCCGAACCCAAGCACGCCAACTGCTGCTCCTACTGCCCCAAGAGCTTCAAGAAGCCCAGCGACCTGGTCAGGTGCGGTGCAAGCCCGCGGCCCCGGGGGTGGACGTGCGGTCTGCGCGCTCCTCTGCAACCCGTGCTGCGGTGTCTGAACCTGGCGCCCTTTGAGTGGCTCCTTCCTTTCTTGAGTCATGGTTGCAGGCCCGTGTGCGTTTGGAGGCTTCCTTGCGAGCTCGTTGCGCACGTTAGCTAGAAGTTTGCTTGCTCTGTGGGTGCTTGTGCTTATTTCTGTGTGACGGTGGGCGCAGTAAGAGAGAATTAAAAATCATTTCCTGAGGAAGATGCGGCGCTGAGCCCAGCCTTGCAGGCACACAGAACAGCAGCGGGTTCCTGCCCGCCCCACAGGGCGACCGGTCTGTATGGCGCGAGGCTCCGTCACACGGGGAGGTGGCCCGAGCGCTGGGGGTCGAGTCCACGTCAGCCGCGAGGCGGTGATTGACGTGCGGTCTGGCAGAGTGGCGGAGGGCAGCTGACAGACGGGCTCCAGGAAAGAAGGCCGAAGTACAGCACTCTCTTAAAACATTCGGAGGATTTTCGTTTACGGGGTGGGGCCGGGGGGGGCGGCGCTCGTCTTTTGCTTCAGGAGGTGGAACTGCTGGGTAAAAGGTAGAGGGTGATTGAAGGGAGGAGCTGTCAGGATTTCAAGACAGGTAATAAGAGAGCCGGCTGCTTCAGAAAACCAAAGAGGCGTCTTCCTGTCCCTCTCTGTCGCACAGAGGCCTGCATGTGACAGGAGGGCAGACAGGCTGCCCAGAAGCTGCTAGGCTGGAAGTGCTTCTTGCGTGAGTGCAGCCAGTAACCCCTGCCCTTGTATTCCTGCCGGGCGGGAAGGGGCACGTGCCAGTGAGAGAGGGACGGGTAGACGGGCGAGGGGCAGTGGGCAAGGCCGGGCCAAGCTTGGGCATGGAGCCGAGATGGCGGCGTGTCCCGGCGGGTGGGGAGGAGGAACGAGCTAAGAAGATGACAGCGTGACTCCGAGGCCGGGAGTGAGACGCTGGAACCCTCAGCTACGAAGAGGACCGGGCAGTGGCCTCAAGGGAGCAGCACGCTGGGTGCGGGGTGGGGCAGGGCCCCAGCGGGAGGCAGGGGTGCGAATCGCGGACGAGGGCATCGTGCTGGGCAGCCCCGTGGGCATCGTCGCGCCGCTGAGAAGGCCTGCAGCGCGTGTCCAGCGGGTGGTGCTGACGAGCAGCCAGCCGGGCCCGGAGGTGCGCCCCGGAGACGGGACTGCTGACCCGGCACCCCCGTGAGGGGGCGAGGCGGCAGGTGCCCCTGGAAACGAGAAGCCTGCTGCGGCCTGGTAGCCGGCCTGCCTTCTCCTCCGTCCTTCATTTAACAATCGTGCGAGGCTCAGCTGCCCCCACTGCGTACTGGACAGGTGTCCTGGTGAAGCGAGCCAGGACCGAAAACAGCGGAGGAGGCTATGAAGGGAGAGCCTCCCCCTCCCCAGAGACAAGCGCTATCAGCAGTTTCTTCTGTGCGTTTTTTCAGAAATGTCTACTCACATGTCAGCATTAACTTACGCAATTCTGGTCTCGGTTTAATTGTTACATATTGTGGGGTCTCAGACAGCTTTGTCAGTACCCGCCCACCTCTTTCATCCTTCACGGCGACGTCTTGTTCTGTCGTGTGGGCATCCCAGACCCCTGTTGATGACTGCCTAGTTTTCAGTGTGGAATCACTAGGCCAGCCCCACTGTCCTGTGCTCTGTGTGCACCTGTGTGGGTGTCCGGGGTCAGTGCTGATGGACACACCCACTGGCCTCCGAGGGCTGTGCCGTTTACATCCCCCAGCCTCTGAACACCTGCTCCTAGGCCACCCAGCCGACAGTGGGTCATTGTCAGACAGATGGGAAAGGGATGGCTTGTCATTTTAACTTGCTCCTTTTAAATTCTGAGGCTGGGGGATACCTTTTCATGTGGCATTTGGGTGCGTGTGTTTCTTCTCTACGCTGCCTGTGTGTTGCCTGTTTTTCTACTGTGATATTTCTTGTCTTACTGCTGATTTGTAAGATTCTCTTTGGTTTTCAGGAAAGTTAGCCTTGTTTTCACTGGTCTTGCAGATTACTTTGTTGTCTTGTGGGTTTTTGTTTATGGTTCTATTTATATAGAGTGAAGCTTAAAAGCTTTGTTTTGCTAAATTTATTCAGTACATAGTCACGCATAATTTTTATTTATACGGATAGCTATAAACTTTAAATCATGAAGTTGTTTGTAAATGCGTATAAAGTTAAAAAGAAAGACACTTAATTGCAAATGCTTTCTGGCTAGGCATGTTCGAATCCACACTGGAGAAAAGCCATATAAATGCGATGAATGTGGGAAGAGTTTCACTGTTAAATCTACCCTGGACTGCCATGTGAAGACTCACACAGGTAAGAGCAAACACCTGCACTGTTGGTAGATGCCTTCCGACAGCATTTTGTACTTGTTCCTGTGTATTTTTTTTGCATACATACTTTCAAGATGAAACGAAGCTTAAAAATCAGGAACCATGAAGAAATGAATATGGAGGATTTGTGATTCCCAACATGGAGAAAGGTCCCAGATGTGGCGTTGTAAGTTGTCTTACTCAGAGTTAAATACCTGTGTTAGAAAGATTACCTCTTAGTCTCATTCAGGCCAGAGTTTCAGTTTGTTGAAATTTTGTGAAAACTGGGGATTTCTCAAATCTGATTACACTTACCAGGTAGCAATTCTGTTTCTGTGGGGGGGAAATCTGATAAAGGAAAACAGTTAACGTCCAAATTTCATGGCCATTTTCTTCACCTAATGTGAGGAACTGAAGGTTAATCACCCTAAGTAAAAGGTACGCAAGCTTCGCTTCTTGACTGTGCGCCGTGTGCCCTCGTGGGTGAGGAGGCGGCCCGGGCCTCTGCCCGGTTGGAGTCTGTCCTCACTTGTGAGCCACTTCTCTGACCCGCCCATCCCTCTTGTAGAAAATGGGGCAAACACGAGTACCCTCCCCCCACCCCCACCCCCCACCCCCCCCACCCCCCCCACCCCCCCACCCCCCCCCCCCCCCCCCCCCGGTTTAAACTGCCTAGAAAAGTAAAAGTAGCACCTGGTAAACACGGAGTAAATGTTAGCGTCGTGAGGACGCGTAGGATTATGACTATCAAACCAATTTACACTCTGAAGTTCTGGCCGTAAGCAGAATTGGCCAAGGAGAGTACAAGTGGAATTTCACACATAGGCATAAAGTCCTGTGATTCTTTTCTGATGGGTTCGTGTGTGGAATTAGGTAAACAGATACACGAAGTCCTTCAGCTGCCTATTCTACGGACAGTTCTTCTGTTGTTTCCTTAGGATCTGTGCTTGACCCTCCCCTGCAGCCCTGGGTGCTGCCGAGGGTCAGGAGGGACCCGCTTAGTGGCTTTGTGTCCCGGGTCTTGCGTGGTAGCTCACGCGGCAGGTGCCGGCCACCCTAAGGACGCCTCCTGCGCACCAAGCCTCCGTGTGGGCTCCTGGGCGTCAGGACTAGGAAGAGGGTCTCTGGGAAGACACCTTCCAGGGCCCCCCTCAGCTGACTTCTGCGGCCCGAGCAGCGCGAGGGGAGCAGGCGCCGCCAGCCCCAGGGCCCTGCCGCCGCACCCAGCCCCGCCCGCCGGGCCTTCTTCACCCTGCAGCGCGCGTGTGTTAGAGGACTTGGCGCCCCAGGAGCTGGGCACGTGCGCCCGGAGCGCAGTCTGCCGGGCGGCTTCCACCTGTGCCGGCGGCTCGGGCGCCCCTTTGTCGGCGGAGAAGACCGGTGAGGTGTGAGCTTACGCTTCGTAAAATCAGGGAGCGGAGCCCGAGATGCAGGGCGGGTCCCCGCTTCCAGCAGGGCTTGGTGTGCCTCCGTGTCGTGGAAAGACTGAATTCGGATCCTCGACAGTGAACTTCGCTTACTTCTAAGTTTTCCGGCCACCGGCCCTCCGGAGCGAGGGGATGGTGGACGCAGCGCGGTGGCAGCCAGGCCGCGGGCCGACGGGGGCGACCCGGCCAGCCCGCTGACGCACGGCTTCTTCTCCCAGGTCAGAAGCTCTTCAGCTGCCACGTCTGCAGCAACGCCTTCTCCACCAAGGGGAGCCTGAAGGTCCACATGCGTTTGCACACAGGAGCAAAGCCGTTCAAGTGTCCCCACTGTGAGCTGCGTTTCCGCACGTCCGGGCGGAGGAAGACGCACATGCAGTTTCACTACAAACCGGACCCTAAGAAAGCCAGGAAGCCCGGGCCCCGGGGGCCGCCGGAAGGGCCGCAGCCCGTGAGCGCGCCCCCTCCGCCCTCCTCCGACCCCAGCGTGTTCATCATGAACAGCCCCGTGCTGGCGGGGCAGCTGGACCAGAGTCTGCTGCAGCAGGGCCTGCTGGGCCAGGCCGTCCTTCCCGCCTCCGTGTCCGGTGAGTAGGGCTGACAGGCACCAGGGCCGTGGACGCCGGGACGGTGGGGGTGGGGTGGGCGGCGCGACCTTCAGCCTCAGGACACTGCCCTTCCTGAGGGTTTCCCGCGAGGTCGCGGGAGGTTGAAGTCCCGACTTCCAGACGCAGCTGCCTTTCCGTTTCCCATTCTTTCTAACGTCACTTCTGCATTTCAGGCTTCAGCTCTTTATTTAGTTTGGTGGGCTTAAACCTGTTTCTTTTTTAGTATTCTCACAGACTTAATAGCGAGACGTAATTTATAGCTACCCGTGAACCTTGCTTCTCGTATACGAGTTATCCAATTGCTCTTTGGTCACACAGTATTTGAAAAGCATTAAATTTTAGTCAGTTGGGTGTTTTGTGCACTCACAAGTAACGTAGCAACTGTTAGGAGCTGCTGGACATCCTGAGTGGCCTTCTTTCAGTGTCATGACCCACGGTGCGATTAAAGCGTAATAAGACAAGATAATAGCGTTGTTTTAAACCCTGGGCTCATCGGTGTGATCTCTTGGAGCCTAGTTTCCTGATGTGTTTGAAATGGGTAATATTATTTTCTATTTCACAAGGTTTGTTTTGTGATGATTAAATTAGGTATGTATGTGCCTATGTAAAGTAAATATCAGTATTTGTTAGCTAGGTCATGTCGGTATGTGTTTAGAACGTCTGTATTTAGAAACCCAGTGCGTTTTTCCTGTTGGAGAAAGTGTCTGGTACGCAGTCATTCCTGTTCTTCCTCTGCAGCTGGTGGCGACTGGACAGTGTCTTTGACAGACGGAAGCCTGGCCACCCTCGAGGGCATACAGTTACAGTTGGCTGCTAACTTGGTTGCACCCAGTGTTCAAATCTCTGGGATCGACGCTTCCAGCATTAATAATATCACGCTACAGGTGCGACGCCCACCAGGCTTTTCTGTGCTTTCAGATGGTCTGAGTCACACTCAGCGTGAAATTTCCATCACAACAACCTCTGTGCTTTCAGATTGACCCAAGTGTCCTGCAGCAGACGCTACAGCAGGGTAACCTGCTTGCTCCACAGCCGACCGTGGAGCCCGGCCTGGCCCCGCAGCACAGCTCCCTTCAGACACCAGACAGTACAGTCCCGGCCAGCGTGGTCCTCCAGCCCATCTCAGGCCTGTCCTTGCAGCCCACGGTGACGTCTGCCAACCTGACCATAGGCCCGCTCTCGGAGCAGGATTCCGTGCTGACCACCAGCAGCAGTGGTGAGAGCTGCCGCTTCGGTTGACTGTGACAGCTGGAGTTTCGGCTCGCTGCTGACAGTCACAGATTTGGTCTGGGGACACTGGGATGCTGTTTTCTTCTCTTTATAAAGCTTAACGAATAAATGTCCTAAGAATAAAGTAAGCTTTTCTGACGATAAATGATGTTTAGTCAGTATATGCACAGAGATTGCATTCATGGAACCGGCTTCCTGTTTCCTCATAAGGCTTTTTGTTTGTTTTTAAATGATTTCAGATTAAGGAATTAGAGATGACTGATACTGTATTTTGAATCCTTCTCTTTTTAAAGTAACAGTTGCACTAAAATATTTTAATATGAACAAGGAGGAAATGATTATTTTTTTAAGCCCAGCTTTGTTCTGTTTTATAACGATGACCAGGGACGCAAGACCTCTCTCAGGTGATGACATCACAAGGCCTGGTGTCCACCTCCAGTGGCCCCCACGAGATCACCCTGACCATTAACAACTCGAGCCTGAGCCAGGTGCTGGCGCAGGCTGCCGGGCCCACCGCTGCGTCGTCCTCGGGGTCGCCGCAGGAAATCACCCTGACCATCTCCGGTTAGTCTTAAAATTTTTTAAATCCTATCACCTGCAGTTTAGGTAACTCTTTTTTGTATCTTTTTCCTGCAAGACTGAGCTTTGCCTAAATCCAGTGCCTCAGGAAGTGTTTGTAATTTATGTGAGAATCATCACCCTGCAGCTCCCATCTGATACCAGGGATTAAACGTGGTGGCTCCTCACGGCACGTCCAGTTTGAGCCAGGTAGCTTCGTCACATATATCTTGTTTAACCAAGAGCAGAAAACCATGGCTTCATAATTCTTACCATGCTCCTTTGAGCTAAAGGAGTCGAATTGGTATAAGTGGTTACACTAGGAGATTACAGATACCTACCCCCCTGACCTTTTCAGAATTCTTCTCAGATTATGCAGAAAATTATGGTAGAACTAGATAAGTGGGTGGAAGACACCCTTTGGCAGCCCAGGCCACTGAGATTGGCAAGCTCATCCTCCATGTGAGTTACCAGCTAATGTGTTCCCTGTTCCAGGCCTGTGATGTTCACGGTCAGTTCTTCCCCGTGTAGAGCATTAATTCTCACAATATGTTCTCATCTGAGTTAGCTTGGAGCATATTTTACAGGTGCGCTTTGCCCACATGACTCTCAGCTGTGAGCTCTTCATGTTAACCAAGTGGTTCTTAAATTTAGCAACAATTTTTTGACCCTTACAGTGCACCAGGTCCTGTTCTAGTAACTTTGACAAATGCTAACTCATTTAAGTCTCATAACAACCTTATGAGATTGTTGTTTTTTAAAGAAAAAAAAAAAAGAAAAGAAAAACATTTTGCTGGGGTCAAAATAACCTCCCTGGAGACACAGTATGGCAGTGGCTGGAATACTGGGCTGATAGCCGTGTGAGCGGTCAGTGTAGTTATTACCTCTGTTGCCTGAGATTTCTGCAAAAATCATTATTGGAAAAGAAAGAGTATTTATTGAGAAGAAAACCAAAAGCTTGCTTTCTTAAGGGGTGTCTTTATTCCTTTCAATTTATGTGAGAAGTTTGAGGAGCTATTCCTGGATGGAGCTTTGCTTCTCAGTGACGCGCAGTGGTTTTTAGATGCTAGCAGGCAGCAGAAATTAACTTTGAATTTTATCAAATTCACTAACTCTGTTCTTTTTTATTTAATATATGTGTATTTATATACATATATATATATATTTGAATTTTAATGTTGGAAACATGGAAGAGTTATTTTCAGAAAGCTGTTTTGTTGATGGAATTAACTTTTTTTGCATAATCTCAATATTTGAGGGGTTGTGCTAGTCCTGTACAAAAAACACATAACATATAGTTCGGCAAATGTGTTTTTGTGTTTGTGGCTTGTACTTCTGTTTCTCCTATGTTTTCCTATTATCGATCATTTAGTTATTTTATTGTTAATTTTTAGTGTATTAGGTGAATATAACTGCAATTTTAAAAAAAAAAGCTTAAAAGGGTTATCCTAGGAGAAATCTTTGTCAGTTGAGGAAATATAAGGGTTGCCCAAACTCTGGGCTTAAGATTTCTTATTCCTTTACTTCTCATTATTGTGTGTAATGAGAATTGGCTGTGGGGACTACTAACTCAACATTTTCTTATCACATTCTGAGAAGTCTAGAAAAACTTCTAATTTGTGGTCACCTGTGGAAAGCATCTAGCTGTGCTATAGAAATGTTTGGTTATTTTGTCGAATGTTCTGTTTTCCATGAATGCACAGAATTATAAATGCTTATGAATGCTAGAATGCAAATACTACTTCAGTTAAGGTGTACAGACCTTTAGCAATTCCTAAGCTGTTTGGGAAAGAAGTTAAACATTGGGTAAAAGGCGAGGAGGGTCCTCAGTCTCCCCCAGTTGTCGTGTAAGTAAAAGTGCTCTTACCTGATGTCTTCAGTTATTAATAGAAAGCCACGTCAAGCAGAGTGTCAGAAAAACGATGCCTACACGATTTTGAGCATTTATCCGCAGGTCTTTGAAAATGGGTCTGCTCTGCTGGTAGGAGTTCTGCACGTTTTATTTTGCCCACACTTCCACCCCTGTTGCACAGACTCATTCCCCAGTTCTGTTTCTCTAGTGTGGCATGAGGGTGCCGGTGATTATGAAGCTGAGTGCAGCATCCTTTTGTCTTTTGGTTTTCATTGAAACAGCTCGGGTTTTTAATTTTCATGTTCCTGTTTCCATACTATCTGATTACATTATACAATTATGCTGTAATGTAAAGGTTACAAGCTAATGAAGCTGACGGAAGCCCATGTCTCTCGGTGGGAGTACATCACGGCGTGCTTGAGCCTGCTGTGCGCATCCAGAGCGCCGTGGGGCAGTGACCCTCCCGCAGGAGACCTGTAGCGGCCACTGCTGCCGCAAGGGAGGCCTTGGTACCCTCCCTCGTGCCCCTCGATGCTGCAGCTGGGAGTCTACCATGTTTGGAAGTATTTCCAATTCGGTTTAAGTTTTATTCAACAAAGTGTGCAGCTCTAAGTGCCTAAATTCTGGGTTAAAGTAGAACTCTTAAGACGCACTTAAAAACTTTATAGCTTAAAAAGTGTGAACAGGTAGTTTCATTTTGGGAAATGTATTTCATGGTCTTATTTTCATTTTTTTTTCTCTTTAAATAGTATTAAAAATGAAATAGCTTTCACTTTTAAAAGGATGTTATTATAAGTTTAACATACTTGCCAGTATGTGAATTAATGTGTTACTCTCAGGTATCACAGTATTAATTTCTATTTAGGTCAAGATCTTATTCAGCACAGTTCTAATGGAAGTAGTGAACTGAACGGAAGCATAAGATTGTCCGCACCTGCAGTCAGTAGTCAATCTACGGGTGCCACCTTGACCATAAGCAATGATCAGCTTCTTTCACAGAGTGCAACATTAAACGCTTCAGGTATGCAGCTAACGATCCAGCCACGAGAGGCTTCATAGCATTTCATAGTTATAGGGCTCTGCACCTGGTCAGCGGAGAGAAGCCACCTGTCTTGTTGCGTGACGAGTGTGTCAACTGTGTGTTCTAATACGTTTGATGTGATTCTGTGATGATTAGTGGCTTATGTATAGTTCTAGGACACAGAACTGTCTCGAGTGTTATTAACCTTTTAAGGTCGTTTCCACCTTCTAAAGAACAAAGGTAAATAATCTTATTCAAATATGCAAGGCATTGTGTATGTCTGCAAGTCACAAAGCTGTCCCTGTGTCACCCAGGCTGAAAGTGCCTCTGGCTCATTACTTTGTGCCCTGCGGTGAGAATGTTTGGGCACCAGCTGAATGTAGGATGGCAGAATTAAAAGAAGACATCTTACTAAGGTTTTGAAGTCTAGGCTTTAATAAAAAATAGAGCTCCAGTGAAATAGGTCACAGCTTCATAAGTAAACGTTAACAGTTGAGGATGCCATACCTGTTTGCCTTACCTTGTAGAGATTTCATTACTTTCTTAGCCCTCTTTATTTTCCAGCTCTGTATATCATTTTTTGAGAAAAAAAATTTAATCTTTAGATATGTTTGTACCCCCAGCTAGACTTTTTTTTGTGCTTAATTGAAATGCTTTCTTAGCCAGTAATTCTTCTATTCACTGAAAGACTGTGGTGCATACTGTATGGTAAGAAGTCTACTAAATCTGGGTGTGTCATGTTGGGCAAGGCAACTACGGTCCCCTTGCATTTTGGGTCCTAGAAACGAACAGAGCAGACGTTTATTGAAGAAAGCCGTAAATCAGTGTAGGATGAACGGCAGTAGCGATACATAAAGGGGAGAAGGGCGCCCAGGGAGCACGTCTCAGGGGTGGGGGGTTGACCTGGTCGCGGGAGCCCTGGCCGTGGGGGGGCATTTCTCCCCCGCGAGCGAGGGCTTGATGGATCTGCAGATGCCGCAGGGCGGGGACTTGATGAAGTGAAGCAGGCGGGGAGCCGAGACAGCTGCACACAGCGAGGTTCCACTCAGGACCCTGAGGGGCTTTCTGTCCACCCCTCCCCTTTGCTGAAGGGTGAACTGACACCCGGCTGCTTAAGAGCCTGGTTGGAATCACGTGTTGGCGGATCTGGGCAGATGCAAAATCTGGACTTGCGGCCGATGACCGTTTCCACTGTACCACTGCTCTCCGTGTGTTCCCGTCTCTACTTTGCTCTTAGCTCTGTCCCTCCTGCGTCGGTTTGCTTGTTTAATTTTGGGGCTCTAAGAAAATTGTATCCCAGAACTGAATTCTTGTACTTATTAATTTGAAATGAGAGTCTTTTGGTTTTGTTTGCAATTAAGGGGAATTTTGTTTTATATTATAATTGGCTATGAAAGCTAGTACTTTCAGGTTATAATTTAGCCTGTAATAGGTAAGACTTCTACAGTATATCATGTACTACTCAAGTTACATAGCAAACTTGTTTCTGCAGCTGTTTCCTGAAAGTCTTAGTTTGTGTCTTTTTGTAAAGGACTAGACACTTGTGTTCTTTCTTATCACCTCTGGGGTTCTGATCACCTCTCTCACCCTGCGTGGTGCGTGGTGCGCGGTGCGTGTTGCAATGTGAAGATGTGTCTCTTGTGTTTGGCCCGAATGAGTGGTGTCACGCTCTGGTGGGGGTCTCTGTCCTGGAATGCTGGGATGTCAGGCTCTCCCCGCCTCCTGCTTCCCTGAGGAGTAAACTGGCTGTAGGTGGTGGAATCTTACATCTCCTTGGAAGCCCTGCTTCATGTCTGTAGTGAGTCCTGGGCAAATCGATGGAAAGACAAGGAGAGTTTTAGGTGTTTCCCTTTAAATGGAGGGATGTTTTGCGCTACTTGGTGACCCTGGACGTTCGCTGGTACAGCAGATTACTTAAAGCTGGTGATGTTCTGATCAGAATGGAGAAGGGGATGGAGGGAGAGCCCAGGAACGCAGAGGGCTCTGTTCTGGCCACCTGTATTTCTTTAAACCTCTGTCTTCTGTGAGTCAGACAATGGGTGTTCCACCTTGTACATCTGCCTCCACAGATACAGAGTGATGGTCTCACGGGCAGGGGAAGAGCGGTCAGTTGTGTACAGGGCTCCTGTATGCCGTGCACTGATGTTTCTTTAAAAACAACACGCAGGCCCCTTTCTTCTGATTTAATTTTTTTTTTTCTCTCTTAAGACTTATTGTTGTATAGCCAGCTGAGAACTTTTCTCTCTTCTTCTTTTTTGACGCTACTTTAGCTTAATTTGGTACCTTATTAAAAAAATTTTTTTCAGGAGTTTCATGATATTAGAAAATAAAAGATGTGCTCATAACTAAAGGACATTTGTTTAATAATGTAGTATCAGTTATTATAAATACAGGATTAATTTTATATAAGCAACTCAGTTGTATTACGATCTCAAATACCTTTGGCATCTTCGAATAATCCTGAATATAGGAAAAGATTCTTCATACGCTGAACCACTTGATCCTTGACTCTAAGCAGATGTTTTTAGAGAGGTTTGCGTATTCCACTAGTGCTATTTATAATTAAGAGGCTGATTTCATCTATATCCTATTGTCAAGAGATTGCATCTTAATGGGCAACATTTATCTTAGAATCAGTCAGTCCCAGGCCGAGCTTCAGGCCACACCAATAAGAACTGGAATTGAAGTGACTTTGAGATTAAACACACCTCTTCCAAGATGAGCACCAAAATACAAACTTTCGGTGTCACCCGGTGAAAGTCATGTTGCAGGCCCTTGATCACCTGTGGAAAGCATCTGTCTTCTGTGAGTCAGACAATGGATGTTCCACCTTGTACATCTGCCTCCACAGATACAGGGTGATGGTCTCACGGGCAGGGGACGAGCATGGTGACTGTGCGCCTGGTTGTCGTCGTTAACTCTCTGTGTGAGCAGCGCGTGGTGGGCTGCCAGCTTCTAGGGCAGCTTTTGGGCTCTTGGCGCCTTAGTTGGAAGTAGGCTGTTACCATTTAGGGATTTACAAATAAGTCGATGTGCCCCGATGAGTCAGAATTTCACATCCAGGACGAAAGCATGTGCTTTTGTTCAGATGTGTGATATGGGTTTGAAGGCCATTTCCAGATCCGATCCAGGTAACACCCACGACAAAGGGTTTTCCTAGAACATGGGCACGTATTCTATAAGTACCCTTTCAGAGGCAGAAAGTTATTATTAATAGAGGCTTGAAATTTAGCACAGCTTTTTAAGGAATTTAACATTGTCTTTTTGTTCTTACCTGAGTCCCTTTTTTTTTTTTTTTTTGATTTTAGAATACTTTATTTATTTATTTATTTGTTTTAAACATCTTTATTGGAGTATGATTGCTTTACAGTGGTGTGTTAGTTTCTGCTGTACAACAGAGTGAGTCAGCTGTACATATACATATATCCCCATATCTCTTCTCTTTTGCGTCTCCCTCCCTCCCACCCTCCCTATCCCACCCCTCTAGGTGGTCACAAAACACCCAGCTGATCTCCCTGGGCTATGCGGCCGCTTCCCACAAGCTCTCTGTTTTACATTTGGTAGTGTATATATGTCCATGCCACTCTCTCACTTCGTCCCAGCTCACCCTTCCCCCTCCCCGTGTCCTCAGGTCCATTCTCTGCATCTGCATCTTTATTCCTGTCCTGCCCCGAGGTTCTTCAGAACCTTTTTTTTTTTGTTAGATTCCATATATATGCATTAGCATCATACGGTATTTTTTCTCTTTCTGACTTACTTCACTCTGTACGACAGACTCTAGGTCCATCCACCTCCCTACAAATAACTCAATTTCGTTTCTTTTTATGGCCCAGTAATATTCCATTGTATACATGTGCCACATCTTCTTTATCCATTCATCTGTCGGTGTACACTTAGGTTGCTTCCATGTCCTGGCTAAATAGAGCTGCAGTGAACATTGTGGTACGTGACTTTTTTTGAATTATGGTTTCCTCAGGGTATATGCCCAGTAGTGGGATTGCTGGGTCATATGGTAGTTCTATTTGTAGTTTTTTAAGGAACCCCCCCATACTGTTTGTAGATTTTTTCATGATATGGTCATTCTGACTGGTGTGAGGTGGTACCTCATTATAGTTTTGATTTGCATTTCTCTAATAATTAGTGATGTTGAGCATTTTTTCATGTGTTTGTTGACTGTCTGTATATCTTTGAAGAAATGTCTGTATAGCTCTTCCGCTCATTTTTTGGATGGGGTTGTTTGTTTTTTTGATATTGAGCTGCACATGAGCTGCTCGTAAATTTTGGAGATTGGTCCTTTGTCAGTTGCTTCATTTGCAAATATTTTCTCCCATTCTGAGGGTTGTCTTTTGATCTTGTTTATGGTTTACTTTGCTGTGCAGAAGCTTTGAAGTTTCATTAGGTCCCATTTCTTTATTTTCGTTTTTATTTCCATTTCTCTAGGAGGTGGGTCAATAAGGATCTTGCTGTGATTTATGTCATAGAGTGTTCTGCCTATGTTTTCCTCTGAGAGTTTTATAGTGTCTGGCCTTATGTATAGGTCTTTAATCCATTTTAAGTTTATTTGGGTGTGTGGTGTTAAGGAGTGTTCTAATTTCATTCTTTTACATGTAGCTGTCCAGTTTTCCCAGCACCACTTATTGAAGAGGCTGTCTTTTCTCCATTGTATATTCTTGCCTCCTTTATCAAAGATAAGGTGACCATATGTGCGTGGGTTTATCTCTGGGCTTCCTATCCTGTTCCACTGATCTGTATTTCTGTTTTTGTGCCAGTGCCATACTGTCTTGATTACTGTAGCTTTGTAGTATATTCTGAAGTCGGGAGCCTGATTCTTCCAGCTCCGTTTTTCTTTCTTAAGACTGCTTTGGCTCCCCGGGGTCTTTTGTGTTTCCATACAAATTGTGCATTTTTTTGTTCTAGTTCTGTGAAAAATGCCATTAGTAGTTTGATAGGGATTGCACTGAATCTGTAGATTGCTTTGGGTAGTAGAGTCATTTTCACAATGTTGATTCTTCCCATCCAAGAATATGGTATATCTCTCCATCTCTTTGTATCATCTTTAATTTCTTTCATCAGTGTCTTATAGTTTTCTGCATACAGGTCTTTTGTCTCCTTGGGTAGGTTTATTCCTAGGTATTTTATTCTTTTTGTGGCAGTGGTAAATGGGAGTGCTTCCTTAATTTCTCTTTCAGATTTTTCATCATTGGTGTGTGTAGGAATGCAAGAGATTCTGTGCATTAGTTTTGTATCCTGCTACTTTACCGAATTCATTGATTAGCTCTAGTAGTTCTCTGGTAGCATCTTTAGGATTCTCTGTGTATAGCATCATGTCATCTGCAAACAGTGACAGCTTTGCTTCTTTTCCGATTTGGATTCCTTTTATTTCTTTTTCATCTCTGATGGCTGTGGCTAAAAATTTCAAAACTATGTTGAATAATAGTGGTGAGGGTGGGCAACCTTGTCTTGTTCCTGATCTCAGTGGAGATGGTTTCAGTTTTTCACCATTAAGAATGATGTTGGCTGTGGGTTTGTCATATACGGCCTTTTATTATGTTGAGGTAAGTTCCCTCTATGCCAACTTTCTGGAGGGTTTTTATCATAAATCGGTGTTGAATTTTGTTGAAAGCTTTTTCTGCATCTATTGAGATGATCATATGGTTTTTTTCCTTCAGTTTGTTAATATGGTGTGTCACATTGATTGGTTTGCATATACTGAAGAATCCTTGCATTGCTGGGATAAACCCCACCTGATCATGGTGTATGATCCTTTTTAATGTGCTGTTGGATTCTGTTTGCTAGTATTTCGTGGAGGATTTTTGCATCTATGTTCATCAGTGTTATTGGCCTGTAGTTTTCTTTCTTTGTGACATCCTTGTCTGGTTTTGGTATCAGGGTGATGGTGGCCTCATAGAACGAGTTTGGGAGTGTTCCTCCCTCTGCTATATTTTGGAAAAGCTTGAGAAGGATAGGTGTTAGCTCTTCTCTAAATGTTTGGTAGAATTCGCCTGCGAAGCCATCTGGTCCTGGGCTTTTGTTTGCTGGAAGATTTTTAATCACAGTCTCAATTTCTGTGCTTGTGATTGATCTGTTTATATTTTCTATTTCTTCCTGGTTCAGTCTCGGAAGGTTGTACATTTCTAAGAATGTGTCCATTTCTTCCAGGTTGTCCATTTTATTGGCATAGAGTTGCTTGTAGCAATCTCTCATGATCCTTTGTATTTCTGCAGTGTCAGTTGTTACTTCTCCTTTTCCATTTCTAATTCTGTTGATCTGAGTCTTCTCCCTTTTTTTCTTGATGAGTCTGGCTAATGGTTTATCAATTTTGTTTATCTTCTCAAAGAACCAGCTTTCAGTTTTATTGATCTTTGCTATTGGTTCCTTGATTTCTTTTTTGTTTATTTCTGATCTGATCTTTATGATTTCTTTCCTTCTGCTAACTTTGGGGGGTTTTTTTGTTCTTCTTTCTCTAATTCCTTTAGGTGTAAGGTTAGGTTGTTTATTTGAGAAGTTTCTTGTTTCTTGAGGTAGGACTGTGTTGCTAGAAACTTCCCTCTTGGAACTGGTTTTGCCGCATCCCATAGGTTCTGGGTCGCCGTGTGTTCATTGTCATCTGAGTCCCTTTTTAAGGTGATGTTGGTGAATGGATTGAGTTCTGCTTTCAGTGAGAGAAGGATCAGTTCTTTGTTTACTAGTTCTTTGGGAGGTTATTTTGACCTCCGTTTCTCCTAGATTTAAGTACAGTCAGTTACTTACTTCCCAACAGCTCAGAAATGTTAACGGCCCCTACCAGTGGGTGCACTTTACCATCAGACGCTCTTCCCGCTCTTCCTGGGGGTGAGGCCAGTCAGGGCACCGTTCCTGTTCCTGACTCCCCGCCTCCTCTCACCACTTTTTTGTTAATCTCAAGAAAAAAGTGATCTCACACCTTGTCAGCTTGTTATGAAACCCTCCAAAATTATCATTGAGTTTTCTTAGAGGCTGTGAAGACATATCCCCAAAAAGACTGAAAACAGGGTGGGTTTGGTGAACACACAGAACTTGTTAATCCTTTAAAGATTACTCTTTTTGAGTTAGAGTCATGAAGTGAAGTAGGGCTTAGGTGGCTGTGATGTGTCCTAGGGGAATAGAAGAAATAAGAAAAAATAAGTGGGAACTAAAAGTAAGAGTCGACAGTGTTTACTTCAGTACTGAATCTTAATTTTCCTGTTAAGAGTATTTAATTTGAATTTTAAATTATGGCTTCTAGAGCTTTAAGCAAATACTTTCATATGGCTAAGAGCTCTATATTAAACAAATATAATTACAGCTTTTTATTATTTTAATCATTTAATTGCATGCGTAAGAAAATTTTTAAACACAGGTTCTTTTCGACCGTATTGAGACTAGTTCTGCCTGAACTAGGGTCATCCTTCTTGTGGGAAGTCTCTTGAAGTAAGAACATTATTAAAGGTTGCGTCACCACCACACTGTTTGAGTTGAAGTATGAGCTCTGGCCTTCTGTGAAGTTGTTGAGTCTTTTCTCTGAACTTTGTGTCAGGGTTCACCTTAGTTAATGAACTCGCAAGCTCCTGTTTTCTCTTTGCATTCCTTGTGCTGCACGTCCTGGAACCTTCCACTACCTTAACCATCCTCAGAACGTCGGACGTAGTTCACTGGTCGGAAGGGGAGAAGGTCTGTGTCTCCTTAGTTGCAGGAGTTGTGGTGAGGTCTGGAGTCCCGTGGCTACTCCGGGATGATCCCTGAGCCCGTGGGGTGCTCTTGGCCGACGTGGCCCTCACACCACCGTGCTTCTCCCAGCCCGCGCCCTGCGGCCGGCCCCATCCTCTCCTTAGGGTTCTGACTGAACGGCAGCTCGTGGAGCTGCTCCTCGCCAGGTCCTGCAGGGTCCTTCTTGTTCATCCTCACCCCTCCCGATGGCGTCACACCTGCATGCGTTTGCGAGAGTTCGGGTGTGTGGAGGGGATGCCCGGTGAGGAGGTAGCCCGGGTACCTCCGCAGATCCACACTCCCCTCCCGTCCTGGCGGCCGGGCACGCGCGCTGTGCAGACGCGAGCGAGGGGGGGCTGGCGAGGTTCTCGGGAGCCGCGTGGCTGCTTCAGAGCGGAGACTCCCAGCCTCCTAATGGTTGTACTGCTTTTGAAGGTTCCAGGTGTGTGCCGCACAGTGTGGGACTCCGGGAGTGTGGATCTGTGGAGGACGCCAGTTACAAGTAAGTAGCCTGGTTCCCTGTGCCCGACTCGGGCAGACCCAGGTCTCAGCGGAGGACCGCGGGAGTCTCGTGGTGTTTTGTGTTCAGACCTAACTAGGGACTAGTGTTCGGAATTTCTGCTTTAGGTGTCATCTTGGGGTCGCTAGCACCTGGAACGGTGGCTGACGCAAGTGGGTGATAAGTCACGTTTGCTAGATGAATGGAAGGACAGCTTGTGAGAATTGTGCGTGCGTGTGTGTACACGTGCATGTGCATGTGTGTTATGCTTACAAGTAAAAACTTTAAACAGTTGTGTTTTGTTGGTGCCCGCCACAGGACTTTGATAATACCATGCTACGCCCATTTCGTTTGCCAGTAGGTGCATGAGTTTCAGTGTTGTGGAAGAGAAGGCCTTCCTTTCTTTGCCCGATCTGTCCCAGATGTCTTCCTTTCTGTTATATCGTTAGCTACAAGGGGAAAATATTATAGTGTTTTGTTTTGTTCTCCAAAGAAAATTAAGGTGTCCTGCAGGATAAATTAGTATTTAAAGGATTGCATGAGGTCGATTTTGATTGCCTGTGTTTCAGAATAGGTGAACGGAAGCAGAGTTGACAGATGTTACACTGTGGAGCTGGTTGTCGCTCAGTGGGTCCCGTTTCATTCCTCTCTCCAGGCTGGTCTCTGGTCCTGGATGAGGACAGTGTCCTGGAAATTCTTGTCTGAGTCTCCTTCTGCACTGGCAGCGGTGACTGGGCCTTAGGGTCACTTTTTCACTCTCTTTTACGGCTTTTTTCTCTGTTTACAC
Source organism: Phocoena sinus (assembly GCF_008692025.1). Lineage (NCBI taxonomy): Eukaryota > Metazoa > Chordata > Mammalia > Artiodactyla > Phocoenidae > Phocoena > Phocoena sinus. Next base: position 2,359,306 of record NC_045776.1, on the reverse strand, counting down.
TTCAGAAGCAGAGTACATTTACGTGTAAGGACATGTAGATATTTACAGAAGCCTTGCCATAACGTTGGAATCAAAGATACTGTGATTGCCTTCGTGCACTTTCGCAAGCTCAGGCGACGTAAATGCTGATTATGACGGATGCGTTCCTTTATGAAGGTTGTCTTCCCGTGCGAATAACATTGGACTTACCTACTTTCCCGTTTTGCCTCTTCTGTAGAACTTAATGCCACAGCTGGAAGCCTGCCTTTGACAACACCCATGTCCCCATCTGCCACATCTGCCCAGAACCTGGTCATGTCCTCATCGGGAGTGGGGGCAGAGGCCAGTGTCACGCTGACCCTGGCTGACACTCAGGGTTTGCTCTCCGGGGGGCTGGACACGGTCACGCTCAACATCGCTTCTCAGGTGAGTTCCTGTGTTCCCCCTGCCCCACGGGGTCGTCCCGGGGAACTTATCACTTTCCTGAGTGTGTGTTCTGAATACGCTCTTTCAAAGCTGAAGTGGTTTTTTTCTGATTAAATTGAAAAAGTAATTTGTTAAAGTGGGGAGTACAAGAAAATCCAGACAATACAGAAAAGCATTTAAAAAAATCCACTACCCAAACGGAACTGCACTTAACGTTTGAGTGTGTCTACGCTTCTAAACCTTTCTATTCATACGTACAGATGCGTATTTTCTAACTTTTACAGAAATGAGCTCACGTATATATCGTGTAGTGTAAACTTTTCCCCCTCATTAATTATATTGTGAATATCTTCCCATCAGTGATTTTAGCAGCGCAGACGTTTGTAATGACTGTACCACCGTTCGTCTTGTAGATGAGTTTACTGAGGGGCACCGCGTTGCATCCAGGGTTTGTTATTAGTAGGGTGGAAATTCTTATGCTCTGCATCACTTATGTTCTTAGATGAATCCCTGCAGGAGATGTGCTGGATAGAAGGGTGTACATTTTAGATAACGCATTGAGCTTAAGATGCTGAAAAACCTTTCACAGCTTAATTAGAAAACTCATGAGAAAGGATGATTAATTACAGTGATGAATCCCTGTAGTAAAGCGCTGTAGGAGTTTCGACAGCGAACCTGTCTGCTGGTCCCTGTCTGTGCGTGTGCCCGGCTGTGCGTGTGCCCGGCTGTGCGTGTCGCTGGCTGTGCGTGTGCCCGGCTGTGCGTGTGCCCGGCTGTGCGTGTGCCCGGCTGTGCGTGTCCCTGGCTGTGCGTGTGCCTGGCTGTGCGTGTCGCCGGCTGTGCATGTCCCTGGCTGTGCGTGTGCCCGGCTGTGCGTGTCACTGGCTGTGAAGAGGCAGGCTGGGCAGCGGAGTAGACAGTCACCTGCTCTCCTGGCTGGAGCCTCGTCTCTGCTCTTGGGCTCTCACTGTGCAGGGAAACGCTGACAGCTGTGGCATCCAGAGCAGGGTCTCTTCTGATCCTGCCACAGGTGCGTGCTGGCTGTTATGACTGCAGGAAGATGGGTTACCTCTTCTAGGTCCTCGCTCTTTTCCCTTTGTAGAACGGTCACGTGTCCTCTGCTCGCTTTGGGCTCACGCCCTGTGAGATCCCCTGCCAGCATGCCCGGCCCTTTCCCCGGGGAACACGTGGGACACTGCATGCGAGGGGCTTCTGTCGCGGCCGACCAGAACGCTCCCTCCCAGGCGATTTTGACTCAGCAGCCTGGGCCCCCTGAGCAGTTGAGGGGTCTACAAAATTCATGTGCACTTGGGGAATGAGAATTACTACAATTTCCACCTCAGTGTAAATGAAATATAGCAAAGAAACAGACTGCAAGTAATAATACAAACCAAAAATAAGTGACTTCTAGATGATGCCATTTTAGCGGATTCAGGTCATCATTTCTGTAAGTATAGCTGATTGTTGAGCATTTATTTTATAAGGCACTTGGTTTTTGAATCAGGGCATTTGCATTAAGAGTACTTAACACGAGCCTTTGGAACACCAGCCGTGAGCTAGTAAATCACGTCGTGTTCAGGATTCTTTTTAATTAAGCTTTTTTATTTTGAGATAATTGTGGATTCGCAGGCAGTTGTAAGAAATAACACAGATCCCGTAGACCCCCTACCCAGTTTCTCCAGTGGTAGCATCTTGTAAAACCAGGGCACCGCACCCTCCAGGTGTTGTCATTGGCACAGTCAGGACGCAGAACACGCCCATCCCCACAAGGATCCCTCAGGTTGCCCTTTTAGCCACATCTGCTTCCCCTTCCCCCTGACAACTGCTGATCTCTTCTACAGTGTTGTCATTTCAAAACAAAAAGGAATTGTCATTTCCCCTTGATAAACCTGTATGAGCTAAGAGTCTCAAATGTCTTAGCTTTAGTTGGGAATATATGAATTTATTGAGCCAGCACTTCTTCAGGTGTGTCAGAATTTCTGGCCAGCAGTTGTATTTGTTCTTGATTAATAAAATAAGGAAATGTGAATTTATTAATTTTGATTGACAAATTTGATTAATTTTTTAAAATTGGGTACCAACTGTCTAATCAGAGTGGGGGCCAAAGCCAGCCACAGACACGTAGAAGTGCAGCAGTAACTGCTACTTAAAGATAGCAATATTCAGCCGGCTTCCCTGTGTGGGCGGGCAGTGGGCATGATGCTTTATTAGGGGACATAGGAACTTTTCAGTCCATCCCACGTTTGTGTGAGAAAATTGGACTGATGGATGGAGACACCTAAAATATTATTTCACTCTTTAAAAAATTGCCTATGGAAAGTAAAGAATCTTAATTGAAGCTCTCTTTTTTCTAGAATCTAGATGACCTTGTAAATTTATTTTCTGCCCCATATGTCCCATATTCTACCCCGTTGCCTTTGTTTCCCCATCTGCCTTGGGCGGCGTCTTTGCAGTAAGAAGTGCACCTAAAATCCTCTGGTGGAGGAAGTGTTCACAGCGCCGTCTGGCCCTGCGTTTCATCTCCCCGCCCGCTCCTCGCCTCTGTCCTCCCGGTTGGGGCTCAGCCTGTGTCAGTCCCGTGAGGGCATTGAGCAGCAGGCCTCTCCTTCAGCTTGCAGGCCCCCAGAGACATGGGCCATGTTCTGTGTGGCCGTGTGACCCCTTACCCCTTAGCATCGTGCATTGGTGGGGAGTCTTCAAATCCATGGTTTTGAGTGAGTGTTTTGAGGATGTGTGAAATACACTTAGAATCAGCTTTAATTGTAGCAGTTCGAGTTGTGTTCTTAGTATGGAGCCCGCGTTTGCAGTAGTGTTGGTTCCTTTAGGTTGAACTTCATCTCTGCACTCATTCCCTGCATTGCCCTCACCACATCCATTCTCTCTCTCTGTCTCAGATTCACAGTCAGTTGATAAAGGTGTGCTGGCGTGGCAGTAAGACTCAAAGTAGTTTTTATGTCGATTTTTAAACAAATGTTCTTTATATATGCGTATTTTTTACAAGGTTACTGAGATATAATTTATATATCGTAAAGTTCACCCATGTGTTTAAAGTGTGTGATTTAATGGTCTGTAGTCTATTTGCAGAGCTGTACAACCATCAGCATATCTAATTTTAGAACAGCTCATCACCTGAGAAGAACCCTGGTCCCATTAGCAGTTAGCAGTCACTCCCCAAGTCGCTCCCTCGACCCCAGATCCACCCCACCCCTGCAGGCCTCCCCCAGCCCCTGGCAACCACTGATCCGCTCTCTGTAGATTTGCCGATTCTGGGCGCTTCCCATAAATGGCATCACAAGACGCTGGCCCTTGTGACTGGCCTCCTTCGCTGGCTTGCACACGTTGTAGGCGTGTCGTCACCATTCTGTTTTATTGGTGAATACTGTTCCGTTGTACAGCTGTACCACGTTTTGTCTGTCGGTTCATCAGTTCATGGATATCGGGGTTCTCTGCCTGTTTGGGCTGTTGTGAATAGTGCAGCTGTGCACATTCCTGTACACGGTTTCAAGTGGATGTAGGTTTTCGTTTCTCTGAGCGGAATTGCCGAGTCATATGGTGATTCTGTGGTTAGCGTTTGAGGACCTGCCAGCTTGTTTTCCGAAGTTACTGCACCATAAGAGATCTTTTAAATTACAACTGGATTTGATCATGTCACAACTTCTAAAGCAGTAATCACCTCTGCCAGGGTCAGCAGTTCCCAGCCTTGCTCACGGACCCCGCTCTCTCGGGCCCTGGGGGTGCGGGCTCGCCCCAGGTCATCCTGGTGAGCCCCACTCCACAGCCGTCGGCAGCCTGTGAAGAAATCGCCTATCAGGTACAGCACACGTTTTATCCACAATCTCTCATAGTTTTCAAAAAACGTAGCTTCAGAAGGGATGGGATGGAGGGTCCTGGGGAGTCCTGCATGGCCGGGCTCAGCGCCAGCCTGAGGAGGTGTGTCTCCCGAGAGACGAGCGGGTGCTGAGCAGGGAGGACCCAGAGGTGGGGGGTTAGCACTGGGTCTCGTTTGTTCCATGATTTTCCAGTAATGCGGAAGTGTAGTTTTAAATCTATCAGTATCTTCTTTATTTGCCCACTGATCAGATTGCACGTGGCCATTTATTTGCCTTTGTTCCTTTTGTAGGATTTCCTGTCATACCTTTGCTGATTCTTTCAAGTCTTGCTACACTTTTTCATAGTATACACGTTCACGTGTGTGTACATGACCTATTTCTCCTTTGACTAGTCCTTTTTCTTAAACGCAGTTTGGCAGCGGGGGTGAGGGTGGACAAACACGTAGTAAATGACAGACTTCCACATATAAAGGCCTAAAAACTCCTGGAACTTTGCAGAGAAGTAAAGACGAGGGCTGAGGACCTCGCCCGCAGTGGCCACGACAAGTGACCTGGGGGCCGGGTCTGCGGCTGGGGTCCCAGCTGGCGCCGCGCTCCACTTCCCAGAGCCTGCCCGGTCAGCGTGCTTGAGGCACGCCTGAGCTGCTCGTTGCAGCTGCTCCCACGGGAGGCCAGGAGGCCGGCCGCCTCCCACAGATGACAGCCAAGCTCGGGGGCTGGGTTCGGGGCGGGGCTGCCTGTACCCCTCGCGCCGGTCCCGTCAAGCCGGGATTTCTGACCCACTCCAGGTGACAGACGTGTCTCCTAACCTGGCCCAGGGTGGGCAGCCCGAGAAGGAGGGCCGGCTGCACCAGTGCCTGGAGTGTGGCCGCACCTTCGCCTCGGCCGCCCTGCTGCTGCACCACAGCAAGGAGATGCACGGCCGGGAGCGCATCCACGTCTGCCCCGTGTGCAGGAAGGCCTTCAAGCGCGCCACGCACCTCAAGGTACGCCCCCGCCCCCCTCCCGCCAGCGTCACTGCTCTTCGCTTCAGGTCAGAGGCGCTGCACAGGCCTAGGACTCAGTGGGGTCAGGACTCTTCCTAGTGAGCGACACGGTTCCCGTCTCTTTTCGAGGAAAGGCCCGTGGAGGTGAACATATTTACAGATCACCTTGAGATGCCGTTTCTCCCATCACGGGGACACGTACGAGAGCTCTGTCGGCACCTATGAGCAGGGCTCTGGAGAGGCAGGAACTTCGTGATGGCTGGCAGGCTGCAGAATTGGTCTGGCATCCTGCAGGGGAATTAGGCGATACCTAACCACGCGAGAGCGGCTCCCACCATGAGAGTTGGCACAAAGGCATATATGCCCGCCCGAGCTCAGGGTTAGGTCAGCGTTGTTCGTAGCTGCCAGTCATTGGGGACAACCTGAGGGTCCCACTCTGGGACGTCCACACAGTAGAGGAAAGAATGAGGAAGGGTACTACTGTGATGTGACTTCCAGGACCACCGGTCATGGGGAGTGCCCAGGCCTGTGACTTCCGGGCCAGAGCCCCTCCTCTGCTGCTGCTTAGTTACCAAGAGCACGAGAATCCAGTGGCGCTTGATCGCACAGTGAATCCCACGCTTCCTTTTTCAGGGCCTTTAGAGGAGGCGGTCAGTCAGCAAGCCGGGTTTCTGTTCTCCGGGCCTCCATCTGCCTGGCACCTCTCACCTCTTTTTCTACTGTTTTCTGAGATGAGAAGCCCCAGCATTAATGTGTTCTGAAAAGAGGACTCCGTGTTCGTTTTTAAAAGCAAAACACTGACTGTCCAATGAAGTCTTCTTGCAGAGGCTGCAGCCTGAGGTCGGCGAGGTCGGCGAGGTTGGCGAGCACTCCTTACGCCTGAGGGGCCCCCAGCCCCGCCCGACGTCTGTGTGCCTCTGCCTCTGCCACTTAGAGCCTCTGTGCTCCTGGTCGGGTCACGTACCGTCTGCAGCTTCAGTTTCCTGCTTTATAAAATAAGGGTGTTGATACTTACATTTTAGGGTTAGTTTGAGGAATATAAAGCACTTAAGGCCTGCACTGAGCTCTTAGTAGACAGTACAGAAATTATAACTATACTAACGTTACAGCCTGATAGAGAAAAAATCCTTTTGAAGAGGGAAAAGAATAAAAATGGTTCAAGAAAATTTAAGATGTTTAAAATCGTATATGTTACTATATATAGACATAACTCTTCCATAAACATCTACAGTTTGAAATACTAAATCTGGCCTTTTAATACTTATAAGTTACTTTCTCTTGATGACCTTCAGAAATCTGGAATTTTAAAAAAATTACATTGTGCCAGAAAATAAGAAAGTGCCCGTCACACCCACATGCAGTATATGACGGGACTGTGTCGGGGGACACGGGCGCAACTGAAAGAGTTCCTAGGGGCCAAAGCTGCAGCAGCCGGGGCAAGAAAACAAAGTAGAATTGGATTATAGCCCACAGTGCAAAACCTCCATGGTCGTTACTGGTGGAAACGTGATCGACTGAACAGGCTAGTCTCCCGTGCAGAAGAATCCCGAGTAGCCCCTGTGGACGCTGCCCCCAAGAGGGGGTGGCCCCACTCCTTAGGGGCGAGCGGCAGCAAGGGCACGTGATGGGAGGGGGTAAAAATGGCCGCCCTTCCCTGGAGAAACCTGACAGGTGCTACCTGCGTGATCAGAGTCGGTGCCAGCAGTGATGATATTGTGGGATGGAAATGGCACGGTACTCCCCACGGCCCACACCCCACAGCCCACAACCCTGGTCTGGGGATGAGGAAAACATCAGACACCTCTCAGTTGAGGGACATCCTGCAAAATATCCAGCCGGTCCTCTAACAACTGTCACGGTGGCCGACAGGGAGGGAGGCCGAGACACCACCCCACCCAGATGCAGCCCAGGGGCTCGGGGGGAGCCTGGGTCTCCCATCCACCAGGTACCACCTCCAACTCTGCTCCGGGAACGCCCATGGAGGGTCCCGATCGGAGGCGAGCCTGTGGTCCTCCTCCCACTGACGGGCCTTTCTGCGCCGGTTTTTCCTCTCCTGTTTCAAGTCTGTAAAGTTCTGTTATGATCTTCAGTATTCTTCACATGTGTGTTTGTCTTTACCAGGAGCACATGCAGACGCATCAAGCCGGTCCTTCCTTGAGCTCTCAGAAGCCGAGGGTGTTCCAATGTGACACTTGTGAGAAGGCCTTTGCCAAACCAAGCCAGCTGGAGCGACACAGCCGCATCCACACAGGTGACCGCGCAGCGGGACCCCCACAGCCGTGCTTCGTTCCCCCTCCGCCCCTCCGTCTCCTCGGGACCACGGGCTCGGCCTCCCACCCTCTCTGATCTTCTATGCACCCCTCCAGGCCTCTATTCACCTGGCAGCCGGGCCAGAGCCCTCAGAGGCTCCCCCTGAGCACCCCCGGCAGAGCCCACCAGACCTCCCTGAGCCCCCGAGGCCCCCCGGCCACGGGCAGGTCTCTCCCCGTATCCAGCTCTCTGTCTGACGCCCACCCTTTTCCTGGTGCTCTCTGGTGGGTCATCGTCTTCCCAGCCCTTCTGTCCCTTTGCCGGCCGTCTCTGACTCACCTTCACACGGATGCCTCCTCCCGAGAGGCCCTGCCCCGCTGGTGCCCCGGCTGGCATGAGGGCCTCCTGTGTGGTCAGCAGGTGCCCGGCAGCCCTCCCCGGCCTGCGGGCCATGTGTCCTCAGGGATGCCCCTTGCCTGTCAGCGCAGACCCGGCGCCCACCGGGTGTCCAGCAAGTAGCTCTTGAGTGAAAAACAACCGTGCAGCTACTTCATAATGTGTTCATTCAAAAGCATAATTAAGAGAAGCGACCACCGTTTGTACTAGCATAGATGCACGTGAAGGGTTTGGCATGTGTGTAAAGTGGGCACCTGTGGCTGTCACTGGGGCCACGTCCCTGCTCACGTGGGTGCCCCATCCTCACTCCGGCTCCTGATGTCTTCAGCTTCCCCTTCCGTCTCCAGAGAATCCCAGCTTCTGAGGGTGGTGTGATCAGAGTGGGCCCGCAGGGCAGTCTCCCTTTTGGTCACTCCCAGTCATCTGACAAGCGACCTAGTTCATCTGTGGCCGTTCTCGTTTCTCAGGCATGACGTCATCATAGTCCTAGGCCCAGAGTTCAGGGCAGGAGACCTTGGGGGCCATTTTTAGGACTCTGCCTGCCCTAGGCGAGCTGCAGGAAGACCTCCTTTGTCGTCGGCTGTGGAGGGACACCTGGGGGGCTGAGGACCCCTGGGGGTGCTGGCACGTGACCCCGAGAGGCAGCGAGGCAGAGCACGTGGGAAAGAACCTTCAAGGCCAGGGGGAAGGGCCGTGCCAGGCCCTGGGGCAGGAAGGGACCCGGTCCCTGGGACTTGGAAGTGGGTGCGTGACAACGAGGGGTGGCAGGACTGCCAGGGCCGCAGGGGGTGGAAGCAGAGAGAGATGCTGCGTGGGGAGGGCTGGGCTCCGCAGTGTGGCTGTAGGGCGGGCGTTCACCTGGGCAGGCCCCCAGCAGAAGTCACGCGTGGCAACTTTTCCCTCCATTTGTCAGTTTCCACGTCAGCTTGAAAGTAATTCAGTACCATTTGACACATACTGTATAAACCATACTTTAGTCAGTTGGATTTGAGATTCCCATGTCCTTAATGTCTTTTTGCTTTTCTGCTCAAAATGGATTAGAAACATTTTGTTTGAACCATATGTGCTCTACCTTTATTTCTGGGTGCTTCTAGGACTTTCCGTAGCTTTTGATCAAGGTGTCTTTCCTGGCTCCCCATGGAGTGGCCTTGCTGGAACCCTGTGGGTTAGCATCCTGAGTGAGGAACGTCCTTAGCCTGGTGTTAAACTCGCATCCCTTCTTCGGAGTTGCTCTGTGCTGTGTGTGCTCGCCGAGCGCCATCTGTCAGGGACGCTGACTGTGCTGCCTGTCCCCAGGGGAGCGGCCATTCCACTGCACCCTCTGCGAGAAGGCCTTCAACCAGAAGAGCGCGCTGCAGGTGCACGTGAAGAAGCACACGGGGGAGCGGCCCTACCGGTGCAGCTACTGCGCCATGGGCTTCACGCAGAAGAGCAACATGAAGCTGCACATGAAGCGGGCCCACAGCTACGCGGGTGAGGCGTCCTGGCTGCACGGCGCGCGCGGCTCTGTGCGCTGAGCCGTCCGAGGGCTTGGCCCTGCGTCCCCGCCTCAGGCTCAGGGTCCGGGTCAGGCGAGTCTGTGCCCTGTGGCTCCGCAGACGGGCCTCCGTGTCCCCGAGCTGACTCCCCCGCATTGGTGCCGGCAGGGCGGGGGCGTCCCTCTGTCCGCCTTGTTTCCCGCGTTGTCCAGGAATGCCCGCACCCTTTATGGAGACAGGCAGGGGCGGGGGGGGGGGGGGGGGGGGGGCTTGGGGCGGGGGCTGGAATGCAGCCCGCGGAGTGTCTCCGACAAGTCAGGGAGGGTTACAGCCTGCGTCTTGGGCTCGCTCTGCTGGTCTGGGTGCTGTGACCACGAGGGGAGTCGGAGGGCCTGAGTGTGGCGGGAGTAGTGCCCAGGGCTTCCCTGGAGCCACAGGGGTAGGACCCTTCGTGTTGTGAAGTTTTTGAGGAAGAGGAAGTTCTAACATCTACACGCTAGTGCTTCGTGCTTTACTTTCTGTTAGAAAACTTGTGCCTGTCGTTACCACTAGTATTAATTAGTAATCGCTCATCAAGGATGTCATACGAACATAGGCTTTATGAGCATAGGGAACGAGCGCTGTGTGCGTTCGTACGCAAGTAACAGTAATTGTCGTCACCGACGGAATTATGAAACCTGCAGCTCAGATGACTTTTTTTTCACCGGGAAGGAAAACAAATCAACTTAGGAATTTCTTGTCTCCGTTTAAGTTGTCCTTATTTAAATGTGAATAATTTTGTGCTAGTGAATGTCTGGGACTCTTTCTTTATCACCACGGCAGGAACCTTGCAGGAACCCGCCGTCCCCCAGGAGCACGGAGGGGAGGTGCTGAGCCGCGCGCTCCACCTGGACGAGGTGGAGCCGGAACCTGCGAGCGAGTGGCAGACCCTGGCCAACGTGTTCTGACGCAGCCCGGCCCCGAGAACGTTTCCAGAGTGAAGTGTGGAGAAGAACAAAGCACTTGGGATTTCTGTTTTGAAGCCTCAAGTGTTAAAAATGTTACCACAGTAGCTATAAAATTTTTAGCTATAAAATTATCTAAAGAATCATTGGCTTTCAGAGACTTCAGGAAGAAAGCTGGGAAAGGTGGAAGCACGTTGCTGTTGTTCTGCAAATCACTGAACTCAGGTACTACGTCAGCAGTCTCGCCTGCTCCGTGGCCAGTGCGTCTAGTTAAAAAGAAATTAACTGGATCGGACTCTCATTGTAGTGTGATTTCTTTGTATTAGCAAAGACAGAAGTTAACGTGGAAAAACCCAGATAGGTTTTCCTTCATGCTTTCTGTTATAAGAAGCATAGCTCATGAAACAAACATAAGATAGGTGCATGAAGTTCGGAAAAAACGTTACAACACGCAGGGAAGTTTTTTCCATCTTTTTCTCTGTGAATTTTGAAATTAGTAGAAATTGACTCTGATTTTTAGTCTACCATAAGTTAATATAACTAATACCTTGAGAGATGGCTGGACCAGTTCTCTCTCCATGACAAATATCTAATCATTAGTGACAAGAATGCAGTGTCTGGGGCGTACACCCGGGGAGTAGAGTAAGCCTGACACACACGCGAGGGTCCAGCCGTCCGCGCGGGGTGATGCCACTCGCGCTGCCCGAGCTGATACTCGGGTACGTGGGTCGGGCTACCGCGGAAAGCACAAGCCATGCACTGCAGGTCCGGAATCACAGAACGGTCTCCTGGGAACAAAGGGACTGCAGCCCTGCCCGCCTCAGTAATTAAGAAGTGTATCTGTACTTTGAGGGTAAGAACCTGTATGAGCCCCGTGGTTTTCTCTTCGTGCATAAGCAGGTGTCTTTTTTATTTCAGGGAATTCTTTAGTATCATCAATGGTGCCACGTTGAACATGTCCCAAACCAAATCCTACCCCGCGCTGCCCGCGCTGGGGCAGAGTGCGTGTCGTTCCCACAGCATTCCAAAGATGGAAACTTCTTTACTTCATGTGAATCTCTCCTTTGAAATTATTTATATGTTCTATATATAAATACATATGTACATATACAGATATATGGGCCTCTGTGTGGCCGAACGGTATATTTTGTAAATAAGCTCTAGTCCCGGTTACAGAGAGAGCGGCAGTTTTTACCTCCCGGCGAGCACTTCAGAGCAGTATTGTATTCATTTTATTAATAAATGGATATCCTTGTCATTGTGACATAAAGCTGGGGTTGGTTTTTTGTTTTTGTTTTTCCTGAAAAGTAATCGCCTTTATTTTCTCTCTCATTGCCTCGCTGGTTTCAGAAGAGAGCAGTTTTATGATACAAATATTGTATGGACTTTGTATATTAAGAAAGGAGCTCATTTCAGATTCCTGAAGAAAGAGACATTTTACTGTTATTTTTTGAAGGGGCGTCTTTAGATTTTTTGTTGTTCACGCTTCTGGCATATGTATATAAGTAACATTGATAGTGATATAAAACCTTATGTGAAAATATTTAAGTCAGAAAACTGTTAAATAATATTACTTTTTTTTTTCAAACTGCTTTATGTATTGTATATTTTTTTAAGGGAGAAAAAAAGCCTTATTTGATTTATTCTTGTGATGCTGGACTTGTATATCCTGAGGTTTTTCTTGGATGTCAGTGTGTATACCTGGCTGCAGTCTGTTATTCAGAATAATTGTCATTGCGCCAGAGTTTAAAGGTTCTGCTTTTATTGCACTTTTCTTTTATAATTTTGTATTAAACTATTTTAGAAATGTTGATTAATTTTGGTGAACAAATATCTCCGAAGTTGAAATGATTGAAATCTTAAAAATTTTGTTTTTGCTAGGTTATTTATTTTGGTTTCAGCATTAAATGTCATCTCAGGTCAGTCTCTAAAAGGGGTTTGTTTAATTCCTAATTGTATAGAAAGCATAGTTCAGTGAATTGTATCGGTGCACTGCCCAAGTAAGGCCTTACCAGGTGAATCTAAAGCCTACTTTTATTTTGGTTAATGAAAAAAAAAAAATCTATCAATAATCTGTTTTGTGAGTTTTCTCAGTTTATTATCAGGCAAACACAAGACATTAATGTATTCTTTTGATTTACTTCCTAATTATAAAAGCTGCTTCTTTGCAAGACATTCCTTGAAAAATAAGGTTTTGTAAAGACATAATATCACTTGAACATTTTGGTGGAGTGGAGTACAGGTTGATCTTTATACTTTACTGGTTGATAAAAAGTCTTCTGACAAGAGATTTCTAGTCTCCTGCATAACCAGGGTTTTGAGGATAGATAATTGTATTTTTTAAAATATCTCATCATAGCGTATCTGCTTTGGAAATAACAATAAATAAAAAATGAAGTTAGGAAATGTGATTAATTTTTTTTCTCTTAAAATATTTAAACTAGTTTGGCACATGAATTCCTTTCAAGCTCAGGTAGGTACGTTTTTACAGAACAGCATTTTAATGATATTTTCCTGTACCTCTGCGCTTGGCGAACGCTACCCTTGCAAGGTTTATTTGCAGATCTTCGAACTAAAAATCCGAATATGGTGTGATGACAGGCAGGCCGTCTGTGTTAGGTAGCAGTGTCTGTTGTTTTCACTGTTGGCCATATTCAGCGGTATCCTGGTCATAAAATGACCAGGCAAGAAAACAAAGTAGAATTGTAAAGTAGTGCCTTTAGAAAGGGCATGACTGTCTTTAACTGTCTTCTGTGGTAAAGTAACGGTGAAGCCCTTAAGTAAGCCGAAGGAGGGTGCGTTCCCTTCCCACCCATGATACTGAACTGGAAACTGGGATGTGGCTCACAGGCCGCTGGGGGGGCAGGAGGGAGCTGCACAGGTGGTCGCGTCAGCGTGAAATGGCGGTAGATGCAAATGGAAACACCTTTGCACTCCCACACCCTGCCCCAGGCTCTCCTTTGTCCCTCTTAAAGGCAGGCGTGTGGTTGGAGGGTCCTGCAAGAATGGGGCTCAGCCTGCAGCCTGTTGGTTTAGCAGGAAGTCCCTCAAATGTCTCCTTATCCTCTGACAGCACGCTACTGACAGGACGAGGAGAATCCGTCCTAGAGTGAGTAGTTCCCATCCTTGCGTCAAGTTTCCATCTCCTCCAGTGTCAGCACTGAACTAGCGAGTGTTTCTCCAGAAGAGTATTTTGTAATTCCTGCCCATTGCCGTTTGTGAGCTTGAGTTCTACAAGAACACCAGTATTTATGCGCGGGAGGTGCGTGCGTTAGTACAGGGGCGGAACTCTGAAAAGGAGGTGGGTTTCTGTTCCTCCCACGGAGTTTCCTCTTTGCAGAAGGATATTGATAACTCATGAAGATACACATTTTTAACATTAAAAGATCATCACTCAGATTTATGTAAATCTGAAACAGCTAAGGTGATTTTTATTTTTTCCTGGGCTTTGCTCAGAGGGAATGGTAAGAAGTTTGCTGTTCTCATTGCTTGTTTGTAGAAAGAATATTGCTCTATTAGCGTTCAAAATACGGCGGGTGGGGGAAGGGGGCTGTTCTTTCAGAAGTGATCAGGTCGTGGCCCATTTGTTCCCTCCACCGTGGATTGCAACTGTTTAAAGTGGCCCAGCGAGCTTTTCCAGAAAGCGTGGCTTTTTGGTGGTGTGAGATTGCTGCTGATACTTAAACACAGTCAAGGGCGCGAGTCTACGGTGCGTCTTGGGCTTGGGCAGAGCTGGGAAGTCAGGCCTTAGGGCCTCGGGTCAGATTAGCCAGGGCGCTGACGGGCCGCCTGTCTTTTAGGCAGTTCGGTTCACTTCTCTGGTCTGTAAAATTAGTTGATTAGATGTCTTCCTTCCCAGCTCGAGGACCTGTTCTTAACCAGTGAGCTGTGGTGTATCGGGAGGTAGTTCTCCAGGGGTCTGTCTCATTTCTGCAAGTGTTAGGGGTAAGGCACTGGCCATCTCTGCTCCACGATCTCTTCAAGGCAGTTTGAAGAGAATACGACCTCGGGAGGGAGGACATCTTCCTCCAGAGCCATGCTTTTCTTACTGACCCGTGTGATCAAGGTATGTCTCACCGAAGCAGAGGTCAGGCCGGCTTGCTGTGTGTTTATTGGAGACTCAGGTTCCCAAAGCCCTGCTTCCTCTCCCGGGACACGACACCCTGCGTGCACGCATCACCCGGCCCGCTCTGGGCTGCGTGTGGAGGTCGGGGCCTGGGGTATCAACACAGACGCCGGGGCTCTGGTGCCTCCTCCTGCTGTGAGTTGCCAGCCCCTGCTCTCTGGCCCGGGAGCCTCAAGTCTCCTGCCAGCAGCCGGGAAGCTGGCGGGTCCTCTTCTAAGCCGGCAGGTGGGGAGAATTTACCATGTTTCACAGTTGTTGGCAATATGTTCCCGGCTCAGCATACTCTGTGAATGGAAATTTTTTTTTACAAATGTCAGTGATTAATTTATTCTGTACCATCCATAGTGTTATTTCTATCACTGAGGAGATGTTACTGTCACGCAGTACCTTTAAAGTATTAAATCCCTCTACTCTCTAAGGAAAAAGTGAAAAACGGGGCAACACACAGCCCCACCCTCTCCTTTCTGCCAATAAACAGGTGTTTCCCTGATTTTTAAATTCTCTATCGACCAGAAGAGATGGTCCTATGCCACTAGTTTAGTATCAGAACAGGGTGATTGTAGGTTACCCTGTTAACCGGCTTCAGGAGAAGAAATTCTTCCCGATTAACACGAAGTAGCTCATCTTGATGTGATCTCAGCCGGAGGTGAACAACAGGTGGCCATCTGCCCTCTCATCACCACGCATTGTTTTCTAGGTTGTCTCTGAATTATCTTTCTCAAGTTTAATAATCCGAAATCTTTATCCTTCTTGTGTAAACTCTTTGAAGCAGTTTCAGATTTACAGAGAAGTTGTGAGAGTGGTACAGAGAAATCTTGACTCTTCACCAAAGACCCCTTTCCGGTGTTGCCGAGCCTGCGAAGGCTAAGTTCTTTGTGCAGCAGACCCGGTGCAGGGTCGCGCCAGCACCTCCACCCTCTTCACTCGGGACGCCCCTCCCCATGTCGCCGTGGTTCCCGTTACCCTGACGTCTGAGAGCGAGTTCAGCAGCCGCCCCCGCCCTGCCGTGCCTTCCGGTTGGTCCGGGTCCTGCATCACAGAGGTGATGCTCTTCTCGGTGCGTCTTATCAAGGTGACACGCAGTGTCCACGTGTCCCATGACTGATGCTGTCGGTGTCAACCCTGTAACCATTTCCCCTCTGTAACCGGTGAGTATTTGTGAGAGGCTCTGTGACCACGCGGCCAAGTGCCTCATCCCGCCGACAGCCTCTGTGTGGTACCCCGGCGTCTCCCTGCTTGCAGGTCCCTTCGTTCCCTCTGTCATCAGTAGCTGGTATTCCACTTTGAGGACGGGCTTCCTGTTCTCCCTCGGTGGTTTATTCTTGTGTTCATGGTGGTTTGGGCTTGTGGCTTCCTGTTTTATTTAATGGCTGCAATCCATCAGGATCCTTCCTTATTTTGACTCTCAAATAGTCCTGGATTTGGCCAGTAGGGGCTCCGTCAGGTAGCTTTGAGTCCTTTTGACACACCCACGTTACTCTCTGAGCGCTTTCTTACTTTCTGGCCCAATAAATTGTTCCCTTTCCCTGTCCCAGCGCTGGAACCAGCCATTTCTTCCCGAAGCCCTGGCTCCCTCTAGTGGAGCGTGGTATTTAGAAGCCAAGAGCTGAGTGGTGGTGGGGAGGGGGGGGGAGAGAGAGAGAGTGTATGTGTGTGTGTGCGTGTGTGTGTGTGCGCGCGCGCACTCATCATCGATCTGAGACTTTTCACCCGTCTACACGTGAAACCATGGGCTCACGTAGATGCTCCAACACTTCAGGCTTCATCCCCTCCCCCTCCGACAGTGAGAGCCCCGCCTCCGGACGCACAACCAACTTCGGCTGCTTGGCTGGCTCCTGGCTGCCTGCAGGCCCTGCCCCTCCTCGTTTCCTCCTTCCTCAGCGGGGGAAGCAAGCATCCACACGGACTCGCAAGCACTCTGGGGTCCCCCCGCCTCGGTCACTGCAGCAGCCTGTGTTGCTTGTTTTGCTCTGAGGTTTGGCTGCCAAGGTGCAGAGACAGGCGTCCCCGAGGAGGGCAGGACGTTGCCCACCTGTGCAGCAGCCCCGTTATCATAAGTGATTTTGCCACAATTCATGTTAAGGGAGGTGAACCGGTTACTGACCTCTGGGTCCAGTGGGTGTCTTCCACGGGCAACGTCCCCACCTCCCCGGGCGGGCTTCGTCAGAGGCCAGGTTCTGCCCCCCGAGGTGGGCGGGGCCTCCCAGGGCTACCGTGCTGCTGGTGCAGGTGCCATGGGCACAGCCGCCAATCCAGCGCCTCCCGGGCCATCAGGACACCCCCTCGGGGGCTGTTGTGCGCCCTGTCAGTCACTCTGTCCGCGCTCTGCTCCAAATCTCTCCTTAATTTAGCGCCAGCATCTGGAACTAGGCTGCGAGCAGCAGGGGCCCCAGCTGGTCTGGATGCGGTCGAAGGACTGGTCATCTTAGGCGTGCTCTCGGGTCTTGACCGAGCAACGAGTTTCTGGAGTTGGTGAGGTTCGGGTGCTGGGCGAACCCGTGTTCTTTCACGGTGCGGGGGGGAAGTCGAGCTGAGAAGAGGCTGTGAGAGGAGGAGCTGTCACCCTCCCCCCGGGGACAAAGTTGAGATTGTCTGGGGGGCAAGGGAGAGCCCGACTGAAATCAGCATGTTTCTCGAAAGTTAGGTGGTTGATTCTGCTTCCAGGGCAAATGCGGTCAAAGGACGTTGCTCCAGGGTCATGCACTGGAGTGAACAGCCCGCGGTGGTTACCCGTCCCTCGGCTTCACCGGGCTGCGATTGCGCACCCCCTCCTTACGCCGCTTTGCCTAGGATTCCCTGACTCTTCGCTATTTACAAGAGAAAAATCGCCATAGAAAATGCACTGAGATGCTTCACTTCATGTTACCTTTTTGGGGAAAGAAGGAAGCATACTCACTGCAAAGTCCGGTGGTTTAATTAAAACTCTTGCCAGATGGGGGTCTAGGACATACTTGTCGCTGCATGAGAAACACACACCTGCTGTGGATTGACTGGTGCCCCTCCCCACACAAATCCATCTGTTGGAGCCTTCACTCCCAGTGTGATAGGACTTCTAGGAGCTAATTAGGGTTTAAGGGCGGTCTTAAGGGTGAGGACTGGTGCCCTCATAAGCAGCAACACCGGCAGTGTGTCACGTGCCCAGAGGAGGGGCCGCGGGGAACCAGCAGGCAGGTGGCGTCTGGAGGGCGGCCTCCCCAGAATCCCCCTGCCAGCACCTTGGCCATGGGCTTCCAGCCTCCAGAACCCCGAGCAAAGAAAATATCTATTGTTTCAGCCGCCCAGTCCGTGGTATAGTGTTACGACAGCCCTAATAGACTTAATTAAAGGCTTGGCTCTTCTCGTTTTCAGATGCTACAAGAAGGCTTTTCTTTCCCTATTTCAGTGTTTTCCTCAGGCCCCAGTTCTCTCTCCTCCCAAAATCCCAATTCCAATTTACAGCCCGCACCCGATTTATGAAGCCAGCCCCATGGATTGAGCCGACATCCTCTCCACTAACCTCTGACCTGCTCCCGACCTCAACCCTCCCTCCAGAGGTTGTTCCCGCCGGGCTGGGCACCCTGGACCAGCTCCTCGGACCATCCTCCGCCCAGATGGACAGGAGGCCACATACGTTTCTCGGTCTGGACCGAGTGGCGTGGAGGTGGCTGTGCAGATTGATACGATGTCTTGGAAAGCGTGATCATTGTGGTTTCCTGTCCTGGTGGGAAGAGCCTTTCTTGGTTCAATAGACCCTCCCGATACCTCTAGACCCTGCGAGCGATGGTCCTCGGGGTGAGCACAGTGAGATGAGGAAGAGTGTCCCGGCTGGGGTTCCAGCACCCACTTCTCTTGGAGCTCCGCCTGGTAAACTAATTTCCTTCAGCTTGAGGGGGGTGATGCAGACCGCTTTGGATAAATGCTCAGTGAGAACACCCCTTCCGTGGTTCACTTCCTATTTTGCGTCATTTTATTTTAGTATCACATTATCATGGTAAACGCTGTGTTATTCTAGGACACCCCTTGGTTTACCACTTAATGCATTTTCTATATATGTAACATTAAAATAGACTTGCCAACTGGAAGGGCAGAATTGAGAAGATGTGGTGTCTTTGCATGCTTTTCCAAATCCCTTGGTCTGAAGAGGTTTGGGGGTTGGCATGGCTTGGAGTCTTATCTACCCCGTGGATGGGGCCTCAGGCTACTGGGTGGGGCCGGCTTTTATTGTCGGATTGGAAGTGCACAGCACGCTTGAGCCTGGGTGCTCCCTGAGGACGGCCGGTGTCACCCTGCAATCGATGGGGAGGGCGCTTCCCTTGCTGGCATTTGTGAGTTTCTCAGGGCTGCTCCTGAGACGGAAGGGAACCAGTGGTTTGTTAAAAGCAAAACATAAGATTTCCATTTACCTTTTTGAAAGATAATTCTTGTAACCAAAAGAAACTATACATAAAATTTCCAGTATCAGTTATCTTTGTCATCGTCTCTGCGTGGCAAAAAGTCGTTTTTCAAAGATTCTTCAGTTCAAGTTAACGGGGACTGGTATGCTGGTAAGATAGTGAAATGTAGATATACTCTAAAGGGTTGTTTAAAGATCAATTAAAAATTACTTTCCTCGTGAGTCAGAGACTCGGTGCCCTAACAGCGGCCTCGACTCCACTTTCTCTTATTGATACACAAACCATCTGATAACTCACCTCCTCAAACAGGTGCCGAGAGGCAGCTCTGTCCTGTGACAGTAAGATGCCTACTCACATCAGCTCTGAGTTGTGCTCTACGTGGGCTCGCATTCCACAGACCAGAATAAAAGCCAAAGAAGACGGCCATGCAAATATCATTAAAAGTGTATTTTATTTCGATATTCAAGAACAGTGCATACTTTCCATGAGACCCAGGGTCACAGCTCTTGCTGTTGGGTGTAGCCACGAATGGAGGTCACTCAGTCAACAGCTCAAAGATGCAGTGTGTGTGTGTGTGTGTGTGTGTGTGTGTGTGTGTGTGTGTGTGTGTAGCAATTTGGAGGTTTTGTTTTGGAAATTTTCTTCCTTTTTTTTTTTCTTATCCTCTCATCATTGAGGCTATATATTAATAGACATTATATTAAACCCACATGAAACATTCAAAATTAGAAGGGGATTAGAGGTGCGTTTGGGCGTTATGTTGACTAGGTCCTCATCTCCGTCCTAGGGGGGCTGACGCCAGTGTGCGGGGCTCCTTGGAGGGCTTGTGGGAGAGATGCTGAACTCAAAAGGCGGGAATCAGTAGGTTACGGGGAGCGGGGGGAGCGCAGGAGATGTCAGCTCGCGTTAGGAAACAGCGGGATTGGAGGACCTCTGCCCATCCCCACGTGCTCGGCCGGCGATTCGGGAAAGGCCAGCGCACTCGTCGTCAGTGGGTTTCCTGGAGGAAGCGGGCGGGACCGTTACGTTTCCGCGGGGGGCGTGGGGGGAGAGGTTAGTGTCTGCCGTGTGCACCGCCGTGCTGAGCTACGCCACCTGTCACTTTCGCGCTCACGGTGACCAGCCTGCCACCGCGAGGCTCCCCGGAAACTCCTGCCACCGCTCCGAGCTGCGCCACCTCCCGGCCGGCCGCCGGGCTCGGGTGGAAACCGGTCGTGGCGAGGCCGCTCTGCTGCCCGCCGAGCCTGTGCCGTCGCCGCCCGGTTTCCCAGAAGAGCCCGGCCCGACTCTGCCCCCGCGCGCCCTCTCCGCCCGCGCCGATCCGGCTCATCCGGGTGTGTGAGCCGCGGCCACCACGCGGAACAGTCCCCGCTGCCCGCCCGCCTGTCACGTACCAAAGCGCCCGCCGCCAAGCCGCTCCGCGCCCAGCCGATCGGTTAGAAGGGGAAAGGCTTCGCGGGGTGAGCGGCGGAGGCCGGGAAAGAAACCAAAGGAAGCTCGGAGCCGCACGGTCTGCGCGCCCCGCTCGGTGGTCCCCAGGGCCGCGCCCCGGGCCATCGAGGGACGGGGGCCGGCGACGGGAGAGGGTCGCCGGCCCCGGCTCTCGGGGGACGTCACTGATCTCCAAGGGCGAGGGGACAGAGGGGCGGCCGGCCAGAAGCCGGCAGGCCGCGCGCGGGGCCTGCTGTGCGCTGTCGCCAGGGTTAGGGGGCAGCGGCTACGTTAGGGATCTACGGCTCGCGGTTAACTTCCAGGCAGTTGTGTTAAGAAGCTGGGGACGGACGGGATTCCGGGACACGGGGCAGGGCTTCAGCGTCTCGCCATTGGGGACCCCGAACGGCCGTCTCGTCCTCCCTGAGAAAAGGAAACAGAGGGTTAGGAGGGCCGGGGCCGCCCGGCCGCCCCGCGTCCTTGCGGTCAGTGGATCGCCAGCCACGGGGCCTCTTCTGGAGTCTGTTGCTGGAAATGATGCCGCACGGAGCAAGTCTTTGACCCCGTGTCTCCAGCATCCTTTAGCCCGTCGGACCTCCAAGTGCCTCAGGGCAAATAGGACGCAGAGAGTTGGGGGTCTCGTCTGAGAGCATTGCGTTTTCTGGGCGTGAGAAGCTCAACTGATATATTACCAGGTTTCGAAGGAGCTCGTTTCCTCGGCCGAGATTCCCGGGGACCGGGGGAAGCAGCCCGTGAACGATGACAGGGACAGACTCCTCTGTGGGAGCTGAGGTGCTGATGTGATGGGCACACCCTTGCTTGGGCCGCCAGGGAGGGGCCACTGCTCAGCTGGTCTCCCCGGGGACAGTCCCCTCCCATGAGCCCTCTTCTGCGTCACCAAGAAAACCACCCTCCCAGAGGGGCCGGCCGCTAACTCCGACCTCAGGGTCTTAAAACATGTGAATTGACATGTTTTCTGGACAAATACAATTTGCAATAAAAAAAAAAAAAAAAGAGTTGGCAGTCGTGGAGGTGGAGACGGCTGGGCGGGGACAACAGCTTCCAGGGAGCATGGCTGGGTATCGGCTCTGAGAAGGTGGCACTTGTCACCCCAGATGTCACTTAGATTAACTCGGAAAAGGGCGCTTTTTTTTTTTTTTGCCTTTGAATTTTCATTCAAATTTTAGTCTCTTTGGATTTCCCTTTTCTCTTAGGTTATGGATGAAAAATTGACCTCTCAAAGATTCCCTTGAGACTGTGAGCCCCCAGAGAGCAAGACAGACATGAAATACCCTGTTGACCAGATGACAGACGGACACCTATTGACCTGACCTCAGCCACGCCTCCGTCCCTCACGTTACCAGAAATAAGGTGACGGAAGCACGAGGGCCCCAGATCCTTATAGTTAACGCAGTCAGCCAGAGAGATGGTAGTTCTGATTTCTTGGGGTTTTGCTTTTTCCAGAAACATCCCTATGTTGCCGAACAACTCACTGGAGGAATTTTATTTTCACAAGCGAGAAGGTTTGTGGAATTCTAACCTCTGAAGGTACCAGGAATCACCCAGAGACGCTCCCTCCCGGGGAAGGGGCTTTGTCACCTCTGCCTCAGGGCCACCCTCCTCAGCGGGGACTCGGGTCCGGTCCCGCGTGAGCCCGGCTCAGCTTTGTGTGCTCGGTCCTCAGAGCCGCTGCCGGAGAAGCCCTGATCCAGTCTGCCCCGGCCCACCGTGCCCTGAATTTCCCGCAGATCAACCTGTCAGGGCTCCCTCGAAAGTGTGATTTATTCCTTTGCAGGACCAGAGTCACGGCCCCATCTGACAAAGTACACCTGTGCTGAGACGGAGCCAGCTCCCCACGCCCTGGGCCGGACATTTCACGGGAGACGCCCCTGAATGTCCTCGGGGCTCCTTGTGAAATGAAAAGTGGCAAATTTGGGGGGTTTATTTTCTATCCTCGTGCCTACAATGTATTGAGCATCTCCCGCGAGCTAAATCCGTGACATCTGTTTCCTCTTGTGAGCGAGCAAGCCAACGTGGAGAGAGGCGTTGTTAGCATCCCCCTCACGTGGTCGAAGGAGCTGAAGCTCAGAGAGGTTGCGTAATTTCCCCAAAGTCAGCCAGCCAAAGGGGTTAGAACCCCAGATGAGGAGGGAAATTGTCCTAACTGCAGACGTCTGGGTTCAGCCCTGGGACATTCTTGTTCAGAAGTCTTGGGAGACTCAGAAATGGTCTGGGCATTGCAGGCAACCTCCCGGCCAGGCTTGGGTCACTGGTGGAAACCCTGCAGTTCCGGGTTTAGACCCAGAGCTCCTCCGGGGTCTGTACCCTCGCCGTCTCGCTGCTACGTTTCAGAATCGAGACACGTATATCGTGATGGTCTCTGTTGCTTGGACGTTTAGGTAGAATTTATTTTCTTATCAGATTTGCCTCAGAATTGACATTTTGAAGAGTGGGTCCTGCCTCTGGGTTTTTTGCTTGTTTGTTTGCTTTTGTGTTTCTGTTTTTTTGCTGCATTGGGTCTTCATCGCTCCGCAGGCCTTCTCTAGTTGCGGAGAGCAGGGGCTACTCTTCGTTGCGGTGCGCGGGCTTCTCATTGCAATGTGTTCTCTTGTTGCGGAGCACGGGCTCTAGGTGCGCGGGCTTCAGTAGTTGTGGCATGTGGGCTCAGTAGTTGTGGCTCGCAGGCTCTAGAGCACAGGCTCAGTAGCTGTGGCACATGGGCTTAGTTGCTCTGCAGCATGTGGGATCTTCCTGGACCGGGAATTGAATCCGTGTCCCCTGCATTGGCAGGCGGATTCTTAACCACTGCACCACCAGGGAAGTCCCTGCATTTTATCTGACATTAACCAGCTTAGCCACGGTTTACTCACCACTCACTTCATGTATTTAAGGTTTTTCTTGAGGAGACTAAGGGTCCTCAAAGCTGAGTCCTGCTTCACATCACCCACGAGTGTCCAGCATCTTCCAGAATCTGGGTCATGCAGTCCATCCGTGCTGTGTGTATATCCCGACCACCAAATACACCACACATGGGACTCGATATTGAATTAAAGATTAGGTGACCAATCAATGAGTCTTTGGGTTCCTGACCAAATCTTTCCACCATAAATTGTAGAATCTCGACGTTTTAATGAACCAAGTAGGAAGCCCACTTCTGCAGGTCAGAGGTCAGAGGTGATTCAGGTTGAGGGGCCGCTGTGCTTTGCTGGTGGTGATTGAGCCCTTGAGACGGGGCACACGGGGCTGTCAGATCTCCTGGTGACACGACCACGCCACGTACCACGGGACCTTCTCATGTTAAATCACGTTGTGACCTGCTGTGATCCCAGCAGGTGTTCCCCAGGAGACGCTCCCATTCTCACCTGAGCCCACGAACACCTGGGACAGGAGTCCGTGGAAACTCCCGCCTCCCCCAGGTGGCCTCCGGACTGAGGACACGGGGGGAGGAAGCTGCCACACGGGGTGAGAATCGGGCTGCGTCTGCCTGCGATGCTGACACCATGATGCTCGAGGACGCAGGACGGTCCAAAGTCCGGGGACCGAGCAGCTGGCTCCCCTCCTGCGGCCGGATCCCGGCTTTCCTTTATCCGCAGGGAGCATCTGACGGTGCTGAGGGCATCATGTGTGTCGTGTCCTTACAACGCCACTCCCGTCGTAACAGATGGACTCTGTCTTTTCCTCACTGGCGTCCGTCTTCCGTATGACGTTTCTTCCAGCTGGAAGAGGAGTTGACTGGACCCTCTTAGCAGTCAGGGCTTTGGTAGTAGTTGGATGTCGGCAGGGAAGTGATGGCCTGTTTGGATGAAGAGTCAGCGGAAGTGAAGGCTGGGCTGTTACTCTGACGAGAAAACATGGGACCCGAATATGGTGAAGTTTGTCCCTGCCCAGCTGCCCTGTGAACACGGTTCTGTGCCAGGGATGGCAAGTGCCCTCCTGGAGCCTCAGATCTGTGTGGACACGGCCCCAGCGGCACGGTAGGCTCGCCGTGGCTCCACGGGGTCATCCCAACTCCCAACCCCCTTCCAGGTTTAAGCCTGAAAAGCTGACACGTGGTTAGAACCTGGGCTCAGCCGCCAAAGCCCCGGATGCGCAGCCGCGGAAATCCACAGGGTCTTCCTTGCTCTCCAGTCCAGGAAGTGCAAAATCCGGTCCCGTTTTTGTTAGTTTTTACCAGATGGTCTTTCAACATGAGAACATAAGTCACACTGTGTCACTAGATCCCGGGGACCTCCCCATTCAGGGCCAGGGTCAGAGCGCTCAGGAGGGTCCCGGGACCCTCTGTGGGGGGAGCCCCTTACCCCTCCCACCGGTCACTCGGTGCCGGTGCCGCTGCCGCAGCCGCCTCCCTCCTCCGGGACCCGGCCAGGCCTCCCCGTGCTCCGTCAGCGGTCAGCCGGGAGCCCTGTCCCCGTGCCAGGCCAGCCCCTGCCCCCTTCGCGCCCCTGCGCCCGCCACCCGCTCCGCCGGGCCCTGTCTGGCGCCCCGCCTGGAATCCCGATGGCCTGGAGGGCACAGAGGGGCACGTTCGCGCTCAGCCCATCCCGCCTCCCCGCCAGCATGCACCGTGTGTTTTCTGTCGCCCAACCAACAGGACGACACGGCTCCTTTAAGAGGCGGCGGCCTGCGCGTAAGGCTTCGCCGGCACGTGACGACGCACTGCGCCGGGCTTTGCAGGCGCTCAGCAAAGCCCGGCGCGGAGCCCGCGGGGCCACAGGGCTGCCGCCGGGCCGGGGCCCCCGGCGCCATGCCCGCAGCAGGACCGTCACTGGGTTAGTCCCGAGGCCTCCGCCACCGCCGCGAAGGCCCTTCCCAAGGCTCTCGGGGCCCCAAGCCTCAGGCGGTGGCGGCATGTTTCCGAGGCTGCGCCTCGTGCCCCGGGGTCTGTGACCTTCCTACGAGGAGCCGTCAGCGGGCCAGCGAACGGAGGCCACACACGTCTCTCCGGCCACCTGGAAGTCGCCTCGGCGTCGGGCGGCCAGCGGCGCAGGACGCAGGGGCGGAGCCCGCCGCCCTCAGCCCGTCTGCTCCAGGCCCAGCCCCGCTCCCGGCCCTCCCGTCTCCGGGCCGTCCGGCTTCCTCACAGGTGAGCTTGGCCTCGGTCAGAAGGCAGCCCTGGACGTGGGCGCCCCCGACCTCCCCCGGGAGGGAGCTGCAGCCTCGCGTCTCCGAGAGGGAGGCTCTGAGAGGCCTGGGGGGAAGGGCCACTGCCGGCCCCCGTCCGAGTCCAGAACCTTCCTTTCCCTCTTCCGTGCGGCTCAGGCCCGGGGTGATGGCGCCCGTCCCGCGTCAGAGCCCCTCCTGAGATGTCGGGTGCTCCGAGCGAGGCCGTCTTGTCACCAGCGGGGTGGGGGGGGGGGGTGCCGGGCAGAGGGCGTTGTGCCCGCTCCACCGTCACAGCGGCTCCGGCCACACGTCCGTCACCCCGTCGTCCGGAGGACAAGCCGAGCCTCAGGGAGCCCGGAGGCCCAGGTCACGCACTGACGGACGTGGCCGTGACGCCCGGGTTAACCGACGGGACGGGTGCCCGTGGTCCCCGGGGCCTCTCGGCCATCCAGCCGTCTTTCCCTCGTGTCCCCTTGGCCGGTTCCCTCAGGGACGGAGGTGCTGCTGTCTGACCTTCCAGGCCCCCGTGCCTCCCGGGCCCCGGCTGTAACCACGGACGACGGCGTCGCCCGCAAGCTCCCCGAGGGGCCCCGGCCTGGCGCCCAGCGCCGCCCCTGTTCAGGCGGGCCCTGGAGAAGCGCTTGGCGGGGCAGGGATGGCACGTGGGGCGCTGACTGCAGAGAAGCGGCGCGGGGACGAGCCAGAGGCCGGCAGTCCCAGCCCTGTCCCCGAACCCGCCCCCGCGCCGCCCGCCTTAAGAAGGTGCCTTACCAGCTTGAAGATTTTGGAAAGCGTGCCCTGGGCGTCATGCCCCTTGAGGCCCTTGTGACCCGATTTGTAGTCGGAAGCTCTGCCCCCGTAACCGAATCCTGGCTTCTGGCCCTCGGCTCCCTGCAAGAGAGGATGGCCGCTCTCAGTCTGTCCATGCGGCCTGGGCAGCACAGACCCTTCCCATCTGCTTTCCTGGAGGCATCAGCAGCCTTCAGACTTGGTGAAATTTGGGGGCTCCTACCTTTCTAACGTGCACAGACAAAATTCCCATTCTCCAGCCTGGAGGAGCCTCTCCAGGACGACCAGGACCAGCTCCCCTGGCCGCGGCCTGGGTGCCCTGAGTGTGGACGGTGAACCGGGACCAGGGTCCTTCCAGGGGCTCTGGGCTGGGAGCCGGTCACCGTAGAGGGGAGGGGGCGGGTCCCGGCTGGGAAGCCCTGTCCCCCAGGCCGTGCACCTGGGCACAGCCCCAGAGCCAGCCACCTGGACCGGTCTCAGCAACCCCCTGCCCTGGCTGTGTGACCTTGGGCAAGTGTTGGAACCTCTCTGAGCTTTGGTTTCCTCTTCTATAAAATGGGGATAATGGATGCTCTGCTCTGAGAATGGAGCCTGCGGCTCTGAACTTCCGAGCTTGCTGGTGTTATGGGGAGGGGGGTTCCCCCGGCAGCTCCCAGCCTGGTCTCCAGCTGCCCCGGGAGCCCCTCTCACTTCAGGGAAGATGGAGAAAAATTGCCTTCGTGACACGTAGCAATGACAAGTGATTACTGAAATGTAAGGATATGTGTGTCTCTAGGACCAGTCTGCATTCTAATGCACTTTAGTTTCAAAGGGAAACTTCCACTGTGAACACAAGAAAGGAATGGGGGAAACTCTGATGCTCAGACATAAGGAATGTTAGCCTTTGGGGTAACAGGTGTCCAGCCTGGGGTGCGACATTCCTCCAGGGGTGAACCACACATCCTGTCTGCGTCACGGATCTTATGCAACGGACAGGCTCTGAGGTCTCACTTCAGGTTTCACCAACGAGAAGTAGGAAGCTCTCTGTCTGGCCTCTCCTGAGAATTCTATACACGAAATAAAACCGTCTCCTGATCGAGACCCCAGAACCCTTTGCCTCAGGCTGCAGCGCTTTCCAGTTTCACGAGGGTGCCGCCTTAGGAGCTTGGGAAACCATGGGATCGATCCCTCTGGTTTAGGCTCCAGAAGCTTCCAGATTCCTCCAGTCCACCCCTCTCGTGTTGGAACTGAAGCTGGACCAGGGCCATCTGTCCAGGCACACCCCCTGCCCTGCACCCCCAAGCTACTTCTCTTCAGCCCAGGTTTGGGAACAGACATTGGCCACTCAGCTATTTTCACGTGAAGGTTTGGTTTCAAGGGTTATCAAGTGTGCAAGGGACAGGGGCAGTGAGGATCCAAGACCACATACGAGAGGAGCCCAGAACTGCCCTGAATCCCAGAGGTTTCCATGGACACGCTCACTGCATCATGGTCCAGGGTCGGGGGGGTGGTTAAAGAGGACTGAGGCAAAGGACAGACACAAGAGTTGTCGAGATCCACGCCTTCCCATGCAAGTGCTAAATCGTTCCCTTACTCTGCTGTTTTCTCCAAAAATAAAGAGCTTCTGAGAATTAAATTCAAGGATTGGTTTTCAGATTAATAATCTGCTTAAAGTTTCTCCTTTCAAACTCTTGGTCACTTATATCTTTGGACAACCTAGAATTTACCAAAAAACATACAACATAGTTTAGAAAACTGGTGGGACTTTCCGGAACTCCAAACGGGAAGACAGTCGTGTGGCTCTAGGAAACCGACAAGCCAGCTCACGGAATACGGAGCAGGATTTTACTTTGGAAAAAAAGAGAAAATTAACAGACATTAGTGGGACCAAACACGGAGACGTGAGAGGCATGCAAAGGCCGTGCTGTTAGCTGCCGGGCTCAAGTGGCCTTTAAACGACTGCAAGAAACATGGTCTTTCCCCCTCCCATCACTCCACGTTCGCCGATGGCTTCGCCCTGGTTCACGCCTAGAAGGTTAGAGGCAGCTCAAGCGGTTACTAAGATCAGATTTCTGGGTCAAAAGTGGGTCCCATTCTTCAGCATCATCTTTGTCTCCTGCTGGCACAGAAAGTCAATCATTAATTGTCCCTGAGGGCTGGCCCGTGTCGATTCCCTACGTTATCATCACCTTTCGGCAAATTCATTAGGTCAGGAAGACGCTCACGCGTATGTGTATAAAACGTTCCAGCAAACATCTCAGTTCATACTTCAACGTAGTGGTGTGTTGGGGCAGTTTATGGAAGCCTCCCCTGCCTTTTCTCTGAGGGTGGCTCCCCCCGCCCTCCTCCCTCCCTCCCTCCCTCCCTCCCTTCCTTTTCTTCCTTTCTAAATTCATTCATTGATTTCTGTGATGCTTATTAATTGGGTATCAAGGACATGTAGGCTCTGCACTAGAGATACATTGTGTCTCCAAGGACATTGGAGGATGTGTTTCTAAGGATACTGTGTCTCCAAGACAGACACAGTTCCGGGCCTATAGATTAGTGGTTCTCTTTTTATTCTGGAGATTTTATAAAGTAAGGACTCTATCTAATATTTGCTAGTAAGTATGGTCGATAGATTTAGTTAAAATATAGATAGGCATTTAAAGTCGGTTCAGACACAAAATTTTACTAGAAAGTGAACAGATCAGCCATTTAATATCTTCATGGGTTAAACGAAGATTTTAATCTTCTTTAAAATCTTCTCAGAAACTCCTAAAAAGGTTTTCCTGGATGGCTTGATAGCCAAGCTTTAGTTATGACTAAGTCAAAACCCAAGCCAAACTCTTTTGGATCACTTAGGTTATAAACTGAATGACTGAATTTAGCATCCTTTTGTCTCGTTAGCAGAATCATGGTTTTCTCCCCAAAATGTCAACGTCTGGCAGGGGAGGGAGTGCGGGCTATTTGGACAGGTCCACACGCAGGCTGCAGGGACCCATTTTTCCTCATCTGCCCTTTCGGAAGGAAATCAGGAATTTTCTCATACGTGGAGTCGCTCCTTCCCTGGGGAGGAGCCCAGGGGAGTCTCCTAGGAGCCCTTTGGTGCCTGGGCCCTGGGTCATGAAAACAGGAGCGTGAACCCAGCTGGAAGGAAGGACCGGCTGCGGCGGAAGCAGCAGGGGACAAGCTGGGTGGGATGGGAAGGAAGGTGGGCCCAGAGAGCAACTGAAACAGAGCAGAACAGAACAGCTGAGTGGCCATGAGGAAGGAGAGGCAACGGGTAGACGTGCATTTGTCACCTACCCAGCTAAATCTGCTGAGGGACAGTCCTCGCCCCTGTGTGAGGAAAAGAAAAAGAGGGACATGGTGATCAGTGTGGGAAAAACGTTCTCTGCACGAAACAGGAAACACAGGACAACACAGTGCTGAGATGGCAGACAGGTTTTGGCACACGCGCCCTATCCTGTGGTTGGCCGTGGCCCCGGGGAGCTGCCCAGGGAGGATTTCAGATTGGGGTTGAGAGGGAAGGGAGCTGGGATGGTGAGCGCTGTCTGCACGGCAGCAGGCGGGAAGGGGTGTCACGCGCGGCTCAGCCTGTCCTGCGTGGGCTCCACGTGACAAGACATTTTGGGGTGCAGTCAGGGAGCTCTGAGTCCAGCCCTCCTTTTGATCCGTTTAGGGATTTCAGGGAAGGGCTGTAAAGTGATGATGACTCAACACATTGGGAGGTCTTACCTTTCCTTGTGATGGAGGAGGTGTGCGAGGTGTCACCTGCAAAGACACGGGAGAATGGTGAGCGGGGGTGGGGTCCCTGCTTCACAGCAGCCCTGACCCTCCTCGTGAGAGCCTCCTGTTGTCACCGTGTCACCTCGTGTTGTCACCTGGCTTGTTGCTAGTTCCCTGCTAGCTCCTGCTTGCTGGGAGGGTCTGGTATCTATTGGTATAAGAAGCCACCCACTCAGTCTCTGCCCGGTGTCCCCATTCTGTTTTAGTTGAGAGAGAAATATACGATTTGAGAATTTGAAAGTATCCAGTGCCACCTCGATCTTCCAGAGCACACAGACAGTGTTTGAGAGGGTGGGAAACACACCAAAGGCTCTGCAGCCACAGAGGCGATTCCTCTTGGTGTGTGCTCCCATGACACACGCCCTCTCGCAGGTGATGGAGACGGTGAGCGTCACCACCGTCCTCTCTGGGGTGGGCAGTCAAGGGCCCCTGGTATTCGAGCCTCAAAAAGGACACCCGCAGGTGTGCGACTCCTAAAGCTCCCTAATCAACATGAAAATACCATCTTAGATGTCTGCTGCACAGAAAGTTTATAATTAGAGCCTGTGGTTTTGTTTTTAAGATGTTATTTTTTAGAGAAGTTTTAGGTTTCCAGAAAACTTGCACAGCAATTGCAGACAGTTCTCATGACCCCTCTGCCCTGTGCACAGCACCCCTGGCTCTCGCGTGGTCCACTTGTTACAACTGAGCCAATGTCAATACATTAACCAAGGTCTGTGGACTCTGTGTTGTACATTCTGTGGATTTTGACAAATGTATGAGGTGTCTCCGCTGTCACGGGATCGTTCAGAGGAGACTCGCTGCCCCCAAATCCCGGGCACTCCTAGTCTATTCATCCCTCCTGCCCCCGCACCCCTGATCTTCTTACCGTCTCCAGAGTTTTGCAAAGCTTGTATTTTTGAACTAAGCATCTCCTACTAGCTTAGTCTCAAAAGGAGTGAGTTCTTTGGTAGAACTCAAAGTTTTAACACAAAGCTAAGCCGCAGGTGCAGCTCAGACCTTGGGACCAGGTGCTGGCCCTGGGCTCCCGAGGCCAACCTCACCCTGAGGAAGTGGGAGGCGTCACCTGGGGATATACTCAGAGCCCCCATCATGGATTACAGCTGTGTCACATGGAGATATACTCAGATCCCTTGTGGATCAGAGCCGAGTGTCACCTGGGGACATACTCGGGCCCTCGTGGACTGGGGCAGGGCCGGACGCCCCTCACCCCTCTAATCAGTCCCCTCCCACCGTGGCTGCCACTCACGATGTTCTTGAAGAAGTGCACTACGGGGTTTTCATCTTGGGGCCGCCCGTGCTGCGCCTTCTGGGGCAGGGAGCCATAGTGGGTGGCTCTGGCCGCGTGGTGTCCATCCTGAAAGACAGGACGCGTGGTCTCAGGGCAGGCTGGACCCTCTGCTGTCTGGGGAAGCTGCCTCTGCTCCTCCGTGGATCTGGATACTTTTGGAGACCTGATGCTAGGAAGCTGCTGACGTCACAGGATGTAGCCAGGCGGGTGGGGTCTGGGCGGTGCTGTCCCCGCAGGTCCCTCCTCGGCTGACCTCCTGGCCACTGCAGACGCCCCCTCGGGAGCCCTCCCGACGGGAAGGCCAAGCTCGGGGGGAGCATCGCCAGCCTCCCCGGACGTGGGCTCCACCTTCAGAAGCACTGACAGAGCCTGCGAGCTGGTGGTCCCAGGAGGAGGGGGACTCGCCTGGAGCCCTGGCAGAGAGGACGGTGCTTGTGCACAGCCCCTGCTATGGGAGTGTGGGGGGTCGTGAGAATGAGGGGATCAGGAAATGTCTGGAAGGTCAGAGGAATCCCCTGAAAGCCCGTCAGGTACATGCGCCAAAGCCTCGTGCACACCTCCTCCATCGCCAGCTCGGTGCTTGTGGTTCGAAAGGACCCTTGCTGTTCAGAAGACACTGTTGCGACCGAAAAGTCTAAATTGGGCTTCTCGGGAATTTAATGCATTTAATGGGCTTAGTTTCACTGGTGATACCTGCACCCCTGACTGGGCTGTCACTGGAGTAACAAGTGCATCGTCCCTGGCACTAGTTAGAGGTACACTGTACCTGGTACTAGTTAGAGGTGCATTCTCCTTGGTACCAGTGACAGATGCGTTATCTCCGGTACTAGTTATGGGTGCATTGTGTCTGGTACTAGTTACAGGTGCATTATCTCTGGTACTAGTTACAGGTGCATTGTCCCCGGCACTAGTTACAGGTGCATTGTCCTTGGTACTAGTTACAGGTGCATTGTCCTTGGTACTAGTTACAGGTGAATTCTCCTTGGTACTAGTTATAGGTGAATTCTCCTTGGTACTAGTTACAGGTGCACTGTCTCTGATACTACTTACAGGTGCATTGTCCTTGGTACTGTTTACAGGTACATTGTCCTTGGTACTAGTTACAGGTGAATTCTCCTTGGTACTAGTTATAGGTGCATTGTCCCTGGTACTAGTTACAGGTGCATTGTCCCTGGTACTGGTTACAGGTGCACTGTCCCTGATGCTACTTACAGGTACATTGTCCCTGATACTCGTTACAGGTGCATTATCTCTGGTACTAGTTACAGGTGCATTGTCCCTGATACTACTTACAGGTGCATTGTCCCCGGTACTAGTTATAGGTGCATTGTCTCTGGTACTAGTTACAGGTGCATTATCTCCGGTACTAGTTACAGGTGCATTATCTCTGGTACTAGTTACAGGTGCATTGTCCCTGATACTACTTACAGGTGCATTGTCCCCGGTACTAGTTACAGGTGCATTATCTCCGGTACTAGTTACAGGTGCATTATCTCTGGTACTAGTTACAGGTGCATTATCTCCGGTACTAGTTACAGGTGCATTATCTCCTACTACTTACAGGTGCATTGTCCCCGGTACTAGTTACAGGTGCATTATCTCCGGTACTAGTTACGGGTGCATTATCTCCGGTACTAGTTACAGGTGCATTGTCCCTGATACTACTTACAGGTACATTGTCCCTGATACTCGTTACAGGTGCATTATCTCCGGTACTAGTTACAGGTGCATTATCTCCGGTACTAGTTACAGGTGCACTGTCCCTGATGCTACTTACAGGTACATTGTCCCTGATACTCGTTACAGGTGCATTATCTCCGGTACTAGTTACAGGTGCATTGTCCCTGGTACTAGTTACCTGTGCATTGTCCCTGATACTACTTACAGGTGCATTGTCCCCGGTACTAGTTACAGGTGCATTGTCTCTGGTACTAGTTACAGATGCATTATCTCTGGTACTAGTTACAGGTGCATTATCTCCGGTACTAGTTACAGGTGCATTGTCCCTGGTACTAGTTACAGGTGCATTGTCCTTGGTACTAGCTACAGGTGCACTATCTTTGGTACTAGTTACAGGTGCATTTTCTCTGGTATTAGTTACAGGTGCATTGTCCCCGGTATTAGTTACAGGTGCATTATCTCTGGTACTAGTTACAGGTGCTTTGTCCCTGTTACTAATTACAGGTGCATTGTCTCTGGTACTAGGTACAGGTGCATTGTCCCTGGTACTAGTTACAGGTGCATTGTCCCTGGTACTAGTTACGGGTGCATTATCTCTGGTACGAGTTACAGGTGCATTGTCCCTGGTACTAGTTACAGGTGCATTATCTCTGGTACGAGTTACAGGTGCATTGTCCCTGGTACTAGTTACAGGTGCATTGTCCCTGGTACTAGTTACAGGTGCATTATCTCTGGTACTAGTTACAGGTGCATTGTCCCTGGTACTAGTTACAGGTGCATTGTCCCTGGTACTAGTTATAGGTGCATTATCTCTGGTACTAGTTACAGGTGCATTGTCCCTGGTACTAGTTACAGGTGCATTATCTCTGGTACTAGTTACAGGTGCATTGTCCCTGGTACTAGTTACAGGTGCATTATCTCTGGTACTAGTTACAGGTGCATTGTCTCTGGTACTAGTTACAGGTGCATTATCTCTGGTACTAGTTACAGGTGCATTATCTCTGGTACGAGTTACAGGTGCATTGTCCCTGGTACTAGTTACAGGTGCATTGTCCCTGGTACTAGTTACAGGTGCATTATCTCTGGTACTAGTTACAGGTGCATTGTCCCTGGTACTAGTCACAGGTGCATTATCTCTGGTACGAGTTACAGGTGCATTGTCCCTGGTACTAGTTACAGGTGCATTGTCCCTGGTACTAGTTACAGGTGCATTATCTCTGGAACTAGTTACAGGTGCATTATCTCTGGTACGAGTTACAGGTGCATTGTCCCTGGTACTAGTTACAGGTGCATTGTCCCTGGTACTAGTGACAGGTGCATTATCTGTGGTACTAGTTACAGGTGCATTGTCTCTGGTACTAGTTACAGGTGCATTGTCCCTGGTACTAGTTACAGGTGCATTATCTCTGGTACGAGTTACAGGTGCATTGTTTCTGGTACTAGTTACAGGTGCATTATCTCTGGTACTAGTTACAGGTGCATTTTCTCTGGTACGAGTTACAGGTGCATTGTCCCTGGTACTAGTTACAGGTGCATTATCTCTGGTATGAGTTACAGGTGCATTTTCTCTGGTACTAGTTACAGGTGCATCATCTCTGGTACTACTTACAGGTGCATTGTCCCTGGTACTAGTTACAGGTGCATTGTCCCTGGTACTAGTTACAGGTGCATTATCTCTGGTACTAGTTACAGGTGCATTGTCCCTGGTACTAGTTACAGGTGCATTATCTCTGGTACTAGTTACAGGTGCATTGTCTCTGGTACTAGTTACAGGTGCATTGTCCCTGGTACTAGTTACAGGTGCATTATCTCTGGTACTAGTTACAGGTGCATTGTTCCTGGTACTAGTTACAGGTGCACTGTCCCTGATACTACTTACAGGTGCATTGTCCGCGGTACTAGTTATAGGTGCATTGTCTCTGGTACTAGTTACAGGTGCATTATCTCTGGTACGAGTTACAGGTGCATTATCTCTAGTATGAGTTACAGGTGCATTTTCTCTGGTACTAGTTACAGGTGCATTGTCCCCGGTATTAGTTACAGGTGCATTATCTCTGGTATGAGTTACAGGTGCATTTTCTCTGGTACGAGTTACAGGTGCATTGTCTCTGGTACTAGTTACAGGTGCATTATCTCTGGTACTAGTTACAGGTGCATTGTCCCTGGTACTAGTTACAGGTGCATTATCTCTGGTACTAGTTACAGGTGCATTGTCTCTGGTACTAGTTACAGGTGCATTGTCCCTGGTACTAGTTACAGGTGCATTATCTCTGGTACTAGTTACAGGTGCATTGTTCCTGGTACTAGTTACAGGTGCACTGTCCCTGATACTACTTACAGGTGCATTGTCCGCGGTACTAGTTATAGGTGCATTGTCTCTGGTACTAGTTACAGGTGCATTATCTCTGGTACGAGTTACAGGTGCATTATCTCTAGTATGAGTTACAGGTGCATTTTCTCTGGTACTAGTTACAGGTGCATTGTCCCCGGTATTAGTTACAGGTGCATTGTCCCCAGTATTAGTTACAGGTGCATTATCTCTGGTATGACTTACAGGTGCATTTTCTCTGGTACTAGTTACAGGTGCATTGTCCCTGGTACTAGTTACAGGTGCATTATCTCTGGTATGAGTTACAGGTGCATTTTCTCTGGTACTAGTTACAGGTGCATTGTCTCTGGTACTAGTTACAGGTGCATTATCTCTGGTACTACTTACAGGTGCATTGTCTCTGGTATTAGTCACAGGTGCATTATCTCTGGTACGAGTTACAGGTGCATTATCTCTGGTACTAGTTACAGGTGCTTTGTCTCTGGTACTAGGTACAGGTGCATTGTCCCCAGTACTAGTTACTGTTAATGTCTATGCCTGTCTCTAGCTGGCAATCCTCCTACCCCCATCCACCAGGGCTGAAGCCCTGCGGTCACGCTGGCCTCCTTCTCTGCTCTATTTCCCCCACTGACTCAGTTCACAAATCTTGTAGGTTTTTCTTTAAAATATTCCTTACATTTGTCTTCTCCCCACATTGACGTTAAGGCCAAGGCTGGGGTAGCCCTGTTCGGGCCCCTCCCTTTCCAGCCAAGACGGGTTTGCAAAGGATGCTCTCCTCCTGTCCTTCCCCACAACCGTTCCCTGCGCCTGTTTCACAAACTGAACATCTTTTCTCCAGCCGGGGGGCCCCCGAGACCTGGCACCACATGGCATGGCCTGGTTTTGTCCACTTGGTGAGACCTCGTCTTGGCTGTGAGTAGACCAGCCACCTCGATGTCCTTTGAATGAGGTGTCCACGTGCCCTCCACGCCTCCTGCTTCCCTGTGACTTTTTGTGCCCTGCTCAGCCTTCGAGCTCAAAGTCCATCCTTCTGCGGATCCTGACTGGAGTCAAGGCCCCTTCCCACTTCCCTGTGGCTCTCTGCCTCTCCCAGGCTCCCACCGCTGCCCGACACCCACCCTCCCGACGTCCCGGCCGCGCGTTCTGCTGTCTGCAGTGCCCTTCCTGCGGCCTCTGCTGGGCACAGCTTTCTCAGCTCACCTGGGGCGACTCAGCACGTGATCTGCTTTCCGTGTGGCACATTCACAGCCTCCCAGAAGGGCGGAGGGTGCAGCGGAGGCCTGGTGGCCACGGGCTGAGTCTCCCTCTCCTCCACCGGGCCGGGGACCTCACAGGATTCTGGTTCCCCACAGAGGAAACCGGGGGGATTGAGTTATGATGTGGGTACGATGGCGTGGGCAGAAGTGGACGCCATGCACATTTGAACTTGAAGACGTCAACCTCAAGGGGAAGCGCTGGAGCGTTTCAGGAACTGGTGACCCTCCCTCCCCCGTCCTTACTCTTATTCTCTCTGCTGGGGTTGCCAGAACATAAATAATCTGGTTCTCCTTGTGCTGTGTTGTCTCTCAGCTAGCGCCTTTCTGAGCTCACAGACCAATCAGATTCACTCACCGCTGGCCCACCTTACACATGCTTCTCCAATAAAAGAGAGTATAAAATTAAGAATGAAAAAAGAAAACAGATGAGCTAGGAAACTCTTTAAATTGCTTATTTTAAGAAAAAATTTCTTTGTGTCTAATGTATCTGCCAAGTGAAGTTATTTATTAGATACCACCCTAATGGCCAAAAATAATTAAAGCAGCTCAGAACTTAGTACAATTTGCCCTGACTTTGGGTTTTTTTGTGGTTTTTTTTTTTTTTTTGGCCGCACTGCACGGCATGTGGGATCTTAGTTCCCTGACCAGGGATCAAACCCACGCCCCCTGCAGTGGAAGTGCAGAGTCTTAACCACTGGAGAAGTCCCTTTTCTTTTGTTTTTATATACCATTTTTCTGCAGGCTGTGTTGGATTTTGAGTCACAGAAACATTGTGCACTTTGATTCACCCATTCTGTGATTAAACTAGAAAAGTTTCTTAAACTTTACAAAAAGGTTTTTAAATAAATGAACGTTCAGTCCTATATGCAGGTCTGATATTATTAAAACTTACTTTTGCTCTGACATAGTTAATGAAGTATTTCACATGTTTATCATGCGTACCAGCTTTGAACGCTAAAAGAAAGAGCATATATTTTGGTGATTTTTATAATGAATACATTGGTCGCCAATCTTTTGAGGGAAAATTAATTTAAATCTTTTAAGGAACACATGAAGTTGGTAAGTTGTGTTCTACCTCTCAGAATCTGGGGTCAGAACTGTTCATGAAAACGTCAATTAGTGTATTTATGGCCCTCGGCACAGAACTAAGCATGCAATGAGCATTAACTGTTGAATTAACGCATCGACAGTTTAGATCCCTTTTAATACAGAGCCCAACACATGCAGTAGATCTTAAGTAAATAGAACAATCATCATGGAATCCTTTTGTAACATATGCATTGAAGAGTGACTGAACTAGGACCCTGACTTGGAATTTTGGCTATAAGTTGTCACAGATAATTTAATGTAGAGTTATAGCTATATTGTTGTAGTTGTAATGGTCTGTTGCTGAAAGAACGTTTAGTCAATCATATTTCTATATATTAGCAATGAACAGTTAAAAAAAACACCAAATTTAAAAGCACCACCATATATAATAGCATCAGAGAAACAAAGTATTAGTTATTAACTTGGCAAAGCGTGTATATGATCTTTATGCTAAAAACTAGAAAATGCTGGTGGAAGAAAATCAAAGAAGACTTAAGTGGAGAGACATACTATCTTCATGTGTCAGAAGACCATGAATAGTACAGATGGCAATTCTTCCCAAACTGATCTACAGATGTACTGCTCTGCCACTCAGAATCCTAGCAGGATTTTGTTTAGATATAGAAAAACTAACCTTGAAACTATATGTAACCAAAATAGCCAAACAACTGTGAAAAAGAAGAATAAAATCAGAGGAACCGCATCACTTGATTTAAAGATTTCCTACGTAGCTATAGGCAGTGTCGTACTGGAGAAGGTGTAGATACATAGTTCAGTGGAACACAGTAGAGTCCAAAAGTAGACCCACACAAATAG
This sequence comes from Phocoena sinus, assembly GCF_008692025.1. Taxonomy (NCBI): domain Eukaryota; kingdom Metazoa; phylum Chordata; class Mammalia; order Artiodactyla; family Phocoenidae; genus Phocoena; species Phocoena sinus. The sequence continues at coordinate 2,320,984 of NC_045776.1, read as the reverse complement.
GACCAGGTGATTTTTGACAAAGGTGCAAAGACAACTCAATGGAGAAAGCATAGTCTTTTCAACATATGGTATTGGAACCACTGGACATCCAATATCCAAAAACATGAACCTCAATCCAAAGTCACACCCTATACAAAAATTAACCCCAAATGGATCATGGATCTCTATCTGCACTGTAAAAGTACAGAGTTTTAGAAGAAAACGGGAGAAAATAGAAGAAAACCTTCATGACGTGAGGGTAGCCAATAAATTTATAGACCTGACACCAAAACCATGATCCATAAAAGAAACAAAATTGATAAACTGAACCTGATCAATATTTAAAACCTTTGTTTTGCAAAAGATACTTTAAGAGAATGAAAAGACAAACTACAGATGGAGAAAATATTTCCAATCATATATGTGACAAAAGACTTGAAACCACAAGTCCTTCTTGTAAAGAACTCTCAAAAATCAATGGTAAAAAAACAAACCACCAGGTTAAAAAATTGGACAAAACACTTGACTAAACACTTGACTGCAGAGGATGAGCAGAATACAAATAAGCACATGAAAAGATGCCCAGCATCATTAGCTATTAGTAAGATGCAAATCAAAATCATCAGGAGACACCACTACACCCCTATTAGAATGGCTAAAATAAAGGATACCGACAATACTAAGTGCTGACTAGGATGCAGTGCCACTGGAACTCTCATGCTTTGCTGGTGGGAATGCAAAATGGTACCCTCACTCTTGAAAACAATTTGACAGTTATTATAAAGCTAAGCATGTATCAATACATATTATATGGCCCAGCAATCCCACTTCCTGCTTTGAATGATAAAAGAAAAACTACATATTTTTGGATGAGATTTTTGTAATGAATATATTGGTCTCCAGTCTTTTGATGGAAATAATTTGAATCTTGAATGAAAACTTATGATCACACAAAAACCTCTACATGAATGTTTATAGCAACTCAGTTCGTAATCACCAACTCTGCAAACAACCCAAATGTTCGTCACTGAGTAAAGGGATAAACAGACTGTGGTATGTCCGTGCAACAGAATACTATGCAGTAGTAAAAAGGAGCAACAACTCAGAGGCATCTCCAAGGCATTGTACTGAGTGAAAGAAGCCATTCCAAAGAGATTTCATACAGTACGATCTCATACATGTGACTTTCTTCAAAAGAGTACACTACAGGGAGGGTGACCAGAGCAGTGGCTGTCAGGGGTCAGGAATGGGGGAGAGAAGGGTGTGGTGTGAAGTGGGAGGGAGGTTTTGGGGTGATGTACCCTTATTGTGGTGGCGGCCACGTGAAACTACATGTGTGTTAAAATTCACAGATGTGTACACCAGAAACCACCCAATTTTACTGTATATTAATTTATAAAATAAGTCCATTTAACACGATCTATCATTATTTGTCCCAAGGTTGGTGATGGCAACATTACGTCGTTCCGTGAATTTCCTGGTTGGAGATCTCCGCATAGGTGAGTCTGGCCTTCTCCCTACATCCATCTTTTGTCTCCAGGTCTCCAGCTAGATTTTAAGTTTTTGGAGGAAAAAAGAAAAACTTCTACTTGATTCCCCAAAGCTTCTGGCAGTTTGGTTCAGCAAACAGAAGTGGACAAAGGAACAAAGAAACCCTCTTTCTACTGGGGCCTCCTGGAAAGAGCAAGCCTCTGGGGGCTGGAGGGCTCTGGTCCTGACCCAAAAACCCCTGCGAACCGAGCACGCCAAGCGCTGGGGCTTCTGTTTCCCCACATGTGAAAGCACGGGGTTGAAACCGAGATTCGCTGAGAGAGTTTTTAGCTCTCAGCTTTTACTAAGGGGCCACCTCTGAGTAGCAGGCAAGGAAAGAAAGGTAATTCTGCAGCTGGTTTATGTATTAGGGCGTTTTCCTAAGACTCTAGGGCTGCCGCTTAATCTGTTTGTTTATGTATCACTAAAGAGTTCTGTGGTGAGCACAGGAAGAGGAGCTAAGAAACGAGCCTCTGTTGCCATGGTGATGACACCTTTACACAGTGGCGGGGGGGGGGAGTGCTGTATCTGTCACCCTTAATTTTTTTTTATTGTGGTAAAACATATGTTACGTGAAATCTACCATTTTGCCGTCGTTAAGTACGCAGTTCAGTGTATTCACAATGCTGTGTGTCCATTACACCATCCACCTCCAGAACTTTCCCATCTTCCCAAACTGAGACTGTACCCAAGAGACACAAACTCCCCATCCGCTGCTGCGGCCCCTGGAAAGCCCCATCCTACTCTCTCTAAGAATCTGACGGCTCAGGGGACCCCATACAAGTGGAATCACACAGTGTCCGGTGGCAACTGGCTTCTTTCACTGGTGTAGTGTCCTCAGGGTTCAGCCATGCTGTAGCTGGGTCAGAATTTCCTTCCTGTTAAGGCCGGGCCATATCCCGTCGCCTGTGTAAGCCACATTTTGTTCACCCTTTCATCCACTGATGGACACTTGGGTTGTTTCCACCCTTTGGCTCTTGTGCTGAGTCACCTGCTCTGACTCGGACCCTGTGATGCTGACGTGGTCCGGCCTCCGACAGGTGGCTGAGGGGATGCAGGCTCCCAGCTTCCTTCCCCACAGTCTGAAGAGCATCCTTTATTCTTTGAAGGAACATGGGGTGGGGGGGGGCGGGTTGTGACTCTGAGGCCATATCGAAGGCCCGCCTGCGCTGAGGAAAGGGGTCCACACCCAACTTGAGGGGTGCCGGGCGGGGAGGCTTCGGCCGTGCAGGACGTCTCTGCTGTCAATCCTCAGTTCACAGTCAGAGCAGGGCCAGCCTTTGTCTCCCGGGCAGCAGTGGGAGCCCCTGGCAGGAGTGGCAGGGTACTTAAAAACAGTGGGTTTTGGCTTCTTTGTTATATTTCACAATTTATAGGGAGTGGGTACTTATTTCCATGCCTCACTGTAAACAAGGGGGTCCGTTTCTGTCCTGGAGGAAACAGTCTGGGGAGGGAACGGGCCGCAGGGGAAGGGGGATGATGGCGGGGCCGTCTGGGTGCGAAGGTGACCCCAGTGGGGGGAGGATGGGGCGCGGGTCCTCCTCCCTCCACCCCTGTGTCCCCAGCCTCTGCCCCCAGAGCCTGGGACACACAAGTTTCCCTTTAAGGAGCCCCCTGGACTCAGCTCCCTAACTCAGGAAGGGTTCGTGATTCTCCAGTGCAGCCCTTCTTATCTGTGTGCAGAAAGGATAGAAGAACCAGAATTGTTCACATTTTACAGTTATTTGCCAGGAATGGTGTCTCTTTGTCCATGTCTCTCCTGATCCAAGTAGCTCATCTGTTTGTAAGTGATTAAAAGGCAAAGGAGGAATTCGAAGGTCAGTCCTACCGGAAAATCAGAACCGGACACCCCGAAGCCGGGGCGGGGCGGGTAGCGGTCGCCCCTCTCAGTGTGAGCCATCAGAAAAGGAAACGGGGCCGGAGACAGGGCCTCCGCCCCACGTGCCGGTCTAAACCTGAGGTTAGGACGTTAACACGCTATCTCCAAAATAAGTGGAGCTGAATATTTGGGACAAGTGAAATTAGAAAATTAGTCCAGTTTTTTAAAAATGAAAACTCAAGTTGTTTAGAAAAATGGTGCTTATTACATAGGGCTTTCAATTAACAAGAAGTTTGTAGAAGAAATCCTACCTGTTAGGGGTGACTTGGTTCACACTCTGATGAACCACATGGAGACCTGGCTGTCTGCACACGTGAACACGTGAGTCGTGTAGGGGCCTCGGCACGTGATCACAGCACGCGCAGGGTTACGGTGGCACTGACGTGTTACTCTTTTTTGGCATCGTGATTAACAAAACAACAATGAACTTCTTGGTGGCAAATAAAATAACATTATGCTAAAAAATTTAAACACGACTGGAGGAAAGCCATGGGATAAAGGACAACCATTTCATGGATTTTTAACATAAACTGCTTTTTCCATTAGCCTGTTTCATTGTACTGGTTTTGAAAAACTGTGATTCATTTTCCCTCCACTTGTGATAATGTCCTTCACCAGCAGGTGGGGGCTCGTGCACTTGGCTTCCCGGCTGCTTTCCCGTCCCGTCTCCAGATAACGGGAAGGATTTCATAACTGTTTTTCCAACTTGCTGGAGAGCTGTGAGTCCTTAAACTTGCAAGTAATAACGGGGGATTAGTTTTTGCCTGACACATCTGAAGATCAGTGGTCATCAGATTGGGTAAAGATTCATTCCCTTGACTAGCGGCTGTCTTACGAAAACGGGGATGAGGTATTTGCCAGCATCATCATTTGCATTTGCATTTGATTGAAACAAATGGATAGAGTCAGTCCCTCTCAGAAGAAGACGCTGCCTCTTGAAAAAATTAGTATTCACTGTGCCTGGGGTTTTGTGCTTAGGGGGGGAAAAAAAGAGTTCTAGCGCTTGCTTTATTTCTTGTCTGTGAGAGGAATTTAAACTCTTCCCTGAGTCCACCATCAGAATTCCAATGATGGAAATCAGAGTGAATCCATGGCTCTGGGACGTTTCCCCCCTCTGCATCCACCCCTCCCGGGCTGTGCACCTGAGAGGCACCTGTGTGCTCCTTGTTGGACCCTATGAGCCCAGGCGGTCTCCCCTCTCTCTGCCCAGGCTTTAGTTTGCTTGCCTCTCTCCTCCAGATGAATGACAATGGATGAGTGCAAAGGAGGGACCAGGAGAATAACATCATTAGATACACAAGCATAAGGAAAAACATCTGAGGACCGCCCAGGTGTAGACGCATGGCTTATAGTAGCTACGCAGGAGACTACGAGCCTGTTATAGGACCAGCTCTCCCCCTGGTACTTTAAAACCCGGTGTGACGATTTGAGGTTCGTTACAAGATGAGAACATCTTTTAAATATCCTGTGTTCTGGCTTCCCTCAGATCACAGGCATTAACAGGAAGCATGTTCTCTTCTTGCGCTGTTACTCTGTCTTACTGTGGGCTAGTCTGGGAGAAACTGGTCCTTCAAAGCCCATGTGTGTCTGATAACTAGTGTTGGTAATACCCGCTCCGTCTTTTCTATGTGATGTGAACAGACATGAGCTCTGTGGGAGCTGCTATTTGGAACTGCTGCCCTTTTTAAACTGGAAATCGAGCATTTTCACGGAGGTGACTGACGCAGGTGCCCTCATGCCAGGGCACCTCAACCCACATCTGTCGGGGTCTTCCCTGTGCAGCCCGCCTCAGTGAGAGGTCCTGGTGCCATGTCAGAATGACACAGCCGGAGTGGCCTCTCTGTGGATCTGTCTCAAATATGTCCGGATGGTCATATCCAGTGGCTAAAAGCAGTGACCATTTTCTTACTGGCACTTTCTTAGTCAAGTCAATCATGCAAGTTCCAGGAACGCACGTTTCTCCCTGTGTCCCTAGAAGGATCCAATATAAAAAAAAGGAGCAAAGAAAGTGGCTCTACTTGCTTTGAAAACACGGGGTGGACACATGATTTTTTTCACCCCAGCTGGTCACAGACCAGAAATGTTGCTCTGTGTGGCCACCTCTTTTTGCAGATGTGGAAGTGGATACTCAGAGGGGTTAAGTGAAGAGCCTGTGGTCTCCTTTCAGCCCCAGCTCCATGTTTTAATCTGCTGCGTCATCGGAGATTCCTGTGGATTCCATGTGCACGAGAAGGAATGTCCCAAACCGAACCCTAGCAGCAGGTGGAGAAATCACGGGCCAGCCACGTGACCAAAGGGAAGGGAGAAGAACTTTTTCCAAGTTTGCAGACTTACCTCCTGTTAAGCTGTGAAGGCATGGTGCGCTAGAAACAAAAATGTGCTCAGATATAAGAAAAACAAATTAGTGTCTCTTGGTGGCATCAATCAGAGATGTCGGTTAATATCTAGAGAACCGGGAAAGCTGTAATCACTGCTCTACTAGAAAACGAGTTCCTACTTATCTTGGTAAATACTGGTAACTGGATACGACAAATGCGCAGCATGTCTAGTGAGAGAGATGAGATTTTTCAGGTTCATTGTTATTTGGAAGGATGCAGTTCTACGTAATTAAAACGGGCTCGATCAGCTCCCACTTTCAATGGAAAAGTTATGGCTCAATCCAAGCGCACTGTACTGTCTGCAACGTTCTATTTTGTTCACGTGGTTAAAAGCATCCAACTAACCAGCCATCCAACGAGCAAACATCTTTGATACTTAATCCTTCAGTTTACGTGTTGAACACGACAGAATTGTGCACATATCCGCCGAGTAGCATTAAGGATACACGCCTTTAGTAGATGGTTTCTCCAGTGGTCCAGAGACGCGGGGAGCAGAGGAACTTGCATTCTCCTTTTTTCCGCCAGAGAAATCTTTGATTTTGTGGCACCCTCAAGAAACCCAGATCCAGGCAGCTAAGCAGTTCATCTCTTTAACCTGTTTGGAACCACAGACCGTAACGGTGTCGCTGTTTTTCTGAACTGCCGACAATAAGGGAGAACAGCAGAGTAAGACTTGGGATCAATAAAATGATTTTTTTCCTTGTGAAAGTGGTAAGGAAACCAAATATGCTTCTTGCGTATTGTTTTCTTTATATTTAAGAACCACGACACGTAGTTCACTGTGAAATGGATATACTTTTTCTGCCCTTTTCCTCTTGCTTCACACTTCTTTCGATGGTTTATAAAAATCCTTCACCGCCCTCAGAAATCTTGTTTCGGTGATTTGTCCTCCTTAAGGACTCACTGAAAGAGGCAGCAGCATATCTTGGGCTGAATGACTCTTATCCGCGGCTGCCCTGTCTGGCTGCCCTTCTAGCCCTTTGGAAGGACGGGTTGTGGCAGCTTTGTGCCCCTGTGGCGACTGGCCCAGGTGCTGAGCTAGTTGCCAGTAAAGTAAGTACTCTGGACTAGAGCATGTGACCCAAAGGTCACAGGCCTGTGGAAGACATGACACATCTGGCTGGAAACTCTTCGAGCTATGAGTCTCCCCCTTTCAGAGCTGGTCTTGATGAACACGGCATGTTTTAATCCCCACACCCTGACCGCACGGTGCTCTCTGGCCGTTCCCAGAAATCACTGGATCATGAGGTTATCTTGGGCCTTCTGGGCACGCTCCTAGTTTTGTGTATATATGTTTTTCAGAGGAAGCAATTGCTCCATTTCTGGTCAAGCAGCTTCTAATACGCCTCAAGAGCATTAGATTTTTTCTGGCAAGGTCAACGTCTTTAGATTTTGCAATCTGGAGAGAATTCTTTTCTGTCTGAATGACCTACACAGTTTTGCCCTGGGTTTCTGCCCTTGGCAAGGTTAAGAATATGTCTGTTCCTGAATCATTGGCTCGAAGGAGTTTAATTAAAGCCGTGGCTTGTTCTTTCTTTAGAGAAAGCCATGCAGTATCAGCAGTGGGCTTGTCTCAGTTACGGGAGAGATTCACAGGCAGACCTTCGTTGAGGTGGAGATTTTCGGTGACCTGCTGCCTGTTCTGATGACACGTTTCTTCTCAGATACTGGCATGTGAGAAGGCTGGCGGGGCGCGGTCTGTGCGGAGGTGTGGGTCGCCCCTGGTCCTCCGCTCAGCTGGGGCTGTTGCCTGGCCCGTGGTTAGAGGGGCCGGTTTCCAAGCTGGAGAGTTGACCCTCTTAGCAGCCTGTGAAGCCGAAGGCAGCGGGCTGCGGGAAGCACGGCGGCTTCTGGTTTCCTCTGTGATGTTTCACCGGAAACGAGGAAACCGAAGCCCCCGGCCTCCTCTGCACCGATGACTTTGCCTCCACGGGACGGCCGTCCAAAGATCGGGGTCAGAGGCCTCCTGGCAAGGACAGAACGAAACCTGGGATGTGGTCATGAGGTCACCCTGGACACTGGCACACAGGAAGTCGGTGTCACACGTCGCAGCTGGCGCGTCCGCTCCTTCAGTGAGCGTGTGGTGGCTGCGTGGCCCCCGAGGGGGTTAAACTCGGGCGGGGCTCTGAGGCCCGGCCTCCACTGTCACCCCGGCGAGCGGGCCAGGATGGTGGAACAGGAGGCAGTGCAGTGGACAAGGGCCCGGCCAGAGCTGGGAGCTGCGGCCACGTCGGTGAGGACGCCACAGACCGTTGTGTTCTCCACCCACAGCTCCGTCTTCTCGTCCAGACAGGATGCGCGGCTGCCCCTGGGCCGTCCCGCCAGGGACGGGAGGCTCCCTCCGCGGTGCCCAGGCCACCCTCCCTTGTCCCATAAGGCAGCTCCTCCCTCCTCGTCTCGGGCAGCCCTGGAGAGCTCACAGCCGGAGGCCTGGGCTCGTCGTCCCCGCAGGGAAGGCTCACCGCTATTTCCCGAACTCAGGGCGCCTGGGCTGGTGCCGAGAGCTACGCTCTTGAACGTGGGTTTGGAGGCCTCCCGTGTCTCCTTCCAAAACAGCGGGAGGACAGGTTAGATGTCGGCCTTAACCGCTCCGACTGTTTTCCTTGCTCCCAGGCACCCACTTTTAAAGGCCTCAATGTGTCTGAAGTACGCAGAAGACTTCCCAGCGTAAACATCAAACAGCGCAGCAGAGGCGGAAGCCCGGATGCCTTGGCTTGGCTTAGAAATCAGGAGTCTCTTCGCACAGAGTGACAGCAAGTGCTTTAAGGGACGCGGAGTCCAGAAGATTATTTTGGAAGAAAAGCCAAGTTGCAACAGTCTTTCCTGCAAGTGAAGGCTGCAGGCCCGGGCGCAGCTGCACTGGGGGGCAGCCCGTCGGGGGTGGGGGGAGTAGACCATGGTTCCCCAGGAGGGTCCCGGCCCCACGACCGCCAGTCGGCCTCCGCCCAGGTGGGCAGGGTCCCACTCGCTCTGCCCTGGGTCCCCATGGCCAGACCTCCAGGACCCATCAAAACCACCCAGCTCTGGTCAGAGCCATTTGCTTGGGCATCATGAAGAAATCTATTGAGAAAACCTGACGACTAAACACGAGGGAAGCCTCTGGAAGGCCTTCCATGTGAGGGATGCCTGGGGGCTGGGGGCTGTGCTTCCCGGGAGCAGAACAAGAGCCCACAAGCCTAAGGCACGGAGTCACCCCGAGCACCTCGGGGTTGGCGGGGCTGGGCTTACGACAGGTCCCTGGAGACTTGAGGAAATAACCATGGAGTCTCAGTCTTCAGAGAGACGTTTGCAGTCGCCGACTCTGACCCCTTTGCTTTCTGGGTGAGGAAGCTGAGGTCTGAGAGCAGGAACCCAGGAGCTGACGGCCAGAGCTGGGGCGGCCTCGCAGGGTCCCTGCGGGAAGCAGGCCTGACGCGCCCTTGATGCGCCGGCAGCTTCCGGATGTTTCTCTCCATCAGCACGGGGGCCCGGGGCGTCGACAGGACAGACGGTTATTTCTGACGTTGGTGTGCTTTTCAGGCCAGGAAAGGAGGCTCAAAGCAGACACCCGGAGGCTGGGCAGTGGACTCAGACCTCCCACGCGTGTTTCCATCCTTACCCTGTGCTTGTCCGGGTGCTAAGAGTCCGACTCCTTACCCCCCGAGCATCCTGGGGACGGTTGGTTGCGGGGTCACAGCGGGCAGGGCGGCTCTGGACGAACCTCTGGGGACCTCCCGGGCCGGGCGTCCAGGCAGTGTCCTCTCCAGGCTGCGAGGACCGGTTCCCGGGGTTTGTGGGATGCAGGCAGAGGGGCTTAAGGAAGCCAGTGAGAGCAGCTGACGGGCGTGGGAACAGGGGCTTTCCCCTCTGTCCTTCCTGCCTCTCCAGGGCCCAGATGTGCAGGTGTGGGGTGGGACGGGGTTTACTCGGGCGAGGCACTTGCTCCGCGCTCCCCGCCCTGGGCACCTTTCCAGCTCCTTCCATCCGCAGGCGCCAGGCGCTCTGGGCCATGCAGTTTCCAGAGGCCCAGCCGTGCGGAGCCAGGGTGACATGATGGAGAAACCAGAGGAAAGGCTCTGCCTATCTCCCCACGGAGCTGTCTTCCCTGTTGTATATTTGCTCCTTGATTCTGCCTTGGAATTCGTGCTTTCCCAGCTTGCTTTTGGGTATCAGATACTATTTCATGCGTGGCCTCGGGCTTGCCATCTTCCATGGTCCTCTTCCAGCCCTCAAGGTCAGCCCTGTGTCAGAATCAAGAGAAGTGTTCAGGCTCCTGGAATCAAGGGATTCCTCACAGCGGACCCAGTCCTGGAAGCGCAGCCGCAGTGCTGAGCCCACTTGTTCCTTGACGTGTAGTAGGTGGGGCTCTCCCCCCCCTTCCTGGTGTGTTTGTTTGGAGAGACAGACAGACAGAGAGAAGGAGGTCCGTGTGCAGGACGCCAGCCTGACATCGCTCACCGACTTTAAGTTTCCGAACCACAGGGGAAGAAGGAGGAAGCTTTCGGTCCCGAGCCGGCCGGTGGTCCTGCACCGCCATCCCCAGCCCCTGCGTCAGCCCTCCAGCCGTGGCCTCACCCCACGGCTCCTGTCCCCTCTGCAAGCCCACTCCACGTGCCCTTTGTCGTATTTTCAAACCACTTCGTGCCACCTGGCCCTTCAGTGCTCTCCTGTGTCCGGGGCCGTTAATGCTCCGAGAAACATAAGCTCTTTCTTGAAATACTGAAGAATGCAGCATGCCGGAGGAAGACACAGTGAACAGACAGCAAAGGCAGAGGCCGCGGACGCCCGGCCCCCATGCTGCGTCCCTGGGGCTGCAGTGTGGACCTCGTGCATTTCTGGCCAGTTGTGTACGTGCGGGCCCAGAGGTCTGTCTGGGATGAAGCTGTGGAGGGCGGGGCTGCGGCCCTTTTTCCACCAACAGAGAAGAATCGTTCTGCTGTAAGTTTCCTAACATCCCCAAATGCCAAAGCCCTGGCCTCTGGCCCTCCCCGCCCTGCACTGCATCTGGGGTTTCTGGCAATGTCTCTGCCTCTTGGTGGAGCAGGCCTGCTTTCTGACGGCGACGTGTCCCATGGAGGAGAGGACGGGGGTCCCGGTGGCTTCGGGCACAAGGAGCACGTGGGTCCCCGCCTGCGTGCCCGCATCCCCGCTGCCAGAAAACAGGGAGCGTCCGCCCCAGCTCTCTGCACTCGGCCTGGGAGCCCAGGGCCCCCGAGAAGGCCTCGAGGGGCCCAGCCCTGGCTTCCTCGGGGCTGAGTCTGGACCAGGCCAAGGCCCGAGGGCCCCAGAGGTTATGTGCCTCCAGCGGGACGGGGCCCTCTCGACCTCCCCGGGGATGGGGCTGTTTGCTTTGAGGAGCCACCGAGGGGCCCTCTGCACCGGTGAGCACGATGGTCACAACTGAAACGCGATTCCCGTGAAACCCGGGCTCGGCGGCAGCACCCCTCTAGCCCCACTGCAGCTGTCACCTGGAGATGCGCCCCTGCCCACCCGAGGGGGCTTGACGGCAAGTCCCTCCCGTCAGCCAGCGGCCCCGGCACCGCTCCCGTGGCTGGGTCCTACGACGGGCTCGGGCCCTGGGCTCTGCGGCCGCTCTGCCAGCCTCCCCCGGACCGACGTCCGCGAGCCGACCCTTTACATCGTATGGATCCCCTCCTCCCCTGGGACCAGCCGGTCCCGCAGGCCCCTGTGGTCACACTGTCCGGTGCGGGGCAGAGGGCTCCGCGGTGGGTCTCAGCTGCGGGCACAGCTCCCGGCTGCCTGGGTCCCGCTCCCCTGGCCCCCTCTGCTTCGTTTGAAGAGGAAGATCCACAAGCGGGACTCCTGGGGCCCCATCCTCACCCTCGGGGCTCAGTCAGAACTAGCTTTCCTGTCGCGTGCCACGTGGTTTCAACCTCCTGCGCTTTCCCGAGGTTGGTAAGGCCGGTCGATGCCTGGGCACAGCGCCTGCTGGGGTCCCAGAGCAGAGGTCCGGGCGGGGCTGTGCCCCCCACGAGCTGAGTCTGACCCGGACTGATCGCGCGCCTCCCCTGGGGTCGCCCCAGCCCGACTTCCACGTGGCTGTCCCTACGGTCCCTACGAGCCCCGAGGGGCAGCCGGGAAGGAGGTCCTCCCCCGGGGAAGCCCAGCTGGGCTGGCGCCTGGAAGAGCTCACTCACCTCGTACTCGGCGGGCGCTCCGTGTCCGCTAGGCGCCGGTTTTCGGAGGAGACGGGACCACAGGCGGGTCAAGGCCATGGCTGCCGGCCACCTCGGCGGCCAGGCTCGCTCCAGCAGCTTGTCCTCACCCTGGTCCCACCTCCGTCTGGGCGGGACCCCCAGTCGAGGTCGCGCATCCCTCGCGAGGACCCCCCCCTTCCGTCTTTGCACATTTTCCTTTGCTCGCTTCCCCTCAGGAGCTGCCCTGCTCGGTCTGACAAACGCGACTTTCCAAGGCTCCCGTGCGGGGGAGCGAGGCCCTGGCAGCGCCTGCGCCGTCCCCGCGGTATGGCCGCGGCCGCCGGGCGGAGCCGTCTTACCTGGTGCACGTTGCACAGCCCGGGCGGGCTGCGGGCATGAGGGGGTAGAGGGTTCCCGCTCTGCTTGAGCCACGGGACCTGCCAGAGGGACAGAGCGGCCACTGAGTCCACGTCCTCCTGCGGGTGAGCTCCTGGCGGCAGGGAGGAGGGCGGGCGAGCGGAGGGTGAAGATTAGAGGATGAGGCACGTGACGGTGATGGAGGATGGACCAGCCAGTGGCCAGGGCTCAGGGGACACGGGGAGGGCAGATATCAGGGGACAGCCCCCGAGGGCTCGGGGGCAGGAGGAGGGACGACAGAGAGAAAGGAGGAAGGAGAAAGGTTTAGGGAACAGTTATTTCCCGGAGTCTATTCTGGGGGCCTATAGCTCATTATGTGACGAAATTTCCTTAAAAATGTTGCCGGCACCAGACATGTAAGATTTCCAAGGCAGCTTCACGAGAAGAGCTGAAAGGGCTTTTCCGAGTCTGTAATGGAAGAGATTTTACACTCTGGGGGCTTTTATTTTATTTTTCTTTTAGAGCAAGTGTGTTAGCTTCTGCTCTGGATTTACAAGTAGAAGTCTTTCCTGCTCTGTGCGGTTACCTATGGCTCTCAGTTGGGTCCCCTCAGTCTGTTCCACAGTAGAAGGGAACCACTTCAAGAGCAACAGAGGGCTCAGAAGGCATCCTAGCCGACCACTTGGAGTTAGGCTTTCTCACGGCCGTTCTTCTTTGCTGTCGGTGGCATTTAGGAGTTTTAATAGTAATATTAATAGGGACCTGAAGTTGCTTCATGAGCTGTGAACGAGCCTGAACTCTAGTGTTATAAATCTTCCTGAATAGTATTTGCTCCTAACTGAGTGCGCTTTCCCTGTTCTATCGGCTACGAGACAGTTTCTGCCGAATCAGCCAACGTTGAGGGATGTGGTGGAGAGAATATTATTACAGGACCAACGTAAGGGGCCTGCAAGAAGTTCCTCTCTTTTGACCTGCCATAGCAAAATGGCAAGAGAGAAAGAGGGAGAGAGAGAGACAGAGACACAGACAGAGAGCCTCATAGGGGTCAAGAGGTGAAATCAGTGTAATGGGCTTCAAGCGATGTCTTATATCGGCTACAGATGAAATGGAGTTTTAAAAACCAGGTTAATAGCTGGTTATGCATGGAAATAAGCAGTAGTTATGACACAGGAAAATATGCATTCTAGAAATATTACTGTAAAGTGAACACACCAGGGTTTCCAGAGGCAAATCCGTGGTGAGCGTCTACTTAGCTGTGCACCTCACAATCAGTTGTCTCCGCATGGGAGAGGCTATTTCAATACTAGCAAGAAGTACTGGCGACTTTGATGCACGGTATTGGGTACTTAAATAAGACCACTGAGTACTTGTTTAGAAGCACACCTCAGTGGATAAGCCTGTGGATTCTCTGCCTTGATGAGGCCAGGCTGTCCCCACTGAGGGTGAAAACCCTCAAAAAGGGCCTGTGGTCCATGCCTACACTTGGTCCAAAGGCAAAGAATTTTCTAGTCCTCTATTTAAGACCACATCCCTCCTTAATGAAGAGGTCAATCTCTCTGCGACATTTTCAGGCAGCTCTGGGGGCTGGTGTTAAGGCCCCTCTACTGCCACCCCGGCTTCCTGGGCGCTGGCCACGCAGCCTAGGGCAGGGATGGCCCACGGCTCTGCGATGGGGTGGCCCCCTGGGCGACAGACTGGCCCACGGATCCCTCCCTGACGGCTTGCCTCTCCTGCGGCGGCAGGAGGACGGAAGACAGCTCTGTCTGTCTGTGTGAGAGCAGAGGAAGGTTCTCCACCTCGCGTCCAGACGTGCTCAGGATCAAAGGGAGAGCATCTCCAGCAGAAGGAGTGGGGCACCCGCAGGGCAGGAGGAGAAGAGGCAGGAAGGCCTCTTCCGGAAGCCGCGTGTCACCCTGTCCGCCTTCTGCTGTTTCTCGTAGAGCAGGACGCTTCCCGAGTGCTTAAGAGTGTGGTGATGTCCATAATGGAAAAACTCTACGATAACCTATCAAACCAGAGTGTGAGAAGAGATTTCTCCAGTTCTGGGATGCTAAATCCATACTTAGTGATTTCCACGAGAGATCGAGGGAGTGTTTTCTTCCCCTAATGATGCGATATTCCCTCAGATGTCAAGCTAAGCTCTCCACCAACCGGTAGGAATTGCCTGTTCCTTCTACCAAAAGGAACATCAGCGATGATGGAAAGCAACACCATAACATGGAAGTGAGTTTAACAGGAGATGAGTTAGGACAGGGTCTGGTGGCAGGATACGGGCACAGACGAATGGGAGACAGATCGAAATTAATCCTATGTCTTTGCACTTATTTCTAGTTCACCAGCAACCCCAAACTTACCCTCAATTTCACAAACTACCTGTCATCCTTAAAAGAACCAGCCTGCCTCTACGTTCAGATTCTCCGCTGTTTCTTCTACCCCCTGGTATGTACCCTCCCAGGGAGCCCAGGCGGGGGCCGTCTTTCCTGTGCTCAATCAATCACTCAGTAAATGCTATTAAGGGTCCCGTGTCCCAGGCGTAAGGGAGAATACAGTCATTTCCCCCAACATGTACAGGACGGTGCTTTGAGAGAAACAGTAAACCTCAGGCAGAACGAGAACAGTCCTAACAGAAAGACCAGGATACTGAACTGCCAGTGGAGAGAAAAGAACAGAACGTCTGTGTGTAAAGCAGAGGCGTGAAAACTGTGCGCAGAAGGGTGTGCTCGGGCCCCCAGACTCACCTGTTGGTTGACACCTGCTGTGTCAGAAGGTCATGAAAATACCAGTTACACCGTGTGCTTAGTAAAGGGAGGGTCACCAAAAAAGACAACTTAAAAAAATCACATGCAATTAGTCTGTTAAAACGTTTAATAAGTGCATAAAAAGGAAGAAATATATAAAAAGCGAAAGGTCGTCACAAAATCAAATCGGAATACAATCACAGAAGGCAATCGGCATTAAATACATCAACACAATCTACAAACGTTTCACTCAGAGGACACAGCCAAATGGCTGCCAACACAGGGGCGCCCCATTCCGAGTCCTCACTCGCCTGGTTAAAGACAGCGGAGGGGTGAGGCCACAGGAGGACACGGCAAAGCGCTGGGAGCCGATCAGCAGTGGATCCCTAATTGATCAGGGGATGATACGTCGGAAGGAATTCCTGTAGGAACTCTCAACAAGTGTTTGGGCGCAGAAACACATATACCCAGCATACAGGGATCTTTCTCTACAAAGACTCTTGGCAAACTGATGTACTGAGTGGCTGGGTCGTGGCCACGTTAGCTGAGATCCGTGTTTCGTGCATCGCTGCACCGTGAGTGGACACTCTCGGCTGAAATGAGCGAGCGCAGCTCCGCCGGCCCCCGACTTCAGGGCTAGACTCACACGGGGTGGGGCACCCTGCTCAGACACTGCCTGCCTGCCGTGTCCTTCCTGTCACCTCCACCTGTCACCCTCCCCGGGGGATTACAGAATACATCTCTAACATTAGGCTGCCATGTTAACGGTGAGGAGTTAAGTTACCGTAGAACTAAAATGTGCTCAATGAAATTGAAATGCGGTGGAGAAAAAGGCAGGAAACAGAACATTGTGATTAACTTGCAAGACTGCTTAGACCCCAGGGCACTGGGTGACAGCAAGCGTTCTTATCCCACACAGTCAAGGTTAGAGGCAGGGAGGTCATGTGGCATGCTGAGGACAGACGGATGCTGAGAGCAGCAGGTCGTAAAACCTGCTGCAGCAGGTCGTAGTCAACAGAGGAAGACAGGTATAACCACCAGTACAGAGACCTGCTGTACAACACCTGAAGGAAAGTAGACTGATGCGGAGGACGGCGAGACAGGCCTGTCCCCTTGCATCCCTACTGGGGGGTGTCCGGGTGTCACATCACTGCGGCCACCCTGGCTGTTGCCCAAGCTAACAGGTCACGATGTTGCTGTTAAGCCCGAGGGTACAGCGCTGGCCCCGGAGTGGCGGGTCTGACGGGTGGGTAGGTGGGGCAGCTTAGGGGACCCCCTCCACCCGCTGTAACTGACCAAAAGCAGTGGCATCTCCGTCCTGACCACCCACCCATTCCTCACAGGGCCCCACGTTCCAGGGACTTGGAAACCTGGTTCTTAAAGGCAACAAGTCCGCCTTTCTTTCTTCCTGCCACAAAGGCGCGTGGTCTCGTGAATGCACTTTTCATGTACGGCTCTCTCGAAAGTATACGCCGCCTCAAGGAATTTGTGAGCGCTTTGCTCGAATGTCAACTCCCGGCCGCACAGAGGGTGGGTTTGCTGGTGCATTCCCAGGGCAGGGGGCGCTGCCGCTGCTCACCCAGGGGCCACCCCACGTGCCCTCGGAGGAGGGGGGCAGGCGACAAACAGCCCCTGTTCCGGGAGCCAAGGGCTCCCATCAGTTTCACACGCTTCAATCCAAAGGACCTTTCTAGCACCTAATACAAGGAGGGCTCTCCTGATTTATAAACAGAGCAAAGCAAAAATAAGATCAAAACCAAAAAGTAAGCCCACACCAATAAATACCGCAGGCCATTGCGGGTGTGACACTGGGTGCAGAGTGTGTGATGTTTAAAGGTGAACACAGAATCCACAGTAAGACAGGTGAGCTGAGTAAGGCTGCCGGTAAGGCCCACTGCGTATTTTCAGCAAAGATACTCGACAGGAATGTATCCCTAGCCTGGGTTTGCAATAAGCAACTACGGATATGATTTTGCATTTGAACTCTAATGGATTTCTTTGGCATCAAAGGGCAAGGCTGCTCATTCAAAAATCTTCTTTACTCAACATCCAGTAGTGAACAGAACTGATACTTCAAAAGTTCTAAATCCATTATTTAAACATTGTTTTTATGTTTAAAAATCCTGAATCCTTGATAACCTAGCAAGACTAGTTTGTGAAGTGGATGCCTACTTCTGAGGCTGGAATCTTTTCTTTGAAAATGTTGAAGATCATGTCAGACTTGATGCAATCAAAGTTGTACTTTTACGTAAAGGAAGAAAAACAGGTATGTCTAATATATATTCATTTTGAGATGAGGTCACAACAGTCGACATAAACGCTTTCACGATTTTATTTTAACTTAACCCATTACCACCGAAATGAAGCTTGTTTCGCAGTATATGCTATATCCAGCTGCTTCATCTCTTCTCTACAGTTTAAATCTATTTTTCCTGTTCTTTGGGTTAAGCAGAATAGTTTAAAGACCGTCGACGCTGCATGCATATGGGGTGCTTTGCATAATAGCAAGACTTGATTAGGCAGTCAGGGTCTGGTGTGGTTTGACAGCCGTGCTTGATAAAGCATCTCGGATGGAAATCGGCATTAGAAATAGGTCAGAGGACCCACATTTCAGGGTGAGGGAAGACTGCCCCCAAGTACAGGACACTGAAGAAACCAATCAGAAAGTGAATTCTATAAGCACAAAAGGTACATGGAGTTATTCACAGGAAGTCCTGCCAAGTGTCACGTGACAGATCTCAGCTTCCCAGCAGGTCCCCGAAAGCTCAACGCTCCTTTAACACCACACAAAAGGCGCAGCTGACATCTGTGTTTATCTCCAACCATTTCAGGATCGTCACTAATTTTAAGAACTGTAGTTAGAGACTAAAGCAAATTCGAGAAACTCCTGAACTCCCAGTGCCCCAGTGTTGATGATGTTATAGGACCACGATGAAAGGGCCTCTGCTCCACACTCGACTCAAAGCCCCTTACAACTTCCCAAAGGCCTTTCAGAATGAGCACAGGGCACAGCCAGAAGCAAAGCTGCATCTTAGGTGTTTTGTGAGCACACCCAATAAACCAGGGGCTTTTCTGAAAAACCTCACTCCTTCCAAAATCACCCAGCTATCCAACACTCTCAAATTCAGGTGCCGCGCATGCGATGTGTTTGCTATCGGAATGCCACTTGGGGATTAGCTTTTCAGTGAAGCACCAGCCACAGATGATCTATTCACAATCTAGTCCAGAAGCCACTTTCACAAACCGGACCACAACAGGAGCGATTTTCTCCTGTGACACACTTTTATCTGCAGAACATTTAAATAATGAAACTTCACAAATTCTACATTCAAATGAATGGAATAACGAACTAATACAGTTTTGATTCATAGACGCACTCATTTAATCCCTCACACTCATTTATTTCCCTAAACAACTCAGACAAAAGAGAACGTCTGCTCAAGGCGAATTTAAATTTCGAGTTTGTTCCAAAGTCCTCAATCACATCATTGTTGCAGAGCAACGCGAAGCTAGCGGCACTGAGTCCAGGAAAACGCTGGCAACAGCCCAATGTGGAGCCCCGAAGCGGGGGCAGCAGAAGCCACGTCAGCCCTAGAGCCCCCAAGCAGAAGACACAAAAGACCACAGTGCCCACGTCCACACCACCCTGGAGATGTGAATTCAGAACGTTCTCCTTTCCCGGACCACATTCTGACCGCATCCCTGGTGAGCAGGGGAGAGAGGGGGGAAAAATCGAAAGCCGTGACCCAGGCCCCTCCCAGGAACCCGTAAGCATCTCCAGCAAGGACCACACGTTTCCCCAGACAGCACGGAGGCTGTACTCCCTCTAACGGCTGAGTTCACCTGCAGATTCCCTTCCTTTTCCGCTTACACCACCTGGGAGGCACGACCTGCATGCGCCTCTACTCCTCAGAGCTCACCTTGCCTGAGCCCCGCTTGGGTGCACCCCTGTCCGCGCCAAAGAAGCGGCCGAGGGAGTCGAGGATGCCCGTGTCCCTGTGTCTGGGGAGGAAGCCGTGCCTGGCGTGGTCCATGGTGCTTGCCGAGGCCAGGTACTTCGATCTCTGGGAGGGTCTCTTCTGAGCCGCCATCACATCCAGGCCCTCGGGAGCAGCTGCGCTGTCTTCTTGGATGGTCTGGAGCTCGTCTGACTCTGAGGGCCGGTCTTTGAAGGTGTTGTCCTCCCTCCCTGGGGCATCTCGGGAAAAGAGGCGGATCAAATGGGGGCGGCCCCCGGGGTCAGCTGGGTTGGCACCCGGCCAGGCATTCTTTGGGCCCGCTGTGCGCTTGGAGTCTGTCACCGCTGTGTCCTGCAAGGGGGTCCCATTGTTCTGGTCCACATCTGCAAACAACAGTGAGATATGAATACGGCTGTGCAAAGCGGGGCACGGACAATGCTGCTTTCTTCCCGGGCTGGGGAACCGGCCGTCTCCTATCAAATCCACAGGGTGCGCAGGCGCCAGGAGCTCCACGCGGCCCCGGACTGCCTTGGGCAGAGCCCATCCGGCCCGAGCATCCTGGTGGCGGCTCTGCGTCTCAGAGGCCCTGGGAATTGTCTCAGGTGCTCCAGATCCGGCACCGGGCCTTCCCGAGCAAGCAGGGCCAGGCACACAATCTCCCCTAGGTGCTGCCACGCCTGCCCTGGGGGGCTCCAGGGTTGCAGGTGCCTTGATGGCACGTTTATCATCTAAAAGGTTACTGGTGCCTAAGCAAAGCGTGTCGGGAGCACTTGTTTGACAAAAGGTATTTTTAGCATTCTTGCTAAAAGTGGAACTGCCCACACCTTTTGCAATGCATGCCTTAAAGAAATGGGGCATTTAGAACTCTTTAGTACCCAGAGTCCACAAGAGGCCTCTTGCGTGAGAGAGAGCTGCCTGTTCAGGACATTTTGGTTTGGCTTCTCCTCTGTAAGCAGCAGCAGTCAGAAGGTTTAAGTGGAAACGGGGTAGTTCATGTGGCACACCATCCTCCCTTAGCCTTTTACAAAAATACACAGTATTTCCCTCGAGAATGACAGTACCTCCATCTTGCTCTCAGTTACCACAGGTGGGTATAAATGAATGTCATGTAGTTAGGTCCTTCTCCAAAGTTTATTACTTACCTACGGCAAATGTGGCTTTACTCACACTATCTGTCCATCAAACTGCCCAGAAATCTGTGTACTAGCATTTACCAACAGCATCCGACCACCCACCCATCCATCCATCCACTATCCACCCGTCCATCCACTATCCACCCGTCCATCCACTTATCCACCCATCCATCCACCCGTCCATCCACTTATCCACCCGACCATCTGCTAACCACCCTTCCATCCACTTATCCACCCATCCATCCACCCGTCCATCCACTTATCCACCCGTCCATCCGCCCACCCAGCCACCCATCCTTACCAAGCACCTAGCAAGTGTCATGTCCCCTGCACTAGGCGAACAAGATGTGGTCCTTGTCGCATGAACACAGATGAAAACGAACGTTATGGGTTGAATAATGTCCCCCCCCCAAATGGTGTGTCTACATCCTCGTCCCCAGTACCTGTGACTGTGAACTTATTTGAGGGTTAGGTCTTTTGCAGATGTAACCCAGTTACGATGGGGTCTCACTAGAGTAGAGTGGGCCCCGACCCAATGACCAGTGTCCCTGTGAGAAGAGGGGGATTTGGACGCAGACACACACACACACACACACACACACACACACACACACACAGAGGCCACGTGGCATGGAAGCAGGCCGTGGCCTGGTGTGTGTACAAGACAGGGTTGCCGGGAACACGGGGAGGCGGGTGACCCGGGGAAGAGCCTCCCCCCGAGTCTTCGGGGAGAGCGCTGCCCTGCCCACACCTGGGAACCGAGAGGGTAGAAATTCCTACTGTTTTCAGCCGCCCAGTTTGCGGTCATTTGTGTGGCTGCCACAGGACACAGGCACAATGCGTCGTTTCATGTTGAGTAATGGTGTGAGAGGAAACAGCAGGATAAGGGGCATCAGGAAGGCCCCCTGAGGGGACCGCTGGACGACACGGGAGTGTGGGCCGAGGACGGGGCTGGGGGTGGCGGGGTGGCCGGGGGGTGGGGGGACGGACTTCTGCAGAGAAGGACGCCCAGGACAGGGTCCTCGGGAACGAGCTTGGCCTGTTCCCTGGGGAGAAGCAGGAAGGCCTGGAGCCCGAGCGTGCAAGGCTTAAGGTGCTGAGCGGGAGGGGGGGTACATGGGGAAGGGGGATGGTGGGGGGGGGCGAGGGGATGATGGAGGAAAGGGGAGGGGATGGTGGAGGGAAGAGGTGAGAGGAGAAGGATTCAAGACAGGCCAGCAGACTAGGCAGGGCTTCAAGGGCTGAGGCAAAGGGTTTTCTTCGCAGAAAGTGCCCAGAGACAGCCAAGGAATGGGGTGTGGGTGGGACCAGACTTCAAGGGAGGAGAAGGCTCAGCCTGCAGGTGAGCACAGGTGTGGGTGAGCACAGGTGGGAGGGGCTATGGTCAAGGGAGAGATAGGGCGCAGGGCCAAGGTCATGTCCTTGGGGTGCCAGGAAGGAACGGCACGTGTCTGGGGGATGATTGCAACGAGGGTCTTTCCTTTTGTTACATGTATGCGGGGGAGTTTTTATATCTACAACCCCTACTTCCACAAATATATAAATAACAAAACCCGAGTGATTCCACACTCCTTTAACAAAGTCACAGGGGTCAAGAGACTGTCCCGTGGGTGACACTCATCGTGCAGTCAGTATATTGACTTATGTTTCCAAAGCAGAGTAACTGGCTCCCAACGGGTATCATAAACGTTTGCTGGGGACCAAATACCAGGCAGACAGCCAGACCCTGTGATCCCGGGGTCTTTTTTCTGCTGCTAAGAGGGTGCACACAGCTCTCAGGTGTGCCTAACGCCGGCCACGCTACAGGCCTTACAGATATGCCACTTAGAATATGGCACGTCTTTTATGACCACTGGTTACTTGAACCACGTGAGAACACCGATATTTATCACATACCAAATCCCTCACTGTATCGCAGCAACGTGAAAAAGCACCATGAAGAATGCTGTGGCCGCACAAAGCTGTAGATTTTTGCAGGGATGCAATCCTAATTTATAGGTTGCAACAGAAAGAGTCTGATTTTCAAGCTGTGCTTTAGATTCTGTGGCTGACATAAATTAATGCAAATGTAAAGGGCAAACAGTCACTATATTGTACATGATTAAATGCATTAACGAAACACAAGCGCCTCTGAATGCTAATATTTTTACAACAGTTGGCTTTTGTGTCTCTGAATATGGGTGTTTGTGAGGCACAGAGAAGGGCGTTTGTGTCCTGAAAGTAGCTTCTCCCAGGACGCAAGGAGCACAGGGAGAAGCTAAAATCTGTGGATCTGCAGCATTTTGGGTTAGGACAAGGGCAGTTTCAATTTGTCAATTAATAACAGCTTTAATCGAGTTAAAGCCCAGGGCAGAGTTCTTCTTTAGACTCTGTCTGGAGCAAAGCCTCTAGTGCACAATGTGAGAGGCACAGGTCTGGCTCTGCTCTACTACCCAAACATGCACTTATAGTCCTCTATTATTGTACAAATTCTACAGGAAATCGCACAAATGTCTTAAAAAACCCCACCTCCATCTAATGGCTAAAATGACCCCAGGAAACTCAGGGAAATGCACTGGACTTCTGGGAGTGGAGATATTAAATCACGAATTGCTCCCTGGACCGTCTCTGAGGAGCAGAGGATGTCACCGGCTGGAGGGTGGCTTCTGGGGCCTTCAGAGACCCCCCCCACAGAGCAGGATGGCGACCTTGGGGCGGTGTTTACTCTTTAGAGCAACTCACAGGTGTCACCACCCGAGGGAGGCTCCAGCCCAAGGTCTCGGCAGCATCACTTGGGCCTGTGGGTCCTCAGCGTCCCACCTGCCCAGAGACAGGGCTTGCAGGGTGTCACCGAGAAGGGCCCTGGAGGCTGAGCTTGACCCCCGTGCTCTGCAGCAAGGGCCCCGAGCTGCCTTTGGTATCTGCGGTCCTGAACGGGGAAGGGCAGCCACGTGCTGGCCTCTGGCACCTCGAGCCCGTTTCAGCAGCACATACAGGGATCAGGCGTGCTGGGTGTGCCCCAGGGCCACCCCTCTGGTAAATGCAGTGTCCGGTCACTGCCCACAGGGAAAGCTGAGCGCTCGCTGGATGCTCTGGGCATTGCCAGCAACCCCGCGAGGCAGGTCGTTTTACAAGCCCTTTTACTCATGTGAGGAAACCGAGGCAGAGAAAAGTGAAACAGGACTCGACGGAGGCGGTGATGTTCATTCTGGGTCCCCAGCTGCCGTCTACGTACTGCCGACTGCAGACCATCCCCAGCTCTGGGCGCCCCGCAAGCCTGCGCCAGCCCCTGCTGGCTTGAACTGGCACTAGGTTTTGCCTCTCAGGGTCACATGTAACTGCAGATGACCGATGGCTAAAACGTTTCTGTTTAACAGAGGGACCGACCGGGAGAGATGGAGGGACATCCTAGAGCGCCGCCGTCCTGAGCTAAGAGCCCAGCCTGGGCCCTACCTGCAAGACACAGGGCCCTGGAAGCCCCCAGCGCTCTGCGGGGCTCCGTTCCCCCGCCTCCCCCTGACCTGCACGCATGCATCTGCCCACAATTTACTACATCAGCTGCCCTTGGCAGAATATGTTAATGACTGTTCACACCCAAAAAAAGCTGAGTTGAGGAAGCCTGAAAATCATCATTTTCTATGATTCCATATCATTTTTGCTATAACCAGAAAACGACACACATCACATATTCATATAAGATCATCTCAAAGAAATTGTGATGATGAAGTGAATCTTGCTCTATATTTAAATATGACTGTTTTTACCTAGACTGTGTGTCTTACGCTTTTTTCCATCACAGCCATGGAAATCATATTCCATCACCAACTTCCATCAAAACCACACGTATGCGTGCACGCGTGTGTGCGTACCAACGTGAGGACACACACAGACGCCGAGGCGCACCCCAGACCCAGAAAGTCAGAAACCATAGGATGGCCCCCCATTCTGCGCTTTTTTTTTTTTTAACAGGCCGGGGTGGAGTGGGCAGTGAGTTATTCATTCTCCCAGTAACTAGGTTTGCCCTTTAACCGAGCAGTGTACGCGGTCAGTGACACCTCCTGTTCACCCAAGCTCAGAGCACGTAATTATCAGGGAAGTTCACTGTCAAAGATGCTGATGACCTGGAGCCCGTGGTGGTGTCGGGTGTTTGCCACCCTCGGTGTCCAGTGTCCTGTGGCCCTGAGTACTCTCGTCGGGAAGCCGCGCCTGCGGGGACAGCACTTGTCCCGCTGGAACTCAGGGCTTTCCCCAGCTTTGCGCTGACCCGGGCGGGCAGCTCTGTTCCCACCACCATGGGAACATCCCGAGTCTGTCGGGGGGGGTCAGCGTGAGCACTGGCTGCGGCTTCACCTTCTGAGTTTGCCCGTTTCTCCAAATGCCACAGGCTCTCAGGTCAACAGGAATAGAAAGGATGTATTCAGTTTCTCAGAGCAGGGCTGTATCGCTCATCAAACCAGAACAACACATAATACAGAAATCCCCTCCGTGAGTGCGTCAGTCTGTTAAAGTTAACGACAAAATGAAAACCTTCTATCGATAAGATAGAAGTGTTCTTCTTCTCACTACAATTAATTTAACGTTTCTTTCTATGATTAGAGAGGCATCGATCGTAAGGGATCATCCTTCCATAAGGGATCGTCAGGGAAGTTCAATAAAATTTCATCTTCACGGCTGATCAGATCTTTAATGAGACTGGAAACGATAGAAATGATCATCACTCACCCAATTAGAGGTTTTGCCAATAACAAACTTTAAAAATGTGTGGTAGAGGTTTAGCCCACTGCAAATCACCACTGTGGGTTTGTTTACAGGCATCATTCCCATCTCAACAGGAGGTTCCCAGACTTCACAGACCAGTAAAATAGTAAAAATTAGGGGTGAAGTCTTCACACTGGCATATCCAGAGCTTCGAGAAGCTTTTATTTTATTTACAGCTAAGCTATAAAGAGAAAACAAGTAACTACCACGTACTAGCCTACATTTCACTAAAGAAAGAAAGGGAATTTGGGTATCAAAAGAACAGGAAAGGCATCATCTCAGAATAAAGGGCCGGGCCATGTCTTCAGGTCACTTTTTGACCCAAGAGGCTGCATCTGTCCACAGACGCCTCACAGGCCCACCTCGAGTGGAGGCTCTGGGTCCAGCGCTGCTGGTGGCCTCCTGGGAGGGGCAGGGCTGGGACACACCAGGAAGCGCCAGGGTTCCAACTGACTCCCCCTGACCCGTGCAAAAGTCCCAAAACCCGAACGCCATGCTGCCTCTACTGAACCCCTCAGAGCTTCTCGCTTTGCCACCAACCTCTTAACAACCTCCCACAGAGGGGCTTTCGGTATATATTATACAGATATACTTTTCCCCCGCATGACATCCATTCAGATATTTTGATAGAAAATAAAATCTGTTTCTTCATTTTGAGGGATCAGTCAGACTCACTGGTTGTACCTACATTTTTTTGGCTTGGTTTTAAAAACAATTGTTTTTGGTGGCCTATCTAATTAGGTTTGTAGCCCAGACTATAATTTTAGTTGACTATTTTAAATTACAGAAAGAAAAAAAATCACCCAGAAACTAAAGTCACAATTGAACTGATTTGCTCGGTCTGTCCCCCATCACAGGGATTTTTCCTGGCTCAAAACCATGGATTTCCAGTTTACGGTCTCTGCCACTTCTTCCTGGTGGGTCTGACAAAGACAGTGTACCCGGCTACAATCTCCTATGGATGCCCCATAGAAGCCCACCGCAAGTTGCTTCCTGGTTACCTTTTATAGGGCCTGAAGTAGAGACGACTGTCTAAGGAATTGCTGGGGTTCGTATAGTTCACGTCCAAGCTGCCGGCACCAGGGCTCCTGGGAGCTCAGGCAGTGCTCAGGAGGTCACCGGGACCCCGCCGTCCCAATCCTTTCCCTGCTGTAACGTCGTGTGATACCCGAGGCAGAAATTACCCAGAGCCTGAGCACCCCAGCGACCTCGCATGGAACGGGGTGGTCGCCCTCCTGGGTGGGGAGGGGGCTCTGGGGCACTTGCGCACTTTCCGCTAGATGCACAGGGGCAGAAGTTAGAGCGGCTGTGAGCCCCGCTGCCCTGGCGCACTGCACAGTTTTCCCCTAAAGTGATCCGCAACCTGGTTTCCCAGCTTATAGTCGCTTTAGGAAGTATTATCCAAAAAGAAATCCATAAGCCCGAAAGCACCAAAGGTGCTACTTTCATAACTGTTCATAGGAATCCATTTCTAAGGAACAGATGGAAGGAACTCTCACTGTGGAATCCACAAAATGGAGGAAATCTTTAGTGTTTCGATCTTCGATTTGCTGTTTTTAAACTCATGCTTTATAACTTACATTGTTCTTCCGTATTTTTCCCATCAGATGTCATCTTAAAGATCATTGAGACCATCGACACCATTGTAAAATGTAGATTAGCACGACTGACACTATTTCAGGCCCTCTCTCACTGGGACCAGTTGACCTGGCAAATGTGTGACCCCAAGGTCAAGCCCTTCAGGGCGGGTGACCTGAATCAGAAGGGGAGAGGAAATCTGAGGTCACAGGGCCTTCTTGAGAGTCCAGAAGAACTTAAGGGATACAGAGATGGTTGTAAGAACGAAAGAAAAGTTATCCAATACTTCAGCCCATTGCAGAAGAGGTCTTATTTCCAAAAAACCACGAGCAGGTGATTGGGTTTCCTACAGCTCAGGAACAAGGAGGCAGGAGCTCAGAACTCGAAACTGAAATAGACAACGCAACTGTCCTCCAGTGGCCTTTGTAAATTTCGCTTCCCAGTTGGCTCCTGTGGTGGGGAGATGGTTTGGATCTGCTGCTGCAGGATTCTTGCCCGAGGCAGCTCTGCGGACACGCGGTACCGCCGCAGAGCCTCCTGTCCTGCCCTGCCCTGCCCGTCCCCTCCCGGCCCATCAGTGACCACGCAGAACCTTGGCCTCCTTCTGCAGAAACAGGCTCCAGCTCCACCCACCCCCGCCCCCACTGCCCGCCAAGCAGAGATTCTGTATCAGGGAAGCTACAGAAGAAGGAGGTGTACATCGTTTCATCTGGCAGGCCTGAGTCCTGGCCGGCATTCTCACTTTGGTTGGTCGAGTTTCCACGTAACTTTTCTCTGGGCCTGCTGATACGTGTTACCTGACAGAAGAACATCTTGGGCCATCTCACGTGACCATCCACATAAGAAAGCACCGTGCCTGTCCCGTCTGTGGACCGTCAGCCCCTCTCCATCCTGCGGGTGGAGGCACCGCACCGGCTGCCAGGCATGGGATCTGCTGGGCTCGGCCTGAACGCGCACCCAGAGTCCTTCCTCCTGAAGCAGCCTGCCCGGAAAGGCCAGGCATCGGCTGCGGGGAGCAGCCCGCAGGCTCTGCAGTGCCTGTCCTTCAAGGGACTGCCTTAAACCGACGGCCACAACCAGGCTGTGAGCTCAGGGCCTTGGGCAGAACCTCACGTTAACGCGACAGGGACAGGCGTGCGGTCTGGGGGGGGGGGGGGGCGGGGGAAGGGCAGGAGGGAGCCGCCCCTTACAATCACCCGCTGCCCTTGGCCTGCGACCCTCTGAGCAGGGCCGGGCCCCTCTCTGCAGGGGAGCTGGCCACGCCCCTGGGCCCGTGGAGCCCTGGAATTTGCCAGTGTGGGCCAGGGGGAAGAGGACCCTCCTTGTGTGTGGAATACTTTTGTTCCTGGCACGCTGCACTCAGGGTCACCAGGGAGGGCGAAGGAACAAAAAGGCCCATGGTTGTGGCCTGTGGATCTGCTCCGGCAGAAATTCTGCATCTATGAGAGCTATGCGGCCGCCCGCAGGCTGCCTGCAGACATTTCTTTAAAACTTTGCCACAAACGAATCTTGCCAACCCACACATCTCACACGAATGCCTCCTTTGTGGACCCAGAACATATAGTTTTTATTTGCTCTAAATAGCTGGCCCCTCAAACCCTCCCACAGCGGGGACGGGGTCACGGGCGAGGCAGCCCCGCGCGGAGCCAGAGCCGGAGCCGGGCACCCCCCCCCCCTCCCCGAGTCTGCACCTTCTCCACTGCACGACGGTACCCAGCTGGTGTCAAGGTGATGAGATTCCAAAGAACCCGGTATTCACACGGTTCTGTTCCCTGTGCGGCCTCTGGGGATTCTCACAGTGACTCTGCACAGACTCGCAGAGGCTGCAGGATCCCCCCGAGAAGGTGGCATCGCGGGCACCACTACCATTTGCTTTTCAGTGGGGAGCAAATAAGCTGAAACGGGTACTCCTACCTCTAGGCCAGTTTTACACAGTGGTGCTCAACAAGTGCTGGTAGTGTTAAACTGAACTTGGACTACAGGACCAGAGTCTGCTGCAGTCACACCCAGCGGACTTTGATTTGGTTCTACCACCTACTACGTGACCTTGACCACATGGTCTAATCTCTCAACGCCTTGGGTGCCTCATGGGCAAGGCTGAACAAACACGTGGAGCTCCCCCAGATCACTGTTGTGACAAGCACTTGAGGTGCACGTAATAGAGTGTTCTTAGCACCGGGGCACGGTGAACACTCAGTGGGGGCTTTTGTCACTGTTGCTATTATGATGATGTTTATAAAACTGGTTTGGGGATACCTTGTATAAGAACCCATACATTTTCCGTCTACCCACCCATACACCTACCCACCCACCC
Organism: Phocoena sinus; assembly: GCF_008692025.1. Taxonomy (NCBI): domain Eukaryota; kingdom Metazoa; phylum Chordata; class Mammalia; order Artiodactyla; family Phocoenidae; genus Phocoena; species Phocoena sinus. Next base: position 2,292,265 of record NC_045776.1, on the reverse strand, counting down.
ATCCATCTATGTATCCATCCATTCATCCACTCACCCACTCACCCATCAGCCCACCCACCAGCCCTTCCATCCACCCATCCATCCACCTGTCAATCAACCTATCCATCCATCCATCCATCCACCTGTCAATCAACCCATCCATCCATCCATCCATCCTCCCACCCATCCATCCATCCAATATTCATTTCATGCCTGTGTAGGCAGAACTGTGAGAATGGGTCCCAATAATCCTCACCCCTTGTACAATTCCCTCTTCTCTCAGTGTGTGGAACCTGTGAATATGATGAGGTATCAGTTGTGATCGTGTTATGTCTCACGGCAAAAGGGAGACTCTCTGCGACTGTTTCACCCACCACAGGAGCCTCTGGAAGGCACGGTTTTCTCCAGCTGGTCGTCGGGGAGACTGTCATCCAGGTTTGAGAAGGATGGGAGCGTGCTGCTGTTTTTAGAAACGGAAGGACCACGCGCAGGGTCTGGAGACTGGCCTCTAGGAGCTGAGGGGACGGTACAGTCCACGGCTCACAATGCAAAAAATAATCGATACATTTGCTATCGTCTTAGTAACTGAGAACGTTATTTTTAGATCTCTTCTTGGGCACAGTTGCAGATCTGTCCAGCACTGTCTGTCCCTGGAAGCCGCAGGAACAATGGTGTCAAATGTCTAGCGGCAGAGATGGGGGCACTTCACACAATGTCTGCTTTTCACAGGCGGCCTCCCAGCACTGAGAAAGTGCCCACGCAGTGCCAGTCCAGTACCAGCTAGTGTCAGCTACTGCTCTTTTTTAAGGATAAAAATAACTTGAAAACTCTGTAAGTGAAGAAATATTCAGTGAAATACTTAAAAAAAAAAACCCTCAGGCAGTAAAACAGGATTGTTCGGCTTCAGAAAAGGTAACGTAACAATTAGATAAATGGAAATAAAGGAAACACTCCAAGCACCGATTATAAAAATGTTCTCAGGTAAACTCTCTTTATCTGGTGTTTTAACTGTTCCCAGATATAGATTGCCTTAGTCAAGTGCGTGCTAATATCTTCATGATTTTTTTGGTCTATTTTCTTTTTTAGAAATCGTTTTGAGACCGTTTATCATGATCATATAATCAGACACCATTTACATTTTAGAAGGTATCCGACTGAAGAAATGGGAAATATTCCCTATCTTCTCATGCAGTAGAAGTAGACACTTTAAAAGACTGATTTATGGAAAGTCTAACTTAAACACAATGGGTGCCTCTAATAATCTATTTTGACGTTTTGTTGCATGAACCTTGAATAATCAGATGATTTCATAAGGAAACTATCAAACGCAGAAAGTCAGCATTTCCACATCATGAAAATAAATCCGTACACACATACGTGGATGTGTATTACAAAGTTCTCCAAAGCTGAAGAAAATCTGATCTCCTGGAGTCTCACTGTAACATTTTACATTTTTATCCCAGAGACAATTTGGCATCATTTGCTACAGGTCCTGGTTTATTTCCGAGGGACCCTGGTTTGAGGAATCTGAAGGATGCAATTGCAGGGTGTAACCTGCCAGGTGCTGGAGCAGGTCCTGGGCACTCAGGCGGTGTCGCTGCATTGCTCACGTGTGATCACTCAAGGCCAACATCGCTCACAGCAGGGCTGGAGCAGGTTGCAAAGTCCCTTCTGGCCTGAAGGTCTACACATGTCGAAATGCAGGGCATGAAATGTCGTCCTTAGAAAGTGGTTGCTTGGGGATAAAGCTTTTAATCCCTGCGAACGCTCTGCGCATTGTGATGCCCTGAGCTATCGCTCAGTGCCGTGGTGTGAGGGGTATTAGTTCATCCCAGGGCTTTCCGAGAGCACAGTGAGGAGGGATGTCGGTCTCACGGAGGCGGATCTATCCACGTGTCTAAACCCCGTGTTCACGTGTGCCACCTGATGGCCAGACATTTGGGGCGGGAATCTCACAGGTCAGCCGGCCCAGCTTCCAAGGGCCCTGGGTCACTCTACCTGACCTTCCCTGACCCCAGCTCCTACTACCGTCGTGGCAGCCCGCTCGCATCAGGTGCGTCCGTATTTCTGCATCTTTGACTCTGCTGCTCTTCACCTCTGCCCTTGTGGCCAAGGAGACCCCACCTCCTTCAGGATGTGAATCCCCTCCCTGGACGCTGGCAGCCGGGGCTGATCTCTAGATGCCAACTGTAATTGCTATTCTACCCAGTTTCAAGTCGAGGTGACGGAAGGGTTTCAGGGTCTTAACGTTGACGACCCGCCCGTGACCTCCTCGGGACAAGGTGCCTCCCCCTGGGCCCTGTGGACGCTGAGCTGGGCCGATGCCCACGCAGACCAGCAGGGGGGCAGCTGAAGGAGGCAGGGAGGGAGGGAAGGTCCTGGACGGTGGTTCCGTGTGGCCTGAGAGCACGGGGGCTCGGCGACGACCCGGGAAAACGTCTGCAGAGGCAAGTGTGGGAGCCGGGGCCGCCCCTGCCATCCCACCTCCTCCACGCCTGCGAGCCCTGTCTCGGATGTGCTGCATCCCGAGGGCTGTCCGCTCAGAGCCTCGAGGACGGGGGCACCGTCCTCCGTGCTCAGGACCCTTGGTGCCTGCCCACTGCTGATGGGCCGAAGGCGAAACTCGCCCTGCGGGCAAACTCCCCTTTGATGCTTTCCAAGTGTCAGCTCCGCTGCTGCCCTGCAGCCCTGCTGCCCTGCAGCCCTGCCGCCCTGCCGCCCAGCCCTCCGGCCCAGGGACCCCACACGGCCTGCTGGCCCCAGGCAGCTCCGCGGGGACACGCAGTAACGGCTGCGCTGGTCTGACATTCTAAGGGCGGCTCAGGCCCCCTGGAGCCTCCACAGAGGCCGGGCCCTGCTCAGGACTCTCCCTGGCTGGTGGCGTCCGCACCGCCGGGCTGTGCTCACCTTCCCACCCGGTCTGCAGCAGACTGTCCCCAGTCTGGCCCCACCGAGGGCCTCCCTGTTCATTTACACCTTAGGGCACCCAGGGATTATGTGCCGTGTGGACAGACAAAACCAAATCTGTGAGGCTAAAATCAAGTTAAAAAGCAGAAGAAAAACATTTGTTAAAAACAATTGTGATCTTTTTCTTTTTCAATAAATTTACTTCTAGGAAATGGAAATGTCTGTTTCCTTAACAACGATGGTTAGGATGGCTGTAGGGCTTTGTGGTTGTCATCTTGTGTTCGTGTGTGTACGAGTGCATGTGTGTGTGTCCGCGCATGCGTGTGCGTGTGTGTAGGCACTCCCATGGTTAAAGACTGCCCTTTGCAACAAGATACCTCCGGACGGATGGCTCAATGGATGAACATGATCTTGATATATCATGACTGAGGTTTGCTTTCTAAGTAATCAGGTCATGCGTCTGGAGTTAATCTGCTTATCCTTTCCCATTAGAAAAGGAACATTGCGTTGGCTGGAGAAGGCGGATGACAGACAGTAACAAAGCAGCCTTTGAGAACGGCAAATGGACAGAGGGCACTGCCCTGGCCTCCCTAATCTCCACGTAAATATCACAGACCACGGATAATGCAACCCTGATTATGAATTGGCATCACTGCTTGAGGACAGCCGCCCAGCAGAGACATTGAAATGACAGGTTTCCTAACAGAGAGAGCCTGCACCATCACCGCCGACCTCCGGTCCGGGGTCAGTTCCGCAAACCACCGCGGGTTAGAATGTTACCCCCAAGGGCTGGGGTCATTGGTGATAATCACAAATTCCCACACTTTTCAGAACGTTCCATCTCCTGTAGCGAAGACACTTCCAAAGTTAAAAATTACTGTTATGAATCTAACCTCTTTTTCCTTCTATTAGAAAAAGCGCTACTTAGTAGTGAGACTGCTTGAATAACGGCAAGTAGGCGACACGCGGGAAGAACCACGCCTCCCACACGACCGTGAGACACGAAAGCGACCACACATCGGTTCTGAGGGAGCATTTCTCAGAACACACGGGGCAGGAAGGCACCATTTGAAAAATTCAGATGCAGTGTTGAAGCCTGGGTCAGTGGCCAGCCTGTGAGTAGATCTGACGTCTGTGTCAGGGACGCACAGGAGGGAGAGCGTGTCACTGATGTAAGCTGTTAACTGAATGTACAAAATGCTTAATGAGCTACACATTCAAATGGCTGGACCACACTGCAGGTTAACTACAGATAACAGTGCGTGTGTGTCTGTTAAATATCACACTGATTTGGTGGTAATGTGGAAACCCAGGGGCCCTTCGAGTCTTAGGAGCGTCAGACACGTCTGCTAGTGAGGCTGGCATGATGGCTCCTTGGGAACATTCGCAGAGCTGGAAACGTACCCCTGCACAAGCAAAACAGCCGGTTCTGCTAGAGCACTTCAGGTCACCGCCCCGCTTTGTCCCCAACTCTGAGTGCGTCCTGCTGTGCTTCCTGAGGGTCAGAGGAACACGTGCTGGGCCTGCAGGGTCATCCCGTCAGACCCTTGCCTCTGAGCTCTCCCTAAAAGCCACGCTCCCCCGTGTACCGGGAGGCCGGGCGGAGCGGCTGGGGCAGGCCGAGCCTCCACACGGTCCCCGGGGGAAGCCGAGACTTTCAGTGACCGTCGGTCTTGTTCTGTGGTTCCTTCCAGTCTCGGGGCCTCTCTTTAGAATTCCCACCTTTCCTTCAGTTTAGTTAGGGAGAGGCAGCTTCTGGAAGATGGGAGTCGGGGGAGGGTTGCTTTAGTGCAGGTAAATACGGGCTTGGGCACATGAACTTTCAAGGTGGGTCAGTGGACTCCGGTTTGATGGCTAATCCAGACCACAGCGGTCTGCAGAGGCAGGAAAAGAAACCTCCGACGCAGCGAAATGCCAAGGGTCTCCCATGCCTCAGCCAGCAGCAAGCCTGACTGCGTCACGGATTAAGTGAACCAGGCACTAGGACGGATTTCAGCTCTGGGGGGTGATGTTTACTAAACACCCAAATGCAAAGGACAGACATAAAAATGAAGGTCTAAGCAAACAGCCCTGCCCTCTGGAGCTCAACGTAACAGACAAAAGAATGCCAGCCTGGCAGGCGTCTGCCCCCCGAAGCCCTGAGCACCAGGCTCCTGGTGGCACCACTCGCGGCGGCCAGGATGCGGAGGCAACGCAAACGGCCGGCAGTCGATGGGTGGACGAGCAAGACACGGGCCACCGTGGGAAGGAATGAAGCACTGACACACACACCCCACACAACGTGGATGGACCTCGAAAACGCGGTGCTCGGGGAAAGCCAGCCACCGAAGGCCACCTGTCACGTGCGGAGTCAGCAAATCCACAGACAGAGCGTGGGTTCGTGGTCGCTGGGGGCCGAGGGGGGAGGGCTGGAGGGCAGAGAAGGACCAGTAAGGGGACAGGTTTTCTTATTTAGGTGAAAAAATGTTCTAAAGTTAGATTACAGTGAGGGTCGCACCACTCTGAAAAGACTAAAAATCATTCATCTCTACACTTAAAACGGCTGAACTTGATGGTATGTAAATTGTACCTCAAAAAAGGTGCTAAAAATAAAAGCAATTAAGGAAGTCTTCTTCATTTTACTCAGTTGTTGCTTCAACAGAGCTTTTCAACCAAACAGAAAAGAAAGCAGAAGATGCAAGGGGATGTATTCAATCATATTTTTAAGGCAATTGGGAGAAGCAAAGAGACGTTTAGTACTTGATGCCAAATGCCAGAGAATTAACGTATGTCTGATGATTACATACCTGTCAGAACATCTCAGTGAATAAGGTATGTGCGATGCCATAAAGGAAGTAGGTGCGTCACTCTTCAGAGGAAAATGCCGTGCAGAAACTGCTGTTATAGTGCTTATGAAAACAATGAGCTGAAAAGCTGGAAATCTAAAAATTAATTCTCTAACACGTGACCGTTAAGCAATGCCAGTACGAAATATGCCAGCCGCAAGTGCAGAACTACAGATTTAAGGGTCACAGGTGCCTCTTCTCTCTTCAAGCCCCTTTGACTCTGCACGTGGACCCGTGGCCCTTCCACGCGCGTCAGCTCCCCTGGGGGGACGTGCTACTTGCCTAAGAAGCTGATGTAAGTTTCCCTCGACGCTCTCTGGTTTCACAGCGTCGCTCACCTGGAAGAGTCCCTTGTGTGTCCTGCCCCCACAGTCGGGGGCTGACACATCAGTAAAGGAAAGACAGGGACAGAATCCTCGGAAACTTTGATTCCTGGTTAAGGAAGTGTGGGTGAAACACAGAGGCTCCGCGCCAAGCGGAAGAAGACGGAAAGGAGGAAAAGTGAGCTTCATCCTTACGGACTCTTGTGTGAGGTCTTTTACTGGTACTTGTCTCTACTGGACCCCCTGCGCCCGCCCGCCCCCCGCCCCGGCCCCCCATCGCTACATCACAGGCATCACAATCCCCATTTTACAGCTGTAAATACCGAGGGTCAGCGAGGTCAAAACAAAATCCACACATTTACTAAGCAGTGGAGTCAGGATCCAAACCCAGGTCAAGAGTCATGGCCGCGAGGGCAGGGTTTTCTGTTTTGCTCACTGCTGCACCCCTGCACTGAGACCTCGCCTGGCGCATAGAAATGGCTCAGTAAATATTTGTGGAATGAGTAATTCTTATTTCAAAAATAAGAAAACAGTCCCTGTGCCATGCCCTACGGAGATGGAGGGTTTAATAGCCTGGTGTCTGCTCAAACCCTAACAAAGCAAAGGCTGGTTTTCTTTTCTGTCTCTTGACGTTCCCGCAAGTTTCGAGGAAAGACCATGTGAGGCGGCTCAGCGGGGCCTGGGATGTGTTAGAGTTACTGTCACTGGGTAGGTAACCAGCGACCAAAGGACGCTCTCTTGTGTAGCCACGGAAACGAGTGCTGTTCTGCCCTCTTGCTAAGGGCAGGGTTTGCCCTTGTTGGCGTTCTTTAGTGGAGTTAACGGCAGCAGCGACGCGAGCGACAGACTTTGATGAGCAACAGTGTCTCCATCTTCCAGCTCCTTTCTTGGCCTCCAGAAGTTACACGTCCCCAAGGCACTACTGTCCCGGGGAGATACTTCCAGACTTGGGAGTTACTCACCGACATGGACCTGGGACAGAAGACTCCTCTCCTGCCTCAAGCATCGCGCTGAAGAGAGAAGCGGTGGCAAAAATAAAAGAGATTTGAAAACTGTAGATAATATTTATAATTGTGAAGACACTGGCTTTCTGAAGCACAACGATTTTTCACACGTCCGCTTGCACACTGCCCCTTCTCTGAGCTGTGCTGAGTATTATTAGTCTCTGTTCAGAGGCAGCTGTCTTGGTCCTGGAACCCGGCTGCACATACATCTCCCAGTGTAAATGCTCCTATTTGAATGGCTTAGAAATTCCAACGTAGGAAGAGCTTACGCCAGTTCCGTACCGTATTTCAAGGGATGTCGCTGTGAGTGAGTCAGAGTGCAGCCGATCACTGCAGGCGCCTGATCCTTTAGAGAGTAAGTGTGGAACCCACTGTGCTCCTGGGGTCGGGTCACACCCTTCACTGCCCAGGGGCCTGGGGCCACCTCTGACCCCGAGGCTCAGAGCCACACCCATGCCTCCCTCCCTCCCCGCACTGGTTTTGAAACTTTCCTTTTTGTTCTCCCACTGCCCCCAGCCTGGCGTCCCACCCCTCATCATCTCAGGGGTTCACTTCTTTAATTCAATGTCACTGAAGGTCACTGAAAAACGACGCTGAGGACCGGACAGCAGCCCCGAAAGCGCGAGGCAGACCCCCGGGGACCAGAGGAGCCAGGACCGGAAACTGCGGCCCAAGAGAGACGCACTGGCGGGATCTCCAAGTCCCCCCCCGAAGGCGCTGCCCCATCCTTTACAGGCATCTCAGCAAGCACAGTGATGCTACACTCCCCACTCCCTGACGCCCACCCTTGGGAGATGGCTCCCCGCATCTTCCTGAAGGTACACAGCCCTCTCATCTTTAGTTACAAGCAAACGACTGCCCACGAGGAAACTACCAGGAAGATTCTGCCAACAACACCCCGCTGGGCGCGGCTGTCCCGACCTTCCGCACATGGTCCCCACCGGGGAGCCTGCAGCCGAGCGGCGCGCCCGCCCCGGGGCTCGGACATGGGGCCGCCCCTCCCTCCCTCCCTCCGGTCCTGCCTTCCCCTGTGCGCGTGTGTGGGAGTGCACCTGACCGAGCGTGTGCGTTAACGTGAGCGTGAGACAGGGAGTGTGTTTATGGGAATGAGTGTGAGCGGACGTGGACGTGAGTCAAATTCCGTTTCTCTGTGGCTGGAACTGCACTTGCTTTCCAGACAGACCGACCGTTCACAAGGCCTGCCCTGGAGACCGTAAAGCACTGGGGCAGCTGCTGTGCAGGTGTGGCATCACGAGTCATGTATCACCTGGAGGCAAGGCTCCTGGCACCCTGCCCCCACCTGCGGCAAATGAGATGCCGGTACAGAGTCGCCTTCCGGTTACGGGACCTCCACTTATAACCCTGGGCCGCAGTGTCCTTGGTTCTTATCAAAGAGTCCAGAGAGAGAAAGGAAACATTAAGACACGGTTTTTTGAAGCAACTTAAATACAGAATTTCAGCTAGAGGCAATTTTCAAGTTAATTAAGATAGTGTATAAAATTCAACTATCCGGCAGGGTCCTGGCTATTAGAGAGACAGGAATGAAGGCAGAAGGAGTACCTTCTTACCTAAGTTTTATATAACTTGGAAAATGATTATATTGTAGCCTTGAAATAAGAACGGCCTGGATGCACAAAGTCTGCTAACAAAACATTCCAGTATTTATGCACCTAAATCACACCAATTTACCTAGAGTTCACCTGCTGGGGAATGACAGGAACACCTCTGCCTGCCTGTCACCTCTCTAATGACACCATGAAAGCCGCCGAACCGAGTCACGTCCAGGCTCTATTGTACGAGCCCACCTGCCACTGTCGTCCCAGCTCAGGTACGGCTAGGTCACCTGCAGGAACAGGTGTGGGGCTGCGCCTGCATCCCTGGATCTGGACTCATACAGGGAGGGTGACACAGGACATGGAGCCTGGGCCGAACCCAGGGCCGGCTTCCCCTTAACCCTCAGGCGCCGAGGGGCAGGGCGGCCACCACGGTCCCCTCACCCTGGGAGACAGAGGTGAGCAGTGACGGCCAGTGACAGCCTTCCCGATCTGTCACACCTAACATCCCCGGGGCAGACCGCACATGGCCAGCAGGACGCAGCCATGCGGGTGTGGACGGGGCAGGGCCAGTTTTGGTTCGATGGGTAAGGGCTGGGGGAGGAGAGGGAGCAGCTTGCGCTTGGCCTGCGGCGCCCACGGGACCAGAGCGCGGCAAGATGCCTCACGCACCTTTCGGAAGACCTTCTTCAGTTAGACAGCGTTCACAGTAATGGCCTTGGTGGGAATGAGGGAAGGTGAGGCTCACCCCTCAAAGCTTCCTGAAGGACGCAGGCACCCCTCCCCCATTGGAATAAGTCCAAGCAAGGCCACGGCCACCTCCTGAACCTGCCAAAGGAGGAGGGTCTGGCTGGGAAAGGTGCCTTGGACCTGCTCCACCTCGAGGTGGACTGTCCTCGGGTTTGCCGGGGCCACTGGCCGGGGACTCAGAGGTGACAGCACCCTAGCCACACGCCAGCTCCCAGGGCCACATTACAAATTCAGGCTGGCTTGAGGTGGAAATTGCAAACAGTCACTTTTCCTGATGGAAGCCAATATGGGTGCTTTCAAGCTGGGGACCCAAGACCCAGCAGGCTCGCCTGTGGCAGTGGGTGAGGGGAAGGGTCCACGGGCAGGGTCCCGGCTGGGACACGGCGCCTTCTGCTGGCCAAGCCCGTCACAGCTGCAGTCTGTGCCATCCTACGGCCTGTGTTCCCCTTTTGTTCTGGAAATGGTTCTGTTGCCCTGTTGTGACTCTGCTGGCCTCAAGTGGCTCTCAGCAGCACATTCTAGTTTGAAGGCCAGGACCGGGGGGGACGCGCCTGGACAGCCAGCTGTGGCCTCTGCGACTCTGATCGCCGGTGCCGGCTGATGCCCTCTCAGCTCGCCGCGCACTGGGAGCCTCACCCCCTCCCGGATCACAGCGCTCATCCCGGTCTTGGCGTTGCGGGTCCCCAGGGGACATGCTCAGCCGTCCCAGGAGACACCAGGCAGCCACCTGGACCCCGGGCTCCTCCCACCCGCCTGGCCCTCTTCCGTACACCTCTCGCTCAGCAGCGGCCCAGAAGCAGAACTTCTCAGGAAGAAAGAGCTCAGGCCTGAGGTCACACGATCTGGGGGGCGCTTCTGGTGAAAATCAGCAGTTTGCAAAGGTGTCTTAGTGAGAGGACGGGACGGGCCGCAGGGGGAGGTGGCGTCCCACCCATCCCTCCATCATCGGCAGATGCTGACAAGCTCCTACGAGGGCCTTGGATCGGGGCAGTCAGGGGGCAGACAACACACAAGCTGCAGACGCCCGTTCGAGAGCCACAGCAGGTGGTGGAGCTGAGGCCGCCTCCACTCCCCTCCTCTCGGTCCCTGGCAGCCAGACTGGGTCGTGCGATGGGGCACCGTGACTACTTCTGGCCCGTGGAACCTCAGCGGACATGATGGACGCTGTCCCCCTGAGGGGACGTGCCTCTGGCTCCCCACCCCACAGATGGAAGCAGCCCAGGCCTCCGAGTCACTGCTGACAGGGGGCCTCCTGCCTGTCCTTGCTGGGCCGGGACACGGGTGAAGTTATGACATGGAGCTCTAAGGCCTGGGAGCCTGTTTGGGAGGTCGGCACAGCCTAACTGTCCTAATGCAGCTCTCTTCTAAGTGGGCTGGTCATTTGGGTGCAGCATCCCAGGAGGAGGGTACAGCCCGTGCAAAGGCCCTGCGCTCCAGGAACAGCGAGCAGGCGGGGGAGGAGACAAGGGAGGGTGCGAGGTGCCGTCAGATGGGTGTCGGCCCGCGGGGAGGGCGGGAAGGGCTCTGAGCAGGGGCGTTGAGAACAGACGGGCGGGCGCGCGGGCAGCAGTCGGGATGGAAGCCGGGGCTCCTGAAGGAATCCAGGTGAGCCCTGATGGTGGCTTGGACCACACGACATGGTAGGTGCGGGCTCAGTGAGCGAGGCGAGCTTGTTCAGGTGCTGGGACGCGAGGGACCCGAGCACCACAGTGGCAGCACACCCCATCGTGTCCTCGTGGGGGAGGGGCCAGGAGACAATAGCGCTCAGATTCCTGAGACATCAGTAAGTTTTTACTGGGCCCTTCCCTTCTGCCGTTTCCCTCTGATGATCTATTTCATCTTCAGGAAAATGAGGCTCAGAGCAGAAAATCCAGAAAAAGAGGAAACCGGCACGCAGGTACGCACATCTAATTTAAACACTGTATGTAAAATCGAATACCATATATGTATGTGGACTATTAAAGGTCACCGGGGGCTTCACTTGAGAGGTCGGGCCCTTGGGAGAAGGCAGCATTCCGGCAGGCACCCTCCGCCCCCCGGCTGCGACGGAGGGGCTGAGGGCATTGCCGCCTGCCCACCCACCCACCCCCCCCACCCCCCCCCCCCCCCCCGCACCTGCCCTGCTCACCTGCACCGCCGCTCCCTGGACTGTTTAACTCCGATGCTCGCTCATGACAGCCCGGAGCTCAGCGGTACTGGGATCCCCACCCACACAGGGGAACCTGAAGCATGGAAAGAAAGGCTGAGGACCCGGCCCGGAGGTCTGGGTCCACACTCCTAGCTACCAGATGATACGGCCTCACACAAGAAACAAGATGATCCTAGATGCCAAGACATCCGTCCAGCAGCTCCTGCCGTGCTAGAGGCTGCCGAGTAGAGCCGACGTCCCGCTGGCCGTGAACGCGCCTCGCCTCACAGGGGGGCTTCGGCCAGAAACACACACACTGAGAGCGGGAAGAGCGCGCCCCCAGAGGGCTTCCCGGGAACTACAACACAGGCAAACGCGTACCCGAAAGACACAAAGCATCCTTCATTCTCACTCAATGCGCAGAGAAGTAATAACGCGTTACGATGTTTCACTGTTCTAACCTACCTGTCAAATGAAAGGCGCCTCTGTTCCCCAAGGACCGTCCAGGACAAGCCACTGTTTTCCTGGTGGGGCTCAGAGCAGGGCCAGGGACCCTGGGCGGCAACCTTGCCTTTTGTGTCCCCAGGCCTCTGTCTTAACTGTCCTGGCTGTCAGACCCTCATCGACACAGTGACCAGGTAGACGAGATGGACTCAAATATTCCTTCAAGTACTCAACTTGCGGTTTTGATTCTATGATTTTTATCCACCCCAAAGGCGCCCTTATACAGTATCGATTCTATCACTTGTCTAGATAAGAATAAAAGACCTCAGGCAACAGCTGAATCGCAGTTAGCAATACATTAAGGCTACCATCAAATATTCTCAGGAAAAAGGCTGTGCAATGATCATTTCTGAAGGGCATTGATTATATCTGGGGAGGGACAGTTAAACAGGAGTCTGCAGGGCAGGACAGAGTGGGTCCCTCGCCTACGTTCGTTACTGAGTTGAGATAGAATTTTACATCAGTAATGACTGCTACTTACTGATTTTGTAACTTAATCCAATAATCAGAATATATTAAATAAAATATTACCTAAAATAACATCTCAAAAAGATTTCCTTGTGGAAGGTTCTTGGAAACAAGCAAACAAACAAAAAATGCAACTTTTTTTTCTTTTTTTTAAACGCTGCATGAAAATTCTCAGGCAAAAGATCTGTCTGTGGCAGAGTCTCTTCCAAACTTGGCCGAGCATTATCTCAGGCCACACACGTTCTCACAGGTCCTCCCCATCAGAGGGGCACCCACTTCCCCTCCCTGGGGGCTGAGCTGCCTCGGGGTGTGGCGGGAATGATACACCAGGTCCCAAGTAGAGACATGAGCCTTGAATGGGCTTCGAGCTGCAAGGAAGCTCATTATTCAGTTTATTTCAATTTGCATATGAAACAAATCGCCAATATGCCATAAAAACGCCTTGAGGTCCTTGAGGACCACCTGATCATCTGTGATAAAAACTTAAGCAAGAAAAAATTCTGACAGTGTGTTAACTACAGCTTTGCTTCCTTTGAGGAGCACATGTAGGCACCTGTCTGGTAGCAACAGCTGTCACGTGGCAGACAGGAGTGACACACAGGTGCCAGCTCGTTTACTTCTCACGGGCAGCTCTGTTATCACCCTACGTGCTGGTGAGGAAACCAAGACACAGAAAGATGGGGGAGTGCATTGCCCCAAACCACAGAGCTAAATCATGGGGGTAGGCAGAGGGAGGCTATGTCCTGTGTAAAAGGAAAAGCTGACGAGGTCTCACTTTCCATCAGGCAGCTGGGAAACTACAGGTTAAATAAGTTCAACACAGCAACCACTGTACAGTCAACAAACGTACGTGCGGACTTACTTCATCTCTGCTTTATGTTTTCTTGTATTTTGTTTCTTTTTCTTATTGCAAGTTAACTCAAGCCTTGCGAAATAAAGACACACGCATATGCATACATACATATATTTCTATCCACTTAAAAATATATAATTATTAATATATAACATTATATACTTTATAATTATATACTTAGACATACAGGCAAATGTTTCTAATATGAATGCTTTCCCCCTAAACATTAAACATCGACAACTCTCTCTCCATTATCTGAGCAGTGAACTAGTGATTTTCACAGGATTTTGCCCTTCCCTGCAACGCGCACGTGGCTTAGCTGTGTAAAGTGCTCTGACCTGACGCGCGGCCGCGTTCTCACAATCCTATGGCCCTGTGGAGCTGCACTAGCGTTCACCCAACGTGACAGGCACTCACCCCTCTGCTCTGACTTTTGAGATGAGGGTCGCATCTGGGAGGATCCACAGTTGCTCTGGAAAGAGCAGGGGTGCCCTCTCTTGGAGACCTCTCTCCTTCGTGGGTACAGTTAGGGAGACCTAGGGCTTCTGCTCACCCCGGCTGAATTACCTGCCCCTGCTTTAGCCCCCTGCTTTAGCTCTGGGGGACGGGGGTGGCAGTGAAGGCCCACCTTCCTTCCTACCTGGATTCCAAATGACAGGGCTAGCTTGTGCCACGTGTGTGGCCGTGAGGTTCCGAAAACAGCTCAGCAACTGTCCCACCACAAAACACCCTGGTTCCCCAAAGCCCAGACAGCACGTCGTTCTTGTGGGGCTCCCGAGCCCTAAGATGCTTCCTTCCTCTTTGGGTGACCAGGCAAAACTCCCCAAGTGTAACGCCCCACAGTCGGGAGAAATTACAGGAGATTTACAAGTGCGCTCCAATGAGTTATTACTTAGATCTAAATCCTTCAGTGAAACTTTCCCAGAGAATGAAAAAGTAAATAAAACTCCTGAGCGCGTTGCCAAGTCAGTCCTAAGGCGTTCGCCGCACACGGAGGAAGCGGCCCTGGTTTAAGCTGTGCAACTCATGCCTCAGGCACGTGAGCCAGCGACTCAGGCACCCGCGCGACTCAGCACAGAGCAGTGGAGCCCAGGAGGTGTCCTGGGTCCCCCTCACTCATGGTCACGCTTCCCCTCTGCTGTGACTCAGTGGCATCAGTCAGCGCCGGCCAAGGAGCCTCTGGACTCCCTCGCAGGACTCTCACACAGCTGGCCTTCCCAACCTCCACCGAGACCCTCAGTACGAGTGTCCTGAAGACGTGCGTTAGGGGAAGGCTAATGGCCTCCCCCACATCCCTCACCGGCCCCCAGTTCTGCTGACACACGGACAGAACGATGACCCGGAGCCTGAAGAGAATCGCTAAGTGGCTGCTGCTGGCTCGTGGTTCACCGACCACCGCGAAAGCGTGGTTTCTTCTTAGATTCGGGGAATTTCTGTCTAGTCAGGGAAAGACCTTTTTTTTTTTTTGCGGTACGCGGGCCTCTCACCATTGTGGCCCCTCCCGTTGCGGAGCACAGGCTCCGGACGCGCAGGCTCAGCGGCCATGGCTCACGGGCCCAGCCGCTCCGCGGCACGTGGGATCCTCCCGGACCGGGGCACGAACCCGCGTCCCCTGCATCGGCAGGCGGACCCTCAACCGCTGCGCCACCAGGGAAGCCCAAGGGAAAGACCTTTTTGTAAAGTGGGAGGGAGCTGCTGATTTCACCTCGAGTGACATTTGTACACTTCAGGATTTAAAATCGTACATATTTCCTCCAAAAGTAGATTGTCAAGATGGATAGCCAAGATTATTTCAGCCTCTTTTCCCCCCATCACTCTGCACCTTTAGACTGGGGTGGCTTTGGACCCCAGGAAAGCATTAGGACTGGGAGACTATGAAGTTCAAAAGCAGACGCCCGACGGCTCTGCAGCGCCCACGTCCGTGTGACTCAGGACGGCAGAGCACAGAGCAGTGGAGCCCAGGAGGTGTCCTGGGTCCCCCTCACTCATGGTCACGCTTCCCCTCTGCTGTGACTCAGTGGCATCAGCTGCAGTGCCCTGAAGGTGACAATTAGGGAACTACTCCCTAATCGCGCTGATGGGCTGAGAGCTTGGCCTGGGACCGGTACCTCCAATCAGCAGATATTCCAGCCCGTCTCCGCGTTCAAGGCACCACAAAGTCACAGCAAACAAGACAGGCAGAAGCTGGCTTGTGGCATTATTCTTCCAGTAAAAGGCAAATCTAACTTTGTGACAGGACTGAAATATTTGCATTTCCATTGGCTTTCACATTCAACTCCAGATAATAAAACAACTCTCCAAATTGAGTATGCATTTGAGAAGGTTCAAAAGGGCTGCCCTTTAAAGTTATCCAGGAATTACACCATGTTTATAACTTAAGGAAAAGGCTTATTATAGACCTTTTTCACGCTATGTCATACAGGTATTATATACAGGCAATATAATTGTGTTGTTTGTGTGTGTGTGTGTGTATCTGACAGTAAAAGACCGGCTGACATTGTTTCAAATAATCCTAAAAGTGCTAAACCTGGGTAATGATAAGATGCTTGCTTTAAAAATAAGTAAGCTTAGCCAAAAAGAAATTCTAAAACTTACTCTTATTCATATATAGAACCTAACTATGGACGTTTCTACTTTGTCATTCCCTTTTATGTCTTTATACACATATGTAGTTAGAATACAGGCCTAAAGACACCTTTATCTTAGAGGTTTACAGGCAGATTTAGCGTTAAAGTCACTGACAGTCAGACGTGCCTCCCTCTATAGTCCAAAGGCCACACACTACTCTCCAAGCCAGGATGCCATCCTCTACTCCTTCCTCTGCCCCTAAGGAGTGGAAACCCCACTACCTAGAGGCGCTGGACTGTGTTCAGGTCCAAAAAATCCCTATGGAAATCATCATGAAGCAGGTAGAATCCGGGAGAGAGTAACAAGTACTGACCTCCTGTCTGATTTCCATTTAACTAATCCTCAGTGTTTTGTCTCTGGACCTTTGGGTTACATTGATTTTCATGGAAGCTTATGATACTGAAAAAGTGGGCAGCGGTACTTCTGTAATGATGTGTTCTGCTCAAGAAGGAAGGAATTATAGAGAAAGAAAGGATTTTTCAGAACGAGCAGGTGAATCAGGAACACAGAAAATTGGGATGGATTTTCCTGTCTGCCAAGGGAA
Organism: Phocoena sinus; assembly: GCF_008692025.1. Lineage (NCBI taxonomy): Eukaryota > Metazoa > Chordata > Mammalia > Artiodactyla > Phocoenidae > Phocoena > Phocoena sinus. The sequence goes on along the minus strand of NC_045776.1, from coordinate 2,275,799 downwards.
GCGGAAAGAAACCCTTTCCAGAAATGAGCAGAGACCAAGCCAGGAAGACGGTGGAGAGGCCTTGTTCCTTGAGTGTCAGACCTGCGGGCTGGGCTGACTGTGGCTAAGGCTTATCTTAGCAGCTAGAAAACCAGGCCCTCTTGTTTTGATAAATGAGACCTCAGGATCTGGCTTTCAGTCCTCACACTCCAGGAATACGAATACGTGGAGAAAAGAGCGATGCCCACGGGCAGGTCTGCCCTTGTTCCAGTTTGGCCTGTGATGCTGGGAAAGTAATCCACGGTCACTGTCACGCGGCAGAGGTGGACCCAACAGCGTTAATACAGGAATGGGTGGGAACCTGCCCGTTCACTCCCGGGGTGAGAAGCAACCTCTATCTCTAGGGTGATGAAAATGTAAACTCTTACAGAAAACACATTTCCCAACACCTCCTGAGTCACTCTTCGTAGTTAAAATAAACACCACCGTATCCAGGCTCTGGGACTATTTCCCTTCCTTGTTAGCTATTTTTTTTTTTTTTTACCAGAACTGCTTGGCCTCCCAATGCCCACACCCAATCGATCAAGTAGATGACTAGAGAAATAGCATATAGCAAGGGAAAATCTGGGAAATTTCCGGTGTCTGTGGGTACAAAAAGGCATGCCAAACAAAACCAAAGCAAAAACAAGATGAGGACGGCTACCATGGGCGGCCAGGGCAGTCCCATCCGGGAGACGGATGGATGTTCCCAAGAGGCTGAAGAAGCGGGCTCGGCCTCCAGGTTTCTACAGAGGCCGCATTTCTAATGAGAACAGATTCACGGATTACTCACGTAATTAAAAACATTAAGACCTTCTCCAAATGAGGATGTGTTTGCACACGATTCTCATATGAAATCCCATCTTCTAATTTTTATATCACGTACCAAACACGTCACTGTCTTCTGAGGTCTCCCGGGAAAGGTCACAAAGGTTTCTCTTTTTTTCAGATTCTCCTCCGTTAGTTCCACCATCCTGGAAAAAAACAACACAAAACAACCCTTTCTTAAGATATAGTGTCTCATCGACAAGAAGCTTTAATGCGTTTTTCTCTTGATGCATTTTGGAGCCAATGAACACATTTTCATGTCTGTCGTCAAGGTATGAGATGGAATCTCAAGGCAGGGTGTGTTCCCTGTGGAGGATTCGGGATTCGGGCTCGTTTCCTCTGCCTGAGCCAGCGGATATACTTTCATACAAAAGAAACTGAAGTTATTAAACTAAACGAGCTAAACATCATCCCATGTATTGCAGGAGCCTGTCTACTTGGTCGCTGTTTTGGGCTGTGAGTTTAAAGCGTGGGATGAAACTGACACCAACCCTGACTCCCCTGAATTCCAACTTTGCTCAGTGGTAGCCGGGCAGGACAGCCCCGGGGGAGAGCCCCTTGCAGGGGCAGGAATGATGCAAACGTCCTCGGCCCACCTGGCCAGCTGAGGGGAGTGGCAGGCGCCATGCGGGCTGGGCTGGGCCACAGGCCCAGACCTCCGCCTTCGTTCCTCTGGGAAGCTGCACCCTCAGAGGTGAGCTTTCTTCACTCCCCTCCCACCCGACTCCCTTCTGCTTTTTTATGGAACCCCAGGGTGCTTTTTGAGTTTAAAATTTTAAGTGCACAGAGTAGATACGGTTCGGTTTCTACTCTAAATCAAGCTTATTTAATGATTTTCATATGGATCGCGTGCACTTGACATCAAATTCAGAGGGCACTGCGAGGGTCACGGTGAGAAGGGTGGGGTCCCCGGGCACCTCCCCTGTGGATGTGCTTCCAGCTTCTGTCTTCCTCCAAAACAGTCTGGGCACAGTTAAGCCACCGCACAAGCTCACTCCCTTCTTCCTCCTTTTTACCTTTACGTAAATGCCAGCACACTCTGGACGCTGCTCTGCTTCTTATTTGTCCCTTAAGCAGGAGTCCTGGAGATCGTGTCCCCCAGGACACGCAGCACTGCCCACGCTGCCCTGGTCGACGGGGACCTGGCACCTCTCTCCATCTCTCTTGCCAGGTGACCAGGCTCCCGCTGAGGACCCTGTACCCCGCTGCCTCGTCTTCAGTCACGCCCAGTGCTGCCTTAAGCCTTGCTCGCCTACTCAACGCTGTACAAGATACATTTCTGGAGGTTGAACGAGTCACACCATAATCTTTTAAAGACAGTGCCTAACTTGGGCAGATCCACAAGGGGGTCCGCCGCTTCGTACTCTGGTCTCCACGCTTACTTTGCGTCACTTTTTTTCAGACCAATCTCTCTGCCTGGACCACACCCTACCTCCTGACCTGGGGGTGGGGGTGGGGGTCCAGGCAGAGGTCAGAGCCTCTGGGAATTCTGACCTCACCCAGCCCCCAGCCCCGCCTCAGTGTCTTCCCTGCCCCCAGCCCCCTTCCTGTCCCCCCAGCCATAGATCTGAGCTGGTCTCTACTGCAGACACTATCACAAACGCCCTGTCTGTGTATCACTCTGCCTCCCCACCACACTGTAAACTTCTTGAGAACGGGGACATTGCCTGATAAATCTTTCTAGCCCCAAACCTGGCACAGTGCCTGGGATCTAGCAAGTGCTGGAGAGAAAACTTCGATTTTATGCTGTTTAAGAATAGTTTAAAATAGATAACTTCTGTTTCAGCAGAGGGAGCCAAAGGTGGTGTAGTATATAATTTTTCATGTCTACCTATTTATTTTTAGAGGAGAGTAAAACTTGGATGAGAAGGAACTTCTTGGTAGATTCTTTCATCATCATAAATTCCTATCGTAGGTGTTTGTTTCACATCTCCCTTCTAGGCTGGTGTCAGTATCATATCCTCCACTAAGTACGAAATAATAAGCTTTATTGGAGAAGTAATTAATTAAATACAATTTAGCTGCCATTGTAAATGGCTGTGGATATGTTTTTTCACATTTTAAAAATCAATACCATCTTCCAACTAGAACTGACAGTGTTCTCCTTCTCGGTGGTTAGGGAAACAACGTGGAGTGTCAGGGATGATGGCGCTTCAGGTGCAGAGGAAAAGCTAGATCTTTAAGGCAAATCACTTTGCTTTCAGTGAGTGGAGGTGGACAGCATGGTCACACAACTTCCCCATATCCACTGCTGAGGCTGGAATGGCATCACGGCGAAGAGACATCTTGCGTCTTACAGCGCCGTGGCACCGGGACATAGGAAAGTGCAACAGGTGATCGAGAACCACATCCTTAAACTCTTCCAGAGCAACCTGGTGCCCGCCGACCCCGAGTGAATGCCGTCTGCCAGGGACTCAGACGCTCAGGGAACAAAAGGGTCGACCCAGAGCTGGGGGAACCCAGAACCGGCTTCAAAGGCAGCTCCTGGACAGACGGTGGGAGGGGGCCCTTTCTGAGAGGAACCAATAAACCTTCTGTGCAGAACTTGAAAAAAAAAAAAAGGCTGGAATGGCATCGTGGCGAAGAGACATCTTGCGTCTTACGCCCACGCCTTCCACGGCCTTCCGGGCTGAGGCGACAGCACATCCGCACGGTAAAGCCGCCACAGATGCAGCCCCGCGTAGTGATACAGGCAGGACCACAAACCCCACCCCCTCCCATCTTCTCCCTTCTCAGCACCAAGCCTCTAGCTGAGTAAACATCTGTCCCCCACATCACGGTGCACGAGGCTGTGCGGAAAGGACATGTTGCCCTGGGAAATTTACTAATTTCTGTCCAAATACAAAGCTTGTTTCTGAGACCTGATACTGTAGCTATTCCACGAATATAAAAAACATCCTTGGGACTTCCTTGGTGGCACAGTGGTTAAGAATCCGCCTGCCAATGCAGGGGACACGGGTTCCAGCCCTGGTCCGGGAAGATCCCACATGCCGCGGAGCAACTAAGGCCGCGCGCCACAACCACTGAGCCTGCGCTGCCACAGTTACCAAAGCCCGCGTGCCTACAGCCTGTGCTCCGCAACAAGAGAAGCCACTGCAACGAGAAGCCCGCGCACCGCAACGAAGAGAAGCCCCCGCTCGCTGTGACCAGAGAAAGCTCGCGCGCAGCAACGAAGACCCATAAATTAATTTTTAAAAAATCCTCCTAAATAACACATTTTCGATAAGCAAAATGTCCAAAAGCAACACACAAAAAATCAAGGTGATGTGTGTCCAATGTAATGGAATTTTCATGATAAAGAAATAAGAGCGTCCTGTAAATTATAAAACGTAATAAAATCCTCAGACATACAAGACAGTCAGGCCTATGACCGGGACCCTCCCTGAGTGTCCTTGTCCCAGTGTGTTCTGATTTTTAAACTGTGTCCGTGACTATAAGTATCTGAGTGCATTTCAAGCCGTTATGATTTCTTCATAATATCTTTGCCCATAAATAAGAAGAAAAGACAACCCTCAGAATGGGAGAAAATATTTACAAATGAAGCAACTAACAAAGGACTAATCTCCAAAACTTACAAGCAGTTCATGCAGCTCAATAACCCAAAAACAAACAACCCAATCCCAAAATGGGCAGAAGACCTAAATAGACATTTCTCCAAAGAAGATATACCGATGGCCAAGAGGCACATGAAAAGCTGCTCAACATCATTAATCATTAGAGAAATGCAAATCAAAACTACAATGAGGTATCGCCTCACAGCAGTCAGAATAGGCATCGTCAGAAAATCTACAAACAACAAATGCTGGAGAGGGTGTGGAGAAAAGGGAACCCTCTTGCACTGTTGGTGGGAATGCAAATTGATACAGCCACTATGGAGAACAGAATGGAGGTTCCTTAAAAAACTAAAAATAGAGCTACCATATGACCCAGCAATCCCACTACTGGGCATATACCCTGAGAAAACCATAATTCAAAAAGACACATGCACCCCAATGTTCATTGCAGCTCTGTTTACAACAGCCAGGACATGGAAGCAACCTAAGTGTCCATCGACAGATGAATGGATAAAGAAGATGTGGCACATATATACAATGGAATATTACTCAGCCATAAAAAGAAACGAAATTGAGTTATTTGTAGTGAGGTGGATGGACCTAGAGTCTGTCATACAGAGTGAAGAAAGTCAGAAAGAGAAAAACAAATACCGTATGCTAACACATATATATGGAATCTAAAAAAAGAAAAAAAAGGTTCTGAAGAACCTAGGGGCAGGACAGGAATAAAGACGCAGACATAGAGAATGGACTTGAGGATATGGGGAGGGGGGAAGGGTAAGCTGGGACAAAGTGAGAGAGAGGCATGGACATATATACACTACCAAACGTAAAATAGATAGCTAGTGGGAAGCAGCCACATAGCACAGGGAGATCAGCTCGGTGCTTTGTGACCACCTAGAGGGGTGGGATAGGGAGGGTGGGAGGGAGGGACGCAAGAGGGAGGAGATATGGAGATATATGTATAGCTGATTCACTTTGTTATACAACAGAAACTAACACACCATTGTAAAGCAATCATACTCCAATAAAGATGTAAAAAAAAATATTTGTGCCTGTTTTCCTTTCCATCGGCCTAAATATGTAAGAATCCACTTCTCCCTATGAATTTTAGAGGTAAATACAACAAGCAAAACTCCCATAATTATTGATGTAGACTTTAAAATACTTCTAAGTGAGATTCATTATCCACCAATATTTGGCAGAATATTAACTATGATTTAAGCAATTTGCTGTACTTTCTAACCATCTTGTCCAATCCTCTGGCAACAGACCCCATCATTCAGGTGCATCACTGCCATTTTTAGAGATTTTCTTCTACTTGGTACAGCTCTTTACACACACACACACACACACACACACACACACACGAGTATAGAGGACAATATGATTTTAATCAGCCTTGCCTTTTTAAAACACTGAAGGTCTCAAGGTAGCAGTTTTAGGAGGAATGGCCCAGAGGATAAGTTTCTTATCATTGTAGAAACTTCTGAAAAATAAAAAGAAAGCTCTGGGAGAGGAAAAGAAAACACCGCAGGCACATTTCTAAAAAGTTAAAAAGTTTTCCAAAGTTCTGATTCGAACTAGAAAACACATATCAGGAGAGGAAAGGTGTGAACCATTTAAAAAGTGACCTTCTAAACGGAAAAAACAGTTACATGTTAGTATTTGAGACACGGTCCACCATAGGTTGCTTAACAAAAAGAAGGAGGAGAAGTGAGAACTGATTTAGAGAAGTTTGCCATACCTTAAAAAAAAGACATTTCATGAGATGCCATAAAACTTGAGTGGGACACCATGGGTTTAGAGGCAGGGTCAGTCTTATCTGGTTCTATTTCCTTAATTGTATTCCCATTCACTCATTAATTCCCATGCGGACCTTGTTGTAGGAGCCGAGGACGCGGAGAGAAATGAGACGTGGGGCCTCCTTGGGATGCTCACATGCAGTAAACAAAATGGATGTTTCAGAAAGAAAATCAGAGAACCATCAAGCCAACCCCTATCAGATCAGTGCCATTTCAACTAGTACTGGGTGAGCCAGCTTACTGAGCCCGCGTCACACTTTTTCTGAGACACCCTAGGAAAAAAGTACATAGTGATTCACCGTTTTTAATTCTTAGGATGTTTATTTAGCAAGATAAGTCGCATTGGTCACGGCCCTCCGTCCTCCCGCACTGGTGCTCCTTCTGCATCTTATCCTTGACTGATGTCATCTTAAAGAGGAAAGAAGAAACCCAGCAGAGATTTCATTACGGCTTCACCAGACACAGTCATCTATCACACTCCCCATCCACGTTTCAGCCTCACGGGCCTGCTTTACAGAACACAGGCTGGTCAGATGCTTTGGGTACCGGTCACCGTCTGGCCTTATGACCCTCATCTAAGTGCCACGTAAGTCTGTCTGCTGTTTCTCAGGGCACCACATGTATCTTTGACCTGAGGTCACCGTGGAGGGGATGTGACTAAAAGACAAATATTTTATTTTCCTTTATCTTCTGCCATATTCATGTAGCTGATAGATTTAATCCACCTAGAAATTTGCTGAAAATGGCTTGGGGGCATAGGATCAGCGGCACACATAGTACGCCACACCAAACTGTTATTTGCACAAAAGCTTAAGAATTGGGTCTCTGAGGCCCATTTCCCGGACTTGAATCCTGTCGCCCCACCTGCTAGCCGGGTAACTGTGGGAAAACAACTGAAGTTTCCTCTACTTCGTTTGCCTAAGTGTGAAATGAGCGTCATAACTCAGAGGTTCTTGCTGTCTGATTAGGAAATTCCTGTGAATTGAAGATATTTTTAAGATTCTGGTTTCATCAGAAGAAAGGTAGACAAGCCTTCCCATAACGCTGGGGAGATAAGTCCAAGAAGAAACAGAAGGAGCGATGGCAACAAGTGAGCATCTTTGGACATCTTTTGTGGACTCGTCGCTCTGATACATGCTTTGTGACACAGTCCTTCTTCCCACTCATTTCTCCCTGAAGGTGTCAACCCGGGGACTCAAGCAGAGGGTGGACAGCAGCTCCAGAGTCGGAAGCCAGAGTGTCCCCGATGGGAATGCTGACGGGCTGACTCGCATCCACGGTGCTGGAATGTCGCCCGACAGCTCCCGGCACTGCCCATGGCTCCCGGGAGCTAGCATGGGCTCAGCCACTGGGGTCGCCGGGACACCCCAGTCCAGCGTCTTCCCAGGAAGGAGATAAGCCAGCGGGAGACCTGAGGTGTGGGCACCTGGGATGGAGGCCGGGATGCTAAGCGGTCAGTTCCTCGCTCTGGGAACACTTTGTGCTTTCAAGGAAAATTGTGGAATCTCTCTAAGGGAAACTCTCCCTCTTTTTGTTTTAAGAAGCAAATCATTCCTCTCACGCTCAGAATAAATCCAGGCCCCACATGGGCTGGCTGTACGTGTTTAGCTTAAATTCCTACAGCACTGCTGTCTAATCACATCTCAGAGATCTCAGCTGCTACCGGAGGGGGAGAGGGAAGCAATGAGACGGTCCCGGCCAACAGCCCATCAGCCCACGGCCGTGCGGGTGCTTCAGGGACCAGTACGCATGTGGGGAGGATCGAATCTACTGGTATTTTCTGTGGCTGAAAAAATCCTCCTGCATGTTCTTGTTATTTAAATCTGGTGATAAACTTTGTTTGAAACTGTTAAAGTACTAAAGTATCAACATCAGAAAAAATCGTGTGTGTGTGTGTGTGTGTGTGTGTACACGTGCGTATGTCTGAGTGTGTGTGTACTGTTTGTACAAAGTAATAAGAAGTATATAAAAATAGCTCGTATTACTTTGCACTTATTATTCAGCATTTTTGGTTTATTTCTTAAACAAGGATTACAGTTTTGCTGTTGGCTGGATTTGGACAAGTAACAGACGATACTAGTAAAACACTGAAAGCTTATGGGATCAATGCAAAGAATACAAAAAGACATGACAATCAGACTCATATAAACCGACTCATCTCAACGGCATGTCCCTTTTTATGCAGCATCAGAACAGGATGGAGATATTCAGGCAAAAGTGTGACCTTAGTCCATCTAGACCAGGGCTTCTCAATGCTACCTTATTGGTATTTAGGGCTGGATAAGCCTCGTTGTGGGGCAGAGGCTGCCCTGCGTGTCATGGGACGTTTAGCTCCTTCTTTGTCCTCCACCCAGAAGACGCTAGTAGCCCCTGCAGTTGTGACAAGGGATGTCTCTAGACGTTGACAAATGTCCAGAGGATGGGGAGGGGGTCCCCTGGTCGAGAGCCACTGGTCTAGACAAAGAGAAGCAACAGAGAGGGGGTGGAAATCGTGAATCTGTTCACAAACATGTAGGACGGTGATGAGTTTTTCATGAAGACATCTGGTGAGTCATCAGAACTCCACTTTTAAAGAATAATTTGAAAGCAGGGCCCACGTGACAAGGATTAGAGAATGACTGAGAATCAGACTTAATTTAGTCATTAAAGCAAGTGCCGCCTGAGCAACGGTCTCTTAGATGTGACACCAAAAGCACAAGCAGCAAGAGGAACCATGGGTAGACTGGACTTCATGCAGATCTGAAACTTCTGGGCTGCAAACGGCGTTATCAAGAAAGTGAAACGAGGGCTTCCCTGGCGGCGCAGCGGTCGAGAGTCCGCCTGCTGACGCAGGGGACGCGGGTTCGTGCCCCGGTCCGGGAAGATCCCACATGCCCATGCCGCGGAGCGGCTGGGCCCGTGAGCCATGGCCGCTAAGCCTGAGCGTCCGGAGCCTGTGCTCCGCAACGGGAGAGGCCACAGCAGTGAGAGGCCCGCCTACCGCAATCATTTATCTGATAAGGGTCCAGTGTCCAGAATACATAAAGAGCTCCTACAACTAAACAACAAAAAGACAAATCATCCAATAAAAATAACTGGTCAAGGATCTGAACAGGCATTTCTAGAAAGAAGGCATATGAATGGCCAATAAGCCCAGGAAAAGATGCTCATCATTGTTACCCATTAAGGAAATGCAAATCAAAACCCACACGACACTGCTGGATACAATAAAAAACCTGATAACAAGAATTGCTGGGCAGGGGCTTCCCTGGTGGCGCAGCAGTTGGGAGTCCACCTGCCGATGAAGGGGACATGGGTTCGTGCCCCGGTCCGGGAGGATCCCACATGCCGTGGAGCGGCTGGGCCCGTGAGCCATGGCCTCTGGGCCTGCGCGTCCGGAGCCTGTGCTCCACAACGGGAGAGGCCACGACAGTGAGAGGCCTGCGTACCACAAAAAAAAAAAAAAAAAAAAAAAAAAAAAAGAATTGCTGGGCGGATGTGGAGGCCCTCGTACGCTGTAGTGAAATGGTGTAGCTGCTGCGGAAGAGACTCCGACGGCCCCTCAGAAAGAGTTGCCTTTGACCCTGCAGATGCAGCCTCGGTACATACCCAAGAGAAATGAAAACATACGTCCGTGCAAAAACTCATACACAAATGTTCACAGCAGCGTGATCTGTGATACCAACAGGTGGAAACAACCCAAATGTCCACCAACTAATGAACGGGTAAGTAAAACGTGGCATTTTCCTACAATGGAATATTATTCAGCAGTAGAAAGTAGTGAAGTATTGACATATTCTACAACACGGGTGAACCCTGAAAACACTATGTACGTGAAAGAAGCCACACACACACACACACACACACACACACACACACACACACACACATGTTGTATGATGGCATATTTAAGAAATATCCGGAAGAGACCAATCTGTAGAGACTGAAAGTACATTAGCGGTGGCCTGGCGTTGCGGGTAGGGTGGGGTGGGAGGATGGTTAGAATGAGTAACTTGAATAGATTTATGACTAAAGGCACTGAAAATGCTTCCCACTCAACACTGTGGACTCCAGAGGAAAAGAACCATGATGTTACACCTCTCAATGAGATGAGATTTCAAATCCAGGACTCCTTTTCTAGATTTGGCTGGAAAACATAGGAAGCATTTTTGATGATATGAGTATATGACAATCCAGGATTTTTTTAAATTCAGAAGTTATATAAGAGAAACGAAAACATATGTCCACACAAAAACTTGTCAATGAGTTTCTGCTTATAGCAGAGTTCTTTATAATAGCCAAAAGGCGGAAACAACCCAACTGCCCATCAACGGACGAATGGATACACAAAATGTGGCATATCCATACAAAGAGATATTACTGACCTTAAAAAAGAGTGAAGCACTGACACAGGCTACAACATGGATGACCACTGAAAACATTACGCTACGTGAAAGAAGCCAGACAGAAAAGACCACATGTTACATGATTACATTCACACAGAAGGTCTGGAGCAGGGAAATCTAGAGACAGAAAGTCGATGAGTGGTTGCTTAGGGCTGCGGGCTGGGAGGCTGGTCCCGGGGGGCGCGGGTGACAGCAGAAGAGTGCAGTTCCTCTGTGAGGTGATGAAAATGTTCTAAAATTGATTGCTGTGACGGTTCCGCGCATCTACGACTAAAGTGAAAAAGCACCAAATTGTACACGTTAAACGGGTGAAATGTATGGCGTGAGCATCACATCTCAATAACGATATTTTAAAAAACATAAATGCTTAGTTTGCAGGTAGTTAAAATGAAATGTTGTAGCATCACTAAAGGGAGTTTAGAACTACATGCTTGGGGTGCTCGTGAAGCCGTTATCTTGGGTTAGGAAATGGTCCTTTTACTACGTAGCTTAAAAGCCACACTCCCTGCAAGACCATTTGGCAGTGTAATTAAGATCGCAGTGTTCTTTAAATAATGAACGCAAAGAAAGGAGCTCAGGGCTTTATTTCAACACTGGTCACAGCAGAGTTAAGTATTAACTAGTGTCACAGTAAAACTGTTTATCGAGACCTGTTATGTAACTGGACCTTCTAACATCTATTTTAGGAACACAAATACCCTATTTATTCCTGGAAGTTTCTGCTCCATCTGCTGTTTAAGTAGAACAAGAAGGACGGTGACAAAGGCAGGGCGTGGGGTGGTGGGAGAGAGGGAGGGGGCTTTGTTCCGTGTGTCTCTTTTACTAAAAAGAGTTTGATGGTCGTGTGAATGGCAAGTTTAAATAAAATGCACTTAAAGCTAATTCACAGAAGGGCATTCATTCAGTTCAAAAAGATATTCTACATTACTGAAAACAGAAGAAGGCAGTGGAGAGCTCTGCTTTTCTTAATTTGAAATTTCCTTGAGTTTTATAGAATGAAAACCTCTCCTACTTATCTCCCTGAACACGTCACCCTACGCCTGCACATGGGTTTTAACTGCTTCCTGTGATGCAGACAGGGTAGAAGGGGCAAAAGTCTAGTAATGGAAGCGGAATCTTTGCTCAAAGGAAAAACATGTTGATATATCAGAGTCTGACCACTTTTCTGAATATATACCTCAGCTCTGCCGATCTCTTCAACCTCCTCCGTTTCCTGTTTCACTGTAAAATGGGCATAATGATACCGTCTATCTCACGGGGTTATTCTGAACGCGAAATGGGTCCATACGTGGGGTGACTGTAACAGTGTCTGACCCTCAGCCAGCACCGTCAGTGCTGGACATCATCACGATTTATTTTACTCTTATGCATCTTCTGATTACTTTCCACATTTTAGTAAAGGTGGAAATAAAATCTTCTTAAGTGAAAATCAGGTTTTAAGGTGCACGTCAATGCAATCAGGTCGAGAAGTGAAAGAAAAAGAGATTTCACAGCGAACTCTGATTGTACCTGAGTTCTGGGTCCCTCGCTCAAAAGGAACAAACTTGTTTTGCAAAATGGAACTGTCACTTGTCTCTGCAGGTGCTTTTCTTCGTAGCTGAAGTTCTGTACCTGGGACCGCCCAGGCGATTCACCGAAACAGAAACCCGCTCGGACTCGTTCCAGGAGCTAGAGAAACAGTCAGGCCAAAGCTGGTTTCCACCCGTTCAAGGTCGGGATGAGCCACTGGAACTTGATTAAGAGACCAAGCACATCTCAAGAATATCATACACCCAGTGCTGGCAGATGCCGACCACCAAGACCAATAGGATCGATTCCTCAAAAGCGTGCGTGCGACATTCTCTGCAAATGCACACTCGGGAAATTTGGTTTTTCAGGCCACAGACCTTCTCTGGTTCCATAACTGACAATAAAATCAAGTCAGAGTATAGTTAGGAGAAGACACAAAAAATATTTTGAAAAACCTCTTGATGGAAGGTCAGGTGGCAACTAAATTGTCCAGGAAAGTGCAGATCGAATGGGTTTCTCTGTGTATTAATGAAACCATCCTTTTGTTTTAAGCGCCGTAGGAATTGGGACCTAAAACAAGTATGCTCAGTCTCCTGTTTTAGAGCACGCTTATACGCTTGAGAACAAAATCATAAAATCAAAGATCGATTTTCTCTTAAACGCTGAAGAACTGGCAAGAAAGGCAAAAGATACAATGTTCCTAAGCAGAGTGAGTCACTAAATATTTCGTATTCCGACAATGAAATGAGAGGAATCTCTAAGAACGGCTCACCAAAAAGCAGTATTATAAACTCCTGGACTGTATTCTACAAATACCACATTATATTTCACCTTGAAAAACATTGCAATAAACCTCTTTTAAAAGGACTAAAATTGTCACAAAGTAGAATAGAACAAAAAAAAGATTTTCTGTGGGACACTCCCCACCAGCAGCTGGAAGCGGCAGGAAGGACTCGTCCCTGGAACCTCCAGAGGGAGCACGGCCCAGCCGACACCTTGATTTTAGACATCTGGCCTCCAGAACGGGGAGAAAATGAGCTTCTGTTGCTTTAAGCCGCCCCGTGTGTGATGATCTGTCACGGCAAACACAGGAAGCTAGGACGATGCTCCTGGAAGCTGCGCCATCTTTCAGGCTGGAAGGCACCCGCCCACCGTGCCTCTCAGGAATACTGTCCTTGTGGCCCGGGTGCAGCTTGGAGAGTCTAGCTGCGGCATCTTCCTGAAGCACCTACAGCAGGTGACTACCGGACCGGTCCAGGCCCTCATCCCTTCGCGCCTGACCCTGGACACCTCCGCCTGCAGGGCAACGTGATTCCCCAGGTCCGTGGGGGGCAGCTGCTTAGCTGGGTCTCTGGCGTCCACCCTACAGGCAGGTATTTCCTTCCAGACACAACAGCACGGCCAGCATGCTTCCAAACGTCGGTAGGCTTTCCTGAACACGGGCTGCAACTCTCCTAAAGCAGCTGAACACGAGGCAGTGCGTCCGGGTGGCCGTAGTGCTGTCCCACTGTCTCCCACCTCACGGGACGCTGCGGTGGCGGCTGGCCAAGAGGCCTTCGCCATTGCAAAGGAGGCTGCAGACATGGGGTCAGATCTTAAAGCTTGGCCTGCGCTTGCCTGAGGCTGAGATGAACCACTTCTCTCCTTTTCCAAAGAAGACCACCATTTATCAGAGCAGGCATCCCTTGCCACCCTCGGCGATGGTCCCCTCTCCAGAGGACCATTTGCATCAGCTGACGAACACGCTCTTAAAACTCCACCGTCAAAAGCAAAACGGCCCCGACTGGCTTCCACGCCCTTGCCAGCTGCGCCCTGGGTCCGGTTCCTCTTCTCCACACAGCTTCTCAAGGAGGCTTCTGGGCCACTGTAGCCAGTCTCCTTCCAATACTAATCGGGTCTCACTTCCACCATGCCACCAAAGCATCTCTGGCCCCGGGTAGCAGGGACCCCGGGCTGCTTCATCCAGTGGTTGACCCTCCATCCTTTTCTGACCTGGACTCAGCGCTATTTGACCGGTGAAAGTCTTCTAACACTCCCTGCCGGACCCAGTGACATGTCCATCCCCCACCTTGTGGTTGCCCCATCTTGGTCTCCCTTGCGGGTGCCACTCACCCTCCTGGTCCCAAATGTTGAAGTCCAGGGCTCAGCCTTGGATTCCTCTCTAAACCCGTCTCCTTAGTTGATCTGAGAGTTATGAATCTTGGACGTCTCTGCCGACGCTTTTTGCAAGGTGAGCACCTAAGGGGCACCTCAAGCTCGCGGTGATTTTTCACCTGTTTCGCTAACCTACCCTGCCCACGCTTCCTCACCTGTGCACAGGTGTACCCCCGACGCCCAGGCCCCAACCCTTCATTCCCTTCTCTCTCTGACGCCCAGTTCATCGGCAAATCCTACCAGCTCTCGCTTCAAAGGTAACTGGAACTTGACCATTTCTCAAGGCATCTACCCCGGCCAGGCACTGTCATCTCTCAGAAGGACAGTTTCCGGGGCTACCTGACAGCCAGCTAGGCCCTCCGTGATCTAGGCCTTTCCCTGCCTACTTCACCTTCTATCTTACCCCCTCCAGCCCTGCCTCTCCCGATGCACCAAGGAAGTGGCTGGCTCAGTTTCTGCACGTGCGAGATCCTCCACCTGGAACATCTGTCGCCAGAGAGCCGCGTGGCTCCCACCTTCCACTTTCCCAGCCTTTGCTCTACGTTGCCCCATCATGGTGGCTCCCCGGCAGCCCTCACCCCTGCCCTCCTTAGCCCCCAGCCCTGCATATTTCTTCTGAGCCCTAACACCATCTAAAGTACCTAATTCACATGTTGATTTGTTTATTATCTGTCTCCCCAGTTAAAATACCTGCCGGTGTGGGCAGTCACCGCCGCGGGGCCCTGGTGAGCAGATACGACCGATGGGACCTGCTTTCGACATTCTAGATACTTTCCTGGTTCCTGGGAGGCACCGGCGTTCCAGAAAAGGAAGTGCAACGGAATGTGGCTCTACATTAATAAGTTGGCTCCTGACACCTTTTATTATTTTTTAACATCTTTACTGGAGTGTAATTGCTTTACAGTGTTGTGTTAGCTGCTGCTGTATAGCAATTTGAATCAGTTATATGTATACACATATAACCCCATACCTCCCCCTCTTGGGTCTCCCTCCCACCCCTCCTATCCCAGCCCTCCAGGGGGTCACAAAGCACCGAGCTGATCTCCCTGCGCTATGCGGCGGCTTCCCGCTAGCTAGCTATTTTACATTTGGTAGCTGACACCTTTTATTTTTACTTAATCCAAAGGAGGCAATGTGGGGGGATGTATTTGAAGAAGTTTCCTTCCCCACAGGCATTTCCAGCAGAAGTAACCAGCCCCAGCACGGTGTGAACTTCACTACCAAGATCAACTTGGACGCTGTGCACTGAGCCGAGGCCACATAAGCGGACCCTGGGGTGACGGCACCCACTGGCCGTGCAGTGTCCAGTGGCCCTGGGACGTGTGGGTGCCAGTGGGTCTGCCTCCGTTCCCACAGGGTCTGCATTCCAGGGTGAGGCGGCAAAACCAGCCAGAGAAGGAAAATGGACCCGATGGTTTGGGTGGGACAAGGAGAATAAGGTGAGCAGCTGGAAGGGAGGGGCCGGGCGGCGAGGGCGGAGGGCAGGGGGACAGGGCAGCAGGTACAGGTGGCAGGAGGGGGCGGGTGGCAGAGGCCAGGCCCCCAGATGCGGGGACAGCATGCAGCTTTGCCAGCAAGGACACGTCTCAGACTCTGCTTCCTGAAAGAGGCAGATTCCTACCCAAACAGTCGAAACCAACAAGTAAGCTCGCCTTTTACTTCGAAATTTCAAGATGTTGGTATTTTGTTAAGCGGCTTAATGCAGCTCTGCAACAGCACAGGGTGAGCGCGCGCACGTCTGTGAGTAACCCAGGCTGCAGCCACCCTTGCTCGCCACGGGTAATTAACGTAACTACCAAATTGCCCTGTCTATTTACTGACGGCTTGTGTTTGGTTACCTATGACTTGTGCTGAAGCCTAATTTAGGACGTATTGAATAACAGAGTCTGTTTTGCAAGTATCAAAAGCCACGGAAACAATAATGGATTTTATCGAGGCTTTTGTTTAACCGTATGATAATCGAATGAATGTGGGTACCAAATCTCAACTAGGAGAGCGGTGTGTTAGAATCACACAAGCGCAGAGCGGGGGCTGAGCCTGAGAACGTGTCCACACAGCTGCCGATGGGCACTTCGCAGGGCTGGAGGCTGGCGGGTGAGAAGAACGCCAAACGCTCAAACACACACACACACACTGACAAACACAGAAAGATAAATTTTCACAAATGTATTCCAGCCTATAAAATCTCTCACTCCCAAATTTAAAGTTTTAAAACCATACTGCCTTAGGACTCCCCTGGTGGCGCAACGGTTAAGAATCCGCCTGCCAATGCAGGGCACACGGGTTCGAGCCCTGGTCCCGGAAGATCCCACGTGCCGCGGAGCAACTAAGCTCACGTGCCACAACTACTGAGTCTGTGCTCTAGAGCCCGCGAGCCACAACTACTGAAGACCACGCGCCTAGAGCCCGTGCTCCACAGCAAGAGAAGCCACCGCAAGGAGAAGCCCGCGCACCGCAACGAAGAGAAGCCCCCGCTCGCCACAACTAGAGAAAGCCCGCGCGCAGCAACAAAGACCCAACGCAGCCAAACATAAATAATAAATAAATGAATAAAAGAAACCATTTTTAAAAGAAGTTAAAAAAAACCATATTGCCTTAGTAATGAGTGAGAAAAGACAGGAAGCATCATTCTGAAACCTGGATTTTTAGGTTTTGTTTCATTTAAAACATTGTAAGAGGGTTTGAATAAATATTAAAAAAGTTCTTCCTTAATAACAAAACAAACACAGGGTTTTCATACGCAATGACACGCTTTTCACTCTCAGAGTCTGAAATAAACTTGTCTTCAAAGATAAAATTACACGGTGGCCTTTCTGAAATTACCTGGCAGCGGATGAGAAATGGCAGCTCAGGGAGGCTTCATGGGCACACCAAGTGGCGAGCCCTAAACCGACTGGAGATTAAAACAATTTACCACCTAAGCCCTTTCCCCAGCCCGTCAACCTGAACCACCTGCAGGAGGGCACTACTCTCCACTCCCAGGAAATCTAACTCACCCACCCTCTGGAAAGGAGAGTTTCCACCTAAACACTTTCCGTCAGGTCAGTAGGAATTCAAGAATACATATCTGCTGTGCCATCCTTGGAATCGTGTTCTCAATCAAACATAAACCCCAAACGGAGCCTGAAAACTATTTCACGTAACGCGTATCCACCGTGAGCTCAAACACTTCCCCACCTTAAAAGAAACCTATTCAGTGAACTCGGCGCTGCCTCTGCTTGTTCTGTGCTGCGCATCTGATGACAGGCCAACATTTCTGGCCTCCCTTCCCCCGTCCTGTCAGCTCTCATAAATGATTTAGCGTTACAGATGCAGGGACAGAGGAATTAGGGGCTATGACAGGGTGAGGGAAGGAATGCGGAAGGAACGGTTTATGAGTCCAGCTGAAAACAAGACGATAAACGGGTGTGTTCCAGGGTCACCGGGCTCCGGATTCCACGTGATCAGCTGCCCGAGGCCCAGGAACATGATCTTAAGGATAGAAGCCTCGTGTGGGGGTGGCCTGAATAGAGCCGTCTATTCAAGCCGTCCCCTCGGGGGCACGGTCCACTGTTGCTGTTGTTTTACCCAGAGAATGACCTTATTGTCACGTCATTTATAAAGTTAATGACCAGTGTTAAACCTATCCCTTCTACTGAACGACTTTCGTGGCCCAAAGTCAGCTGCTTGCAAGGTTGGTCACAGTTTCTGATAAAAACTAAGCTTGCGAACTAACTCCCAACCCTAATAAACCCTATAATAGGGTGAAAGGACACAGAAGGTGCGCATCTCACGGGAGTCCGAGGCCCCTGGGGTTTACAAGCCCTCAACCCTAAGTCGGAGGCCTCGAGGTCCCCGCAGACTGACTGCTGGGGCCCTTCCCCTAGCAGCTGAGCTGGGAGGGGCCCCTGAGCAGGGGTCCACGAGGCCATCCCTAGGATGGGGAGGCGCTGGGCCTGGGCCAGGGACGGGGCAAGTTCATAAATCACGTGCTGCCGCGTGGCCTGCGGCCCCACTGCATAGTCGCCCCGTTATTTTTATTAAGGGTTGTTGAGGGCCCGGGGTCTGCTGGCTAATTACACCCCTGTCTTTACCACTCACTCACATGTGTGTCTGTGAGGCCTGTTGCCACCTGACTGACAGAGGTGTGAGTGTCCTCAGTCTATCAGAGGAAACAAAATGCTCACTCACAGACCTTAGAGATCAGAATCAAGCTAGGGGCACGCTTTCCGTGCAAAACTGTGACGGGAGACTTTGTCGCTAGTACCTTCCAAGAGCAAATCGGTGCTGACTCAGCACATTCGAAAACCGGCCGTAAAGGCGGACTCAGTGAGACTGCGCTCACCTGCGGGTGGGAGATGCTGCATCTCCACCACGGCAGTCTTCACCATCCCTCGGGGCACAGACAGCCCCCCTTCAGAGGCGGCCCTGGGGTCTTAAATACAAATGCGACTTCACAAACCAGCCTGGAATGAGATGTTTCACTTTATATCCTCGTGGCTCGACTCTCAAGTCAGGGACAGATCCCATGTTGATTTCTCCATGACTGTTATCAGAAGGCTACTGATTCTGGGAATCCTCTTTAAAAGGATGCATTTTCTACACTATTTTATTTCTCTTTTTAGAAGCTCGCGGAAATTCTTTTGGAGGCACTAAGCAAGTCAGCTGGGTAGGCGTCTGTGTGTGCGGGGAACTCAGAGGCACTGAGATGAATGCATGCTGTTTGCAATGCGCGTTTCCCAACCCTGCAGCAGGGGGCCCCCTTCGGAGGGAGCCGTAAGTAAGACACGGGGCCGTGAGACCCTCCCAGCCAAGGGAGGTGAGCGAGGACAAGACCTGCCCCACCTGCTGCACGCAGCTCACGGCTCACAGCGCCGCCCTCTGCAGTTGCTGGCGTTTTTAAGGGTGTTTCCAGAGGAGTTCACCTTCTGAACTCGACGCTCACTTTTGTACGCAATCATAATATGACTCTGAGAAAGAACCAGTTTTTGTCCTTAACGAGAACTGGAGCTGATGCCTCTCAGGCAGGGTTCTGGGGACCCTAGAACTGGGAGGACACGCCAAGCACCCAGTGGAACGGCACTGTGCCTCAGAACACACGGCGATTTAAATCTGAAGTTTAAAGGTTTGGTTCTTCTGCCGTACCAGTCATCTAGCCACGTGTGTCACGTGACCGCCCTATTGGCTAGCAGGGGCACAGGGCTGCAGCGGGGCGTCTGCAGTGAGTAGCAGACGCACGGCAGCTACTGGTACAGCGCACCATCGGCCTATCGGAAGGTGGTTTAATGCTGTGCGGTTGAGGCGAAGGGGAATTCTTTATGGGTGTGTGCGAGAGATGGAGATGGAGATACAAACAGAGATGGAGAGACAGACAGACAGACAGAGAAAGGACTCTGGGACTGTTGAAGACAGATACAAGGGAAAGTCCGCCTGCACCTCGCAATCTAAGGCCTTACTTGATGCTGACTAGGTCTTTCCATGTATCTGACTGATTGGTGAGTGTCTGCAGGGAAATACCTTCTACTTTTCAGCCCCCTAAACTCTGAAACGTATATTATCTGATTAACTTAACTACCTGAGTTCTCAAAAAAAATTGTTCATGGAACCGGCCTAAGAAAACAGAATTACACATGTATGGGTCTAACAGTTGCCAACACACTGCAAAATCAGATCAGAAACGTTAACTTCCCAGGTGGATTCCCTGCTCGAAGACACGGCAGCCCCATCGAGTGGGTCTGGGTGACTGGACGGAAGTGAGTTTCCTGGCAAACCCGCTTCCCATTCCGCGAAGTAGCCGTGGTGACGGCGGTCGGTTCTAACAAGGAACTGCAGGAGGAAGCATGATGTGGGGCGAAAGCAACGCTGGATTTGGGGGTTGAAGGGCCCACCTGTGCCGTTCGCAGCGCAGGGCGTGTGGACGACTCCCTGCCCTGGGCTGGGGCCCACAGGAGAAGGCTGCCAGCATCCACCCGGCCTGGAGCCGGCGGTGTCATGGGCACCCTGGACACCCGTACGGGCTGTGCAGTTAGGGTTCCCCAAACAGCAGCACTGGGGGCGGTGGGGGACAAGGGCACAGTATCTGCAAGCAGAGCCCGTGGGAGGAGACAGGATGGCACGGAGCTGGCCGTGGTTTAAAGTAGAAAGATTCCTCCTTCCCGAGACTGGCGTGAAAAGCACGGGGCCTCCTGAACAAGCGAGACTGCTGACAACAAGCCACACTTGGGACGAGACGATGCAGGACTGCGGTTCTGCAGTCAATGAACCCCCGGGGGAAACGTCAGCCTGTCCCACAGCTGGGACGTCAGACGTTTTGAAGGAAACGTATTTTCCCGTCAAATCTACATTTTCCATCTCCATGCTGGTGGGCAGGGCTGAGCTGCTGAGTGCCTCTGTGTATATTTGCAAACTACACCTCTCATTTCTCAGAGCGTCGCCGGTACAGCATCCCGGCGGCTCATCAGACAGTGGGGTCCGTGATGATTAAATACGAGAACGGCTTCCCCAGGGGTGTGATTATCCCCGGAGAGGCGGCCAGCACACACTGGGCTTTGAAGAACAGCTGAGACAGCGAATCAATTTAGTCGGAAACACAAAACAGACTAACGAGTTACTCCCCACTGTAAAATCAGACACGAGTCTAAATTCTAAAATTGCTCTCAGACCTTGATTTTCAGCGTGGTATCGTTTTTCCTAAGCTGATTAAATAGAAAACTCCAGAAACATGGCTGGGCGCCTTTGGAGAAACTTTGTGAGCCAGATACCACTGCCACGAAAAGTATAGAGATCCCACAGGTGAGAAGCAGGCTTTCAAAATTATCATTGTTAGATTTTCGAAAACTGTAATAGATCATCACTTGAGTTCACTCATTTTGGGAAATCTGTGGGGATGCCAATATAAACTACTCGTTGTTTCTTATGTTTCCTGGTAGTAATGCCTCTGACTAGCAATGGCCTCACTAGTTTCGTATGAAAACTTCTTGAAGTTCATTCCCATGTGGACTGAGGTCAGTGCTCAAACAAGAAAATTAAACAAAGCTGAAGAATTCAGGTGAGAAGAAATAGTTCAGGGACGCTGGAAATCCCACTCGCTCAAGGTCAGTAGGAAATCTGGAAGCAGGAGAGGCAGAGTCCCCAGGGACCGGCCCTGTTCCAGAACCTTCCACCGACACCTGCCAGGCAGCCCTAGTAAGCCCCAGGTGACAGGTGTTGAGGTGGATTCTGCAGGTCCTGGTCTGTAGGTGCCGGGAGCCCCGGTTCTCCACACTTGACGCTTGGGCGGGGCCTGAGGGTCCAGCGGGGCAGCCGTCAGCTCCGCCCACCTCGGACCCCTCCCTCTCCCTGAACCCTTCCCACCTGCGGCTCCCCGATTTTCCTCTTACCTCTCTGATATCGGTCTCTGCCGGGGAATCTTTTTCCTCCGCACAACAAAAAACGGCACGAAAGCTCTTTCCCGCAGGATGTTCACTGCTGCTCTGGGAGATGTTGTCAGAAATCACGGTGTTTAGGGCACCCACGGGTTCAGGAGGGAAGCCGCTTACAATCGCTTACAATCGCGGAGCACAGGCGACAGGCCTGGGGCCAGGGCCGTCCTGCTGAGCCAGTTATCTCTACGTAGCCAGAAGGTATTCTGACTTGTGCCAGTAAGTTCCAAGGCCACCCAGCACGGTGTCAGAAATGGAAACACCAATGGAACGTCTAAGGGGCCACTGGCCCTGCCCTCAGCGACGCAAATTCATCCAAAAGGATGCCTCTTCCCAGCAATCACTGTGAGGGGACACTTTGACAGGCAGCGTCAGGCTGCGGAAATGGTGGGGCTGGTGCTTGGGGGCCTCAGAATCCACAGCGTTTGGAGGGGCCGAAACTGGGAGAGATTTGCAGAAAAGGATTGTACGATGGGTGCCCCAGGTCAAATCCTGTTTACCGTACTTCAACATTTTGCCCGTGTTTCCCTGATCCCGAGGACACAGGGAAGGACCACTCCTGGGCTTTCCCTCTGCTCTCTGTAGCCTGTTCTCCACGCTGGTTAAAGGCCATCAGGCAGGCCAGGGCCCCCGGTCCCCGTGGTTTCCCTCCTGTATCCCGTCATTGCTCTGGGCACAGGGTCAGAGCTCTGCTGGTCTCTCCAGTCACACTGGGAGCTGTCCTGACAGAAGATGCTCGCCCGTTTCTCTTAAAGCAACAGCAAGAGTAAGAACATTAGGAACGGAAGCAGCGACAGCACAACACAGGACGTGCCGGGCGCCAGGCAGCGCTGTGTGTCACATCCTTCCGCTCATGCAATGTTCACCATCTCCTCATCTCTGTAACCAACGAGGGAACCGAAGCCCAGGGGCATGAAGTAACTGTCCCAGGGCACCTGACAGTTGGTGGGGAAGCCGGGCTTTCGTCACCGAGTCCAGCCCAGTCCTACGCAGGGGAGGTGCTTAACGGAAGTCTGCACCTGCCTATGGATGGGTGAATGGATGTAGGAATAAGTCAAGATTTGAGACACTTTCAGTCCTAAACAGCTAATTTACTTGTGAACTCTGAAGGGACAGAGTCCACACACGAGTTAGAATGGCCTGCCTCTTGTTAGAGAAAACTGGGGGCAACGCAAAGTGCCAAGTGTCCTGACGTGTCTGTGGGAGCACCACGACGCACCTGGTGCGGAGGCCGGGGCGGATCCCAGCTTGGACCCTTCAAGCTGCCCCAGAGGCTTGGGGGTGATTCAGGGGAGGGTAGACGAAGCCACGAGACCAGAGGCACTCCCGATGCCCTAAACGGTCTCTGGATTTGGGCAGATTTAAAAAGGACGCTCCTGCTTTCTCCTCTGCACCGGACTTCCACTCATCACTGCCCTTGCTCTGCAGTTACTGGTCCAGCAAGGGGACAGAGAACAGCCATTCACCCACACCCCTCCCCAGCCCCTCCCTCCCCCTCCGGCTTCTCCTCTTCAGCCCAGCTCTCTCCCTCTGAGGGCAAAATCAGACCCGTCATCATCTCTCAACGGACTATGCTGGTCATTCCCAATTTCTCTTTCCTCTTCATCAGGCAATGGATGAGATGCACGGTGGGCAGGGCGGGGGGGCGTGAACTGGATGGAGGACACCAGCAGGGCCCACAGGGATGGGCCTGGCTTTGGAGGCTGCCGTCCGGTCTGGAGCTGCCAGCCACATGTGGCCACTGAGTGCCAGAAAAGTGGCCAGGCCACATTGGGATGTAAGCTAAATATACCCCCGAGTTTGAAGATTCACTGAGACAGAAAGAATTGTGAAATACTTCCCTGATAGTTGTCACACGCTGACATGATATTTGGAGTATATTAAGTTAAAGAAAAGACATTAATATTAATTTCCTCCTGTCGCTTTACTTTTTTACGTGGCTACTAGAACATGTAAACGTCCACCTGCGGCTCTCCTTCCATTTCTGCTGCCTGGTGCCGACCTAGAGGGACAGAGAGCCGCCCCACAGCCCAGCTCCTGCATTCGCTCCCCACCTGGCCTTGGGCCAACCTCGCAGGCCACTCTGAGAGTCCATCACGGGTAAAATGAAGATGATACTCAGAGGGTCAGAGCGTGGAGAAGGGCTGAACACATGAGTGCAGCACATGGAGGACACAATCTCAAGGCCGCTGTGCCATGTGGACAGATGGTGGCATGGAAGGTTCTGGACAAGCCCCACGTCCTAGGGGCAGCGGGGGTGTTGGCTTATGGATCTGGGGCCTGGAAGGTTAAGGGGTCTGCGAGGGAGGAGTTAACAGGACAGAAGCGAATGCCGAAATCTCATGATGGGGAGAGGCCAGGGCAATGGCAGTGCCCACTGAGGGTGAGGGTCAGACTCTGGTGGCAATCACCAGGCAGGGCTGGGGACACTCCTCTCTCTGGCCTCTCAAACCTCCCAGTCACTTCTCGGCTGCATCAAATAACACGGACATTGTGGACTGACGCGTGTTCCCCAAGGAGCCACGTGTCGAAGTCCTAGCCCTCCAGGAATTCGGAATATGGCTGCATTTGAGGGTGGGGTCTTCACAGAGGTGATTAAGGTAAAATGAGGTCACGAGGATGGGCCCTAATCCTATAGGGCTGGTGTCCTTATAAGAGGAGATCAGGACACAGACACACACAGAGGGACGACCACTTGAAGACACAGGGAGAAGACGGCCGTCTACACACCAAGGAGCAAGGCCTCAGGAGGACCCAGCCCTGCCGACACCTGGATCTCAGATTCCAGCCTCCAGGACTGAGAGCGAATACACGTCTGTCGTTCAGCCCCTGGGTGTGCGCTGCTTTGTCACAGCAGCCCTGGCAACCACACAGCCACGGTGCGGATGCCTGGAGCACGGCAGGCGCTAATAGCAGCTGGTGCGTCCAACAGAGAAATCACCAGAAAACCCCAACGAGCAAATCCACAGGTCAGAGACTGACAACAGTCAGAGCAACGCCGAACGAGACAGAAGCCCAGCACAGCCTCAGTAAAGGGTGTGGGCACCGTCCTAAGGCCCAGCTGGTTCTCCTGCGGAAGAAGTGCTCCAGCTTCACTCCTGTGCAGACCTGGAAACGAACCCTCCCCTCCAGGAGCCAGAGGGGCCAAGCGTGTCATCCACCTGTACAGGGTCCCCGGGCTCCCAGGGCTGCCCGGGCACAGCCTGCCCAAGGGCGGGGGCTCTTTGAGAACCCCGGGGACGTGGCAGCTGGGACGTGTCCTTCCCCGGTTCTGCCAAAGGACCATTGTGAAAACGCACTGCCTGACAAGGAGCTGGTAAGTTAGTGAGCTGGGCTTCCTGGAAACCAAATCCACCAGGATGCTCAGAAAAACAGGGAATCGGAGGCCAGCAGGGATTTCTTTATGTCTGTGAATGGGAACTTCCCTGAATGCCACTGGTTCCCCTTGTGGACGGGGCCTCCCTGACCTCCACCACGCACACTCTGCTCTCTGACGGGGCCCCGAGGTCGGGCTCACAGCTGCATCGCTGCCTGGACGTGCGTCTGTTTCCACATTAACACGCAAGGCTGGAACAGGAACAGAGAAATGCCAGAGCTGTCCCTTCCATCACAGGCTCCTTCCTACATCGTGACACGCCTTCTTCAGGACGAGAAAGAAGCCAGTGAGAGAGCAGTGGGGCGCCACGGGGAGGAACCTGGCAGCAGGCAGCTGTGTGCTCCTGGCCACCGCAGCTCCCTCCCCAGCTGGGCCGAGCACGGGGGTGGGGTGGGCGGTGGGGGAGAGGGCGGCAGAGCAGGGGGTCACGACACAGGGCCACTGCCTCCTAACATCCCCCGCAGGCCTGCGGGTTCCAGGAAGGCAGCAGGCGCGGGCGTGAGGACACGGGTCTGATGGGGGACGCGAGTAGAGAGCCGAGGAGGGCTCTGGGCCCCCTGTGCGGTACGGGGGGAGCCGCAAAGAGGCAGAGCTGGGGAGATGAGTGGGGTGACCGGTCCCTGCAGCCCCTGCCTGTTAGCAGGTCAGCAGTCAGCCCCCGGACACAGGCAAACGCTTTCTGTCCACTCCCTTGTAAGTGAGAAACAAGCTTCCCAGAGTGACTACAGAAACGTGCAGATGCGAAGCTGCAGGGCACAAGCTCATGTGGTTTTTCTCTATTCTGGTTTCAGCCGATGCTCCACGTAACACCACAGGGCAGGGGCCCCCAACCCCCTGGGGCCGCAGACCGGTACCCGTTCGCGCAGCCTGTTAGGAACCGGCCGTACAGCAGCAGGCGAGCGGCGGAGAGCGAGCGAAGCTTCATCTGTGCCTCCCCTTCCCTCGCATCACCGCCTGAACCCCCCCATCCGCCCACCCGCCTCCGTGGAAAAATTGTCTTCCACGAAACCGGTCCCTGGGGCCAAAAAGTTGGGGACCGCTGCCCCAGAGCACTCCCTCCACAAGGCCTCAGATATTTTCTGTCAAGTGACAATTAAAAGAAGACAGCTGTTACTTGTAACAACTCCCTACAGGAACCAGTGGTCTTAAACGCCCAATTTCAAAGAAACATCAGCAGAATGTTAAAAATTAGCTTTCAGAAAACAGAAGCGTCACTATGGCTGTACCACCGCTCAGGAATCTGACGTTGGTAAAAGTAAACCAGTGAGAACTACGTTTTGGTGCTTTACAACGTCCAACGACAGGAAAGACACTGCAAGCCACAGAGAGGTTTACAGAAGCAGACTTGCAAGTCAGTGACTTAAATCAGCAGTGCCTTAACATACCACGTGCTAACAGGATGGGGCTCTCTGAGAAGAGCTGTTTCTCCACTTTCTCTCTGAGCTGAGACTCCATCCTCCTGGTGCAGATGCCACCAGACCCACGGTCTCTAGAGTAACTGAACCCATTCACAGCTCAGAGTTACGAGTATCTTCACAGGGAGGTTACCAGGAATAGAGTTCACGCTCGAGTTGTAGAAAACACTGCGTGATTCCCCATTCAACACTCACTAGAACACTTTACACCCTTAGAAAATTGGTCCTCCCTTCAACAATGAGAGAATTCCAAATCAATAGTAACATTATAAAAAGGTAAACCCCTTCTAGTTGACCTGGGGCCTGACATCATTAGGAAAGAAACTCCATAACATTGTTTTAGATAAAACAATGTTTTCTCAAAACACTTTGTAAGATAAGATATGAACAAGAACAGTATGTAATCACTGATTTACATGAATGGCTTGAAAGCAAATTATGGAAAATTACCCACCTGGCTGATATGGAAATTGAGTCTAAGTACAGATCAGAGAAGGACTCATGGCTGCAAAGTTCATTATTATTAAATAAAACCCATAGCACAGAACCTCAGCAAAGAGGTCCTGGGGCTCAAATGTAATGTAATTCAATCCGGTGGACATTTCTGAAGCACTTCTGTGTGCGTGTGGGCTGGTGGAGGTCCATCCTCCACTGTGACATTCTGATGAACTGTCATTTGTCTTGAGTTCAAGGACCAAAGAACTGGAATAATTAACCTTTCCCCCCCTACAAATTAGGGTGGATTCACGGTTCTGCACACAACATCAGGCCTATTTCCTCATAATCTGAAATGATTCTTCGGTGGGCAGAGAATGAGGCCAGCAGGTGCCCTGGTGACGGGTCTTCGGTTTGAGCGGCTCAGGGGGAAACAGGCTGAGAACCACTTTCCCAGTCACTCTGGGGGAATCAAAGGTGATGCAGAGAATCATCATGGAACAGGGGAATAAGGTGGAAAGGGGCGAACGCGAGGCTAGAAACACCAGAAGATTCATTCTGGGTCACTGGAGGGATCTGGATGACTTTTATTTGCGTTTTTCCTGTTTGCTCTCCTATGATGAGGGTGGGGGAAGGGATGTCGGGCCGATGGCACCGACAAGGCCAGTCACAGTGAGATCGTAGTGGGCCTGGAGTCCTGGCCGAGGAATTCGGGTCTTGGACTAGCATTCTAAGCCCTAGACGTTTCTAAGGTAGGAGGACAACAAGCCAATTGTTTTAGCGGAAAACGCTGGTAGCCACAGGGTACCTGAGGAGGGTTTGTGCGTTTGAAGGATTTTTGAGCCGGCTCACTTCTTACCTTATTTCCCTTCTCGGCACCTAAGTCTCGCTTCCCTGCGTGGTTCCCCATCCTGAGCCGTCGAGGTCTTCAGATGCTGAAAGACAAAGAGAGGCCGTTAGCCTTGAAACTGGTACTTGCAGAGTTTTCTGCACTAGTTTTCCATCAGCACAATCCCGTTCCACATGCTGTACCCATTTCTGAGAAAAGAAAACGAAAGCCCCCAAACTCAAGAGGCACCCGAAGTCTCATGAGTGAGTGTCACTGTCTTCTGAGCCCTGGCAAAAAGCCAGAAAGCGGGACGGCTGTCCAAACCCGGATTCTGTCCAGTGACAAACACTGTTCAGTGTGTTTCCTCATCCATGAGGAAGATGAACTCATCTCCAGAGATCTCAGCCTGTGCACAAGTCCAGATGGACAGACGGAGGTACACCTCATGTTCAGTAACAAGAGGAACAGAGATGCAGAAAAGTGCCGACGCTCCGAAAAATAAAAATAAGCTTGATGCTTCGCGAATTGTGTGAGCACAGAAACAGCGAGACCCGACCAAGGGTTGCTTATCGGACAAGCATTCCAAGAAACCGCAGAATTTGTAAGGAAGATAAAGTTGGATTTAAAAAAGCACATGTTCCTCATTTGTATTTTCTAACCTAAACTTTAGCAGCAAATTTATTTTTTTTTCCTCCAGAAAGGCACAGAACTGAAGAATTTAGCCAAACTCATTCCACACAGATTCCCTCATCCCACACACATGCCTGGACCTGCCTGAACCACAAGGACCACTTGCACCGTCACCGTACACTTGTCAGCTGGCTCCAGGTGACCTGTCTTTAAGGGCCGTTGCAAAATTCAATCATCCACGATGTATCCTTTTCAAAGAACATGTGAGTAGTAGCTCCCTGCTGAACAAGAAGTGGCTCTCCTTGAAAGGCAACAAAATGAATCGTCTTCTAAAAATGGGAAGGGTTTCTAAAATATTACACATGCCTGACGAAAGGCAAGTTTTGTTTCCCCAAAGGCGCTCTTTTGCAAAGAAGGAATTGCCCAGTATCTGAATTTCCCCAAAGTCTCCCACATCACGGGGTGACCCCTCAGTGACTACAAAGGATACCCATGCCCTTCCCCAGGCAAATTGGTGCGAAAGGGAGTGATGGCGTCTTAGAGCATCACCTCCCAGTGTGTGGGGTACACAGTGAGCTGGTGGAGACCAAGCACCTGAGGAGTGGAAACCCTTCCCGCCTTTGTATTTTGTAAATGGAAACTGGACCAGAGCCCCACGCAGAGGGAGATTTAGTTAAAAAGTGCTGTACTTCAAACGACTTGGATCGAAGTGGGGATTATGTGCTCTGGTGAATCAAAGACATGGTTCTAGTGGTGATAAAAACACTGCTGACTTAGAAGAATTATGTGAATACATCATGTATCATGACATGAAGGTGAAAAAACCAATACTTTAACGTGTACGCTTTTACATGGTGACTATAGTTAACGATACTGTACCGTGTGCCGGCAGACCTCGTTTTATTGTGCTTCGCTTTATTGCTCTTTGTGGATATTGCATATTTTATAAATTGAAGGTCTGTGGAAACCCTGCATTGTCAGATGATGGTTAGCATTTTTTAGCAATGAAGCATTTTAAATTAAAAAATAAAATCTATGCTTAAAAAAATAATAAAATGGGGGCTTCCCTGGTGGCGCAGTGGTTGCGAGCCTGCCCGCTAATGCAGGGGACGCGGGTTTGAGCCCTGGTCTAGGAGGATCCCACATGCCGCGGAGCAACTAGGCCCGTGAGACACAACTACTGAGCCTGCGCGTCTGGAGCCTGTGCTCTGCAACAAGAGAGGCCGCGATAGTGAGAGGCCTACGCACCGCGATGAAGAGTGGCCCCCGCTTGCCACAACTAGAGAAAGCCCTCGCACAGAAACGAAGACCCAACACAGCAAAAATAAATTAATAAACTCCTACCCCCAACATCTTCTAAAAATTAATTAAATAAAATAAAATGTATGCTTTTAAAAATGCAAGTCGACCTTTGCAGATAATTTCAGTATTCAGTGCAATTCTATCATCCACCTTCCCAATTTACTTACATGGGACCACCCCCTAAAAAACCTCTTTGGGGTAACCTCACTGGGAAAATGGAGGTTTGGGGGCACATATGGTAGTTTACTTGATAAGAGTGGGCACAAAAAGGTAAAGACAGGACTTGTTTTTGTCCTCTTGGGGTCTGAACTGCAGTTGGAGAACATGACTGCACGTTCTCTGTGCAGGACGACGGTCTGAACTCCGGGAGTAGAGGGGGGTCACTCTGAACTGCGATCTCTCTGTGGTCCCATGCGGGGTTCTGAGGAAGTACTGATAACTTGCACTGCGTATGTAATACACAGAATAACAGTGCATCAAACATCCCTGTTTAAGAAATAAGAATTGGTGTATTTGATTGGGGAAAGATAAATTAGGAGGTTGGGATTAGCATATACATACTACTATATCTAAAACAGATAACCAACACGGATGTACTGTATAGCACAGGGAACTCTACTCAATATTTTGCAATAACCTATAAGGGAAAAGAACCTGGAAAAAAATATATGTACATATAAAACTGAATCACTGTGCTGTACATCTGAAACTAACACAACGTTGTAAATCAACTATACTCCAATAAAAAGATATATATAAATAAAATAAAAGTTACCTCCAAAAAAAAAAGAATTGATGTATTTGAAACTAAACACAGGCAAAAATAGATAACTTCTTTTCAAGTTCACAGCTTGGACTCTTGGGGTTTTCCAGCCCCGACACAGAGAAGCGAACGCTACCATCTCTGTTCTCACCTGGACAGTAACTCAAGCCCAGCATCCCTTACCTCCTCCCGTTTCCATCTTATTCTCACCCTCCTCAGTCACCTCCCCCGCAGGTATTAGGCAAATCCCAACACAATGGTCCCCGCTTCCAGAAAACAAATCTCTAAGGATTTAACCTAAATCAAAATAGTGTGGGACGTGTGAATATTCGGGGGGTTGCTTGTGGACAAAAGGAGAGCTGATTTTGGAGCAAGGGCTTTGAGGCACAGCTGATCTAATCACAAGTTGCTTGCCCTGCTCCTTGGAGAGGGGACGCGTCTTCCAAGCCAGTGTGTTCTGATCAGAACTTTATCACGCCTCAAAGCGCAACTTGAGGGTATACTTGGGAAGACTGTTCATGAACTATTTTAATCACTATTAAAAAAACTCAAGACTACTGGTCACAGAATAGATTGAAATAACAAAAGTCAGGGTCAGACTTTTGAGTGTGTACAGACTTTTTTTCCCTCCTGTCTCAGATTAACAGAATGAGAATTTATATGTGTCATTTCGAGTAGGCAGATTCTAGCCTTAAATGCACAATTTGCGCACCAGCAGGAAAAGAAAGACAAGAAAATCAAAGTGACAATTCTCAGATTAGGGCCCCTCATTAGAGGGATCGTCAGTCCTTGAGGTGTATGGCACAGGCCTGTGGTGAAAATGATGGGCAGTGGACTTGTTTGGGGGTAACTCTGCCCCATTCCGCCGTGGAGAGACGGGAGGGTTGCATTACGGAAAGAAGGCTGCCCTGGCAGCTGGCCTCCACAGCAAGCTGAAAAGAACCTTCTGCAGACAGAAGAGCTGGACATTTGGAGGTCATCTTCATTTCATTTTTTGCAATTAGTCAAATAGAGAGAGCACGAGGAAACTTCATGTGGAATGCTCCTGGAACTCAGGTTGACTCTGAAGCATCTCCAGGTTATTAAGAAGCTTTTCGTGAAATAATAAGACAGGAGATTGGTGGGAGGGGAAGTGGAGGGCCAGGGCTGGGAGCCTTTAGGATAGACTAGGTTATATCGGGCCTGCCCCATACTCCTTAGGTTGACATTCAATCCCAGATGTGATTTCGAAACAGCCACTGGGATTATTGAAAATTTCCATGTTTTCGTGACCATCCATACTTTGTGTTATTGGCGCGGGGCGGGGGGGGGCAGTAAAAATTAAGCACGTGAGTGCGGGTTAGTAACCCAGATTCACTGGAACGCAATCCAGTCTCAGCTGCTTGGATCTGTTTTCAACAACGTGCTCCTAATGCAGCTAAGACCACTCGTATCACTTTGGTGGACACTGTAAAGGAGTCACAGATAAAACCCACGCTGGGTGGAGAGGAGTGTGTGTGAATGGGGAAGCTGAAATGCTGGGGGCATGGAGGTGAAAACACGTTGCTCTGAGCATTTTAACCACCTGCTTTCTACTGGAAGTCCTGACTTCTAGAGTGAACACGGCACATGAGACCTCGGTCCCAATCCAGGCTCCTGGGGGGTGACCTGGGGCAAGTCACTCCACTTCTCTGAACCTCAGTTTCCTGTCAAGCGGAAGCAATAAAAGCTCCTTCACTGTGCTGGCTGCGGTGAGAATGAAGTATGGGCTGGTCAGGGTTGGTTGGGGTCAGGGTTAGGGCCTGGGTTGGGGTCAGGGTTGGGGGTCAGGGTTGGGGTCAAGGTTCGGGTCAGTGTTGGGGTCAAGGTTGGGATCAGGGTTGGGGTCAATGTTGGGGTCAGGGTTGGGGTCAAGGTTGGGGTCAGGGTGAGCTCTAGGGCTGACGGCTCCTGCCTTTCTCGTCCCTTGCACAGGGTGCCCAGGGTGGGTGGTGATCAGCTGAGAAAACATCTTCTAGCCGTCTACCTACCTATGATTGCACACCTATTGCAGAGACCTTTATGTGGGCTCCCCTATGTGTGGACATCCGCTCTTAAACTCCCAGGTCAAGAGATGAGAAAGGGGTGAGCACACCGGTGCCTGAGAAGCCCAGAGGTGATGTCCTACACGAGCCCATGAGCAACCTCACAGGAAGCAGCGTGACTTCTCCTGTTTCCAGACTAGAGTGGGTGGGGGATGGGCGGCGAGAAGGGAAAAGTGAGGCGGAGACTCGAGACACGTCGGAGGCTGCAGACACGAACAGGCTAAGCTGCCTATTCCTCCAGTACCTTTGGGTGCATTTTCACAGGCAACGGGATTATCGTGAAATCTCTGCCTCAGTAGGTTTATTGTGGGAGAGAGAAGGCCTCAATGCAAGTCCCCCTAGATAGAGCTGTGGCCCCCAGAGCATCCTACCGCCTGCCAAAACCCTCGGAAATGGGAGGGGATCACCGTGGGCAGTGCTGACCTCTGGGCTGGGAAGAGCGTCAGGGCGGTAACCCGCGTGGTCACACGCGTGATGGGGCGGGGTTCCTCGTGGTGTCTGCACTCACTGTTCGTTTGGGCTCATTAGGAACCAACCTGTCTGGTTGTATTTATGTCCATGTTCCAGGAAACGGTCACTGGTGTACTTTTCTCACAGACTTATAGCTCTTCAGGCTTTGGTTTCATAAGATTCTGCAGATCGTACAAGAGTTTTGTTTTTTGTTTTTCGTGCTCAGCGTCCGTGTTCCTAAAAGCAACCCTAAAATTAATGTTTTTATGGAGATACGGGGTTAGTTTCACAGTGATTTCCTTTATCCCTTAGTTACGGAATTATAGGAATAACCCTGTATGCTTTATTCCCATTCTAGGAATATATCATAGGTAAAAATAGGGATCAGCTGGACGTTTTTTACGTTATGAGTATGTCTTACGTGGAAACAAGTGTTCCAGTAGGTCTAAGATGTCACCCATTTCTAGATTATTAATCAACATGATAAAGAGAAGGCTTTGCTCTAACAAGCACCCTTGAGCAAACAGCTGCATTCCAGTAACTCATTCTTCATAAACACCTGTGCGTGGATACACACGTTTAATGAGGAAAATGACAGCGACTCTCCTAACTTGCTGCCTCGTGTCTTGCCGTAACAGCTGGTGAAAAGTGTATGCAAGGAATGATTTGGGCTTTAATTCCATGCCTGCCAATTACTATTTACTGAAGAGCTTAGAAATTTAGTTCTCCGAGCTTCTGACTTCTCATCTGTAAAATCGGATGATAATACCTGCAGTGCATTCATTCATATTGAGGCATTCAATAAGGTAACAGACTCGAAATCCCCTGGCCCCTGACAACCCATTCACAACACAAGGGCCTTCTCTTCTCTTCCTTAGAGAATGGCTTGTATGTTACATACGGCACCGACCGCGGAATGAGACGAATAAGGAGTTAATTATGATCCCGATCCCGAAGGGCTAATCATCCACAGATATCGTAACTGTCAAAGTTCAACTTTCTTGTAATAAAAATGTTCAGTGAATATATTGATTCATGATCAGTAGAGAGCCAGAGGGCAATTTGTCTTTCTTATCTGTCTCGGGTGCAATTTTTCATGTACAGTAGCTTAGAGTAATTTTTTTCTGTCCTGTTTGCACTTGTGTATGTGTGAATATTGACAGTACAAACACCAGCGGGATGGCATCTGTGGGGAGGGGCTGAGAAGGATCCAGGGGCTGAGGTCACCCTGGGTCACAGAGACGGGTCAGGTGAGCATTGAGCCCATGGTCAGTGTTTTAACATCTACCCACTGAATCCATGTACAGTCATCCCAGACAAGAGTGGATTAATGTGTACTTTTGGCAGCAGAATTAAAATTCTGCTACTACCAGGGCGGTAACTTTTGCTTCTCTGCTTTTGCAAATCACTAAAGCAATGTTTTCAAAATTCCATGTACTTTGCCATTAACCCTTAACGGAGCCGTAGCTTTTTACCAGGCTTTAAGGGTAAATGAACTTCACTGTTATTACTACTGTTACACTTTGTACTTAACCCCTTAGCTGGACCCAAACGGCTCTCAGCCTCTAGTTACTGGCGAATTACATGCTGAAGGGGCTCTGTGGGACCTTGGGGATGAAATATACCAACTGCCAGGGTCGGCTGAGGAACCACCAGGCACTTATGAGCACGGTTTATGTTTGGAGGCGGCCTAACCATACCTTCTAGAAGAATGAACAGTAAGACAGAGACGCTTGGGGATGTGCACCAGCCAGAAAGGGCTGCTTTAACCTCTGAGCTGAGGGGAACCTGGAGAGTTTGACTGATCAAGGGAGTGAGACAGGGTGTCCCCGGAACGGAATAACTGAACAAGGTAATGAAACAGGAGATGGTGAACATTCCAAAGGGGCACCCTCATTTCCTTCCCGGGAGCCACTAAATGCGAGACAGAATGAACCTGCTGCTGAGCGGCTGAAGGGCACTACCTCCCCACCCCCCAGACCAGCCAGGGAACCCACAACTGGCGGCCGATGGCTTCCTCCGGGCCGCCCTTCCGTGGCGGGTATGGTTCGTCACGGGGTGTGGACCCTGCCCATCCTCCCCGCAGAGACCAAACTGATACCACCAGCCCTAAAAGGCGGGCGGGGGCAGCACAGAGCTGGAAGGACAGACAGTGGGACTCTGCTGCTTTGCCTTTAAACAAAACCCAGAGAGCAAATGTGGAAGAGCAAGGAACTCGCATATAAAACAAGGACCTGAGAGAGAAGCCTGGGACTAAATGAAAGACCATCCCTTCAGCCTCCTCACTCTGTTTCTCTCCCTCTTCCTCCCCCACCCCCCTCTATTCTTCTGCCTCTTTCTCCACCAGGGCCCCAGCGTTTACGCCTGGTTTCTGTAGACAATCATTTTTATTTCTCACGTCAAAAACGTTCTTGTAACACTCTGTGTTCAGAACATAGTAAACAGCTACCAACATCACCGAAACAACCACCCCCAAAATAAACACACATACACGCACGTGCACAAGCCAAAAAGAAAGACCATTTTACGGCTGGAACAGGGGGGTGGGCAGCTTAAGAAGCCACACGGACCTTCAGGAACGCATGTGACAGCTGACCTCGGAGAGCCTCAGGCTCTCCCCAAGCTCCCTCCCGCCCCCTGGCTTACAGCACACAGACCACCCACGTCACGTCACAGTTCACCGGTCGGTTGGTCGATATGGCCAACTCGACAGTGAACCTGAAGAAAAGAGTCTGCCTTCCTGTCCCACCCAATGTACCTCACAGACCTTATCACAGTTCTCTGAAAGCAAACCACCCCTGCCCCACGTGAGGACACAGTGCAGAGATGCTGGCTGCGATCCAGGAACTGGGTTCCCACCAGACACTGAATCTGCCGGCACCTGATCTTGGACTCGCACCTCCAGAACTGTGAGAAATCAATGTCTGTTGTTTACAAGCCCCCGGTCTGTGGTTTTCTGTTACAGCAGCCTGAGTGGCCTAAGACAGCTCATAATGCGCTGAGAAGGACGGGGTAGAAGTTCACTTCAGAAGTCTATGTCTATCCTAGAAAAGGCTTCTCCAAGACAGTGAGGTGGGATCTGGCCCCGCAACAGTCCTCAGGATCCCAAACTGTGCTGGTGTCCTGACGGCGTTTACAAACAGACCCAAACACCCAATCTGGACTCACACGGAAAGCGTCAGAAGAAATCAGCCTCTAGATTTTGGGGGCCGGGAATTTTTGCTTTGGGTTATCACATAATATTCATAAGCTACTTATCACCAGCCTTTGTTTTCCCCAGGCTTATCAGATTGA
Source organism: Phocoena sinus (assembly GCF_008692025.1). Classification (NCBI taxonomy): domain Eukaryota; kingdom Metazoa; phylum Chordata; class Mammalia; order Artiodactyla; family Phocoenidae; genus Phocoena; species Phocoena sinus. Next base: position 2,239,589 of record NC_045776.1, on the reverse strand, counting down.
CAGTGCAGAAGAACACTGCCTAAAAGTTCTCAAAAATCATTTAGAAAGAAAATTACAGAACTGCAGATGGATGTGGTTGGTTGGAGTCTGGCTGTGGTCCCCTGAGCCTGGTCCTCGGGGCATCAGCTGGCTTTGTAGATAAAGCCATTACCAAAATGGGCAGCAAATGACGTTCTGGAGTTCCGGTCCGGGCTTCACCTGCTTTGAGGGGTGAATGAACACCCCCTGCCTCTTTCCTCTCTGCGTTTCTATACCTGCCTCCCCGGGGTCTCCATCACGTACCCTAGAACATCTGTAATTAGTCACGAAACCCACCCCAGCTCTGTGCAGAAAATTCCAGAGAGAGTGGCTGGGAACGTTAATCTAAGAAAAGGACAGAGAAATAATGGGATCTGAACCACCCTCAGAGCCCCGCTGGATTATGGGCATTACGGTAACTAAGGGCAGCTCCGTGGAAAGAGGTCAGTAGCAAACTCTGGATTGAGTCCAGGGCACATTTTTCAGACTCTCCTTCAGCACAAGTCATGAAAGCAACTGAAGTTAGGTCTCAGAGATTTCGGACTCTGTGATGATTGTACCACATGAGCCCACACGGAAATGACACCTGGGACCTTTTCTACCTCCATGAACAAATGTGTGTTCGGTTTTTTTTTTTTTTGCGGTATGCGGGCCTCTCACTGCCGTGGCCCCTCCTGCCGCGGAGCACAGGCTCTGGACGCGCAGGCTCAGCGGCCACGGCTCACGGGCCCAGCCGCTCCGCAGCATGTGGGATCTTCCTGGACCGGGGCACGAACCCACGCCCCCCGCATCGGCAGGCAGACCCCCAACCACTGCGCCACCAGGGAAGCCCCAAATGTGTTTTTTTAAAAAAGGGTATGAGGGCTTCCCTGGTGGCACAGTGGTTAAGAATCTGCCTGCCAATGCAGGGGACACGGGTTCTAGCCCTGGTCCGGGAAGATCCCATGTGCCGCGGAGCAACTAAGCCCGTGCGCCACAACTACTGAGCCTGCTCTCTAGAGCCCACGAGCCACAACTACTGAGCCCACGTGCCACAACTACTGAGCCTATCCTCTAGAGCCTGCGAGCCACAACTACTGAGCCTGCGCTCCTAGAGCCCATGCTCCGCAACAAGAGAAGCCACTGCAATGAGAAGCCCGTGCATCACAACGAAAAGTAGCCCCCGCTCGCTGCAACTAGAGGAAACCCGCGCACAGCAACGAAGACCCAACGCTGCCAAAAATAAACAAAATTTTTTTTTAAAAAAGGGTGTGAAAATTTGTCCAGGTTTTAACCTACCTTCACATTAAAATTTACTTTAATTTCCCATCCCACATTTTATTTTGGTGTTACTAATCCTATGTAAAAAATATCTGTGTAAATAGTGTTAGGACTACTATGTAATGTGGCTTTAAACACGGCATTTCACTGCCTCTTCAGAAAGGCTGTCTGCCAGGTCAGCACCTCTATGTCCTCCTTCCTTTCACATAACAATTTCCAAACAACGTCTGAAATGAATCAGGCTAGCTTTTTTTTTTTTTTTTGCTGAGCCACACAGCATGAGGGATCTTAGTTCCCCAACCGGGGAACAAACCCAGGCTCCTTGAAGTGGAAGGGCAGAGTCTTTTTTTTTTTTTTTTTTTTAAATTTTAATTTATTAATTTAATTAATTTATTTATGTATTTTGCGGTACGCGGGCCTCTCCCTGTTGTGGCCTCTCCCGTTGCGGAGCACAGGCTCTGGACGCGCAGGCTCATCGGCCATCGCTCACGGGCCCAGCCGCTCCGCGGCATGTGGGATCTTCCCGGGACTGGGCGTGAACCCGCGTCCCCCGCATCGGCAGGCAGACTCTCAACCACTGCGCCACCAGGGAAGCCCAAGGGCAGAGTCTTAACCACTGGACCGCCAAGGAAATTCCAGGCTAGCTTTTAATATCTGGTTTAAAGCCTTCTCTCTTCAAAAATAAGTCTTGGGGCTTCCCTGGTGGCACAGTGGTTGAGAGTCTGCCTGCCGATGCAGGGGACACGGGTTTGTGCCCCGGTCCGGGAAGATCCCACATGCCACGGAGCGGCTGGGCCCGTGAGCCGTGGCCGCTGAGCCTGCGCGTCCGGAGCCTGTGCTCCGCAACGGGAGAGGCCACAACAGTGAGAGGCCCGCGTACCACAAAAAAAAAAAAAAATAATAAGTCTTGACATACAGAGATAATGACGGAATAAAAGAATCATCATCGCCTGCCTTTTAAAAGGGACAGCGCCTTCCCTAGAGCTGTATAAAATGATGCATCGAAGGTAGAGATGCATTAGGCCTGACTCTGAAATATATTTTATCCTCTTTCTATTTCTAGGAAGACAACGGCAGCTGGGGATTCCACTTCATAAATCCCTGGTCTCAGCTAGTCCGAGGCTATCACGTTTTCAGACATCCGAAAGAACCAGAATGAAAACAACCAAAGCACACCCTGCCCTCCTACCACATCAAGAGAAACCTAGCTCCTAAAATATGAGAGTCATTTTTGTTTATTTTATTAAGTTCCTGCTTTATCTGGTCTTGTAAGGCAACACAGGGAGCTGAATAAATCATGTCCCACGTTCTCCTGGGTGCTGAAGAACAGACTTGGGCAAATGACTTCGGCAAAATTCAGACTCTCATGTCCATCAGCTGGATGGTGATGATTAGGGTCAGTGGAAGCAGCCACCTAGGGATGCAACAAACACCACCCCTGAGCACCACGCAGATGACGTGAGGCGAGGAAAACCTAGTTACCTGACCCAGAACGTAAGTGCGGAATGGAACATTTAACCCCTTATAAACTGAACGTGATCAGAACCAGAGAACAGAGCTACTGCTGTGAAAAGCCATGTGGGGAAGGTGGGCATCCTGGAAACAGGGTGAGGGAACTGCCCTGAAGGAGCCATCCATCCTAACCCTAACCCCAGCCAGGAATTCCGGGAAGAGCCCAGAGAATTCCCAGACAGGCTGCAGGGGAGGCACAGGGCTGCTGGGGGGATTAGAAGCAGCTACTGAGTCCCCCCCCCCCAGCCCCCTCATCGGGAAACCTGAGTTTTGTTTATGCATCTAGCAGTGTGTTCAGCAAAAGCTGGGCCTTGGGAAACCTATCTGTGGATCCCTGAGCTCCCTAATAATACCATACAGCACTTTCAGGGCCCCGGATGCATCTGTTTTATGTGGGTGCATCGGAAAGGCACGGTGTGGCCTTCTGCCCATCCTAGAGAATGAGAGAATTTTAAAGAATCAATTGTGCGTTTGCACTATTTGGGAAGCCTGCCACACAGCTCTGTGTTTTTTGCTTTCAAAGCAAGTTTAGCAAAAATGTTAGGTTCCAACTAACCGAGAAACCAGGATGGAGATGATGCATATCCCTAAATATTCCTTGTCAGATACGCTAGCGTTCACAGGCAGGAAAGAAAATGTCACCCTCTAAATGGAGTATCAGAAACAAACGATAATACAGAGTGAAGTAAGTCAGAAAGAGAAAAACAAATACCGTATGCTAACACATATATATGGAATCTAAAAAAAAAGGTTCCGAAGAACCTAGGGGCAGGACAGGAATAAAGACGCAGACGTAGAGAATGGACTTGAGGATATGGGGAGGGGGAAGGGTAAGCTGGGACGAAATGAGAGAGTGGCATGGACATATAAACACTACCAAATGTAAAGTAGATAGCTAGTGGGAAGCAGCCGCATAGCACAGGGAGATCAGCTCGGTGCTTTGTGACCACCTAGAGGGGTGGGATAGGGAGGGTGGGAGGGAGGGAGATGCAAGAGGGAGGAGATATGGGGATATACGTATATACATATAACTGATTCACTTTGTTATACAGCAGAAACTAACACACCATTGTAAAGCAATTATACTCCAATAAAGATGTTAAAAAAGAAAATCCGCCTGTCAAATGCAGGGGACACGGGTTCGAGCCCTGGTCCGGGAAGATCCCACATGCCGCAGAACAACTAAGCCCCGTGCGCCACGACTACTGAGCCCGTGTGCCACAACTACTGAAGCCAGCGCACCTAGAGCCCGTGCTCCACAAGAGAAGCCACCACAATGAGAAGACTGCACACCACAACGAAGAGTAGCCCCCGCTTGCCGCAACTAGAGAAAGCCGGCACGCAGCAACGAAGACCCAAGGCAGCCAAACATAAAAATTAATTAATTAAAAAATAAAAATAATAAAAAAATAAGAACATATCATCAGTAAAGAATGCTATTTTCCATGAGTCATTCTTCAAACATAAAGTCAGCTTATCAGTGAAATATAGTTTCTTGATCGTGTTAAAGTGGATGTCTGTGAGCACAGGCAGGTGCGTTCAGGTAAATCTGTGTCACCAAGACACACATCGGGCACTCCGCACGCATTTCTGTCTTTCACTGAGCAGGGGGCCTCATCACTTGGAGCTCATTAGACTACACACTCGTGGGCCTGGGCCCCGAGGCTGTGGTGTGGTGTCCAGAGCCCCGGGCCTAGGACTCTGCATTTAATGAGTATTCTGGACAACACGCATGCAGGTGGCTGGCAGACCACCAGGGGATCGTTAGGCGCCATCCCAGTCCACAGCCCCGCGGAAGGCTCGGAGCCAGGCACTGGCCACGGCAGACACTTCGCTGGGGCGCTGGGTATCCTGCCCCCCAGCCAATCCCGGCCCTGCAGCCGTCTGCACTGATTCGGGCAGGTATCCAATCAGACTCCGGATGGAGGTGAGCGCCATCTAGCTTTCCTTCCTCGCTGGTTAGTCTGGTGGCCGGTGTAGGCGAGGCCGAGGAACTTTTTGCTCCTGGGGCTGCGGTGACAGACGCTGCTAACTGCAGGGGCGGGTCGGATGTGGCCTGCAGGGAGATCCTCTGTCCCCTGACACCCCAAAAGGCGGGGCCGACGCTTGTGGGCGCTTGCCGACGCTTGTGGGCGCGGCTATCAGTGGTGAACAAGGCCAGCACAAGCGCTCTCTTTACTCAAAACATCGAGGATGGGGCCACCAGGCTCCCCACCCTCTGACAAAAATCAAACCCTCACCTGCTTCCAGCCTCCTGCCCCCAGGTCCCGTGAAACAAAGGGAAATCTGACTGCAGGAGTCACTCTCTGAAGTAAACATTTCAGGAAACCAAATGACAGTGAGGCGTGCCACCCCAGTGGCTCTGCCTGCCTCTCCAGCCATGACTCATAGGAAGCCTCAGTCCAGCCGGGGAGCCGCTGGTCACAGGGCCGGGCAGACCCCGGGGGCCCCCGAGCTGAGCTGCAGCCCTCACCAGCGGGGACCCTGGGCTGCCACGGAACCCTCAGTACTCAGATGTCGCCTGCAGGGCGCAGGGCATGGCCTGGCACTCCCTGCAGGTCACTCAGAGCTGCCGTCAGCGTGGTCAGCACTGAATGTTGACCACCGATCAGAGCAAAACCTGATGTAAGATGCAAGCAAGTCAACTCACTTTCAGAAGAAGCATCAACACCAGTCTCTGTTTTCTAGACGGTTTTAACAGTGGGGAGGTAAAAACCAAACCCAAGCCTAATCACCATGTAGTCAGAATCAGCGTGATGTGAAAAACCCGTGTGTTCAGTAGAATGTACTGAATGGCTCCTGCAGCTCTTTTTGCATTTCAAAATTTACAACACATACCAAGGAAAACAACTGCCAAGGGGCTCTGAGCAGAAACTCATTTCCTGTAAAAAGCTGCGGTTTGGGGCCTCAGAGAAGCTCCCTCACACTCTGGAGGGCGCCACCCGCCTCGTCACCAGCTTTCAGCCACTGACCCCTTTTCAAAACCAGCATCAGTTTTGATGTGAGGCATCACATCACCACTAAAAGAAACGCCGTTCTCGCGTATTTTCATAACAATTCTTTCCTTTAAAAAGGAGCTCATTTTAAAACAAAAGCCCCTGGGCTTCCCTGGTGGCGCAGTGGTTGAGAATCCTCCTGCCAATGCAGGGCACACGGGTTCCAGCCCTGGTCCAGGAAGATCCCACATGCCGCAGAGCAAGTAAGCCTGTGCGCCACAACTACTGAGCCTGCGCTCTAGAGCCCGCGAGCCACAACTACTGAGCCCACGTGGCACAACTACTGAAGCCCACGCGCCTAGAGCCCGTGCTCCGCAACAAGAGAAGCCACCGCAATGAGAAGCCCACGCACGGCAACGAAGAGTAGCCCCCGCTCGATGCAACTAGAGAAAGCCCGCGCGCAGCAACGAGGACCCAGTGCAGCCAAAAATAAAAAAAATAATAATAATAAAAAGCCCCTGGTTTCTGATTGGTCCCCAGCACTCGTGACCAGCTTGGGGACAAGGCCTGGGGCTGGCCGGGGCCCAACGCCCCTCCCACCCGGGGGACACTGACTTGAGACAGTGCAGCCTGCCACAGGTGTAGGGACGACTGGATTTGGAAATGTGCTCTGAGAGCCCAGGAGCACAGGGTGAGCGTCGCTGGCCGTCACACACGTCGCTGGACAGAGCAGAGGACGCCCTGGGCTTCACACGACCCCCCAGATCTGCTGAGTGCCGAGAACTCACGTTTCCTCACCTGTAACAGGGTGAGGATGTCGTTCGATTCAGAGGGTTGCTGGGGAACAGACCTTACCTGGCTCCCCAGCCGGCGGGGGCAGGAGGGCCTCCACCTTCTGGGCAGACCGTCTTACCCCAGGATGCTGACAGGGCCTGTCCAGACATCATCACTGCATTTATTCTGTGTCCCTTTAGAAAATGAGTCTGTCTGGAAACAGACTCACAGACAGAAAACAAACTTACGGTTACCAAAGGGGAAAGAGGGTGGGGAGATAAATTAGGAGTTTAGGATGAGCAGGTACACATGACTATATTTAAAAGAGGTAAACAACAAGGCCCTACTGTGTAGCACAGGGAGCTCTACTCAATATTTTTTAATAACCTATAAGGGAAAAGAATCTGAAAAAGAATATGTCTATATATGCATAACTGAATCACTTTGCTGTACACCAGAAACTAACACAACACTGTAAAACAACTCTACTTCAATTTAAAAAAAAGAAAGAAACTGAAAACCATATAAAGAGAAAGAAAGAAAAGAAGTCTGTCTGAGTGGTGGGAGAGATCAGTTAGGCTTCTTAGTGGGTTTTAGCTACGTCATTATATACATATATATATACGCACGTTTGAAACAACAGATATCACATGGAAATAAACTCCTGGGTTGAGAAGTGCAGAGGATTAAAGCTCAGGCATAACTGCATTCGGCGAAGGAGGGGTAGTTCTTACTGTACAAGATGCTGCTCTAACGTGCAAGGCTGCCAACCCCACACCAGCCGTCACGTGCAGACTCCAGCCGTGAGCACGTGGGGGGAGGGTGTGTGAGTGAGTGTGTCGGGGTGACCACCTTCCAGGCCCTCAGCTGCCTCTGGGACCTGTCTTTCCACGCTCTGTATATTAGTCTCTAATATAGAACGAAGCATGAAATTTGGTTAATCACTTACTGTGAATAAAACCTCATTTTCCTTCTCTCACCTTGGAAAAAGGGTGAGCTGAATGTTAACCCCCTCACTCTTAAAGAAAGTGAAATGATTCTACAGGAAATCAATTACAGACCCTTCCTCGGCCACCGCAGCGTCCTTGCACTTGCCTGTGGCCGGTGGCCCCTGTAGACCAGTCGCTGGCCCGCAGACACTGGTGCCGACACCGCGAGTCTGGAGGGGGTGAGTGGAAAGGAGCAGAGGCCCCCTGGGCCGGGGAGGCCGTCCAGTGCTCACGGGAGGGGGACCTGTGGACTTGCGGACGCATCCAGGGCCAGGGAGGCGCGAGAAGGGAGGCCCTGGTTTGCTGACCTCTATTTAAAACACGCTGAACGGTACTTAGAGGCCAAACTTATGCACCTGAGGGACTCAGGAAAAATTCAGACAGCAAAGAAGGAAAACCAGCTGGGTCCCAATGCACTAGTTCCCCCTCACGTCCTTCATGTTTACGCAGACAGATGTAAATGGTTCTTAAAAGAAAGACAGCTGATCGCAAGTTGAATTCACAGGCTGAAAGCAGGGCCAGGCGTGGCGGCCAACTTCCCCCTCCCCCCGCCCCCCGAAATCTCAGCCTGTGGCTGGTTCACAGGGCACAGCTCTTTTTCTAAGATCACCCTACTTAACTCTGCTTCTAGTTTTCCTTGTTTGTACCCCGTTTACAAATGATGATGGGGACAAGGGAAGTTCCCCAGATCTCTTTTTCTTTGCTCCTGCTTTTACCTAATTTTAGTAACTTTACCCCAACCTACTTCCAGGTTCTTCTTTGAGGCTATTAATCTTCCCAGCTTTTCCACCATTTCATCTTCTTTAGTGTCATACCCCCAAACTTGGCATTGGCTTCTTTATTGTTAACATAAGTGATTCATTATTACAAACAAAAGGTACAGAAAAAAAGTACACAGCTGGCTTAACTTTTCCCTCAAAAAAAGTGACACATTCCTTTCTTTGTCTAAAATCTCAAAATGTTTCAGAAATAAAACAAATTCCCTTCCCTTCATACAAATCCATCCTTCCTCAGACACAGGTAAGCAGCTTCCTGAGGTTGATGGATAGCCCACTTTGCGTGATTTCTGTATTTATTTCATCTCTGTGTGATCACGACAGGTAGTGTGTTCTTTTGTGTATTTAAAATTTTTCAGTAAATAGGATGATACTGTATTTATTCATCTGTAACTTGTCTGCTTTCCATTCAATCTATTGCTTTGATTTTGACCTGTATTGAGACCTGACCCCACACCGCACGGAGCCTGGCAGAGCTCCACCTTGAACCTCAGCTCTCTTTCTGGGAGCCATCAACCAGCCAACCCTTTCCACATTTTGTTCACTTTTTGACCTGATCTTGGACACACAAAATCTCGATTCAATAAACATTTAAACCATTTGAAAGAAAATACGTGGGCACAGCCAAAATAGTGCCGAGAGGGAAATTTATAGGACTAAAATGCTGACATTGAAAAGAGGAAAGGTACTCAAATCAATAATCTAAGTTCTGGGCTTCCCTGGTGGCGCAGTGGTTGAGAGTCCGCCTGCCGATGCAGGGGACGTGGGTTCGTGCCCCGGTCCGGGAAGATCCCACATGCCGCGGAGCCTGTGCGTCCAGAGCCTGTGCTCTGCGACGGGAGAGGCCACAACAGTGAGAGGCCCGCATACTGCAAAAAACAATAATAATAATCTAAGTTCTAACTGACGAAACTAAAAAACCAAACCAAACCAAAAAACCTAAATATATCCAAAGAAAGTAGAAGGAAGGAAATAGTAAAGATAAGAACAGAAACCAATGAAACCAAAAACAGGAAAATAGGGAAAAATCAATTAAACAAAGAGCTAGTTCTCTGAAAAAAAAATCAGTAAAATGGATCATGCTCTAGCAAGATGCTCACATAAAAGGAGAGAAGACAGAAATCATCACTATCAGAACTAAAACTAGGGATGTCGCTACAGACCCTGTGGCGTTAAAAGGATAATAAAGGATTCTGTGAACAATAGTGCACTCATAAATTCTACAGTTGACAAGAAATGAACCAATTCTTCGAAAGCCACAAACTACCAAGATTCAACCAAGATGAGATATATAACTTGAATAATCTTACAACTATTAATGAAACTGTATGTGTAATTAGAAAATGCCCCTCCAAAGAAATCTCCAGCCCCAGATGGTTTCACTGGAAATTTCTACCAAACATTTAAAGAAGAATTAATGCCATTTTTACATAAACGCTTTCCGAAATTAGAACAGGAGGGAACACTTCCCAGCTCATTTTTATGGGGCTCATATTACCCTGATATCAAAACCAGCAAAGACTGTACAAAGAATGAAAACCACAGACCAATCTCTCTCATGAACTTAGAAGCAAAAATCCTCAACAAAATACTAGCAAAGTGAATCCAGCAACATATAAAAAAATTATACAGATGACCAAGTGGAATTTATTTCAGACACGCAAGGTTGGTTCAACACCGACGTGAACCTTAATCAGTATAATCCATCATACTAACAGGTTAAAGAGGAAAAATCACAGGAGCCTGTCAACTGACTGAAAGAATATTTGACAAAATCCGAGACCCATTCATGACAAAACCTCTCAGCAAGTTAGGAATAGAGGGGAACTACCTCAATGTCATGAGGAACTTCTACAAAGACCCTATAGCTACATCATACTTGGTGAAAAAGTGAATGCTTTACCCTTCTGATCAGGAACAAGGCAAGGATGTCCACTCCTGCAACTCTTCTTCAACAGAGCACTGGAAGTACCAGTGCAACACAACAAGAAAAAGAAACTAGAAAGGATAGAGATTGGAAAGGGAGAAGTAACACTTTCCCATTTACAGGTAACATGACGGTCTGCATGGATATCACAAGGAAATCTACCCCCGAAATCTAGACACATAGTGAGGGAGTTGGGCAAGGTCGCAGGACACAAGGTCAGCACACAAAAATCATCCACATTTGTGTAAACTAACAACACACATGTAGAAACTGAAGTTAAAAACATGACAGTATTTAAAAATAACTCAAAAAAAGAGAAATATTTAGGTATACTCTTAAAAAAACCCCACAGATTCAGGATCTATACGCTGAAAATTACAAAATACTGATGAAAGAGACAAAAGCACATCTAAATAAACAGAGACAACCTGTGATCACAGCGTGGAAGACTCCACACGGTAAAACCATTAATTCTCCCCAAGTCCATCTATAGATTTGGAATATGAAATTCCTATAAAAAATCCACCAAGCGTTTTGTAGACACAAACAAGCTTATTCTAAAACATATGGAACGGTGCAGGAGCCAGCACAGCTAACAGGATTTTGATAAAGAAAGAAGGGGAAGGACTCACGCTACCTGGTGGTGAGGTTCACCCTCCAGCCACAGAAATCAGCACAGTGTGGTCCTGGTGCAGCAACAGACACCTTGATCAAGGGAACAGATCAGGGAAACCAGAAATAGACCCACACAAATATGGGGACACGATTTTTGACAAAGATGCAAAAGCAATTCTATGGGCGAAGAATCATCTTTTCAACAAACAGTCCTGGAGCAATTCGACATTCCTAGATAGGCACAAAAACCAAACCAAACCAAAACCAAAACCCTCCACCTAGACCTCACTCCTTATACAAAATTAACTGGAAATGGACAACAGACTTCAGTGTGAAATGTAGAACCATAAAACATGTAGGGGGAAAAAAAAAGGAGAAAATCTTCCAGACTCAGGCTAGGTGACGGGTTCTTGCATTTCACACCCAAATCACAATCCATAAAAGGAAAACATTAATAAACTGGATCTCATCGAAATGAAAAACTTCCTTCCTGCAGAAGACTCTGTGGAGAGGTAGAAGTCAAGCTAAACTGACAGAGTAACTGCAAACCACAACCAGGAGCCGTATTCAGAACATACAAGGAACTAACGAGACCGAACAACCCAATCAGAAAAAGGGCAAAGACGAGAACAGGCTGCTCATTGAGACGATGTGCAGAGGGCAGACGCACACACGGAAAGATGGGCATCATTATCCGTGAGAGAAACGCAGACTAAAATCACGGTGAAGTTATCGCCGCACACCTGTTAGAGGCTCAAATAAAAAACAGTGACGGTGCCAAAGGCCGTCGTGGAGATCCTGGATCACTCACACCTGGCTGGTGGGATGTAAAACGGTGCAGCCGTTCTGGAAGAGAGGAGGGCAGTTTCTCATGAAATGGAATACGTGTTTGCTATTTGACTCAGCAAGGGCGCTCTTGCTTGGGCATTTATCCCAGAGAAATGAAAACTGTGTTCACACAAAAACCTGTACGTGGACGGTCACAGCAGCTTTACTCAAATAGCCCCAAATTGGAAACCCTCAAAGGGCAAACGCTTAAAACCAAAACACTATGGGAGCGGGGTGGGCAACCATTCCACGGAATACTACTCATCAATAAAAGAAGAACAAGCTATCAGTATACTCAAGGACTTGGAGAGATCTCAAGAGAACTGCAGTCAGTGAAAAAAGCCAATCACAAAAGGTTGCATGACTCTACTTTAATAGCATTCTTGAAATGATGAAATTATAGAAAATGGGGAGGGAGAAGGGGGAAGTTGGCTGTGGGCATAAAGGGCAGCCCTAGGGGATTTGTGATGGAGCTGTCCCTACCTGAGGTGAGTGGTCACACGATTGTACATGTGTGATAAAATTACATAGAACTACACACACGTAAACTAGCGAAATCTGACATCTCAACACAGCTGATGGGTTGCACCAGTGTTCATCTCCTGGATGTGATACTGTCTATAGTTTTGCAAGATGTGATGAAGCATACATGGATCTCTCTCTATTATTTCTCACAATTGCATGTGAATCTACAATTATCTCAAAATAAAAAGTTTTAAAAAATTGCTTCCGTGAGCAACCTTTGTATGTGCCCTATGCGCTCAGACCAGGTTCTCCCTAGAGGGTGAACTTTGGAGTGAAATCACGAGGTCATAGGGAATGTCCGTCATCAGCTTTCCTGGATTCTTCTCTAAAGTGTCTGTTTTTATTTACACTCCTACTCACAATAACGTGAGTTCTCACTTCTCTACATCTTCCTCGGTACTTGGTATAGTCAGAATTTTAAATTTTTACCAGTATGATGGATACGAAAAATTATCCCATTTGACGTGATTTTTGACTCCCTGGGAACTAGTGGGTTAAACACCTTTCCATATTTTACTAGCCCATCTGGGTTTTCTCTTCTAGGCCAGGCTGTTCAGCCACATCTTTTTCTACTGGGCAGTTTGTTTTATATTGCTGAATTTTAGAATGTTTGATACATCCCAGATACCTCACCGAAGTCTGTTTATCCTCATTCTCTAGGCATCCATCTTTTTTTTTTTTTTTTAATAATAGAGCCTCACACTTACTCAGAGGTGTTCACAGAGTCCAGATCCATATTTATGAATTTTTAGCAATGACTGACTCTGAGACTTTGCTAAAAGCTTCAGAATATGCACTGTTCCCTATTCCTGGTTGCAGCGTGAGCTCTGGGTGTGGCCTCAGATCACGCCTGAGAGCTGCAGCCTCCTGTCTGGTCGGCCTCTCCAGCCCCAATTCCTTGCGATAAGTCACTCTTGTGCATCTCCCATTGATTCCGTATCTCTGGCTAAAGCCTGACAGCTACATGTTTAGGTGGAGTTTGAATTCTGCTCATCTCTGCTGAATGGGACCACCAGGGTCTCCCTGTGTATAATTACTGTTGCTTCAACCTCACCTCCTGGGGCCCCAAACTCGGGCTGATTTAAGCTTCCTTCAGTGGCTCTCACGGACCAGGAGAAGTGTCTTCTCGCTTAATGACTACTTACTAAAAAGCGTACTGAGGAATTAGAGAACCGTCTTTCCTCCTTTACTGTCAACTTTACTGAGGAAGTTAAGGAAAAGATGACTAACAGAGACCTGACAGCAGCCTGCGAGGCTAATCAACCTGAAAAGGAAGCATATTTTGTTGGGCGTGGCCGCTCATTAGCGGTGGAATTTTAACAGACAGAGAAGTGGAAGGTAGCCCTGTGGGTTTTTTAAGGCGTCCTACTTGCCCTGCAGGGCAGCAACAAAGGGCTGGTGGCAGGTTCCCAGAACTGAGTCCTGGGCACCCTGGGTGTCTCCATGCCTTGGTTTCCTAGTCAGTAAAAATGAGGGTACTGATAGGGTGGTTATATCAAATGAGGGGATCCCAGGGCACCCCGCCTATCAGTGAGGTGATGCATTGCTCTAGGAAGACAGCCTGGCAACTTGTAAGTAGTCAAAAATGCTACCTGGACACCTGCGTGGAAAAGGCACAGAGACGGTGGCTGATACTGTGTCAAATTTTTAAAGAATCTAAAGAGAAACTAAAAGTCAAACAACAAAAGGTTTCTAAAGTGGATTTGAACCAAACAGCTTTTGTTTAACCCTGAGTTAATAAAGGGAGTTATTTCAGAACAGGTAAGCCATTGGGAGTGACTGTTAGCCAACACTTTACAATAATTTTGAACTGGATTCCCTCCCTTCAGGTTTTGGTTTATCCCACTTAAAAAAAAATGCGACGACTGACGGGCACTTCTCCTGGGTTGGGAGAAACACGGCTGTGAGGCTGCGGCCCACCTGCTGGTTCTTTGGGCCCATCCCTCCCTGAAGAGCTGCTCTGTCCCAGGCTCCCGCTGGCTCTGCACCTGGGTCACCACGTCCGAGGAGGCCCCCAGCACTCAGAGGTGGTCCTGCCAGGGAGAAGGGGGGTCAGGACTGAGCCCGATTCAGGGGGGTCCCAGACTTGTGGGTCACTCTGTAAACTATCTCCCTGAGCTGGGGGGCTAAAGTCTTCTCCAAAACCCACAGGTCTTAAATAGGACGCACCCTAAAGTTCCCTCCGTCTGAAAATCTCTCTTTCTAGGCCAGGTGTGGGTATCCCTGGCCAGAACAGCCAGGGGCCCCCCTGCACCCTGTTTACACCCCTCCCAGCACATCCCGGCTGTGGCCCGTGCCTTCCACAGCTGCAGAGGCAAACTGAACAGGCGTTGGCGATTCTCACGTTGTAGCATTTGGAAAACAGAGAACCAGGAACCAGAAAGCGCTTATTTCCTGCCAGACTCCTACTGAGATCACCAAAGAAACGCAAACCTGGTTCCCAGCCCCACTCTGCCTTCTGAAAGGAGGTGAAAGGAGACGCTAAAACAAACGAGTCAGTGCCACCAGCAGCCCAAAGGACCCAGAGCCACTGAATGTCAGGGAATCGTGCAGCTCACAGGGCACCCTAAGGGCCCCCCAACCCGGCGCCGGGCCCAGGGGGCTTCCCGCCCGGGGGCGCCAGGCGCACAGGTGGGCGCAGGTGGGCGCAGGCGGCGCGGCCCGAGCCGGGACGGGCCCCCCGGAAGGCGGAAGCCCGGAGAGTCGCCTGTCGCCGCCCTCGGCGCTCAAAAGGAAACTGGTTTTCGGCTCGTGGGGCGGGAGGGGAGAGGGGGGAACGTCAGGAGTCGTCCGCTCGGCTCCAGGTGTGTCATTAAGAAGCACTTTAGGCTGGTGGGGACCCCTGCCTGCCCGAAAGCTCGCCAACAGCGCGCGTTCCCAGCCCGCCCGGGGCGGCCTCCTTGACCTCTGTCACCTCTCACCCGAAACTCTACCCTCACCCCCTCCCACGCTCTGCCCGCGACCCCGGCCGCCGGGCCCGGCCGAGCCCACACCTGGACACCCGTTGGGGACAGCCCCGCCGCTCTGGCTCGGCGTCTACACCCGCGCCCACCTCTCGCAGGGCGACCGCCCGGCTGCCACCTGCCGCCACCTGCGCCGCCGCCCCGGGGGAGCCCCGCGGCCGGGTCCCCGCTCCGAGGGCGCAAAGAGGCCCTCCCGCCCCCCGGCGAGGGTCACCCACCGTGCTGCGCTCGCCGCTCCCGGGACGAGGGCGCCGCGGGGTCCAGGCCGCCTCCTCGCCGCGCGGGCCCCAAGTGCGCGGGGTCCCGGGGCGCCGGCGCCGCCTTCCGGGTCGGGCACGCGGGCCGCCGGGGCCGCAGGCTCGTCCTCGCTGGCGCGCGGCGGCGACTGACGACGACGGCCCCGAGCGCCGGGCGCGCCCGCCGCCCCTCCCCCGCCCCCCGGGCTTCCTGCGAGCCAGGTAAACACGGCCGGGCCGAGCCGATCCGCCCCACCTGTTGCCCGCCGGCCGGGACCACCTCCGGGCGGCTCTGCCACGCGGGCTCGCTGCACTCACGGGCCCCGCGCGGGGGCAGCCCCTGGAGGCGGGCGCGGACTCCGGCCGGGGCTGAATTGTGGCTCTTTGAACCTCTGCTCGCGGCTGAGCCTCCGAGTCACCCCGCCCGAGCGCGCAGGGAGGAAGCCCCGAGAGCAGCTGCTCCACAGCCCGCTCCACGGCCGCCAGCGCCGGCTCCAGGGGCCCCAGCAACGCCTGGCCCCTGCAGAGCACCCGGGGAGCTCTCCTGCATCCCAGCACCCGGACAGGTGCTCCGCTGGAGAACACAGGCTTCCCAAAGGAGGCCAGCGAAGAGCGCTCGCGAAGCAGACCAGAAGACGCGCATTTGGAAGGGCGGCCCTGGGGCCTGCGGCCTGAAGCATCTACTGGCTTGTGGTCAGTGTCATCCTCTCGGTCCAGAGGAAGCCTCTTGTTCGGACCTTAGTCACCCGGTGGTCCTTTCCCCTGCATTCTCACCCTCCTCCTGATGGTGGAAAAGTAGGATGTTGAGGGGAGACACAAACCAGACCGAGATCCTGGCGTCCCCCATGGCTTAGATTCCAGGTCAGGGAATTGAATCTGACGCTTTCCCGGAGCCCGCAGGGACCCAACCTGGTTATTAGGGGGAGGGGAAGTCTGGTGCTTGGTGAGACTCAGCCCTGGTCCCCCCGGGCCGGCAAGAAGGGCCCCAGCTCCCAGTGTGGTTTCAGGGCTGTCTTCCCCAAGCATCCGCCCTCACAGGCCGGACGTCTAGCAGCCACGTTCCAATGCTGGTGATGCTAAGAGAAATGTGACCACCGTCCCAGAAATATTTGATCCTTTCCTCAGAAAAGGTTGGCCTGGAGGTTTCAGGAATTAGAGAGGGGAGGTCAGCAGGGCGGCGGAGCAGGGATGCTGGCTGTGCCGAAGACGAAGTTCGCCTGTTCCCAGTTCTCCGTCCAAGCCTTCAGCCCACTGGCAGCAGAGGGTGGACGGGCGGGGCTCAGGGGGCCAGAGGAGCCCAAGGGTGTGCGGGGCAGTGACTCTGACCCAGGACGCTTCCGGGTCCCTGACTCAAGTCACTCTTCCCCCCAAACCCCGATATTTCTTAAAGCTCAGGCCATAGTGTGTTCCATTTGGATGCCGGTTTTAGGATCACAAAGCACTTCTTCTCCCCGCAGATGTCTCCTTGCTTCTTCCTAGGGTCACTGGGATTTGGGAAGAAGGGCCCCTGCCCTGCAGACGTCAGTGAAGACTGGATATTGGGGAGCCCAGGCCACAGGGAAGCAGCAGGGTTTGTCCCGCCTCATGCTGTGTAGAAACCTCGCATATGCCAACGGCCGTCTCTGCAAATGTCAGGCTTGCCAAGCTCCAGTTAAATGCTTTTTAAAGTATTTATAAGATCCCACCATGCCTATATTTGGGGGATATAATGCCCCCAGATGCATGGGAACTTCAAGGAAAATGTATGTGAGGGAATGAGGTACACAATTTAATAAAGTGACTGATGGACTTCCCTGGTGGCACAGTGGTTAAGAATCTGCCTGCCAATGAGGGGACACGGGTTCAAGCCCTGGGCCGGGAAGATCCCACCTGCCGCGGAGCAACTAAGCCCACGAGCCACAACTACTGAGCCTGCGCTCCAGAGCCCGCGAGCCACAACTACTGAGCCCGCACGCAGCAACAAAGACCCACCCAGCCAAAAATAAATAAATTAAATTAATAAACTTATATAAAAAATTAAAAAAATAAAGTGACTGGTGGGCATTTGGAAGGTCCCTCATGCCAGGGAAAGGACCCAGGGAGTAGGAAAGCGAGCGCTTCCCTGTGAGGGGTGTCACGCTTCACATGAAGATGGCCTTGCGTCTTTGAGCGCAATGACAGAGATTGATTTTATTCAAAATGGATCTTTTGACAGGTAAAAGATAAATGATCCAAACTTCATTGTCTCTGATATTTCTAAGAAAATCACATGGCCATTCCCTCCATCTCTTACTGCTTTTCACATAACGAGGGCAGCAGCCTTCAGCATTTCATGTCATAGCAGGGAGCACAAAGTTTCCTGCGTGATACACCTTCTGTTCGTTTTTGTTCAGTCCTAGTAAACTGCATATTACCCAAACTGCAGGAAGAGAGGAAGCTAAATAATTTCCAAGAGACCACACTACATGCATTTTGAGTTTCTAAAGAATTTTCTTCATCAACAGATTTACCTTTGCAATCATATTTTTGCTTACAAAAGCCCTGAAATCACTTTCATCTCTGGTTTGTAATTAACAGTTTGCTGGTGATATCCACAAACTGTTAATCCACTTAATTTCCAGTTAATCCACTTAAATTCCAGTTAATAACTGAACAGGTTCTGCTGTGGTCATGATTGCAAGAAAATTAGGTGCATGAACTCCACAAAGTGCAACATAAAAAATTATGTAAACAAGGAAACCGTTTAAGGGAGGCTTCTAGACTACAACCAGACACACACATTCACACACACAACCACACACACACAACCACATACACACACGCAAGCCACTTCTCACTTCACTTCTTTTTTTCCAGGAAAAAAAAAAGGAAAGGAGATTTGTACACGTTTGATTGTGTGGGAAAAAACAAAAAAACTTTCACATATTTTCTGCCATCAATTTTTTGACATTGCTGTTATACAAACTGTTTTACAAAGGGTACACACACACACATATAGTATTTTTCTTTATAGCTCCCTAATTTTATTAATAAAAATAAAAGCAAACAGCTTTCCGTAAGATCCAAGTCACTCTTCAACTACAGAAGTAGATTCTGGATTCAGTGTATTTTTGAAGGAGCTCTGCACACATTCAATAGATATCATCCTCCCACTCTAATTGCTTCTAGAATTTCTTCTTCCAGGGAGCTCTCAACCCTGAATGGCTTGTTGTCAACCCGCCTGGTGAGCTCTGGGGCTTATCTGCGCTGACAAGCAGAGGCTTTACGATCCTGGGTGTCGTGTGGCAGGTGTAGCTTCCACACGTGGCCCCAACGCCATCGCAATCCCACAAATCCCTCGTTCTCCTTCCTCTGTGCCTTCGAGGCCGGTGCCATGGAAAAGGAGGAGGTGAGCCTCTGCCCTTGAACCTGGGCACATCCCTGTGACGGCCCCAGCCGTGGAGGCCCTGGATTTCTGGGGCGAGGTCACAGCAATGCCGAACACATCTGCTTTCCTCTTCAGGGCCAGCGCCCTCGGAACCCAGCCACCGTCCTCTGAGGACAGCCTGTGCCAGCCCAGGAGACACCAGCGGCTTTCAGAAGGGACCCCGCCTGAGTAGCTGTGGCCTCTGGGTCCCCCCCAGCTGAGGTCCCAAGCCTCACGGAGCAGGAATTGTCTGTCCTTCCTGTGTGCTCCCCGCACCCCTGACCCCCCGAATCTGCGAGCACGGTGACACGGTTGCACGGTGACACAGGCCAAGGAGCCTGGGCCCCCGGGGCCCGGAAGAGACGGGGAGGACCCGGCCCTGGAGACTCGAGAGGGAGCACGCCCGCCCCTTCATTCTGGACTTCAGCTCCAGGACAGCGACAGAGGCTCTTTCCATTGTTTTGAGCCACCCGGTTTGTGGCACTTTGATACGGCTACCCCTGGAAGCAAACTCATGGAGTCACAGAAGGAAAAATAGAGGACCAGCCGTTCGCGTAAAGAAACCTCACGTGAACGGGGACAGGACAATTTGATGATAGAAACGGTGGGGCGTGGGATGAAGGAGGGAAGGGGAGGCCAGAGGGAGGCACCCTGGGGCCTGATGGAGGGGCATCCAGGGTCTCAGACCCACTTCGATCTGGGACCCCAGCCACCTGGGCCCCAAGAGCCCCGCCCCAGGCCCCGACTGCCTTCCCCACCTGCCGTCCTCCTGGTTCAGGAGGCTGGGCCAGCACTGGGGCATCTACCTGGGCACCTGGAAGGCCCAGCAGGCGGGTGGGCAGGGAGCCAGCCTGAGGTCCGAGAGGACCCGAGGGTCTCCCTGCTGTGCTTCTTGGGGTGCAGGGCCACGGGGGAAGAGGGAGGGCCGGGGCACCAGCCCGGGCAAGCACGGAGGTGCGAGATGCTGAGGAACTGTGGGTTTCAGGGGTGTGATCTTGTGGAGGCGCTGTGAGGCCAGGCTGCCCTGGAGCAAAGGGTTGAGGCCGAGGAAGCTTCAGGACGGTCATTCCACAGCTCTGGGGAGTGCATTCACGGGAGAGATTAGGGTGGAAAGAACCCTCAGGACAAGAATAGTGACCATAAAAATGAGCTGACTCTGCTGGAGGCGTCACCTGCTTCCAGCAACACTGAGGCAACTCCCTGCATCAGCCCTGGGTCCTCACGGCACCTCTGGGATGAGATCGCCTATTCCCATGGTTCCCAGCATCCGGGGCTGCCCGCGGCACCCACTGAAGGGGACACTGCTCGGGGGCCTGCGTCTCTGCTATCAGGACCACCTGTCCGTCAAGCCCTGGGAAGGGGCCTGGCTGGTGGGCCCGTGGTCCATACCTGCTGCCGTCGTCGGAAGGACTGGGGTCAGACTTCAGAGGCTGGCGGGCCGGCTGCAGAGCCCACGTGCTTCCTTTTTTGCTAAAGGCAGAGAGCAGGCAGTCCCCGCTGGACGGGGAGGGGGAGGGGGGCTGAGGAAGAGGGCAAGGTCCCGGTGACACTCAGACCCCTGGCAGGATGGCCGAGATGGGGAATATCGGAGGAAGAGCAGGTCTGATGGAGACACGGGGGAGGGTGGTTCTTGAAGGGCAGGCCGGATGCTGGGGTCCTGGCGGCTCAGATAACACACCCAAGTTCTCTCGCTCCCAGGCACGCGGGGTGTCACCTTACACACATTCCCAGCCAGGCTCACAGCCTTCCGTCTCCCAGCGGCCGGCCGTGGGCACTCTGTGAAGCCCCCTCTGCAGTGCCAGGCCCCCCGTGGGCTGGGACACGTCTCCTTGGGGTCCCGATGTCCCCGTGATTGCCCCACTGCTGTGTGTACTGGGGGGGTGGGGCACACCCAACAGAAAGACCACAGGAGGGAGGGCCTGCCTCTGTGTCAGTTAGTAACAAACAGCCAGTGTGAGCGGGCAAATGCCAATAAGGGGGCCACAGGGGGTGGGGGACGCAGGGGACCGGGATAGGAACTGCTGCATGGGGGGGCGGATTCTTTCAATCCAAATGGAAGGGAGTGAGGGAGCACATCTCGGGGTGTGGGGGTGGGGGGGTGCATTCTGGGACACGTGAGTGGTAAGTGCAAAGGCCCTGGGGTGGCAGGTGCAGACACCCTAGGGTGGCAGGTGCAAAGGCCCTGTGGTGGCAGGGATGCCTGTGTATTCAGAGAACCGTGGGAGCCACCATGCTGGAGGGAGCATGTTAAGAGGCAGGTCGGATATTCGGGGCAGGGGTCACACAGAGGGCCTTGCCGTCCACTGCAGCTGCTCTGGGTCTTGCTTGGAGGGGGCTGACGTTTGGGGATAGACTGGAGCAGGGAAAAGCAGAAGCAGGAAGTCAGTTAGAACCTGCTGCAGTGGTCCCGGGTGGAGGTGGAGCAGGTGCTGGGTGTTCGTACAGGTAAGAGCCAGGGTGGGCTGACAGATTACAGGCGGGGTGAGGGCCAGGGAGGAGGGTCAGAATGGCCCGGGCTTGGTCTGAGCAGCTGCAGGATGATGTCGGCACCAACGAGGGGGTCAGGAGCTCTCTTGTGCTCGTGCCTCTTAGGAGTCCAAGGGAGATGGGGTGCGTGTTTGATTCAGAGGTCCTGATGGGAGCTACAGTTTGGGGGAGTTGTCTCTTATGTAGGCACCTCGTTAGTCTGGAGACCGGCTGAGGTCACTTGGGGAGTGAATCAGCTGGAGAACAGAGCATCCGACAGCTCATCCCAACACTGAAGACCAGGCAGATGGGGGACCGGGGTGGGGGGGGGGTGAGAAGGGCGTGCGGAAGGGGCCTCTGGAGGAGAGATGGCCAGGGGCTGACGAGGTGACAGGCTTTTGTGCATGGAGGTCGCTGTACCTTCCCCAGACTGGGGTGGA
The DNA here is from genome assembly GCF_008692025.1 of Phocoena sinus. Lineage (NCBI taxonomy): Eukaryota > Metazoa > Chordata > Mammalia > Artiodactyla > Phocoenidae > Phocoena > Phocoena sinus. Next base: position 2,217,939 of record NC_045776.1, on the reverse strand, counting down.
GGAGGGACATCCTGACTGGAGTGGGGTGGCATCCCCTGCCCCAGGGAGTTTTTGTAAAGGGAGGAAAGAAAGGGTTCTATTTTAGTACGAGAGAAAGGACAGCATGTTTGAACGCTGGTCGGAATCTTCCAGACAGAAGGATCTGCTGTTCCCTGTGTTCACATTCAAAAGTGCTTCTTAAAGATAGTAAGTGTTGGGCTTCCCTGGTGGTGCAGTGGTTGGGAGTCCACCTGCCAGTGCGGGGGACACGGGTTCGGGCCCTGGTCCGGGAAGATCCCACATGCCGCGGAGCATCTAGACCCATGGGCCACAACTACTGAGCCTGCGCTCTAGAGTCTGCGAGCCACAACTACTGTGCCCGTGTGCCGCAGCTGCTGAAGCCCGTGCACCTAGAGCCCGTGCTGTGCAACAGGAGAAGCCACAGCAATAAGCCTGCCCACCACAAAGAAGAGTAGCCCCCACTCGCCGCAAGTAGAGAAAAGCCCGTGTGCAGCAATGAAGACCCAATGCAGCCAAAAATAAAAAAAATTAAAAAAAGATAGTAAGTGTCTGAAATTAAAATCCGCCCTTTAACCTTCTTTTTTGCTTGTGGGCACAAGGGTGCCTTCAAGTTTGCTGGGGCGCAAAGCCTATAAAATTTGGGAGCCCTTTTTAAGAAACAGAACCCAGGACTATGAACGCACAGTGAGGTCCCAGTGTGGGAGGGACCTTGACCTTGAAGCTCATCAGCTCCCGGCCATCCGCCTCTGACAGCTCTGTGGTCCCGGCAGGTAAAGCACTGATGAAAAAACTAGGGCCCAAAACCCTCCTGTTTCTCCCTCCTTGGCCGCACGTGTATGTCTCTCCCTGGACCCAGTGTCCAGGGTTCCTGTGACCTCACTCCTTACAGACCAAGTGACGTGGGACTAAGGGTTACGTGACATTTGACAAATCCCGTCAGCCTTCAGGGAACACCGCCACTTCCAAGTATGTTTTATAAATTGTTCACCACCACCAGTTATGGGAAAAGGATTTTGTATTTGAAACTTTCGGCCAAGTCCTGCAAGGTAAGTGGAACCCAGGAGTTTTTACTGAATGAGGGTTCTTTCTGGCTTTCAACTCTGCCACCTCTTAAAGTACTTGATGCGAATTGGTGAAAGTGGAAGAGGACAGGCTGGTTCAGAGAATCTGCGTATCTGTGTTACTGCTTCTGGGACTGAACATTTAAATATAACTGTTCTCATGGCAACCAGAAGCTACAACTTCAGAGTTCCGTTTGGTTAGGGAAATAGAAATTGCTTGTGTGTTTGCAGAAGTACCCGCAGCCAGGCTGTTAAAATAAATGTAAATGAGCATGGATTATATGGCATTATCAGTGATTTTTATCTCTCGGTGGTACAATATGTGAGCAGGTTTGCATAACTGTTACAGAGTCCAAGTTCCACTCTGCTCGCCGCACGACAGGCCAATGAATCGGAGACGAGGTGTTGAGGTCAGGAATACGACTTTGTTGAGGCGGACCGAGAAGACGGCAGACTAGTGCCTCTGAAAAACCATCTGATGGGGGTCTGGGTGCCGGTTTCTTTTATAGAATCAGAGAGGGAAGTACAGTAAAGATAGAGAATAGAGAGGGAGAGACAGGGAGGAAGTAAAGTAAAAGGGCCACCAGTCTTGCAAAACATCTCCTGGAATGGCCAGCCTCCGGGAGGGGATGTGTTCATTTCTTCTTTCTTCCAGCCATTCACAAGTGGGTAGGGTTCCCTGAGGCAGGCCATTATGTATGATTGTAATAAAAAAAAAAAAGCAAGGAAAAGCAAAGGCTAAAGTCAAAGAAACAGATCCAACCTGGAGTCAGAATTGGCCCTTTCCTGTCACACTGCAGCCAGACATTGTTCAAGTGTCAACACACACCTGGAGGAACTTAGACGTACGTTGACCTTTAAAATGTCACGGATGGCCCATCACTGCCCTGTCTTCAACTCAGCCAAGTCCATCTTTAAAAGACCGTGCGTAATAAACATCCCACTCCTGGACCAAATTAGTTACTGGATACAAGTACAAGAAGACCAGCGTAAGCGGTGACTTAAGCAATAAAAGGATTCCACTGCGTATGTTACTAGAAAGTTCAAAGGGAAAGGCAGCTTCAGGTACGGCTTGTTCTCGCAGCTCAGATGACCTGGTAAGGGTCCCCTTCACTCTCTCCGCTTTGCAGCTCTGCTACCTCAGGGCAATTTCATCCTTGACAGGATTCTCTCATTTCCCCAAGGGCTAATGGCAACTCACGCTTCTCATTTAGATTCAATCTTCAAACAGAAGCCTGGAGCTTTAGTCCAGCGGGGCCAGCCGAGGCTGTGTGATCGCCTCTGGGACAACCATGAGCATGAGAACAGATCGAATCCCTCTGGTTAGTTTGGGAAGGAGCTTCTAGCCCTACCAGCAGCAGGGAGCAACTTCGAAGGTGGAGCTCACGTTTACGTGTGGACACTCATGTGAGAATGATTTTTGTCACTGTGACGTACGGAATAGAGATTTATCATAGTGAAAGCAGGGACACAGGAACCAGACAGCCCGGCTTTAACCTTGGCAGTGCACCTTACCGGCTCTGTGATCCTGGTGAGTTGTTTAACCTCCATGGGCCTCACTTTCTCCATGTGTGAAATGGTGATAGTAATACTTCCTTATCCCAGAATTGTCCTGAGGGTTAAATGAGCTAGTGTGTGGCAGATGCTTCAGCAGGGCCCGGTACATAGTAAAGACTAGGTACGTGTTTGCTCTGTGTCTGTGTATTTTTCATATGTAAAAGGAGGTAAATACTATTCGTTTAAAGGGCATGGGATAATCACCAGCAGGGAAACAGATCATAGCCAAACAGAGGCCTTAAGGGAAGGGCCTTGTTAACCACAAATAAAGATGAGTAGTAAAGACAGTAGCTACTTCCTATTACCTAGGGTGCGTGTAAAGGAGCACCAGAGCAGGTTTAAATAAAGAGCTTATTCTCTAAAGCAGGTGGAACATTCTTCTTGAAACACTGCATACTATTTGCACGTGAATTCAGAGCTGATGACATTTGAAATTACACGGATTTCAAGCGAAAGAAAAGCGATCACTGTTTGCAGAGTTCCAGGAGCTTGCTCTGTGGGTCAGAACCACGTGATGAGTACAAATTCTTCCCTAAGCTGAGTCAGGGCCTCTGCTGCGCTGACAGCGGCCCTTGGCCAGTGCATGGGCAGGTGATCGATGTCACCTGCAGACGGAAGAGAAGGAGCTTGCAGTTCTCCTTCCCTTTTCCTGCACAGGCTGCCTCCAAGGTCACACACCTGGAAGATACGTAGGACGAGGCCACTTACTGCTTAAAAAGAAGCTACAGCCTTCACACTTAGTGGAGAGATTAAGCTGGCTCCACCCTGCCTTCAAATATTTTCTGGTCCCTTTTCCTCTCTCTCTCCATGCATCTCTCTCTGCACCTATATAGCTGTGAATATAGCTACCCGCCTTACAAACGGGCCTGAGTGAGTGCGAAGGCCACGGGTGGGAACTGGGGGCGGTTCTTTGCTGCTGGCAGTGTCACCATAGGCTGTCAGCTTAGGAGAAGGTGCCCTCCCCATCCTGAAGAGGTCAGAAGATAGTTACCCCACAGCCTAGGAGCAGCTTTAGAAGTGGAGAAGAGAAGCTCAGGCGCGTCCGAGGGAACGTCCCAGCCTAGTCTGTGCTCCGCCCCGGGCCTCCAGGGTCCACCCAGCTGCTCAGGACCCGACCCCCAACCGGGACGGGGGGACCTTGGCCTGAGAGCGGTTGGTAAGGCCAGTAACCTACACGTGACTGATTAGAACTGATTAACTTTGGATTCTTCTCAAATACTGTATTAGTCAACACTACCTATTCATTGTTGAAAGTTAGAAAGTGCAGAGAAACATTTTAAAAAATAAAAACATTTTTATCTCTCAGATTATGCTACTATAATTACTGAGAAGTAAGTACGCGGACACAGTGTGCCTTTGCCCTTTCAGACATTTTTCCTCTCTATTTGTAAAATTGCGATGGTGCTGTAACTACTACTCTGTAAGCTGCTTTATCCACTTAGCAGAGTATCATAAACTTATCTCTCTGTGTCAGTAGATGCAAGCATGCTCACTGCTCACGGCGTTCCTGGGGGACTGGCTGGGGGCCTTGCTGTGAACTTAGTTTCTTTTTTATTTTTTTTTAATATTTCTTTTATTTATTTATTTTTTGCTGCGTTGGGTCTTTGTTGCTGCGCACGGGCTTTCTCTAGTTGTGGTGAGCGGGGCTTCTCTTGTTGTGGAGCACGGGCTCTAGGCGCGCGGGCTTCAGTAGTTGTGGCACGCGGGCTCAGTAGTTGTGACTCGTGGGCTCTGGAGCACAGGCTCAGTAGTTGTGGCTCACGGGCTTAGTTGCTCTGCGGTATGTGGCATCTTCCCGGACCAGGGCTCGAACCCGTGTCCCCTGCATTGGCAGGCAGATTCTTAACCGCCTGGACTTAGTTTCTTATATGCGAGTCTATGATTGAAAAGTCCCCAGGCCTTTCATATGAGTCAGTCCCTCTTTACTCCGTCTGCTTTCCAAGATGTCACCAGGGTAGCTGGTTTTGCTAGAGTAACACCTTAGAGCCAACAGAATAAAGACCTGTATGCGCAGCACAGACCCTCCTTAGGCGTCCACGGGGAGGAAAGTGGTCTCAGGACACGAGACTCCCTTACACAGAAGGCTTCGAGTGGATCGGTTAGGTGTCCGGGAAGAGCTCGGATGGGCATCAGGGTATTGAACCTGAGAGGGTGTAATGGGGAGGATGCCGGCCTGCAATCTGGTCCTGTTTTGACTCCTCTGATTTACCAAGTCCTGATGGATGAGTCACATGCCCTCTTTAGGGCACAACATCCTCATCTGTAAAGTAAAATTACAAGATGCTGTGAGTAGTAAGCAAGAAAATGGGTGTGAAAGCAGAACAGAAAATTTGAAGAACCAATGGAATCATGGCATCCTTGTTGATACATAATAATAACAAAAAGTCTGGAGTTGTGTTGATTAATCTACCCATGAGTCCCGGATGAAAGTCTCACTCTGAAAAGAGGTAAGTGCACTCATGGTGATTTTGGTAATAATCACAGAATGAATATTGCTAGAATGATCAACTAGCTTGAATTTGATATCAGTGGGATCAGAGAAAGCTAACGTTACACATTCTATTAGAATACACGTGCCCCCAGCTTTGAGCACAGTCAGCAAAAGTCCAGATTGACCAAGAGAATTTTAAAAAATGACTCTTTTGAAATGAAAGGTCCCTTCATTCATTCTAAGTGAATTATGTGTCGTTCCAGCCTGGCTTTGTAAAATCATGGATACCATGGATTTAAGCCCAGAGATCACAGTATCTTGTAACATGTCACACCGTAGGAGGTTAGGAAGGTGAGAACTCTATGAGGTGTAAGAGGCTGATGGAGAAACCACCTGTCAGATGTGTTGGTTTATCTTTATGAGACTATCTGGTGCCTCCATCTTCTAGAAAATGGAAGGTTAATCTCCTTGGAGACGATCCACAATTCCCCCTTTTCATTTAAAATGTTTACAGGCATTATTAGCTAAAGAGAAGTTACTGGCAGAGGGTAAAAACTATTTAAAGAGTAAATGAGGCTGTTTCACTGGCGCATCTGAATTTAACTCCTATGATCTAGATCAGGAAATGAGACAAATAGGTAATAATCAAGGTGGCAGAAAAGCGTAATTCAAGCTGATTGAAGTATTAGGCACGTATCCCCACTCTCCTTGGAAACATCAAGGAAAGTATATAAAGATTAACCTGGCGCCTTTGTGATGTGTCTGTAGTATGTAAATTCCATTTGCGTGGCTCTAACTTCTCCAGCTAAAGCACACAGCACCAGTAACAGTGAATCAGATCTTTCGAGTTCATCCTGGCAATGACAAAGGATCATTTAGAAGCTGTCCTTCTCCTTCTGGCCACTTGAGTCACTCAGGCAACTTGTTTATGACTCTGGGATCATGGCTTGAAAAAGCTGATTTAAGGCAGTAAATAATCTATTCACTAAGATGATATATCTAAATATATTCACAGAGCTCTTATCCCTGCAAAAACTATCAAATGTGGCATGTAAATTAATCAGTGTGATGGCATGGGAAGGTGTATGAGTCAGGGTTCTCCAGAGAAACAGAGCCAAGAGGAGAAGGAGATATTTATCTATCAGCTGATCCATCCATCACCTATAAAGAGATTTCCTTCAAGGACTGGGTCACAAGACCACGGGCACTGGTCAGCCTCCAGGTCAGCAGGCTGGAGCCGATGCTGAGGTCTCAAGGCAGAATTCCTTTTTCTCCAGTAAACCTCAGTGTTTGCTCCAAAGGCTTCTAACTGATTGGATGAGTTCCACCCATATCATCAAGGGTAATCTCCTTAAAGTCAACTGACTGAAGATATTAATCATGTCTACACAATACCTTTACAGCAACATCTAGGTTGGTGTTTGATGGAAAAACTGGACACTCTAGCCTAGCCAAGGAGACATGTATTTACCCACTATGGAAGCACTGACTGTGTCTCAGAAGGAAATGTGAGGATTTGTGCCGGCTTGACTAACATGGATTTCCTAAAGTCATTGACTACAGTTATCCACGGTCCCTTTTTCCTTACAGCTTTTAGAGTCATAGCAATTTAATGCTTAACTTCTGTTGCTGGGGGACAAACTTACAAATGTTAAAATGTATTTTTCCTTTGTCTCCGACTCTCTATGAACTTTAAGGAAATAATTGCCTTCAGGATAGGCATCTGGACGCTTTTAAAAAATACCATTTGGAAAAGCTGAAAGATAAAGTACCTGAAGAGGCCTCTAAGAAGTGCGTGCCTGACGCACTGGAGCGGGATGGGCTTTTTGTGCTAATGTGTGCCTCAGGACTTCTTTAAAATGCCAGATTATTCTTTTCTTGGAGGGATGCAATCCGTTCTCTGTTGACTATTATAAAACATATAGATAAAAGCAAAATTTCAAATGCTGTTCTACAAAAATTATTTAATCATCTCTGGCCTGCTGTGGAAATTCATTTGAGATGTGTGCTGATGGGTAGCTCTGCGGCCCTGCTTCGGCAGATGCAATCATGGCCAGCTTTATGAGAAAGTCAGTTTACTCATCTATGCGATATATACTTTCTTGACAACCAGAGTACAGCCAAGGTCAGGCTTTTATGAAGGCAGAATATGGTTTGAACTAGGGGGCCCTGAGAGGTCCTCGCCTGCCTTCCCAATCATATCAATTTTCTACTGGCTGATGATGGAAATGCTAACATTCTAACGTTTTAATTTAAAGTTTTGATTCATGATAAAATGCAAATACCACTGGGAGAGGTAAATGAAATGGAAACTATCAACCATTTTCATTTTGGGTGACTGGGTTTCGGATCTTCCCTGATCTGATTTCACGAGGATGGAGGAAAGACGGGGAGGTGAACCGGCTCTTGGTGAGTGTGTAGGCACGGAGACAGGCTTAACGTGAGATCATCGTGCTACCTGCCATCTTTTCCTCTACTCCCAGTTACATCCAGAACAGACCTGACTGCAACTGTTTCTAAAAATGTAAAAACAAAAGGAAGTATTTCAGTATAAGTTATACGACGTTAAAGTGCTAACGGTTCAAAGCATAACTACAGGATGTAGAAAGGTCTGGAGATTGAGGGAGGGTATGTAGGGGGGCAGGGGGAATATCACGAAATCAGGCTGGTTAGGTAAGCAGAGGGAAGATCATTAAAGTTTAGGGCTCTGAGGTTTACACTGAGGATAACCGCTAGCTATCAAAAAGTTACAGGTGAGGCAGTATCAGATCATATTTGCAGGAAAATAGGTAATACCTTTTAAGTATTTACATAAATGGTTGACGCAAACATCAATTTCTGGAATAACCCTTCTGGATACCTTGGTCTTACCAGGCTGCCTGATGCAGAGTGAAAGAAAAGAGAGACCCATTTTCAAGAAATATCCGCTTCCCAGAGGTCCAGCTGTATTACAGACTTTGTTTCTAGTTAATTCCTTTGTGTCTGCTCAGAAAATCCAGTTTTACTTGAGCTGATTTGAGTGGCTTTCTAATTCTTGCAGCCCCAGTAATCCTTAATTAGTCAGAAAATGCCTGGAGAACGATTGCATGTGAAACAGGGAAATTAAAAAAATGAAGAATGGGAAAGTATTTACATAACCAGGACCACCGTAAGGTTGCATTATTATTTGGAATTTTTTGTTAGTCTTATCTATTGATTGAAACTTCTTTTTCTTCGTTGTCATTTTTAAGAGAGTAGAGTATTAATTTCATGTAGCACTTTGCAAACACTCCATAAGTGCTTGTTGAATGAAATAACAGAACATATTTGAGTTACATTTTAGTAATTTTATATTTGGAAAGTGATTTATAAGAATGTGTTGCCTACGGTACTGAATTTGGAATACAGACAGAAAAATCATGAAAAGTTGGAATCTCACAGAAATAGGAGCATATCGTAAAAGATTTCTGCATCTTTGAGTAGAATTTACGAAGCATGAAATCATGTTTAGTGGTTATGTTTTAATCTTGTTGAGGTTCAGTCTATTCTTATTAGAAATAAACTGAAAGCTATTACCATGGTCATTTAGTCTATTGACGATTGGAATTCAAAAAAACAATGGAAAAACTGACTTTCTCCATGTCAATTATTTACGTATTCATACGGGGGGGAGTGTTGGGGGGGGAGATTAAAGTAACACGAGCAGTTGAAAAATTTAATGTAAAAATTACAGATGCCACCTTTGCAGTCGCTCAGGGAGATTATGTACAATATTCAAAAAGTCGTGTCATTGTTCAAAGTACTTTCGAAACAACTCATCATTTGGAAAGGCTGCCTAAAATAAGGTCTGAGTCATAGGATATATAGCAAAGAGTGTGGCTGCCAATAGCTCAGTGCTCGCGGGCGCTCAGATGCGGAAGCAGGGTTTCTCATTATCCATTCTTAGCCTTAAGTGCCCCCGGGGCAGCCGCATTATCGGTTTCTGACATATCCTCCCAGAAATCTATATGCCCGTGACTGTGTGCTTCTGCATGCATTATTTATATACAGTGACATCATGTATATATTATATCTATATATCATGTATAAATACGTTTCCCTTCCCGAACACCTATGGCATTACAAGAAGCTTATATCCATGACATAAAGTTTATAAACTGCGGCACACGTTGCTTTTTTTCACACTTGGCAACATATTAGTGCTTGGGGAATATACTCCTTCCGCAACATCCACATAAAATTTTATCTTATGAATGAGGCATAATTTTTATCAGTCCCATAGTGAGAGGCATGCAGGTTATTTCCCATCTTTTGTAACGAATAAAGCTGAAATACCTTACACCAAGTCATTGACACACATGGAAATGTATCTGTGGGGTAGTTGCTGGGTCAAAGGTCAGTGCTGGAGGAGGTCAGCAGGTCACGGAGAGGCTATGACTGCAGGCGGGCTTGCGCGCCGGCCCCGGGCCATCCAAGGCTCCTCCCTTCACCTCACTCCTCCCCTGTCCTCAGGATGTGGGTTCTGGCCACCGCGCCCAGCGTGGGGACCACTTTCAGGGATGCAGCTTCGAAGAGTCATGTGGTACTGAGATCACCCCCGCCTCCACCACCCACCCAGGCTGGGCCTGGACCCTGCTGAGGCCTCTGGGTGAACTTGAAGACTCCGCGGGGGCGGGGGCGGAAGCGGAAACCAGCTTGTAAATTCCTTGATTCTTACACCTGCCGCCTAGGGCCTGGGGCGCTTGGCCTCTTTCCTCTGTGTCTTCCTGCCCTCCGTGTCCGTGCGGGTTTGCAAAACAGCAGTACCTACGCCGTATGGATAAATATCGCCGAGTTGCCGGCTTGAGACGCCATCCCACTGTGTCATCGAACTTCTGACATGCTGACTAGAGGGGGAGCGAGTTCTCAGCGCGCTTTTCGTCACGTGTGAGTTGAGCTTCTCTTCACACTATTAACGCTTTTCACGTGAATTATCTGTTCGTGGCCTTTAACCATGTTTTTCTATGAGTTTATTGGCCTTTTTCTTAATGCTTTCTAGAAATTCTACATGAGGGAAATGAGCTATGTGTGATATGAGTTGGAAAAAAACGGTTCTTTTTATCTTGTTGGGGGGTTTACTCTTTTTAAACATATTCATTAGTTGTGATGTCTAATCTCTGACTGTTCTTGGAAGCGCACGTCTTGGTCTTTTGAGGGACAGGCAAGACTGATGGAGCATCGATGCTGTTCTCAATGAAAAATGACATGACTTTTTTTTTTTTTTTTTTTTGCGGTACGCGGGCCTCTCACTGTTGTGGCCTCTCCCGTTGCGGAGCACAGGCTCCGGACGCGCAGGCTCAGCGGCCATGGCCCACGGGCCTAGCCGTTTCGCGGCACGTGGGATCTTCCGGGACCGGGGCACGAACCGGCGTTCCCCGCCTCGGCAGGCGGACTCTCAACCGCTGCGCCACCAGGGAAGCCCGGCATGAGTTTTTCGTTAGCTATTTTTGAAGGTAATTCCCAAAGAGGAGCTTCGAAATGTTTGGAGCCGTGTTCCAAGCACGTAACTTCTCAAGGTTTGTGTAACTTCCCAAGGTGACCATTATGAAAGATGACACTTTTGTAGGTATAAGCTCCATCCCGTTTGTTAAAAAAAATATTCTCGTGATTTTAGAGTATCGGCAGGATACTGAATACTTGTCCTCTGTTGGATATTTGGTTTGCAAAGATTTCGCTCATCCTGTAGATGTGTTTTCATCCTCTGGATAGGGCCTTTTGCAGGGCAGAAGTTTTAAACTTCAGTGAAATTGCCAATTTATCACATTTTCCTTTTATGGATGATGCTTTTGGTATCAGTCTGCGAACTCTTTGCTTAACCCTAGATGCCAAAGGTTTTCTTTCAGTTTTTCCCTAAAAGTTGTATAATTGTATGTTTAAGTCGGTGATCCAGGCAGGGGTGGGTGGTCCTTACCAGCTAAGGGTAGGAATGTCTCGGCCACTACTTGACTTCCTGGACAGCATCCCAGACAGGTTGTTGGGCCTTTGTCCCAGCCTGTGGAGGGCACATCTTGGCCCCCTACTTAGACTTTGCCTGCATGGTTGTGAGGGGGGCGGGTGGAGGACATCAGTTTCTCTGGTTTTTAGTTGGACTGGAGCAGTTGTCAGTTGTCTGAAAGTTTTCTGCCTGCTTGGTTGCCCCTTTTCTGCCTTTGACCAGACAGAGCAGGCTTCCGCCGTTGTTGTTTTTTCTGTCTGCTTCCGGTGCCATTTCTCAGTTGTAGCTTCTTCAGTTCAAAGACAGGGACACATGTGGCCGAAAGGGACCCCTGGGGCTCACACCGCATTATTCCTTGGTTCCTGACCAATCTTCCTCTTCTCTCCTCCACTTAGAACCTTTTTGTTTTTGTTGTGTATATTCCATCCAGGATTTTTAGTTGTTCTTCTCTGGGGGTATAGGGAGACATACTACTCCATTTTCCTGGAAGAGGAAGGTGACATAATATTTTAAAATTAAAATACTCTTCAATACAGAAATGTTTTATGATTTTTCAAGCTGTGCCAGTTTCCACATCTACTTTCTAAATTTAGGAACATTTGAGACTCAGCAGGACCTCTGTGAAGTCGGAACCCAAGGCCTTTCCAGTCTTTTTTTGTGAGTTTGCTTCCCAAATGCCCAGGCATATCCAGCTTTACCCCTGGGAATAACCTCCTTAATGACCTTTTTTTCCGGATTCTAAAAAGCTCTGGCTACCTGGGAAACACGCATCCCATAGTTACTGTCTGTTACTCAGGACTCGTAAAATGAAACAAGAAGGCAAGGGGTTTGAAAATAAAGACTGGTCACTGGTGCTTCTGCCTGTTTGACCCATGTTTAAGCCTCTGCTGGCAGCTGGGTTTACTCCTGTCCTCCAGTGAGGACTCCTGAATTTTTAAGGAAGCATCCCTGTAATGTGGAGACATCTGTAGACAGTCTTTGATTCTGTATTTTTACATTCTCCCAAAATCGTGATTAATAAGGACATACAAACTGTCCGTCCTCACACCTTTACATCCTAAAGTGAGGGACAACACTAAGAGTAGAAAACTGAATGGTAAATTTGAACGAAACTGATCAATGCAGCTCAGTACTGCAGGTGGGGATCTGTCAGAGCGTCCAGACAAGAGGCAAGAGTTCTGAGCTCTCATTTTGCTACTTTGTAACTTGGATACATTATAGTCACCTGTTTCTAACTTATTTCCTCTGTCGCTTAGAAGTAAGGTGATAATATTCACAGCTTAATTATATGACTCCTGAAGCAGAGATTTTTGGAAGTTCGTTTATTTTAAGCCGTCCCAGCCATTAGCTGGTAAAGTTAAGGCCTTAAAAGTCACTTAATTTTTTCTAGGCCTCAGTTTCCCATCATTTAAATGGTAGGTTGAACTTGATTGTCTCTCTGCAAGGTCCTTCCCAGCTCTGATTCCCATGACTTTAATGTGTGGAAGAAAGCAGTGTTTAAATGCAAGGCATTGTGATTACCACTTTCTTTTTTTGTTGTTTAATTATGGCTGTGTGAGAAAATGCTTCCTCTTCTCAGGCAAGCCTGCTTAAAATGCAAATTTAAATGTTACAAAATTACTTTCTTTAATCCTATGTCTCCTTACAAAGTAAGAATTCGGGAGCATTATGAATCATATTATGGATTTTGGGGTGCATTTTTAGCATGTCCTTTGCTCAGAAGTAATCCTATTGATAGAAAGTAAGTCCCATCCAAACATGACAAAGTAGTGCATTCAGATAACGTATTGTGTGACTACATTTCGGCCAGAATAAGTGATTAAAAAGTGAAGAATATGAATAGTATAAACTTGAAAAACGGTGGAAGTCATGGCACAAGGCCCATTTTTATTTTTATGACACTAGACAAAATATATTTATAAATATTGCTATTGGCGAAAAACGTGTTAAATTTCTTTGCCAATAAATATTCGAAATATATAAAGAGAGTAGAGCATCCCACTTTCTAGACTTTGAAAGGCTGAGGGAAGAACTGATTTATCAATAATTATGTAAAATTGATAATGACAGGAGATTTTATTCCCATCTTGGAACCAAAACTGGTCTTGTTGAAATTGACCCTGTGCGACTCCAGGGTGCAAATCCTTTCCCTGTCCACCGTTTCTTGTTTGTAGGAAATAGGCTTCATTCAGCCTCCAAAGACCTTCCCTGAGTTCCAAAAGGCAGAGTCAAACCGTTGCTGATCAGGGAAGGGTGGGGATGCAGAAAGAAAGGAGGAACAGTCTAGAAAAAGTAGTGCTGCCTCGGGGCAGGGTCCTGGTTCCACGTGAAGGCATGTACACAACAAGATCTCTGAGCTCTTCTGCAGGAACTGAGGCTCCCACCCAGGTGGAGGAAGGTAACTGCAGGCTGAGCGCCGGATTCCTGGAGCTCCGCCCTATGACCTCACCACCAGCCAATCAGAAGAAAGTCACACACCCTGCACAGCCCTCACCCCAAAGGTTTTTTTCAGCGCAAGCCACCCTTTCTCTTTGCCTGGCCCCGAAATAAACCTTTCTCTGCTCCAGACTCTGTTGTTGTGATTCATTTGGCCTCACTGTGTGTGGGGCTCACGAACGAGCTCCGTAGCAAAAGACGTAGCAAAGACGCCCTCAGCTCCGTGTCTCAGTCTTCACTTCCCTGGACTACAGTTAGCAGGTGACAGATTTGATGGTTGTACCTGTTGTGAAATAAGATTTGTATTTTATGGTAGGACGAGAAAAAATATAAGCGTAAAAATGTTCTCTGCCCTTTGGTCTCCTCTCTCCCCTCACTGTGCATTGTGTGTCTGCACTGTGCATTGACCAGACCTCCCTCATCAGCAGAAATACCTGCTCAGCTGGAAAGCACAACATTCTCCCAGCATCAACAAGGTGACTCCTTAAAAGATAACGTTCCTTCTTATTGGGTCGTTTGTAGAGACGTGGGTGGATCTAGAGACTGTCATATAGAGTGAAGTAAGTCAGAAAGAGAAAAACAAATATCGTATGTTAATGCGTATATGTGGAACCTAGAAAAATGGTACAGATGAACCGGTTTGCAGGGCAGAAATAGAGACACAGATGTAGAGAACAAACGTATGGACATCAAGGGGGGAAAGTGGCGGGGGGGTGATGTTGGTGGTGGGATGAATTGTGAGATTGGGATCGACATGTATACACGGATGTGTATAAAATAGATTAATAATAACCTGATGTATAAAAAAATAAATAAAAAAAAAGATAACGTTCCTTCTTGATCTTGCGAGGGGTCATGATGACCCCACCCCTTTGTACTAGCAGATCTGGATTGTGTAAACTCTCAGTAATACGTCATTTAACATACAGCCTCTGTCTTGAAAAATATAACTGTGTTTTGACTTCTCATGGGCAGAGCAGTTCTCAGAGCTTTAGGAGATGCTGTTCCCGGGTTATAATCCTCAGTTTGGCTCGAATAAAATTTTCCATTTCTTTCATAGATTGATTAATTTTTCATCCACACACCCTGATCGAATTGCTTTCTTCACGTTGATGATGTTAAACTTCATCTGAGCCCTGTTCTCCCAGATGGTGGTGATGCATTCTGGGAAATGGCTGAGCACATATTCTGAGAGATGAGACCAAACTCCACCTTCGCCAAGAATTCTCTCCTTTCAAGAAACTCCAGGTTTCCTCCCTCTTGCTTGAGACCTTCTTCATTAGTGCACTTCTCTCTATCACAACGGCCTGAATAAAATCGTCTACTAAATTGTCTGGTGTGTTTTTGTCTTTCACAGCTGGTGTCTTGAATCGGATGGGTTGGACCTTGTCTTGGGATCTGCGTTTTCTCCATCTGGGTAACAAGGCTCTCAGGCCCTCTGTGCTTTGTTCCTGCTGGGCCACCTGGTGATGGTGAGTTTTACTCTTGGTCCTGTGCTCAGGACACTTGTTCATCGACAGCTTGGTGTGGGTTTGAGTTTGGTTCTTTTGCGTACTTGCTTGATTGTGGACGCTGAATTCTTTTGGTTCTGTGGCCTAACCACTTGGTGATCTCTTGGTCTGTTTGGTGCTCAAATTAAGAATGAAGCATTTCATGCCCAGTGGGAAGTGGTAAATTTTGTGTTTCTGTGTTTATGCTTGATCCATGGCTGCGGTTTTAGAGTTAAAACTGTCAGCCTTCCCTCTGTGTCTATAGACTTATATGTCTAATTCAGAAAGGCCTTTATTTTTTATTGTGTAAGTATTGGTATTTTCTACCTACTGCGGGTATTACCAAATTAGATTATAAAGTCTCTTAATGAAGCTCTATCCTGATTAGTTTGCAGATAAATAAAAGCGCTTATATAAATTCAATTCAATTTTTTAAATTCCTAGGAATTAAGTAAATTGAACCTGTAATGCTTTCAATGTGAAAAAAGTTATTCTTTTGGAAAATAATTTGAACATGTTTTAAGAATTCAAGCTCACATAATTTAGATAGGTCTTT
Organism: Phocoena sinus; assembly: GCF_008692025.1. Lineage (NCBI taxonomy): Eukaryota > Metazoa > Chordata > Mammalia > Artiodactyla > Phocoenidae > Phocoena > Phocoena sinus. Next base: position 2,202,455 of record NC_045776.1, on the reverse strand, counting down.
GGCAAACAAGACTAGTTTAACACTAGTTTGTTTACTAGTGTTAATAAAAACAAACCGTGTGTTCTCTGAGTTACCAGTGTTCAGTAAATATATGTTGATTCTACTTGGGTATATTCTTCCTAAACCTGTGCAGGACTTAAAGCTCGCATTGCTTCTAGTACATTTTTAAGGTTATGAAAAATGCAAAATTACACTTAACCAGAATTGAATAATTATTCTGACAAACTTTATTTCAATAGTAATTACGTTAACTTGAAGATAATGTCCTGAATTTTTTGGAACTTAAAAACCTAGAACTGATATTAAATTGAGTTAACATTCTTTCTTTATTTAATGAGAAGTACTTTATTTTTTAATTAATTAATTAATCTATTTATTTTTGGCCGCATTGGGTCTTCGTTGCTGCGCATGGGCTTTCTCTAGTTGTGGCGAGCGGGGGCTACTCTTCGTTGTGGTGCACGGGCTTCTCAATGCAGTGGCTTCTCTTGTTGTGGAGCATGGGCTCTAGGCACGCCGGCTTCAGTAGTTGTGGCTCACGGGCTCTAGAGCACAGGCTCAGTAGTTGTGGCCCACGGGCTTAGTTGCTCTGTGGCATATGAGATCTTCCCGGACCAGGGCTCAAACCTGTGAACCCCGCATTGGCAGACGGATTCTTAACCACTGCGCCACCAGGGAAGTCCTGAAATGCAATATTTAAATGACATCTATTTCTCCTTGCCTGACACCTCTAGAATTCTGAAACTCCTCTTGAGTGTTCTTATTTCACGGCAATATAGTTATTTTCACAGGTTCAAGAGTCTGATCTCCTTGTTAAGAGGACATAATTAGAAACACTGGTTATGCAATCAGGACTTGGCCTGGAATGTCATATTTGAGAATGATGCTCGTTGAATGACTTAAGGAGCTACGGGTGACTTTATATGGAGCTGGTGCTTACAAACTCCTTTAGGAAAAACTGTCTGGTTCTTGGTTTCCAGGGCTCCTAGCCTTCCAAGTGAGTAAGGGTGGTTACTTCTTGACAGACTCAGGAATCTTGGGATCTTTTGGAGACCTCAAGAAGAGAGGGATTCACCCAACTCTACACACACTGCAGGTGAAATATGATGTCAGGTTCTTGTCTTCTTCGTCTGAAGAGGATTTTAGAATCCAATCTGAGATTCCTTATGAAAACTTTAAGCAAAGCAGTCTTAAGAAGACCTATGGTAAATTACCATTTTTGCAACACGTACATAAAAATTTAAGCCAAGTCCAATGAGACTAGCCTTAGTTTGTGAACAAGAATAGTCTTTCTTTGAGATTGCTTTTGACCAAAAGGCTGTAGAGAGAAATTTTGTGTTTCAGTGGAAAATTGTGTACCACCTATAGTATAGCACACCCTTCCGAGTCATCAGATTCCAGCTTTGTTCATTGTCTTTACACCATTTTACATTTTTATAAATTGCAGGTAACTGATGGATATGCAAACTCTTTTTTCTTTTTTTCTTTGTGGCCACGCTGCGTGGTTTGCGGGATCTTAGTTCCCTGAGAGGGGATTGAACCCGTGCCCCCTGCAGTGGAAGCACAGAGTCCTAACCACTGGACTGCCAGGGAAGTCCTTGCAAACTCTTTCTTTCAGCTTGCCTCTCAGCTGAGTCTCCACAGGATCTGAAGAGGCCCTGAGAGCTGAGACCCAATGACCTGAGATGGACTCAAGGGACTTAGCCTGCTGTGTTGCTGACCATCACTGGTGGGAAGTCTCGCCTGACAAGTCGCTGAATGGTCACTAAGGTAGTTCGGTGAGAAGCCCAGACCATGCATGCCCTCGATGCGAGCGGTGGCCAAGACCAGGGATGACATCATCAAGAACGTGGACGTTTTGGCTTCGAGAAACTCAGCCAGTGCTGCTGATTGAATGCATGTTATTTGAGCATCCAGGAGTGCATGGTAGCATGAGTGACTTCCTGTAGGCAGGGGACACAGGGCGAGGGCTTCTGTCTGGTTCCTGGATCATATACCTGGTACCTGGAACAGCACCTAGCACAGGGCAGTCACTCAATAAATAACGGTTGAATAAATGATTGTCAGTACAACAAAATGAATCATTTTTGATAGTCTTGTCTGCTGGAACTTTTATTACCAAGTGGAAGAAACTCAACTGGAACAAGATAAATGAAAAGGAGATTTAATGAAGCAATGAAATTTAATGAAATAATGAAATAATACAAGGGTGAGTCTTTGCCATGGAACCCAGGGCAGCTGTAAGAAGGATGGGGATACAGAGAGGCCTCAGGCTCACCTGGGTCAGGAATTTGAGTGCTGTCGGACTCTCTCCCTCTGCTGCATCATACTGGCTCCCCCTTCACTCTGGCCACAGCTTTCTTCACTGGCTTCCGAGTTCCCTAGATTTTTGTTGCATGGGTAGTCAACGAAGAGAGGGCTCTTCCTACTTCACAGCCCGAGCCTAGATATTCCAGGGAATGGAGTCCCCTTTTACTAGCCAGGTTAGACACTAAAAACAATGCATGTAAACCGCAGGGAGATGTTCTCAAAGTCACTGCTGGTGAGTGGTAAGTAATTTCATGTGGCAACTCACGTCTTTAGAAACCTGGGGATTGCTCTTCTTGGTGGTGTCAACTCAAAAAACCAACAATCAATCCATAATGAGGAATAGAAAAGGGTTTTATTCAAGCCAGCCTGAGGATTACAGCCTGGGAGGTGGCCTCTCAGCAGCTCTGAGGACCGCTCACCGAAGCGTGGATTTCACCCAGTCTTACACCTTATCAGAATGAAGAGCGTCAAACGCGGCAGGGGTGCAAAAGAGACAGATTTAGTATGAATACAGCAAGCCAGCAGCAGGACGCCGGTGTCTGGGAAGGGAACCGTGTCTTTGGGGCAGGAGTGTGAACATGGGTACCGCAGGAAGGGAGTTAATTCCCCTTATATTGGACATTTTTTCCCTAATGGTTAAGGCAGATGTGCTGTGTGCGTTTGACAGGCCCCGAGTCAGGCTGCTTGAGTTCACACAGAGCACAGCCTGAATCACGTATAAGCCAAAAGGACGTCCCCATAGCTCGACACGTGCACATTTTCTCCATCAGTGGCACAAGGACAAGTCACGTTACCCAGCATAGGCTGCTCTCTGGGGACTCTCCTGAGGTTTTCCCTCTTGTGGATGAGACAGGGATGATATTTGGCTGGAAAGACTTTCTGGCCAGAACGAGCCCTGTCGTGCTCCATGGGCATATGACCAGCATATGGGGACTCAAGTAGAATTTGTTCAAGCATCGGGACAGAGCCCACGGAAAACCCTATCTGTGCTTGCAGACGCCCCTCCGGCCTACCTTATAGTTTGTGTATTTTATTGGGATATAATTTTGATGCTGTAAGAGTCTTGCTTTTGAAGTGTACAGTTCAATGATTTTTAGTATATTTACTACCACTGTAATCCAATTTTAGAACATTTTCATTTTCCTAGGAAATAAAACCGTACCTATTAGCGATCACTGCCTATCTTCCCTCCCACCCCCAGCCCTAGGCATCCACTGATCTACTTCTATCTCTGTGGATTTGCCTGTTCTGGACATTTCATATAAATGGAATCATACAATCTGCGATCTTTTGTGACTGGTTTCCTTCACTTAGCTTAATATTTTTGAAGTTCATTCCCCTTGTAGCATGAATTGGTACTTCATTCCTTTCTATTGCCCAACAGAATTCCACTGTATGGATAGATGGCCTTTTTAAAAATACATTCCTCAGTGGATGGACCTCTGGGTTATTTAACTTAATTGTATTTTTGGGGGGTTGACGAATTAATTTCATTTTTTCACTAAAATGGCATTTATCTCAAAACAAGTTCCTGCCTTTTTAGTAGACAGTTGTTTTACAGTCTGACCTAATTTAGATTTACCTTGAAAATAATTCTCTCAAGGTTTTTTGTTCAATGTTGTCTCACCTCCGAAGAACTAACAGTAAATTTAGAGAGAAGAGGGAAAAGGTGAAAATTTTATTTTATCATTGTTTCTACATTGAAATTTTTGTTTTGCTATCTTAGTATACACTTGTTTTACTGTGAGCCATCTGAAAAAATAGATTTTTTTTCTTGAAGAGGAGATGCGTAAATAAGTAAAGATAGACCATTTTTCAAAATGGGGAGTCATCTTTTTTTTGCTGTGTCCTAGTTTAGAGAATACGAATAGATTTTTTTTTCAGGGGTATTTTGTGCCAGTGTTTGAGCATCAAGACTTTAGATGTTTGGGGGTTTGTACAAAATGTTTGCGTTTCCAAAGCAAAATAATACAATTTAATACTTTTCTAAGAACTCCATTTATCAGTGAGCTAATTGCTAGCATTGTATAATAGTTTGTCTCAGGCAGAGTGTAGATTCACCCTATAAACGTCTGGAAGAAATATTTTGAAAATATGCTGACTTAATTGCTTCCACGCAATTTTCCCTTAACATCATTACATGGAGAGGCAGAGGCAGAAATCGGCATTTATGCATGAATACCCATTTATAATTTCTCATTTTGTGCATAATAATACAGGCCGTGATGTATTTTCTTGAACCTTAACAAGCCATACTTTTTTTTTTTTTTTTTTTTTTGGTGTGGTGCGTGGGCCTCTCACTGCTGTGGCCTCTCCTGTTGCGGAGCACAGGCTCCGGACGCGCAGGCCCAGCGGCCATGGCTCACGGGCCCAGCTGCTCCGCAGCATGTGGGATCTTCCCGGACCGGGGCACGAACCCGCGTCCCCTGCATCGGCAGGCGGACTCTCAACCACTGCGCCACCAGGGAAGCACTGGAGTAGAATTCTTGAATGATTTTCGGTGTGTTTAGGAATCCATGCTGATGGATGTGGGGATGAGGGAGAGAGAGAATTGCAAATGTTTCTGAATGTGTTTTCATCTAATTAGAGCAGCACACCTCTTTAATTCTCATCCAGGTGTACGCATCTTCATAAAAGGAATCGCGAGATGTGAGCTTTGAGCAGAGGGCTCCAATTCTTAAGTATGAGGATGTTAGCTTCAAGCCCACTTTGAAGAAGCCTGTTGTTAAGGGTTTTAGTTTTTATTTATTTATTTAATTTATTTTTTATTTTTGGCTGTGCTGGGTCTTCGTTGCTGCACGTGGGCTTTCTCTAGTTGCAGTGAGCGGGGGCTACTCTTCGTTGCCGTGCGCGGGCTTCTCATTGGGGTGGCTTCTCTTGTTGCAGAGCACGGGCTCTAGGTGCGCGGGCTTTAGTAGTTGTGGCTTACGGGCTCAGCAGTTGTGGCACACCGGCTCAGTTGCTTCGCGGCATGTGGGATCTTCCCGGACCAGGACTCGAACCCATGTCCCCTGCACTGGCAGGCGGATTCTTTTTTTTTTTTTTTTTTTTTTTTGCGGTACACGGGCCTCTCACTGTTGTGGCCTCTCCCGTTGCAGAGCTCAGGCTCTGGACGCGCAGGCTCAGCGGCCATGGCTCACAGTCCCAGCCGCTCCGCAGCATGTGGGATCTTCCCAGACCAGGGCACGAACCCGTGTCCCCTGCATCGGCAGGCGGACTCTCAACCACTGCGCCACCAGGGAAGCCCGGCAGGCGGATTCTTAACCACTGAGCAACCAGGGAAGCCCCTAGTTAAGGATTTTAGATGTTTGATTAGCTTTCATTTAAGTTGTCTTTGAGTAGTCCATTGTCTCTGGGCAGCGTATTAGATTCTTGTAACCCATCTCTTCTGTGACAGCTGATTTCTATGAAACCACGACAGCGGCTTAGGCGGTGGGTACTTTGCACGAGCACCACAGCTCAGGGATCGTACTCTTGATTGCTGAAGTGCTTTAGCTCACTTCACGTCTCTGCTGGTTGCATTTACAGTAGAGATCAGCAAGGGTTAGTAACTGTCCTAAATCTATGTGGCCTAGCATTCATTAGTCTCTTTATTTTAATGATAGTGCTCTACGTGTGTGGTTGTTAAAAAGTCCTCACTTTCAGCTTGAAAGTGATAGGACATGAGAGGAACAAGCTTGTAAGCCCCCAGTGAGGCTTTCGGCTTCCCCTCTTCCAAGCGGGCATCAGCAGCGATGGTTATTAGTGGCTACTATCAGCTCCATCCTGGCTGGACACCACAGAGGAGGGTTCTGTTAATGAAATTCACAATTTGTAAAACACCCCTGAGTCATCCGTAGTGAGCTAAGTGTGGGAGCTGACTGACCAGCTAGGAAGTTATTGCGATCAAGACCTGGAATGTTGGCGGCTTGGCCTGGGAGGTTCACGAGGGACCCAGAGATATCCACATCATCCCAAGGTAGGGTACTAAGACTGGAAATCAAAGCTAAACACTTTCCAGGAAAAGCCAGTTATGAGTCTAGTTATTGTCTGTCATTAATTACTTGCACAAAAGGCAATAATTGCTAAGCTACTTTATTGCCTATTTGGAGCTAAATGTACCAAAAGGGAGATGCTTAACAGATGACAAAGTGAAGAAATTCCTGGCTTTTGAATCTGTGTAGATATATTGGGATGGAACCAACACCACACTAGCTCTGCACATCATAAAATGACACTCCGGTATCAGTTTTAAGAACCACGGTATCTATAAAACAAGGTGTGTGCAAAGAGCGGTCTCCTGATTTCCCAGGACTCCGGACATTGTTCAGCTACACCCACGGCCATAACTTCACCACAAGTAGACTGCTCATAATAAGTTTTGGAGGATATTTTCCTATCAAAAAGCCTACGTTCTTAACGAGCCATTGTGCCTGATGTTAGAATCTTTAGCTCTGTATTCTTGTCTGTATGTCCACCAACATGAACGTGAAAGTCCTGGTGCGCTGAGCCGTCTCTCACTGCCGATACCAGGTTGTGATGAATTATCTCAGCAGGGTGTTGTGACATCTCACTTGCTCACTTATCTCAGCAGGGTGTTGTGACATCTCACTTGCTCACTAGACTGCACCGGGTACCAGTTGGCCCATCACAGTTGGTGTGGATAAAGGTAGCTAGTAGGCAAAATGAGAGAGGAATTCAAATCTTACGTGTAAGTGAACCATCCACAATTACACTTGTAAGTGGACAAAAGTAACTGTGCACGTACAAGGGTCCAGAGGCAGCCATCACTTCTCCTGCCCGGACAGACAGCACACCTGGAAATCATTACCTCATGTACCAGCCGTCTCTAGCAGCACGGAATCCACTGCAGTGTTTAAAAAAAATGACAGCAAAGAACGTCTTACATACTGAGCTGCTTGGTGTAACAGACCAAGGCCTTTGGACAGGGACAGAAATCCATTTCAAACTACTTGATATAGCGTAGACCTCAAAACGTTCTTAGTTTATTTAATTCCATCACAAACTTGACCGTTGTAGGTTCTTTCTAAATTCTCTGCAAAACGAAAATCCTTCCATAGGATTGGGTCTGACGTGGGACTAAACTCTTCTAAGTCGAATTTGAGGAATCTATAAGCAAAACCATTATGCAGTCATGACCAAAGCTCATTGATCACAAAAAATCATCAAGCTCCACGAGAACCTGAAGATTATTAGGGAAACCTGCAATAGAGAGCTCCAGAAAATAATAATAACGATAGACACAAAGTGAGAAAAACACTATTAATAATTAAATAGCAACAGTAGTTTTTCAAAAATCTAGTTTCCCATTTCTCAATATGTTGTTTCATGCTCAATGTTAAAATCCAGGCCTGTTGGTCTGTTAAAGAGATAATGTTCCACTAGTGAGGTAATATTCCATTGTCTTGGTCAAGACCACATGGGGATTTGTGAGATGAACTAAAATGAATTTCAGCTGTTTCTCCATCTCATCTTGGCTCACTTTTTTTTTTTTTTCGCCCTCGCTGCACGGCTTGTGGGGTCTTAGTTCCCCGACCAGGGATCAAATCCGTGCCCCGTGCAGTGGAAGTGCAGAGTCCCAACCACTGGACCTCCAGGGAATCCCTCTTAGCACGTTTATATCGTATACATGCACGTTTGCCAAGAACGCTGTTGCCATTAGCAGCTTTCCTCTAAGGCCAATCTACATGTCGTGGAAACTTCCAGAGATCCCACAATGAGGAAGAGAGTCATTCTGTTCCGGCTGGACGCTGGCTGCTGTGGAGTCATCTGGTTTGTTTCCGTCACAGTGTAATGAAAGGGATACTTAGCCCTGAGAGGGAATGGAGGAGGCGCTGTTGTGTGAGCTGGCGATTAGGGCAGTAGCTAAATGTTAATCTTTTTCCAGTATTTGAGTTTCTGCCGCTGCTTCCCATAGAATTTGTTCTGAGGCTAGAGAGACGAGTAACTTCTCAACAATAAATGACTGTCTTGTGAAGACAACCTTGCATGTATATATTATTTGATAGTGTTAAATATTATTTGTTGTTATATATTAATTGACGGTGCTTTTCAACTCCTGTATACAGTTTCTGAAGGCAAGACCCCCTAAATATATATAATAGCATATTATATATAATGTATGTAAATTATACAAATTATTGCAACTCCTCTTAAAGACATTTCTTACAATAATCTACGGCATTGAATGCTTCTAAATGAATAGACTTTTATAAGCTAAGAATAATCATGTTCAGTGAGTGGTTTTTTTTTTTTTTTTTCTGTACGTGGGCCTCTCACTGCCGTGGCCTCTCCGGTTGCGGAGCACAGGCTCCGGACGCGCAGGCTCAGCGGCCATGGCTCACGGGCCCAGCCGCTCCGCGGCATGTGGGATCTTCCCTGGACCGGGGCACGAACCCGTGTCCCCTGCATCGGCAGGCGGACTCTCAACCACTGCGCCACCAGGGAAGCCTGAGTGTTTTCTTTAAAACGTGTAACCGATATCCTGCTGCAGGTGGTGACTTCGTTGTTTTCGCCTTTGGCAGCCAGCAGGATTCTCAGGGTCCTGGGCTAGTGACACAGCTCCTCTGTGTCCGACTCCTCCTTTGAAGAGGAGAAGGTCAGCTCAGGTTCTCACTAAGACCCTCTCTACCATGTGTGGAGTGACTCTACCATGTGCCTGTTGATTGATTAGCAGATTAATCAAGTTCAAGGGAAACACTTGTTCGTTACATTGTTCAATTAGTGGACATTAATACTACTTATATGAAATTACCACCCAATGTTCCCTGTCTCCAATCTCTTTTGAATTCTTAAAATTTTCTTCTTTGGAACATAAAATGTGCTTGCTCTTTTAGGATTATAAGTCTCTCCTTGACTTCTCCTCATAAAACATTATTGAAAGAAGTCTTAGGAACTGTGCCGTTTCTTCAGATACTTCTGGAAAAGTGCAGGCGCTCTGTAGACGGTAATGCATCAGCCTAGTTACAGTCCAGTAAAGGACAGTAGTTGCATGATAAATAATAAGAAATAATGTGCCTCCCCTGTTTTGGCTGAGATTTGATTGTGTTGCATTGATTCAGTTAAGACGCCTGCCTGATCCCACAGACCACACGTCTACGTGAAATGAGGTGGCGAGGGCTCAGGAGTCCAGCTCCAAAGCAGTAGGACCAGCAAAGGCAGCAGGGGAGGGTCGGTTGCTGTCTTCCTGCAGCAGGAGGATTTCATCTGTGCGTTCCGAGGTCACATTCCCACGAGCAAGACAGTCCTACCAGCAGGGCTGAGGGGACGCGACGGCTGCATGTTGGTGCACGTGGGGCTCGTGTTTGCTTGGCCTTCTGCCAGTCTTCGTGACCACAGCACCTTAGTCTGGGATTGTAAAAATGGAGTGAAACCATTCCTTGTGGACATTGTTCTAGCCCCACCCTCAAAGTATCTTGGTTACCCATTTAACAGGTTCTGAGTTAGGGGTTTCTTTTACTCGGCTAGCTTCCTGCTTTGCAAATTCGTGTTGATCATGCTTTAGCTTAGCTTTCTAAACATTGATGAGGACCCCCATCTCTTGCTGCAGTGAGGCTGCTCAATCTGCCCAGTTGTTTTAAGGGCTTAGAAAGTCTTTTTCTGAGGGCTATTCTCTTTCTGTCCAGTTTCTTGTCAATATAAACAACGAATCGACATCTCGTACAACTGTCTTTGTTTTCTACGTAATTTCTGTGGGATAGATTCTAAGAGATGTTTGGGTTGAAGAGTTTGTGTATTTTTGTTAAACATCTGTTGTCACATTGCTTTCGAAAAGAGCTACAAAGCTTCACGTTTCCTTTATAGCATATGAGGGTAACCCTTTCCAGAACAGGAGTTTTCTGAAGTCAGAACCTAAAACAATCTGCTGACATCTCCGTTGCCGGATTTTCCTCCTTCTGGCCGGAGCGGCAGTGCTTTCGTTCGCGTCATTGAGACTCCTCATGTCTCCCCAGGGGAAGGGTGGCGGAACAACACGAAATTCCTTCCCCATGGTGAAAACATGTTTATTTCATCTTGCCTCTGCCTGATCTCTTAATCCTCCTTTCCCCAGGAGCAGGCTGGGAACAGACTGATGGTGGGCTGCTACTCAGCTTTGCTACATTCTGGCAGAGCTCCTGGGTAAACTCATGAACCCAGATCTCATCCGTCACCACGAGGCGCTCATTTCAACTCACTTAACGAAAGTTTAACACGAGTTTGAAGCTTGTCTTCTGTAGACCAGAGAAGTCAGGCTGCACAGCCCGACTCTGCGGCTTTAGACTTTGGAAATGAGATATAGGATGTGACGCTTCCTGTCATCTCGGGTTAAAGGTTTTGCAGTTATCTTAGATCTCCATTTCCAAAGTGACCCTGAAGATCTGAAAGTAAATGAAATAAAAGAAAAATCTACGTGAGTTCTTTAGTCTAACGGCACAAAATCAGGAAGCACAGATTTAAAAATTCTGTGGATGGTTAGCTGTATCAGTCTCTCTTTGAAATACTGTAGCAGGTGAAGCCTGTAATAAGTAAGAGAATCTGAAAAGTTCTGTTCATTCTGTCGACTTCCCTTGTGGTCCAGTGGCTAAGACTCCGCGCTCCCAGTGCAGCGGGCCTGGGTTCAGTCCCTGGTCAGGGAAGGAGATCCTGCATGCTGCAACTAAAAAAGGACCCGTGTGCCGCAGTGAAGACCTGGCATGGCCAAATAAATAAATGAATAAATATTTTAAAAAAGAAAAAGCTCGATGTTAAAAGGAAAGCAAAACAAAGTGCCGTCAAAAAGAACAGTAAAGGGGACTCCTCTGGTGGCCCAGTGGTTAATACTCTGTGCTCCCAATGCAGGGGATGTTCGATCCCTGGTCAGGGAACTAGATCCCACATGCCCGCTGCAACTAAAAAGGTGCGGCATGCTGCAACGAAGATCCCGTGTGCTGCAACTAAGACCCGGCACAGCCAAAATAAATAAATTAATTAATCAATTAAAACCAAAAAAGAACAGTAAAGGATTGAGCCAACAATCCTTGGAAAATTAAAAAAAAAATCGAAACCTTAGTTATTCTATAACCTAGGATGGGTGGGAAAATGCTCCAGAAAAAGTCGTGTTTGAAGCAGAGTCAGGAGGAATGGCGGGAGGCTGTTTAGTGGAGGGGGTCGGGTGGGGGCATCCTAGGCCAACAGCAGCCCAGCCAAAGGCTTGGGGGTGAAAGAGTAGGTCCAGGGAAGCGTAAGGTACTGGGGCTCCCAGGCGCACAGTAGGCTTGCAGACAGGCAAAGCCTGGCAACGGATAAATCCTGGGGAAGCCGTGCACTCACTCATCCATCCAGCTACCCACTCCTTCAACAGGCATTTACCGATGGCTACCTGTGCAGAAACCCCTGCTAAGCGCTGAGGACACAAAGGTGACAGCGAGAGCACACGCAAGCCTGACACCTCTCTAGATGGGGGCGTGGGCGCTGGAGGCAGAAAGGCTGGCAGAGAGCCGTGTCAACACATACGAAACTGTGATGACGTCAGGATGGGGGCTTATAACCACTAAGGGACTGGAAATGCACATCAGAGGCACTGGGAGCTGATGGCGGGTTTTACAGCGTGAAATAAATTTGGGGTTCTACAAAAATTTCTTTGGCTGCTGTATATAGGTTGGGCCGGACTGGAGTCAGGGAGACGAAGTCAGGTCATTACAGTAGCCTCCCCTCATCCACGGGGGAGACGTTCCAAGACCCCCAGTGGGTGCCTGAAACCGTGGATACTACCAGACCCGGCATACACTGTGCTTTTTAGACAGTGTGGATTAGCTGCACAAAGAGATGACTCACGTCCTGGGCAGGACGGAGTGGGACAGCTGGCGATGTCGCGACGCTACTCAGAACGGCCGGCAATTTAAAAGTTATGAATTGTTTATTTCTGGAATTTTCCATGTGATATTTTCAGATCTTGGCTGACTGAGGGTAACTGGAACAGTGGAAAGGGAAAGCGTGGATAAGGGAGCCGGGAGGGGGGGCTACAGTATAACAGGCTGGCAAGTGCTGACACGAGCCTGAAAACTGGCACAGCGCAAAGACGAGAGGAGCAGGAAAATGCAAGTGATGGGAATGCGGGAGGGTGGGCAAAGGACGGTGAGAAACCAGGAGGTGCGAGCCTGCAGGAAAGCGAGCTCCACGCGCCCTTATGTGGTGTAGCAGCTTGTGTGGTTGCCGAAGAAGGGGATTTGGGACCTGAAAGATCACAGCTCCGTGGCCCCCCCGAGTGGCCTGGGTCATCTCTGGGTTCCTTCTGAACCTTGTACCCTGTGCCCACCTGCCACAAAACCTACAAAACTTTATTACACACGTTCACTTACATATTCATGTCCCTCTAGTGAACAGAGAGTACCAGCACCATCCTCGTGGCTTTGCATCCCTAGCGAAGAGGGATGCACAGTACGTAATGAATAAATATTAAATAAATTAACAAATTGCTTACCAAATCTCGTTTTGAATGAACTTTTGATATGTTTTTGAGTTCCTTAGAAGTCTATGAATTTCTTTGACAGTATAATTTATTTTCTTTGATAAACAACACGTAGTTAGATCTGTTTTTTCTTAACCCACTCTGACAGTCCCTTTTAACTGGTATATTCAGACAATTCACATTTAAAGTGATTATTGATATAGTTAGATTAGTATCTACCAGGTTTGCAATTGCTTTTATTCATTGCATTTTTTCTTCACTTCCTTTCCCCGGTCTCTTTTTCTACTTTCACTTGTTTTATTTTTAAATTTTTAAGTTTTGGCCATACCTCATGGCTTTCAGATCTTAGTTCCCTGACCAGGGATTGAACCCGTGCCCTTGGCAGTGAGAGTGCAGAGTCCTAACCACTGGACCGCCAGGGAATTCCCCCCCACCCTTTTTTTTTTTTACCTTCCCTCGTTTTATTTTCTATTATTTTTCTTTTTGCGGTACACGGGCCTCTCACTGTTGTGGCCTCTCCTGTTATGGAGCACAGGCTCCGGACATGCAGGCTCAGCAGCCATGGCTCACGGGCCCAGCCGCTCTGCGGCATGTGGGATCTTCCCGGACCGGGGCACAAACACGTGTCCCCTGCATCAGCAGGCGGACTGTCAACCACTGCGCCACCAGGGAAGCCCCTTCCCTTGTTTGAAATGAGCATTTTATATGAATCCATTTATCTCCTTTCTTAGCATATGAAATACATTCCTTTAAGAGTTTTTCTTGTTTAGTTGCTTTCCTAAGTTTGCAGCATTTTTAACTACTCTAAGTCCATCTTCAAATAGCAGGTGTAATGCAGATTCCTTGTGTCAGAATATTCTCAGTCTTCCCTCCCATCCCTGTAACTTGCTGTCACTTATTTCACCTGTCTGTATGTCGTAATCACCCAATATAGTGTTGCTTTTATTATTTTAAATCAGCATTTATCTTTTAAATCAACTAAGAATAGGGAAAATAAAAGATTTTATTTTATCTTCATTTATTCTTTCTCTGATGCTCCAACTTTTTTTTTTTTTTGATATGTGTGTGTGTGTATTTCTGACCTGTATCATTTCCTTCTACCTAAAGAACTTCTTTTAACTTCTTGCAGGACAGGTCCACTCTCTTCTGCTTGCACGGTTCCTGACAAGAATTCTGCTGTAATTCTTTTTTTTTTTTTAACCAATGTTGACTTATTATTACAAAAGCACTACATGTCCATTGCAGAAAAATAAAAATGATACAGTTCAATAATGGAGATAATTAAAAAGTCCCATAACCTTACCGCCCATTACAAAGTGGCCATTGTAAGTATCTTTCTAGATCTTTTCTGTATGTCTGTCTACGTCTATCTACCATCTATAGATATGATTTTATATATGTAGTCTTCTAATGAGTGTGTGACTTTTTAAAAATAGATCTTTATTGGAGTATAATTGTTTCACAATACTGTGTTAGTTTCTGTTGTACAACAAAGCGAATCAGCCATATTCATACATATGTCCCCATAGCCCCTCCCTCTTGAGCCTCCCACCCTCCCTATCCCACCCCTCTAGGTCATCTCAAAGCACCGAGCTGATCTCCCTGTGCTATGCAGTTGCTTCCCACCAGCCAACCATTTTGCATTTGGTAGTGTATATATGTCGATGCTACCCTCACTTCGCCCCAGCTTCACCCTCCCCCCCGTGCCCTCAAGTCCATTCTCTATGTCTATGTCTTTATTCCTGCCCTGCAACTAGGTTCATCAGTACCATTTTTTTTTTTTTTTAGACTCCATATATATGCGTTAGCATATGGTGTTTGTTTTTCTCTTTCTGGCTTACTTCACTCTGTGTGACAGACTCTAGGTCCATCCACCTCACTACAAATAACTCAATTTCGTTTCTTTTTATGGCTGAGTAATATTCCATTGTATATATGTGCCACATCTTCTTTATCCATTCGTCTGTTGATGGGCATTTAGGTTGCTTCCATGTCCTGGCTATTGTAAATAGAGCTGCAATGAACATTGTGGTACATGACTCTTTTTGAATTATGGTTTTCTCAGGGTATATGCCCAGTAGTGGGATTGCTGAGTCATAGGGTAGCTCTATTTTTAGTTTTCTAAGGAACCTCCGTACTGTTCTCCACAGTGGCTGTATCAATTTCCATTCCCACCAGCAGTGTAGGAGGGTTCCCTTTTCACCACACCCTCTCCAGCATTTGTTGTTTCTAGGTTTTTGATAATGGCTGTTCTGACCGGCGTGAGGTGATACCTCACTGTAGTTCTGATTTGCATTTCTCTAATAATTAGCGATGTGGAGCATCTTTCCATGTGCCTCTTGGCCATCTGTATGTCTTCCTTCGTGAAATGTCTATTTAAGTCTTCCACCCATTTTTTAACTGGGTTGTCTGTTTTTTTGATGGGATTGTGGGATTGTGTTCCTGTCTTACTGGTTGCTGGGCCTGAGGCTTCCAACACTGGAGTTTGTAGGCTGTTGGGCAGAGCTGGGTCTTGGTGCTGAGATGAGGACCTCCGTGAGACCTCACTCTGATGAATATTCCCTGGGGTCTGAGGTTCTCTGTTAGTCTGGTGGTTCGGACTCGGAGCTCCCACCGCAGGAGCTTCCCCCCGACCCCGGGCTCGCGAACCAAGATCCTGCAAGCTGCGTGGGGTGGCAAAACAAAAAGAACAATAACAAAGTAACAAATAAAATTAGACTAGGAAACTAACATGTTAGAAAGAATGTAAAAATTAAAATATAGATGAATCAACAGCCGGAAGGTAGGAAGGTACATTAGTACCACAGTAGTAAAGAAGAGGAGGAGGGAAAAGAAAAAAACAAAGACAAAAACAAAAGAAGGGGGGAGGCCTTGGCTGTGGAGGGCGGGGCCTAAGCAAGGGTGGGGTTTGGGTGGTGGGCGGGGCCAATGCTCAGGACCCACAGGGCTGGAAAAGGCCCTGGGGGCTGTGAGGTGTGGGGCTTAGGCTCAAGGAACAGAAGGGGCCCAGGCGTGATCCCCACCCCGGTCTCAGAGGGCAGGGGACCTCACCTGGGAGGTCAGCAGGCTTCCTGGGTTCCAGTGGGTGGGGCACTCGCCCTCCACTCCTCTCTTGCTCCTCCCACAAGGCCACTCCCCCTGCCTCTCCTGATCTCCCCAGCCTCAGGGACCCCATCCTGTCTGGCCTCCACTTCTCCTCCCCCCTCAGTCCCCCTGTGTCCTACCGGTTCACTCTGGCCTTCCTCCCGTCTCCTTGGGCGTCACAGTTCCCCCCCAGCAGCCGGCAGGCACCCTAGTTGTGGGGAGACGCCAACTCCTTGTCTTCCCGCAGCACCATCTTGACTCCGCCTCCCTGCTGTATTTCTTATCTCAGTTTCTCTATACCTGAGATACATAAGACAGTTTTTCCTCTGGCTTATTTCAAGATTGTCTCCTTTAAAAATAATATGCCTAAGTGTAGGGGTGTGTGTGTGTGTGTGTGTGTGTGTGTGTGTGTGTGTGTGTCCGTGTGTCCGTGTCCTACTTGGTATTCCCTGTGTTCCCAGGATCTTCAGTTTGGTGTTTGTAATTAATGCTGGGAACTTCATAAACATGGAGTTTGTCAGCAGTTTGAACATCTGTTGCTAGTGAGCTGGCACCAGCTGTAGCAGCCCATGGCCCTAAAAGTCCTCTATTCTCATCTATTCATCCCTCCAGCCCCACCCCCAGCCCCAGCTTTGGCAGCCACGGATCTTTTCACTCTGTCCATATTTGCCTTTTCTGGAATGCCGCATAATTGAAATCCTACAATATGTAGGCTTCGCAGATTGGCTTCGTCCACTTAGGGATGTGCATCTAAGTTTCTTCTTCATGGCTTGATAGCTCATTTGTTTTAATCGCTGAATAATATTCCATTCTCTGGATGGACCACGGTTTATCCATTCACCTACTGAAGGGCATCTTGGTTGCTTCCAGCTTTGGGTGCTCAGTAAACAACTATTTATACAGCACTTTACAGAGGACCCTCATTCTTATTACCTTAGGGGTTACTTGAAGAATTAATTTGAAGGTTAATTTGAAGAATTAATCCTGTAACTTTCTTCCAGGAATACAGAGTAATGGGTGAAGCTTGGAGTAAACCAGGTCTTCTGATCCCCCCAAACAAATTATAAAAATATAAAATAAAATTTGGGAGTGGGGTATGTACACATGATTATGGACACATAATTAATAGGCAGAAAGATGACATAATTGAGATGTTATGTGTAACTTTTAGCAGTTCAATTAATTCACAAGAGTAATTCCTCCCATTTTTATACTTTCTTTTTGAACCAAATCTCTAGTCACTGTTTTCTTTGGAAAATATTTATTTTATAACTTCCAGTTCCTAAAATTAAAGTTTCTCATTCTAGGATTTCTATAGGATACATTTATTTTGCTCTAGAGGCAGTGTTGAAGCTACTGGAATTTAACTTTTAAAGAAATTAACAAGAGAATTCAAAAGTTGGACTTGATGAGATTCTGCAGGCCCCTCCCATCCTTGTTTACTGACTAAGGTGTAGGCTTTGTGTGGACGGCGTGGGGCGTGGGGACCCCAGCGGATGGTGGAACCACGTGGCCGTGGAGCAAGGGTGCCTCTCAGAACCAGCAGTCAGGCTGATGTGCCCCGATTACCAGCACGTTTCAATACCGTAGATTCTCCAACACTTCCTCTCTCTGCATGTTCTACCGAATAGGGTATTTTAAAGCATTAAGTCTATATTGGCGCATTCGACCACGTGTTCAGTTCATTAGGTCATTTGGGATGTTAGGTATTACTCACCCGGAAAAGGAAGGAGGTCATGGTGAATTAGTGATGCAATCTTAGCCTTTGCCTTCAGAAACAGACAAAAATACATAGTGTCCATGGGAACAGGGGAGCAATGCTTCTTCTTTCCTTTGGTTCCTTTTCTATGCCATGCTTTTTCTTTAGCCCATGTATCATAGAAATGGCTTGAAAGTTTATAGGTTTAAACCAGGGCTTTTCAACTGTGGCATTATTGATATTTGGGCTAGACAATCCTTTGTTGGGCTGCAGGGAGAGTCTGTGCCCTGTGGGGTGTTTAGCTGCACCCTTGACTCTATGTAGGAGATGCCACTAGCCTCCCTTCCCCTGCAGCGTCCCCTGGGAGGACAAAACCAGCCTCAGTTGAGAACCACTAGTCTGAATATCTTCCCAGCAGTTTTGAAAAGAAAAATTAATCATCAACTCTTCCCAACTAGGTGTTTCTTAAGATCCCCAAACAAGGCACATGGAGTCTTTGTAATGGGAATCTATTGTGTGTGTTACCCTACAACCAGTGCCATTTCTGCACTGGTGAAATTTCTTCTCTGGTTAAATCTTCTGAGAATGTATTTTCTATCTTTTGGAGAGTGGGAGAGGGATAGTTATTACCTGAGAGCTTTAGGAGTGGGTGGGGACCTATCTCAACCCTATGTCCTACCTGGCAGCCAACCACAGTCCGAATTCTGAGTCTTCCTAAGGGTACCTCTCTGCAGACACTTGGTTCTTTTCTTTCTCTGTCTCCCAAATCTTCTACCATGGGGGACCTTGAAGATGGCGGAAGAGTAAGACGCGGAGATCGCCTTCCTCCCCACGGATACACCAGAAATACATCCACACGTGGAACAACTCCTACAGAACTCCTACTGAAGGCTGGCAGAAGACCTCAGACCTCCCAAAAGGCAAGAAACTCCCCACGTAACTGGGTAGGGCAAAAGAAAAAACAGAGACAAAAGAATAAGGACGGCACCTGCACCAGTGGGAGGGAGCTGTGAAGGAGGAAAAGTTTCCACACACTAGGAAGCCCCTCCGCGGGCGGAGACTGCGGGAGGCAGAGGGGGGAGTTTCGGGACCGCGGAGTAGTGCACAGCGACGGGTGCGGAGGGCAGAGCGGGGAGATTCCTGCACAGACGATCGGTGCCGACCGGCACTCACCAGCCCGAGTGGCTTGTCTGCTCACCCGCCGGGGCGGGCGGGGCTGCGAGCTGAGGCTCGGGTTTCGGTTTTGGACGGAGCGCAGGGAGAGGACTGGGGTTGGCGGCTTGAACATAGCCTGAAGGGGTTAGTGCACCACGACTAGCCGGGAGGGAGTTCGGGGAAAAGCCTGCACCGGCCGAAGAGGCAAGAGACTTTTTCTTCCCTCTTTGTCTCCTGGTGCGCGAGGAGAGGGGTTTAAGAGCGCTGCTTAAAGGAACTCCAGAGACGGGCGCGAGCCGCGGCTGAGGGCGCGAGCCCCCGAGACGGGCGCGAGCCGCGGCGGGAAGCGCGAGCCCCCGAGACGGGCGCGAGCCGCGGCTGAAAGCGCAAACCCCAGAGACGGGCGTGAGCCGCGGCTGAGGGCGCGAGCCCCCGAGACGGGCGCGAGCCGCGGCGGGAAGCGCGAGCCCCAGAGACGGGCGCGAGCCGCGGCTGAGGGCGCGAGCCCCCGAGACGGGCGCGAGCCGCGGCGGGAAGCGCGAGCCCCAGAGACGGGCGCGAGCCGCGGCTGAAACCGCGGACCCCAGAGACGGGCGGGAGACGCTGGGGCTGCTGCTGCCGCCACCAGGGGGGCTGTGTGCGAGCACAGGTCACTCTCCGCGCCCCTCTTCCGCGGAGCCTGTGCAGGCCGCCACTGCCAGGTTCCCGGGATCCAGGGACAACTTCCCCGGGAGAGCGCACGGCGGGCCTCAGGCTGGTGCAACGTCACGCCGGCCTCTGCCGCAACGTCACGCTGCCTCTGCCGCCCGCAGGCCGGCCCCGCATGCAGTGCCCCTCCTTCCCCCACCCCCCAACCCCCGGCCTGAGTGAGCCGGAGGCCCCGAATCAGCGGCTCCTTTAACCCCGTCCTGTCTGAGCGAAAAAACAGACGCCCTCCAGCGACCTACACGCAGAGGCAGGGCCAAATCCAAAGCTGAGCTCCTGTGAGCTGTGAAAACAAAGAAGAGAAAGGGAAATCTCTCCCAGCAGCCACAGAAGCAGCGGATTAAAGCTCCACAATCAACTTGATATACCCTGCATCTGTGGAATACCTGAATAGACAAGGAATGATCCCAAATTGAAGAGGTGGAATTTAGGAGCGAGATCTATGATTCTTTTCCCTTTTCCTCTTTATGTGAATGTGTACGTGTATGCTTCTGTGTGAGATCTTGTCTGTATACTCTAGCTTCCACCATTTGTCCTAGGGCTCTATCCGTCCATGACCTTTTTTTAAAAATTCTTTTTCTTAATAATTAAGTTTAATTGTAATAACTTTATTATACTTTACCTTCGTTCTTTCTTTCTTTCCTTCCTTCCCTCCCTCCTTTAGACAACGAATCACCCCAAATTGAGGAGGTGGTCTCAGGGAGCAGGATTTATGATTTTTCCCCCTTTACCTCTTTTTGTGAAGGTGTATGTGTATGCTTCTGTGTAAGATTTTCTCTGTATAGCTTTGCTTCCAACATTTGTCCTAAGGTTCTATCCGTCCCTTTTTTTTCTAAATATTTTTTAATTCAATAACTATATTATACTTTATTTTATTTTTACTGTATCATCTTTCTTTCTGTCTTTTTTTCCTTCTTTCCCTCCTTCCTTCCTTCCTCCCTCCTTCCCTCCCTCCCTCCTTTCTTTCCTTCTTTGCTTCTTTCTTCCTTCCTTCCTTTCCTCCTTTCCTTCTTTCTTTCCTCATACTTCTACTAATTCTCTCTACTTTTTCTCCCTTTTATTCTGAGCCGTGTGGATGAAAGGCTCTTGGTGCTCCAGCCAGGAGTCAGGGCTCTGCCTCTGAGGTAGGAGAGCCAACTTCAGGTCACTGGTCAACAAGAGACCTCCCAGCTCCACATAATATTAAACAGCGGAAATCTCCCAGAGACCTCCATCTTAACACCAGCACCCAGCTTCACTCAACGACCAGCAAGCCACAGTGCTGGACAACCTATGCCAAACAACTAGCAAAACAGGAACACAACCCCACCCATTAGCAGAGAGGCGGCCTAAAATCATAATAAGGCCACAGACACCCCAAAACACACCACCAGACGTGAACCTGCCCACTAGAGAGACAAGATCCAGCCTTATCCAGCACAACACAGGCACTAGTCCCCTCCACCAGGAAGCCTACACAACCCACTGAAACAACCTTAGCCACTGGAGACAGACATCAAAAACAACGGGAACTACGAACCTGCAGCCTGCAAAAAGGAGACCCCAAACACAGTAAGATAAGCAAAATGAGAAGACAGAAAAACACACAGCAGATGAAGGAGCAAGATAAAAACCCACCAGACCTAACAAATGAAGAGGAAATAGGCAATCTACCTGAAAAAGAATTCAGAATAATGATAGTAAGGATGATCCGAAATCTTGGAAGTAGAATGGACAAAATGCAAGAAACAGTTAACAAGGACCTACAAGAACTAAAGATGAAACAAGCAACGATGAACAATGCAATAAATGAAATTAAAATCACTCTAGATAGGATCAATAGCAGAATAACTGAGGCAGAAGAACGGATAAGTGACCTGGAAGATAAAGTAGTGGAAATAACTACTGCAGAGCAGAATAAAGAAAAAAGAATGAAAAGAACTGAGGACAGTCTCAGAGACCTCTGGGACAACATGAAACGCACCAACATTCGAATTATAGGGGTTCCAGAAGAAGAAGAAAGAAAGAAAGGGACTGAGAAAATATTTGAAGAGATTATAGTTGAAAACTTCCCTAATATGGGAAAGGAAATAGTTAATCAAGTCCAGGAAGCACAGAGGGTCCCATACAGGATAAATACAAGGAGAAACACGCCAAGACACATATTAATCAAACTGTCAAAAATTAAATACAAAGAAAGCATATTAAAAGCAGCAAGGGAAAAACAACAAATAACACACAAGGGAATCCCCATAAGGTTAACAGCTGATCTCTCAGCAGAAACCCTACAAGCCAGAAGGGAGTGGCAGGACATACTGAAAGTGATGAAGGAGAATAGCCTGAAACCAAGACTACTCTACCCAGCAAGGATCTCATTCACATTTGATGGACAAATTAAAACCTTTACAGACAAGCAAAAGCTGAGAGAGTTCAGCACCACCAAACCAGCTTTACAACAAATGCTAAAGGAACTTCTTTAGACACGAAACACAAGAGAAGGAAATGACCTATAGTAGCGAACCCAAAACAATATATAAAATGGAAATAGGAACATACATATCGATAATTACCTTAAATGTAAATGGACTAAATGCTCCCACCAAAAGACACAGATTGGCTGAATGGATACAAAAACAAGACCCTTATATATGCTGTCTACAAGAGACCCACTTCAGAACTAGAGACACATACAGACTGAAAGTAAGGGGATGGAAAAAGATATTCCATGCAAATGGAAACCAAAAGAAAGCTGGAGTAGCAATTCTCATATCAGACAAAATAGACTTTAAAATAAGGACTATTAAAAGGGACAAAGAAGGACACTACATAATGATCAAGGGATCGATCCAAGAAGAAGATATAACAATTGTAAATATTTATGCACCCAACATAGGAGCACCTCAATACATAAGGCAAATACTAACAACCATAAAAGGGGAGATCAACAGTAACACATTCATAGTAGGGGACTTTAACACCCCACTCTCACCCATGGACAGATCATCCAAAATGAAAATAAATAAGGAAACACAAGCTTTAAATGATACATTAAACAAGATGGACTTAATTGATATTTATAGGACACTCCATCCAAAAACAACAGAATACACATTTTTCTCAAGTGCTCATGGAACATTCTCCAGGATAGATCATATCTTGGGTCACAAATCAAGCCTTGGTAAATTTAAGAAAACTGAAATTGTATCAAGTATCTTTTCCGACCACAACGCCATGAGACTAGATATCAATTACAGGAAAAGATCTGTAAAAAATACAAACACATGGAGGCTAAACAATACACTACTTAATAATGAAGTGATCACTGAAGAAATCAAAGAGGAAATAAAAAAATACCTAGAAACAAATGACAATGGAGACACAACGACCCAAAACCTATGGGATGCAGCAAAAGCAGTTCTAAGGGGGAAGTTTATAGCAATACAAGCCCACCTTAAGAAGCAGGAAACATCTCGAATAAACAACCTAACCTTGCACCTCAAGCAATTAGAGAAAGAAGAACAAAAAAACCCCAAAGCTAGCAGAAGGAAAGAAATCATAAAAATCAGATCAGAAATAAATGAAAAAGAAATGAAGGAAACAATAGCAAAGATCAATAAAACTAAAAGCTGGTTCTTTGAGAAGATAAACAAAATAGATAAACCACTAGCCAGACTCATCAAGAAAAAAAGGGAGAAGACTCAAATCAATAGAATTAGAAATGAAAAAGGAGAAGTAACAACTGACACTGCAGAAATAAAAAAAATCATGAGAGATTACTACAAGCAACTCTATGCCAATAAAATGGACAATCTGGAAGAAATGGACAAATTCTTAGAAATGCACAACCTGCCAAGACTGAATCAGGAAGAAATAGAAAATATGAACAGACCAATCACAAGCACTGAAATTGAAACTGTGATTAAAAACCTTCCAACAAACAAAAGCCCAGGACCAGATGGCTTCACAGGTGAATTCTATCAAACGTTTAGAGAAGAGCTAACACCTATCCTTCTCAAACTCTTCCAAAATATAGCAGAGGGAGGAACACTCCCAAATTCCTTCTACGAAGCCACCATCACCTTGATACCAAAACCAGACAAGGATGTCACAAAGAAAGAAAACTACAGGCCAATATCACTGATGAACATAGATGCAAAAATCCTCAACAAAATACTAGCAAACAGAATCCAACAGCACATTAAAAGGATCATACACCATGATCAAGTGGGGTTTATTCCAGGAATGCAAGGATTCTTCAATATACGCAAATCTATCAATGTGATAAACTATATTAACAAATTGAAGGAGAAAAACCATATGATCATCTCAATAGATGCAGAGAAAGCTTTCGACAAAATTCAACACCCATTTATGATAAAAACCCTCCAGAAAGTAGGCATAGAGGGAACTTTCCTAAACATAATAAAAGCCATATATGACAAGCCCACAGCAAACATCATCCTCAATGGTGAAAAACTGAAAGCATTTCCACTAAGATCAGGAACAAGACAAGGTTGCCCACTCTCACCACTCTTATTCAACATAGTTTTGGAAGTTTTAGCCACAGCAATCAGAGAAGAAAAGGAAATAAAAGGAATCCAAATTGGAAAAGAAGAAGTAAAGCTGTCACTGTTTGCAGATGACATGATACTATACATAGAGAATCCTAAAGATGCTACCAGAAAACTACTAGAGCTAATCAATGAATTTGGTAAAGTAGCAGGATACAAAATTAATGCACAGAAATCTCTGGCATTCCTATATACTAATGATGAAAAATCTGAAAGTGAAATCAAGAAAACACTCCCATTTACCATTGCAACAAAAAGAATAAAATATCTAGGAATAAACCTACCTAAGGATACGAAAGACCTGTATGCAGAAAATTATAAGACACTGATGAAAGAAATTAAAGATGATACAAATAGATGGAGAGATATACCATGTTCTTGGATGGGAAGAATCAACATTGTGAAAATGACTCTACTACCCAAAGCAATCTACAGATTCAATGCAATCCCTATCAAACTACCACTGGCATTTTTCACAGAACTAGAACAAAAAATTTTGCAATTTGTATGGAAACACAAAAGACCCCGAATACCGAAAGCAATCTTTAGAACGAAAAAAGGAGCTGGAGGAATAAGGCTCCCTGACTTCAGACTATATTACAAAGCAACAGTAATCAAGACAGTATGGTACTGGCACAAAAACAGAAAGATAGATCAGTGGAACAGGATAGAAAGCCCAGAGATAAACCCACGCACATATGGACACCTTATCTTTGATAAAGGAGGCAGGAATGTACAGTGGAGAAAGGACAGCCTCTTCAATAAATGGTGCTGGGAAAACTGGACAGGTACATGTAAAAGTATGAGATTAGATCACTCCCTAACACCATACACAAAAATAAGCTCAAAATGGATTAAAGACCTAAATGTAAGGCCAGAAACTATCAAACTCTTAGAAGAAAACATAGGAAGAACACTCTATGACATAAATCACAGCAAGATCCTTTCTGACCCACCTCCTAGAGTAATGGAAATAAAAACAAAAATAAACAAATGGGACCTAATGAAACTTCAAAGCTTTTGCACAGCAAAGGAAACCATAACCAAGACCAAAAGACAACCCTCAGAATGGGAGAAAACATTTGCAAATGAAGCAACTGACAAAGGATTAATCTCCAAAATTTACAAGCAGCTCATGCAGCTCAATAACAAAAAAACAAACAACCCCATCCAAAAATGGGCAGAAGACCTAAATAGACATTTCTCCAAAGAAGATATACAGAATGCCAACAAACACATGAAAGAATGCTCAACATCATTAATCATTAGAGAAATGCAAATCAAAACTACAATGAGATATCATCTCACACCAGTCAGAATGGCCATCATCAAAAAATCAAGAAACAATAAATGCTGGAGAGGGTGTGGAGAAAAGGGGACACTCTTGCACTGCTGGTGGGAATGTGAATTGGTTCAGCCACTGTGGAGAACAGTATGGAGGTTCCTTAAAAAACTACAAATAGAATTACCATATGACCCAGCAATCCCACTACTTGGCATATACCCTGAGAAAACCAAAATTCAAAGAGAGTCATGTACCAAAATGTTCATTGCAGCTCTATTTACAATAGCCAGGACATGGAAACAACCTAAGCGCCCATCATCGGATGAATGGATAAAGAAGATGTGGCACATATACACAATGGAATATTACTCAGCCTTAAAAAGAAATGAAATTGAGCTATTTGTAATGAGATGGATAGACCTAGAATCTGTCATACAGAGTGAAGTAAGTCAGAAAGAAAAAGACAAATACCGTATGCTAACACATATATATGGAATTTAAGGGAAAAAAATGTCATGAAGAACCTAGGGGTAAGATAGGAATAAAGACGCAGACCTACTGGAGAACGGACTTAAGGATATGGGGAGGGGGAAGGGTGAGTTTTGACAGGGCGAGAGAGAGTCATGGACATATACACACTAACAAACGTAGTAAGGTAGATAGCTGGGGGGAAGCAGCCGCAAGGCACAGGGATATTAGCTCGGTGCTTTGTGACAGCCTGGAAGGGTGGAATGGGGAGAGTGGGAGGGAGGGAGACGCAAGAGGGAAGACATATGGGAACATATGTATATGTATAGCTGATTCACTTTGTTGTAAAGCAGAAACTAACACACCATTGTAAAGCAATTATACCCCAATAAAGATGTTTAAAAAAAAAAAAAAAAATCTTCTACCATTTCTGCACCCATGGTCTGTCTTTATATTTTGTGATTTGCAAGTACGGATGTCCCTAGTTTGGTTAAAAGTGGGGTTTGGGTTTATTTTCTTGCTTTTATTCTACTGGGAAAATTTCTGAAAAGTCAGAAATGTGTTTATTTGCCAAACTAAACCTGGAAGGGCCTGGCCTGGTACATTTTCACTGATGAAGTCCACGAACCAAACCCAAGAAAGGAGAAAACAGCAAAAAGCATCACAAGACATGAGCACTTGAGTCCAGAGCCCCTGTCAGCTGCCTGAGTATGCTTCCAAAATCATGCTTGCTTGTGTCTCCAAAGGAGTTTCTTATCATTTTAAAATGGAATCTCTGTTCTTAATTGGTTGAACTTAATTTGGGTTTGCTTGTTCAGAAGGTGCCTTTCCCAAATGGGAATCACTTAGTGAAATGCTTTTTTTTTTTTATTATTTACTTATTTATTATTTTTGGCTGTGTTGGGTCTTCGTTGCTGGGCGCGTGCTTTCTCTAGTTGCGGCGAGCGGGGGCTACTCTTCACTGCGGTGCGCGGGCTTCTCACTGCGGTGGCTCCTCTTGTTGCAGGGCACGGGCTCTAGGCGCAAGGGCTTCAGTAGTTGTGGCTCGTGGGCCCTAGAGCGCAGGCTCAGTACTTGTGGCGTACGGGCTTAGTTGCTCCACGGCATGTGGGATCTTCCCGGATCAGGGATTGAATCCGTGTCCCCTGCATTGGCAGGTGGATTCCTAGCCACTGCACCACCAGGGAAGTCCCTAGTGAAATTCTTAAATCTGTAAATATTGTTTCTTTTATTTTTACTTGAGGTATAGCCGATTTACAATATTTTATAAATTTCAGGTGTACAACAGTGATTCACAACCTTTGAAGTTTATATTCCATTTATTGTTATTAAAAATATTGGCTCTATTCCCTGTGCTGTACAGTAGAAATATTTTCTTGATACCACTTGTTCGGATCACAGAATCACAACGTCAGAGTTTATTATATTTGCAAGAAAGGGTTTCGTGGCTTATTGATGCGTGTTATACCTGTGCCTGCAAGGAGAGACGTGCCAGGTCTGGAGCAGTGCTAGTCGACATGAAGGTGACATCATGGGTACGAGTGACCCACGGCTGTGAAGTTTTCTCAAAGCCTCTTTCTTCTGGCTTCTTAAAAGCAGGGCCTGGGCTTCCCTGGTGGCGCAGTGGTTGAGAGTCCGCCTGCCGATGCAGGGGACATGGGTTCGTGCCCCGGTCCGGGAAGATCCCACATGCCGCGGAGCGGCTGGGCCCGTGAGCCATGGCCGCTGAGCCTGCGCGTCTGGAGCCTGTGCTCCGCAATGGGAGAGGCCACAGCAATGAGAGGCCCGCGTACCGCAAAAAAAAAAAAAAAAAAAAAAAAAGAAGCAGGGCCTGGAACTGCTCCCCAACCCCCAACCCCCTTGTGGGAGGGGCTTTATGAACATCCTGCCTTAAGGGATGTGAGGTCCTTTTTTATTGGAGGAAAGATGGAGGTGATGCTGGGGGAAAGCAGAGCCCAGGTGTGGGAAGCATCTCAGGACAAGTGTGGGGAAGGAAACTCCACAGACTGCACCACTAAGTCTGTGTCTGGCTGGGCTGTGATGTTTACCTGCCTGGTGGCCCTCAAATGCGTCCTGACAAATGTATGACTGTAATGAAGCATCATCCCTGATTCCTGACTCTCACCTGAGAAACGGGCAAGGGGGAAGGCCCCCTGGGTGCAGAGTGGAGGGGAGCGAGCCTCCCTCTCCCGGGGCAGGGGCAGGGGCAGGGGCAGGGCTGGGCCCTCCCCCACTCGCCAGCCCCTGGACTCTCTGTGTGCAGAGACCTCACAGCAGAGCCTGACACCGGCCACTCTAGGGGGCAGATTCTACGCCGGGGAAAATGGGCATAAGAGCACATTTGCTGTCACACCCCTCTGGCTACAGCATGGCTGACGTTCAGCGCCATTCGCCTCTGGCGGGGCCGGGGGCGAGTCCTGGACCTTGCTGGGTGATAGCAACATCTGTGACCTCCAAGCAAGAGATGGCAGCACCCCCCTTCTCCCCCAGGGGTGATGACCGGAGTGGCTCCAGATGTGCTCTCCTTGCTGGCGTGTCCTAGTTCTCCCTGTCAGTCTCTGGTCTTCAGGAGTACAGCTCTGTCATCTGACTCGCCTGTTCCTTCTAGTCCAGTAGCATGGGGGTGGGACATGGCTCTACGGGCAGGATCCACGCTATCTGTGCACGGCATTCCAGAGCCACCCAAGAGTCTTGTTCTGCTCACTTCGCAGAGCCCAGGGCTCTCTTGGGAGAGCAGAGTCAGTATGAAGCCCTGGCAGGTGCTCTGAGTGCTGAGTGAAGAAGATTCTCCACTTGCTGAAGCCCTTGACGGTGGTTATGCTGACATCCTTCTCGGGTCGCCCGCCACCTCTGGCTCATCTTGGTTTGTGGTCTGTGGATCGTACTTCATTATCTGAGTCGCCGTTATCCCGACTCTTCGTGTGATGGGTGATTTGGGATCAAAGCTGGGACATTTGGGTCTTGCATTAGGAGACCCAGGTCCTAGTCAATCTTCCTTTGTAGCAGGCGGTCCCTCATTGGGGTGGAGGGTTCCCGCTGGTCTGGTGGCACCGCGGGGTCATTGTGGGAACACACAGATGGGCTGCATCCTCCCTGGACCTGACCCTTCTCATACCTTCTCAGTGTGGGTGCTGTCGCCCCTCGGCCTCCTTGCCTCCCAACCAGCGTGTAAGCTCCGCTCCCCGGGGCCTGCGGACATCAGGGAAGGGGTGCAAGCGGGCAGCGGGCCCAGCAGCCCACGTCCCACCACCCCCTCTGCCCGCTGATTCCCAGAGCGGGTGGGGGGCTGCCTACTCAGCCTCCCCTGGCTTTGTTTTCAATACCGTGAAAGAAGCTGAATCCCCATCCCTGGAAGACCTCTGGTCCAGCAGTGGGGTCTGCATCCAAGGAAGCAGGAGACCTTCTCCCTGGACCCGGGTTGTCTTCGCATTGAAACGGAAGGAAGGCTGTGCTCTCTTGCTCCCTGGGGCCTTTCATCTCTACTTATTTTTGTGACTCTGAGGCCTGTGGTCCTTGGTATCTGGCTCCGTAACTACTGACATTAGTACAAAAGAGAACTTAAAGGTATTCTGAGCCTAGGGTGGCCCTCGCCTGTCCTTGGCCGTGGCGTTAGTGGGAAGTGGGTCTGTGTTTGCTGTCTTGTAGGGGTTATTGCAGGACACAGCTAAGAAGCACACACCTCCATCAGTTTCAACCTTCAACACACAAAGCACTCATGTGGGGAGTTCTGAACAACGGTGTTCATTTTCCTTACTTGTAGTTTGACTTACAGTCCAAGGAGTAGAAAATGGCTGTGATTATTAATTTTATACGTCAGCTTGGCTGAGCCAGGGGATGGATGTCCAGACGTCTGGTTAAGCATTATTTCTGGGCGTGTGTGTGATGGTGTTTCTGGAGAGATTAGCATTTGAAATAGTGGATTGGGCACTGTGGTTGGCCTTCCCTGGCGTGGGCAGGCGTCATCCGGTCTGCTGAGAGCCTGACTAAGGACAAAAGGCAGAGGGAGGGTGGATTTGCTCTGCCCGACTGGCTGAGCTGGGATGTTGGTTTCCTACGGCTCTAGGGTCTCCAGCTCCCTGGCCTTCAAACTCTGCCACCGGCTCTGCTGGGCCTCCAGCTTGCATAATAGATAGTGTGAGCTGATGCCTTATCATAAGCCTCTTTATAAACACACACACACACACACGCACATGCGTGCACACACATCTCCTATTGGTTGTTTCTCTGGAAAACCCTAATATGATGGTTAAAAATGAAAAGGTTTATCCTTGAGATGGAGGACCTTCACTGAAGGTGGACATCCCGCTTGAATGCCGTAGAGGGATCACTCTTGCTTTGCCACGGCTGCATCTTTCAGGTTCCGTTCCGCCTTAAAGATTCCATATTAAAACTAAGAAAGAGATAAATATCCTGGACAGCGTTGCCCACATGGAGAATCTCGGGGGAGAATAAGACTTAACGTTTCCAATGGAAAAATTGTTTTGCTACGCAACATCCCCAGTACACTTGCCATTAGACCAGGAGAATATTGTGTATTACAAACTAATTTTGCACATGACATTTCGAAGATATCGTTTTAATTTAATTTAAACGCATTGTGATTCTCTGCATATGGCTTGTGAAAACAAAATTCAATTACGGCAGCTAGACAAATTAAAATTTTTCTGGTTGCACCCTGCAACCTTTGCTTCCTTGTTTCCTGAGAATGCCAGAGTCTTGCTTGTAGAGAGCAGAGGCCAGTATGTGCAATCATTTTGGAGGGTCTGAAATAATTTTCCTGTCCCTGTGAATTTCTGTTGAACCGTATCTTGAGCCGTGAAGTCACCTCTGTAACAGCCCTAGATCAGTTTGGATGTTGCCGTGGCCCTAACTGCCCCTGTAGGTTAACTATGTTGCCATCAAGTGGTGACAAGAAGACATAGTTAATTGATCTGAACTGTTTAGCTGAGTTGGATACTAGAAATCGTTATCAGTCTC
This sequence comes from Phocoena sinus, assembly GCF_008692025.1. NCBI lineage: Eukaryota > Metazoa > Chordata > Mammalia > Artiodactyla > Phocoenidae > Phocoena > Phocoena sinus. The sequence continues at coordinate 2,171,799 of NC_045776.1, read as the reverse complement.
CAAGGCCTTTATTAAGAAATTCACGTTTATTTAAAATTTGAACTCTAACTGGATATGTCACATTTTTCACATATCAAATAAGAAATCAAATAAAAAATAGTCCCCTTTTCAAGCCTGTCAGATCTGAATTGAAATCTTGTAGAAGCTGACTTCCTTCTACTTGGTTTTCTAGCTTATTGGCTTAGTCTGTGCTTTCTTTGCTCAGGGGCTGTATTTCCTCTGCTTCTGGTTGTTTGCTTGGCCTTAGCTCATTAATCGGCTGGCTAAGTATTTTGCCCTACTTGGGGGATATCTTCCTTGTTTGTCAGTATTTGTTTTACTCAAGTTTTTGGTGCATTTTGGAGGTTGGGTGCAGGGAGAGAAACCAGGAGGAAAGGTGCCCAGAGCTCAAGTTTAATTTAGGTCAAAGACAAGGCGGCTGTTCTGTTTTCTTCCATCTCCATAGAAGAGCCTTCCTTTCCTTCCTAGGCATGACCTACCTCTCGAAGATTCGATGGTCTGCCTCCAAGCTATTTTCAAGTTTACCCTTCAAACTAACTGGAAAATTAGTGGTTTTTATTAAGGCAATAGAAAATCAGACTGAATTTTTAAGTACTTAAAAAGGAGTTGTTTCCATTGTCTATTTTAAATATTAAAAGTATGATAGGGCTTCCCTGGTGGCGCAGTGGTTGAGAGTCCGCCTGCCGATGCAGGGGACACGGGTTCATGCCCTGGTCCAGGAAGATCCCACATGCCGCGGAGCGGCTAGGCCCGTGAGCCATGGCCGCTGAGCCTGCGCGTCTGGAGCCTGTGCTCCGCAATGGGAGAGGCCACAACAGTGAGAGACCCGCATAACGCAAAAAAAAAAAAAAAAAAAAAAAAAAAAAAAAAAAAAAAAAAAAAAAGTATGATAAAAATAAGCACAGTCATGGTGGAGAAAAGTCCAGAAACTTAAAGGTGGGGATGGATGTTCCTGGCCTTGGCAACTCACTCTCCTGTATCTCCCCTAGGCTCGCCCCCACCAGCCCTTCTGTGTATGTTTCAAACATCTCCAGTTATTCACAAAGGTATTTATATAATAATTCCTTCTAACCTCCTTTTTTCTTTAAACCAAGTCATCATATTATGTGCCCTCTCCTGCAACTCGGTTCCTTATCGTATTTCTTGGAAAACTTTACAAGCTGTTATTATAATTCTACTTCACTCTGTTGTAACTAAAAATACTTGGTCAGAGTAAATTTGCACCTGGTCACAAATAACATAGTACAAAAGGGCTTAAGGCAAAGTGTCACAATCATACTGCGTCTCCCCCGTTCACTAGCTTTGAACTACCATTTCCAGTTCTATTGGAAAGTACCCCCATGCATTAGACAACATGTTTACATGTAGTTTTTATTTGTAGCATCAGACAACATTACCAACTCCCTGGTATGAAAGATTAATATTTGGCTCACTTACACTCTCTTTATCCTAATACTTGATTACACTTCTTCCCTAAGATTTTAACATAAAAATATATATTTTATAAATTTCTTTATTTATTTTTGGCTGTGTTGGGTCTTCGTTGCTGCTCGCGGGCTTCCTCTAGTTGCGGTGAGCAGGGGCTACTCTTTGTTGCAGTGCGCGGGCTTCTCATTGTGGTGGCTTCTCTCGTTGCAGAGCATGGGCCCTAGGCACGCAGGCTTCTGTAGTTGTGGCTCTTGGAATCAGTAGTCGTGGCTCGTGGGCTCTAGAGCACAGGCTCAGTAGTTGTGCTGCAGGGACTCTAGAGCGCAGGCTTCAGTAGTTGTGGCACACAGGCTCAGTAGTTGTGGCACACAGGCTCAGTAGTTGTGGCTCGCGGGCTCTAGGCGTGCAGGCTCAGTAGTTGTGGCGCACGAGCTGTTGTTCCACGGCATGTGGGATCTTCCCAGACCAGGGCTCGAACCCATGTCCCCTGCATTGGCAGGCGGATTCTTATCCACTGCACCACCAGGGAAGTCCCAACATAAAGTATTTTTAAACTATTATTTCATGTCCAATCATTTTTTAAATAACAGCTTTATTGAGGTATAATTGATGCACCATAAAACGTACCTTTTTAAAGGTTACAGTTCAGTGGTGCACTCACAGAGTTGAGCAACCATCACCACTATCTAGTTCCAGAACTTTCTCTTTATGCCAGAAATAAACTCTGTATCCCCTTGCCCTTTCTCTGGCAACCACTAATCTGCTTTCTGTCTGTATGAATTTGCTTACGCTGGACATCTGATATGAATTGAATCATGCAGTAGGTGGACTGTGCGACGGGCAGCTTTTACAGCATAATGCTTTCAAGCTTCATCCCTTGTGTAGCATAATTAGTACTTCATTCCTTTTTTTCTCAGCTTCTTGATAATTTTTTTAGTGCTTCAATCCTTTTTATGGCCAAATAATATTCCACTTAATGGATATACCAATTTTTTTTTTTTTTTTTTTTTTTTTGCGGTACACGGGACTCTCACTGTTGTGGCCTCTCCCGTTGCGGAGCACAGGCTCCGGACGCGCAGGCTCAGCGGCCATGGCTCACGGACCCAGCCACTCCGCGGTATGTGGGATCTTCCTGGACCGGGGCACGAACCCGTGTCCCCTGCATTGGCAGGCAGACTCTCAACCACTGCGCCACCAGGGAAGCCCAGGATATACCAATTTTTAAAGTTCATTCATCAGTTGACACTTGTTTTTTTCCCCCCCCCATTCTGGGTATTTTGAATAAGGCTAGTATGAATATTCACATATGTGATTTTTTTTTTTGAGGATATAAGTTTTTCAATTCTTTTTTTTTTTTTTTTGCGGCACGCGGGCCTCTCACTGCTGTGGCTTCTCCCGCTGCGAGCACAGGCTCCGGATGCGCAGGCTCAGCGGCCATGGCTCACGGGCCCAGCCGCTCCACGGCATGTGGGATCTTCCCGGACCGGGGCACGAACCTGCGTCCCCTGCATCAGCAGGCGGACTCTCAACCACTGGCCACCAGGGAAGCCCTTTCAATTCTTTGGGTATATACCTAAAAGTAGAATTGTTAGCTTTTATGGAAACTCTATATTTAACTCTTTGAGTTAAACTCAAATTGCCAAAACTATTTGGCAAACTGCTAAACTCTTTTCCCAAGTGGCTGCACCATTGTCATTCCCACCAGCCATGTGTGAGGGTTAGAGACCCTCCCCACCCTTGTTAGCATTTGTTGTCTGTCTTTTTTTTTATAGCCATCCTAGTGTGTGAAGTGGTATCTCCTTATGAGTTTCATTTGCATTTCTCTGATAGCTAATGATATTGAGTTTCTTTCCATGATATTGTTAGCCATTTGCATATTTTCTTTGGAGAAATGTCTATTTAGATCTTTTCCCATTTTTAAAAACAAATTTTTTAAAACTGAAGTATGATTGATTTACATAGCCACTGTTTTTTATTTACTTATTTATTTATTGGCTGAACCCTGCGGCATGTGGGATCTTGGTTCCCCAATCAGGGATTGAACCCATGTCCCCTGCACTGGGAGTGTGGAGTCTTATCCACTGGATCACCAGGGAAGTCCCCCTTTGCCTTTTTCTTTTCTTTTTAAAGAGATTTCTTTTTTAAAAAATTAATTAATTTTTGGCTGCGTTGGGTCTTCGTGGCCGCTGCGCAGGCTTTCTCTAGTTGCGGCGAGCGGGGGCTGCTCTTCACTGTGGTGCGGTGGCTTCTCTTGTTGTGGAGCACGGGCTCTAGGTGCTTGGGCTTCAATAGTTGTGGCGCTCTGACTCAGTAGTTGTGGCGCACGGGCTTAGTTGCTCCGCGGCATGTGGGATCTTCCCCGACCAGGGCTCGAACCCGTGTCCCCTGCATTGGCAGGCGGATTCTTCACCACTGCGCCACGAGGGAAGCCCCCCCATTTGCCCGTTTTTGAACTGAGTTGTCTTTTCCCTGCTGAGTTGTAAGAGTTCTTTGTATCTTGTGGATGTTTGGCCTTCCTCAGGTATATGATTTGTAAATATTTTCTGCCATTGTGTGGCTTGTCGTTTAACTTTCTTGGTGTTGTGTTTTCAAGCACAAAAGTTTAAAATTTTTGAAGTCCAGTTTGTCTATTTCTTTGGTTGCTTGTGCTTTTGGTGTCATAGCTAAGAAACCACTGCTAATCATGCAGATTTATGCCTGTGTTTTTCTCTAAGAGTTGTATAGTTTTAGCTCCTACGTTTTGGTCTTAGTTCCATTTGAGTTAATTTCTGTATATGGTGTGAGGCAAGGGTCCGATTTCATTCTTTTGTAGGTGTCCCAGCACCTTTCCTTGAACAGAGTGTTCTTTCCCCATTGAAACGTCTAGACACACTTGTTGTAAATCAATGGACCATAAATGTAAGTGTTTATTTCTGGACTGTCAATTCTATTCTATTGATCTGTCTGTCTATTCTTATGCCATTTTCACTCAACAGTGTGTATTGGAGATAAGTCGTATATCAGGACATGAAGACCTTCTTCATTCTCTTCTGTTGCTGCTACACCATGAGTTGAAAATTACTGAATACATATGATTTTAACTTGGCCCATTTTTTTTCGTTGACAATAAATTGTTTACAGTCTTTTTGCTGAGATTATTATACATGCACCTTTTAAATTGTGTATGTGCCCATATGCCTCTAAGATAAAATTCTCTGAAGTAGAAGTGCTTATCTAACTAAGTTAACAAATGGACTTGGCTGTTTTCTAGAGAGCTGGTGTGGACCTGTACGGCATTGTGTGAATTTGTCTCCAAATGAGCAGATGAATAAAATACTGTATTTTCTTAACTCTTTCCAAAGTGAGATCTTTTCATAAAAAGGAATACATTTCTTTTTGGTCCCTATTCACCTCCCATAGCGGAGGTGGGCTGTGTGTACAGTGGTCTGTCTCAATCCAAGTTTATGTTTGATTTTTTTTCTCTTATGGACTGAAATGTGTCCTTTCCTAGTGACCTAATTTGCTTTCTTTCCCCATAAGTGAACGAGTGCAGTACCAGCCTGATGAAAGCTCCCAGGATTCTCCTCCGCTGCTCACAACTCGCAGCTGACCATCTGTGTCACCATCTTCCCTCTCATCCCAGCAGGCTGAGCGCTTGACATGGTTTCTGTTCTTTGCTTCTCATAGCCATCTTCCAATTCTGGTGCTATTCTCATCACCAGTGCACAGGTGAGGACACGAAAGCTTGGTGAGGTTCAGAATGTGTCCAAAAAGCAAACAGGCAGATCTGGTTGGTCTGATTCCAGAGTGCAGACGGATGACCCCTGCTCTCTGACGCCAGGGCTTGGAGCTGCTCTACGGTCTGCAGTCCTCCTCCGGGGCCGTGGTTAGCCTGTGTCCCCCTGGCGCTGGGCCCATCCAGTGCACTGCCTCGTCTCTTTCTTCCATAACCCTATACACTCACCTTCCCTGTCTGCTCCTTAAAGCACAAGTTGTGACAATTTTGCAAGTTAATTTCTCTTGAGAGAAATATTCAAAATTCAGTTCATCTCTAAGTGTTTGCAAGCGAATCTCAGTGAAATCTCCAAGTTCATTTAGGTCCCATCAGCTTCTTATGCAACTTGTGAATTAGCTGTCCCCTTGGAGCAGTTTTCCTTCCTTTTGCTTACTAGCTTCAGCTCATTAGCTTAAAGCTCACCCCAGCCATCTGTGGTCAGGAAGGAAAGTAAGTAAATTCGAATAAATCTTAGTTCCCTCTTAACTCCTGGTCGGAGGTCTTAAAGGGGTTACAGAAAGAGAGAAACAATGTCCTTCTTAGGGACTGATTGTAGGAATCCTGTAGTGTTTTTTGAAATTTTTCGACAAAGATATCAAAAGGAGTAATATCACCCAAGTCTATGTACAGAACAGGAACCGTAAGCCCAGGAGCAAGACAGGATCTGACCAGAATAAATGATGCTGTGAACACAGAGGGAATCAGGAGAGGCTTGGTTTTAAAATTCATTGTACAAAGTTTCTGAACTATCAAATAGCCTTCTTAAACTGGTGGGAAGAAAACAGACAGAAAAATCAGGAGAAAAGAGAGAATTCTTCCAAGGCAGGAAGTATGTATGATACGTTGGTATGGATTTATGGCAGAACAGATCCTTTGAAAGTGTATTAACGAAACTGATATAACCTATGAATTCGAAACATATGAAATTGCCAATGTTCTACCATTTTTGAATGAAAAAATCACACCTTTAAATGGTTTGATCTACCGTTTCTTTAGAGTCTGGTACAAAATGGGCCACATGAAAAAAGCAGTTTCTTGAGCCCCAGCGACTTCAGCGATCAGAACGTCAAGGTGTTTGTGCCCCTGAAGCTTCATTTGACTGTTAAATCTGATGCCCACGTGCCCCACGGTCCAGAGGAGGTACTTATACTTCCAAAGGCTTCTGCCAAAGTTGGAAGCTGTATGATCTGCTCAGCGAGGGCTCTGGCGTGGACGGGCACGCCTCTGTCATGACCACAGTGTGGTGGCCTGTACGATGCCGCTCTGACACCTGCCCAAACCACAGCAGTGCTCCCTGCCGGACTCTCAGGCCAAAGCTCTCTAGTTTACACGAATGACACACTTGGCCATTCTTCCCAGAGTGCACCAGCCCTACCGCCAGACCCCCGTATCGGACTGGAGAGCCTTCCGGTCACATGCCTGCCATTGTAGCCTCCCCCATGACCCCTTCCTCTAAGCTGTCTCCAGGTAACAGTGGTGAGGTCCTGTTTGTAGCCCTGTTGTACTTTCCTCTAGACAGATCTCTGTATAAGAAGACCTGTGAATGCTGGCTTTCAAACACATAAGGATAGGAGGACTTTTGTGATAGTAATACCTGGTCTCAAGACAGTAACTAAGACATGGTGACATTGGTGAAGGGTAGTCATACAGATCAGTGGAACAGAAAAGAGTTCAGAAGAAGACCATATATGGTTAATTGATTTTTGGCAAAGTACCAAGCTAATCCAATATAGAGGAGATAGACTTCAGCTAATGGTGCTGGCTCAATTGGGCATCTCTAGATGAGAAATAAACCCCAGCCTATATCTTGCACATATATATACAAAAATTAACTTGAAGTGGACCATAAACCTTAATGTAAGACCTAAGACTAAAAAAAGTTCTGAAAGAAAACATAAGAGAAAATCTTTGTGACCTTTTGACAAGGGAGTCATTCCTAGATAAGATGCAGTAAACACAAACTATAAAAGAAAAGAATTGATAAATTGAATAAATGTCATCAAAAGTTAATGATCTTCAAGGACTTTCGTGGTGGCGCAATGGTTAAGAACCTGTCTGCCAATGCAGGGGACACGGGTTCGAGCCCTGGTCCGGGAAGATCCCACATGCCGTGGAGCAACTAAGCCTGTGCGCCACAGCTACTGAGTCCACGTGCCACAACTACTGAAGCCCGTGCGCCAAAAGCCTGTGCTCCTCAACTAGAGAAGCCACCGCAATGAGAAGCCTGTGCACTGCAATGAAGAGTAGCCCCTGCTCGCCACAACTAGAGAAAGCCCATGTGCAGCAACGAAGACCCAACACAGCCTAAATAAATAAATAAATAAATTTATGAAAACAAACAAACAAAAAAACAGCCTAGTAATCAGAATGAATGCCCACAACTCAAAAATATGAAAACAGGGCAGGGGGAAAGATTTGGACACTTGATCAAGAAAAACTATGATGACAAAGAAGCACATGAAAAGAGCCTCAAAGTCTTTAGTTATTGGAGAAATTAAAGTTAAAACCAAATGAATACAACACTGCACGTCAATGAGAATGTCTTAAAAATTTATTAAAAAACCCTGACAAGATTGTCGACAAGGATGGAGAACCATAGGATCCCTCGCACGTGCTGTGAGCAGCCACTCTGGAACACCACTGGGCAGCTTCTTACAAAGTTAAACATATGCTCACCACTCAAGCATCAAGACAAGTCCCGGGCATTTACCTAGGATGAGTGCAAACGTGTCCACACAAAGACCCACAGATCAATGTCTGTAGCAGCTTTATCCACATAGGCCCAGACTGGAATATCCCAACTGTCCATAAGCCTGTGAAGAGATGAAGTGAGGTTTATTTACACAACAAAACACGGCTCTGCGGGAAAAGGAACGGACTCCTGATATGTGCAACCACATGGGTGAACCTCAGAATCATTGTGTGAAGTGAAAGAAGCTCGACTCAAAGGCTCTATATTGTGTGATGCCATTTATGTGACCTTCTGGAAAGACCAAACTATACGATTGGAATCAGATTAGTGCGGGACCAAGAGGTGGGCGTGCTGGGAGTGGTCGACCGCATGGGGGTAGAAGGGGCACGTTTGGGGTGATGGAAATTGTCTCTCTCTTAAATGTGGTAGTGGTTTCGCGACTGTATCTCTTCGGTCAAAGCTCATAGAACTGGACACTTAAAAAGGGTGAATTTTTCATCTATACGCCAATAAAACGTTTTTAAAAAGTTGAATTTTACTGTAAGTAATTATTTCCAATAACTCTGAATGAAAAAAAGAGAAACAAGCGGAAAAACGGAAGGGATCTATTTCTTTCTTCTCTTCCGGCGAACTTACCCACCTTTCCCCCAGCTGTCGGCTTTGCGTAGTAAGCGACGTTGGGGGACCCTGGACCTTTCCTTCCCTCAAGCCAGTGGTTACTGATGCCACCGTTTCAATGTTAGTGTGAGCCACTGAAGGTTTTCCCAGAGAAGTGCCCTCAACCACACAGCCTGTGCACAGTAATAATTGAAACACTCAGGCTGTCTGGCCCCAGGGCATTGCCCAGGGTACAGGTGACTTCCCTCCAGCCGAGAGCCATGGCGTCTTCTCCCAGGTGCCTTACAAAGGGGTCGAAATTTAGTGTGCTCCCGGGCGCAAGAGGCCAGGAGGCACTGCCCACAGAGCGGAGATCGGCTTCCAGGTGGCCTGCCATGTCTCGGAATGGTCTCATCAGGGATCCTGCTACTTTAGAAATTTCAGAAAGTGTGCAAAACTTAGCTCAGAGAGGACTGAAGTTTTCTCTCCCCCTTCCTGGATGCTGAGGAGTGTATAGGTTTTCCAAACAAGCAACCTGTTTTTAGAAGGATGTTCAGGAGAACTCAGTGCGATAAGTAACATAGGCCTAGTGGGATCTTTGTGGGATTCTGTTGACACTGAAAGGTTCTTCACGGACTTGAATTCCCTTCCTTCCTTGTTTCATTCAGTGTCCGTTGCACGAGTGCCAGACGCCCTGTCAGGGCTGGAGACACAGCGCTGAGTGATTCCCTCCAGGCCCAGAGGTGCATTCAGCCCAGCAAATATGCAGGGAATCTGGGGTGACCGGCTCTGTGATAGGAAAGTGGAGACAGCGATGGGGCTCAGGGTTCAGCACGCCAGCACGGCAACGCCCCTCGCCATCCTGAATACTTCAGGCGGAGAGACTTGCAGAAAAGGCAGAAGCAGGAAGGCCTCCCCGGGCCCCTCCTGCACCCACCCTTCTTCCCTGCACCCAGCCCTAACAGGCTCACGGGAGAGGTACTGGCCTCCCGACGTCCGGAGGACATGAGTGAGCAGATCCCCAGCCCACAGGCCTTGCCGAGCTCCCTGGGCAGCCCCTCCTCACAGCCCTCACCTGCCCTGGCCCTCCACACCGTCGACCCGCCGTCACACCTGACACACAGCACTCGGGTCCGGCTGGTTCTTCAGGTCCTCGCTTCCTTCTGAGGCTCCCGGGGCATGTAGAGCTTATGGTTTGTTTTTCTTTCTTTCTGTATTATATTTTAAAATATTTTTATTGGAGGATAGTTGATTTACAACGTTGTGTTAGTTTCAGGTGTACAGCAAAGTGATAAACTTATCCTAAAGGTTAATGTTTTCTCCTGTTCATGTGTTTTTGTCAGTTTAATTTTCAGGCCAGCTGGGCCCCTTAAGAAGGGAAACAACTTCTCCTTCTGGTGGCACCGAGAGTCTCATGTGGGCACCAGGACCCAGGCTGACAGTGTGTCCTGGGGTTGAGCTCTAGAAACTGAGACTTGAAGGGTGACCAGCAATGCACAGGGTGAGGAGGCCGTCTGCACACGCCCTGGGAGCCGACACGGGCTGAGCTGCAGGAGCTGGGGCAGGGGCACACGGGTGTGTCTGTGTGAGTGTGTGAGACTGTGTGTGTCTGTGTGATTGTGTGATTGTCTCTCTGTGTGTGTGTCTCTATGTGTGAGTCTGTGTGTCTGTGTGTGTATGTGTCTGTGTGTGTGTCTCAGTGTGTGTTTGTGTGTGTGTCTGTGTGTGTGTGTCTATGTGTGTCTGTGTGTGTGTCTGTGTGTGTCTTTCTGTGTGTGTGTCTGTGTGGTGTGTCTATGTGTATGTATCTGTGTGTGTGTCTGTGTGTGTGTGTGTGTCTGTGTGTGTCTGTATCTGTGTGTGTGTCTCTGTGTGTCTGTGTCTTGGTGTGTGTCTGTGTGTGTGTATCTGTGTGTGTCTGTGTGTGTGTGTCTCTGTGTGTCTGTGTGTCTGTATCTGTGTGTGTGTCTTTCTGTGTGTGTGTCTATGTGTATGTATCTGTGTGTCTCTGTGTGTGTGTGTCTGTGTGTGTCTCTGTGTGTGTCTGTATCTGTGTGTGTGTCTCTGTGTGTGTGTGTGTCTGTATCTGTGTGTCTCTGTGTGTGTGTGTGTCTGTGTGTGTGTCTATGTGTGTGTATCTGTGTGTGTCTGTCTGTGTGTGTGTCTCTGTGTGTCTGTATCTGTGTGTGTGTCTCTGTGTGTGTGTGTGTCTCTGTGTGTCTGTATCTGTGTGTGTCTCTGTGTGTATCTGTGTGTGTCTGTCTGTGTGTCTGTATCTGTGTGTGTGTGTCTTTGTGTGTGTCTTTCTGTGTATGTATCTGTGTGTCTCTGTGTGTGTCTGTGTGTGTGTGTCTGTATGTGTGTGTCTGTGTGTGTGTGTCTATGTGTGTGTATCTGTGTGTGTCTGTGTCTGTGTGTGTGTGTCTCTGTGTGTCTGTATCTGTGTGTGTGTGTCTGTGTGTGTGTTGGGGGGCGCTGTCCTGGGGTAGAAGCTGATGGAGACAAGTTGAGTGATGGGATGAAGATAGAAACAGATTTGGGAGCCTCCTTGGGGACTTTGAACTTCACCCTGAGGATAAGAGGATTAAATGCAAAGAAGGTTTTATATTTTCTTTTACAAAAATTATCTTTTAGGAAAATTCCTCTTACCTCAGGGGAGCCGTTAGATATTTTCGAAAAGGGATAAAACTGAAAGCAAGAAAAGAAGGTTAGAGGCATATTTGGAAGTAATGGAACTGAATTTCTTTGAAAATGTTTTTCACATTGTATTTTCCCCTGATTCACACTGGCTGCATCAGTTGTGAAAATTGAGAACCATCCATGACAGAACCTTAGATGAAATTTCAGTCTGTGTAATTGCTCAGGCCAAACGGGATGATTTTACTGGACCCAGTTGTGAAGGGGGATTATCAGCCTTCCTGACGGGGTCCGTGCTGTTGAGCACTTCCTCTGGGCTGGGAATTCTGCGCGCCTCTGCAATTACTGATGGGTGAGACCAGCACCACAGATTTATTCATTTTAGACAAAAATTAATCATGGGCAAAGTCTGAAGAAACAAATCTTAATTTGTCAGAGGTAGAAATATCCTCAGGGTATTCACATGCCCACCTTTGAAGAGAAAAACCAGGAAATTCCTGTTCAGTTTGGCAGCTTTTTTTCTGGAAGCTATTGGGGAAGTTTTAGTTCTTTAATGAGAAGGCGTGTGGCAAGCACAGCAGAAAGATGGCCGGCGGGGTCTGGAGTCACCCGTCACCCAGCAGGAGCCAACGGCTCTGGGACGCCGGACGAACTGGAGTGAGGGGGTCAGATGGGTTTGATATTGGGAATATCATTTAAAAGGCCCTGAACGTTTAAAGAAAATGAGTTACCTTATGCTTGAGTTATATATGAGTTATACTTATATATGAGTTATACCTTTTGACCTATCCCAGTGCGACGATGGAAATGTTGCTTTGAAAACATTACACTTGGGGACGTCTTAAAGTCATAGAGTCTCACAACTCAGAATTAATCATTAACAGGTCAGTAGTCCTTCTTAAGAAGATTTTGTGATAGCTAGGTTTAGCAAACCGACTCAGCTGTGTAAGCTGTGGCCAAGCAGAGTCCAGTAGAAAGCAGTGACCAGAGACGAACTCTCTTCCAAAAGTAAGGAGATGAAATAGTCCACTGGAGAGTGGACCTCTAACTGTGGTCCTGGCCTGGCAGCATCAGTCTCGCCTGCCTGGAAACACCATAGAAACCTTGGGCCCAGCCTCCAAGCTGCTGAATCAGGACCCCGGGGGGTGGGACCAGTCCTCCAGGGGACTCTGGTCCCACCCAAGTTTGGGCTGAAAAGCCCTGCGCTGTGCTTTGCAATTTCACATCCTTTGGCAAACTGTCTTTCAATCACCAGCCATTATTTTCAGGATGATGCTATCGACCAAAGGTCCTTGTTCAGGGAGGACTGTGAACTACTTATGGCAAAGATTCTGTGTTAGTCGAATCTGAAAGGCATCGAGGAGAAGCTTAGGGCTTTAGTAAGTAGAATTGCAGAAAATCTGTTATTTATGAAAAATACATTCAAGACTTGACCTTGTATTCAGCTGAACTCACTGCTTCGGCTTTATTCTGCTAGAGAATTATTCCCTGAAAAATGTGGTGATCTGGGGTCTTAATCACGGTGTAATTTCTAAGATTGGTCAAAGGGTCTAATGGAAGTTGAGTCTGATGACTGAAAACATGGACCCGGACCATTTGGTGTGCGGTCACGTACATTAGAACTGTCATGTAGAAGGCACTTTAATAGTTTACAAGGCAATTACATTCTATATGTCACCTTATTCCAGCCTATTTGTAGTTGGAATTAATAAAAAATGATTTTTTAAAATAATTTATTTTTGGCTGCGTTGGGTCGTCTTTGCTGCGTGCAGGCTTTCTCTAGTTGCGGCGAGCAGGGGCTACTCTTCATTGCGGTGCACGGGCTTCTCATTGTGGTGGCTTCTCTTGTTGCGGAGCACGGGCTCTAGGCACGCGGGCTTCAGTAGTTGTGGCACGTGGGCTCAGTAGTTGTGGCTCGTGGGCTCTAGAGCACAGGCTCAGTAGTTGTAGCGCACAGTCTTAGAGCCCTTACACAGACACCGCAACAAAGAGTAGCCCCCACTCACCACAACTAGAGAAAGCCTGTGCACAGCAACAAAGACCCAATGAAGCCATAAAATAAAACAAACCGTATACAGTAGTTCAATGCTTTCTAGTATGTTGACAGGGTTGTGCAAGCATCACCACAATCTAACTGGAGGATATTTTCATTGTTCTGCAAAGAAACCGTATTCCTGTTAGTAGTCACTCCTCACTTCTTCCCAGACCCCTGCGCTCAGCCCTAGGCAGCCTCTAATCTACTTTCTGTCTTTATGATTTTTATATTCTCTACATTTCACGTACAATGTGTGCTTTTTTAATGTTTGGCCCCCTTGACTTAGCATAACGTTTGCAAGGTTCTTCAGTTTTGTAGCACACAGCAGTACTTTGTTGTTTTTATGGCTGAATAACATTCCACTATTTAGACAGACCACATTTTGTTTATCCACTCATTCCTTGATGGGCACTGGATTTTTCCACTTTTTGGCTATGAATAACGCTATTATAAACATTTGTGTACAAGCTTTGGTGTGAATGTAGGCTTTTATTTTAATTGGATATGTGTCTAGGTGTGGAATTACTGGGTCATATGGAGACACATGTTCAGCCATTTGAGAGGATACTAGAATGTTATCCAAAGCAGCTGCACCTTCTTACTTTCCCACCGGTGATGTATCCTCATATATTCGGATTCCTCCACATCCTGGCCAACACTCGTTACTATGTGTCTTTTGATTTTAGCTATCATAGTGCGTGTGAAGTGGTACGTCTTTGTGGTTTCGATTTGCTTTCTCTGCTGGCAAATGATGTGAGCCTCTTTTTATGGGCTTATTGGCCATTTGTACATCTTCTCTGGAGAAATATCTGTCCGCATCCTTTTCAATATGAAGGATTTTAGTATCTTTTTCGTGCCTAGCTGCCCTGCCTTCGATGTTGAAGAGCAGTGGTGAGAGTGGAATCCTTACCTCGTTCCTGAGCTTAGAGGAAAGGGTGTCAGTCTGTCACTGTTGCCCATGATGTTTGCTGTGGGTTTTTCTTTGATGTCCTGTATCAGATTGAGGAAGGTTCTCTTCTATTCCTAGTTTGTCAAGTTTCTTTTTCTTTTTCTTTTTTAAATCGTTAAGGGATGCTGCATTTTGAGAAATGCTTTTTCTGCCCCCTTCGCTGTCTGTGTGTGAACTTAATAACAGATGTATGGTGACCAATCACGAACAGGGTTGGAAAGAAGTGACGTGATTGGTCACTGGCCGTGACGCACATCTTATTTATGTGGCAGTTTGTGGACTGAAGAGCAGTAGCAATGTTTGCACTTCATATAATTACTCACAGTCTATCATCTGTGGTAACTGAAAATTGAACTGGGTTCTTGGGGTTGATGGTTAAGTTTATGTGTCAGGTTGGCTAGGCCCTGGTACCCAGATATTTGGTCCAACACCAATCTATACATGGTTGTGAAGATATTTTTTATTTGAGATTAACTTTTCCACCAGTTGACTTTGAGTAAAGCAGATTGCCCTCCACAGTGAGGGTGGGCCTCATCCAATCAGTTGAAGGCCTCAAGGGCAAAGACTGAGGCTTCCGGAGAAGAAGGGATTCTGCTGCAGGACTTGAGCTGCAATGTCTGCTCTTCCCTGACTCTCCAGCCTGCCCTGAAGAGTTTGGATTTGCCAGCCCCCATGATCACATGACCAGGTCCTTAAAATAAAGCACGTCTGTTTTCCTCTCTGTTTCCCTCTCTGTCTTTATCCTTCTGTCTCTACATCTGCACACAAACACACACATATATGTTCACATCCTACTGGCTCTGTTCTCTGAAGAACCCTGATGAATACATTGGGGGCTGGTGTGTTTAACTAAAATGTGCATAGCAGAAGATGCAAAGCAAGGACTTCCTGAGTCATCTTTGATTTTCCTTATTTTTCCAAACTGGGGGAAACTTTCAGAGGCTTCCACTTGGCCTTCCCAGGCTGATGGCACTAACCCCACAGACAAAGGCACTGATGGAGGCTTCCACCTTTTGTGGGGGGACCCAGGGGATACTCCACTTACCAACTTTGTAAGGGACGTTCGGTTGAGATGGCAGGAACATCACAGTAAAGACCAGTGGTGCTGTTGTCAGCACCCACGTGGAACCGGGTTCTCTGGATGTAATGGGGGCGAAGGATCCTGACTCAGGACAAGCCAAGGGTGTGCTTGCTCGTCAGAGGCCAGGTGAGCACAGAGCTCTCAACAAGAAGCAAGGCTGGAGTGGCAGCCGGAGGGCCCGACCGCAGGGAGTCTTACGAGCTGCATTGTGTCATGACTGCCCTGACCCTTTTCCTTCACAAAATAAACTTCTCAATTAAGTAATTTGAATTTTAGTTGAACAACCTTTCCTGACTTTCAGATAAGTATTTTTGATAGAAAGTTTTTTTCAGCAATGAATGTTGGCTTTCGGTTTTTAGAAACATCCAGGTCATCAGTAATAGAGCTGTTTCAGTAAGTTGTTTGCGTATCTCTAGAGATTTCTTCAGAATGAACTCAAGGGGGCGCAATAGAACCATGATGGGAAAAGAGCAAGCGGATGGTCTTGTCTGTGTGTTTTTGTGGGTAATAAAAGGCGTATTTTGGAAAATCAGAATTGTCCTCTGCTGGCCTTATTGTATCCGCTATGGATGTGGGGATTTTATCTGTTGAAGTTGGTGAGTTGTTTGTCATATCAGGCAAAAGTTACTAAGTGACAAACGCTCTGATGAATAGCAATTGATTATATTTGGACGCAGAAAAATATTTTAAAATTACTGAATAATTGAAAATTTCCTGTTTTATCATTTAAAAAATGACAGAATATTCACTCAGTTAATGAAATCACACAATACACAATGTGTTTAGTGAAACCTTGAGGATCCCCTTCAGCCCGTCACTCTCTCCCTTCCCCAGAGTTTGGGGTGGGTTCTTTTAAGTTCACGTACGGACATCACTATATATCAATGCATGTAGAGAGATTTGTGTTCACACATCAAGTGTTTAAAAAAATGTGACCAGGCACACATACTGTTTTGTAATGTGATTTTTTTTTACTCCTAAGTATGTCTCTTGCTGTACTTCCCTGTTAGCATAGGCTTAGATATGTCATTCAGTATTTTTCAATGCACTTCACAGATATTATTCTTTCCAGTGGATGAATGAAAGGAAAGACTCCTAAAAGAGGAACAGCCACTTTTTTTTTTTTTTTTTTTTGCGGTACGCGGGCCTCTCACTGTTGTGGCCTCTCCCGTTGCGGAGCACAGGTTCTGGATGCGCAGGCTCAGCGGCCATGCGTGGCATGTGGGATCTTCCCGGACCGGGGCACGAACCCGTGTCCCCTGCATCGGCAGGCGGACTCTCAACCACTGCGCCACCCGGGAAGCCCGGAACAGCCCACATTTAATCATTGCCCTCACTGTGGTTATTCATGTGGTTTATTTCAGAAAACATCATGGCCTTTCCTACAGTTTACTCTTCCAGATGAATTGTTTTTGTCAAATTCCCCACCACCCTCTTACAACTGTAATTAAGTTTTGATTGAAAGTGCACTGACGTTGTAGATCAATTTGGGGGGGAATTACTATAGAGTACTTAAATATTGTCTCCAGTTTTGTTTTTTTTTTTTGTCCGTACTATGTGGCATATGCAGAATCTTAGCCCTTGATCCTAGTTCCCCAACCAGGGATCGAACCCACGTTCCCCCTGCAATGGAAGTGTGGAGTCTTAACCACTGGACCGCCAGGGAATTCCCTCTTGTCTCCATTGTTGACTGTTGTCTGTTTACACGGTGGGTCTAGGCACTTTATTCTTTAGTTCATAGGAAAGTTAAGCTATGTTAATCTTATGTTGAACTACTTTATTGAAGTATAGTTGATTTACAATATTGTATTAGTTTTAGGTATACAACACAGTGATTCAACATTTTTACAGATTGTACTCATTTAAAGTTATTACAAAACAATGGCTCTATTTCCCTGTGCTGTACAATGTATCCTTGGATTTTATACATAGTAGTTGCTATCTCCTAATCCTCTACCCCTATCTTGCCCCTCTCCCTTCCCTCTCCCCACTGGTAACGACTAGTTCTCTATATCCGTGAGTCTGTTTCTGTTTTGTTATATACATTGGTTTGTTTTATTTTTTAGATTCTACGTATAAGTGATAATGTTGAACAACGTTATTGAACTCTTCAGTTTTAACAAATTTTTGCCTTCTCCAGATGCTTAGACAATCACCCATATGTGCAAATGTGACAGTTTTGTTCTCCTTTCCAGTGTTTTTAGCTTTTTATTTCTTTTCTTGCCGTATTCTGTTAGTGGCATATAAGATTAATGGCATATTCCGTTAACAGCAGTGATATTGTTTTATAGATTCTTTTCTGTCCAGATGCTGGTATTGCCTCTTTGTCCAGAAGAAATATTTTAGAAAGTTTTGTTTTTCCCTTTGTTCTGAAAGAGTTTCAATCACAAGAGAGTTGAGTTCCTTGGGACCTTGACAGACTTCATCTGATGCCTTAGTATTTTGCCCCATATGACATACACTAAGTTTTCTCCTTGTCATTATTAAACTTATTTATCAAATAACATAGAATGGCATATACATTTCTACTCAATATCCTTTCAAAACTAATATTTAGGTATCATTAAGTACCGTATTTCATAAATTATTTTAGTCCTAGAGAATCCAGTGAGGAAAAAATGGGCAAAAGTCTGGAAAATAAAAAAGACGATAAAAGAGGGAGAGAGAAAATTAAATCCTGTAATTAAAAAAAACTACAATAAGGAATTTAAAAAAAGACTGTGGATAAATCCTTGCCTTAAAAAAAAGTGTCTTAAAAATGTTAAAACTGTGTATCTGAAGTGAAATTTTGAGTGTCAAGCAACAAAACAGACTTTTAGAAACTTTCTGAAGGTCTCTCAAATAATGAAGGGTAGAGATGGGTTTGAATCTAAAAGGTTGGATTCCAGATTCCAGGAATCCTGCTGCAGGATCACATCAGGACGAATAATCTATGGAGATGAAGGCCTTTCTCTGCAGGCTCGTGTTGGCACAGCTGTGTTACTGCAGACAGTGTCCAAAGTGGCAACATCACCCTAATTCCCCCTCCAAGAAAAATGTTTCCATCAAGTGCTTAAAATTCTGCTGTTGTAGAAGTTTAATTTTTTCCCGTGAATTTCTGGTTGCTTTCTTCTTTCTCACTGACAAGAGAAACACAGGCCTCTAACACAGAGTCCAGTCCATCCAGCATCTTATTTATACTGTGCATGGCACCGTACCTTTTATACCTGAATAACAGCCCTTTATAACGTCTTCAAGAAGTTATATAAAAAAGACTACAGTTTCTGAGTTATTCCAGGCTCAAGATTGTCTTTATCCAGCCTTCCCTGGGACTGATAACTTAGCCCGGTGCAGGGTAGGCTCAGCGCAGCCCAGTGTGTCAATGGAATTGTCAATGCCAGGCCCTTTCTTGGTCACCTGTGGTCGGTTTTCTCTTTGGAAGCTGCCATTTTCTCCTTCTAGTCTCAGAATTCTCAGGATGTGTCTAAGGATGAAACTTGAAAAATTCATCTTACTTGCCTTTGAGGGGAATCTTTTCAACCTGAACAATTTTGCTCTTCAGATGTGCTGGGAAGGTCTTTTCCATTATTTCTTGGCAATTCCTTCACCTCTGTTATCTCTTTTGAGGTCCCCAACAGTCGGACACCAGAGGACAGAGATTCTACCTTTGTTTTCCCATTTTCTTTCTCTTCCTTCTTATTCTTTTGTTTTCTGTTTCACTCTGAGACACCTCCTGGACTCTATTTTGCAATGCTGCTACGCTTTTAAAGAGTTATCAGCATGCTTTAACGTCTGACAGCCTTTTCCTCCTCTGGTTGTTGCGCCTACTAGCACAGTAATTCATTCTGTGAACGTAACATCCTCTTGAATCTCTTGGCATATTAGTTAATTTTTTTTCTCTTCCCTGAGTTATCTCAGCCTTTTTCCTGTGTCAGTGTTTATCGATCCTTCTCTCCCAGGTCACCCCTTTTCTTTACACGCCTGGTGGTCTTTGATGACCCATTTATAAGGGATTGATTTTCTAGACTGTGTGAGTCTGATACTGCAGAGCGGTGCCAAAGCCTCAATCTCATTATGCACTTTCTCTCCTTCAACAAGTCGAGACACACTCGGCCAGTGGGTGAGACTGCTTTGGGGGCCCTGCTCTCCGTTACCATTACCAGGTGTGGTCACGTCTCCTTGGTTTATCCCCACAGCTGCTATTCTGGTTTTAAATTGATCTTAGTTGTCCCCTCTGAGATTTGCTGAGATGCACCACTTTCAAGCCCTGATTTCTGTGTCTTTCATACCCTGAGTGTGTGAAGATTTTGATGGTTCAGAGTTCCAGGTTGCTTGTCCACGAGTCACTTCAGAGCCTGGTGCCGCCCTCCTAAGCTCCCTTTGAAGGCGACTCCTGTCCATTTGTAACACCTCACTCATCCATGTTCTGCCCCACTGTTTACCCCGTTTCTTCTCTAGACCTTCAAGTCTGGATCTGCTGTACCTGGGTTAATGGGTGGAAGCAGTGGTCAGAGCAGGCGTTCAGGGTAAACCACTGCTCAGCACTTAAAGGACAGGGATGCCTGTCCAAATTTCTGGTCTGTGCCACCCCTGTTTCTTAATGCCAGGAGACGTGTGTTGGGATCTATGAAGGCTCCGCCAAGTCCACTTAATTTTTCTGGTCGTTTCATTTTTTGAGGGTGTTTCATGAGGTTTATTTTTGCTTATTGTCCTTTGTGTCCAGATTTTGATATTAATTTGATGGCTGGTCTTCATTTTGGGTGTTGTTAATAAGTTTTACACTCTGTAGCAACTTGGGAGAAACTTTATTTGAGGCTGCCAGTGAGGCGAACATTCCTTAACGCGCTAGAGAGTATTAGCTCCTCACTAAAAGCACAAACTCTTGAATGTCAAGACTAATCATGTCATTAGCATAATAAAATGATTGTAAAATTATTACAATCATGTCATTTACTTAATAAAATTATTACACTTAATTTCAGAACTTGTCCTGAAATTAAGATGCTTCTGTTGCGGCTGTCAGCTCTGGCTTGTGAAAAAAAATCTATGAAGGAGAAAGGAAGGATCAGGTACAGATGAACTGAGGGGCAAGAAAGTAACACAAAATGGAGGCGTTATCTTCACGGCTCAGATCCCTTACAACCACTGGGATTTGGCCTCGCCTGCAAAGTTTGTTGATTTATTTATTTATATTGAAATCTAGTTGATTTACAATGTTGTGTTCGTTGCAGGTGTACAGCACAGTGATTCAGTTATGTATATACTTATACCTATATATGTGTGTATACACACACACACACACACACACACACACACGCATATATATCTATTCTTTTTCAGATTATTTTCCATTATAGGTTATTCCAAGATGTTGACTATATTTCCCTGTGCTGTACAGTAGGTCCTTGTTGTTTATCTATTTTATATATAGTAGTGTGTGTTTGTGAATCCCAAACTCCTAATTTGTCCCTCTTCCTGTCCCCCTTTGGTAACCATAAGGTTGTTTTCTGTGTCTGAGTCTGTTTCTGTTTAGTAAATAAGTTCATTTATATCACGTTTTTAGATTCCATGTATAAGTGATACCGTTTAATATTTGTCTTTCTCTGTATGACTTACTTCAGTTAATGTGATAATCTCTAGATCCATCTATGTTGCTGCAAATGGCATTATTTCATTCTTTTTTTATGGCTGAGTAATATTCTACTGTATATATTTATGTTTTATTTTATTTTTATTTCTTTATTTTTTTTTTTGTGGTACACAGGCCTCTCACTGTTGTGGCCTCTCCCGTTGCGGAGCACAGGCTCCGGACGTGCAGGCTCAGTGGCCATGGCTCACGGGCCCAGCCACTCCGCGGCATGCGGGATCCTCCTGGACTGGGGCACAAACCCGTGTTCCCTGCATCGGCAGGCGGACTCTCAACCACTGCGCCACCAGGGAAGCCCCTATGTTTTATTAATAAACCACTTTTGTTTAACTTGAAAGAATTATCCCAAATTTGGGATACAATACTCTACATATATGAAATATGATGGTAAACTTTTTAATAATGTTAAAAAGCCAACATTCACCAATGTTTCGGGTGAAGAAGTGATTTATTGGATTACACTAAACCTATTGAAGGTTTTATTTTTTCTTACACCCATAAGACTAGCATCACAGAATAAGGCTGCTATAGATACTTTGAATAATATGAACATCTTTGAAATATCTTATCAATCAAGCAGTTGGAAAAATAAAGTTTGTTCCAGGGTGCAGATGGTAAAAACATAGCTCTTAGGAGGTGATTTATATGTGTAGCCCTTTGAAAGAGTGCTTATCTCTTTTCCTAAGTCCTATTTCTTTCCCCTAGCTCTAGAGTATTTGGGAGCCACTGATTATTTTCAGTGACTTAACCGCTTTTAAAAACACACATATTTTAATTAGTCAATACTGGATTAATGTTACGTCAGTCACTATTAGTGTTATAGTCATTTAAACATTGCATTGTTTGATGCAGCTTATAAAAATACTAAGGTGATTCAATGAAAGAGAAGAGAAGGGTGACTCGGGGCTATCTTGCTCAATAGATTGTGAATTGATTTAACCTTACGTATAATAAAATGACATCCATTTATTAGACTATCTTAAAATTATATGATTAATTATACTAACTAATAACAAAGATATGGCATGGAGAGTATAAGAAACACAATTAAAGTCACCTGCGTAGGTATTGGCCACGCTAAGACCAGACTCCAGCCTCCTGTGTGTGCTTGGCTGTGGAACAGCTCAAAACGGACAGACCCTGAGGGGGGTCCCTGGCTCACTTCCCCAGCTTTGTGTATTAGCCCATTTAATTTCCAAAGTATCCTTTGAGCCGGGTATTATTACCGGTGCTGTCATAATCATCACCAACATCACCATCATTACCTGCTGTGGTTAAGATAAGAACATTAGGGCACAAAGGAATTAAGTTTCTTTTTTTCCTTCTGTTGAGGTTTTTTTAAAAAATTGAAGTATAGTTGATTTACAATATTATATTAGTTTCAGGTGTACAGCATAGTGATTCAGTATTTTTACAGATTATACTACATTAAAAGTGATTACAAGATAATGACTATTCCCTGTTCTACACAATATATCCTTGTTGCTTATCTATTTTATACACAGTAGTTTGTATTTCTGAATCTTATACCCCTTCGCTCTCCCTTCGCTCTCCCTTCCCTCTCCCCTTTGGTAACCACTAATTTGTTTTCTAGATGTGTGAGTCTGTTTCTATTTTCCATATACATTTGTTTATATTAGTTTTTTAGATTCCACATATAAATGATCTCATACAGTATTTGTCTTTCTCTGCCTGACTTATTTCACTAAGCATAATCGTGTCTAGGTCCATCCATGTTGCTGCAAATGGCAGAATTTCATTCTTTTTTATGGCTGTTGAGGTTTTGTGTTCTTATCTCACCATGTCAACTTCACCCCCCTGGGCATAGATGACTGTGCCTATTAGCCAAATTGGAATTAAGTTTAATGTCACACTGTACTGAGCGGCAAAGCTGGGATTTTTTTTTAAGATTTATTTATTTGTTTGTTTGTTTATTATATATATTTTTTATTTTTGGTTGCATTGGGTCTTCGTTGTGGTGCGCAGGCTTATTGCGGTGGCTTCTCTTGTTGCGGAGCACGAGCTCTAGGCGTGCGGGCTTCAGGAGTTGTGGCTCACAGGCTCAGTAGTTGTGGCTCGCGGACTCTCGAGCGCAGGCTCAGTAGTTGTGGCACATGGGCCCAGCCGCTCTGCAGCATGTGGGATCCTCCCATACCAGGGCTTGAACCCGTGTCCCCTGCATTGGCAGGCGGATTCCTAACCACTGAGCCACCAGGGGAGTCCCAAAGCTGGGATTTGAACCTGGACAGTTTCAATCCCACACTCGTATTATTGTGTTATATAGAGATTTAAAGCTTCCTATTTAAGGCACTGTTCATTGACAACTTTCAATCATGTAATTAAGAAGAAGTTTTTCTTCTAAGAGTATTTTATTTTGTGCACCATTATAAATATCATTAGGCCGAGATTTCAAATATGACAGCACTCGATTCTCTGTCCTTTCCCAAGTGGCCAATAATCTATGTGATGAAATTCTGATCAAATGACTTATTTCTCACGTGGCTTATTTTAGGGGTGTCCTCTCCTAGATGAGTCAAAATAGTCACAGAAGCTTTATGACCCCCATTCCAAACTGTGTTCATTTTCAAACTGAGCTCATTGCTGTAATTAAAGGAAGCCCCTGTCTTCCCTTGCCCAGTTCAAAAGGGCACTTTGACCACGTCAGGATTGCACGTTTGGACTTCCTGGACTCAATGGCTCTTAACTTCACAAAGTCATTGATATCCTTGAGCAGCATCTAAGGAGGCTGGCACGTGGATTTTGAACAGTGTTTCGGGAGGTTCATGGATGCAGGATGCCCATCTGTGAAACCTGCCTGGAACCCACAGGACCACAAGTCATGTGGTTGCAGACCTGACATCTGCGCTGGATGTTCCTGCAGCCTTTGGCCCCCAGACTCTGTGAAACCTTCTGAACCTGCAAAAATGGCCTTGTAAGTGCTAGAGATCTCCCACCCCATGTTGCTGGAAGAAAAGACAGGGCCTCTCCTTTGCAGAACCCATCTCAGCTCTCCTCCTGCTGGGGTTGAGTGCTGCATGGCCTATCTGGGGACACACTGTCCTAACACAGAAGGAAAGAGACTTCAGCTCAAGGGAACGGTATGATCTTCCCGGAATGCACCGGTGGGAGATGGGTGTGTACTTGTGGGATGGGATTCTGCAGCTGCCTGGATAGCGGGGAGATGACTGACTTGGGATCACGCTCCCAGGACACGGGATTTAATACCATGGACAGCGGCCCACTCTGCAAGTCGAAATGGAACACTTACTGTAGTGGAGGAATTGAGGAACAGGCTCAGGGAGTGGTGCGAGCTAGGTGGACACCCTCTGTAGCCAGATCCTCCATGGGGTCCAGGTGACACGTCCTTTTAAAATGTATTAAAATTTTTATGTCTGTGTTTATCAATAAACATATCAGTATTTTTGAAATGTCAACTTGAATAATACTTTCATAAAATAATAAAACAACAGAACTGTAACTAGCTTCTAAATAAATCTCAGAACATTTCCTAGAAATAAGTGAGAAGAATTCAAACTGAAAAAAACAAAGGCTAATGGAAAGAACTAGTAAGTTTCTTAGCTTTTTGACTGATATACAAAAAAAGGTCAAGATATTAAAGGATTAAATAGGGCGATCATGGATACCTCACAAACAAATGCGTGGATTCTCTCAGAGGAGATCCTATATCTAACCTAAGACAGAATAGGTTACATAAAACAAGTCTCCCGTTGTTAATGAGTAGCAGGCATTCAGTAAGCATTTAATGATTGATCAGTGATTGTTTTAGCGAACAGTTTCAGCCAGCATCCAAAATTAGTCATCTGGTCAGTCCACATTTGACACAATGGACACAGTCCACAGTCCACAATGACACAATTAGGTCAATTAGGTCCATTGACCTAATTTTAACAAAACTTAATTTTAACAGAATGTGAATCTGAAGGTTTGGTCAGTCTCCGTTACTGTTATTACGTCCTCTGTTAATTAATCACCCCCTCTAGATATGATCCTCGTAGAAACCCAGAGCTTACATTTCTGAAGTGACTTGACTTGCCAGATGTCACTTGGTTTAAGGGGACATGATCGTTGCAAGACATGCAAAACAGGTGACATTCAGAGGTGTCGCAGGCACCAGTCTCCAAGTCCCGTATTAACCGATACTGAGATTTCAACAGCACTTTGGAAAAGACTTGATCAGAAAAGAACAAGTCATCTGATCCAAAGAACCAGGCTGTTATTCTTCACAGAATCTTCTGGAATGAGGAACTAGCAGAAGAGGACATTAAGCTAAATAAGGTTGATCTAAATGAATTAAGAGAAGAGTCATCATTATGTGAGCAAAAAAACCCAAAAAACATGGAGTAAGAACCCAGAAGCAGTGGGGCCACAGCCTAGCCCCTCCTGCGCGAATCCCCTCCTCCAGGATTACAGGAGGCCTCGCCGAGTCCTTCTCCATCTCGGAAGCCCCTCCTTCTTTGCAGTCTGCCAATTCCGCCATTCCAGGCACCTTCCCAGGGTGATCTTGACCATCTCTGTGATGATGCCCCCTGACACCACTTCCCACCACCCAACACAGAACTGCCTGGAATGTTCACTGCGTGCCCAGTAGCACCCGGCACTGAACGCACCCAACTCAGAACAACGGATTTTCTCCTTCAAATATGCTCCTTCTGGAGTCGTTTCTATCTCAGGACTTGACATCACTGTCCAAACGCTTTAGGCCAAAACCTAGGAATTGTCCTGCTTTTCCTTCCCAATCCTATTCTATATCTGACCATTTCTTATCGTCTTTGTCCTTAAAATCTGATGCCAAGCCACCCTCATGTCTCCTGGACAATCTCCTACCTGGGTGCCCTACCCACTTCTGCCGCCTACAGCCCACTGTCCGCAGAGCCACTAGAACGTGCCTGTGAAGATACGCATCATTTCCTGTTACTCCCCTACTTCATATTTTGCAAAAGCATCCCATTGCAACTAGAATAATGTCTGGAGCCTCACCAGGGCCTTGACACCCCCCGGGAACCTCCTCGGGTTTGCCTCGTGCCGGCCTCACTTCCCATCACTCACTCGCTCTTGTTTGCTTCTGGAGGGCGTTCTGCGCCTTGCACGTGTCAGCTGTGGGTCAGGCCTCGGCCCTGTCTCCTGCTTGCTGTGTTCTTTCCAGACCTTTGTGTGGCTGTTGTCTTCTCCTCAGGCAGCTCTCAGATCACCTGTCACCTCCTCAGAGAGACTTCCCTGGTGTCCTACCTGCAGTAGAAGCCTCTCAACCCACTGATCACGGCCTGTGACCACCGTTCATATGCTGTCTTCTCCCCTTAGAATACAAACCCCTTAGGGGCAGGGGCTTTATCATTTTAAATACTGTAGTTGCAATAATTAGGACACAGACAGACACTGCTAGGCACTCAGTAAATATTTCTTGTTCAATTGAGACAGAACCAGAGGGAACCTTGAATGTCGTCTGATTGCTTCTTAATACAAGGCTGTATGAGGAGCTAAATAGCCGCTTACTGAGATAACATCTTGGCCATTAAAACAGCAGGAAGTGAGTGTCAGCATTATCAAGATGGAAATTGTACCCACTTTGGTATCAGTATCATTTAAAAATCCTCACAACAGCAACTTGGAAATATCTTTATCTTAGATCTTATTGCTATATAGACAAGGAACCAATCTCAATATCCATTGGCAGTAGACTAGACTAGTTAAATAAATTATGATAATTCATATAATGGGTAAAGACACAGGTGAGAAGAAGAATAAGGTAGATCTTCATTCGTTGATGTGAAAGATTTTCAAGAAATATTCAGAGAAAGAGAAGCAAAATCTAGCTTTTTTGTATATGCTATCTCCCCATTCATGTAAATAAAATGTTTATGCTATATATTTCTAGATATGCATATATATATTTTTTTCTCGGAGGATACTTGTTAAACCATTTCAGTGATTGTTTGGGGGGAAAGGCAAAGACTAAAGGGGAGGAGGTTTTATATCCATTTTTTTTTGTTCTTTTTGCAGGTTGCCAATTTTTAAAGTTTATTTTGCTTAAATATACGTACCGTAAAATTTACCATGCTAAGCGTTTTAGGTGTGCGGTTTAGTGGCATTCAGCTCACTGGCAGTGCTGTACAGCTGTCACCACTCTCCATTTCCAGAACTTTCGTGATGCCCCAAACTGAAAGTCTGTACCAATTCGACACTAATCACCCAGCCTTCTCTCCCTCCAGCCCCTGGTAACCTCTGATGTACTTTCTGTCTCTAGGAATTTGCCTGTTTTAGGTACATTCAATTTTATGCCTTTCATTATGACTTGAATTTTCTAACCATCTGCATGTGTTACTTTCATTTGTTGCAAAATGTCAATATGGATTATGAGGGCAACAGGATTATAGGCCATTTTCAATTCTTACCTATGCTTTTCTGTTTTAAAATCATCCCAATAAATGTTCTTTTACATGATCTCATGGAGAACAAGATAATTGAATATACCTGGGTCAGAGAATGAACCAATGTACCATTGCTTTCAAATAAAAAGAAGACACTCATTTCTGTGTAATTCCCAGTGATACTGTTACTTTATTAGGCAGGTTACTGGGCACATCATGGAAAGGGGTTATTATTGCATTAATATGCAACGATTAATTAAGTTAAACTTCAGTGTAACAAGCTGATTAGAACATTAGGCCATGAAACGTGAGAGATTTCTTCCACAGCTTTCAATGAAGTTGTTAAACTACCTTAAGAAATTGAAAGACTTGATATACTAAATTAGAAGAAAATAGTAGGTAATTTTTGGTGGCATAATTACCACTGGCTCTAAGCACCACATATAAAATCAGCACACTTCTGGGTATTTCATCTTAAGGAGATAAGCCATCACAAGAAATAATTTCTGTAGGCACAACTGTTCACTGTGACCTTGCGTTCCATATTTCATTATTATAAGCCATCTAAATATTTAACAATAGGAAGAGAACTAGGTAAACTGTTGTCTATCTACTTAGTGGATTAAAAATGAGAGCTGATAAGAACGTAGAACAATGTCAGGAATTCTTTTAGGATTGAGCAAATAAGAGCCGGGTGCATCGTTTTATGGATACTATATTTGTAATTATTCAAAAAAAAAATCCACTGAAACTGACATTTGGTCAATCAACAGTTACTTAACCTAATTTCTTCCTGGCCTGTTGAAAATATGAACAGTGCTGTCAGTTGTCTGTATGTCCAAGTTCTCCGCTTTCTCTGTCTCTCTGTCTCTTTGTCTGTCTCTCGTGTTCTCCTTCTGTGTCTAGGGTGGTCCCTTCTCCCCTCTCTTTTTTGGTTCCTCATATTCTTATTCCTGGACTTTCAGGATTCCTCAAGGTTTGGTCATGTATCATCATTTCTCGTCACTCTGCACACGCTGTGTGGTCTGACCTCTGCCAGTTATGCTAATCAGGCTGGGCTGGCTGCAGTAACAAGCAGACCCTGATATGTCAACGGCTCTATCAAATAGAGATCTGTTCCGGACTCAGTATTCTGAGTCTTCATTCAAGGCGGTGGGGCAGCTCTTCTCCTAGAGGTCTTTAGGGATGCAAGCCTTGGTTTCCTTGGAGGGACAGAGCAAAATTCCAGTGGGTAACGGTTGAATAAAACTGAGTCTGTAGCTCACGGCACTCTGAGAAGTCAGGCAGTGGAGGGGGGAGGGGGGAGGAGCTTGAGGGAAAGCAGAATTAGAGTTTCTTCCAGGATGACTTGGTCTTAGCGTATCTGTAGACTGAGGAACTGGAAGCAAGCAGAGGTGCACCACTCCAGGACGAGTTGGCATCACTGATGAGGGATCTGCTGGCGGAGGAGGCAGGAGCTACAGGAACCAAGTGTCAGGTTAGCTTGGGAGAAGGGTGAGTGCCCACTGCCCTGACGGGACACGGATGCACTTGGAAGTGAAGTGGATGGGATAGGAGGACTGGTTTGTCTGCTCCATTGAGTCAAGTTTGTGCCCAGGGTTTCTGTGCTTTGCGTCCTGAGCTGGGAGTGGAGGTCGGGCATGTGGATGGGGTCAGTGGCTCATGGCAGCCCCCAAGTACACCTGATCCATAAGCAGGTCCCGCTGTTTGGTGCTGAATCTGGAGTTCTGCTTTGATGACATTTTAAATGACTTTTCATTTGGATCATTTTGAGTGGTTTGCTTGTAAAATAGGAATTTCTACCTATAGTTTTCTCTTTATTGAGTCCTATGAGATGAAACAATGACACTTTTCCAGAAAAGAGCCGTGGAAAATTTCCTTCATTCTTTTAGACTAGAAAGTATATGTTTACTTCCCTTGTCAACATGTGAGAGTCTGAGTTTGAGCTGATGAATGCGGGATAAGCAAAAACAACCTGGGCCATCCAAAGTACAAATGTGTTAACTCTCTCCTTCTCTCCTTTGTCTGTACCCCCTTGGAATCCCTGTCTCCATAATGGACCTTATCATCCTGTAAATAATGGATTTTTGTCTTCTTCCCCCAAGAGGCTGTGTGTTCCTTAGTATCACCCACATTGTTAACCGTTTCCCTTCCTGCTGCGCTCAGCCCGGGATGGGGACACGTCACCTGCTCAGAGCTGAACACTGAGAGTGGGTCACACTGGCCTCCTGGGCCACACTCCTTTCCTACTTTGTAACAAATAAACGCTTTATTTGAGAAAAGTTTTTGATTTACAAACGTGCACAGAAAGTCCCGAGGGTTCCTGTGTACCCTACACCCCGTTCCTTCTGGTGTTGATATATTACGGTATCACCGTGGTACACTTATCACATTAATGGACCTGTGCTGATAGACCATTACTAACCACTCTCTGTACTGACTCTGGATTTCGTTAGTTTTCCCCAGTGTCTCCTTTCTGTCTTAGGATTCCATGCAGGGACCACATGACATTTAACCTCATGTCTCTGTAGGCTTTTCTGGCAGTGCCGGAATTCTCACATTCTTCTTGTTTTTCATGATTGACAGTTTTGAGGACTGTTGGATATTTTGTAGAATGTCTGTCAACTTGAGTGTTTTTTTTTGTTTGTTTTTTCCATGGTTGCCCTGGGGAGACAGGTTTCGGGAAGAAGGCCTAGAGATGAAGTGCCATTTTTTTTTTTTTTTTTTTGCGGTACACGGGCCTCTCACTGTTGTGGCCTCTCCCGCTGCGGAGCACAGGTTCCGGACGCACAGGCTCAGCGGCCATGGCTTACGTGCC
Source organism: Phocoena sinus (assembly GCF_008692025.1). Lineage (NCBI taxonomy): Eukaryota > Metazoa > Chordata > Mammalia > Artiodactyla > Phocoenidae > Phocoena > Phocoena sinus. The sequence continues at coordinate 2,141,796 of NC_045776.1, read as the reverse complement.
CAGCCGCTCCGCGGCACGTGGGATCTTCCCGGACCGGGGCATGAACCCGCGTCCCCTGCATCGGCAGGCGGACTCTCAACCACTGCGCCACCAGGGAAGCCCTGAAGTGCCATTTTTATCGCATCCTAATTAAGGGCATATCCTTTCAACACGACGTCATGGTTTATGTTGACCTTGGTCACTTGGCTGAGGGGGCGTCTGTCAGGTTTCTTCAACGTAAAGTTACTGTCTGCACCTTTCTGTACTGTGGTCTTTGGAGGGAAGAAGGAAGTTACTACAAAAGGCTGCATTTGCGGGGAGGGGAGCTGTATCCATCTCTTTGAGGGGCTAGAACGCACTTAAATATTTGGGATTCTTCTGTGTGGGAACCGTCTGTCTTCCTTCCCATTTATTGAATCATGTATTTGCATCAGCGTGGACTCTGGGATGCTTGTTTTATATTTTGGGTTACAATTCAGTCCCGAGTTGGTTTTATTGCTTCCCCTTCTTCCTCTTCCCCTGTCCCCCCTCCTTCATCCTCTCCCTCCCCCCTCCTTCCTCCCCTCCCCCCTTTCTCTTTCTTTCTCTCCCGGATCCATCTAAAATGGATCCAGACCTCACACCCAAAGAATGACGTGACTGGTTAAAATTTCAAGCCACACTGCATGATGGGCAAGTTTCAGAGGCAAGGAACTTGCTTCCTGTCTTACCTGAAGGAAATTTTGTTCCGCTTTGGCAGTTACTATTAGGTACACTTTGTTGGGCTAGAGTGTAGTTTTCGACAGGTTTATTGCCAAAAGCTTGAGTGACAGTGAACAGTCTCTCTTTTTCTGGTTAATGCTTAACAGAACTCATTTTCAGGGCCCAGTTGGAAACAATCAAGCAGGAAACATCTGATTTAAGGATTTAAGGGTTAAGTGTAAGGTTTAAGGATTCCCTTGGTGAAGTTGACTTTCTACAGATCCTGGGGACACAGTTGAAGGAACTTTCCCAGAGGCCCATATATACCTGTTTTCTGGGTCGTTAATTTCACTAAGTGGAGTCTGGTAGAGGGACTGTCTGCTCTTAATGAGTGGGGTGTGTCTATTAATTCTGCACCCTGGAATCTCACACACAGCTACGACCTCTCGATTCACATGCAGACTCGGGTTTTAGTCTCTCTTTGGAAACAAGGACCTCACCTTTACAGGCCGAGGTACTGAACTTGTGTTCCCAGCTGCATCCCCCGCTAGGAGGCCCGCTGAGGGTGAGCTCCGTGTCCTGCTCACGTTCTTAGCCGTGTGCTTCTCTGCTGTCTTGCAGAGCTGGTGCTGGCCTCAGCACTCAGTTGACTGGTACGCGCTGTCCAGGGAGGCAGTCGCCTTCTGAGGAAAACTGCCGCCTCTGTTGCCGAATGTTACTCTGTGCCACACGCAAGGGGTTTTATGTACATCATCTCCCGTAGCGATGGAAACAAACCTATTGTACAGATTCATTAACTGAGGCCTAGAAAAACTGAGTCGGTTGCTCTAGACCGCTCAGCAAGCTGCCGGATTCATGCTCTTTACTCCGCGCTTCAGTGGCTCCATCATCTATTCACATTTCCACAATTTCTTTTGTAAGTTACAGTCCTGTGTACATGCAATGATAATACAGGCACGCCTCAGAGATACCACCGCGATAAAGCAAATATCACAAGAAAGCGTGTCACATGAATGTTCTGGTGTCCCCGTGCATATAAAAGGTGCGTGTACACCATCGACACGGTTGCCTGTCTAAAGAATAATGCACGTGCCTTAATTAAAATTTACCTTCATTGCTAAAAAATGCTAACCACCGTCTGAGTCTTCAGCAAGTGGCACTGTTTTGGCTGGTGGAGGGTCTTGCCTGGATGTTGCTGACTGATCAGGATGGTCGTGGCTGAAGGCTGGGCTGGGTGTGGCAATTTCTGAACATCAGACAACAGTGAAGTCCGATGGACTCTCTTCCATTTACAAACGATTTCTCTGTAGCAGGCAGTGCTGTTTGACAGCATCTGATCCACAGAACTCCTTTCCAAATTGGAGTCAATCCTCTCAAGCCCTGCCACTGTTTTATCAACTAAGTTTGTGGAATATTCTAAGTCCTTTGCTGTCGTTTCAGCAATCTTCACGGCGTCTTCACCAGCAGAGACGCATCTCGGGAAATCACTTTGCTCGTCCCTGAGAAGCAGCTCCACATCCGTTAAAGTTTTATCATGAGATGCAGCAGTTCAGTCCCATCTTCATGCTCCACTTCTATTTCTAGTCCTCTTGCTGTTTCCACCACATCTGCAGTTCCTTCCTCCACTGAAGTCTTGAATCCCTCAAAGTCATCCATGAGGGTTGGAATCAGCTTCTTCCAAACTCCTGTTAATGTTGCTATTCGGACCTCTTCCCATGAATCACGAATGTTCTTAATAGTGAATCCTTTCCAGAAAGCTTTCCATTTATTTTGCCCAGATCCATCAGAAGAATTACTATCCGTGGCAGCTATAGCCTTACGAAATGTATGTCTTACGTAATTATACTTGCAAGTTGAAATTACTCCTTGGTCCGTGGGCTGCAGAATGGACGTTGTGTTAGAAGGCATGAAAACAACATTAACCTCACTGTACATCTGTATCAGAGCTCTTGGGTGACCATGTGCCTTGTCAATGAGCAGTCATACTTCGAAAGGAGTCTTGCTTTCTGAGCAGTAGGTCTTAACAGTGGGCTTAAAATATTCAGTGAACCGTGTCGTAAGTGGATGTGTGGTCATCAGGCTCTGTGGTTCCATTTATAGAGCACAGGCAGTGTAGGTTGAGAATAATTCTCAAGGGTCCTAGGGTTACTGGAATGGTCAGTGAGCACTGGCTTCAACTTCAAGTCACTAGCTGCAGTAGCCCTAACGACAGAGTCAGCCTGGCCTTTGAAGCTAGGCATTGACACCTCCTCTCCAGCTATGAAAGTAGCCCTAATGACAGAGTCAGCCTGGCCTTTGAAGCTAGGCATTGACATCTCCTCTCCAGCTGTGAAAGTCCTGGATTGCATCTGCTTCCGGTAGAAGGCTGTTTCGTCTACACTGAAAAGCTGTCATTTGGTGTAGCCACCTTCCTGAATTATCTTAGCTAGATCTGGATGACATTTCGCCGTAGTCCCTGTAACTCAAAGTTCTTTATACCCATTCCGTCCTTTAGGAAAATAAAATCATGACCGACAGATCCAGCTTGGGCTGTTTGAAAGCTTTTCTTCGTTTATTCAACAAACAGATCAGGAGAACACGCATTAGCAAGACCTTGCGTATACGAAATAGTCTCTCTTTTGTAGACTCTGCCCCTCTGCACTTGGGATCAGTCAACAGCCACAGCTACATTGTAAACATTTGGCAGAGTACCAAAGCTTAGGAGCTTCCAGAAATCGTTACCCTGTGCCGAGTCCATGGCAGGCATAACCCGTCACCATCAGAGTGGGTGTCGTTGGTGCTCTCAGCTGACCCACTTCTCAAGGCGTGGACGGGCTCTCTGACCCCTGACCCTGGAGTAGGTAAGTGTTAGAGAAACGGATGGAAATCCAGGCCAGGGGAGGACGTTTCTCCTCAGTGCTGGGGTGTCATGTTTTTCCTGATATGAAGGACAGAGTTCTCCCCAGTTGCTTTAACAAAGTGCTTAGAATAGAACAGAAAGGCTAAAGGAGTAGACTGATGAATACAACTGGATAGATGAAATCAATGACACCTTTTAAATGCCGAAATGCAGGGCTTCCCTGGTGGCGCAGTGGTTAAGAATGCACCTGTCAAGGCAGGGGACACGGGTTCGAGCCCCGGTCTGGGAAGGTCCCACATGCCGCGGAGCAACTAAGCCCATGCACTACAGCTACTGAGCCTGCGCTCTGGAGCCTGCGAGCCACAACTGCTGAGCCCACGTGCCGCAACTACTGAAGCCTGTGCGCCTAGAGCCCGTGCTGTGAAACAAGAGAAGACACCGCAGTGAGAAGCCCATGCACCGCAACGAAGAGAAGCCCCTGCTCGCCACAAGTAGAGAAAGCCTGCGCGCTGCAATGGAGACCCAGTGCAGCCAAATATAAAAGAAATAAATTAAACAAAACAAAACAAAACACCATTCACTTTAAATACTGAAGTTCAAACAGACTTTAAAGAAGTGAATTAAAGAAATTCAACAGGTATTTCAGGAAGAACAATGTCAAACATCATAAAGTATCAGTAATGTAAGTGGACGGTGAGTCATTTCTTCTGCGTAATTATAGCCAGAAAGCGTTTGTTAGTTACAGTCAACCACAGGCTTCGTGGGCACATCGGTGATGCTGCAAAGATCAGCCCCCTCCTCCCTCCTCACCCAGGTGTGTTAGCAGCCAGGAGCCGGGAAGCAGCTCACTAAGGACACTCACAGTCACCTGAGTTATTTCGAGGGTATTTTGCTTGCTTTTGATGAGGTTAAATGAGGAGTTTCAGGACGGCAGTAATGTCATTCAAGGATGCTTTGCTTTTCGCCTCACCTAAGTTTTCTGTGTCACAGGACCCAATCCCCTTTCACCCATCCCCTAGACATGCAAAATGACTTTCATTCCAAGACCTGTGCTTTTCTCATCTTTCATTTTCCGGCAGCATCTAGCACAGTGACTTGCGTTTTACAGGAGCCTTAGGTTAGACATGCAGCTTTCATTATGCGTTAAAGGACTTTGAATATTTGTCCATTTGTAAACTTATGATTTGCACACTTTTGGGAGTGTGTATTTATTACAATTCAGTAAGAAATGTTTCTTAGAAAAAGCTGCACAGAGAGTAATCCTTCTTTTTTTTTAAGTTTTTGGCCTTAGTTCCCTGACCAGGGATTGGACCCATGCCTCCTGCATTGGAAGTGTGGACCGCCACACTTGGAAGGGAAGCCCTGAGAGTGATCCTTTTGTGATGTAAATGTTCTACATTTAATTCCTAGAGGGAGGATCGTGTGATGGTTTAAGTGGTTTCCTTCAGGGAATGAATGAATCAGTGCATTAAAGGAAGAAAAATTATTTACAAAGATGATTCTTAAATCAAATGTTGAGTGGCCTCTCCCTATTCTTTGAGCCCAATTTTCTTAGAAATGTTAAGGGTAAACATAATGATTACCTTAAATGTGAATAAAGAGAAAGAAACAAAGAGATAAAAAATGTAAAAATTAGAAATTTTTAATCTGGAAAACAGACCAAAAATAACTGGTTTCAAGCACTGATGCATTTAATTTATGTCATCTTTTATATTCTTTTCTCTTTCATATATACCTTGTTTCTCAAATTGCACATGAATATCTAAATAGTTGAGATGTGTTATATACAATTCCCATGAAGCAGTGCTGTATCAGACTTTTCTCAGTTGGCAGAACCTGACCTAAAATCCACTTGAAAAAAACCGGGAGTTCATTATCTCATGTGACCGGGAAGTCTTCAGGCATGGCTGGATCCAGCAGCTGTAGAGCTGTGGTCTGGGCTCCTCTCTCTCCATCCCTGGGCTTTGCTTTCCTTCATGTCATCTGTGGTCTCAAGGGGTTCACTTCCCACGGCAAGAAAGGCAGCTCTCACCCTATGTACATATCACAGCTTAGAACCCCAGGGGAAGCACAGCCTCTGGAGTCTTCTGACGGGGCCAAGCGTGGACAGGTGCTCAGTTCTGGAGTCAGGTGAGGATGTCGAGGTATCAATCAGGATTACTATAGAGTGTGAAGGCAATGTTCCTAGCACCTGCCAGGGATGCTGGCAGATAAAGCCTGTATTCACGTCAGCGGGTTTCTACACGATGGGACCTCAGTGCATTATACTCTAGAGGGTACTGTCACCCACTACAGCTGCCAGGACAGGCACAGCCCAAATAATCAGTAACAGTGTAAAGATCAAGAAAATCATATGTGGAGTGGAGCTGGTCCAGCCGAGGGCCCAGGTGGCGGGGCCTGGTGCCCGGGAGCAGTGGGCCTGGTGTCCGAGCCACTGTCGTCTCAGAATCTGAGAGGAGGGTTGTGCTAACTCTGCAGCCCAGAGGGGCTGCGGCCACCAGACAGCAGGTGGGACCGCATCCGGCCTCTCTTGGGTCTCGGGGGGTGGAGGGGAGCAGACAGCTGTCCTGGGGAGCCCCGGCGTGAGCAGAAAGGGCGCCCAGGGCACACGAAGGTGGAGAAGGAGGTCGTGGCTGCAGGGGGGCTGCGGCCACCTTTCAGCAGACACGGCGCTGTGACAGGGCTTCCCTCCAGAAGCTGAGAGTAAATCCACGGAGGAGAGAAGCTCCACGGAGGAGAAAATCTGAATATTCCACAGAGGAAGCGATCTGAATATTTAGCCAGAAGAGAGTCTGCGGGTTTAAGAGTGGGAAATGCGTGCTCTCGACACACAGAATCATGACTCACAGGTGCTTCGAGAAGAGACAGCAGGAGAAGTGAGTCGCCCCAATGGGAGAGTCAAAGACACCCCAGGAAGAAGGCCGCAGGGTGGCCGGGCACGAGAAGTAAACGTTTTCCAGGTGTGACGAAAGGAGAGCTGGCATTCAGATGGACGGAGCGGCACGAAACAAGGTGAAGCGTCATGGAAAAGCACCGCGTGCAGGGGGAAAGCGTTAACGTGACTGGAGCTGCGAGCTCCCGGGAGGGCAGAGAGCTGAGAAGGGGCCGCAGAGACATCGGCTCCACTGTGGAAGGTCCCCCTGTGGCCACAGCGCCTGGTGGGAGACCAATGAGGTGTGGACGCAGGACTGGCCGGATGGAGCCCCATCTCAGGAGGATAATTCCTGTGTTAAGCAGAATGGAGACCCGAGTTTGCACACCCACCTTCATGTCCTCTTAAAAACTCAGGGTAATAATTCTGTCAATTGCTCACAAATCCCATCCCCCGTATGCTTCAGAGTGGTCCTTCATGACATAGGACCAACACAGTGAAAGCCCATGGAAGTAAACGTTGAGTCCTAAGGTGCCCTGTACTAGGCGGACATGTAACAGGAAGTACTTGGATGTGGACCTGTTTTTAAAGATTTGTTTCTTCATGTTCCCAGGAAACTTTTCACATCTTTCTTTAAAGGTATTTTTCTAAATTTCTCTCCCCCGCCCACAGTATATTTATGATACAGCATTAAAGTTTACTTTAAAAAATCCTCCCGTCTGGGCTGTGCCGTCCTGGGTGAAAGTAATGGGGTCCCTGGCGTCGCTGAAAGCTTTAGCTCTGGAAACCTTCCAGCCGCACACACGTGTTTCATGGACAAAAGCCTGAGGGAACTGGGTGGGACTCATTTCTTTTTTCTTTTTTTTTTTGTGGTACGCGGGCCTCTCACTGTTGTGGCCTCTCCCGTTGCGGAGCACAGGCTCCGGACGCGCAGGCTCAGCGGCCATGGCTCACGGGCCCAGCCGCTCCGCGGCATGTGGGATCTTCCCGGACCGGGGCACGAACCCGCGTCCCCTGCATCGGCAGGCGGACTCTCAGCCACTGCGCCACCAGGGAAGCCCCTGGGACTCATTTCTGTAGCTGAGCGCAGCATAGACAGTCACAAGGTAAAGGCAGGTGGTGTGATCTTCCAACAGGGACAGGAGGAGCAAAACCATCTGCCAGAAGAAAGGTCTAGAAAGCACTGGGCCAGCCTCAGGACCAGGAGGGAGGAAAGGGCTCCTCTGAGAACTTATGCCCACATCACCCGCCTCCCATACGTGTGTTCTGAGGCTTACCAAGCTGAGAACTTAACTTAAAAAGTCCCCGAGTTGATGGAGCCGTGGGGGCAAATGGCAGAAGCAAAGGCAAATACTTTTGTAAGAACGTCCTCTTAGTTCACGTCTTATAAAATTCCCACAGACGCATTCTGGCCAAGTAGAAATCGAAGGGATGATGCTACACAAGCAACTGAGAAGAAGCCCCAGGAAACAGTGAGCAGCAGTGGACTGCACCTAAAACCAGCACGTTTAAGACGCCTGAAGGAATCCGAGAGTCATTAGAAACATGCGCGATGAGAAAGAAAAAATCAATAAACGAGTCCTGGTGAATTTGAAAAGAAAAAATCTATCACAGATCAAGAGAGAACAGTGAAATGGGGGCTGTAGAATTGAAGGAAAATCGACAAATTGGCCCAGAGTAAGGAATTAAAATTATGAAAAAGTGATTAAGAGACACTGAGGCAGATACTGTAGCGCACAGGGAACCCTATTCAACGTCCTGTGATGAGCCATAATGGAAAAGAATATATATGTATATAACGGAGTCACTTTGCCGTACAGCAGAAATTAACACAACATTGTAAATCAACTATACTTCAATAAAATTAAAAAAGAAAAAGAGACACTGAGGCAGAGAGTGAAAAGGCCTCACTCGTGTCTCTCAGAATTCCAGGACGAGAATGCCAGCAATGGGGAAAGTCCATATTTAAAGAGAGGGCTTCCCTGGTGGCGCAGTGATTAAGAATCCACCTGCCAGTGCAGGGGACACGGGTTCGATCCCTGGTCCAGGAAAATCCCATATGCCATGGAGCAGCTAAGCCCGTGTGCCACAACTACTGAGCCTGAGTGCCACAACTACTGAATCCCGCGCGCCTAGAGCCCATGTTCTGCAATAAGAGAAGCCACCAAAATGAGAAGCCCGCGCACCGCAACAAAGAGTAGCCCCTGCTCGCCACAACTAGAGAAAGCCGTGTGCGGCAATGAAGACCCAATGCAGCCAAAAAATATATATATATATATATATATATATATATATATATATATATATATATATATATATTTAAAGAGATAATGGCTGAGAATTTTCCAATATTGATGGAAAATATTAATCCTCGGCCTCAGAAGCTCAACAAACCTCAAGAAGGATGGAAAAGGAAAACAATCAAACACAACGAAGTGAAATTATAAAACACCGAAGATAAAGATACTAAAAATTGAGAAAACAGTCAAATTATCTACAAAGGAGTGATGATAGCATGGCCTGACTTCTCAAGAGCAAAAATAAAAGCTCTGGAAAGTTGAATAATGTCTTCAGGTCACTGAGAGCCAAGAGCTGTCCATCTGGTCGACCACCGGCTGATGGTTGAACTAACCACAGTTTTGGGAATAAATGAGCAATTTTTATTGTTGACACCTACTGAAGGAAAATTTGAAATAAAATCTTTAAGAAGAAGGAAAATGATCTCCCCCAAAGGCCTAAGAAGCAAACATGCCAAGCATGTGCCTCCCTGGTTGCTTTCTGTCTCACTAGGATGCTCTACACTCAGTATGCAAAAGGTGCTATGATCTGAATGACATACGTTCATATGTTGAAATCCTAAGTCCCAGCACGCTGGCATTAGGAGGTGAGGACTCTGGGAGGTGGTTAGGTTAGGAGGGTGGAACCCCAGGAATGAGATGAATGCCTTCATAAAAGAATTTCTCTGAACCTTCTCCATGTGGGGTCACAGCAAGAAGGCAGCCACCTATGAACCAGGAGGCAGACATCGACTCTACGGGTGCCTGGATCTTGGGCTTCTAGCTTCCAGAACCGTGAAAAATAAGTTTCTGTTGCTTATAAGCCAGCTGGTCTATAGTATTTTGTTATAGCCTCCCAAACAGACTAAGACAAAAGGCTTTCCCCTTTACCTCCTTCAGGTTCCCGCTTTCCCTGACTGCCGTATAATTACACTCTCCAGTCACTGTATCCTATCCCGCCTTCTCCTCCTTCATGGTATTTATATGGCATATTATAGCTTTATTTATTTTTAATATCTTCTTTCCATAATAAAAGATAAGATCCATGAAATAAGGGACTTGGTTTTGTTCGTTGCTCTATTTTCAGAACCTAAAATAATTTCAGGCACATAGCAGACACTCAAGGGTAACTAGTAAAAGGATAAAAACAGACCACATTCCTTCTCCTTCCAAAAAGAGGGAAAAAGCCACCTTCAAATGCGACCCTCAAGATGTCAAAAAAGAGGGGGGGAAAGAAGCCTGGAAATAGAAAACCAATAGGAGGTATAAAATAAAATGTTAAAAATAAGTCCAAACAGATTAGACTTATAATTTATCATAACAATACATGTAAACAGACTAAACTCATCAGTTAAAAAATTAGAGATTGTCAAGTTGGATTTTAAAGTAATTCAGTTATGTGCTGTATCCAAGAGATATCAGGAAATCACAGGACATAGGAAGATTGCAAAAGATAGAACCGGCCAGTGAAATGCAAAGAATGTTGGTATATCTACAGTAATAAGAGACAAAGTACATCTTAAGGGAAATATAATCCTGACCATATAATATTCAAATACGGCAAAAGCCCCACAGTATATTATTTAAGAACATATGCATATGCCATAAATGTATAAATAAATGACTGATAGAGGATGCATTTAGGTTACCTGGAGATGGAGGGGGCAGTGGCGGAGGTTGTGATTGGGGAAATACATTAAAGTGGTTTCAACTCTACTGGTAATTTCTTTTATTATTCTAAGCTGCATGGTGGGTACATGAGTATTTCATGAAGTTTTATCATATCTGTTCCATGTTGAAAATAGTTCATAATAATAAGAAAACTCTTCCCCAAATCTAATTACAAACAACTTTTGATGCAACAGGCTGTCCAACACAGGGTACCCTGAAAGTGTAGGTCAGAGAGCCCCTTGGGAAGAAAAGCGACACCGATGGGCAGGACAATTGAATGAGCTTTCCAAGCATCCTCTTAGGGAAGGCAAGGGCGTTCTTGGGTCAGCCAATTACTTAAACTCAATCTCATCCTCGGGAAATGTGTGTGGATGTAACAAGGGAATTGTGAGTATTAAATGAAACAATGAATGCACGTAAAGTGCTTGGTACATAGTAGGTGTTCAGTGAACCGCATCAAAATCTTTCTGGAAATGAAGCAGAATAGAACTAGCAAGTTAGAGTCAAAGAGAAATTAGATACTACTTACTTCCCAGACTTCCCCAGGCAAAGTCAGCACCTGCCCGAGGGAACGCTGCATCCCGTTCATCTTTGTATTCCCAGCGCCCTCAAGCACTGTGTCTGGCGCATGATGGACACTCAGGAATCATCTGGAGAATGCTGAAAGGTACCAGGATTCTTATGGACAAATCATATAAACACTGCAAATAAAGGAATCAGTTTCATCTCTCTAGTTGTGAACCAGCAAGATTATAAACAAGGGTAATGTTTACTAACACTACTACAGTACACTTAAACAGCTCCTTTTTTGGGGGGGGCGGATCCACATTTTACAACAGTGGTATTAAACGTGTTCTTTTCACTTCACGAATATTTCACGTCTTCTGTTTATGTCACTCAGATGAGTAACATAAGGCAAAACTGATCTAAAGTTGGACGATGTAAGCACGACACCTTCTCCTTTCATCTTATCCACATTTATCAAGAAAACTCAAAACAGGCCACTCGTTTTTCTTTCCTGCTTATTTGCTCCCTAGCAGCGGGCAGGGAGGGGCGGTTGGGATTAGGGACTTTACAAAAACTCCAGGTTGCCTCAGGGCCAATCACCGACTTCTTGGGCTTTATTCCTGGGGTAGGGAGGGCTCTCCCCGACCGCCCCCCACCCCCACCCCCGGAGGGCTAGGATGAACGGCGCTGACAGATACCGAGGCCTGCGCGCCGCCGCCTCCCCGCCCAGCGCGCACGGAGCGCGCTTTGCTTCCCTTGCCGGGGCAGGGGCTGCACGCGGCGTTTGTCGCCTTCGCTGGACGCAGGCAGGTCCGCACCGCGCGGAGGAGAGCGCGCGCGGCCCATCGTGGCGAGGAGGTGGGCGGCGACCCATCCCATTGGGATTCGTCCAGTCTCTCCGCGCCGGGGGGCGGGCGCGGATTTCCGCGGGGCTGAGTCCTGCCTACGTCTCAGTGGCGACGGAGTGGCCCCCTGCCAATGCCCACAAAGGCACAGAGCACTCTCCCGTTTGACCAAAAACCGCGAGGGGAGAGAGGCGCCGGCCGGTTGGGAGGCGAGGGCAGCCTTCTCCACGAACCGGGCGGTACGTGGCCGCGCTCCCGGCTGTGTCCCCAGAGCGCCGCGGGAAAGGAGAGGCTCAGAGCAACAGGTGCAGCCCGCAGCCACTCCCGGGACGTGGGAGACGACCCGCAGGGGCTCGGAGTCGGTAAGGCGCGGAGAGGGCTCTGTCCACCCCCAGGACTGCACCGGCAGGTCCCTCCTCCCGGGTGCGGGCGGATCAGCGGGCGGTGGTGCCTGGGCAAGGGGAGCCCTGCTTTCTCCGGACAACCGGCCCGGTCTGGGAAGGTCTAGCTCCGGCTCCGGTCCGTGTCCTCTCTCGGGCAGCCCCGTCCAAAAAGACGGTGCCACTAGGCACAGGCGCCCGGGCGCGTGCCCATCAGGGAGGCTCAGGCTCAGAAACTCGCGCTCTGCGTGCCAGGGGCTGGGTACTCCGGCTCCCCGCGGCGCCTTCCTTCCCCGGCCAGCACCTTTCGCGGCGCGACCCGGGCGCCCCCCGCGCGCCATGGAGCTGGCGGCGGGGAACTTCAGTGAGGGGAACGCGAGCGGGCCCGAGCCCCCCGCCCCGGACCCCAGGACTCTTTTCGGCATCGGCGTGGAGAACTTCGTCACGCTGGTGGTGTTCGGCCTGATCTTCGCGCTCGGCGTGCTGGGCAATAGCCTGGTGATCACGGTGCTGGCGCGCAGCAAGCCGGGGAAGCCGCGCAGCACCACAAACCTGTTCATCCTCAACCTGAGCATCGCCGACCTGGCCTACCTGCTCTTCTGCATCCCCTTCCAGGCCACGGTGTACGCCCTGCCCACCTGGGTGCTGGGCGCCTTCATCTGCAAGTTCGTCCACTACTTCTTCACCGTGTCCATGCTGGTCAGCATCTTCACCCTGGCCGCGATGTCGGTGGACCGCTACGTGGCCATCGTGCACTCGCGGCGCTCCTCCGCCCTGCGGGTGTCCCGCAACGCGCTGCTGGGCGTGGGCGTCATCTGGGCGCTGTCCATCGCCATGGCCTCGCCGGTGGCCTACCATCAGCGCCTCTTCCACCGGGGCGTCAGCAACCAGACCTTCTGCTGGGAGCAGTGGTCCAGCCAGCGCCACAAGAAGGCCTACGTGGTGTGCACCTTCGTCTTCGGCTACCTGCTGCCACTCCTATTCATCTGCTTCTGCTACGCCAAGGTGGGCCCGAGGCGGCTCCTGCGTCCCTGCACCCCTTCCCGGGACCCGCAGCCGCCCCGCCCCTTTGCCCTCATTCCCCAGAATTTTCTGCGGGGGCCGCGCGGTGACCCTTTCCTGCTCCCTCCGCCTCGGCTTGGGCTCGCGGGTCTGACGTTGCGCGGAAGTTACTCGGAGTTTGGGCAACGCCAGGGAAAGTTTGCAGCAGGTCACTTCCCGGCGCCCGTCCTCTCGCCCCGGCCCGGGGCCCTGAGGTTGTCCTGGTGGAAGGCGGCGTCGACGCCCACTTCTCAGTAGGGGAAAGCCGCGCCGCCCCTTCAGCGCGCGCGAGGGCTACCCCACGTGGCCGCAGGGTCACGGCGAGCGCTCCATCCTCCTGAGCGCACGCCTTTGCCAGGTGGAGGGTCCGCGCCCCTCCACAGCCCTCAGCAGGGCCTGATGGGGAGATTTCCCTGCCCGCGGGGTGCACAGGGTCGGGGGGGCCGGCGGGGACCGGCTCTGTGAAGCCGCTGCTTCTGGCGACAGAGCTTTGACTTTCGTCTTATACACAAGTTGGGCGTTACAAATCCAAGTGGTTAGACAGTATTTCTTCACGGAGTCTTGAGGGAGTCTCCAGAGAACGGGATGGATGGGCTTCCAGCTGATGGATGGGCTTCCAGCTGCTGCTTCCCCGTTTCAGTCCTTTTAGGAAGGGGTAAGGAATATGAAGTGACTCAGGGGGCAGGTCTAAAGCCCTATCGCTGAGAGACACACTGTTGACACACCTCTGGTCCCCTACCCCTGCACCTCCTTATTGGGAAAATGGCTGTTAACCTTCCTGGTGCAAGCCTCCCCCTCGTAGCTCGAGAAAGTCCCATTCTCTTTCATTAATAACACATGAGTCTGAAGATTTTATACTGATCTGAAAGTCTTGTTTATACTGGAGTAAAAGTATATGCTGGATAGTTATGAGACGTGATTCACGGGGTGAGCTCCGCTCTCCCTGACACACCCTCCCCGGACCCATCACCGTGAGAAAAATACTGCTGTAACCACATTCTGAAATTTCCACTGTTTTCTCTTCATCTCCCTCTCCGTATCTCTCATTCTGTTTCTCGTAAGGCGGGGACTCTAGGACTGAATAATCAGATGAGGTAGAACGGCAGTCATTTCTTACATTCAATTCATAGAGCTTTTTGGGTTTTTTTCCCCCCCCAGCAGAAATCTTGACTAAAAGCCACCTGGTTTTGTTTGTCCCCTCCCCCCACGTCATCTGTGTTGAGTTATGTCTGTTTTGAGTGGTAATATTTCTGGATGTGATCTGGAAGAATGTCCTGCATCAAAGGGTTATATATAAAGAGATGTGGTAATTGGGGAAATTGGGAGGTCACTGCAGCTTAGCTCTTCAGTAAATGGCTGTTTTATTCATTTCATCTTCTGCAAACGCAAATCAAAGCTTGGTTTGCACAGCCCAGTGGTCTCCAGCGTGCGCTATCTCAATCTGCAGGCCGCCCAGTGGGTTGGAGCTATCGTGCATATTTTATTGATAAGGAAAGAGGGTTCTGGAGGAGTGAAGGAGCTGAACCCAGATTGTGAAGCTGGTAAAGGGTTCAGGGAGGATTTCAGTGCAGGGATTCCCAGTCCCCCAAGAGAGGGGCAATTGCTGAGGGCCTGTAGGGCATGGACCTTGGGACTAGAGTGATTCTTACAATATTTGCCTCTTGCATCGTCATGGCATGGATTAGACTTCCATCGTTTCCCGAAAGTCTTCGGGGAACATAATTCAGGTCTCCTTAATGGAAACAACAAGGTAAATGTCTAGGAATAAATTAGGTTACATTTCTGTCATTTGAGAATTTATACAAGTCACACATAGGGCAAAATTTTAAATTTTTCAAAAATTCAAAAAATATATGATCATTGGGATAGTTTTTATATGGAAATAGTTTGCTTTTAAGCATAACTGGAACTTTCTTTGGAATTCAAGGTAATATTTGCATATTTATTCCAAACATGCTTGGGTGTTTTCTCCACTGACCACTCAGCAACATTCCTTAGGCGTTTTGCAGTTACCCAGACGTGATCCCCCCGAGTTTGTGGAAGGAATGAGTAACCCCCGGGGTAGTGTTATGAAGCAGGTAACATTGGACTTTTCCATATGGAGTCCTCTCCAGGTGGCCGTCTCTGATTTTGTTTTGCTGCGTCTCCTCTTGTCCCTTGCTTTCGGTCTTCTGGGAAGGCTGTCCCCAAAGAACCTCGCCAGGCCGGTCCTCGCCAGGCAGGGTCCTGTCCAGCCCTTTCCTTCCCCTGGAAAGTTCTCCTCATTTGTTCCTGCTAAAGCCTCTCTTCTATCTTTGCCTTAGATTTGATTTCTTATACCCCAGTCTCTGTTGGCAGGACAGTAAACTAACCCATTGTCAATGTGCAGAGAGTCATCCCAAATGTCCCTGTAGCGAGTGAAAGGCTTGTCTTGCAGAGGATGCTAAGCATCTGTAGGAAGTGAGAAGTATCTCAGTAGAGCTGGGAATTTGGAGTCGGAAGTTCACGCCCCCCGTGATGGCTGCTTGACCTGCATAGGAATCGTGAGGGTGTGACTAAGTCCTCTGGCTTCCCAATCCGGGAAGGGCCGTCCAGAAGGGCTGCATCCCGCCGAACCGAGCAGGCTTTCACAGTAAGTCCAGTTCCATTCAATTACTTCCGTGCTGCGGCGCTTCAGGGGGACAGAGAGGTGGCTGGAACACTGCTTCCAGTTTTTGGAGAGACTCATCGAGTAACCGGTGGACAGTCTAAAGCCCTTAGTCACCCAGAGCTAATTTTCCTTAGATTTTTCACTCAGATGGGACATAAGAAAGAACTCAACACCAGTGTGGCATATGTACAGCCGTCTCGGCCCTGTTGTATAGCTTATGTTGTAAATTCTTACATAGAACCAAAGTGACTCACATCATTTCCCCTGAGTATTACATTGGCGAGAGAAGACAAAGCTAGTTTCTCTAAGGAAGGAAACCAGTGTCTCCCTGGAAGCCTTCCTGACGGGACATTAATTGTAGAACCTTGCTGAACGGTCTTCCAGTCATCAGTGATGCTGGAGGGCAGTCTGTAGTTTTTCCGTGTATCTAGGATTTAACATACGACAGGGACCTGGGGATTGTTAAAATGTAGAATCTTGGGGGAAGCCAAGGTGGAAGGGAGACCAACAAGGATGCATATATGGGTAGCGGTGTGGCTCTTTCTGGACGAAACCGCAGAGCTCTCTGCACCAGAGCTCTCTGCCAGCAGGTGCTCCGGCCGCAGATGGCACCTGGGCACCCCTCAGGGTTAGAGGCACAGGTGTCCTTGGCAGTTCTTAGTCACCATTACTCCACCACCTCATGTGAATTTCAGTTTGAATGACATTGCAAATGACGGTGGTCCCATTTCAGAACGTCCAGAAGTGTCGTTGCAAAATGGACAGTGATGTGTGGGGTCTGAGACAAACCGATTTTATTAGTCTGTGTTTTTCAGGTCCTTCATCATTTGCATAGAAAGTTGAAGAACGTGTCGAAGAAGTCAGAGGTATCGAAGAAAAAGGTAAAAATATTCGTGGACTTACAGCCTGTGCGCGTTTCTATAGCTCAGTTTACGTGTACTCTTAGCTCTCCTTGCAGCCACCCAGTGCCTGTGACGTTTTGGTTCCTGGGTACAGAGATTTGAGATGAGCCTCTTACCACTAGGCAGAGGGTAGAAATGGGAAGTGAGCTGTTGAGGGTGGCCGGGTGACCGTGCTGCGCGAAAACGTGGATGGACGTCTCGGGAGAGATGGAAGTCTCGGGACGGGGGGAAAGGTCCATTTTCTGGATTCTCAGCCTCTTGAGAAGGTATGTGCTAGGTTGGTTGGGACAGAGTGTCGAGTGGCTGGATCCATACTTTGCGTGAAACTACCGTCACGTTATCGTGTATTGACCGTCTCTGATGTGATGCCAGGAGGCCCTGTCTTAATAATCTTCCGGGAGAGTGTTGTTACAGCCTCTCCCTGAAGCCTCAGACGCAGACGCACTGTTTGTCTCTCTTCCTCCCAGACTTCTGCTGACTTTGGCCCCGAGGGGAGAGAACTAAAGATGGGAGGGGCCTCAGGGGATTTCAGCCCATTTTTAATTGTCTTTTTCATCCCGTGAATTCTGAATTCCAGAAGCTTCTCCTGAAGAGTATTACAGCATCTAACATCCTGCAGTTTATCACACTTCACATTTTGAGGAAAAACTGTTTTACAAATCAGGATTAATTTACCTCTTATTCAGATAATATCTATATCATCTCTGATTTTTAGGAAGTAGAATGAAAGTTGATGAGATTATTAGACCATATGATTAGGGAGGAGGAGATTATAACCAGAATCTTTACCCGCAAATATTACTCATAACATCTTAAAATACCTTGGTTTTCCTTCTAAATATTTATTATGATCAAGGACACATAATTTGCAGAAATTATAGTTTAATCAGATTTGCTTTAAAAACTTCTGCATAAATAAACTACAGCTCTTCCTGACCTTTCCTTGTTTATAAACAATAACGTGGCTAAAAACACACCTGTTCTCAGAGCCCGTGAAAAGAAATAGCAGAGAGTTGGTTAAAAAGCACAAAGTTTAGCTTGTGTTTGAAGAGGTTAACACCCTTGGGGAGGGTGGGGGCTTGCTGAACTTCTGCAGAGGTTATGCCCTTGGAACGTGGTACCTGCTTATGATTGAGGCCAAAGATTTTCTGCCTCTTGGCAGGAAGGAAATAAAACTTTTCTTTAGCATTGGCTGGATCTTACTTGCATGCTACAGTTAGTTTTAGTCTCTATATTTGAAAACTGTTGGAGAGAAATTGTGGAGGTTCCAGAGGAGAAAAAGTGATTAAAAGAATGAAAATAGGGCTTCCCTGGTGGCGCAGTGGTTGAGAGTCCGCCTGCCGATGCAGGGGACACGGGTCCATGCCCCGGTCTGGGAGGATCCCACATGCCGCGGAGCGGCTGGGCCCGTGAGCCATGGCCGCTGAGCCTGCGCGTCCGGAGCCTGTGCTCCGCAACGGGAGAGGCCACAGCAGTGAGAGGCCCGTGTACTGCAAAAAAAAAAAAAAAAAAAAAAAAAAAATGAAAATAGATCTTGGAAGAAATGATTAGAAAAGCTTCTGTTTTACAGTAAAATGATCTAAAGATCAGTGATTAGTTTAACATTTACATCATTTGGTTTTATGTGTATACGTGTGTGCATGGGGTGTGTGTGTGTGTACATATATATGTGTGGGTATATATTATATACGTATGTGTAAATGTAATTCTTACCATGGGAGAAGTTCTCAGCATTTGGAGGAGGGAAGCTTTTCTCTTCGATGCTCACAACCTCTGACCCTTAATAACCACTGAACAGATGGCAGATCTCTTTTGATATATTTAATTGCCTCTTTGTTTGCACAGAACAAATAGAGTGTGGTGCTGGGGCCTGTGTGCGTGTGTGTGTGTGTGTGTGTGCGCGCACCTGTGTCTAGGCAAGGGATAGCACACAGGTGCAGGGGTGGGGTGGGAAGAGGGAATGGGAGAGAGAGAGGAGAACAAGCAGACGGGAGACAGAGGGGGAAGAGCAGAGGGTCCAGGATGGAAAGCCAGCTTGACTGTCAACCCTGAAGGCGGAGACTGGATTGTCTCACGGTGATGCTTCCCCGGGTCTTCGCGCAGAACAGTCTTCCTGGTGTGTATACATGTTGAGTTGCTGGCGGATGATGGGGTGATGTGATAAGATTTTGATAGTTCCTTCATTTCAGCTGCGCCCATTTCCAGCTCCCCTCTCAGTGGCTGAGTAGGGCACCTTCCTCTGTGCTGTATCCACCCACCTGGGGACCCCCGAGTGTTAAGGCTGGTAGCACTCACGGGGCAGAGAGTTGGGTCTTTCATCACAAACGTGCCGAACAGTTATCCTGCGTGTTTGGAGGAAAATACAAATGAAGAGTGTGATTTCCGTGGCCAAAATAGTAGTGATCATAGTACAGAGCCCTGTGCTTCATTAATGCCAGGCTCTGCTGGACATAAAGACACGTTTTCCGGCACAAGGCTGATTAGATACTAAAACGAGATTCTTAAACAATTTCCGCGAGACTTCCCAGTGGGACAGACCTCCCCACCGGATGGTTCCTTCTAATAAGGAAGCAGACGCGAGGCCCTTTTGGTACCCTCTCAACCACGAGGTTCTTTCAGCAGCTGCTCTTTTTTTCCCCTTCTGGCTTGAAGTAATTCAGCAAGCTTTTTGGCCGTCATTTATACAATTCACAAAATGTTTTTCATCACTCTCATCTTTTAGTCACTTTTTTCTTCTCTGCCAAGTTCCATTAGACGGATTATGAATAAAATTCTTTGAAGAAAAAATAACGGATGTCTCAGATGGCTTGAAAAGGAGCATCTCAGAGGAGGAGAAATTAGTATTTTCCAGATACTTTCAGAGTGAGGAGTAAAAAGAAGACAGGCTAATAAAGCACCCAACCTCAAGTATAGGAATTAGTACAGAGATTTAGCACACGGCCTTAGATGATACCTTCTTCTCTATCAGGCGATGGTATGGTGGTTCTGTACTCTGCACAGACACGTGGGGAAAGTAGGAGGCGCATCGGATGCACATCCATCTGTGATTGAGGCCAATGATAACTGTAAGAAATGAAAATAGCCTCATTCCCCACAGAGGGGACTTGTCTCCTTACCTGCTGACATTTCAAAGGAGAAGAGAGGAAGCAGCTTTTGCGAATCCTACCTAGGAGACGGTGTGGGTCAGCCTAGGCGCTGTCAGCATTGAGGAAATACTTTAGCCTTTCACTTGGGGTGGATGAGATGATTTGCTTTTGTTGTGGCCTTTGTGGAATTCTTCACCGGTTCTTCAAACACGCGATTGAGATGTTTAGAAAGGCAGGTTCCTGGGCAGCTACCTAATCCCCGTGACCTATGGAAGCAGAGCCATCGGGCATGAGGCCTAGATACCAGAATTTTTGCAAAGCTCTGCCCTGCGTGATGATGGCGCGCTGATCTGCTGGAAACCCGGTTTGTGGTTGTTAGTACAACGCCTTATTTTGACCAGGTCTTGACCTGGAGCTGGCGTATTCCAGGCGCCTGCTTTCTGAGTCGGGTGTTGGAAGCAGTGGTGGCTGCAGGCCCTGTTATGCAGTGTGGACTTCTTTCCTGCATTCCCTCCCATGTCTTCCCGGTTCCCTGGACCCAGAGGCATCTGCAGCAAGCCTCTACTGCAAAGGAGACAGAGGAAGAAGCCATGTACCGCCTCTGCCTACACGCAGGGATGTGCTCGCCTAACGTGACGCCATGGCCGTGTGGACGCCTCCAGGGCTGCGGGGCTGAGCGCCAGGGCCCGTGTGCAGGGTGCCCACTGCTGTACCAGCTCTGACGGGCTGAATGCCTGTGAAACAGGCAGGAAATAAGTAGTGAGCCCTTGCTGACACTAAGCGGGGAGCACAAACATTCTATTAAACTCTTTTGGGAACAGGCTTCGATAAATGCTACAGTTTATATAAGTACCGATTGAGTATTCTTCCCTGATTTATATTGTAATTGTAATCCGGTCACATTTCAAAGCTACAGGTAGGCCGAGAAAAAGAACCTCGTTCATGGTTCTGAAAAGACCAGTGGAACCGCTAAAAATAAAAGGTAGATTTTGAATGGACTTGGGTAAACAGACAGTAACAAACACCCCAAAGAAAACATACCATACTGCCCATTGCCCTACAATGATGCAGAGATAGATACACTATGGCTCTTATCAGTAAGCTGCTGGGGTATATTTCTGCCCTAAGCTTGGTACTTAGTAAGAACTTCCTAAAAGGAACAATGAAACAGGATATCCAGAGAGTGTTTTGTGAAGCACAGAGATCTTCTTATTGTCTTAGAAAGAGCAGATGATGTGTTCCGTTCTATTTGCAGGTGGAATTACGTCTAGATGGTTTTTATTAAATCGTCTGGGAATGTATCCCGCACACCAATGGGTAAACAGGTTGACAGCAGACAATCCCTTAATAGATGTGCGCAGATTGCTGTTTGCTTTGTGCTCCATGGGGTCGGTGGCTTCAATCTGTATACCTGCCACCCTGTAAAAACCTGTCATCAGGTTTGTACCTGAGTTGTTTGAAGCGTTGAAATGGACCAGGCCCAGTCAGGGAATCGTCAGGTTGGGTCACCCTCTTCACAGGCCAGGAAAGTGAAGCCCAGGGAGGTGACATCATTTTTCAAAGGTCGTTAACCCGTTTATGGCTGATGTCGGTCCTTGGCTTTTGCACGATCTGCGCACCTTCTGATGGTGAGCTTAGCTCTCATCTCCAGCCTCGCTGACCACCGTGTTCGCCTTGACCTCGACCTGAGGTCTGAGTGTCTCCTCTCCCATTTCTGCCTGGGCTTCCTGGCTTCCAGCCCGTGTCTTGGACAGACTTCCTCTCCGAGTCAGTCTGCTACCTCGTGCCCCTCCTGGAGGAGCCTTAATCCTTACCTTCGGGGTGTTGTTGTCCTTAACAGCAGGATTCTAATTCATGGGGAGTAATAGGAACGTCATCTTGTCAGGTGGGAACATCCCTGCAGGGCCGGGGTCTGCGCTTCTCCCGGGGAAGAATGTGTGGGTCCACAGTGGTTCCCTAGTTGTGGGATCACTTTGCTCCACCCTGTGAGGTTGTAGGAGAAAGAAGCCTCCTTCCTTCTTTCTCTCTCCTTCCCCTCAACCTCCCCCCCACACACTCGTGGATCCCAGTCGAGATCCCAGTCTCTCCAGAGGGGAAGGTGGACAGGGGACCACCAGGCAGTGCTCACAGTGGATTTAGGGTCGTGACTGGGAGGGGATGATGGGCACCCACGCTCTCCTGCTCTGGGAGGTGTCCTGGTGGTCACGTTCCCACTCTGCATGTTCAACACGGTCTTTTAGAGCATCACAGCCTGGGCTTGATCTGAGGAGGAAGAGAGGCTACTGGATTCCCAACCTCGGGAGAGACGGAAAGCATCTCTCTCTCATGTCCTTCATATTCCTTTCACCTTCGAGGAGCAAACGGCCTAGAAGAGAATGGAGGGGGATGGGCGCTGGAGCAGGAGAGCGAGCCAGCAAACGTCCCCCCTGTGATTCAGTTACAGGACTGAGCCCACAGAGCTGCCCTAAGGCTCTGTGGTCCAGAGAGCCCTGGGTGCCCAGAGACAGGGATGCGGCTGCCGTCACCAGGTAGACCTTGTGGGATGTTCTCTCCCCGAGCGCCCGCTGTTCAGAGCACGGTTTGGGATCACAGAGACCGGCCTCCAGCTGTAACTCTGCATCCCGCCGGGGGGCGGGGGGGCAGCAGGCCCTGTCCTAGCCAGGCTAGGTCTCAGCGTCCTCATCTACACCGCGGATCATCGTGCGGTCTGCCCGGATTGGTGGCAGCGAGTGAAGAACGCAAAGCCAGCAGTCAGCCGAGGTCGCCTCTCGGTGCCCCCGACCCAGCCCTGGTTCTGCCGTCAGGCGGTTGAGCCCAGCTTACACGCTTTTAAGGAAGAAACCAGCCGATGGCTTTCTATTTTATACTTCAAACATTGTTAATAGCCCACTGTCTTTTGTTCAAATCCCTGGAGATGGAGTTTTCAGTTCGTTGCACTCTTGGCTTTTCAACGTGTCCTGATTTGGTGGTGATGGAGCACAGGAAAAGTGTCCCAAGACTTAACCCCAGCCCTTTAGGTTTGCAGCCCGTGGCGGGCACTCAGAACAGATGCAGCGGGGAGACGGGGGCACACGCGTGGTGCGCGGGAGGGAAGGCTCCTCTCGTGTTGAGGTTCTTGCCCAGGGAAGATCTTCTCCCATCACCTGCTCAGCAGAAACCTCAAAGGACGCCTGTGGACCCTGCCTCTGATTTCTAGGTGTTTCAGATTCAGGAGCGGCAGGGAAGGGTGGAGACACAAGCAAACAGGGAGACAGGCCCTGAAATGGCTCTCTGGACCCACTGCATGTGTTGGGGGTCTCTAAGTTTGTCCAAGTTCAACAAGGAGAAATAAACATCTCCTCTTGTCTGTGGAGGCAGCTCTCGGAAGCAGCGTTCACGAGCTCAGCTGAGCTGCCTCCCTGGGCTCAGTCCCACTGTGTGCTGTGCATCGGGTTGTAAAGTTACCGTGTTCAATCTGTGTGTTCCTGTTGCCATGACTCAAAGCACGCTTCCTGTTATCCATATGCGTTTCACATACCTGCTAGAATTATTCCCTATGGAGGGTCAAGGCCGGTCCCGGGGAAGTTTTGAACAAAACTGCTGCGCGAAGTGAAGGTTAACACCTAAGGCAGATTTAGTACGTACCTGATCCTGTGAGAATACACAGAAAATTCTCTCAGGGCGTGCTGTAAGAGGCTGGGTTCCTTTCCTGCTGTAATCGATGCATCGCCTTTCTTTTCCTTCTCCTAGACTGCGCAGACGGTGCTGGTGGTGGTCGTGGTTTTCGGGGTCTCCTGGCTGCCTCACCACGTCATCCACCTCTGGGCTGAGTTTGGGGTCTTCCCACTGACGCCCACCTCCTTCTTCTTCCGGATCACCGCCCACTGCCTGGCATACGGTAATTCCTCCGTGAATCCCATCATTTACGCGTTTCTCTCTGAAAATTTCAGGAGGGCTTATAAGCAGGTGTTCAAGTGCCACGTTCGCAACAAGTCACCTCTTAATGACACTAAAGAAAATAGAAGTCGAATAGACAACCCGCCATCAACCAATTGCACTCACGTGTGAAAAAAGATCAACACGTTCTTCGTGCGGCGTTTCCATACTTGTGGAGTAGACACGTAAAAAATACAATGAGGTGTTAAACAAGGCGGCAACTTGTTATCTTCACAACAGTTCATATTATATTAATTCAATTCCACTTGTGTTTAAAAAGTACTTTGATCTACCTGGAAAATCCCTAGGTCTAGTGAAGATTATTTCTAAATTTTATTTTATTTCTAAATTCGATTCCATAAGCGAAAGAGAATAAAATAGTTTTATACCTCTTAAGAAATGAAAGTTTAATAGAATTCCCTACGTTTGTTCAGTTCTTCATAGGATAAGGAATAAGGACCTAGAAAGATGGCCAGGAATATTTGTGATCTACGTTTTGAAGCAAATTTATTTAGAAAACGTGTTTGTGCTTTAGTTCTTCAATTTTGAGATAAGGGGTAATATTAAAACTGTGTGTTTTAAAATACGATCATGGACACATGAAAGTGTTCCCTGAGTTTTATTTTTGCGACCGTTTATATAGAGACACTGCTATTTGATGGAAATAAGTTTAGTGCACATGTCACATTTGCTCCCAGTTGTAAGTAGTGTACAGGGCTTCTGAGTTGTGCTGCGTCTGTCTGCAATCATGAGGTCCATTAAGTTTATCTCAGGAGGTCAGGAGGTGTTGCGGCCATGACCCTGGGTGTCAGCCATCGGGATGTCAATTAAAAGCTATCCTGTGAACTTAGTCTTTATTGAGTTGACTAAAAAAATCAGGGAAATCACCACCTGCAACTATTCTAATAGTGGAAGCTGTGAATGAGATTCTGAGAATGAAACTGGACATTAAAATTTTATATATATATATCTATATATATCTATATCTATATCTATATATATATATGGCAAGGTATTAGCTATGCCTTGAATGTAATCTACCCCAAAGAGAGAATTTAAAAAATGTCAGTGAAGATGATGTACAGAAAATAATTTCCATAAATTCAGAAATTAGCAAGTCATATGAGATAATTGTCATGCCATGTGAGGAAAGCATATACTAAATGTTTGGTTCGGATAAATTTTGAAGAAAACAAACCTTATGAATGGCTCTACCTAGGGATACCATATCTTGTACAAACAAATGCTTTTTTCATTAAATTTGTAATGATGTCTAATGCACATTTACCCCAAACATCATTCCCCCTGGAAATGTTAATTTGGGGTTCAAATCCTCATGACTTGAGTTTCAAATGTAGTTTTTGTGATGATTTCATATTTACAATGAGAAAATAGTATGAAAAGAGTAAACGATCCTATATTAGAAAATAATTCTCAGACTGTAAGACTTTGATCTATTTTAGGATGATACAAAAGCAAGAAGATTTTTTAAAAAAGAAATTTGTGTAATGTACAGCTGTGTCAAATCAGGACTTCATGTGAAATACCAAATTTTAGATCAAAAAACCCAACTCGATGTAAGTCTTTGCACGTTAACTTCTCTAGTTCATGAATTTACTTTCAAAATTATGTTCCTCCAGAAAACGGTGTTTACCTTTGCAATGGTATAAATAGTTCTCTGGACGGAATAGGAGAAAATTGTCAGAGAGGGTGGGAAAGCAAGCGCTTTCGTGTTTGATGGCCAGGGAAAAATTATGTATATGTGTATGTGAGTATTTTTAAGAACAACGTAAGTCCTTTGCACGGAAAATTTGTTTGCACTTTATTCACATTTGGCAGCAGATACATTTTATCCTGACGATGGTACCTCCTGTGCTTTGTGGAACTTGAAGCTGCCGTTGTAAATGCCGGGACAACTTCTGGGTGTGTGAACGCACGCGGCCGTGCAAAGAGCTGCCTCCTGGTTGCCTTTGGACTTGCGTGGATGACGGCGATTCCCTGCACCATGGCTGTTCTCTTGTTTTCCTGTTCTGTTTTCCACGCACTCAAATGAAGTATTAAAACACATACAGTAGCTAATGCTGCTCTTTTCTAAGAAGTGTTGAGAATGGGCTTCGACACGACGTATTTACCCTTGTAATGCCTTGGTCCCTCGCAGATGACGTGACCACGGACTTGCAAAACCCAAGTGTGCCGATTGTAAAAGCAGATCGCTTTATTCTGTAGTCAGATAGGATATTCTTCCTGCCATCGTCATTTTTAATCAATTCCTCTTGTTCAGAGTTGAGGTTATCTCCTCCTCTAATGGGTTTTGTTGCTGATGATAACGTAGGTCTGCAAAGATGTAAAACCCTGTAAAGTTTCCTGAGTGAGGGGTTGCAGACGAACTTTTATTGCATCTGCCGAACAGCTGCTTCCTGGGGCTCGGATGTCCTCATGTGTAATTAAAGGGAGCCATTCGGAGGCCCCGCCCCTTCTTCACTGTATAACCCAGCCCCCTGCCTTACTCCCAGCAGCCAGGCTAAAGGAGAGACACCCAGTGCGTCTTTCAAGTCCGGCTGCTGGATAAACCTTGTGTTTTAGTGACTTGCAAAGAAACTTGATGCTTTCCCCTTAGATGTGGCGGCTTTAGTGCCCCAGGGCAGCTGTTATTTTTCTGGGCCTTTTCCGTCCCCATGGGGCGGTGGCTCTGGAATATTTACATAGCGGGCAGGCATGTTGGCTGTTTCGTATGCATAAGCAACAGTTTCGGTTCCCTGCTGGTGAAGATAGGGACTCCGATGAGGAGACTGTCTTGTCCTGTGTTCCCAGGAAGAGCGTAGATAGTCTCTGCTGTTCTGACCACGCGTGTGCTCAGCAAGGTGAGGGCTGAGGCCATTTTCTGAATATCGTAGGGAAATACTTCTGCTGTAAATGGGATCGTTCTACTGCCCACATCGGGAATCAAACCATCGTCTTCCCCTCCTCCGGCTTTCCCACCCCCTGTGCTTCTATCCTAACTTGCTTCTAGGCAGAGTTCCTCACTCTGACGTATACCATAGTAAAATTCCTCCTTCACCCCAGGCGTCCCAGTGGAGGGATGTCTGAACCGCGTGAGCCGTGCGAGGCGAAAAGCTTCTGTAATTCAACTTCCGGTTGGGATCCTGCGGACGACTGCATTTGCTCAGTGCCTCAGATGCTGCATTGACGTGGTGCAGAAATGATTCCAAGACGTTAGCTGAAACCCAAGGTCAGACTTCTGGGCAGGAGAGAATCCATTCCCTTTCCGCAGATGCCACAGATAAGCTGTGCGATCCCAAGTGCTTGTGTTCAAGCAGCCTTGCGCTGGGTGAAGCAATGTACTGTTCAGCTTCCTCCTGTTCTGGCTTAAAAAGTTGTTAAACACGTATATAAACCACGTGGTCATGTAAGTTGAGTCAAGAGGTCAAGGTGGCTCCTTCTGGAGACTTACCATCTAAAATCTGTCAATTTCCAACTGCACTGATTACAAATATCTTCCCGGTTTTAAATTTGTAAATGACTTTCTATTTAAGGTCATCCTGTTCTTCTTGGCCGTTAAAAGACATTGCATGTGAAGTTATTTGTCACGCAGATGTTAAAGACTTGTTTGTCTGAGGACGTGTTGATTTTAAAAGTCTCTGTAGTTAGGGTAGGTGGCCTTAAATGCCGAGGGTGATTTGTCTTGGAAAGAAAAGAATTGCGGAACGGATTTAATTTGTGCTGTATTTTAACATTTTCTTTTTTAGAAGTGGAAAGTTGAGCCTGCAGAATGGCTTTAAAAGCTGCAGCATCCTTGATGTGGGCTGCGCGCACGTCAGGCAAGCGTGTCTAGGGGAGCGTGCTGTGCGTCGTCTGCGTCGCTCAGGATTCTGTTTCTTTACCCGTGAAAGCACCACAGATGGTCCAGGTGGTGGTTTCTTTTCCTACATGAGTGTGAGCGGCAGGTGCACGCACACCCGCCTCCTGCACCTGGGCTGCCACCCTGGGATTCGGAGGTGGGCGGGTGTGCTCAGCGTGGCAAGATCCTCAGGCCGTTCACAGGCCCTGGGCACTGCCCCCCTCTGCTGGGTCCTGCACTCACGCTCAGGGCACCTCCTGCTGCCCCGAGAGTGCGGGTTCTGTCCTGGGGGCAGCGGTGGAGGTGGGGACATCTCAGGGATGGAGAGTGGGAGGGGAAGGTGGCGAGGAAGCGCCCTACTTTTGTACACCTGGTGATAGCTGGGCTTTCTCTCCCAGTCTGTTTGAACATTGACCAAGTTTGCTGTATTCAGACAGTTGTGTGAAGAGCCGATCCTGTAGCTAAGGCTTTTGGTGTCACTTCGGGGTGGAAAGCCCCATCCTTTTCTGTCTTTGTTTTTTAAATTGAAGTATAGTTGATTTGCAATGTTGTGTTAGTTTCTGGTGTACAGCAAAGCGATTCAGATATATGTATGCTTTTCAGATTCTTTTCCATTATGGTTTATTACAAGATATTGAGTATAGCTCCCTGTGCTATACAGTAGGACCTTGTTGTTTATCTATTTCATATATAGTGGTAGGTATATGTTAATCCCAAACTCCTGATTCATCCCTCCCCAGTTTCCCCTTTGGTAACCATACGTTTGTTTCTCTGTCTGTGAGTCTCTGTTTCACAGATAAGCTTCTTTGTGTCATATTTGATTCCGTATGTAAGTGATATCATACGATATCCATCTTTCTCTGTCTGACTTACTTCGCTTCGTATGATCATCTGGGTCCATCTGGGTTGCTGCAGATGGCATTATTTCATTTTTTTATGGCTGAGGAATATTCCGTTGTATATATGCACCACATCTTCTCTATCCATTCATCTGTCGATGGACATTTAAGTTGCTCCCATGTCTTGGCTATTGTGACTAGTGCTGCTATGAACATGAGGGTGCACGTATCTTTTCGAATTAGAGTTTTCTCTGGATATATGCCTAGGAGTGGGATTGCTAGATCATATGCAAGCCCCATCCTTTTTGCTGGGGAACAGTTTTCTGGAAATCTCAAGGTGTATTGCACAGCCCCCAATTCTCAGCATTTAGAGAAGTCACAGGCCACTGGCTGCTGGAATAGATTAGAACTGGAATCCACCATTCAGATTCTTTAGACTCGTAGGTAGTGGTGATTTGTAAGGTAATTTAGAATTTGAGATGCATTTTGTGGTCTGCTGTAGGTTTTCTTTGGGACACCATGTACTACAGAACCTTACTTCAGAAGATGGGATATTGCCTACTGAAATGGGAACTCCTTATGTGTTCTAAAGACCGTAGCGTGTCCCTGAAGCTCATTCTCCCCATTTGATGAGCTTGTTTGCGGCAGTCATGCTGACGTGCCCGACGGTGTATGGAAATGCGGATGGTCCTGGTGCTGGCAGAGAAGGAGCTGAGCCTGACATGAGTGTCCTTCACGGCCTTTCAGCAGCAGAGCCAGTGGAGGACAGACCTCCAGGCCTGCAAAGGCAGTGAAAGCAAACCTGGAGGGAACAGTTTGTGTGTGTGTGGTGAGGGGCACCCGTGACCCCCGGAGCTGATGTAGCAAAGGGAGCCTGGGGCTTGGTCACGACTGGGAGGAAGTGTCAGACTCTAGGAAAACATGTAAATTCCCTGCTTCTGTGTGGGACGCGAGGAACAGGGAAGGCCTTCAGGACGGAGTGGGCTATGCTGGGGCCCTTAAAGGATCACCGGATTGTTCGGGAAATCACGGAGCCTCATCCAAGTGTTGGCCACAGGTCCTGTCCCTTGGAGCCCTGGGCCATCTGCGGGTCCCCTTCAGGACCGCTGGCTGGGGAGGCGAGTCGGGACGGGGGCTGGCGGGGCGCAGGCTCCGGTCCCCCTCTTCCGTTCAGCCAGAGGCTCTAGTCTGCCTTCCACTTTCCATGTAACACTTCACCGAAAAGTAAAGACCACTCATCCAAGGACCCTGTCACCCATTGTCCGGGTTGACTTTTCCTCATGACCCCTTCATTCCCTGCTTCTACGACTCATAGATGGCCTTTTTCATTCTCCCTGCTGCTTCCTTAAGGTCGACCATTGTTTCTATGCTTGAGATCTGAATTTTGTCATCTTTGAGGGGTTCGTGATTGGCCTGCACCCTACACCTCCCATACCTTCATTTTTTTTTTTTTTTTTTTTTTTGCCGAGCTGATAACTTTTTCTTGATTACCCTGGCACCACTCCTCCCTTTAACAGTGAAGTGTCGGAAATGCAGGCGTTAAGAGCAAATCACTTTTCTAAGGGAGCGCAAATGACCAACTTCTGCACAGGGTCGGAAGGCAGTAGAGCAGGTCCACTGGCACAGTCTATCACGGGGCCCTCTTTGGGGGGTTGGCTCGGTGAGGCCGCACCTATACGAGCTCAGCTTCTGGGAGTGGCCCTGGTCACTGCTGAGAGGTCCTGACTCAGTGGACGGTGGGAGGGCTCAGGCGGCTGGGCTCTGCCTATGGCTGCAGTGGGTCCGCCGGGCTCGCTTCATCAGGCTGAGCCGGTCCCCTTCCCCGACCTTCTCCAGCTGCTAATCACATCCATTTCTCTAAGGAGATTCCACCATCCCTGGGCTAAAACTTTCTGGTCTGTCGTGAGTGAAGACAAAGTATGGGTGGGACTTCGGGACACAGAAGAACCCTAAGTGGGAGACTCAGAATCAGAACATAAACAGGTGTCTTGTCCTTCAGCTGGCATCGTAGGTACCACTTGTTGAGCAATACCTCCATTTAGAAACAGCAAAGATCCAAGGAAGCAGAGGTGGATGGGGGTCACGTTGATTTCTAGTGGAAATCTCCGCATCTTGTTACAAAGAAAAAAAAAATCGGCACCAGCAGGCTGTTTGGGTACATTCTGTCAGTGCCACCTAGCTTTGACTATGAGAAAATATTGTTTAAAATGGAAAGTGTGTCGTCCTTCTTCTAAAGAGACTGTTGCTGGTACGTGGAACTGGCTAAAAAATCGATTGCATTGCTGCAGCTCAGGTCAGCAAACATGAAATGAGACCAGGGGTATCTCAGGCATCCCTGTCGTGTTTACCTTTGCAGCCTCACGGGCCCCGCAGAGGAACTGAACCTCAGCCAGGAGACACTTAGTGAATGAACAGACTTGTGGGTTCGTGATGTTTTCAAAACAGGGCTAGCATGGATAAAGAGGTACACTTCATACTTCTCGCAGAATTAAATCTGCTTATAATTTAGGAATACTTATAAGCCAGCAGGGGATACGTAAATGTCATTTTCCATATGTTGATTCTCCAAGAGACGTGTTTCGCTGCCGTATATTTTATAACGATTGAAGATTTGACAATGGGGGATAGAAATCCAAAGATTTCTTGAATATGGTTGACCAGATCTTTTAATTTCTCACCTTAGGTCTGCCCAAGTGAGGAAGAGAGTTCTGGAACTTTCTAGAAAAGGTAGTGGACATTAGGGGGCTTGAGATTTGGTTGAACTCTGCTGGTAAACTGCTGTGGGAAATGCTGTCTTTGGTATCCTCACATGAAAGAAGAATATGGAGAGGTTGAGTGAGTCCCCAAACTGACGGCACATTCAGATGATCTGGGGAGATCCAGAAAGTGCAGATGCTCTGCTCTTAGCTGCGAGCAGTGGTTCTCAAACTTTACCGAGCATCTGAAACTCGGATTCTGGAGCTTCACCTCCACAGCGTCTGATTCAGTAGATTCGGGGTGGGGTCCCCAATTTACATATCTAAGAAGCTCTGTGGTAACATGGATGCTGCTGGTCTAGGGACCACATTTTCAGAACGACCACCTGATTTGATTGGGTTAGAGGTGGAGCACAGACAGTTCTTTAAGACTTCCAGGTGGACCGCAGGTGTTGTGAGCCATCAGGTTGAGTAGATGGCTCTCTGTAAGTCTAAACCTCTGCAGTTCTGTGGGGGGAAAAAAGCACTTCTGTGGGACCTAAATCATTCCGATTTTTATTGCTTACTTTGAACAAATTCATAAAATATCTGTTCAACAATTACATGACCATAGCTATAGAAATTTGTCAGTTTTCAAGAGTGTGAAGGAGGTGGATAACTTACAGGTAGGGGTTTCAGAGGTTATCATCATTTTTCTTCAAGAGAATGAAATAAAATAACTCGGTGGAAAAGAGCACCTATAGGCTCCCTTTGTTCCCCTAAAATATAGAGGCATAAATACGGTATTCAGAATCGTTACACGTGAATTTTTGAACTCAATGTTTAAATTAAATATGTGCATGTCTAACTTTTAACTACATTATTGTCTCCAAGAGATAAATGTAGCTTACTCTGTGTTGACAGTTTTTCAATTCAATATCGCCTGATAACATAGTAGTATATGGATAAGGAAGAAAATCTATGTATATTGTGTTTTTATTTACCAATGTGATTGCTTAAACACTGCTACATAAATAATGCTGAGTATGGATCTCCTTACACCCGATGATGTTATAACTCTTCTCTAAAGTTTGTTTCTCTAAAACTTGTCTCACCATCTATAAATTGAGCATGAATATTATGTATAAACATAGCATGAATAACACTAAACTTGCAAAGCCAAAACCCCTATATAAAGAGGTGATGTTAATTTACTTTGTAGCAAATGTAGTCATTCTAAATCACCTCTGTGTTCTGCATGAAATGTAGCTGGAAACTATAATTTGGATCAGTTTTCTTGAAGTGAAAATAAAAGTTGTTCCTCAAAGTGTTCGTATCTACAAGTATGTTATTTTCAAACGAAGCACAATTGCACCATTTTCTAAGCTATTTCCCTAAGTATAGGAACGCAGTGCAAAGTTGTTGGGTTAAATTCGTTTCACTCACACTGGGAGCTGTCATGGGAAATACGGGTGGATCCCGTCGGTGGAAAGCTGACACCTATGTTCGCAAATGTTTTCTCCTCCTTCTTCCTTCCTGTCCCATTCCTCCTTCTCTATTTTTAAAAAGAATACATGTCTATTGTTTTTATAAAAATGTCACAAAATTACAAAAATTAGAAAGAAATAAGCATTCATCCAAAATTTTATTATCAAAAAATAGCCATTGCCAATATCTTCTGAATATCAATCTAGACCTCTGTCCGATGAATATGAGTGGAAGTGATAGAGGGAGAAAGAAGGAATTTTAGAAAAATTGCCTCATACAATGCATATTATTTATAAACAAAACTATTAACTTAAATTTTACTTGAATTTAATCCACAAAGAAAACCAAACGAGGTGAAATGGGAAGAACCGCTAAATTTTAAAAATAGTTGATCATCATAAGTTACAAACAATGATTGTGAAATGTTGAAGGGAATTGGAGCCATTATGTTTATAACTATAAGCACATTTTAGGTTTCGACAGCACCTGTTTTTTCATCTCATGGAAAATTAGCTTTCAAAAATCTTCATTCTAGGGCTTCCCTGGTGGCGCAGTGGTTGGGAGTCCGCCTGCCGATGCAGGGGACGCGGGTTCGTGCCCCGGTCCGGGAGGATCCCACATGCCACGGAGCGGCTGGGCCCGTGAGCCATGGTCGCTGAGCCTGCGCATCCGGAGCCTGTGCTCCGCAACGGGAGAGGCCGCAACAGTGAGAGGCCCGCGTACCGCAAAAAAAAAAAAAAAAAATCCACAATCCCTTGCCGTCTGTTTTTAAATACATCTATATGTGAAATACGTACAGTAAATGTGTGCACAGTGCGTATTCACACACACACGAAAAAGATCGTGCATTTGTTTAACTTTCCATTTTGTGCAAATTGTCTGTGCAGCCCTACAAGGTAGGGTCCATGTGGACTGTGCCCTTCTGCCTTCTTAATGGGTCTTAGTTTATTTTCTATTTGTGTATCTGCAAATACTTTGCCTACCTTGAAATTTTAAGAAAATGGAAAAGGACTTTACATTGCCATGTAATGCACATGCTCCAAGCTTCTTCTGCGTAAAGATATCATCTGTCCTTTTAATGTGCAAATAATAATAGACGGAGCTCCTTCCTACTGGACCATAGGATGCCCAGGTCCTCCCTCCCTCCCTCCCTCCCTTCCTTCCTTCCTTCCTTCCTTCCTTCCTTCCTTCCTCCCTCCCTCCCTCCCTCCCTCCCTCCCTCCCTCCTTTCCTTCCTTCCTTCCTTCCTCCCTCCCTCCCTCCTTTTCTTCCTTCTTTCCCTCTGCTTTTGTCTTTCTAACTAAATTTCCTTCACCAATGGGTTCTGGGAATTTTCTCCAGATAGCCTTAAATGCTCCAGAATCTGCTCATGTGACAGTGAGTCACATAAGGCAGCTGACTGACGTGGGATGCCTCCTGTCTTTGGCCACCCAGACTGGTACCTCCGTTCCTGCTCTCCGGTCCAGGGCCTCACCCAGAGCATACGCAGAGACGCTTATGGGAGTGAGAGCTATAATAGCGCAGAAAAGCATGCACAGAACAAACAGATGATTGCAGGGAGGCACAGATGAGGGAACAGGGCACAGAGGGAAGAGGGGGGAATTCCTTCTCCTTGTCTGCAGCTGTCACTAACAGCAGCAGAATGACCGATTTTGAGCAACTTAAATCATTTTACTGCTCAAGAACCCAGTGCTCTGCCAGAGACTGAAGCCCAGTATTGTTTAGAACATCTTTTTTTACTTTTGAATTTTATTTATTTGTTTAGACAGCAGGTTCTTACTAGGTATCTGTCTTTTACGTGTTAGCGTATAGATGTCAATCCCAATCTCCCAGTCTTGACCGGTGATGGCTCCGTAAGAGCTTCCTGTGTTTGGAACTTCATTATGGTCAGTAGCTAAAGGCTGTATTGTTCCTGGGGAGTTCAGAGAGGTCACCCTGTCTGCGGTACCCTCGCTGGGTCCTCCCTGGAGATCTGGATGGAAGGAGAGCGTGTCTGGAAGGTGGGAGGGCTGTGCAGTCTGTCCCTCCTGCCGCCAGCTCCCCGGTGACATGGGCCGGTCACAGGGCAACTGTGAGCTTCACTTCTTCTACACAAGAAGGAAGGTATTCCCCAGACTCTCTCCAGCTTTAATGTTGGGGGCCTTTATTGTAATAACAATATAATTCTCGGAATAGGGGTGCCCTGATATTGCTTTATTATTGTTGACAAATGTACTTTAACACTTAATTTTGCTTTAATAACATGTAATCATTATTTGATGGTCTAAGACACAAGGAAAGACTTGGTCTCTACCAAGGCAAGAGCCGTAACTGGGCTTCTGAATTTCCTCCCAGTGGCACTCTGGAGTTTTAGATTTTCTGTTAATTTGATAGCAGCCCTGGTGAGTATCTGTATTTTTCTTTCTTTTTTTTTTTTTTTATCATTCCCTTATTCATTTAAGAACTTATTCCTTGTACCCACAAGGCACACACCCACCTGATTACTTTATGAATACAAACTAAGTAAAAATGCAAACAAAACCCCTTGGACATGCTAGTTTGCATAATTTTGAAATTCTCATATATTTTACTGATTCTGTTTTACATTTGAGCTTTTCGCAGTTACTCTGGGTGAGTGTTACTTGACTGTGTCCGATATTCCTTGGGATCCCGCGTGCTGCCGCATATCAGCTCTACTTTATGGACAATAATACAACGACCCAAGTGAAACGCAATTACGACATATTTGTGAGCAAAGCCTCAGTTTGTCCCCAGTAGGTTTTTAGAGTGTTTTAATTTTCTGGGATTTCTTTAAGTCGCTTGTGTCCTCACTGAGCACCTTCTTAGCAGTAGGTGTGGGACCTTGTTTTCTAGTCATGCATACTTGGGGCCCTTTAGAATCCACTTTTAAAAAATAAGTCGCAATATATAAGAAATAACATCTTTATCTATCTGAAAGTACTGGTTTTCATTTGAAGTTCAACTTCAGGGAATAAATCTCAAGAAAAAAGACCTTATGAAGTTGAACAAATATATCCACGGTAACACTGCGACAGGGAAAGCTTAGAAATCACCCCCAACGACGTATTCGGACAGGCCGTGTCCTGACAAGGCGGGGGACGGCCACAGCGTGCACAGGTGACCACGTGGGCTGGGTCCTTCACTGAATGTGTGTCTGTGAAGTAAAGTGAACACAAAACAGAGCTTAGAGGGGTGTGTCTGCTCTGAGTGCAGCTCTGAATGTCTCACGTACAGAGGAACAGGAGAGGTTTATTTGGCAAAAATCGCCCATCCTCATTAGGAAATATTATTTATGAAATGTGGAGGTAGTCAGAAAAGTGACTGTGTGTTTGGCGTTCCAGCTACTGCATAAAGCAGGCCGTGGTCTCAATCCCACTCAAAGGAAAGACCAACCCATGGGCAGCTGCTGTGATCTCAGAATCTGGCTGTGTCCGCACACTCAGGAGAACTGCCTTTTTCCTAATCTCCTGCCCAGAACACTTAACCAAAAGAAGAATCTTTTGTGACGCAAATTCAAATCTCAGTGTCCCTAAGTAAATGTTACTGGAACCAGTCATGTGTGTCCATTGTCTGTTGGTGCTTCGGTGCCACGAGGCAGCATTGAGCGGTGTGACAGAGAGTGTAGGGCCTGCAAAGCCTAAAATCCTTACTATTTGGCTCTTTGCGGAAAATGTTTGCTGACCCCTGGTGTACACGGTTCTCCAGGAAGCGCTCAGGTGCCGGGTCCTCACTAAGGAAGGGTCGTGATGCAGGTGTGAGTGAGGGGCTGTTCCTTGACACCCACGAATGGTGCAGCGATTCTGGAGGAACACGGTTCATTGAGCCGAGATCACATCTCTGGATGCTATCCCAGGCTTCCCTTGGCTTCCCCACAAAGGTCCTCAGGCTCTGGTCCAGCAAGGGAGCTTGTCACGGTGCTGGTTTCTTTGGGTGCTTTTACGTCGTTCCCGTCAGGCCCATGCGTGTAATGGCTGGAGGGAGGGGACACGGGGCTTGTAAAACCCAGAAATCCATTTATTGCCGTTAACTTGCCAGCAATCCTCTTGCGTTTCTTGGAGGCCTAAGGGATGAATTTGCCAAGGCGTGTTTGCCAGGATACTAACTGTGAGAGTTACTTCCTAAAAAAAGGGGTCCGGGATTAAAAACAAAGACAAAAACAAAAATCAAGCAAAACCTGAAAGCTTTGAATGCACCTGAATCTAGTACCCTCTCCTGGAGACGTAGGCTGTGTTATTAGCCTGTTAGGATCCTCAGACACTGTAGTAAAGAAACTGGGTTAGATTCAGCATCTTCCAGCCATCTGACCACAGAACTCTCCTCCCACCCCCAGCACAAACAGATCTTACCATTTGGGGGAACTAGCCCCTAGCAGGGCCACCGGTAAATGGTGCTTTGGACTGACTTCAGCTTATTCCTGAGAGTACACGATTCTTCCACGTCTAAAGAGAAACATCACCTTCATATTAGATGCAATATCGCTTTCTTTGTTCCTGGGAGTATTTTCAACATTGAGACTGTAGTTGGAAATGTAAGTCACATTACATCCAAACAGCATTCGATGTAAATGACTTTCACTTTCAAAGATTTCAATAGTTGGAAGAATAAGAAAATATGCAATTCAAATAGAGTTCATTCTATTCTATGTGCTGAGAATTTTGTCATATTATTTTCTCCTGTGGTTATTTCTGGTGACTTAATAAAATATATCAATGGCTTTCATGTGATTATAGAAGTAAGAGAATTATAGGCAGAAATGCTTAAACAGGACAATGAAGAGCTACCCATAATTACATTATCAGTGTTTGATAGTCTGCTTTTCTAGTTAATAGAAATTTTTGATCATTTTTTCTCTGTCATTAATGGATGCATACTGCATTGTTCCTTTGTATGGGTTTACCGTAATTAATGCAACCAATTGTTTCATATCTAGATTTCTTTTGTAAATAAAAATACAGTGAAGTGCACTAAAACTAAATCTTTGATCAAATTTTTTTTCACTTTATGATAAATATAGAAGTAATGGGGCCTATACTCATGCATATTAAAGTTTTAATGTACTTTTTCTTGTTCTCTTCAGTTTCACATTTACTTCTTTACTTTATTAGTTGATATTAATTACGGTAACGTCAGAACACCAGTCTGGTGTTTTTCGAACTTCCGATTGTTGAGATTTTTTTCCCTTCGTGTTTTTATTCATTTTTATTCCTGTTGCGTGTGGCTCGAGAAACGCAGCTTATACAATTTCTCTGTTTTGGAGTTTGTTGAGATTTTCTGTGTGGCCTGAGAGGTGGTGTCTGGGGAGGGAGGTCCAACGCTCTGGATCAAATCAGACTTAAGTGTAAATCAGGGGTTGGTGAGTGATTTACGTACGGGGCAGGCCATGAAATCTCTGTCTTGACCACTTAGCTCGACTGCGGGAGAGTGAGTGCAGCTTTGACAGCACATACATGACACGTGCCGGCGGCAGGAAGGCGGGATTCGGCCCGGGGGCTGCAGCGTGCTGACCTCCACTACCTATGCTCACCTTTATTTTGTCTCCTCGACTGAGAGAGGAATTTTACCGCTGTTAGGTTTCTTTCCTTTTCTTTTTTCTTTAATAGGAGAGAGAAAGAGAAAATCATGGCTCTTTTATCCTAGTTATATCCTTATATTCTAACTTGGACATGGCATTTTTTTTTCAATAAGAATGACCTTTTGAAATACTGGTTAATACACTGAATGTTGAATTCTGCATTTTCTTATATTAACGTTCCAAATTTCCTTCCTACTGGTTTACATTTACTGGTTTAACTTGCCTCTTCTTTTAAGTTTTAAACTCCCTATGTCTCTTATTTTAGTTTTGTGGGTTTTTTTTTAAATTGAGATTTGGTTGATTTACGAGATTGTATGAGTTTCAGGTGTACAGCATAGTGATTCAACATTTTTATAGATTATATTCCATTTATAGTTATTATAAAATATTGGCGGTACTAGCTTTGTGTTTTGAGGGCCCTGGGTAAGTGGATTTTGTGGAATTTTCATATGCTTGCTTTTCGTTGGAGACTTTTTTCTAATAGTGCGTTTTTTCTAGTTCAAAACGTAGTATAACTAATTCACATTGATTGGTAAATGATGGATCATCTTTTCTGTTTTGTTTTGCTTGTATCTCATGGCAGCTTCTTTATTTCTTTTGCAGTATGAAATGTGATTTCTTTGATTATTTTCCTTAGCAATGTGAGGGGCATATTCTGAATATCTCAGACAAGGCAGGGTGACTGCTCTGCTCATGTCTGCTGTCTGCACGTTTCCCATTAGCAGCCCTACTGCATGTCCTTTGTATTAGCCAGGCTGGTTAGTAGCCGTCTCGGGGCCGTCCCTGGTGGCCTGACCTGAGAGACTGGCTGAGGGGGTCAGGCTTTCTCTTCCGTGAACTCGTACGAGGGATTTTAACTAAGAAATGCGGGGAGGGGTTGCAGCATCTCCAGACAGAGCTGGGGTGGGGAAGACCCCACCGCACGCCCATTACTCTCTCCCTCTAACCCATGGCAACCGCTGGTCTGTTCTGGGTCCCTGCAGTTCTGCCCTTTTCAGCATGTCGCAGAAATGGATTTGTAGGGTGCAGCCCTCGAGGTTTCTTTCACCTGGTGTAACAGGCAGAGGCTCATTCGTTATGTGGTTTGTTCCTGTTCCCGAGGAGGTGCCAGTGCTGGGTAAAGCACACCCCACCTTATTTTTCTATTCCCCTGGCGAGGAACATGGGGGTCTTTCTGGGGTTCGGAAATTATGAAATTGTAAACATTCACGTCTAGGTGTTTGTGTGAGCACTGGATTTTATTTCACACGGGTACGTATTTACACGAGGGACTCGCTTGTATGATGAGTGTGTCTAACATTTAAGGAATTGTCAGCTGTTTATCACAGGGGCCGTGGCCGTGTTGGTAGCAACACGTGAGAAATCTGGTTCAGCATCCTCTCCAGGACCTGACGTGTCGGGGTCTTTGCTTTCTAGCAGCTGTATGGTGGTATCTCGTAGTTTTTAATCTACATTTTCCTATGGATTACTGATGTTGGCATCTTTTCATTTTATCTTTTCGGTCATCCATATATATTCCCTGGTGACATGTCCGTCCAAATCTTTTGCCCATTTTTAAATCCTGGGTCGCTCTTTTTCACATTATTGATGTTGAGGGCTCTTTATTTATTCTGGAAACACTTCTCTTCGGATCTTTGACTTGTAGAGATTTTCTCTCAGCCTGGCTCTTATCTCGGCATTTTCTTGTAGGCGTCCTCAGAAGAGCCATACATTGGCATTTGAAGCCCAACGTAGGGACTCAGTTTACTGAGCTTGGAACTGGTGCATAATTACTCGCTTTAAGTACAGACCATTGTTCCTGACTTGTGCCTTTTCATTCTAGCATGACAGTATTATTTTGTGTTAGATGTTTTTCCCTCTGGATCAAAAACATTTGGTCGTCTTTCAGCCTAATTTATGAACTTTCCATGGTTGCCGCAAGAAAAGGTATCCCCTGAATGTTCAGGACGAGGTACATTTCTATACTCTAAATACATGCATATTCTAACTCAGTGTCTTTGCTCCACATGTTCTAGCTTTCAGGGGTACTCAGAGCTTTTATGTATATTTAAATTATAATGTATTTTTTCTTCTTCTCTTATCTGTTTTTACATTTACTTCTTTCCCTTATTTGTTGATATTAATTAGGATAACGTCAGGACAGATTTGAAGGTACGGAGATGGGCTTTCTTGATCATTTCTTTTGCTTTTGTTATTTGTTCTCTTTGGGGCCAGTTCTTTTTCTGTGTCTGTGGGCTGTTGTGGTCGCTGTTAATGGCAGTTAGTAGCTGTTTGTTCCATGATTGACTTTTCTGTCTAATTCATATTTTAATGGGCTATTTGTTTAAGTAAAGTGTGAAGGGAAACCTTTTCTGTGTCTCTTCAAAGCACTCAATACATTGTTCCTTCTACAGTAAAATCTCAGGACGTGTTGGTTACTAATGGGTAAAAATAAAATGAAAATTTCCCTGTTTTATAGACTGCACAATTTTGGGAAAAGAATGACTCCTTCAGAAACTTTTAGGTCATCATGTTTTATATTCTCAGTAAAGGAATTTTGTTATCGAGACTTTAAGTATTGTAATGAGAAACTGAAAATCATTCATGGGATTTTTAAAAGCAGAAATGAATTTTTCAAAAACTATCAAAGAGCATTTCCAACAATGCTTTATACGGCCATGTAGAAAAGACAGACAGACAGATACACATACACACACTATAGGGAGGTAGAAATCTATTATCAAATCCTCTGTTCCTTTAAAAGTGTAAAGAAGGAAAAATACCAGATAAAAGGGAAGCACACTTACTACTAACCTGGAAAACTCAAAACCAAATGCGACTTCTACCCAAAGGATCTAGAAAGGTTGGCTGGCATCTCAACACTCCCTTCTGAGCTGCCTTGATGTTGCATTTCCTCCCATCATTTATGCATAAATAGAAAGGAATTGTTGTACTGACCTGTACGATATTTGTGGTGTGTGGAATCTGCCCAAGCGATGGTGTAATAAATAAGCCTGGTTTCATTTTACACCCCAGAGGCTCTCTTCTCACCTACCAGACGCATTTTCTTTTGGAGTTAGGTATTGATTGGATTTTATCGTCAAAAAGGTACCAGTTCTTATAAAGAAAAAATATGCATGCTGGATGTGGGAATTAGTTTGAACCTTATATGTATTTGAGATCAGCGGTTCTCAAAAGGTGGTCCCGGGAACAACAAAGGCAGCATCCCTGGACCTCTCCAGACCCCACCCCATTTACTGGGCCAGCATCTCTGGGTGGGGCGGGCAGCCAGTGCTGTAACCTGCCCTCCAGGTGATGCTGATGTAGCTCACGCTGAGAGCCCTCGTGTGAAAAAACCAGTCAGTCACCGACCGCCTGCGCGTAAAGCATGTGTCGCAGGGCCTGGCCCTTGGTACTTGGTACATTGTCTTCTCCAGCCTTCCTTCACTACTTCCTGTCCTTGGATGAAATGGAATCTTCTGGACATTAAACATATGAAAAGTTTTACAACCTCTCCAGTAATCAGCAAATTTTAAAAGCAGTGGGATGCACTTTTCTTCTGTCAGATTTTGATAAACATGTGAGAAAACACACACACACTGTTGGTGGGAATAGAAAGTGGTACGGTCTTTTGGAAGATTAATTTAACTGTTTATCAACTCTGCAACCTCTACATCCTTTGACCCACCAACCGTGCTTTCAGGAAGCTCTCCTGCACAAGTAGCCACAAGCCCAGAGAGATGCACGCACACTGACCTTCACTGCAACTTTATTGTGACAGCAAAGCACTGGAAACAGCTTGAATGGAAAATTCTGAATATCAGGATATCTGTATAAAAACCTACGCACATGTAATGGCATATTTGGAAATGCATATGGGAACTATATTTGAGTTGGAAATATGCAGAAATGATGTATAAAGATAAGTTCTCAATAGACAACAGTGATTGTCTCCAGGGTAGGGTCATGGAGATGAAAAGAAGGTAAATGGGGGCTTTGACTATTATTCTAAAATTCCTGTACTGTTTCTATTTTTGTTTATTTATTTATATATTTATTTATTTTTGGCTGCGTTGGGTCTTCGTTGCTGCGTGCGGGCTTTTTTCTAGTTGCGGCGTGCAGGCTTCTCACTGCAGTGGCTTCTCTTGTTGCGGAGCACGGGTTCTAGGTGCGAGGGCTTCAGTGGTTGTGGCTCGCGGGCTCTAGAGCGCAGGCTCAGTATTTGTGGCGCACGGGCTTAGTTGCTCCGCGGCATGTGGGATCTTCCCGGACCAGGGCTTGAACCTGTGTCCCCTACATTGGCAGGCGGATTCTTAACCACTGCGCCACCAGGGAAGTCCTCCTGTACTGTTTTTAAACCACAAGAAGATATAAATTTTGTAATTTAAAAAGTCACAGCTAAAATGAGAATGAAAAGAAATTTTTAGAGGCTGTATTTCAATCAGGATGACGTGACTTGGGCTCCCAATTAGAAAAAGTATGTGCAGACCCAGCGCTGGTGGCTGTCAGGGGGCAGAAGAGCCTAGACGTCCTGATACAGAGGAAAGGTGTGCAGCGGCCCTGGGGGGAGAGGACGGTCCCGGAGGAGAGGGCCAGGAGCCGCGCAGACACCCCGTGAGCTGGCCACCACTTTGCAGAGCCCCATTCTTGGCACTGAGTTCCAACACGGACCGTGCTGCTGGTGACGCACAGCCAGTGTCACTCCAGAGGGAACAGCTGGACCAAAGCTGTGCACCATAGTCACCCTCAATCGCTTCATCATTTAACTGGGGGGACGCACGTGTAAACACAGGCGAAATGAGTATAATGAAGCGGTCGGGCCCACGGGACCCCAGAGGAGTGACTTACCCTCCGTGTGACTTGTTACCTGTCAGACTTGTAACTTGGAGGCAGGAAGACAGGGGACGACTGGGAGGACGGAGAATAGAGTTTGGGAGATTCGTCAGCAGCTCTTGCAGTAGTCCAACAAGACATGATGTTGGGAGGTGCTTGGAGGTAGAAGGAGGCGGCGTGCTGTCAGCACAGGAGGTAGTGATGCCTTCCGTGGAAGCAGGTACTTTGTATGTGATTTTACATTAAAGATCTTAAAATAGGAAGATTATCCCAATCATCACGGGGACCCAGTGTAACCCCAAGGGCCCTTACGAAATGAACGCAGGAGGGGTAGAGTCAGAGGAGGGGAGGTGGTGATGGAAGCAGATGGAGAAAGGGTTTGGCAGGTGCTGCTGGGCTGGCTTTGGAGATGGAGGAAGACCGTCTCCATCTCCGTGGACCAAAGATGCAGGCAGCCTCTGGACCCCGGAAAGCACCAGAGGCTCCAGGAGTTGCCTGGCCTCCGACCCCTTCCCCTCAGCTCAGTGACAGTGATTCGCTGGTGACAGTGTAGCCATAGTGTTTGGGGTAACTCATTACACAGCCATAGGTAACTCATGTGTGGCCTTCAGGCTGTCAGCATCACGTAAGCTTGGATGTGTTCTGTCCCGAGCGCCAGGCCACTGACGTCTTTACTGGAACTGCCCTGTAGCAAAGCATTCCTTTAGGGTGTATACAGATCAAGGAGTGTCATACTCACTAATTCAGGAATTAATAAGCCCTGCATCATCATTACCACTCTGAGTGCCTGTGTGTGTGAGTTAACCGGAGGTGGCTTTCTCCTGAAGACGTGCTGGAGGCTGGGGATGCGGCATTTGAGGGAGGTGTGCTGGGAAGGACGCGTGACCACAGATTCGGGGAGGAGACCAGCAGAGTCGTCTGTAGAAGCAACTAGAGCACATCAGCAGGCACGGGGACCTTCTTAGTCACGGGGAGCTGACCTAAGCGCTCTTCACCCTAAGACCCCACCGAGCTCCAAGGACACGGTCCCTTGGAAGCAGGGCTGCACCCAGACCCTGTGTCCTGCTTCTCGGTTCTGATCTGACAGCACAGAGGGTGAGCCTGGCTTTCCATCTTGTGCTCTGATCTGCGCGAAACCTTTTTTCTTCTCTCTTTATTGGTTTGGAGGCGGTTGTTCATCAGGGAACAAAGTGACCTCGTCAGTCAGGTATGAAGAGACTAAATGCTGGACTTAGAAAATGTGGCCCTGACTTAACAGTGT
This sequence comes from Phocoena sinus, assembly GCF_008692025.1. Taxonomy (NCBI): domain Eukaryota; kingdom Metazoa; phylum Chordata; class Mammalia; order Artiodactyla; family Phocoenidae; genus Phocoena; species Phocoena sinus. The sequence continues at coordinate 2,097,688 of NC_045776.1, read as the reverse complement.
AATAGCCACATTGCAGGCTTTTGTGTTTCCAGAAGGGAGAATGCAGCACATCCTGCCTTTCTGCTGGGCAGAGACAAAAGCCACGACCTTCAGAGACTCTGGACTCCCCTGGCAGGGGAGCAGGGCTGCTCAGCACTTACTCAAGGCTTTAAAAGTCCTGGATTTTCTCCAGCCTGGACCTATGGACCAGCACAGGGAACCCTGCTCAGTACTCGGTAATAACCTTTATGGGGAAAGAATCTGAGAAAGAATGGAGATGTATATATGCATAACTGATTCACTGTGCTATACACCTGAAACTAGTACAACATGGTAAATCAACTCTACCCCAATAAAAATTTAAAAAAAACCAAAACTGCTCTGCCCAGCACAGTGTGAACTTCCACCTTTATTTATTCTACTTTCTAACAAGGAAGCGAGCAGCTCTTTCAGTGCCTTTAAACCACACGCAATCCATTTAGTCAAAACTGGCACACCGGGTTCTCAACATGGCGAGCATCCTAGCTGTGTCTTAGGTGAAAGTCTGAGTGCCTGATGGACGTGATTAAAATGATGTTGTCAACTCGGTGAGAGCATCCATCCTTAGCTGACGAATGTGATGAAATAACTCCTTGGTAAATCCTGTGATTGACCACAGACGGGCACCAGCAAACTGGAAGTGTATCCAATACACGCAAAAAATCACCGGTGAAAGGTTGGGACAGAGATTTTATTTCATAAAAGAGGCAGAGGAAGAGCGAGAGGAAATAACAAGAAGGAGGAAGCTGTAGAAAGTATGCAAAACACTTAGAAAATTGAGAACGAGATAACGTTTAGTTTGCAAATAACGCCAAGAACATAGCAGAGCGCCACCAGACAGCACGTGATTCTGCATTCTGTTTCCCTTCTTGAAAAAGATGAAATGTTGGCCTTCTGCTTAGATAAGCTGTGCGCTTGGTGAGAGAATGAAGTAACTTGAATGCTCAAGGGCTTTTGTCTAGAAGCCGGACTGCGTGGCCCAGTGGACCAGTGATGCACTTGAGTGGTGGTGGAAAGAGAGGCAGGGAGGTGAGTTTCCAGGGCAGGTGTGATGTCTGCAGGGCAGGGTGGGCTCTGGAGTCACCAGCGAGGAGCATCGCCAGCCCCAGGGCCCAGGGTTAACGCTGCTTCCGCAGGACAAAGTGCAGACCCTGGGGCAGCCATGACCTTCTGGTTGCAGCACTGACCTGGGGAACAGGTGGTCTCCTCGGAGGGAGCCTGGAGTCCCCCGTTCACCAAACATCAGCCCAGGACCACTCCTGAGAGGCTCTCCTGGAGTCCTGAGGTCTCCGGATTTCACAAGCTTCCTATTAAAATGCTAGTGATGCTCGGATCCCAGCCCCTGGGGGGCAGCTGCAGGGGATTCTGCTGTGGAAAATCTGATCACACCTCTGGAAGGCAAGATTGCCTGCTAACTTGGCCACAACAGCAATAATAGCAATCTAAATCATTTATGGCCTCTCAGACACTTAATTCTGGTGGAACAGAATTAATCGAATTCTAGAGCTGGAAAGGATTTAAAGAGGCACTGATTTCCGAAGGTGCGTTTTGTATGTCGGGAAAGCAGCGCCCGGTGACCGGGTCCAGCAGAGGCGTGGGGTTGGGAGCTGGCGGGGCGAGGATGCCTGGCCAGAGAGCAGAGTGTGCTGACACCCACAAGAACTGCCCTGAACCACCTTAGGATTTCCTAGGTCCTGTGGTCCCGGCTGCAGGATCCGTTTGGATGGAATTTGGATTCCTTAATAGACAGCGGTGGCAGAAAGAGGATGTTTGTCTTTTAGATCAGGAGCTGAGCTTCAGAGAGATTAAGTGACTCAACCATGGAAACAAAACAAAGCAAAAAAAAGTCCCTGAAACCACACTTGGCGCTTGGTCCAATGCACCTTTCCCTGCAAAATGTCTTTAACCACAGGGGCTTCAGTACTGGGGCCCTTCAGGAAGCCACGAACTAGTGGTTGGGTTCCTCAGGGTCCATACAGTTAGGGGGCCTCAGAAAGGGGGGTGTTTGGAGCAGATAGAAACTCAGAGGGTCAGCAGGACCGGGTCTCAGGGGCCCTTCGTTCTCCAAGGGGCTCTGGGCCCAGCGGGGCTCCGCATGTATCTGGGGCGGGTGGTGCTTTCACACGTTTCCTGCCATGCTCTGTATCTCGGGGTGTCTGATTAGCGGCCCTGTAGCTGTCACGTCGGGTGGAGTCGCTGTGGCGAACGTTCTCTGCTGGGATGAGCTGGAGACTCACCGCCTGAGTTGCACAGTCTGGGGGGCCAAATCTGCAAAAGCCTGTGGTGAGGCTAGAGGAGCAGGTCTTTGGGGGGGAATTTAATTAGGCCAAGAGGCATCAAGAGAAACCCGGGGTCCCTACCCTCCATCTCCTTCAGCGGAGCTTGCAGGGGTGGGCAGGCACCGAGGGAGGGTCTGATGCCAGGGGAAGGACCAGCCCTGCGGGTGAGAAAGCGCCCTCACTGGGGGCACCTTCAGGTTCCCCGGGGCCAGGCTGTCTGGATTTGATGTGCCAGCAGATGACAGATGTTTGGAAGGTCAGTCCTTGTGGATCCCGGGTTCTGCGGCTTTGATGGCCGCTCTTGTGGCAGGAAGGGAGCCCTGGCCGTGGGAAGCTGGGTGTTGGGTACCCACCTCTGCTGAGGAGGGGCTGGGTGTCAGTCAGAAGATGCGTCTAGAGTCCATTTAGAAAACCCTCTCATTGCACTGCTGTTACTTAGTTTTCAATACATGTATCCTGGACACTGGGAAGACCCTTTACAATAGCAGAGGTGCAGACAGAAAAGCTGCAGTTGCCGGAGACCTCTCTTCAGGTTCGATATGGACTCTAAGTGTCAGAAAAGGAGATAAGCTTCTCCAAAGACCGCTCCCAGGAGACCGTCTCGGGCTGCTTTGTTAATGGACTGGCTGTGCCTTGCCTTGGTGACGGCAGCGGATAGATCTGGCAGGAGACGGACTCTTCATCTTGTGGAGAACCTGGCCGTCTCACTGTTGCTTTGTTCATGCTTCCCTGGTGATGATCAACCAAATTCCTCAGATCCCGTCAGCCTGCGTCACCCCGAAGCCCTAAAAGGTGGTGTCTGGAGAGGAGCCAGGTACAGGGTCCAAGGATGTCTTCTGAAAGCTGTGCTGAGAAAGATGAGTGAGGGTAAACCTTTCACCTACGGCCTGGGATTGGGGAGCCATCAAAGGTAGCAACGCATGTCGAGTGCTTTCTGCGTGCAGGGTTGGCACTCGACAGCCCTCAGATCATTTTACAAGGGCATTGCAATTCTGTGAGGCAGGCATGTTCATCCCCTTATGCAAAAATTTGCCCCAAATCTCCCAGCTGGTAAATTACAGAGCTGAGATTTAAACACAGGTGGGCCTTCCCTGAGCCTATGCAATTTTAACCCTGCCACTCCAGGGACAAGCAGCTGTGGAGAAATTTTTTCCTGATCTTGATGATTTTACAGTAAAAGAAGATCAGAAAAAATTGATTTAAAATTATAGACTTGTATTGGTCTGGGAGATCATGTCATAAAACATACATAAGGAAGGGATTTCATTTCGGTAAAATGTAACTTGAAATGTTAAACTTTAACAAATATATATTTTGTTAGGGGCAACGTTTTAAGTATGGCAGACGTATCAGTGGAGGCAGACGTTATCGGTATAGAGTGATCTGAAGGAGAAAGAGCCGGCCAATCCTGAGAGCCTTTCTGTTGAACTCCTATTAATTGCTGGGCCCTCAGGTGGGTGGCATCCCCAGAGGGACACTCAGGGTGTCCTCAGGGGCCGGAACTACATAGATGTCTAGCCAGTTCCAATCAAGCTTAGATTCTAGACCGGGGCCTTGGAGGACACAGGCCCGTGAGCTCTGGCAGCAAAAGCCAGGGAGACCAGGAAGGGACACCGGCCTTGGGAAGGTCATGTAGCAGTTGTGGGAGCCCTTGCGGAGCCCGAGTGACCACGTAGGGCAGAGTCTGTACCTGAAGCCTATGTCCAGAACCAGCGCCGGCCCTGCAGGGTCAGAGGCCGAGTCGAGGCTGGCAGGGGTCAGGGAGGGGCCGGCAGAGCGAGGCGGGCTCTACCCAGAGTCTGCTGATACGGGGGCCTCCCAGCTCCTCTCAGCTGCCCTCCGCCTGAGGCTCCTGGTCAAGTTTCAGTGACTGAGGGCGTCGACGCAGCCCCGGGGGTGATGAAGGGGGCTCAGGACACGGTCAGGCTCCTGGTTGATCAGGAAGCTTTGATTCTAGTTGATGCAAACTCAGCCTGAGGAGAGGTGTGTCTCCGAGCATCTGGGCCCCTCACTGAGGTGCTGGGAGAGCAGGGTGTTGCCTTTCCCTCAAATTTCGGTCACCATACCTTCCAGGAAGCTGGATTCAGCCTCTGTGCTCATGGGACCAGGACACCATTCTTTTCACTTTATCCAGTAGGTCTCTGCTAGCTTCTCTGGTATGTTTTCCAGATGCATTTCCTTCTTCCTGAGTGTTATAAGGTTTTAGAACAGAACTTCTGCCAGGCAAGGGTTGAAAAATGGGGAAAACAAGATAAATTCATGTCTCAAGGAGCTATCTTCTTGCCTGGCCTGGCCTTACTTCTCCTGCCTCTCTTGGGACTGCCCCCCCCCCCCCACCCCATCACAAGGGACCGCCAGCTCTCAGGAGGCACACCTATCGGTTGTGACTGTTCTATTGCTTCTTTACTTATTTGATGACATAAAAAAACAATATTGTCGAAAAGTTTTATAAACAAAACCAAAAGCCAAACAAGCTAGAGAAAATTGCCGGAACTGTAACAGACACTTTGGGTTCATTTCCTTGAACTACGAGAGTCTGTACCACTGGCAGGGAAGGTTCTACATCAGTGATTCACGGGAAATGGAAATGTGTAAAACAGGACCAGCAAGATTTCCTTTCAGCAATGCCAAGGGAATATCGGTCAGCTGTAAATTGATGGAGGTGAAATCCAGGATAACATTCAGCATTGATCTGGGTGTGGATATACAACTCCCCTCTCACTGCACTTGGAGGAACAGACTGGAACAACTGCCTTGGAAAGCTGTTTAAATAGTGCCAAGATGCATAGACATCTCCATAGCCTTTGACTGAATAATTGCACTTCCAAAAACACAACTTAAGGAAATAATTCGAGATGCAGACAATAATTTATGCACGAAGATTTTTATTCCAGTGATACTAATTATATTGAAAACTTGTAACAATATAGCTAATAGTAGGGACTGCTTAAATACAATACGTTTTGGGATATCCTTACAAGGGATTATTTATAACCAGTGAAAGAAAATTTTAAAATGTCTTGTGAAAAATTAAGTTCAAAAAAGAAAAAAAGTTGAGGATAGAGTATGACTCAGTTACATGTAAATATATGCATTTTAAAAAGTCTGAAGTAAACGATGTAGAAATGCTGGCAACAGTTATCTCTAGGTTGTGGAATTATGGATGACTTTAACCTCTTATTTATACCTATTTATACATTTTCCCCAATGAATATGCATAAGGCTTATTTAAAATATACGTGTATTCTTAAATCATATAAACTTCAAATCCCATCCTCTTCTCAGAGTTATTACTTTTACAGCTAAGTATGCATCCTCTCTCCCAACATTTTTTATGCAACTATGCACATTAAAAACAAAACCAAATAACTATAGTTTTGGTTACTTATTTTTTAATGTGGTTGACACAGTGCTGTCTCACATCTCGTTTTCTCACATATCTTGGAGATATTTTCATGCCATACCATGTAGTTGAACTTATTTTATCTTTTCTTTCTGACATGGCAAGCGTGATCTTTGCTTGTGAACAACTTAGCATGATCCATTCATGCAGCTAATATGTAAGTATGGTAAGTGTGACCTGTGACAGGATCTTTCCATACATCGAACTCGGGATATTTATTGGAAAGTCCGTTTCTACGATTGTAAAATGTTGCTATGATTCAGTTATAACCTACTGATCAGCTACCGTGCGACAGGCAGTGAGACAGCTGATGGGATGAGAGATAAGCCGAAGACGCGGGGTTGCAGGAATGTTCTCTCTCCCAACTTGTCCCTCATACAAACCAGAGCTAGTGGTGGGCACAGTTGGCCACTCTCTGTCTTTTGAAACTTGTCTCTTCCTTTGGCTTCCAGAACGTTATGTTTTCCTGGGTTTCTACTAATTCTCCAGTGGCCCTGTCCATTGCTCCTCTGATTCTTCCTTCCAAGACATCTTCGAATATTCGAGCTCCTGAGGACTCACTGCTCGCCCACTCCCTCTCTCTGTGCTTGCCTCTGGGGTGACTCACCAATGCCAGGGTTCTCAGCATCAGCCGTATCCTTAGGACCCCGCTTATATCGCTCTAAACTTCAGATCCTTGGATCCAACTGCCTATTTCAGTTGCCACCTGGAAAACTTACCAGCATCTCAAACTTCACGCGTCCTTTGCTCCCTTTTATTACCTTTCTATCACAAACGTTGATAGCTTCTCATCGTCAGAAGTAGATGGAGGCTCTAGGTTTCTTCCCGAATTCTGCTGTTCTTTTAGTCTCGTTGACAAGGATTTTCTTAAGATGAAAGTAGTCGTGTTAGGGGTAGGGTTTAGTGACTTCTTTTTTAAGATTTTTTTTGATGTGGACCATTTTTAAAGTTTTTATTGAATTTGTTACAATATTGCTTTTGTTTTATGTTTTGGTTTTTTGGCCCCAAGGCATGTGGCATCTTAGCTCCCTGACCAGAGATTGAACCTGCACCCCCTGCATTGGAGGGCCAAGTCTAAACCACTGGACCGCCAGGGAAGCCCCCGGATTTAGTGACTTCTAATCAGGGCCAGAGGAGTGAATTTCCTGTGAGTGACAAATACTGGACGACAAGGAACCGTGAGCCCAGGGAGCTATTATTCTTCATGTGCAGCCTCCTGCCAGAGCGCTCCGTCCTCTCTGTGCATGGGCGGAAGTGACCATGCAGCATGTCTGTCCCATTCCTGAACCTTGAACACCCCTCAGCTTCACCCGGGAAAACTTACTTCTAACGTTTATTCTGCTAATTCACAAACCCTGCTCAAACAAAGTGTTTGCAGGCTCTCCAGTGTGGTTTTGGAGTGTGTATTCTGGATTAGAATAACTCAAATATTTACTAACACTTCTAGGGTATGCAGATTAAAACTAAGACTCACATACATATTTACCAAGCCATCTCTGCTAAGTATTTAAAAATAAACTACAGCAATATGCCAAGACCATATTGCGTCCCTGCCCATGTTCTCAGTAAATGTGCCGTCATCTACCCAGTTGCTCATTCTGAACTGACATTACCCTTGGTAAGACCTCTTTTTCCCTCCACCCTGAGATATTTAACCCTCAACTACTGTTGGTTATCTTCTACAAAATTTCCTGAACATTCCTCGGTATTCCACCTGCCTTGTTGTCGGCCTGGTCCAAGCTGAACAGCCCTACTTGTTCACGCCATCTGTTCTTCCATTTGTAGTTCACGTGTGGAAGTGGACAATCCATACCTTTTGGCCATTTTCAATATGTATTTTAGTAGGGGTTTTTAGGTTGTGTTTTATATTGATCTATTATCCGATATGTGTATAGTATCTATTTCCATCCATTCTGTTCCTCATGTTGTAATTTTTTAGTGCCATCTCCTGTAGTAGAGAAGTTTTACATTTTTATATGGTTGAATCGGTCAGTCTTTTCTGTGTTGTTTTCCCCCGTGCTTTTATAGTTTGTTTTGCTTCTTTCACATTGAATTCCTTAATCCATTTATAACTGATCTCTAAGATGCTGCCGCAAATGCAGTGCGCCCGCAATGATTCTCAGTCTCTGAGTCCTTCTATTCTAAACTTTAGTTTACTGGGAGAGAGCCTCTGATCGACTCAGTTTTGACGATCAAGTCAGTTGGAGAGGATACTGTAGCACAGATCACAGATGTGGTCAGCTGGCATCCACTCTGTAGAGGGACATTGACAGTGAGTGAGGCAGCCACACCCCTTGCTATTGAAACTGAGCAGGGTCCCATGGACCCAAAAACCTTTCTGTGTCCCCCATTTCTTTGATTACAGGAAATAGGCTTATTCAGCCTCCAAGACCTTCCCTGAGTTCCAAGGAGCAGGTCCAAACAGTTGCTAATTAGGGAAGGTAGGGGATACAGAGACCAGGGAGGAACAGTTAATGGAAACAATAGCGCAGCCTTGGGGAGGGTCCTGGTCCCCCCTCAAGGGATACACAGAACAATATCTTCGAGCTGTTTTGCAGCTACTGAAACCCCCCAGCTAGGTGGGAGAAGTTAACTGTTTGCTGCCCACAGGCACGCAGACCGGAGACTGGTGGAACCAGAAGGTTGACGATGCCGACTCCCAATTGCCTCACCACCAGCCGGTCAGGAGAATGTCCACGAGCGGACCACGCCCTCCTTGAACCATGGCTATAAAACTCCTCACTGCCCCCTCCAGGTCGGGACACACAGTTTCGAGGGCATGAGCCCGCTGTGGTCCCCTTTGCCTGGCAAAGCAATAAAGCTACTCTTTTCTACTTCACCCAAAGCTCTGTCTCTGAGATTTAGTTCAGTGTCGGGGGACAGAGGCAGGATTCAGCTTCACTATCCACTACAAGGGTGAACCTTCCATTTCTGACCATAATTATGGTGCATTTTGCATTTCTTTCTCTTGTCTTTTCAAAAACTGAGAAAATACTCTTGATGAAGCAAAGGCAAAAGGATTCAAATTTCTATCATGTTTGTGCAAGAAAAGCTCCATTACCAATTGCTTCTCTGTTGTAATTACACACGATTTTAACGTTACAGAAGTAGCCTAGAAGAAATACTTGAAGAGAGACTTTCTGTCCTATCTGGGAACTCTTACTATGACTATTTCTGTTAAATTTAGGAAGGAAGAATAAAGGTAATTTGAATCTAAAAACCTTGAAATCAGTGGTGAGATGCTCTTTATTAAGCCAGAAACATCAGGATGGAAAATAAGAAATCAGAGTCTTGGCCCCTGAGGTTCTTGCCCAAGTTTAGTTTTTAACCAGCTGGGTGCATTTGACTACGTCTCTGTTCTAGGATTTAGCAGGTTCTTTGGAAAAATTAGGCAGTTGGTCTGCAGGTCAGTAATGTTTTTAAGGCTCTAACATTCTATGATTTTATAGCTTTTCTACATTTTCCGTGGGTGACAGTGAAGAACTTTCATGTTCTTTGAGTTCCCACTCGTGGCCCGATGTTGGGCAGAGCAGAGGACGTCAGCTGGGATTTACCAAGAAGTCAATATAATAAACGTTTAGAATCTGATGTTCCAACAGAAATGAACTTGTTTCCTGGAATAACCTAGTCCAAATTATAAAGAAGATTCCAATCCCTTTTTTGGGTTCTGGGAACAGTGATTTGGGAGTATTTTGACACTTTTGTGTAACAGACGTTTTATGGATTCAGAGAATCCTTTGAAAAAAAATGTTGGCTGATTGCAACACTGTTTCCCGGATCCTAAGGTTTCAAGAGGAAGATCACGTCTTTGTGTTATTTTAGGTGATGCCACCAAAAAGTCTTTGACAGCATTGCCTCTTGCAATGTGAACCTGGGCTTTTGAACTTTCTTGACATTAAGATGGTAAAACCAAGGAGAAAATCTAAATTGAGTTTTATGAATCTTCCCTGTTGACTTGTGGGTCTCAGTTGGGGAAGATACTGTGTGACTTTAAGTCTGTCAAATCTATGGAAATCATCCCAACTTATCATGATGCCTAGTAAATTAGTATTAATGGGATTGTAACAGACAAGAGCCAAATCTGACTCCATGTTGGATCTGTTTGTTTCACTTTAACCTTTGCCTTCCGCAGCTTTGGTTCACTAAAAGGACACTGTCTATACACAAGGGCCTGCCTTGGGGGGACCTGCCCCTCTACCTGAATGTTAAACCAAAGTGCCTTTGTTCAGGGAAGCATCCGGACCCTGTCCACCTGCGGATGGCTGCAAAGAAGAAGAAATTAACACACCCCCTCCCTGAGGCTGGCCATTCCAGGGGACATTTGCAAATCTCTGTGGCCTTTTTACTTTACTTCCTCATCTCCTCCCCGGCATCCAAACCCCGATAAGATGGTTTTTCAGAGCCGTTGCTCTGCCATCTTCTCGGTCTGCTGGCCTCAACACTTCATCTCCGATTCTATGGCCTGTCGTGTGGCGAGCAGAGCGAGCTTGGACTCGGTAACAGGATTAGGGGGAGGGGAGGAGAGAAAGGTAGAGAAGAGGAAACAAAGAAAGAGATGAAAGATGGACCTGGTTTGATTTGCTTCTGTTCTGTCCTTTCAGTAAGAACTTAGGAGACACGTCCTTTCCGTCTGTTTACCTGTATCCCTCTGCTATGAAATGCTCTTTGTGGAGCAGGTGTTTCAAGTTCATTTTCCACAGCAGTGATGGAGCCATCCACCTGGCTGACGAGAGCTGTGGCTTTGCTCTGGGTCCAACCTGCAAACAAAACTATCTGTTCACTTTGTGGACTGGTCTCTGATTTTCATGGCATTTTTTTTTTTTTTTTTTTTTTTGGTCCGCGGGCCTCTCACTGTGGCCTCTCCCGTTGCGGAGCACAGGCTCCAGACGTGCAGGCTCAGTGGCCATGGCTCACGGGCCCAGCCGCTCCGTGGCATGTGGGATCCTCCCAGAGCGGGGCACGAACCCGTGTCCCCTGCATCGGCAGGCGGACTCTCAAACACTGCGCCACCAGGGAAGCCCCCTTATGGCATTTTTTAACCTCATCAATAGAACTAACCAGTTACAAATCCTACCTGTTACAGTGCCATTGAGGATTTCCATTATTTTCTTTTGAGGGTTTTAAAATCATTCCAAGAAATCCAGACAGCTGGGTGTTTTTTTTTTATTTTATTTTTTAAACAAGGCAAAAATATCCATTTTGTTCTGCATGGTGCTTGTGGATTAAATTGATGAAACCCCTGAAAGCTGACTTCATTGTGAATAAATCTAACATCATGATAAGAAATTGACCTCCAATATAAATTACAGTGGGACACATAATTTGGGACAATTTTACAGCCGGCCAGTTATGTCTCTATCTAATCAAGGGCAGGTCATTGCTTATGGAATAATAAACTATGTACTTCCAGGCCCTGAGTCCTAAGGTCAACTCTTAGAGCCTCAATAATCACACCGACTCAGTTTATTATAATGAGATTCACTGTGAAGCCAGCTTTTCTCCAGATACACCTATTTTGAATATTGAATATAGAGAACGTTTCTTCTCCTGTATTTCTTTTTGTATAAAAGCACCTCCACCTAGAATCCTTACAATGTCTACCTTTTCCCTGGTGTTTGCAGAGATTCCAGTTTACATCTGTTGAAGCTTTCCACCACCTGTCACAGTGTGTGGTGGAGATGTCTATATACCATGAGGTTTATCAAGCTAGGGGCAAAGGATTCCAGAGTGTGAAGCTGTCGACTTTAATAATCTCTTAGTGTTTTCCAGACACCCATTTGTTTCACTTTCTCACAGTTTCTCCTTATTTCGTGGCTGTAAATGGCTGATGGAGCCCCACTTACCGCTTTCCGAACAGGCCCTTGGCGACCTTCTACATTGTGGCCTGGTCTTTCGTTAGGCTGATTTCACTGCCCTGAAGCTTCTCCCCTCTTCATTCAAAGATAGATAAAAACCCAGCACTGTGGAATAGAAGCTCTTTTGCTTTATGTTTCAATCCAACGGGCCAGTGCTTAGAGACTATGGTGATGACATAAGGACATTATTTTTAGAATGACAATTTTAAACAGGCACGTGGGATTTCCGCCTGTTGAAGTTTCCGTATCTTTTGATTTCTTAGAATGTTACACATTTTACATGTCACATCTCCTTGCTTTGTCATAAGCTCATCTGTATTAATCAATCAGAGCCCTGTAGGAGGTGAACCTGAAGTCCTTGTAACGTAAATTGAGGGTGATTAGTTTATTGAGAAAACCTAAAGGGAGGGAGCTGACTGTGGGAAACAGAGTTTGGGAGGGGCTGAGAGGACAGGGCCACACCGTGATGGAGGAGGCTTGGTTGTCACAAAAATTCAGTGAGGTCGGCCATGCCTACAGATGCTTTGCGTGGTAGAAGCTTTGTAGGGAAGGCGTGGAAAGGGATCCTTAGTCACACCTGAAGTGAAGTGGTGCAGGACTGGGAAGGTTGTGTTCAGCAATGATGTGCGTGTATTAACTCAGCTTGGAGATGACGAAGGATGCTAGCCAACTGTGCTAGCATGCACCCATTGGAAACACCAGCTAGTTTGTCTGCCTTGGGGAGAAGGAGAGGAACACTGAGAAAGCCCCACAGCTCAGGTGCACACGCTCACCTACTTCTGAGGCTGGCCCAGAAGAGCAGAAGTAGCCCACTTCTGAGGGGAGGACCACGAGCCTGAGGACAGACCCTACTTGTGGAACAGGTGTGTCTGAGGCCAGCTGCAGGTGGACAAGGCCCTGAGGGAAACGCTCCAGGATTCTGGCCCCTCTAAGCACAAGGTGACATCAGCCCACTTGCTTTCCACGTCCTCAGCAGGAGCAAAACTCTGACAGCATCATATCACTCTTCAATGAATCATTAGTCTCAATATTACAAGTGTAAAAGAACTGTATTTCAAGATTTTGAAATTCTTGTATGTACGTAGATATTAAAAGTACTCAGATATGAGATAGTCTCATCCACCAGAGGGCAGACAGCAGAAGCAAGAAGAACTACAGTCTCGCAGCCTTTGGAATGAAAACCACCTTCACAGAAAGGTAGACAAAATGAAAAGGCAGAGGGTCATGTACCAGATGAAGGAACAAGATAAAACCCCAGGAAAACAATTAAATGAAGTGGAGATAGGCAACTTTCCAGAAAAAGAATTCAGAAGAATGAGAGTGAAGATGATCCAGGACCTTGGAAGAAGAATGGAGGCAAAGATCGAGAAGATGCAAGAAATGTTTAACAAAGACCTAGAAGAATTAAAGAACAAACAGTCAGAGATGAACAACACAATAACTGAAATGAAAAATACACTAGAAGGAATCAATAGCAGAATAACTGAGGCAGAAGAACAGATAAGTGACCTGGCAGACAGAATGGTGGACTTCACTGCCGCAGGACAGAATAAAGATAAAAGAATGAAAAGAAATGAAGACAGCCTAAGATACCTCTGGGACAACATTAAATGCACCAACATTCAAATTATAGGGGTCCCAGAAGAAGAGAAAAAGAAAGGGACTGAGAAAATATTTGAAGAGATAATAGTTGAAAACTTCCCTAATATGGGAAAGGAAATAGTTAATCAAGTCCAGGAAGCAGAGAGAGTCCCATACAGGGTACATCCAAGGGGAAACATACCAAGACACATATTAATCAAACTATCAAAAATTAAATACAAAGAAAAATATTAAAAGTAGCAAGAGAAAAACAAAAAATAACATACAAGGGAATCCCCATAAGGTTAACAGCTGATCTTTCAGCAGAAACTATCCAAGCCAGAAGGGACTGGCAGGACATATTTAAAGTGGTGAAGGGAAAAACCTACAACCAAGATTACTCTACCCAGCAAGGATCTCATTCAGATTTGACGGAGAAATTAAAACCTTTACAGACAAGCAAAAGCTAAGAGAATTCAGCACCACCAAACCAGCTTTACAACAAATGCTAAACGAACTTCTCTAGGCAGGAAACACAAGAGAAGGAAAAGACCTACAAGAACAAACCCCAAACCATTAAGAAAATGGGAATAGGAACATACATATCGATAATGACCTTAAATGTAAATGGATTAAATGCTCCAACCAAAGGACATAGACTGGCTGAATGGATACAAAAACAAGACCCATATATATGCTGTCTACAAGAGACCTACTTCAGACCTAGGGACACATACATACAGACTGAAAGTGAGGGGATGGAAAAAAATATTCCATGCAAATGTAAATCAAAAGAAAGCTGGAGTAGCCATTCTCATATCAGACAAAATAGACTTTAAAACAAAGACTATTAGAAGAGACAAAGAAGGACACTACATAATGATCAAGGGATCGATCCAAGAAGAAGATATAACAACTGTAAATATTTATGCACCCAACATAGGAGCACCTCAATATATAAGTCAAATACTAACAGACATAAAAGGGGAAATCGACAGTAACACAATCATAGTAGGGGACTTTAACACCCCACTTTCACCAGTGGGTCATTTTGGGTCATTTGCAGAGATGTGGATGGACCTAGAGACTGTCATACAGGTGAAGTAAGTCAGAAAGAAACGTGTCGTATATTAATGCATATATGTGGAATCTATAAAAATGGTACAGATGAACGGGTTTGCAAGGCAGAAATAGAGAGACAGATGTAGAGAATAAACGTACGGACAGCAAGGGGGGAAAGCAGGGGGTGGTGGTGGTGGGATGAATTGGGAGATTGGGATTGACATGTATATAGTAATATGTATAAAATAGATGACTAATAAGAACCTGCTGTATAAAAAATAAAATTAAAAAAAAAAGTACTCAAATATTATATTCTTGGGTTTTGACACACTCCAATTTCTCAGTAAGTGTTTTTACTTTTGGAACTTAAAATCCTTTTTTCATTAGCTTTCCTTTTCTGAAAGTCCCAAATAAGCAAAATTTTTAAATGTCATGGACTTTCGCATGTGAAAGGTCGGTCAAACATATTTATTAAATGAATGTCACAGGCATAATAATCTGCTCTTGTTCCTTTAATGAAAATGTCAGCCCTCTTTGTGGTTCTTCAGTAACTTAACGATAGATGTGTTCTTAATAATGGTGTGAGGGCTTCCCTGGTGGCGCAGTGGTTAAGAATCCGCCTGCCAATGCAGGGGACATGGGTTCGACCTCTGGTCCTGGAAGATCCCACATGCTGTGGAGCAATTAAGCCCGTGCGCCACAACTACTGAGCCTGCGCTCTAGAGCCTGCAAGGCACAACTACTGAGCCTGCATGTCACAGCTACTGAAGCCCGCGTGCCTAGAGCCCGTGCTCTGCAACAAGAGAAGCTACCACAATGAGAAGCCTGCGTACCGCAACTAGAGAAAGCCTGCATGCAGCAATGAAGACCCAACGTAGCCAAAAATAAATAAATAAAATAAATTTATAAAAAAATAATAATGGTGTGATATGGTAGTTTAAAGGAAAAGCAACCACATGGGTTTCACAAATTTGGCATAAAAGGGTAAAATGATTTACTCAAATTATCTCAGATTTCCTTTCCAGAAAGAAAATTTTACCTTAGCCCAGTATCTATGCATATACATAAAGTCTTAACTCTCAGCGTAAAGCAGATGGTTTAGTTAATGGTGCCACCTTCCCCAGCCCGTTTTTCCAAAGGCTTTAAAAACTAGAACTGCATTTGGACCGTATCTGTGTCCTCGTCGCTCAATAGTGAGATTATTTTAGTGCGTGTTTACACGTAGGCTTTCTAAGCTGCATTACCTTTCTAATTACAACAATTATCTGCCCATAATTTAGGCCAAATTTGAAGTGCTTACAATTTCTAGAAAATGACTGGCAGGCAGCACATGAGCTGCACACGAGGTGGGATCTAAAAGCCCCTGAACAAGTGAACTGTGTGATTTTGGCTGTTATCTCCCATAGGAAAAAAAAATCCTATCATGGTTAATCTCCAGGCCTGCGACAACATCCTTTTTTTACCCATCCTGTACCTAGAGTATGGCATGACCATTAAACTGGACTCCAGGATTTAATCGTTCATAGAATATGATGTTAATATTAAGTATGTTTGCATATTTATTAATCATATCCAGCGCAGAGCTTTCTAGAGAGATGGCTGGACCACAAAACCACTAAGTCTCCAATGAACGGTCTTTGTTACTGCCAGCCCCTTGATCCTTGCATGAGATCTGCCCAGAAGACCAGACACGGATAAAAATGCTGTGTTTTCTCTGCTGGTTGGCCCTTTTGACCTGTTACTGGTTCGGTTCTTCGCGCTGGTGAGCTGCGACCAACTGGTGTCATGAAGCCTTCTCTTCGTGCTCATAGGCAGTATGTGTGGACGGCCTGGATGTCTCCCTGAGAAGAATTGCTTCTCCAGGGGAGTCAGCAGCCGCTACAGGGTAACTACGCGCACGCATTTTGTTTACTAGAAGGTGACTGTAATTCTTTTATACTGAACCACTTTTGGATTGACGGAAAGACAGACTTTTTCTCTCTAAGACCTAAGGCAGTGAGACTAACGCCATTTTCACCAGAAGGCTGTCCCCTTCATGTCCACACGGCTGTCATGGGGCTTCCTAGGGAGAGGAGGTCAACACTCCCTTCCACAAAGGGAGGCCCCAGGGTGGCCAACATCACACCGGTTGATTGAACTTAGAATGTGCTAAGAAAGATTCAGTGGGAAGGGAAAATCACAAAGCAGGACGTGCCGTGGAGCATCACGGTCTCCCCAGGTCATTGTAAGAATGGACAGCTTCACACGGCCATTCTTCTAACCCACGATCCACATCGCTGCCCTGAGAGGTGTGAGGGTGAAGGTCCGGTTTCTCTTAGAGGCCGACATTCTCTCTAGTGTGCTGGTTCCCATGTTTTCAGCCGTATAGGGGCATCCGAATGTCAAGGTCTGGAGACGTTCTTGACTGTTACGGCTGGGAGAAGGCAGTGCTACTGCAGGGAGTGGGAGGGACCCAGGGACGCTGCTCAGCATGCTGGAATGAGCAGAACGTCCCAACCACCCACCATCATCCAGCCACCGTGTCTGTGGTGCTGAGGCCGGGAAGCTCTGCCGTGTGCCGTACGTACACATCCTCTTATACGTCATCTTGTTTTGGAGGATGAGGCAAAGGCAGTAAAGTATTGCAGTTAAAAGTCAGAAATGGCAGTATTCAGATCTCTGGTGAACCACTTACTAGCACTTTGATCTGTTGACTTAAAAAAAAAAAGCACCACATGAGAATTATGAGTGAAGTTTCGTTTGGGGCAAAATGACTATAGCCCGGGAGACAGCGTCTCAGATGGCTCTGAGGACCTGCTCTGAAGACGTCGGGGGGAAGGTCAGCATAGATGTGATTTCAGTGAAGGGGGGACGTGAGGTCAAGCTCACAGTTTGGCAGAATATTGCTTCCAGTCACAAGAAGCGGACGTCTCTGTTAAGGATTTTGTGCTTCGCAGAGAAGCTCTAAATGCGACGGTAAAGATCCAGTCACTGTGGGTGGAGGCGTGAAGGTGGGATTTTGGCATAAAAGCTCTGAGTTCCCTGTGAAATGCCCTATTTTATTTAAAATTTTTTCGTCATAGGGATTTGCCTTCCATGCAGCCTCTCCTGTGCTGTCGGCGTGATGCTCGGACAGTGTTCTCCCACCTGACTCCAGGTTCTTTGCCGTCTTCCCCAGAAAGCCGATTATGAGCTAAGATGTGTCCAACTAGGGGCGAAGCCTGGGGGCTGGGGAAGGCCTGCAGCACGTGTTTCTCCTCCAGGTCACTCACCCCCCAAGCTCTTTTTCTTGGGGTCTCCTTACTGTGTGAGTGGAAAGTACTTTGCACTGCCTTTGATGTGTTAGCCCAGGGATTCCAGGCAGAAAAGGCCCTTGTGGCTCCGTGGTCCCCAGAAAACAGCATTGAGCTCTGGGACCAGTAGATCCACGTATATCAGGTCACAAAAGGTGAGTATACCTGGGGACAGGAAGCTGGCACGGTGCAGCACGTAGGGATGCGGGTGCAGGCCGGCTGCGAGGTTGAGTCCTGTTTTCTCCATTTACCAGTGATGACGTGGCTTCACTGCTGTAGTTTGTAAAAGGTGACAGTGACAGTAACTACTCCGTAGGGTTGCGGAGAGGTTCCCGGGGCTGCACGTACAGATCACCTGGCTCAGAGCTGCCCGCAGTGAGATCTCCGCAGTTTCATCTTTTGCTCTGCACCTTCTCCTCTAGGGCAGCCTCATCCATCTTAGCGCCCAGTGGCAGGTCTAGGGCTCTGGGCTCCAGGACTGTCACTGGTCCCCTCATTTTGTGTGCTTAACACTCTCCTCCTATCCCTGCAGCCTGTGGAGAGCGGAGGTCCTCTCCCCCTTCCTCCACTCGTCCAGGGGGAGGGGTGGCTTGAATCCCCTGCCCCTTCTCAGCCTTGAGCCGTTTGATTTGGAGCAGAGTCTGTGGGAGGGGGTATTAGGGATAGAGGCTGGAGGCCAATCCAAGCCTGGGAGACCCTGTGGCTGTCAAACGTCATGGGTGAATTAAATGACCAGAGAGTCACTGTTTGTCTAGAGACTTTCCTATCTGTTCTCTGCAGGAGTGATAACTAAAAAGGTACAGAAAGTCTCCAGCTCTTGTCTTTCTCTAAAAAAAAAAAAAAGAAAAAGGAGACTTTTATTCATTCGTGGATCTCTGTGCTGTGATCTGACGTATTCGCATGTGCCTTGTTACCCACCCCCAGTGCTACAAATGCCCCGTGATGTCCTTAGCATCTGAGCCCTGATGACTTAACACAGCTTCGTGGAGGGATGCGGTGAGGACAGCTCTCAGCACAGCCAGGGTATGTGAGGGGTCCGTCTCCCACAAGGAGCTGGAAGACCGTGGTTGGTTCGGGTCCAGGAATCGCAGGCTGCAGGGGGAGCCCGTGGGTGATGGGCGCCTGGCAGGATAGAAGACGCGATGCCGCAGTTCTCAGAATCAGTCAAAAGAAGAAGATGCTCTCTTCTGAGAAATAACAATTAGTGGGAGCCAGGAGTGTGGACCAAAGAGGCTTGTGATTGCTGTTCTTGGATTTCAGCCGCAAACACTCGACGCGGGCGTGATGTTTCCACTGATCGCCCCAGGACATTATTAATGAAAACACAAAGGACTCTGCCCACAAAGAAATCCTAATTTCTCATCCTAGTCGAGACAGGAAGCAAGGAGGATTGAGATCATATTCCCTTTCCCGTGATGGTGTGGAGCAAGACATCAAAGTGATTCACCGCATTTGAAAAGCCAAGATGACAGATGACAGCTTCTCAAGACAGCGGTGCTGAGGGTCTGAGAAAGGTGAGCAAGGATGTGGGTGCCCAGTGTTCCGACCCACATGGGCGCATTTAATGTGAAGATGCTCTGAGAGGACGGTTTCTTAGATGAACATCTTTTTTTTGGGGGGGGTGCGTTACGCGGGCCTCTCACTGTTGTGGCCTCTCCCGCTGCGGAGCACAGGCTCCGGACGCGCAGGCTCAGCGGCCATGGCTCACGGGCCCAGCCGCTCCGCGGCACGTGGGATCCTCCCAGACCGGGGCACGAACCCGTGTCCCCTGCATCGGCAGGTGGACTCTTGACCACTGCGCCACCAGGGAAGCCCTAGATGAACATCTTTTCCCGTGACTTGCCATGCAAGCCGAGTGCACTCCTCCAAGGCCAAGATACACTCTATTTCCAAGTTAACAGTTTCCAGAGTCACAGAGTTCTCTCTCCTTGTTTATGGAATTGAATTCAACCAGAATCTAAGAAAGGCCGCTGTTCTCACGCCCGGACTCTGTCTCCCCCCTGAGCCCCCTCCAAACTCCCTAACCGTCACTCAAACCTTCCCCTTCCCCTTCAGCAGAGGAATCTGTCTCCTGTTTCATTAATAAATTAAAAATATCCCATAAGAGATATCTCAGCCTCTTTGCGGAACATCTATAAGCATCTCTGCATCTTTTCTGTTTTGTTCACGGTGGGAAGTGATCCCTCCCTCCATTCCGAGAGCATTTCACCTTAGGAACCTCCATCTCCTCTCCTTTTCTGTTAGCTCTTCGTCCGCATTTAAGCGCTTCCTGTATTTAAACAAAGTCCTCCTTTTACTTTTCTCGTCTTCTCGGCTCTCATTCTTTTTATCTTTGGTCTTTTTCCATTTCTTCAAACCAAAATATTGTCTGTAATCTGCGTCATTTCCTCATCTCTCTGCCTCTCTCTATGTCTGCCTCTCCCTCTCTCTCCCTCCTTCTCTCTCTCTCTTCTATGTTTACTCCATTCTGTTTCATCCTTCATCCCCTCACTGCACCATCAAGGTGTTCAATACTTTTAGTATTTTAGGTAGAAACATGCTTGGGTTGTCCTGTGAGCAGATCCCTTCCCTCCTGGAATGTCCTCCTTTGCTTCCCTCACGCCCCTCTCTTCCAAGGCTCTGAATGGCGTGATGTGAGCCAATGGCTGTGGGCTGTGTTCTGCCTCTCCAGTTGCTTCCTTGTCAAGTGAGATCTCCTTCCCCAGCAGTGGTCGCCTTCTCTACCCTCCTGCACTTTCCCATCCAGTCTACTTGCTCCGTAGCACCCGGGTGTCCACGTCTCTACCTTTGCCCCCCTCTCCTGAGCCCCTTACTCCACCTGCTTTCTCGACGTGACATCTCCGTTTGGAGAATTCACTGACTCTGAAAATAAGCGCGATCATCATCCCTCTTGCAATCTCTCCCACACCCGGGACTCCGCGGTGGGCCCAGGCCCAGTCACTGATGCACCCTTCGCCCAGCTCCTCCCGTGAGCATTCTTGGAACTGAATACCTGCCTGCCTAGCTGCGCGCTGTGCTACGTTCACCTGGTTGCACTTGCCTTGCATTTCTCCACCCTGGATCTTCATGCATCCTCTTCCCACGTCTAAAAAGCTATTCTGTCTTATTTTTGCTTGGTTAGCTTTTTTTTTGTTTTTTTAAGGTTTTTGTTTCAATCTTTTTTATTAAGGTTTTTTTTTAAGGTTTTTGTTTCAGTCTTTTTTTAAATTATTATTAGTCATCAATTTTATACACATCAGTGTATACATGTCAATCCCAATCGCCCAATTCATCCCACCACCACCACCCCTGCCGCTTTCCCCCCTTGGTGTCCATATGTTTGTTCTCTACATCTGTGTCTCTATTTCTGCCCTGCAAACTGGTTCATCTGTACCATTTTTCTAGGTTCCACGTATATGCGTTAATATTTGATATTTGTTTTTCTCTTTCTGACTTACTTCACTGTGTATGACAGTCTCTAGATCCATCCACATCTCTACGAATGACCCAGTTTCATTCCCTTTTATGGCTGAGTAATATTCCATTGTATATATGTACCACATTTTCTTTATCCATTCGTCTGTCGATGGGCATTTAGGTTGCTTCCATGACCTGGCTATTGTAAATAGTGCTGCAATGAACATTGGGGTGCATGTGTTTTTTTGAATTATTGTTTCTTCTGGGTATATGCCCAGTAGTGGGATTGCTGGATCATATGGTAATTCTATTTTTAGTTTTTTAAGGAACCTCCATACTGTTCTCCAGAGTGGCTGTATCAATTTGCATTCCCACCAACAGTGCAAGAGGGTTCCCTTTTCTCCACACCCTCTCCAGCATTTGTTGTTTGTAGATTTTCTGATGATGCCCATTCTAACTGGTGTGAGGTGATACCTCATTGTAGTTTCGATTTGCATTTCTCTAATGATTAGTGATGTTGAGCAGCTTTTCATGTGCATCTTCTTTGGAGAAATGTCTATTTAGGTCTTCTGCCCATTTTTGTATTGGGTTGTTTGTTTTTTTAATATTGAGTTGCATGAGCTGTTTATATACTTTGGAGATTAGTCCCTTGTCCGGTGATTCATTTGCAAATATTATCTCCCATTCTGAGAGTTGTCTTTTCATCTTATTTATGGTTTCTTTTGCTGTGCAAAAACTTTGAAGTTTCATTAGGTCCCATTTGTTTATTTTTGTTTTTATTTCCATTACTCTACGAGGTGGATCTAAAAAGATCTTGCTGTGATTTATGTCAAAGAGTGTTCTTCCTATGTTTTCCTCTAAGAGTTTTATAGTGTCTGGTCTTACATTTAGGTCTCTAATCCATTTTGAGTTTATTTTTGTGTATGGTATTAGGGAGTGTTCTAATTTTATTCTTTTTCATGTAGCTGTCCAGTTTTCCCAGCACCACTTATTGAAGAGACTGTCTTTTCTCCATTGTATATCCTTGCCTCCTTTGTCATAGATTAGTTGACAGTAGGTGCATGGGTTTACCTCTGGGCTTTCTATCTTGTTCCA
This sequence comes from Phocoena sinus, assembly GCF_008692025.1. Classification (NCBI taxonomy): domain Eukaryota; kingdom Metazoa; phylum Chordata; class Mammalia; order Artiodactyla; family Phocoenidae; genus Phocoena; species Phocoena sinus. The sequence continues at coordinate 2,075,727 of NC_045776.1, read as the reverse complement.
TTGATCTATGTTTCCGTTTTTGTGCCAGTACCATGTTGTCTTGGTTGTAGCTTTGTAGTATAGTCTGAAGTCAGGGATTCTGATTCCTCTAGCTCTGTTTTTTTCCCTCAAGACTGCTTTGGCTATTCGGGGTCTTTTGTGTCTCCATACAAATTTTAAGAGTTTTTGTTCTAGCTCCGTAAAAAATGCCATTGGTCATTTGATAGGGATTGCATTGAATCTGTAGATTGCTTTGGGTAGTACAGTCATTTTCAAAATATTGATTCTTCTAGTCCAAGAACATGGTATATCTCTCCATCTGTTGGTATTATCTTTAATTTCTTTCATCAGTGTCTTATAGTTTTCTGCATACAGGTCTTTTGTCTCCTTAGGTAGGTTTATTCCTAGGTATTTTATTCTTTTTGTTGCAATAGTAAATGGGAGTGTTTCCTTAATTTCTCTTTCAGATTTCTCATCATTAGTGTATAGGAATGCAAGAGATTTCTGTGCATTAATTTTGTATCCTGCTACTTTACCAAATTCATTGATTAGCTCTAGTAGTTTTCTGGTGGCATCTTTAGGATTCTCTATGTATAGTATCATGTCATCTGCAAACAGTGACCATTTTACGTCTTCTCTTCCAGTTTGTATTCCTTTTATTTCTTTTTCTTCTCTGATTGCCGTGGCTAGGACTTCCAAAACTATGTTGAATAATAGTGGTGAGAGTGGACATCCTTGTCTTGTTCCTGATCTTAGAGGAAATGCTTTCAGTTTTTCACCATTGAGAATGATATTTGCTGTGGGTTTGTCGTATATTTGCCTAGTTTACTTTTAATACATCTTCAGGTCTCAACTTAAAAAGTTACTCATAAAGCAAACCTTCCTGACCTTGAAGTTAAGTTTGAAAACAAAGTGATGCCGTTCCAACGTATTACCAGGTTCTCATCTGTAGCACTTTGACTTATAGTCGTTGAATTCATATTTTATAATTATTTGCTTTATAGCTATCTTGTCACCAAACTGTAAGTTTTATGAGGCTGTGGATTATGTTTTTTGTCACCAGCTTTTTCATAGTACCTACAGTGCTGGGAATATTGTGGGATCCATCTCTCTGTATGTGTTTATTGACGACATTTTGATGCAGGTGTGGTTTTTTGTTTGTTTTTTTTACTGAATATCTAGTTGTAGAATCCATAAAGGGTAAGTTTCAACATTAATTGGGGATCATTTTTTTCCTGGGCAGGTGTGGTGAAGAAATGGGGTTATTTTAGCACGTTTAAGAGCAGTTAAGATGATTGAGGAGACTGAGTTAGGAAGGTTGAGTGACAGTCGTGGGCTGAGAGTCTGAGAGAAACAGAAGGCTCAAGGTGTTGGAGACTTCGTAAGTAATGAAGGTCAGAGAGGGTTACAAGAAAACAAAGTTATAGTCGAGAATAAGCATTGGAGCTTAGCATTTTGGGGCATATTGGCATGGGAAGGATGACCCGGGTTTGGGCAATGGGACTAGTAAAGTCTGATGGAGATGAAATTCTTTAAACTAACATAATCTTGGAATAGTGAGGCTTCACAGACCACTGAGATGTCCCCATTCATTACAGGAGTTGGGTACAGAAGGGGGTTTCAGCCTCCAGTGGATGGGGTATGAATGAAGTGAGTCTGAGGTGGGCTTGGTGTGGGTGGGAGGTTGGGAAAATGCGAGCTCCCTGCTTCTCCCATCGTCCTCTCTGACCTTGGGGGATGTAGGGTCTGGAAGGATTAGACGCTTCCATGTCCAAAGGCTGTAAGGAAGTAAGGCTTCAGGTAAATGTCAGGTTTCAGCCAAGGCAAGAAACGGAGAGATTCTTCTGCAAAAGTTAGAGGACAAAAGTGGAGTTTGTTTACAATGTAAGGATGATACTGGGAGGTATCACTGGGGTGTGTGTGTTGATTTTGAGGAGAACCAGGAATGAGAAAGTACAGATCCACAGGATAAGGGGCTGGGGGATTATTTAAGGCGGAGATCCCAATATTCATGGACACAGAAATAGAGAAGTGAGGTCTGGTCAGAGGTAAGGAGCTTCACATCCTTAACTCTGGCCGAGGGGCTGCATGTGTCTGCGTGACGGGGAGTGCCAGCAAGTGTGATATCGGGAACCCAGAGGACTCCTCCCCAGATTAACAAAGGGCAGGAGGCTCCCGACGGGGCTGCAGTTCGGATGCTTTGGGGATGGCGGCAAGGGCTCTGGGCCAGGGGGCGTGGGGACACTGGCGAGCGCTGTCTGGCCCGTGTTGGAGGGGGCACACATCTGCGGAGCAAATGCACACAGAGGAATCAGCTGCACAGGTGCTGTCAGGGCCCTAGTTTGACGGGGAGGGGAGAAGCTGGGTCTGATGTTGGAGAGAAGCTGAGCCAGCTTTCTCTCGGATGGACGCCCATTGCACCTCAGGCACCTGTGCTGTGCTTCTTTCTGCTCCTGCCTGGTGCGTGCTCTGTATGGCACGTTGGGCTGCCTTCTGCGGATACAGAAAAATAACGAGAGCGATAAGATTCTTGCCCTCGTTAATTAAGCTTACAGTGTAGAAGTGAAGAGAGACAGCAAGTCATTAATTATCCACGCTGTGCTTTAATTAGAGCTGTGGTCTTCAAGCATCTCAGAATCGGGAATGAATTGTGTCAGTTTGCTAGGCTCTTAGACTGTCTTCTCCGTGAGGTCTTCTGAATACATTCTTTGGTCTAAACTTTGAACTAGTCCCATAATATGCATTTGGCTTATTTATGAACTAAGCTTATTACTTAACTATGTTTCCTATTCATCATTTTTTTCATCATCATTTGTATTAGACCACGAGTGTCCAAAGCTGGACAGTTACTAATTTAACTCTAGTCAGATCATGTTGGGTACAAATGAGTGTTTAATAAATTATTTTGGACTTATTTAGAATTTTTTTTTTTTTTTTTTTTTTTGCGGTACGCGGGCCTCTCACTGTTGTGGCCTCTCCCGTTGCGGAGCACAGGCTCCAGACGCGCAGCCTCAGCGGCCATGGCTCATGGGCCCAGCCGCTCCGCGGCATGTGGGATTTTGCCGGACCGGGGCACGAACCCGTGTCCCCTGCATTGGCAGGCGGACTCTCAACCACTGCGCCACCAGGGAAGCCCGGAAGCAGCTTTTAAAGTGGGTAGATGGGGGCTTCCCTGGTGGCGCAGTGGTTAAGAATCCGCCTGCCAATGCAGGAGACCCGGGTTTGAGCCCTGGTCCAGGAAGATCCCACATGCGGTGGAGCAACTAAGCCCATGCGCCACGACTACTGAGCCTGTGCTCTAGAGCCCGTGAGCCACAACTGCTGAAGCCCAAGCGCCACAACTACTGAAGCCCACGCGCCTAGACCCCACGCTCCACAACAAGAGAAGCCACCGCAATGAGAAGTCCGCGCATCGCAACAAAGAGTAGCCCCTGCTCGCCACAACTAGAGAAAGCCCACGTGCAGCAAAAAAGATCCAACTTGGCCAATAAATCAAGATTAAATTAAAATAAATTAAATTAAATTAAAGTGGGTATGTCCCCTCCAGACAGGAGGGGACAATTGCAAAAATTGAGGTTTTGATGGGTCCTGTTGGTTGATGTGTTGTTTGTATCTTTTCAGCGCTCATTAATTTTTGTCCGGTAGTTCAATCAGTTACTGAGGGGTGAGGGGTTGCGGAAGTCCCCGAGTACAGCTGTGGGTTTGTTTATTTCTGTTTGGCTCTACCATTGCTCTACCAGCAATGAAGACCCAACATAGCCAATAAATAAATAAATAATTAATTAAAAACTAAAAAATAAATAAGTAAGCATTCATGTGGTAGCCCTGTCCTACTTGGAACGTTCAGGGACAATTTGGGTCTCAAGTAGAGGTTCTGTCCTGGCTTTCTGGGCTCTGTTATATCAACAGGCCTTCATGGGTCACTTGCCTTAGGTCTTCAGATTTAGTAAATTAAGAACTAAATTTTGTTTAGTAAGGAGTTGAAAATCAATATTTTTTTTCTCTTAGCAAACAGACTTGTCTGTTTTGGAGGTCATGCTTTTCTACCCAAGTGTATCTGTTATGTTTTCTTTCTCTACAGGCCCTTTGATGTTAAAAATGAGAGTTATTTAAGGCTCTTAAAACGTATTTTTAACCTTGTCATCTGCATGTATCATTTTACTTAGTACCAATAATTGTTCATTTGAACAACTTTTGCTCAATCTCAGTTAACTGAGGCCTACTCTTTGGATGTAACAATCACTGCAGGTGTCTCCATCTAAACACTCAAAGCACGGTTGGTTAGGTATGACACTTTTAGTTGATTGCCCAAAAGGGACACATTAGTTTTGACCCACTGAAGCTCTTCTGTCATCCTCTGTAGTGAGCATCACCCATTTTAAAGATGTTATCCATCACTGGGGATTTAATATGTGTTTACTGGGAAAGGGCAAAACTGTCTGGTCTGTTGGCAGAATCAACTGGACTTATGTAAAATTCCATGATGACACAGAGAATTCTGTAAAATACCTTGAGGTTTGGTACTGTTTAAATAATTTCTGTCCTCTTGTGTATTTATTTTATGAATGTATTAAATGTAAATACTTCCTGTCTTTAGAATTATATTCTAATGCTCTTTGCTTCATTACTGCTTATTATAAAATTTCTATAATTGCACTAAACTTCATTTTAAAATTGATGTGACAATTATTATATAAACAGTGAAGCCCTGGATGAACTAAGGTATCCCCATCCCCCTTAAGAATATTCAGTTCTCATCCTATTATTATTACTTCTAAGACAGTGCACTATTTTCTTATTGGGTAAAGGCACCGGGTCGACGTTCCTTGTTGCAGAACCAGAAAATGATTTCTGAAAGCAGCGTGTGTGTCCTCGAAGCCCTAAACCAGAGTCCTAGGAGAAAAGCACTCCCAGGATTGTCATATGGTCACTGGTTCACAACCTACTCCTCAAATCACCACCTGTCTTTGCAAACAGCAAATTCCAGGTCAGGCCACCATGAATTGGCAAAAGAGAGGTAGTATAAGAAAAGTTGCAGCTCACAGCTAATCAGGTTTTAATTAATCCAAGCGAAGACTTATTTCCTAAAATGTTCTAGTTTATTAGATTTAGCTCTTCCCTGAAAAAATAATTAATCCGAGAAGTAATCGCCCTTATAGACCAATTGACTTAGGCTGTCTCCAACTAAAATTAATCTAAATGAGCAGTGAGCCACAGCAGTGGCAGAAAGATGGCTTGGTGATCTGGGCTGCATTGAGTCTTTACACAGAGATATTATAGATCACCTAAACTGTATTTATGACCAGACAAGTCATTAAGTCTTTTCATTTGTACTTGCACTAACTGGATAGTACACTTCCATGCAGGTATACAGTGGAGACAGAATATAATGCTTTTCCATTTGTGTCAGAATCAACTGTGCCAGCTATACTGAACACCATATCTCTTAAAAAAAAAAAAAAAGAGCCGCTTTCCCCCTCTTACAGGCATTCTGTGTTTAAACATTTCCTTAAATACGCTGATTGCGTCCTGGATTTGTTTCCGCTTCATCCAATTATTTGGTGAAAATCCAAAACTCTGCAAGGATTAATCCACAAATCTGGCTATCCACGTTGCCAAAGCAAAGATGATGTTTGCCTAATAATTCAGGTACTTAGACAATTTTAAATGCCAGACCAGTAGATCTTATTTTAAAAACATCCAAGGGCTTTTGTGAGTTATCGAGCTTAGTTATAAAGGATGCCATAAAATGGGATTCATATATACTTTATAACTTACGTGATAAATGGATTCACATTGCTGAGTCACACTGGTGCCCTGATCAGAGAGAATTGCTGGACATGTGAGAGGCAAATGGGAATTAAACCATTATTGTGGATTGTTTCACATAGTCTGATGGAAACTAAACTTGACGCGCTCAAAACAAAATTGATTTTCTCTCATTCTCACGTTCCATCCTGTTTCCTCCATGGAGTCCTGATTTAGGTGGGAGGCATCAAAATGGAAGTTAAAATTCCCAAGACAGAACCTAAAATGCACTTAATTTTTTTTTTTTATTGTTAACCTGCATTTAAACATTTTAAAAATTTCTAATAGACTTTATTTTTCAGAGCTGTTTTGCTTTTACTGACAAATTGTGCGGAAGGTGCCAAGCTCCCATGCTCACCCTCCCCTGTCCCCGCGGTTCATCCTATTATTAACATCTTGACGGTGGAGACCAGAAGCCTGCGGAGAACTGCCAGGGGAGAGCCAGACTGAGATGCTAGCTCACGGCTCCTCGGAGGGCTGTGCGTGGTGGAACCCTGGTCCCTGCAGAGGCCATCAGCTCCTCAGCGCTCCCTGGGACTGTCCTTCTTCCTCCACTGCTTCCCCCTTTCTCAAATCCCACTCCTCCTGTTCTTTGCACGTGCTATTCTTCCTGCCTAGAACCCTGCGCCCCTCTTCTCCTGCAGGGACCAGCCCCTCTCCAGCCCACACCCCTAGACGGACCACAGAAATGCAGGTCTCAGGTGAAAGATGATTTCCGCAGGGAATGGTTTCCTGATGTCTTCTCAGCAGCGTCCCTCTGTTTCATGGTCTTGTGACAACTTGTACTTTTCCTTTGGAGAATTTATCACAAGCCATGGAAACAGCCCGTGGGAGGGAGTCTGTCCTGTCTCCTGCTCTGTCCATCCTATCACAAAGCAGATGATCAATAATTATCTAACAAATGGGCAAACAGCCTTCAACCTGATTCCCTCCTGCCAGCCGTGTCCTCAGCAGGACCACACTCTCTACCACGGCCAGAACGGTGGGCTTAGGAGGCAGGTCTGTCCCCCTGCTCCCCTCGCTTGGATTCCTTGGGACATCTCTGCTGCCTTCTCCGTGAGAGGCCCGGTGGCTGTCACCGTGTCCCCCGAACCCCCCGCCCCCGGTGTCCCCACTCGACTGGGTGGACCTTCTCATGCATCTGCAGGGCGTTTCACTCCGGGTCTCTGGAAACTTAATTTCCAGGTGATCCTCTGTCGTTTGGCCTCTCTGTGCTGATTCTGTGCCCCAGCCACTGGGGTTGGCTGGTGCCAGATGCTTTCAGAAAGGAGTTTACATATCTTATTTCATTCTCATAACAGCTCTATGTGCTATGTGCTGTGTCACAATTCCAGTTTCCCTGAGAAAACCCCTGGGAATAGGAAAGTTCAGAAAGTTGAGGAAGGTCACTTTCTGGTTCCAGGCAGAGCTGAGATTTTAAATGAGCATCTGGACAGAGGAGAGATAGCAGAGGAGATACCTCCACTTTTATTCCACAGGATGGCTCCCCTTTAACCAGGGGTACAAATGAGAACAAGTAAATACTAGGATAATCATGCCAAAGGCATAAACAGAAAAATTTAAATTCCAAGCAAAAGCAGCTGAGGAAATTATTTTTTGAAGAAAAGAAGTTTATATTTCCGAAAACACTTATTTTTTAAAATAAATTTATTTATTTATTTTATTTATTTATTTTTGGCTGTACTGGGTCTTCATTGCTGCGCGCGGGCTTCCTCTAGTTGCAGCGAGCGGGGGCTACTCTTCGTTGCAGTGCGCGGGCTTCTCATTGCGGTGGCTTCTCTTGTTGTGGAGCACGGGCTCTAGGCGCACGGGCTTCAGCAGTTGTGGCACACGGGCTCAGCAATTGTGGCTTGCGGGCTCTAGAGCGCAGGCTCAGTAGCTGTGGCACACGGGCTTAGTTGCTCCGCAGCATGTGGGATCTTCCCGGACCAGGGCTCGAACCCGTGTCCCCTGCATTGGCAGGTGGATTCCTAGCCACTGTGCCACCAGGGAAGCCCCCAGAAAACACTTATTTGATAGAAGAATTATCCTGGGACCGTCAATTATGTCATGATAATTTCCCAAAGATAAGGTTGTTTATAACGTTGGTTTCCTAGTGTAGAGGTTGGACCTCACAGCCTTATAAGGTCTCGTCCTGATTCGTGACTTTGCCAGACAAACCCAAATTTCGTCATTCTTTTCCCATTCTAAAAGCTAACAGCTAGCATATAGAATCCTAGTTTTCAGAGTGTATTCTCTAGATGTCGCTTAGCATGGAAAAACCTAGCAGTATCATACGGCTGGTAAGGGCACTTAACGGAAAGGTGCAGATGGGAGCATTCTGTGCTGTTAATCAATAACTACACGTGCAGAGAGATTCTTCTCTGAGCCCTGGCTTTAAACTAAAAGAGAGATGCTAGCAGTGGTTACCATGGTAACCAAAGTCAGCTTTATCCCAAACTTCCCCCGACTTCCTTTGTAAAAAAATGGTTCTGGGTAAGATTTTTTTCATTTAACTTAACTTTCAAGGAAATGTTAAGATTTAAAGGGCCCTGAAGTTTCTTTGGGTGGGAAAAAAAGGTTCTGGAGACCAGGTAGAGGTGGCCCCTGTTTCTGACGGGAAGCTGGTATGGGTTCTTATCACTAGGGGTGCTGGCCCAGCAGCGTGGAGGAGACTGTCCAGAGCAGGCAGTCCAAGCTGCAAAGTGGACACATAACTGCAAAATCTGCAACAGCTGAAAATCAGTGTTGCAACATGCGAACCCCATGGTTAAACACCGCAAGGGCACACAAACCAAATTGCTGGTTGAGGAGAGAATTAGAGAAGTGATCATCTCCTATCTTTTCTAAAGGGTTTGAGTCCAGTGTCTGATTCCAAGACAATCTTGTCTTCTTTGGCATCATGTCATCTCCCTCAGGACATACAATTCAGTGCCTCCACAGCGAATCCTACAAGCTGAAGTGAATCACCAAGCAGTTTCCCATAAACATTTAAAAAGTCATAGTCTCCATTTTTAAATTTCCTTTCTTCCTCCCTTCCTTCCCCTCCCCTTCCCTCCTCTCCCCTCCCCTTCCTTCCCTTCCCCTTCCTTCCTTCCTTCCTTCCTTCCTTCCTTCCTTCCTTCCTTCCTTCCTTCCTTCCTTCCTTCCTTCCTTCCTTCCTTCCAAGGGCTTTGTTTCTGGTGGCCTCCCTCTCCTTCAGTCCTCAGCTGACTTCACTATTTCTGTGAAATCGTAGCTCTTACGATCACATGAACATATTTATTTGTTATTTTTCCCCTTGACATTTAAAAAAGACTGGTGAGAACCTCGATTGCTCCTTAGCCTTGATTTTAGCCGAGTTGCCAGATTTCTGGTGAAGGATTTGTTTTGCTGTGCTTTTCTCTGGGTTTCATGTTTTATTCGTCACCCTCAATAAACAGCTCAGAAGCAGACTGCACAGTCACGCCTCAGCCTGGGAGAGAAGGACCAAGACAGGCTTGGTGGAGACAGAGAGAAGGGGGGAATTCTGAGATCCTCTGCTTCTTTCTCCGGAGAGTCCCACAATTTCTTCACGCGTCTGCCTCGGGTCAGGAAGGTTAACTGTGAACAAAGGAACAAGGATGGGGCTCCAGCCTTCCCTCCAGCCTCTGCCCGTCGCCAGCCTGGCCCAGGGAGCCCGGGGGTGTGTGCACACAGAGGACGCCCCCCTCAGTGATGATCCCCACTTACCTTTACTGACAGCCGTTCTAGTCTTAGTTTGCATTTTTTAAAGCCTTGGTATAACAAGGAGTGGTGTCCTCATTTTAAATGAAACACAAATCACCTTACTGAACCCCTGGCACCCACCTACATGTCTTTCATTTTGATTTAGTTAGATTTCTGCTTCGCGGAAAAGACTGACATTGTGAATTTGCCTGAAGAGGTAGAATAGTAACATCAGGACAGAGTAGGAACTGGCTCTGAATTAATTTTGAAACGTGCTGTCTTCATAAGCTGTTTTAAATTTATTTGAAAGGCTCTCATATTTTCAGGAGTATTTTATTTTTTTTATTTTTTTTATTTTTTTTTATTTTTTTTTTTTTGGTACACGGGTCTCTCACTGTTGTGGCCTCTCCTGCTGCGGAGCACAGGCTCTGGACGCACAGGCTCAGCGGGCATGGCTCATGGGCCCAGCTGCTCCGCGGCATGTGGGATCCTCCCAGACCGGGGCACGAACCCGTGTCCCCTGCATCGGCAGGCGGACTCTCAACCACTGCGCCACCAGGGAAGCCCCAAGTATTTTATATTTAATAATGGAGTTACGAGGCCAACACGTGTCTTATGTGGACGCTCATTTGGTTTTCAGCCGCGTAAATGCAGACTGATCAACGATACCTTAATTTTTCAAAAGGAATTCAAATTACGTGAAATATACCAAACCATTGATTATAAATCCCGAGATGAACTCCAGGGTAAATTTTCTTTTTCTTTCCTCTAGGCCTTTATATTACAATGATTTTTTAAAATCGAAGTATAATTAATTTACAATATTGTGTTAGTTTCATGTGTACAGCAAAGAAATGCAGTTATACATATATAGACATTTTTTTTCAGATTCTTTTCCCTTATAGGTTATTAAAAATTATTGAGTAGAGTTCCCTGTGCTATATAGTAGGTGCTTGTTGGTTATCTATTTTCTATGCAGTAGTCTGTATCCGCTAATCCTGAACTCCTAATTTATACCCCTTCTTCCCCATTCAGTAACCGGAAGTTTCTTTTCTATGTCTGTGGGTCTATTTCTGTTTTGTGAATAAGTTCATTTGTTTTAGAGTCCACATATAAGCAGAATGATAGGATACTTGTCTTTTTCTGTCTGGCTTACTTTACTTAGTATACGATCATCTCCAGGTCCATCCATGTTGCTGCAAGGAAATTACCATCAATTTTGAAGTCCTCTGACACTCTCCCTTCCTACGTAACCACAAGCCTAAACTATCTTCCTTTGGCTTTTCTTTACGGTATATGTAGACATATTTTTTAACAAAAAGCAAAGAAAAAGCTAATTGTTAATTACTGTAGTTAATCCATTTTCTGCACTTTGCACTGCATCCCAGCTGGATGTGCCTTTCGTCCTGAGCTTTGCTCTGTGGGCTTCTCTGGGCCCACCTCCTGGTGCACGTGAGCATGTCTTTCTATATTTTGTACCTGGGAGTCGGGTCTCCGCTCACGGGCTGTGGACATTCGCAGCTTCACTCTACTAACTCACTGCTTTTACAGATTCGCGCACCCACCAGATATGAGCTTTGCTTTCTCCGTATTTCTCCCCATTTTAATTGCTGCCTATCTTTTTTTTTTTTTTTTTTTTTTTTTTTTTTTGCGATGCGCGGGCCTCTCACTGTTGTGGTCTCTCCCGTTGTGGAGCACAGGCTCCGGACGCGCAGGCTCAGCGGCCATGGCTCATGGGCTCAGCCGCTCTGCGGCATGTGGGATCTTCCCGGCCCGGGGCGCAAACCTGTGTCCCCTGCATCGGCAGGCGGACTCCCAACCACTGCGCCACCAGGGAAGCCCCGCTGCCCATCTTTTGAGTGGCAAACTGAGTTTGAAAATACTTAAAAAATTTTAAAACAGATACTACATTAGTAACACATTCATGTGACGCTTAGAACAAAATAGCATTCCGAAAAATATACTAAAAATTACTCATTGTTTTTCTGGAACTTACATTAAACTTGGTATCTCGTATTTTATCTGACAGTCCCAAGTGCAAACATTATCATATGCTGAATTTCTGACTGTGTTACCAAATCTCTGATCATTTCCCATTTCCTATCCTGGTCCTTTGTTGGCTGTCTGTGTACCCAGCGGACACGTTTTCATCATCCTGCCATTTTATGTTCTACTTTAATGTCCGGTAGGAACAGTCACCCCTCAGCCTCCCACCCACACCCCCCGTGAGAGTTCTCCAGCTTTAACTGATTTATTTTTCTACATAAAGTGCAGAATCAGACATTAAAATAAAAACCTACAGGTACGTGTATTAGGATCTTGTTAGATGTATCCAGTTATTCAGGAAGGACTGACATTGTGATGATGTGGAATCTTATGTCTGAGAACAGGGTTTGTCCTTCTCTGTGTTTAGATCCACTTTCACGTCTTCGATGTTTTCCTAAACTTCTGTTAATGTGTTTCCCCACCAGTTTTGGTTAGGATCCTCCCGAGGTACTTTTTCCTTTTCTTTTTTGCTGTTTTTGTCAGCAGCATTCTCTCTTCCATTGCACCTTCTATGATGCTACGGTTCTAATTGATTGTCCCAAGCGGTAAACAAAGCGTATTGATTTCTGCATTTTCCTTCTGTCCTGCAGCCTTACGGATTCACTCATTCTTTGTAGTTGTTTTTCAGTGGATTCTTTTGGATAGTGTTTGCATAAATAGCATCTGCAAATAGGGGTATATTTACTTCTTATTTTCTGATTTTTGTCCATCCACGTTCTTTCTATGCCTAATTGCTTTAGTAAATGCTTGCAGTAAATATTACTGGGGATGGTGGCTGCCCTTGCCTTTTTCCTGGGTTGAGTGGAAATATTTCCTTTGATGCCATGGGAAGTCTCTGGCTTTTAAGTTGTTGCATATATATATAAAAGTGGAATTCAATAGTTCCTTTGATATTTAATTTTTTTAATCAAGAAATGTTGTGTTTTGCCAAAAGCCTTTTCAACCTCAACAGGGATGATCGTATAATTTTTGTTCTTAGCTCTAATATGAGTGATGCAGCAGGATTGCTACTGCCTCTTGCATCCCTAGAATAAACTCCTTTTGATCAGTTTTTTTTTTAAAGCACTTGAGGATGCTACTCGCCACTGTGACGGCAGGGTCCTGTGGACGGGTCAGCATCACAGCCCCACACACAGTTCGAGGGCTCCTGTGATGGCACTACTCCCCTGGGACTCTTAGAACCCGACCAGGTTCCAGAGGTCTCTGCCCTCTCTCATTTTCAGAAAGTGCGTTATTACTGCTGCTTTCTGGTAGCAGCCAAGGCCCACAGGCACCTTCTATCCCCTCTTCCCTCTGGATCTTGACTCGATTAAGGGATCCCGTCCTCAAGAGACTCCCTGGAGGTACCGCTCTCTGGGTGCGGCGTGTGGTCTTGAGAATTTCGGAAATCCCCTGCCCCTTCTTGACCCCGTTGGAGTGTCCCCAGGCTTCCTTGGGGACTTATGAACACACACTTGGTCTCTTTGTTTTTGGTAGCTCTTACGCGTATGTACTTTAGAGTTTACCTAAACTCTAACTCTAGAGTTAGAGAGTTTATGTCTTTTTAAGTTTCACGATGCCGGGTTGTTGGGTTTCCCCCTGTGTCCTCCTTGCTGCTCTGTGAGGCGAGAGAAGTGAGTGGATTCTTCATGATGCCTCCCCCGTGTTTCTGGGGGAGCCACTGAGACGGCGTTTCCAGGGAGGCCTCTCTGGCGATGTGTTGAGCGCCTGTGTCGAGGTGGGTGCAGGCTGGCGGGAGGCTGTTCAAGGATGCTGCCTGAGTGTGTGGGCCCTGGGAGAGGCTAGGACACTTCTGCCCTCCCTGAGAGTCAAGGAGAGGGGTCTGGGGGGAGACGGTGGGGCCAGCTGGCTCCCTGTGGGCAGGCGGGTCTGGCCCCTTTTCTGATCAGATTGACCCTCACACGTACCTGCCTTGCGTGCTCAGCTCTCTTCTGGATTAAAATTCTGTAGCTTAGCACTTAATCTTCATCAGTCACGCTCCCGAATCACAGCTGCCCAACCTGCCTTCCCACTCCTGCTCCTTCGCTCCTACAATTTTGTGAGATCCGTTAATTCTGTTACTCTGGTTTGTTTCAGAGAACTATCTCCTCAAGTACTCATGAGGCAAATACCTACTTTTGGATGATTTGAAAGGTATTTGGGTTTTCCCCTTGGCTAGGCAAACACAGTAAGTTGTACTTTTCTTATGAACGACTGAGACTTGGGTTCATGTGATGCTCTAGTTCTCATGGGTCGTGCGCGGCAGCTCACAGACCACACACGCTGGTGACGACGCACAGTGTGGTCCAAATGTCAAAGTCATCCCGCCGGGGCTGTCAGGGACTCTCTCGTTACCGATTCCTGGCTGAACCCGTGAGAATAGTCATTTTCAATCTGTGATTCCCAGTGTGTCGTTCAGCAGGGCTCGGAATATTGTCCTCGTAACACGCCTCATTAGGAGGGAAGGGAACATTTTCATCTTCTCTGTACTATTGAGTTGGAGTTATTTATCTGCACAGTTTTTGTGTTAGATTCACCAAGATTCAAACTGTGTTGTGAATGGAACTTAGGCAGGCAGGATGAAAAAGAGAAGATGGCACTTCTTCTTTTTTCTGCATAAAGAGGTAATTTTATAAAATTTAAAGTGAGATTTTTATTCATTGTCATTTGCCTCACTTTACAACATGGTACCCATAGTAAGGACAAGGTCGACTGCAAAGTGCATGTTTGGCAAATTCCAGTGTTTCTAACAAGATCAAGATACTTCATGTATTTTTCCAGAAAATTTACTGATTTCTTTTTTTTTTTCTTTTTCTTTCTTTTTTTTTTTTTGCGGTATGCGGGCCTCCCACTGTTGTGGCCTCTCCCGTTGTGGAGCACAGGCTCCGGACGCACAGGCTCAGCGGCCATGGCTCACGGGCCCAGCCGCTCAGCGGCATGTGGGATCTTCCCAGACCTGGGCACGAACCCGTGTCCCCTGCATCGGCAGGCGGACTCTCAACCACTGCGCCACCAGGGAAGCCCCTGATTTCTTTAACTTAGATGTTCACAGGGCTAAGCTGTCCCAGACACCAAATTAGATCAATCAGAGAAAGTGTACAGAAAACCTGAACATATGTGGTAACAAAGAGTCATCATTCGTACGTTATTACATGTTGACCTTTTAGATAATAAACATTTTATTTATCAAAGTATTTAAAAAATTTTTGGAAATATGAATTAATTCTTTTTACGTAGTGAGATATACAGTTTGTATTAAAGATGTAATTAATAGTAATGGGATGAAAGGTCAAACTTAAACAATGATTCATAATAATAAAATACTTTTTAGTAACCTTGAAATAATACTTAAATGAGACATAGCTGTAAAACAGGAATCATGCATTTCTATGCTCACGTGGCATTAAATGACCTTATAAGCTGGTGTTTCTGGAAGGGACCTACGAGGTCCTCTAGCTCAAGAGTCTAGCTGATAAAGGAACACCAAGGTTCCTGAGAGCTCATCCATTCTCGGATAGAGCATTTCCAATCACAGAGCCGTCAGTCACTGTCTTCAGAGCCAGCGTGCTCTACTGAGCGGCTCTAAGGTCAAGACAGTTATCACACCTCATTGTAGTTTTGATTTGCACATGAGTCCATTTAAAAAGTTTATTTCTTATGTTGCCACTGACGCTAGCGCTTCTAAGGGAGACCTTGTGAGTGCTCGTAGAGGGCATTACCTAACCTTGCCCTGGGAACCAAAGAGCACCTTGCAGATACCGGCTCGTTTGATACACCTCCGAGGTCTGTGTCATTCCTATTTCAAAGGTCGAGACATAAATGATAGGAAATACATTCAGAGTTTCTTCACTTCACACTAAGAGTGAATGAGACCAGAGCATCCAATGAAAAATGAAAGCACATTTTCCCCCAATTTCCGTAAACAACCCGGTTTACAGACTAGCACCGTCTGGGTTGTTCTAAAACCAGTATCTGTATTTGAAGTAAAGGAAGATGCTCAGCTTCCCTTCTTGCTGAACAAATCCTCAGTTATGATGACGGCTGAGAAACCTATTCATCTTTTTCTGAGCACCAGCTAAAGCAGGAACGCGAGGATGAATTCCATAAGCAGTGCCTGAAGCGTTCATCTGACAGCTGGTTTCACAAGTCTGCTGTCGTGATTTCCATCGTCAGGGTGAGGAGGGCTCCCCTCCTGCAAAGGGCAAGGGAGGAAACTAGGGTGGTTCCAAGTTTGAAAGCAGAGGAAAGCTATTTAGCGATGTCTGTTCCCTTCGGAGATTCACAGAAGGTTAAAGTGTTTATGTTGTTAATACTTGAATTTATAAATAACTAGTCTGCACGCAGAGTTTGCTGTGGGCACAGCTTTCATGAGGACAGAGTGTGGCGTTCTGATTGCGTTTCCTGCTTTCCTTCCTTTCTTCCACGCTCTGGTACCCTCGCATCCACAGCGCAGGGTCCCCCGTGAGGCCTGTGGCAGGTCTTACTCCTCCCAGGCTCCATTCCCTGCTAATATGAAAATGGGTTTCGTTAGTCAAGGCCCTAGAATGTATATCTGTAGACAGATGGGGAACCGTGCAGGGGACACCTTAAACCCATAGAGAAAATCTCGCAGCGGGATGTGGCCAGCACAGCACCCCAAATGGCGGGCAGGCTTTCTGAGCCCCAAGTGCTAATGACCGGCCGGCAGTTCTAAGCTGCCTTCTCGTAGTGCATCCACGTCTAGTGCTGGTCTCAGCACGTGACATTGAGCGTGACTCGATTTTGAAATTTTCGTCACTCTTACCGATGCCCTGGGAACAAGAGAAAATGGAGGTTTGCTTTCAGTATCTCATTACTTTTCCTCATGTGTGCATATGCTTTTAGACACGGGATTCTTTTTTTTTTTTTTTTTTTGAGGTTTCTTAACATTTTTTTTTTTTTTTGCCTTTTAATTAATTATTTTTTGATTGAAGTATAGTTGGTTTACAATGTTGTGTTCATTTCTGCTCTATGGCAAAGGTATTCAGTTATACATATATATACATTCTCTTTTATATTCTTTTCCATTATGGTTTATCACAGGATATTGAATATAGGTCCCTGTGCTATACAGTAGGACCTTGTGGTTTATCCATCCTATGTATACCAGTTTGCATCTGCTAACCCCAAACTCCCAATCCATCCCCCCCACCCCGGCAACCCCGAGTCTGTTCTCTATGTCTGTGAGTCTGTTTGTGTTTTGTAGATAAGTTCATTCGTTAGACACGGGATTCTGACGCGTCTTTGCAGACATTATGCTGTGAATGGGGTCGTAATCGGGAACAGCAGGTAGAGGCACAGCCCTGGGAAGACTCGCTGTCCCTTCTCCTCAGATTGCTGGCCCCCCAGGAAACCCCTCGTCTGGATGAACTTGAGTAGTTGACCATTTGTAACATCTCTAATGAATGTGTAAAGAACAGTAAAGCATGTGTTTATCAGCCATGGCGGACCTCATCTCCTGACCGATATTAGAAAATCACCTTCAATCCCCATAGAGGTCCTAAGCATCTCTGAATACAAAGTCCTGATTACACAGATTCAGAGGGTCATATTTTAAAGTGACTTTTCAGACATTCTGGTGTCACAATTTCTCTGTCCTTTAAATTCTCAGGCCTACTCAGCTGACCAACCTGTGAAATGAAAATGAAAAAGTTGAAGTTGAATTCTTGACTATCTACTCTATTTAATATCTGTATTTGGGCCTGTTTTTAAGGCCCTGTTTTGCAGGCTTATATAAGAACAGAAAAAGGGGTCTTTTACCCAAGGATCTTGTGGTATATTTGGGTAAATAAGGCATAAACTTATGAAACATTGAGAAGACGGGCCCTGTAAAGGAATATGCAATGACGAGGAAGACTCGGCACATGGAATCCAAGGGTTGAATTCAGACAGAGGCTGAAATGTTCTGTCCCTTGTTCTCCATCCTGACGGAGGAAGTCTCTCTCAGGTGGTAGGATGGACCAGGGGCTCGCAGGATGGTGGAGGGAGGACCAGGACAGTACAGACAGGTTGAAGGCCCAGATGGTTCCACTTACCCAGCTCAGGACGTGTCCGGCCGTCTGGTCTAAGGGGACACGTCTGAAACACTTTACAGGTGATCCTCTATTGATGTATCTACATCTATTATAAAACACAGAGCCGCGCATAAGTGAGCACTTCAGTGAGGTGGACCTGTTTTATCCAACAGGGTGTGTCCTGTCTTTCTCAGCCCTTTCTAATTGTGAATATAAAATCTGACAGACCGCAACAATTCAGGTTCTCCGTAGCCATACGGTTGGCCACCTGGGTAAATCTTTTCCCTCTGTGGATGGAAGCCCCCGCGTGCGGGTTGGAGAGTTAGGCCCCAACTTCTCCGTGAGGACAGTT
Source organism: Phocoena sinus (assembly GCF_008692025.1). Classification (NCBI taxonomy): domain Eukaryota; kingdom Metazoa; phylum Chordata; class Mammalia; order Artiodactyla; family Phocoenidae; genus Phocoena; species Phocoena sinus. Next base: position 2,057,865 of record NC_045776.1, on the reverse strand, counting down.
GACAGAAATCTTCTGCCACGGAATCTATCTGTTCCCTCCCAGTGATTGATTTATTCAAGAATTCGTTTGTTCTCTGTGGACACATGGATGTTATCCGGTGCATTATACTACAGTATGGCTATATTCCAGGACTACTTTATGTAATCATTGCTCTGATTGGCTTTGGCCCCTGGGAGCTCTTTCAGTTGGCTCCTGTGTCCTGTGACATATCTTCACCATATTCGGGAGTTTTGTTTTTGTTTGTTTGCTCATTTTTGTTGAGTACTTCCCGACCTCCTACAAGATACTTGTGGCTTATCCGGCCAATTTCCTGCCCCGGTCCTAGAATCAGTCACTTCCGGCAGGAGTGCTGGCTCCTTTTATTGGAAAATGGTGTTAGAAACCAAGCCCTGGGTACCAGGTGTGCTCACTGGAGGTGTTGCTTCCAGAGTCCTTCTCAGCTGACACAGCAAGGGGAGACCTGCAAGTAAACCAACCAGCATACACACGTACCTCACCTATTTCTACTGGCTGCATCTGTACCTGTGTCAAGGTAAACGTGTTCCCTGAGGTCTCTGTCTCTAATCCAGCACCACACGGATAATTCTGGCCTCATCCCCTCGCTAATCTGTAACCTCCCTCCGACAGGACAGGGAGAGTCTTGATTCCATCTCTGCCGTGTATTAACTCCCTTGTTCAGCCCCAGTGTGCACGCGTGGCTGGTTCAGAATTATTAACCTGCATCCCCGTGGAAACCAGCTGTCAACTAGAGTCGGTGTCTGTGTGGAGAACACTTACCTGTAGTCTCACGGACGCTGTTCATTTCCAAATCGACTTAGGTCAGCACTTTCCCCCAGTGCCTTCGGGGAGGGTGTTTCGTACATTTGTGACACGTTTAGATTCTCTTCGCAACACCAAGCTGCCCTGATGACTTAAAGTGTGTTCTTCTAAACAAGTTGTAGTCTGGTCTTGTTTTCTCTACTTCTTCCTTCTCTAATGCTCTTTTTTCTTCTTCGTGCAGATGCCAGTTTCTGACTGACAGTATTTTCCTTCTGTCTGAAGAACCGTCATTTCTTGGGGAAGCAGGTCTGCGGGCAATGATTTCCTCGTATTTGTTTCTTTTTGCGGGGTCAGAGAAAGTCTTTCCCCCTCATTTTGAAGGATGGTTTTATCGCACATAGAATTATAGGTTTGGCGTTTCTTTTTTTTCTTTCAACACTTTAAATATTTCGCTCTACTTTCTCCTTACTCAAATAGTTTCTAATGAGAAGTCTAGTGTAATTTTTATCCTGTTTCCTCTAGTGTTGAGATTTGTCCTCCCTCTGTTTCAAGATTCTCTCTTTGTCTTCGGTTTTCTGCAATTTGAATACAATACGCCTATATATGGAATCTAGAAAAGCGGTACAGATGAACTGGTTTCCAAGGCAGAAATAGAGACGCAGATGTAGAGAACAAACGTGTGGACACCAAGGGGGAAAGTGGTGGGGGCTGGGGGGTGGTGTGATGAATTGGGCGATTGGGATTGATATGTACACACTAATATGAACAAAATAGATAACTCATAACCTGCTGCGTAGCACAGGGAACTCTGTTTCACTTCACTGTACAGAAGAAACTAACACAACATTGTAAAACAACTGTACCCCAATTTAAACAAAAAAGAATACAGTATGCCTAGTGCGTGAGGTTTCTGTGTGTCTGCTTTTTAATCTTGCTTTGTGTTTTCCAAGATTCCTGGATCTGTGGTTTGTTGTTTGCTATTAATTTTGGGAAGAGTTTGGCCATTATTAATTCAAACATTTCTTTGCTCAGTTCTCTCTTTCTTATTCTCTTGGTATCCCAACTCTGTCTATCACACATCCACAGGTCTTGTGTGTTCTGTGCTGTGTCTGTTATCTTTTTTGCTTTGTGGTTCAGTTTGGAGAGTGTCTCTCGCCCTCTGAGATCTTGCTGAGATGACCTCTGCTGTGTCGGTCTACTCACGAGCCCCCTAAGCTTTCTTCACTTCTCTCACTGAGTCTGGCTTCTCACATTTTATTTTGATTCTTCCCTAGAGCTCCACTTCCTCTGCTGGCAGTACCCATCTGCTGTTGCCTGTGGTCTACGTTTTCCCTGAGAGCTCTTAACGTAGTAATCATAGTTCCTTTGAATTCCTTGTACCACAGTTCCAACGTCTGTGCCATGTCTGAGTCTGGTTGTGATGTTCACTCATCTCTTGCCTCTTGGCATGCATTGTATTGTTTTGTGAAAGCCAGACGTGTTGTATTGTGTAATAAGAACCGAGTCAGGCAGGCCTCAGTGTGAGGGTTTACGTTACTCTGTGGAGGAGTTCTGCGTCCTTGATGTTTGCTCTCACTCTAGGGATCAGACACCCCAGGGTCCCCCAGCTCCCCATCTTTCCTGCCCTCTGGACTGCAGGGTCCTCCAAGCACTCCTCTTCAGGCAGAGTCTGAGTCCTGGGGTCTTTCAGCTGGGACCCACTCGCAGGAGCCCTGCTGGTGTGGAGGTAGGCGTGGCGTGTCCCATATCCGTCCAGTTACAGGTCCTGTTGGAGCCTGCTTCCTGGGGCCGTGGCTTTCACGAGTGTTTCTCCAAAGCTGCAGCGTTTTGTCCTCCTGCCCCAAGTGCATCCCTGGCTGCAGTGTTCCCAGCCTGTTCCCTTGACTCCCTCACCACGCTGACTGTGTTTAAGACACATACCTGTTCCCCTTTAGGAGAGACAGGAAGCCCAGGGGGCTCTGGGCGAGGGTATAAGGCTGACACTCTCCTCCCTGTGGAGTAGCTCTTGTGGTGGAGAAGGTTCTGGGTGTGATCCAGCATCACTGACCTTCCCCTCCCACTGCCAAGTACAGGAGGGGATATTTACTGTGAAAACTTGGTGGGGTTCTAGGTGCAGAAGCACAGAAGGCTGAGGTCCCCTAGGTGTGCAGACCCTCGGGCTTCCTGCTTTCATTCAGCGCCCTTTCACTCTCCAGCACTTCCTCAAAATGACCATTTTATGTTGACGCTCCAGAGGCTTCTGCTCCAGGCCAGCACATCTCGGCTGTGACGCTGGATGAACCCATCTCTCCAGATTTCTGGGTATGATTTGTCCTGACCTCGGTTCTCAGTTTCTAAGGAAAGGGTTTCAGTTTCTCCAGTTGTTTTCTTAGTGCAGGGTTGGGAGTGGAGACTGACAAGCTCTCTACATATCAGAGCTTCAGAATTCTTATTTAAGTTGTGTTTAGGTTTTGCTTTTAGAATTATGTTAGCCTTATAGAAGGAACAGAAAAAGTTCCCAATTTTTCCAAGAGATAAATCCAATTTTGCTTTTGAAGTTGATCTTTAAACTTGAAGTTATGAGGTTATGACCTTAGAAATAATAACACAAGCTTTGGTTATTTGTTGTAATAACATATTCTGATTTGATGATAGGAACTCTAAAATAATCCCACAGTAGATTTAACTGAGGTTTTTTCAATCTACCCTGGATCTCATTTTGTGTTCTAATTTTCTGATAAAATTTTAAATTTTAAAATATTATTTTAAAATAAATTTATTTGTTTTTATTTTTGGCTGTGTTGGGTCTTTGTTGCCGTGCGCGGGCTTTCTCTAGTTGAAGCGAGCGGGGGCTACTCTTCATTGTGGTGTGTGGCCTTCTCATTGTCATGGCTTCTCTTGTTGCCGAGCACGGGCTCTAGGCGTGTGGGCTTCAGTAGTTGTGGCTCGCGGGCTCTAGATTGCAGGCTCAGTAGTTGTGGCGCACGGGCTTAGTTGTTCCGTGGCACGTGAGATCTTCCCGGGCCAGGGATCGAACCTGTGTCCCCTGCATTGGCAGGCGGATTCTTAACCACTATGCCACCAGGGAAGCCCAAAACTTTAAAATATTTGGGCCTAAATTTTAAATTGGATTACCAAACAGACTGTAGGAAAAACTCCAAGGTAATTTTGATAATTGATTCAGAGGAATGAAGCTTAACTTCCTGGAAGGGCATCTTTCTGTTCATTTCATTTACAATCAATTCAATTAAAAAATACACTAATCTCTACGCTTGAATTATTAATGGAGTCATTTTTTTCATGTAGCTACTATGTGCTGGGCACTGAGGATACAAACATAATTAATATTGTTTTCCTGATCTAAATGAAGGGTAAAAAATAAGAGAGAGGGAGAGAGAGAATGTGAATTAAATTTAAAGTAGTCTGGTCGATGTTATAACTCAAGTACAGGCTTATCTGAAGAGAAGTCAAGACAGATTTTATTTTTTTATTTTTTTTAAACATCTTTATTGGGGTATAATTGCTTTACAATGGTGTGTTAGTTTCTGCTTTATAACAAAGTGAATCAGTTACACATATACATATGTTCCCATATCTCTTCCCTCTTGCGTCTCCCTCCCTCCCTCCCACCCTAAGACAGATTTTAGATGGCAGCTCCATACTGAGCATTCAGGGACAACATCCCTGGAGTGGTTTTGCCGGGTATGACTAATAAAGGGATTTTTGTATAAGAAGGGGAAGGAAATGAAAAACAGAAAATACAGTTTTTACAGACCGGCATGAAACAGCATGATAAATGCGGAGAGTGTGGGTATCCTGGGGAGGCTGGAGCTGGGATTCATGGGAAACAGTGGAGGATGAGAGTGGATAGGCTAAAAGGGGATTCTGTTATAAATATAATAATAAAGGATTTTTATGCCCCACCAAGTAATCTGAGTTCTGTCTCCTACACAGGAGAAAACAGGAAATCACGGATGTGCTTTAAATCAGAATAACCTAACCAGACTTGGAGGTTAGAAAGATTCCACCTGTAGTGGTGACAAAGATGGGTAGTTCATTTAGGGGGCGTGCATTTGGGAAATACTGAAGGCATGAGTCTGGGATGATGCAAACACATACGAGTAGGGGATTTACAATCTTCACGAGCAGTTCTAATATGTCGGCAAGGGCTTTCCTCGTGGCGCAGTGGTTGAGAGTCCGCCTGCCGATGCAGGGGACACGGGTTCGCGCCCCGGTCCGGGAAGATCCCACATGCCGCAGAGCGGCTGGGCCCGTAAGCCATGGCTGCTGAGCCTGTGTGTCCGGAGCCTGTGCTCCGCAACAGGAGAGGCCACAACAGTGAGAGGCCCACGTACCGCAAAAAAAAAAAAAAAAAAAAGAAATAATATGTCGGCAAATAAATTGACCACCGAGTAGCCTGCAACAAATGTTAAAGGAACAGGGGGAAAAGAGTGTCATCAGAGCACCGAAGTGTCACTCTGTTGGAAACCAGGAAGGAGTCACGCAGAGACCCGTCTCGATGTAATAGAAACAAAGCCGTTTTTTTTTTTTTTAAAGAGAAAAAGGACTCTGTCACCCCTCCTGTTCTGAGCAGTCCTTCTACGGTTTCCACATTCCTATAAGGGCTCCATCCAGCGGGTGGGTCAGTAGAGACGGTCTGCAACCAAGGCTGCAGCGCCGGCTCTCCACTGGACCAGCTGGGCTTTCCTCACCGCACAGTGGTCTCAAGGCAGTGTGTCAAGATGGACCTCCCAGGAGTGCAAATCTGGCCAGCCCCCGCCTTGAGGACCTCTGTCAACTAATCTGAAATTACTTCCAAGCGCTCTCTTGTATTGTTACTTAAAGAAGCAAATAAGGGAAGATGGTGGATAATTTGTGTGTGTGTTCAAGTGAGGAAGAAAGTAAGGAAAACTGTGCGTGTGCTTCCCCATTTTTACAGAAGGAAGCACGGAAGAGACACAGCTGTAGGAATGAGATTGCTTTCCTACAGGGCAGTGAGTAGAAGGCGTGAGGGGAGTGATACTTCTCTGATTATACCTTTTATGGTTCTGACTTTTAGAACAATTTAGTGATTCATATTCCCGAAAAATAAGTAAAATGAACAAGCGTGGAAGAAGAAGGAAAAATACAACAGAAGGAAATAAGGTTTATGTTTTTCAAACGAATAACATTAACATACTGACAGGTGAGGGAGAAGAATGAATAATCTTTGGAACAAGCTATTTTGGGACGGTGTTTGGACTCTATAAACACAGACATGTGGCTTTTGGTAATTATGAAACTACTTTATGTGCTTTTTAGGTGTGAGAAAATAAATAGATGGAGGTCTTGTGGATAATGTGAGGAAGGTTTCTTCCTGGTGGAGAAGAGAGTTACAAATAAAGAAAAATGCAAAGCTGGAAGAAACCATCTGGCGTTGGGATGGGAGCTGTGGATGAAAAGAGAGTGAAAAAGGGATGGAGGGAGGAAGGGAGGTGGATAGGTATGAAAATAGCTGCAGACGTGTGTGTATCTATCTATATCTATTTATATATATTTCCTATCTCTACTATATGGATCACGTCTAGTACCCAGTTCTGATTTGTAAATGACATTGTCCAGTGAGAGTAACCAGGGCTCCTTAGAGATGTGGCTGGTACCACTACAGGGATAAGGAAAGTATGAGATGGGCCCGAACCACCTGTGACACCAGACAGTAAGGAAACAAATGATGCAGGAGTCCTGCTGGCCAGACTCTCACTGGCATGATTTGGGACAATTTGAGTGAGCAAAAAATAAATTATAGTAATAGGTTATAAAAACTCATTGAATAAAAGAAGCAATCACAAAGGCATATTGATATAAACAAATAAATGAATAAATAAATGGCAGAGAAGGAGAAGTGTATTATTACAGCAGGAATCCAACTGTAAAAAGTAGAAAGATGATGAAATGACAGTATCCTCATTTGGCAGCTACCATAGAAAAATTGTCTTAGGCAAGACCCATCAACCAACGGTTGTCAAAGTTACCACGCAAGAGCAGAGAGGAAAACATGATATCTCTACAATCACAAAGTATCGTCTTCCAAGAATTTATTAGTTACCAAGGACAAAGCAGTAACATTGTAGCAGACACTGTCTTGATCAAGTGATCACGTGATCAAGTTAACTTCACCAGTAATGGTACAGGTTGAGACCATGTGCCTTCAGGTGCAATGCACTGACAAGACCTCAACACCTCCAAAAACGCACAACCCAAATCCAACCAAGAGAAAGCATACACTGAACCGAAGTGGAAGGGCTCTTCCAAAGAACAGATTTCTGCATTTCAGTACCTGTAGTTTAATCAAGTTATATTGAGCTCAGTTTTCTTGGTATAAACAAAGCATCGTCCCAAATTCTTTTGGTTGGACATGCATTTTTCATTGATTTCTCAAAACCCAGAGATCAGTGTCGATCTACCGAAAGTAACTCATAACCCTAAACTGAATACCATTCTCTCTAAATAAGACTAACCAGGATTAAGGACGGTACTGAGTAAAACAGATTAGTATATGGGAGACTAAATAAGCAAATTTGACATTATACAATACAAAACTCCAGAAAAACACTGAAAATCCTATTAAAGATCTAGAAATTTGACATTATGTAAAAAATAATCCTTATTCGGTTGTATAAATATCTATATTTTTGCATTTACTATGTTACTGCTGCATCTTTAAAATCATCCTTTAAACTATTTTTCTTCTCTCTTGCCTCTGATTTAATTCCCCCTCAAAGCATCGTGGGTTTTTAGTGAGAGTTGATGCCATGGGGATCAAAAAGGGTTTTCCATCACTGTGTTACAACCACATCTCTTAAATAGATGCAGAGAACTCTTTCCAAAAAGTGGGAAAAGTAGGAAGGTGTGGACATGGGTAACAAGAGTAGAGCTCAATGACAAACACGAGAATGAAAAGTGTAACCTTTTTTTTTAAAAAAGAACATTAATGTTCATTTTAAAAACATCATTAGAAAGACATGGTCGAATTGCTTCATGAAAACTCTCAGTTAAAATAAAGTGTAATAAAACTCATTGATTCTAATCTTAAACCCCAAAATAATATTTAAGCAAACACAATTATTTTGAAATGCCAAGTTGTCTTGATGATAATAAGCGTATAGCCTGAACGACATTTGGGTTATTTTCTATCCTGTCTGACTGTAAGTCAACAACTTGGGGGCAAACATCTTTCTATTCGTTTTCTATCATCTGAAAGTGAATCCTTTTGCTTGACGGACTTATCCCTATTCAATGTGAAAAACTCACCCATATTGATTTGTACACCCAGCTTTCCCTCAGAACGTGAAATTAGCATGGATTTCCTGTTTCCTCTCTGTTGGTGACCTAGTGGGGGGATGAATCAGCGTCAGGCTGGCCACTTAGTCCAGGCCACCTCGGAACAGTGATTAGAGGGAACACGGAAGCGCACACAGCTACTCCTCCATTTTGGCAATAATCCCCGCTGTTTTCAATGAACTGGGATGGGAGCAATAATGCTCTCTTGAAAAAATGGTTCAGAACAGCCAAGACGGAAAGTACAGCACAAAAGATGTGGTTATCACCGCACAGAGCCTGGCCTCCGCAGCCAGAGAGAAATGGATTTGTGCCTTTATTTCACCACTCAGTTTTCTGTATAACCTTGAGGATATTCAACTTCCTTTCTCTTGAATGCACTGATCTAGCAAACGTGGCTAGCAAATACTGTCCTTGGCAGGCTGCTTTGAGGACACGGGGCATCTGGCACATGGAAAGTGCTGTATATACTCTTGTAAAAAACACAAAGTGCAAGAGGGAGGGGATATGGGGATATATGTATATGTATAGCTGAATCACTTTGTTATACAGCAGAAACTAACACAACATTGTAAAGTGATTATACTCCAATAAAGATGTAAAAAGAAAATACAAAGTGCTAAATATGTTCTAAATATGTGGGCGTCTCCCTCTATCCTGGAAGGGACGTGAGCTCTTGTAAGGATGTGTAAAGAACATTAGCTTATAGATATGACAGAGTTAGGAGTAAAAACACAGGACGCTCACTTAAATTTGAATTTCAGGAAACAATGAGCAGAATTTTTTTTTTTAAGTGTAGGTGCGTCCCATGCTGTGTTTGAGATATCCTAAAAATTATTCATTGTTTTTCTGAGATTCTGTGTCTTATCCAGCAACCCTAGTGGAAGATCGAATTGAAAAACTTCTTTTTTTTTTTGGACTATTCTGTAGTCTTGCTCCTTTCTCAGTAATATCATGCTGTAGTTGGCGAGGGCAGGCAGTGCTGCAAAAAACGAACTGGATTGATGGTTGGAGCATAAAGTGTCTCTTATTATTTGAATATTCCTTGTTTCTCATTTATAAAGTAGGAATGATAGTAACGCCTACTATACAGGTTTGTATATTATTACGATTAAGTCAATAAATCTAACAGACTTGGAAAAGTGCAAGTACATAAGAATTGCTCAAAACGTGAATTATTACCCTCTTTCATCGATTTTAGTATGTTCACTTTTTTCACGTTTTAAGATTCTTACAGCTTGGAATTATCTTTCAACTGACGGCAATTCACAGTTGCTGCTGGCTGAAGGCAGTCGTGCTGTAGGTACAGGCACGAACTTGATCTGAGCTGTTCACACTGTCATGGCTTCGGTTGATTTATGTGCACTTTCTGAAAAAATGCTCCACTCCTTAGAAGGAGAAAATTCACAGGCACAGCAGGGAATCTCAAAGAAACATGAAAAGAGAAGTTTTTCTCTTAGAAAGAAAGTCTCCCAGGCTCAGGGAAAGAGTAAGAAAGGTGAGACTCTCACCATTAATACTCTTCTGGAACCTATAGTGACGTGTATTAGTTCTTGGTGCATTTTCATGGACGCAAACCTGAACAGTAGAAGAATAGGCTGTTTAAAGTAGAGTCCTTGAAAACAGGATATGATGAGGTATACACACCCATGTTTATCACAGCGTTATTCACAACAGCCAAGATGTGGGAACAACCCAAATCCCCAGCAACCAAAAGGCAGATGAAAAAGAGGTAGTACATATACACAATGGAATTCTACGCAGCCAGGAGAAAGGAGGAAATCCTGCTCGCGATTACATGGATGGACCTTGAGGGCATTAGGCTAAGAGAAAGTCAAATACCGTAGGAGGTCGCTTACGTGTGGAATCTAAAAAAGTCAAACTTGTGAAACATTAGAGTAAAATGGTGATGCAGGCTGACACAAGGGGAGAGGAGAGCCAGGTGCCGGAGTCCAGAGAGGGTGAGGACCCAGCCCTGGAGGGGAGGCCGTGTGGAGGAGGGGAAGCAGCAAACAGCATCCACGTTCTTCGCAAGCAACAAAGTCCATCGTGTTGACGTGAGCCGTGTGATCGAACACATTTGCGTTGTACACAGATGCTCTCGCTGGACTTACCAACAAGAGGAACACTTTGAGTATGTATGTACACGTGAGAGAAGGAAGAGAGATCGTTATTAAGCATCTGGTAAGGACCAGGTTGGCTCTTTTCACGTCTTTGCAGATGAGGACTTCGACCCAGAAGGACTGAATGACTTCCCAGAGTTAACTCAGCTCCAAGAGCCAGTTCATGTACTCCTGAAAGCCGGTGCTCTCTTCAGTTGCCAAAAGAGGTGAGAAAAGACATCATAGCATGTAATAGGGGTCACACCTTCTATTGCTTTTTGAGAAAAAATAAGAACAGAGTAACAGATCTGATGGGGGGATGGAATGAGGACTAATTATGAGCTCGTTTTACGTCTTTGTTTTTCGAATTTATTCTTTTAGTTATAGCTGGTGAATTCGCTGTTTAAAGTGGCCCCCAAGCCTAGTGCTGAAGCGCGGTCTTGCATTCCGAAGCACAAGAAGGCTGTGGTGCACCTCATGACGAAAATGAGTGTGTGAGATAAGCTTCCCTCAGACGTGAGTTACGGCGCTGTTGGCTGTGCCAGGTTCCAAACTCTGACGGCAAGTCGCTTCATTCATTGACAGTGAACACGACATGAATTCGGGCCGCCCAGGGCTTAACGGAGAAGGGAAGTGTGATGAGATGCTGGAGGTCCTGATGCTGGAAAGAGGACCTTGCTGTGGGGCTGGGGTCCGCAGGGGGACTTAGCCCATATCACACAGAGAGGAAGGGGAGAAGGGACTCCTGAACTTGGAGGTGGCCATGATTCACCAGCGTCACAGGTATGTGGAGAAGGGCAGGCAGCTCTGTGCGTCCAGCGCGGGGCCCAGGCTCAGTGAAGGGACCAAGCCTGAGTGGGCCCGGCTCAGACGGTGGACCTGCCGGAGAGTCTGAAATGGGTTCTGTAGGTGACTGGGGTTATTGAAAATTTTCGAGCAAGAAAGTGACATGATCCAGTGTGTATGTTAGTGAGATATTTCTGGTAGTAACATGGGAAAGAGATGGAAGAAGGCAAGATTGGCATCTGGGGACCTTTCACTGAATACGTCATGCAGGGGCGTGAACACCACGCAAGCGATAGCCAGAAAAGAGACCATGGCCTGGAGTAAGAATCCTAAAATTAGGTTTTCCTCTAAAACACGTACATTCGACGTGACTATTCGATAGCCTGTACAAATTCAGGAACCGTATCCAGCAAACTCAGCTTCGGGTAAACTTCAGTACTGCTGGGAAGACTGTGAATCCTGCTTGCTTAAAATTCCTTTCTAATCGACAGACATGCTTTTGAAGTCAAAGTGAGCCTTGGACCGCACGGTGCCTCCCGCACTCCCAGGTCCACACCGTAGTCCTGGTTACCTTTGAAGCTGTTCCACACCCGGAACTCACATGCAGGTGTCCCGCTCTCTGACCATCAGCCAAGTTTGCTCAAAAATCCGGCACGTGCACCTCTGTTCTTTTTTGTCATCGGGACTTAACATCCATTGACCTTCCTACCATTATCTTTCTGCAGAAGAGCCTGCCTTCGTGAGTTCCCTCCACTGGCCCTCAAACTCTGCCTTTTACTGACAATATCTGAATCTCTCATCCCATGTTTTCACAGTCTCTCAGCACAACCCTAACTCTGGATGAATCCAGTAAGTGGCCTGTGCTTGAGGGAAGTGGTTCTGTTCAGGTTCAAGGTGGAAGGGGCCTGGGAGCCTCCCTGGGGCCTCTTACAAGGACAAGAATCCATTCACCAGGGCTCCATGCTCATGACTGAATCACCTCCCAGAGGCCCCACCTGATAAGACCATCGTTTGGGGGCTTAGGTTTCCCACCTACCAATTTTGGAAGGACAGTCAGACTACAACCAGACTACAGTAATGTTCTTCTAAACAACCTGAATCTTATTGCACAACTGATTTGTCCAAATCCCTCAAGTTCTTATCGTAGATAGATCATTGCGGATAATTTTCCCTATGTTTACATGCTTTCTCTTAGGTTTGTTTTATATAAATGTGTGTATGAGTGAGTGTCCCTGTGTGTATAGTAGATATACATGTGCGCGTGTACATATATGTGCACATCTACACACACATGTAACATACAGCACGTAATACAGCAATAAATGATGAGTAAACAAGGCGTTCTGTGGGCTGTCACGGCACAGTCATCCATAAGCACGTGAATGAAATGTTTGTAAAAGCGTAAGTATGGGAATAGTTTGAAATTTGAAAATTTATGGATCGTTAAAAATACATGAATAATGGTAGCTTACTTCAGGATAATTTAGTAAGCAGCCCTATAGCCTTAAATGCAAATTCCAAATATATTTCTTTCCACACGAATTTCGTCATCCACCCATTTGTACGTTTATGTGAAAAAGTGGTTCAGGATCCATCTCAGAGTAATTCATTTCTGCCATTGTTCCTGTCGGAGCCTGATTTTATTTGAACCTGCCTGGTGGAGACGAGAATGACTTGTACCTGTTGGATGCCAGCTCTAGAGCTTGTTCACTACCAGGACGTGGTCGTTATGTTGCGTCGGTTACTCTGTTCTGAGATGAATTATCACTAGCTTTGACTTGTCCTTTCTTGGCTGGCTTGGGGCAAAGCCCATCAAAGCAGGTACCATTTGCCCTGTGAGCTGTACCAGCCTCCAGCGATTGCAGGGGCACTAGATCCAGGGGAGCCACGTGAAATAACAGACTCCCTGTAAAATCAAGGTATGAATGGAAGGAACCTAAGTCCTTCTGTCCCTCCCAAGTTTAGGCATGAGGATTAAAAATAGCACAATAGGGTGAGTTAGCAGTTGTCGCTTTGCTAACAGCCATGGTGCCGCAAAGTATGAAAAGAGGAAAGCAGACAAGAGAAAACCAGCAGAATAAAGCTAATTCTGTGCTGGGCACAGCCATTCAATAGACCCTGCCTGTCACTGTGAGGACACGTGTTGCGAACGAGGGACTGAGTCACGAATGCTCTTAAGTGGTTCCTGATGAAGAAGACAGCCGAGTATGAAATAATTTTAGAGACGCTTCAGTCAGAAATTCTGGAGAAAAATAATTCTTGGTTATTCAGTGGGCATCACGCTAGTTTTCTATGCTGCAGTCACACGTTGCCACAAACCTTATCTCACAGTTCCGTAGCTTGGAAGCCCGGGCTGTGCTCCTTTCTGCCGGGTCTGGGGGGCAATCTGCCCATTTCTGTTGCTGCAAATTGAGTCCCATGCAGCTGTGGGATGAAGGCCTGGTTCTTTGGGGGCTGGGGGCTGCCTTTGACTTCTGGGGACAGAATCGCATTTTATGTTTTTCCTAAAGTTCCTTTCCTTGGTCAGTTTGCATTGGCTTCTGTCTTTTTTTTTTTTTGCGGTACTTTTTTTTTTTTTTTTTTTTTTTTTGCGGTACGCGGGCCTCTCACTGCTGTGGCCTCTCCCGCTGCGGAGCACAGGCTCCGGACGCGCAGGCTCAGCGGCCATGGCTCACGGGCCCAGCCGCTCCGCGGCATGTGGGATCCTCCCGGACCGGGGCACGAACCCGTGTCCCTTGCATCGGCAGGCGGACTCTCAACCACTGCGGCACCAGGGAAACCCTGGCTTCTGTCTTTAACGTGGGCTCTTTTCTCAAATATCTGATGGCATCTGACCGAAGGGTAACGAGATACAAAGCCTAGGGAGCAAGGTGGGCGTGAGGGGGCGGCCTTCCCTCTGTCCTCACTTGGGTCGCCCACCTGCTGGCATCCATGTCTCTCTGGTGTCCTTGAGTGTCTCCAACAAAGAGTCCTCGGTCGCTTGCTGCGTTGCTGGGTGAGCCAGCGTCCCTCTCCTTGGTCCTCAAGCAGCCTGTTCTCCATCCTTGGCTCTGCTAAGCCTTTTGGTCTTCCACCCACCTTCTTTCTTCCTGCGTCTGGCACCTCTGTCATTGACGACGGTGTTTATTTTTGGTCCTAATTCTTTTTTATCTGTGGGAGAAAGGAAGGACTATAAAGATGTTTACTTCCGCATCATGAAACCAACGCCACCTTCCTTTTACAGACTTCCGTTTCTGCACACCCGCTTTGCACCCCAAATATTTGCAAATGATTTCACTCCCTCTGTCATTCAAAAACGTTTCTTTCCAGCTGGGAAGGTGTGAATTTGCTCTGAGGGATGGAAGGAGAGTGTGCTGATACGTTTTTGTTTATTTTATATGCCATACTCGGCTCTGCATTTGATAGGTATTTACTCATTTTCTCCTCAAAGAATTCCATGGAGTGAACATGGTCATCATCCCGCTTTGTATATCAGAAAACTAAGGATTCAAAAGAAAAATAACGTCTCAGACATTATAAAAGCCACGTCATCACGCTGTCTCCAAACCTGCCTGATCCCCCCTCACGTTCCTGCTTGGCCCCACGTCCTTTACTTTCACCCTCCCCTAATTAAGGGCAAAGAGGAGAAAAGAACAAACACTGTGTGGACCGGCATTTGCCACCCTGTTACTGCTGTTCTTAACCAGCACTTTTGTCTCTCTCTGCATAAATCACTAGCCCAAAGCCCCCCATTTTCAGCTCCCAGTTACTTACTGATTCATACTGGATGGTTACTGATAAAAGACCACCCTTTAATCAGTAAATGTTTATAGAACATTTATTACATGGAATGCAGAAGCAAGAACGATTCCTAGCCTCATGTAAAATTTTCATACAGGGATTTAGTACTAAGGAAATGCCAGTCCCTGCCAGGATTTGCCTCTAAACACATTTAAATTATGTACAGCGAGATAAGGTGCTTTGTCCAGTGCGGTTCAATGTTATTACATTATAATCAACGGTTGTGTTTTGTGCACACTTTATTCAACCAAGATGCATATTTAAGCTTCTGTTTTAAGCTGCTTCCCCCAGTTCCTTTCCTGCTTCTTCTGCAAATTAAATTGCGGGCCTCCGGTTAGTGAACAATTGTCTGATGCCAACGAATACGTCCTTTGACATCCAGTTAAAATTGACGGTCACACTGAACAAAGCTCGTTATGAAAATGAGTGCCTTTCTTCGCTCTGAATTACAGATTTTTATTAGGATAAATGTAAATTATTTAAATGAGAAAAAAACCTTAAAACTGTACAGTTGAGCAGTCACGTGAGTCATTTCTTACCTGACTATAAAATATCTCTGTGAATTCCAATCAAATCAAACTGATTTAACGTACACTGTCTTGAGAATGAAATACATGTCTATTGCTTCATTCCTCATAAATGATCAGTATCTTTTCTCATAAATGATCAGCAGTGGGCCTGCTTCAAGCATCTCAGAATGAATGTCTTTGTTTGTGAGCTATTTTAGGATCACTTAAGTTTCAGCTCTAAAGATGAAAAATAATTAACTAAAAGTAATGTAATGACACGCTACAGCAGTTGACAAAACTCAGCAGTTGAGTTTTACTCTAATAATTTCTTTCGGTAATTAAGCTTTTAAAATAATCCTTCTGAAAATGTAAAAATTTAAAAGGTACTTTAATCTTTCTTCTTCCATACGGATAAAAGAATTTTTAAGGCGCACAATTAATATTTCTGTCAAAGCCGCATCGTATTTTCTAACGGATGATAAATGCACTGTGATAAATTCTATATCTTTGCCAAAGAGCAGGCATTTAATACATATTTGTTGAGTGGATAAGTTAACAAGCAAATGAAATAAGGATCAAAATTTTTATTTCACCAGGAAATAGAACTTTGAAAAATACTTAGGTCTAATTCAAAGAATAGTCTTATTTTCGAGTTTATATTTTTTCTAATTTTTTGATGCTATAGATAATAATGGATAAATATTTATAGCTGTTTGGGGGATTAAAAAAAGCCTGAAACTAAAAGACATTTTTTAATATACAATCATTTTTGTCTTATGTACTGTTCTTAGGGCAAAGCAGTACCATTATTGTTTCCATAGGAACAGTTAGTTTCTGAAGGCCAAAAAGAATGCGAAGAGAGGAGAGCACCTGAGGAAAAACAGTCATTCAAAGCACGCGTTCACGCCTTCCCAGATACTGATTGGAACAGTCATTGCATTATTCGTCTGCATGAGAAATAATATACTGAGAATACTCAAAAGAAAATTGCTCAGGGTTTTTTTTTTTTTTTTTGCTAAATGTATTTTAGACTTTTGCAGCTTCCATTTATTCCAGAAATGCCTGGTAAGGGTAGGGTTGATAAGGGAGTAGTGTCTGAACATGGGGGCAAAATTAAAACTGAACAGGAATCAAAATGGAGAATCAGGAGCTGTCGTGTTGTGTCTCTCCAGTTAATTGTCATACACCTTCCTTCTGTGTGGCCTCTGGAAACGCCCACTGCTTGTCTTGCATCAAGTTCATACTGCTTCCTGGGGAGGACTTCTTGGCTATTTGTACGGCGGTTTGACTTGATTCATGTATTATTTCTTAAAAGGCCACATATATCATGCATTCGTGAATTATGGAATAAATGACGTTGACCCAGTTTGTATACATACGTATTTCAGGCCTCAACAGCCCATAAGGGGACAGGGTTTGCACCAAACTCTCCAGATGATGCGACAAAACAGGGCCAACCTTCTGACTAATTGTAACGTTTGCCTTGTCCGCTTACTGCTTTCACAATTTTTCAGAGAGAGATTGGCATCTTCTTACAGAACTTCTGAGAAAGAGATGAAGCTCTTTAGAGAAACTTCAGTTACAATGGTTTGGGGGGAAATAAAAGGGGCCATTGGCAGCTGTCTAAGGTCCCATGGCTATTGTCACAAATGACCACCCCTGGGAGGCTTATCACAGCCAAGTGTGTTTTCTCAGAGTCCTGGAGGTCAGAAGCCTGATCAAGTTGTTGGTAGGGCCACACGCCCCCTGAAGACCCCAGGAGGACTCCCCCCTGCCTTGTCCAGCATCTGCTGGCTCCTGGAACCCTTGGCTTGTGGGAGCATCACTCTGAGCTCTGCATCCTTCTTCCCCCTGCATCCCTGCGGGTCTCCAATCTCCCTCTCCCGGTTAGGTCACGGCCCATTGGATTTACGGCCCAACCATAACCAGCAGGCCCTCATCTTAGCTTGATTACAACTGCAAAGACCCTCTTTCCCCATAAGGCCACCTTCACAGGGACCAGGGTTAGACTTGAATGTATCTTTTTGGGGGCCACGATTCAAGCCACAGAGTGGTGGGTTCAGGTCACTGGTGGGAGATTGGCTAGAGATTCTGACCCTAAAAAGGCTTGGAGAAGGAAGAGGTAAGGGTGAAGGTGAAGCGAGCAACCTCTTTGCTGTAGGAGGAACAGAGCATCTCCTACGGGCGTGAGTGATGTGGAGGGCGGCGTGAGCCCTGAGGAACACCCGTGCTGGCCATGCCCCAAGGTTCTGATGGTTCTTCATTCCCGAACTGCCACGTAGGAAGAGAAGAAATCGTTTGCTCTTGTGAATGGTGGAATGAATGAAGAAAAACTAAGTCAGCATTTATATTGCTCCATAAGTTCTTATGATAATATCAGCCAAAGTGGAATGCAGGTAAGGCCGTACCAAGAGTGTACTCTTGTTTTTATTGCTGTCTTCAGTGTGTCTGAATCAAAATCTTGAAGCAAGTCTGGAATTATTAGCACTCTGCAATCTAGGAGCCTGTGAGCTCCCCGTGGCCCGTCAAACCTTGTTTACTCTTCCCTGACTGCCTGTGACCCATCCTCGATGGCTTGGAATCCTTTTTCTTGGGGAGTGAGGAAGAGAAGGAGATGAGCTGAAAATCAGCTCTCCAAGTGCTCAAAACCTAGGGGCAGGGCAGGGATAAAGACACAGATGTAGAGAATGGACTTGAGGACACGGGCAGGGGGAAGGGGAATCTGGTACAAAGTGAGAGAGTGGCATGGACATATATACACTACCAAATGTAAAATAGATAGCTAGTGGGAAGCGGCCACGTAGCACAGGGAGAACAGCTCGGTGCTGTGTGACCACCTAGAGGCGTGGGATAGGGACGGAGGGAGGGAGACGCAAGAGGGAGGAGATACGGGGGTATATGTATATGTATAGCTGGTTCACTTTGTTACACAGCAGAACCTAACGCACCATCGTAAAGCGATTATACTCCGATAAAGATTTTTTTTAAAAAAAAGCTTGCACTGTCATCAGGAGTGGGTGAGAATTCCCTGTCTCCACATCCAGCCGATAGCTGGTAGGTAACAGAGCGTGTAAAGGTGCCTGTCAAATTTTACATTTAATTTGATTTTCTCTGATTAATTTGGAATTGAACATAAAAATATATTAATTGCCTTTAAGTCTGCTGAATGTCAGCTAATTGGCACGGCTTTCTTTATATAGTCTGATTATATATTAAAATATGTTATTAACATCTCCTATTAATAGCCTATTAATTATCCTTTATCTTATTTTAAGCTGTCATTGGTCACACAGAAACTTTAAATTCTCTTTGATTAGTTTTAATTTTAAAAA
This sequence comes from Phocoena sinus, assembly GCF_008692025.1. Lineage (NCBI taxonomy): Eukaryota > Metazoa > Chordata > Mammalia > Artiodactyla > Phocoenidae > Phocoena > Phocoena sinus. The sequence goes on along the minus strand of NC_045776.1, from coordinate 2,039,301 downwards.
ATGGGACTCTAATTTGTCAAATTTTAGAGAATGTCTTCATTATTATGACAAATTTTTGCATGTATATGTTGACACACAGTGGGCACAGTGGGTGTGTCTATTTTATATAGTTTTCGTTATTTTAAGCATTTATATCACAGGAGATTTCACAATCCCCCATGTAGAAACCCCCAGGTAGCCATTTTTTCAATGATCGCATCATAACACATCAGGGTACATACTTACACTGATATTACTGAGTCTGAAGACCTCACTGAGTTAGTGTTTCTCACATTTTCCCACCACAAATTCACTCTTTTCTTCCCCCATTTCCATTTTGTAATCTTTGGAGGGAAACCATTATATGCAGTCCACACTTGTGGAGAATCAGACTTCACCTCCTCGTGGGAGGAATGTCTGCCTGATTTATTTGGAATTCTTCTACATCTTAACCATATGGAGTCCTCTACTTCGTGAGCGTGGAATAGCTCTCCACTTATTTAGATGGTTGACTACTTTCATCAGACTTTTGTAGTTTTCCACACATAGATCCCGTACCTGCTTTGTTAGCTTTATATCTTTGTACTTCATTTTTTGGTGCTGTGGTTAATGACATCTCTAAAATTTTAAATTCTAATTTTTTATTAGATGAATATTTGAATATTTTTGTGATAGCTAAATATACTTAGACATTTTCTTTTATTTTTCTTCTTTTTTGCTGTTATTCACCATTATGTCTTCTAGCCTCTTTTCGTTTGTGTATAGAAAGGCTATTTCTCTATGTCAGTTTTATTTTATTGTTTTTAATTGATAAGCTGGTCTTCATTAATTTTTTTTGAATTTTATTTTTTTATACAGCAGGTTCTTATTAGTTATCCATTTTATACATATTAGTGTATACATGTCAATCCCAATCTCCCAACTCATCTATGTCAATTTTAAAATATGCTACTTTGTGAAATTCTCTTATTTTTGTTAGGGTGTTTCCATAAGAAATGCAAGTTAGCTTATTTCTTCCTTTCTAATTGCTATGTCTCTGATTGCTTTTTCTTTTCTAATTGCCTTGTCTAACTTTCAAGGAAGCCTCAAGTTTTTTCTCATTAAGAGCAATATTGTCTTTGGGTTGAAGCATATTAAAAAAGTATTTCTATTCACTGAATACTTTTAAGATGACTACATGGTGAATTTTGCCAACTGTCTTTTCTGTGTCTATGAAAATTATTTGATTTTACCTTTACCTCTGTTAATATGACGAATTTTGTTAATGAGCCGTCTAATGCTGAGCCACCTTGTATTTCTCGAACAAACCTCCTTGTTCCTGGTGTATTTCTATTTCAGATTCTTGCATTGAGGTCTCGTAAGTGAGGCTGCTCTGTGTTTTCCTTTGTGGTAAAACTGTTTTGTAAAAAAAGTCTTCTGGCCTGCTTTTATTGTCTCTAGAGACTCTTTTGTTCTTAAGTCTTTTTCTTATAATGATTTTGTATGAGAATTGACTGAGAATGTTTTCTTTTGACTATTTTTTAAGGAAAATTAATTTCCGTTTTTCTGAGGGATCGAACCCTCAAAAACTCTAGGCTTGTTTTATTTATTTATTTATTTTTTGGCCCTTTTTATGTGGGTTTCAGCATGTGATATCAGATAGGGACTTATAATTTCTGAGATTTTTTCCTCCTCTCTTCTCCTTCCTTTTATCTAGACCTTCCCTGTCTCTGATCTTACTTTTATTGTAAGTGCAAAGTTTTGTCCTAGAAGGTGTCTTTGGCTTTTAGTTTTGATAATACCCGGGACTCTGAGCCCAAGACAATTTCAGTGCCCTTAGAACTTCTGTTGCTCTGCTTCTGTGTTCATTAAGAGTTTTGCATCTATCAAAATAGATAAATACAGTGGATGTCACAAGTGGAATGACATGTATGAGTACTAAATACTCTGACAGCGTAAATTTTTGAGATAAGCTAATATAGTAGAGTTTGGTACCACGTTGTGAATGAATGTGAAGTCACACAACACCGAGACATTTTGTAAAGTCATGCTGTAAACAATGTAGCAAATAAAAGCACACTCATTTTTCTACAGATTTCTGTTAAAACTAAGAGACCCGGTGGAGATCAGGAACCGTAAACTCCTGCTGCCTGTGCCCTGGCTTTGCGTCAGCTTCACGGAGACCTGTGCTCTGTAAGCTGTGTATGGTGCACGTCCTTTTCTTGTTCTTGTCGTACTGGATTGTAATTAATACATGATGAAAGAATTTTCTAGAAGAGGAGGAAGTCTGAGCCCCAAGTATAACACTTTGCAGGTAGAAAATTAAAACATTTATTTTCAAAATGTCTCCAGATGTAATGTCGTTGGCATCACATGAGAATGATTTGCCAGGTTTTTATCTAAGTCTTTGGAATTCATAGCTGCCTTCCAGTGAATCTACAGTCTCCTTTGATTTACTTGGTCTGCCTCGAGTTCTTTGCTTGAAAGCCTTTAATCAGTGTTTAGAGAGGTCTCCATAAATAAAATGTTTAGCAGATCCAAGCACTTATGCAAATTAAATTTTTAAAAAATCATTAATATTAAATTATAACAGTCTTACCAAACTTTTCAAGATACATGCACTTCAGCAGAAAATATGAAAAATTCACTGACCGACATGAGTTAGTCACTGAGTTGAGTCGGTCTGTACTTTACATAATATTTATTTTACTTATATATACCTTGAGAACTGGGATAAGAAAAGAAATTAACAGTATGTTTCTGTATGTTTAAAAATATTACACGGTACATGTCAAAGCTTTGAGTTATTATCTTTATAGGTATTTGAGATGTGCCGGATTTTTATGGCGGACTCTTCAATATATTGATTTAATGCGTGTAGTCCACGAGTTTTTACACATTAATAGATAGTGATGTAGACAGATTGTAAACTTTTGATAGGTCAGTGAACTTTTAATCTGTTATCCAAACAAGGACACATTTGAGAGTGAAAAGGAGGCAGATTTACAATTTCTTCCTACAACAGAGGTCAGACGGGTCCTCTGGCCAAACCCGGCTGTGCGGGCAGCCCACTCAGGGATCACACTTTCTTTCTTAAATTCCAAGTCAACCGACAGCTAGAGAGAGGCAGAGATGACTTTTCTTTGTAATTCTCAAATTCTTCTTAGGAAACACCACAGCTGAGGCCGCAGTAACTGTATCTTGTAACAATCGATTTGAGAGATAAAAATAATTCACTTAAAAATGACTCAAAAGTCAAATTAATAAAAACGTGAATGATTTACACAAAATAGGCACAACCCGAGACTTACAGTACAGAGCTCTGGGGCTCTAGAGTCTGTGGTCCTCAGATCAATGGGTAACAGGTGCAGGTACGTGGGTGTTGCCTTCTTTCATCACAGATTCTAGATCCTCAGTAAAAAGAGTCTTAAGGTGTTTTCTCCTTTAATTAGACTTCCTGGCGAGTCTTACTGAGTAATAGGCTCCACCATTAAGGAGTTGGGTCATTTTTTTTTTTAATGTAAAGTGATGTAAAATGAACTCACAGTTGATTTAAACAAAAAATAATTGTCTTGGATCAAGAAGCTTCATGCCTGCTTTGCTCCAGAGCTAAAATGACGTCTTCCTGGCTCGGTTTTCCTCTCTGTCCTTCTGCTCTGCTTTCTGCCCTCTTGTGTCCATCCTCAGACAGGCAGGGGGTGCAGCAGTCAACGGTCAGAGCAACTCCCTCCAGCATCTGTTCAAGTTCAAGAATGTGGAGCAGAGGGTGGCCGTGTGCAGCAGAGTTCAAGCAAAGATGCAGGATTCAGCTTTGCTGGCGTTGATTGGCCTGGCTTGGTCATGGGCTGGGCTGTGAACCAACTCCTGTTTAGGTCTTGGTCCCATGTGGACCCACAGAGCTTAGGGTGGGTTAGCCACTGGCATGTGGGAGGGAAACGATCCTTCCAGGGAAACACAGAGAACGCTGACGGAAGTTAAAGCCGGGAAACCGAACACCATCACATGTTCTCTACAGCAGGGACTTCTGTGTACAAACTTGACCCCCTGCAGGTGCCAAGTGGAGGAGAGTGGCATCTACCATGTGGCAAAGCCTGCTGTCAGCGCTGCCCATGTGTTCATCAAACAGCCTGTGAATCCAGCGCCGCTGCCAGCCCCGCTTTATAGATGAGGAGACCTGGCTACAGAGAATCATCCACTTACCCAAAGTCACAAAAGTGAGGACGAGAACCTGGAGGGGGATGGGTCCCATCCAGAGCCTGTACTGCCCCCACTGCCTTACTTGCTCAGAATAAGTGCGGAAGGGGGAGGAGAGGGACACGGGGAGACAGAAAGATCTAGGCTGGGAATGTCTGCCCATCTGAGGGGACAGAGTGGAAATGGAATCTGCTTTCGTAACAATCTTAGATTTTTGTATTTTCCAACGTGTTCAAGAGAATGAGCCTTGCTGTAGGAATTATTGGAAATAAAGTCTTAAAAATACCATATCAGGTCTTACCGAAGGAAGCATATATGAAGAGTCTATCTATGAAAACACACCTAAACATGGAAAGTCAGTTATCTTCATTCTGCTGACCCGTCCGCAGTAAGTGATGGATTTTTCTCCTGGTGGCGGTGGCGGATTTGTCCTGGTCCTGTCGAGCTGGTTACAGTTCCCTGGACCTCTCTGCAGCATCTGACAGGTGGCCTTGAAATGCCCTTTCCTTAGCTCCTGTGGTCACACACATTCCAACTTTCTCTTTCATTTTTCTGGCCTTTTCTTCCTCTCATTTTTGTATTGGTTTCTTTTCTTCCCCACACTCCAAGTGTGCCTGCCACATGACTCCGTGTCCTGAGTTTCTTTGCACTTCTTCTTTTCTCAATGATTATACCAGCTCTTATGGATCCAAGCAGATCCTGGATCTATATCCATCCAGATTCTACCTCCCGTTCTCTCGCGATCTGTTAAACATTTCTACTTGAACGCACCATACTCGCCTCATAATTGAAAGCCAAATGGATTTTTTGTCTTCAAGCCGGCTGTTTCTCAAGACTCTGTCCCCAAACCTAAAAGCTCAGGAAACTGGGACTTCCCTGGCGGTCCAGTGGTTAAGACTTCACGCTTCCACTTCAGGGGGTGTGGATTTGATCCCTTGTCTGGGAACTAAGATTCCACAAGCTGCATGGCCAAAAAAGTAAAAAAATAAAAGCTCAGGAAACCACCTGGTTTCTCATTCACCCCCCTATAGCTCATCATTGTCATCACATCCTCATGGAGTTAGCTTAAAATTTATTTCACTTTCAATGTTACATAATTTCCAATCGTCCCATTATGGTCTAACTCTCCATTCCTTCAAACTTAGGTTATTAAACCCATTATTTCTGTCCAGAGTTTTTATTCCTCTCATCCAGTTTATACACTGTAATCTCATTTGTTTTCCTAAAATCTTTTCCTGAATCTCCCCTCTCTTCCCTATACATTTGACCAATACTTGTTCCTTATAGAATAATCTCCAAACTCATCACATCCTGCCTGGTGCATGCAATCTGGTCACAATCCATTCTAATAAATTTTTAAAAAATTTATTTATTTATTTTTGGCCGCGTTGGGTCTTCATTGCTGCATGCGGGCTTTCTCTAGTTGCATTGAGCAGGGGCTACTCTTCGTTGCGGTGAGCGGGCTTCTCGTTGCGGTGGTTTCTCTTGTTGTGGAGCATGGGCTCTAGGCGCGCGGGCTTCTGTAGTTGCAGCATGTAGGCTTCAGTAGTTGTGGCTCGTGGGCTCTAGAGCACAGGCTCAGTAGTTGTGGCACGTGGGCTTAGTTGCTCCGTGGCATGTGGGATCTTCCCAGACCAGGGCTCGAACCCGTGTCCCCTGCATTGGCAGGCGGATTCTTAACCACTGCACCGCCAGGGAAGTCCCCACAATCCATTCTAAATCTTCTCTTTTTCTCAAAACTTACCACGACCTCAATTCCCTTCCAAACATTCCAAGCCAAATGGCCATGGAATATTTCATATAGGTGATTCCTGTTTGTGTTTACTGTACCTTATCTCAACCTCTGGCTCTACACAAATCAGCCCTTTTCTCAGTGATAGTGGTCATTGCAACCTTCATGAAGAGAGCTGTGGATCCAGGAACAACCTGAGGACCTAGGAACGGCCAGGTCTCAGAACTAGTGGCCCTTCAGCATCCTCAAACCCAAGACGCGTGAGTAGCCGGGTGGACTCTCATCCCCATCCTCAAGGATGACTTTTCACACTCAAATAACACTTCACGGAGGCTTCAGAGCTTTCGCTTATCACAGTAACTAGACCAGCCAATCGCAGGTCAGATTTGTGATGGGGTCATGATGTCGGATGGGGCTTCCTGAAACCAACAGTCTCGTCTTTACCTTTCCTTCAAAGGCTCAAATCCAGGCCTAACATTTCAGTAAAGCTTGACTCTGGTAACCCTACTTACAGTCATCCTTTTATCTCTAATCACCAACGTCCCGGCACAGATGCTCTATGTCTGACGTCCACTCTCTCTTCCCATCTTGTAAGCTCCTGGAGGACATTTCCTGTGTTCCTTTCTCTGCAGTCATGTGATACTGCCTGGTTCCCATCAAACACCCAAATAATACTTCCTGATTAAGTAATTTCGAACTCGCGGGTGGCGGTCATCATCATTGACTCTGCATCTCTGAAGTTCTAGCTTAACAACTCTGTGTCACTTCAGTATACGTAGTGGGTGTCTTCTTCTCTGGCTTTTACATCTGTAAACATTCCCTGGCGTTTGGTGTAATTGTACCGTCTATTACTGCACTCCATTACTTTGTTCATCTGGAACGGGAGCTTTTCTTTTCCTTCCTGGAAGTAAATCCTTATAGTCCTTAGTAGAAAAAAAAATGAAAAAAATAGTTATGTCAAAAAAGGCAGAGTGGACACATTTGTGAACTGCAAAGGATGTGGATTTCTTGCTTCTCCTGTCGCAAACTGGAGTGGTCCTAATGTCCCGTGTCCTCAGCCAAACGAATGGAAACACTATCATCAAAACCCAAACAGAGCCTTTATCCTGCTTGTGACCAAATGTTCTTTCTGAAATTGCTCTAGCGTTTCATCACTGTGGTCATGGCTACATGAATATGTGTAGTTTGTTATTTCAAAAGGGAAAATGCTTTTGGTCATCATGTCTTATCATTTACTTCACCCCAGTACAACTTCAGCTGAAAAGGAAAATGTAAGTTGGCTAAAAGGAAAGTGGACGGGTGTGAGTTTACTTTGATTCTGTCTCAGAAACTATGTGTGTATATTTAATTCTAATGGCTATTCACAGGTCCACATTTCCTTATCTGCAATTACAAAATCCACAAAGCTTTGACAAATGAAGTTTTTACAGTCAAATCTGTCCTAAACTCATGTGAGACTGGTTATAACCTGGACCCCATGTGTAGAGTGATTATGAGGTACTATCCCAGACCCTACTGATAAGTTATGTGATATGAAACAGTTCTTAACTCTGAAACACATCTGTTCCCACGTGCCTTGGTCAAGGGATTGTGGACCTGTAATACATAAATATGGCTCGATAACTCAAAACTTACAGAATGCTATTAAATAGAAAATAAAATATTCTTGTCTTCAACTCCAATCTACTTCTCAGAAGAAATGATCTTTAATTTGTCTTTTTACCACTGTAATTATAACTGCCACGTTTATACGCTTTATTTCTTGATTTCAGATCTTATATAATGACTTACTACTGTAAAAGATGAGGAAGGTAATGCAGTATGTCTTCATCCAGTTACACCTTTAAATATTTGTCTGTATTTCTGAGTCTATTGAAGTAACCAGAAACTCTCCACATCCATAAGATAAAACAGTTAGTGCCCTGTATACTTTATCCTTTACCTATTCTCCCTTGACTATCCTTATATAATGTCTGTCACTTGGATCTTTTTTAAAAAAATTATCAGTACCTTGACATTTTAATTTTTTCAGGAATTTTGTGCTTGCTTATAAATGATTTCTAAAATAGAAAATCAGTAATGGCATGAACACTCTTATGAATATGTAGCAGTATTTAACGATTGAACTGTGTAAGGTCATGGCAGCCTTGGAAATTACAACTCAGCCAACTAGAGTCATTCCAGAACGTTCCAAGCATCAAGGCCAATGCAGTCTTTATTTCTCTCTCCTTTCTCTCCCTCCTTACCTACCTAACCTTCTGTCAATTGACCGCCCCAAATTACAGCATTTCACATTGTTTCATTTCACTTCTCTGTGGACCTTAATCTTCTTACAAAGAATTGTTGGGCATTTTCTCATTGTTTTCTAATTACTTTTCTATATAATTGAGAAAATCAATGTAAATAAGATAACCTTTTAAAACTATCATTTCATTGTTTGAATAGTTTAGTTTGGAATAATTACTCATCTGTAATCCAAAGGATTTATTTTTTGCTCCGTTTTTTTCAAAGCATGTTTGGTTTAAGGTCTCTGTTCCTTGGATCTCATGTCTACTTACTTGGATTACTGGGGGATGTTGAGTATGTACTGATTTTTTTTTATAACTACCAAATGTAAATGATCTAAGATCACTCATGTCTGAAATATACTTTATTGTCCTGAGTGGTAGTTTAGCTGGTCATCAAATTGTGGTTTCCAAATCCTTTTCCCCCATAACCTTAGGAAAAAAGTGCCAATTTCATTTTAAAATGTCTACAGTATAGGGTTTTTCCCCTACATTTGTCATTGTCTTTACAGACTAAAATGTGATTAGTAAAAGTTTGACTTGAGAATAAATAGTTCAGGAGATTAAAGTGTACCACTGCCTTTAATAAGTCCTCCCAAAGTTTTTCCTGAGACTGAATCATTTTCTATTTCTTTTAGTTTCTTGTTTTTCCTCACTGAATTGCCACGTCCAACTCTCTAACAGCTAATGTACATCACCACATCTAAACTCAAAGTAAGTTATTTAAATTACTTTTAGAGAAAGAGTATTTTTAAACTCTTTTCTCTATAGGTTTTATATTATTGTATTTTAGTGTTTTTTATTTGACCATTATTTTGTGGAAGTGAACAAAATCCAGGTGCTTCTTATGATGTACCCCACTGGGGATATGGTGTGGTTTGTCCCCTCCTCCTGGCCCAGGGCTCATTTACTTTTGGTCTTAGTAACTAAATTAAAAACAGGACAAAATTCCCTTGAAAGACCCTCTGTTAGAAGTCTGTGTGTTTCAGAGAAGCTTCTCGGTTTGGGATTTGCAGAATACTATGATTAAATAAGGGGCAGGGTCCCTTCCTTCCCACTCTCTCCTGTTTCTCTCTCTCACACACACACACACACTCACCCACATAAAGCATTTGGATCTACACTTCCTTCATCTTTTAAATAATCCTCCATCTAAATGCACAATGTGTTACTTGCCAAAAAACCCAGCTGGTACGATTTTTTATTCTGAACTAATTGTTTTGACATTATATAGAAATTGCTAATCAATTCACGTAAAATGTGTAAGTTTCAACTGAAATTTTAATTTTTGTTTCCATTGTTCCTGTTAGATTCAATAAAGATAATTTCATAATGTGTTCTAAGCAATTGGATTACTTCTTTGTATATCATGGGATTTGAGATAAAATGGTAACCAAAACCACATATTGGAGAATCTCTCGTAGCTTAAAAGTCAGGCAGCAACAATATACCATTAAGGTTTTTGCTTTCTCCAGCCTTTGCTTTGTGTTACGTGATACATCTTACAGGGCGGTTTTTAGGATAAAATGACAGCAAAGGTAAGAGCACTTAGAAAAATCACCCGCAAAGAGCGATCATGACATCTGTTTATGCAGTTCTTTAGTGAGGCCTACATAGGATAAAATTACCTATTTCCTGTCCTTGACACATAGGAGGTACTTAAATATTTTTTACCTTTTACGTCAGTTTCCTAATCGGTGCACATTTTGGTTATAGTTGTTATTATTATAATAATATGGGTTATAAGAAGCTTCTATACACAAAAAAATGATGTCCCTTTTGTAAAACAGATTTTTAATGTTTGGAATGAAAAGTGTTTTAATTAATATGAGTCACTGAGAGAAAACCCTAATCAGCTTGGCCTTTAGGGTGGTGGTCTTTGCCGGTATTGGAGTGCTATGGATCTTGTAGTGATTTGCCCAGAATCCAAGCGGGGCCCGGGGGACAGGTGCTGGCTGGCCTTGGGATCTCAGCTCAGGGGTAAACAGTCCCCCAGCTGGGCTCATAAGGGCCTCACGCAGACCTTCCCCATCTGTGACAGCTGCCGCTGCTAAGTGCCTTCCACCCATTGCCAACGTTTAGCAGAAATATTCACAGGCCGTTTTCCTTGGAAAACTGAACCACAGCGAGAACCCACTATAAACAAACCAACCAACCAACCACAGAACCTCTTAGTGCCCTTATACATCTCTGGTTTCTTTCCAGCATTTTCCTTTCACTTCTCATTTGTCACCTGCACCAACTCTGGGAGCTGGAATCTACTCGTTCTCCCTTTCACAGCCGCTGATGGGCGGCCCTGCCCTGGGAGGGACATGTGCACATGGCCCAGCAGTGTCAGCACTGGCGGGAACATCGAGTTCTCATCCAATGACGTGATTATTTGCAGAATAAGCTGTGTATCCCCACTGACGTGATTCCTTCGGGGGGGGGGGAGGGGCTTTTATTTGCAACTGAGCAGAACAGGAGACTCCCTCTGGGAGGGGACATGAGGGTATCCTCACTTTTTCCAGGTCTGTATGGGGAGACACCCCCTCTCAGACTTCAGTCCTTCCCTCCTCTACCCTGTGAAATAAGGGGCAGCAAAAGCAGTAAACATCTAACACCTGGATTAAAAAAAAAAGGTGTGGTTGATTCCCAGGGGCTTCACACACTTCATCGTCCTCTGATTCTACATCTGACTGAACTAGGCCCAGTGTTAGGGTACGTTTTATAGAGACATGGGGAAAGTCAGGGGGTAAGGGGGGTAAATGAATTGTCGGGGGTAAGCTCAGGGAGTGAATTAAGCAGACACGGAGTAGGTCCAGCGCTTCTGACTCTGGGGCTCCCCTCTTCCCGCATCCTTGCACCCAGAAGACGAAATCTGCTTGGCTTACAAACCCGTGCAGGTCTCTATGGTTTTTCAAAGGTGCCCAAACTCCTCAGACCTATCTAAAATTCAAATTCAAGGTAACAGATTCCCTGAAGTTCCCCAATGATGGCACATTCGTTTGCCCCATATATCTTCTCTTTATAGACCTCTTGAGGTCATTCATTTATCCGGCTAGTTATGAAAACCCTCACCAAATCATGTCCCCAGCAGCCACAGAGCAGAGACTTGAAGGGAGGTGCTTGGCTGTGCCTGGTTTCCCTGGTAACAGGCATCTATAGCTCTCAGGTGACCCGCACGCTTGCATCATCTACTTCCCATCTATTTTGCTTACATCATCTATTTCCCATCTATTTCGTTTAAAGGAAGGAGGCTCGTTGTGAAGAAGAGATGCCGCGACCATTAAATCATTAATCCTGTTTCACCCACTGGCGATGGAGTGTTTGCTTTCTACTTTGCTGTGAGGGCAAAACAAATCAAGTTTCTGTTCAGAAACTCTAGCTAGAAAGAAGTCACCCTTAGGGGCTGCACTTACAATGGATTTAGTGTAATGTCACTAGAATGTTTTATTTGAACGACTGGCCGAATAACGAAAGCAGTAAGAGAAAATCTGAGTAAACTGAAAAGGATGGCTTTCTTCCTCTCTATGAAGAGGTTAAGAACCAGCGGCTTCAATGAATCCATAGGAACATCCTCCATTTTTTTCACGGAGCATTTTTTTCTCTACATTTGGTTAACCAGGCTGAGTCACAGCAACCTACGAAGCCGATGCCTCTTCTGAAATTTCTAGACGGTTAACGTTAGTCGTCTTAAACCTTTGGACCCCAGGTATTTTCCACCACAAAAGATAAAAGTAGGAATACTAATTGTTTTAGAAGCAACTTCTCCAACATTCACCCTTATAAGTGGTGGGCAATCCACCATCATAATTAAAAGTATTTAGCAGGTGTTTAAATGTGCATTCTACTATTACTCCAGGTTCTGAGCGGAGATAACTGGAGATGGGTGTCTAGTCTTGTGATAGAGGTCAGAAGACTAGATCAGAGATCTAGGGCAAGAGGTCAGAAGGGAACTCAATCAATACAGGATGTATTGTCTGTATTACGTTTATCACGCGGTAAATGCTTTTCAGTTAATCGACAGTCTTGTATTGGGGCTTTCTCTGTGCAAGACAAAATTCCAAGTTTTGTAGGGTAAAAAGAAATTTGTCATGGCCTCTGCTCTCAGGAAGCTTATAGCTGACCCTCTTGGAACCAATTTCAGGAGAGAGGGACCCATGGAAATCATAGTTGGGGTAGAGGGAGGGGAGTTCTTGGCCCTGCGGGTCCAGGCTGGGGGTGAGGGTGGGGAAAGGAAGTCATGAACACTGGAAGCCATCGATCACTCCAGGATTTCATCCACTAGGACGTTTTCTCATTGAACAGATACTTGCTCTTCACCTACCGGGTTTTCAGCACTTTTTGGTCAATGCCTTCAAGATCACTGTCTAATTGATAAGCTTCTAAACAATCCAATTTTTAAATAACTTTAATTCTCTGAAACCGCGTATAAGCAAAATTGTAACCAGTGTGCAAACTCAGGAAGTAAAGACCCCTGGGTTTGGGGTGAGCAATGGAACGTTTCCTGCCGTATCAGTAAACAAAGGATGTCACAGGCATCAGCGCTTGCAGCCCTGCAACGTGAGCCCCGAGGAAACTCAGGAAGGAAAGAACACCTGCCATCAGCAGCGTCAGACTGCGGCCACTCCCCACGGTGAGCCCCGAGGAAACTCAGGATGTGAAAACACAGGATACTGGCCCCAGAGAGCTGAGGTGCCTATCAAAGGAACGATCTCACTGAGCCCAGACTCTTGCATCTTCCCATACCTAGAAAAGCGCTAAATCCCTTAACTTGGGATAGCTAGTTTTCTTTAATTAACAATAATCCTTTGATGTTCAAACTACATGCCCTTTGTTGCGAAACTCCTATATAACCTGTCTTCCCCTTCACCTCCTCGGAGCAGTTCTCTCAGGGTTACTTGAGATGCTGCCTCCCGGGCTTGAAGTCCTAAAAATCCCCACCGAATAAAACGGAACTCTCAACTTTTCGGTTGTGCATGTTTTTTAAGTCGACAGGGGACAGTCAACAAATTAATAAAATAATTGGTGCACTTTTCAAGGAATGGGTAGAAGTGAGCAGACAGAGAGTGTGGAATCAAAGCAGCGTCAGCCACCAGCGCAGAGAGAAATCACCGTGGGATCTCAACAGAGAGCAATGACCTCATAGGACCCCGAGAGCGTCACCAGGAAGTGTAAGAGTGAGAAATAAGGATGGGAAAGAAGCTTGATGCCGGATTGGGGAGGTCATTCCATCATCAAGATAGTTTGGAAATACTTTGTGAGAGATTGGTAAGTATTTGAAAAAGAAAAGAAATCCTGATAGACTGTTCTGTAGGCTTTAGCAGTGTTTTTTATCTGTGAAAGTAACGCCTGGCTGTGTCTGTGAATTGCCTCGGGTGTGCTAAATGACAGAGTCTGATTCAGTCGGTATATGTTCGGTCCAAGACTCTGGATTTCTAACAGCTCCCTGGGTGTATCCTCTGGGTCACCTTACCTGAACTCCGGATGGAGTGGGCCGTCCTCAGGGCTGGATCCGCGGGGGAGAATCTTGACTCACAAGGAGGCAGAATGAAGTCTTGGGTACACTCTGATCTCTGGCACAGACACAGGTGATGAAAGAAGGAAACTGGGTCACACTGACAGGCGTGGCCCGGAAGAATGCCTCCTCCTGGCTTTGGAAATAGAGAGGGTCCCTGCTGTGTGTCTGCTCACCCTGCCACCATCCAGAGCTTGGGGTTCATCCCCATACTTGGGAGGGACACTTAGAGGAAGCAGAAGTAACACAGCTACAGTAGGGACATGGGACAGCTGTCCAAGCCAACCATCCCAGCCCTTCACTCGAGACGGAAACAGCCAGCCAGGACCACCACTCCATCCACTAAGCAGAAGCTTCCCTCCTTCCTCAGTAATCCCCTCACCCGCAGGTCTGCCTTCTCTACTGTTGCCAGAGCTTCTCACACACCAATTCAGCAAGTCTCTTCCAGCTCCCACGCCCTCGCTGGCTCCTTTCTGTCTAGAGGGCAAAGTCATCCTCCCTGACAGTACCCTGTGAACGTCACCGTGCATCGCGACCCATCACACCATCCTTTCGTCCTGACCACTGAGCTCCTGGCCGCAGCTTTCCGTGCCCTGTTTCAGATGTTCTACTACCATAGACCTGCATTCATGACAAAACCTTCCCTGGGTTCCCCTTCCCTCCTGACCTCTCAAAACCGCCACATTTCTTTTCTGAAGGAAACCCCACACATGGATCAGGACCTGGTTCCCGTACCACCCTCTTGTAAAGTCTCCCCAGTCGTCCGGGTCGAACCGCTTACACTGTTTGCCATCCCTCCATAACATTTTAATTGAATAAGATCTTCGTTTTTTTGCACATTCAGAAAAAAATTTTAAATGCATTCAGGAGACTTTATAACACTTTCCAGTTTTTGGTATTTATTTCTCCCTCTTCTAGATGATGTGAATCTCTCTGAGGCAGAAAAGACTCAATTTATGTATTATTATTAATTGTCATTTTAGCAGCAGTATTATGGTTAAGAGTTTGACATCTGAGAGGCTGAATTCAAAGCAAGGTTTATATCATTGGGAAAATTAATAAAGCCACTCTGAGCCTATTCCTTGAGTTTCCTGATCTGCAAAATGGCGTTCATAATAGGACTTATCCTCCAGGCTTCCATGAGGCTCACATAAGTCTGCCTATAAATGACCTGCTACAGAGTAGCGTTAATAAATATTAACTATTAGTATTAGGATCCCCAGTATCTGGTGTGGTGACCTATAGGTGCCCACGAGCTGTTATCTTAGATCAATTGTGCGGCGCTGAGAATTCAGTGAAGTGCTGTGGTCGTGTAGCCGTAGATTTGACGGTGCGTTATTACGGATGATGGATCAAAGCGCTGAAAGCCTCTTTTACAGTGTTAGGTACATGTGGTTCTTTTCATTTTCTGATTTAAAATGGAAGGAAACAAAAAATAAGAAAAGAATGATGAAGGGAATATTCTGGTAAACTAGTTTAGCTTAAAAGCCAGAGCTCTGGTTAACTGGTTACAGGAATCTGATACTGGAGCGAAGTCTAGTTTGGGAAGGAATCGTCCACTGAAGTTATCGTTAAATTGACACAAAGTGAGGACGATTCCAAGCTGAGGACTGCCACGTCTATAGCAATTTCGTATTCCAGCACATGTGGGGAATAACCTACAGCATCTACGACAGAAAATATTTCAGGATGGGATCTGCATTGACGTACAAATGCTGTGCCTGGGTCTGTAAGCAAGAGACATCCGCTGTGAAATTCGTGATAATCTTGAGCGACGCTTCTCAAGCTGGTTGGTTTGGGGACCCCTTTTCACTCTTAAAAATCATTGTGGATCTCAAAGTAAATTTGTGCGTATGAGTTAACATCAAAAATGACGAAGGCCCTCTAGGTAAATATCATCTACGGAGAAGAGATTAAATAAGATATTTCTTTGCTCCAAACAGAACAAAAGTGTACAAGTTTACATTAGGTAAAATGAAACTGCGAACTGATTCTAAGATGGTCTTAGAGAAAAAGAAGTATTTTCCCTCAAAGAAGTCTGCATTGAACGTATTTTTCTTTTTATTCTTTTTGTGTTAAGACATTTTAAATTTTAAATAGGAATTTAACATATGCCTTAGAGAATGAGAAATAAGAATGTACATGCTTTGACTGGGTTGACCGTCTTACCGATGTCAGTGGTAGAAATGTACTAGATGGGATGCAGTTTAGCCGATGAAGCAACTGTCTTAGGAAGGACTACCGCCTGCGTGATGCCCCCGAACACGGAGAACTGTGTGACTATGTCAGAGCTTTCCCTTTGGGTAGAATTCTTTCTCCTATACGGCAATATGGCTTCCTCCCCTGAGCTGCGCACACCAGGAAAAAGAAAACATTTCGATTCCTTTATCACTAAGGAAGTAAAGTCTGGTTGCTAGGCATGACTGTTGCCATGGCAGCCACGTTGAGAGGCTGCCTTAGTTATTAAGTTATATTTCCATCTGCAATTAACACTCTCAGCCACGTCTGACATTAGCTGAAACAACAGCTTTGCTGCTGACCAGGATCTCTGATGTTCATGTGCTGTATTCGCTTTTTCCCTCCCTCCTTGTTGATTAAAAACAACAATAGTTGTTAACTGAAACTTTAAGCTATTTCCCTGTACAAAAAACGCTTTTTTTTTTTTTTTTTTTTTTTTTTTTTCTGTACGCGGGCCTCTCACTGTTGTGGCCTCTCCCGTTGCGGAGCACGGGCTCCGGACGTGCAGGCTCAGCGGCCATGGCTCACGGGCCCAGCCGCTCCGCGGCATGTGGGATCTTCCTGGACCGGGGCACGAAGCCGTGTCCCCTGCATCGGCAGGCGGACTCTCAACCACTGCGCCACCAGGGAAGCCCTACTTTTTTTTTAAATATTTCAAAAATACTCATAGGTGGAAGCATCACTGTTCCTGATCAAAGTGGAGAATTGCACGCACGGAGATTGGGCTGATCTCCTGAAATGAAAGGCCGCTGTCGGCAGACAGAGATCCTCAAGACAAAGAAACATCTTCAGAATGGAGCTCTCCGCGACCACCTGCAGGACGGACGGCCACACAGCCAAGGGGAGTGCGAGAAACAGCCGCGGAGCCGTGACTACCTTGACCACCTTTAAAGGAAGATTGTTAAAAAATCATTTGTATAGACTGGGGTTTCTTTCCTTATACACGTGAGCATATATATGTGTATTCTTTACACATGTGCTAATAGTTATATTCAAACATGGTGTATATTCACATTTCAAGCAATTCATTATGAAAATTCTCAAAAAGACAAACTCATTTAACCAACTCTTTACCCTTATAAGTACCCTTCGAATTTTTTCCAGTGGATTTTTACATTCTGAGCATCTCTCCTTTGGAATAATTGACTTGTAAGATATTGATTATATAAAAACTTCAGTAATTTCATCAAGCACTAAATTGTTGTAATTCTATGAATAAATTATTTTGAAGAAAAATTGCTGAAGTTTGCACAAAACGATGCTACTTAGTTTCCTGTATTACTGATTCAAATTGTGAAGACAAAACATAGGGGATGCACCGGGCTAATTCTGTCTCGTGGTCTGGCAGGACTTACGTTCTTTTCCCTTGTGGAAAGCATTTTACTTGCAGGATCTAACCCAGGTAAATGCAACATAAGCTAAAAGTCCATCTCACCGTAAGTGTGTCCTCTTGTGTGTGAATTATCGAGTGCGTCTATACATGCTTCTGGAGTCTAGGGCACTGCTGTCCAAACTTCTAGAGAATATCACGTGTGGCAAAGGTGACATTTTCACGCCTGGAGCAAATCCAGGCCCATTTCCCTGCTCTTCGGAAAGAAAGCAGCCATTTTGGCATTAGCATCAGTTTTGCTGCAAAGTATTTGTCTAATAATTTATATGCTTGATAGCTTATGACTAATGAGAGTTATTTTCTCATTTTGGGGTGGACTAAAGATAAACTAAACTCATGGTGTGATTTCAATTGAATTTTGAGTATTTGATGTGTTACATATTCATAACTTTCTATTATTTTGCACTCTTTTAGGTGACCTGCCCCCAAATTTAAATGTCTTGGGAAAGTTATTCCTCAAACCGAATATTAGGACCAACCACAATGATGATGATGATAATAAATACCACATTGTCTAGTTAGAGAATAATTCGTACTCTCTCCTTTTTTCCTCTCAAAAGAAGTAATTGATCCAATATATAGAATTAATTCAAACTTTTTTCAAGTCCTTTTAAGGAAGTAAGGGAAGCATAGAGTTTAGAATCAGAAAGACGTGGATATAAAGCCCAGCTTCATCACTTACAGGCCGTATGAACTGGCTCATCTTAAACCTTCAGTGTAATTTTTTTCTATTTAAACAAATATTAGTAATAATATCAACATCATACGGTTGTTGTGAAGATTAAATGAGAAAAATCATGGACCTTATATTTTTAAAAAAGGAAGATAAAATTTTAATTTCTGTCTTTTCCTCTTGCCTTTCCTCAAAGCACTCAGATTCTCAAAATAATAATAATAATAACAACAGCAGCCACATAACTATGAGGTCAACTACAGAGAACATTTCTGTGTAACTATCTTTTATTTCTTTTGGTGAAGTGATCTGAGTACCTAAACTGCTCACTGAGAATATAGCTGAATACAGCTAATTAGAGTTCATTAATGTGTACTTCCCTTTTCGCAAAGTTAAAGATTATAAAGGGCCAAGAGAGTTATTACAGAACCTTGAGAGAATGCTTACTATTTCTCAAAAGAGAGTTTAATCAATCTGGTTGTGGGGATTGGAAGAAAGAAAAAACCACGCTATTTTAGGAATGCAGACTATAGAATATTTTAAGTATAGTTTATTAGAGACCAAATAATGAGCAGAGTAGCCTGAGTGAGGTTGACGTAGCAGTAGGCAGGGTATCCGTAGCACATGTTAACGGTGGGTTTCTATAGCTGTTGCTAAACATATATATCTTTTGCACGTGACACCAATCTGCAACTCATATGAACGCACAAGCTAACATTACATAAGCTCTCTTTCTATGATGTGTCAAGTACATGCAGATTGCTGGATGGAACCTCGATTGCAGTTTTTTCTTAACCAGATCGCTGTCTTCAGAAGCATCTGACGTGCTTGTTATAAACCTCAAAGCAGACCTGCTGACCCAGAATCCCCGGAGAGGGGCTAACAATCTCCCACACATTTTCATGCCCCTAGAAGTCTGAGGAATATCTTCTGTTGGCTCTTCTCAGGTAAGCCTCGGGGGAGGTGGAATCTGCCCCCTGCAGGCAGGGTGCTCAGCTAACACGGTGCCCAGGGGCGACTCGGGCTCTACAGGCACCAAAGTGCAGGTAAGGTCTGCAAACTTGGATGACCTTGGCAGAGAGAGAGAGCGCTCTCCGAAGAAGGACTGGAGAGGGGTCTTTGTGGGGTACCCTGGGAACCCAAGTTTGGGTCCTGAAGAAGCTGGAGGCTTGAGCCGAGGGAAGAAAAAAACCGTTTCCAAATGCAGCTCAACCGGGGATACTTTATGAACTGGGGGTTACAATTTGAGACTGAAACCAAGATCCAGTTTGTGCACGCTTATAGACTCTGTGTGTGGTCTTGATCATCACAATGAAAGATGTTTAAAAATAATCCTTCCCAGGGCTTCCCTGGTGGCACAGTGGTTGAGGGTCCGCCTGCCGATGCAGGGGATGCAGGTTTGTGCCCTGGTCCGGGAGGATCCCGCGAGCCGCGGAGCGGCTGGGCCCGTGAGCCATGGCCGCTGAGCCTGCGCGTCCGGAGCCTGTGCTCCGCGGCGGGAGAGGCCACAGCGGTGAGAGGCCCGCGTACCGCGAAAAAAAAAAAAAAAAAATCCTTCCCATGCACTATAATGGTGTGTGTGTGTGTGTGTGTGTGTGTGTGTGTGTGTGTGTGTGTACACAAGTATACATATATACGTATAAGTTCACACACAGAAAACAATATGTGTGCTATTTAACTATATATGTTTATATGTGTATATATATGGAACACTTCTCAGCCATAAAAAAGAACAAAAATTTGCCATTTGCAGCAACATGGATGGACTTGGAGGCATTATGCTAAGTGAAACAAATCAGGCAGAGAAAGCCAAATCTTGTATGATATCACTTATATGTGGAATCTAAAAAATACAATAAACAGATGTTCTTAACTCTTAATCACAGTTAAAAACGCCCTATGTACTTCATTCTCTTCATATTAGCCTTAGGTTTCTGCATTCCCACGTTCAATTTTGATAATTATTCTCTTTATAAAAGAACAGATTGGTTTAAGATGGATTTACTTGTGTCTCTTGGAGAACACTTGTGCACATCAATGTTATTTCTTAATATTTTTATACAAGGAATCACTTTGAAATGAAAGTCGAGAGACATATCAATAGAAACATCTTTTAATCAACATCATCTCTATGTTCATTGATATAGTGGGACTCATCCGCTTAGTCTGGTCATTTCCACTTGTGGCTTGTTTGTACAGTGGACTAAATTCTGCACACAGAAAAGGAGCAATTAATTTGTCTTTCAAGGTCATTCTTTTTACGTGTGTTTCTTCAGAATAGTTCAAACCGTTCCTGACATTACGGGATAATTGTCTTTAGGCCCATAATCTAGGTTTGCCCTTTGACCCCCCAGTGGATGCTAACGCTTGAGTTTTGAAATGCCGACTCTCCTCTTCTTTTACCATAAAAGCCTCGGGTTGTTGAACAAATGTTTTTGGAAAGTTTCCAGGAACAACTCTGGTTTTCTGCTGTTGTGGCCTTTTCTTATTGCTTTGCATCGCGTTCTAGGATGTGGCCTCCGGCTGGCTTCAGATGCATTCGATCATTTCCGTTCAAATGCAGACATGCATCCTGACAGCCTCCCATCCTGAAACACTGCAGTGTCCTCAACTCCACACTTGGGAATGACTCACTGCCAGCATCACACCGACAGACCCGGGGATGGCAAACGTTCCTCCACTTAAGATTCAGCACTTCAGTGGCGTTTTCATTTTCTTGATTTTCTTAGTGTCTCTCTGCAAAGAGCAGAAGCCCACCCTGGTCCTTACGCAGCAGAGTACAACGTAAGCACAAATGTCCTAACTGAATTCTGTCGACATTATCTATGCTTGATTATTTTATCCATTATGCTGATTTCGTAAAGACTTCGAGCCTTGAGTTATATAATCCTGAAAGCAGAAACTCTAGTGGTTAAGCAAGGACTGCAGTCGTTTATTTCCTTAGATGATGAACATCAAGGTCAGGAAGGAGAGGCTGTGGACCACCTACCCAGATGCTTCATTCTAAATAGAAAATATTAGAATGTTTTCAATACATTAGTGATAATAGTGAATTCTCACCTTATAAGTAGAAAGGAAAGGAGGTTGGTAATGGATGCATCTATTTTTAGCGGTCAGAGAATGGATGGTTTTGTATTGTCTGCATAACTCTACATACTTATTTTATGAGTCAAAATGCTCAGTTATGAATCAAAGCACTGTTGATATGAACATACAGCCTTGTACCTGATCAGTTAACAATACACCACTCAACAAACTCAATCGACGAGATAAAAGAAGCAATCATTTCCGCTTACAAAGCAAGAATAACAGCAACTAAAAATTCCTTGGCCACTGTTGGGGCTCAGGCCACCCCAAAATATGCCAAGTGGTATACTGATTATTTTGGGTGAAAGCTACTTGAGAAACAGCCGATACAGAAGGACACTCTGACCCTCCCCTCTGTCTCTCTGAAAACAGGAAATAAATCTCCCGTGTGAAAGGTACTCTCTCTCTAGCAGTGGGTAGAGAAGCATCCTTATTACCAGAGATGGGGGATTTCGGGCCAAAAAGTCTGTACAAACAAAACTTGTTGCTTCTTTATTCATTTACTACCCCAAGCCCACACTCTGTTTAGATTCTTACTAATTAAACCCCCAAGCCTAAATTTCTTTGTTCTGTCAATTCCTCACACATTTCGTCTTTTTCAAAAATGTATAAAAGCTGGCTGCTTTGGCCACATTTTAGTTGCTATTTATTGGAGATCTCCAGGCACACAGATTAAATTTGTTTTCTCCTGTTAATCTGTCTTGTGTCAATTTAATTACGAGAGAAGCCAAAAAATCCAAGGGGACTAGAGAGAGATGTTTCCCCTCCCCAACGCCACTCAAGACAGCAACGGTAATAAAGTGATTTATGTAAAGCATCCTTTGGACACCAACTCTGCGTGTGCAGACGCCCTGTGGCAGGTTAGAGTGACAACATTTACAAGTGCTGCAGGGCAACCCGATTTCTTAGAAAAGTCCTTAACAGGATGTTTTGGTAAATGTTGGCAAAGTAATCATTCCAAATAGAAATGGCAAATATTGTCAAGCCTAATTTTTTAGTACTTAACTGGTGTGAAGACTTTATCAAAAGTACAATTGAAAGTTCTTAGAATTATGCATGATTTGACCTTAAAAGTTGAAGGGACGCATTGCATTTTTGCATCCGGAGAATACGTGTGGTCCATTGGCACGTTTCAGGTCATATTTTGATGTCTTCTGCTCTAAGGCACTGTCGCTGGGTGACCTTTCCGTTTGTTTGCAAAATCTGTGACAGCCTATTCGGATCTGCTCTTTTATGTCCACATATTTGATAGAAAAGAACACTTTGACCCAGACACTTAAAACTGGGGAAGAGGGCTTCCCTGGTGGCGCAGTGGTTGAGAGTCCGACTGCCGATGCAGGGGACGCGGGTTCGTGACCCGTTCCGGGAAGATCCCACATGTCGCGGAGCGGCTGGGCGCGTGAGCCATGGCCGCTGAGCCTGCGCGTCCGGAGCCTGTGCTCCTCAATGGGAGAGGCCACAACAGTGAGAGGCCTGCGTACCGCGAAAAAAAGCCTTGGGGAAGGGACAGTTGATGTGAAAAGCGATATTTGCACAGCAGGGCAGGTGAGAGACCAGCAGAGGAAGTGAAGAGAGTGGGTGAGGTCAAGGAGTAAAGAACCTTATGACCGACTGTATTTGATCAGAGAGGCAGACAGATCCAAAGGGAAAAAACTGTCCCGAAGTGAAAACAAGCCTCCCGTCTCCTCGACGCACCCCTTCCGCCGCAAAGTAGGAGAGAAACGCAGGGAAAACATAGACGGTGCGGACAACTCTTCCTGTACCGGAAGCCGACCAGGGCTGGGCTCCCGTCTTCTGCGCTCTGGCTTGCGCTTATTAGTTAAGTAAGAGGTGCTCACAGCTGCTCCAGCGTGCGGCCAGGACCCGCCGGACACCGCGCGCCCACCTCCTGCATCGTTCTTTCCTCTCCCTCAAAGAAGCCTACGCCGGAAGAAGAATGCTTCTCTCATAATTGTATGTCCTCCTAAAGTCTAAGAAAGTATGTGAGAATCTAATTACCCCTGAATGAACTACTCTAACTTATTTAGGGAGAAAAATTGAATGGACTGGAACATTCTTTGGACGGAGTAATGTTGATAACTACAGGTAGTCTTGATTTATGACACACTTGGAGCCAAAACATTCTTATTATTTCAAGATAAACATGAATATATCTCTGCTTTTATTCTCTAGGAGGAGGAACAATGATAATGTACTAGGAACATTTTCATAAATAGTTTGGTATCTCACCTACCTTTTAAATCCAAATCTTGAAGTCTGCATAAACACAACAGAGTTTTATAAAGATGGTCATGTGGGAACAGTTCAGTGCATTTCTAATGGAGTGGAATACATTCATCCCTTCCAAAGGCCTTGCAAGCTTTTTGTGCTGCAACGCTTATTCAGTCATTAATTTACCAAGTATCCACTGAGCTCCCCGTGGCTTGTTAGAAACACCCCGTGAATCATTTGTTCAATTGTAACATGGAGCCAATTTGTTCAGAAGTATTATAGGTATTCGCTCCATGTGGTATGTTGTGCTGAGTCATGGGGTATAAATTTTAATAGAACTCGGGTCCTGCCATTAAGAAATGAACAGTCTAGTCCATGTCTTATTTTATTCCTTTTACTTGAATATCCCATGGCAAGTTGGAGGTAAATATGTTGAAAAGACATTCATTTCTCAGGACACAGAGAACTCCCCCAAAAAACCAATTAAGACTCAAGTTTAGCTTACAGGTGTATGTAGCCTCCATGAGTCGGTCAAGACCCCCAAACGGTGACACCGGATCCTGGGAAATAAAGAAAAAGGAATGAGGATGCTGCTGTGGGTTCTCGCCTTTACCCTTTTATCCACGTGGCTGCTAACACTTGAATGTTGGGGTCCCTACCTCAGGCGCTGGTGATAACATTGGCCCTTTCTTTAGGAAATTTTCTCCATACCGGCTTGTTAGTACAGCTGAGCACGTGGACCAAGGCCCCTTGCGCTCCTGCACCCATGTGTGCTCCGTATTTATGCTTCGCAGCCAGCCCACAGAATCATCCGTGTCCACAGACACGTGTACACACACGTGCTCCACGGTCTGTCAGCTGAGAGGCCAAGAGGCCCTAGAAGCGAGACAATTCGCCCGAGATGGCAAGTACCCCTGTGGTCCGCTCCCAAAGCCCGTCACCCACGCCAGCCATGAGAACTTCCGACAAATCCGAAGCCAGGGATGTTCTGATCAGTTCCCGGAAATGTCAAGGTCTTAAAAGACAAGGAGAGTCTGGGAAACTGTCACAGCCCAGTGCAGCCTCAGGACGACCCAGTGTGGTGCCCGGGGTGGGATCCTGAGACACAAAGAGGATGTTAGGGGGAAAGCCGAGGCGTATGCATAAAGTGTGGACTCTAATAAAAACGTGTCAGGGCTGGTCCATTAACTGTGCAAATGTACCGTGGAATTAAGTTGATAATAATAGAAGTGGGCTTGGGGTCCTGAGAATTCTATGCTGTCTTCACAGTTTTTCTGTGAATATAAGTCTATTCTTAAATTTCAAAGTTTATTAAGAAATAAAAAACGTATCATGGTCATGATTTAAAATATTATGATCTGTTTAAGAAATATACTAAGTATTTATAAAGTAATCTGATGTCTGGGATCTGCTTTAAAACACATGAAGGGTGCTGTATGTAAGGATGATAAAATGTATTGTTGAAGCTGAGTGATGGGGCTCCTTTAATTATCCTTTCCACTTTTGTGAAAAAGTGTTAATATAAACATACAGAAACGTTAAAAATGGAAAGGCAATCCCCAGAAGAAATATTGTAAATGACGAATAAGCATATGGAAAAATACCACTTCTCATAGAAAAATTGTGGAAACAATCCAAATGGTCCTTATTAGAGTGACTGAGACATCCATTACAATAATACCATACTATTACATAATATATATGTGTGTGTGTGGATATATATACTAAAGATATAAAGTATAAGGAAGATTGCATAAGTATATGCACTGGCATGAAAAGATACAAAAAATATTTTAAGTGAAAAAGGCAAGATACAAAACAATTCTTAAAGTACGATGTATTATATTTCTAAATATATTTAAGAG
Source organism: Phocoena sinus (assembly GCF_008692025.1). Lineage (NCBI taxonomy): Eukaryota > Metazoa > Chordata > Mammalia > Artiodactyla > Phocoenidae > Phocoena > Phocoena sinus. Next base: position 2,014,168 of record NC_045776.1, on the reverse strand, counting down.
AATATGCACCATAAAATATTTGTAATTGTAATACATCAAATTGTTACCAGTCTTTGGGATTAGGATTAGAAGGAATCAGATTTTATCCATGATGAATTTGAGTTTCCATAAGATAAATGGAATTTCAAAGCTTAAGAGGCAACACAATTAAAATACAAAAGAAGACTTGTTTATTGAAATATTATTTATTATAAAAATCTGCATAGAACTAAGACATATGACAAAAATGAAATGTGCAGCTAGTAGACGCCTATGTATTAAACATGGGATGGAACTGTGAACAAGATAGACCCTGACCAGTGGCTGATCCGACAGTTTAGTGGAGAGATGGATGTTCATAAAAGATACCCCTAGGTGTGCTTTGGTAAGTTATGTACTACGAGGAAGAAATATGGGACAATGAGAGCGTATGTCAGGGGAACGTGACCTTCTCTGGGAATAAAGGTCTTTTGTGAGGATGTGAAACTGAGCTGATGTTCAGGCAGTAACCTTCAGGCGGTGTTTCTCGAAGTGTGGTTTCTGGAGCAGCAGCGGCAGCAGAAGCATCTGGACCAGTTCCAGCGCCTGGAACTTGTTAAAATTGCAGACTCTCAGATCTGACTCCAGACTCACGGGATCTGCAGCCCAGGACGGGGCCGCTGTCCTGTGTCCTACCATCCAGGGGATTCTGATGCACGGCATGGTCTGAGAGCCACAGGCTTAGGAGAAGAGTCTAGGCCGAAGGTAGACAGTGGTCCAGGCAGCAGGTGCATGTGATGCTAATGGTCAGATGGGACGGACAAGCATTAGAAAGGGACGGCAATAAACGCAGCTCTGCTGAAACAGAAAGAAGGACGACTCAGAGACTGGATTCTGGAGAAGATGGCGGGGCCGTGTCCCTCAGGGACCCCAGGCCATGTTAAGCCCTGTGGGTTTTATTTTAAAAACAATAGGAGAGCTACGGGAGGGGGAACAGGTGGTGTGATTGTTGTTGGCGATGATGATATTTTTTAAAAAGGAATAGGTCAAAAACTGTTAACTACTTAAGAAGAAATATTGTTTTCAAAATCTTAGTAATCTTGTGGACTTTTATAACCACTGCACACGTAAAAAATCTTTAGTGTTTTGGTTGCACCTGTCTGTGAAGGTGGTCTAAAAGACCTGTGCCGTGTACATTTTAAATGAGCACATCTCTGCTTCCTGTTTCAGATTATGAATAAAGAGGAGACGATTCATTTGACAGGATCTAGCAACAATCATCCTCTCAGTTTTGATTACAAACTCTATTTTAATTTTTATTTTATTTCTTAAAATAAATTTATTTATTTATTTTTGGCTGCGCTGGGTCTTCATTGCGGTGTGCGGGCTTTCTCTAGTCGCATCGAGTGGGGGCTACTCCTCGTTGCGGTGCACAGACTTCTCATTGCGGTGGCTTCTATTGTTGTGAAGCACGGGCTCTAGGGGCACAGGCTTCAGTAGTTGTGGCACGTGGGCTCAGTAGCTGTGGCTCGTGGGCTCTAGAGCGTAGGATCAGTAGTTGTGGCGCACGGGCTTAGTTGCTCCGTGGCATGTGGGATCTTCCCGGACCAGGGCTCAAACCCATGTCCCCTGCATTGGCAGGCGGATTCTTAACCACTGCACCACTAGGGAAGCCCCTGAACTCATTTTATTTTTAAATGTTGAACACTGATCTGTCAGAAAGAGAATTAAAAAGAACTTTCTCATTAGATTTAAGTCAGGCATTTAATTTCATCATGCCCTAGTTTTATAATTAAAGTGGCAAAAATCCCTGTGAAGAACACAAGAAAATAGGTAGAGTTACTATTCAATTCGCAGAAGCGTCTTTACACAGATAACCCTCCAAAGGGAAATATTAACTTCCATCATTACTCACTGACGTTGACGCATTGAATTAATGAGCATTTGGAAGTTATTATTGTTATTTTAGTACCTCAGGATATACATATTTCTTTCTTTCTTGGAATCCTTACAAACTATTTGAGCCAGAAAGGAAATTTCCCTTTACTCCCTACTAGTTTTACTCACCACCCTACCAAATACAGGGAAGGAAATACATCAAATAATTCAAAATTTGGCACTAATGCTATGTTATGTATCCAAAATTGGCAGAAACCTTGCATAAGATATTTTTTTTATTCAGTTGTGTTGAAACACAATTTTTAAACTGAAAGTGTGTTAGTCACAAACAGACATCCTTCAGAGCCTAAATGTATGTAATGTAGAAGCCTCGGAGGAACGGCTGACCACCTGCCGTTACTTGCCGGTGGGGAAGCAGAGGTGGCGCAGGGCTAGAGGGACGCCCATGTGCTTAGGGCTTCCCGTATAGTTTGAAGCTCAGTGTAAAGATTAGAATCTGGCAACTGCAGCCCAAACACCTCCTGTGTTTTTCATTATAACATATTTAATTTTCTTTAAAAGCCCAGATAAAAGAGAGATACAAGCCAGAAGAGCAGTCTTCTTGAAAAGTCTCAAGAAAGGGTTGGCATCTCCTTTTGCCAAGAGGCAGTTTCAGAGCCTCGGTATTGGAGAAGCTCTGGGTCTCGCTCTACCAGGTGGGGGCGAGCGCTGTCTCCCTCTGCTGGGGCCAAAAGTCAGAGTCCAGGTGCTGGGTGATTCCATTTCAGGTGAGAGAGAGAGAGAGAGACAAAAATCTGCAAGCTCGTTTTGCTCACCGCACGACAGGCCAATGAATCGGAGATGAGGTGTTGAAGCAAGAAATGCGGCTCTATTCAGAAGGCCGGCGGACCGAGAAGAGGGTGGACTGGTGTCTCTGAAAAACCATCTTATCGGGGTTGGGATGCTGGTTTCTTTTATAGCACAGAGACGGGTAGGAGATGAGGAAGCAAAGTAAATAGGCCATATGTTTTGCAGATGTCCCCTGGAATGGCCAGTCTTGGGGAGGGGATGTGTTAATTTCTTCTTTCTTGAATCCAGCCACAGGAGGACAGGGTCCGGAGGTACAAAGGCACTTTGGTTTAATATTCGGGCAGAGGGGCAGGGTTCCCTGAGGCAGGCCGTTATGTATGATTATATAACAAAAGCAAGGAAAAACAAAGGTTAAAGTCAAAGACACAGACCAAACATGGAGTCCGGTTTAGCTCGTTCCTGTTACATTACCTCCAAAACTCATCGCTAATACATTTTTCCTGGTTTTTTGTTTGTTTGTTTTTACAATCTTGGACCAACATCTGTTAGGAGGGAGGCAGCCTGGAACGCTAAGCTGAGGACAGGGAAATGGTCCAGCCCCGAGCAACTCCCCGTGCCCAAGGACCTGCGGGTTAGGACAGGAAATACAGCACACGCGCCGTGCCAGTATTTGTAAGCCCTGATGTGTAGCATCCCTTTTGATCTTGACTGTGGGCATAGTTTAGAATGCACAGAATTATGTCAAATTCCTGAAACCTCAAATTCCTGTCTGGCTCTGCTCTCAATCGTCTGAAAATATTCAGAAGTCACCCAGATCAGACTCAGTTTCCTCACTAAGCATGATTTCCACACTTCCTGCTTTTCAGCGTACTTAGAAACTCCAAAGGAAGCCAGGCGTGAGCTACAGGTTGGAAAGAAGAAGGGACCATGTGAGTGAGGTAACCCCGTGGACCGCAGGGTTCAACTCGTCAGCCAGCAGTTGTCCAACGGTGTATTTCGTTTTTCATATCTTTGGACAAAGAGAGCTGGGAGATGGATCTTCTGTAAGAATGTCCCTGACATCCTGACAAACCACTCCCGGACTTAGCCAGCCTTCCAGAAAATATATTTTCGTGGAGAACCTGATGGCCCTTTTACAAGGCATTTCGTAATTGTAGGATCAAACCTCTTTTCACAGTTAGAAGTGGCAGAACTCACAGCTGAATTTCCTTCTCAGTGCAAACGTTTGAAGAGCTTCACTTATTCTTTTCCAAACGTGGGATATGACCATTTTTGGACCGGTGCCCAAAGGTGCAACTTATAGCCTATTTTGCATAATATTTTAATGATTACTTATGTATTATATTTTCGTCTTTAGTGACGAAAGACTTAAGTTTGTTAGAAACTTCACAACTTTAAATCTGAAGTGCATCTACAAGCAAGAGAAATAGCAGCTAACCAAACAGCAATCTGATGTTTATTCACATTCTGGTTTTTAAACACTTCTTAATGAACATTCAATGACATATTCAATGCATATTACATGGCCATCAATAAACAATTATCAACTCCACTATAATGTAACATGGGTACTTGCTAGAATTCTGCAAGAGGAAACAAAACATTCAAGAAAGTATTCAGAGCAAGATTCCCAAATTCAAGTGAGATTTGAAAACAGGTCCTTCATCGTGTTAAAGCAAAGTTGAACCCAGGGGCAATTTGACAGAATTGTTGAGGGCTGACTTTCTTACAGCAGGGTGGCCAAACCTTGTCAAAAACTCTTCTGACAATTTGTTCCGGTAACTTCCTTGCCTTGAAAGTTGTCCAGGTTCAAGTTTTTGCTGTCAAAGAAGTTGACCAGAAAAACTCTAGAAATAGTTAAGGTTAACGATTAGATGCTCTTCCAAACTTTTCACACTGAGTTGTTCTTTCCATTTTATTTTGAGCTTTGGAAAATGTATTTAATAATTATTTTTGAAGTATACTGAAAAACACATACGGTAAGAAGCCTGAAGCTCTTCTGATGGTGGATTATTCCAAATATGCGACGACTGTATTTAACTTTCATACCCTGGCAAACCTATCTTCATGTATTAGCCCCTCTAAGGAGGCAAAACTGACTATCGGTTCCTTGGGAGAATAATAACAAAGTGAGGCACTGAATCGTGATGCAGACCAGTAATCGCATCATGTTTTCTTAATGGTCCTTTTCTTTAAAAAATAAGCAGTAGTTGATTTTCCTTTTTGGAAAATCCTATGTAACACAATACACTCTCACGTTGTAAACTGTACGTGCTTCCTGGCCTTTTAAAAGATTCAGTGTTAGAATTATGCTTTCAAAGTCACTGGCTGTCATGTTCTCCTAGAGAATTCTCAATTCACAAAGGCTTCATAGCTTTGTGTAACAAACTCAGTTACCTTTCTAGCTTTAAAGACTTTGAAGCCAATCGAGATGACAAGTATAACTTTGAAGCTTAGTAGCAGTGGCTGATGTAGCAAAAATAGAAATGAAGTGTCCCCCCCCCCCCCCCGAACAAATCACCCCTTGTAGTATTTGCTTTTCAGAAAAAAAAGCCACGGCCGATAACCCAGAGACAAAAGGACCCAATTACCCGGCGACCTGGCGCCAGCTGTGACTGTTTTGAAATAACGCAGGAAGAAGAAGAATGCAAGACTTTCACTACTTTGATCCTTATCATATACCCCGGACTGCGAACCCCACATATAAAATCTTCTCCGATTCCCGAAGGGGGCTGGCCCAGTTCTTAAGGCGCTAGCCGGCTGTGTCTTCCCTCCTGTCTGGCAGAACAATAAAGCCATCTCTCTCTTCCTCCAAAATCTGTCTCCGTGTTTCTGTTCGGCATCTGTGCACAGAGAAGCCGAGATTTCGGCAATATGACTTCAAATGTTCACTTTTCTCTATTTGAATGGACCCAGGAAAGGTGGACTTGGCAAATCTCTGTTCTGATGTTGCAGGTTCAGAAAGTTACAAGACTCAGATACGGTGTGCTTTCAATGAAATGCAGCTAAGAATCACAGCTAAACACAGTACCAAGAGAGATGGGCTTAGAGAGACCAAGCTTGGGAGGAAAACATACCTGCACTAGAAATGAAAGTGGTTTTCACCATAAAACTGAAGATTCATCCTGGAATAACAAGATAATTATGAGATTCTTAGAGCTGATCATCCAGTTTGCTTTATTTATTATAAAATTCGCTTTTGTTTGCGTCGTACCCACGATAAATGTTTCTTTTAAAAGATTCTACCTGGTGTGAAGCCCCGCAGACTCCCCGCCTGTCCTAAGAGGTGTGTGTGTGTGTGTGTGAGGCCTCCCTAACCGTGGATATGGACACTATCATGGACCCTCTATTCTCCATGAAAATGTGTAAGAAATGCAGCGCGTCTCTACTGTAGGAAAATTAAGAACACTGGCTGAGCACCAAGCGCTTCAGTACTTAGAATGAGGCTTTTAGTCCAGGCTCATCCCTGGAACTTCCACATTTTTCACGCTGGATTTTTTCAGCTATGGCAGTGGACGTTACACCTTCGCGTTCCCCTCGATACAAACCGGCAAAGCTGCAGCAAGAAGGCTATCGTGCCCACCCCAGCTCAGACAGCACATGTGCTGCCCCCAACCGGGAAGGACCAGCACCTCCAGGTGGCCACACCCATGGACCAGAGTCCCCACCTGAGAGGAAACGTAGCTGCCCCATCTGATCAGACCTCACGCTTACCTGTCCCCTACAGGTGCCCACCTGTTTCAGAGTCAGAGGTACCTTTGCCTCATAGCTTCTTATGGAACTAAATCCCTGGTTCCCAGAAAAGTATTGACTCTGTACATTGGCTGGGCTAGAAAATTACTGATGAGCTCTGGAAGAGGGTGGGCTTTGTAAAGGTGATGGAGGCATCCCAGAGGTCTCAGGAAAATGCAGTATGAAAGCCTGTATCCTTTACATACGATTTGAAAACAAACATACTATTACATATTTGCACATGTGATAGAATATTTTTACAATAAAGCACAGGAAAGATACATAACTTCAGAAAAGTAGTTAATTATTAGGGGAAAAGAGGAGTACACAGATGTATTTGGGTCTTGGTTTGACAGTTAAGGGTTGATTTCTATAAAAAATAATAAAGAAATAGAGCAATGATAATTTTTATTACATTTGGGTAATAAGAACCCCAAAGTCTATTAATTTTGATTAGACTTTCAAAAAGTTTTAGTGCCTTAAAAAGACTAATCTAATGAGACAGTGCCAACTAGAAGACATTTTTTCCTTATTTGGGCAGTACTGCTTGAGGGCACTTTATAACAATACTCTGAATCTTCCGTTTTCCTGTCAAGTTAATCAAATAAATTGTGCTTCAGTTTTAAAATATTAAAAATAAAACTAAAAGTGAACTTATTAAGGTGAATTATGGGGCTCAGTGTTCCCCTCAAGGGGCTGGACACCATCAGAACATGCCCTGTCCCACACTGGGCGTCACTTTGCATCTTTGGAGCAGCAGAAATGGCTGTTTCACACCTTTTTATGCAGGATGATGCGTTGTTTCCATTGACCACCATGATATAGAACACATTAGATGAAGGTCCAAGACTTCCACAGATTTCACGCGGGATCAATGGATTACAAGTTATTGAATTACAATTAAATTTACTTTGGTGGATCTGAGAGATTTTAAATTACATTTCATAAAACACGTGGACAATTTTTATCCCATAAAAAAAGTGACCACTTGATTTCCCATTATTGAAGGAAACACAAAATACTGGTTTTTTTTAGAAGGTGACCTAGTAAGAAACGTTGAGTCCATTTCACCATTTAGGTAATTCATTTCTCTTGTTGGAATGCAGTTGATGGGAAAACAATCTCAGTCAGTCTGGGAACTAATGTCCATGGGTCACCTCCTTCATGTCAAGCCCGAGGTCCTGGAGACCCTGGAACAAGTAACTCAGAGCTGCACCCTCCCCACTGCCCCAGAGCTCACATTTCCGGAGTTAAAAGATGGGAAGTGCAGGCTGAAATGAACGGGGCAGCTCCCACTGTGGTGAGGCTGCCAGCAGGCAGTAGGGCAGTGGTCCTAGAGCCCCAGTGAGAATCAGGGTTACCGGCGGGTCGTTAAGGCACGGAGACTGGCCCTGCCCTCTGCTCACACCCAGAGATGCACGACACAGAGAGGCTTATATTCTAGTGGAAGGGACAGAAAATCAGCCAATGAACAGCCGTTCTTTCAAAATCACATACTTCTGTGTGCCCACCGCGAGCCTGGCACGACTGGGTGCCCTGACACGTAAAGATCTTCCTTATTTTTCAGCATGTTTATTCTTCACTGTCTACATTGTTAGAATTTCTGCAGCCCTTCACAGAGCACCTGGATTAGATTTCAGTCCTTCAATGTTCAAAAAAAGCCTGGTTTATTGTTACATCCTTCTTGGGTCCTCTCTCTCCTGCTCTGACCATCCAGCCTCACATCCCCACACCTGGACGCAAGGCGGACACCCTCCAGCATAGGGGCTGAGGGATGGGCACCCCTCAGCAATGAAGGAGGAGCCCTTCGACTCCAGGGTCGTACACTCTTTCGCTCTTGATTTTTCTCCCGTGAAGATTTTTTTTTTGCTAGAAGTGCCTTTTTCTAAATGCCGAGGGAGGACGAAAAAGGCAAGTCATGAAACTGTGCAGTATCACAGAGGCTCGCCCTTTGCTCGGCTGACACCTGGTGAAACATCCTTCTTTGCTGACACATACTTAAGAAAAAAAATTGGTTGAATGCATTGAAATTGGGAAGTTTTTTGATCAAGGAGAAATAATAATAAAAAACCTATTAGATGCTTTATAAGACCCAGGACAAATGCAACAAGGAGTTGCATTTGTACAACTCCTTGTATAAATTTGTACATTCTGTGCATTTTTCTCTTGGGGATTAATGGTGGGAAATACCATCTAGTTGAACGTTTCCCAAGCTTCCAGAGGTAATTCAGCAATCACCTGGAAGAGCAATAAAAAAATAAAGATTCCCGGGCTTCCCTGGTGGCGCAGTGGTTGAGAGTCCGCCTGCCGATGCAGAGGACACGGGTTCGTGCCCCGGTCCAGGAAGATCCCACGTGTTGCGGAGCGGCTGGGCCCATGAGCCATGGCCGCTGAGCCTGCGCGTCCAGAGCCTGTGCTCTGCAACGGGAGAGGCCACAGCAGTGAGAGGCCCGCGTACCAAAACAAACAAACAAACAAAAATAAAGATTCTTGAGTGTGTCCCTTGGGGAGTCGAGTTCCATGATGTCTCTGGATACCCGCAGCATTTTCTTTGTGCCTCTTTTGGACCCTATTTCCTTGTCTTCTTTTATGGGCCTGGGAAATTATGATTATACTCTTCTTAAAAAATAGAAGGTCCATCCAGTATTATTTATCACGCGATAAATAAAGTCACCAACCCAAAATGCAACGCCAGGGTGCTAGGGGTAAGTCTAGCCCTACCTTCCTTTCTCAGTGATGACCTGACGCCCTGCCGTGATGAGCTCAGGTATGGATGGACATGGGGGAGGAGGGTCTGAAAGGCGAGTGCACGTTTGGAAGCCATTTTCCACAATGTCAGCGCCACGTGCCTGGAACCCTCCAGAGGATGAAGAGATAGAATAAATCCAGAAGGCAGATTGGCAGCTCATAAAGGGTCGTGGAAGAACGAAGACGTGTTAATGTCTGAAGGGAGGTCTAGGCCACGGTGTTCCCAGACGGTCAGTGGGCTACATATCGCGCTGTGAGTCTCGGCTTGAACATTATCATTTGGGGGTACCCTGATGACTATCATTGTATTAATGCTGGGGACAGGCTTTCTGGTTTCCAGGATGCACATTTGAGGCTCCCAACACATTCTTGTGTTTCTGTCCAAGAGAAGGACTATTTCCGATCACTCAAATTAAATCCAACAAATATTCATTGAGGTCCAATTCCGTGTGAATCATTGTACTGGGCTTGTAAACATGAGGAAAAGATGCAGCCATATCCTGGTGGAGCTCACAGTTTAGTTCAGAAAGTAAACTTCAGAATTTCCAGGAACTCAGATTGTTTTCGGCATATATTTTGATTTGTACAATTATTTGTAGAACAACGGCAAAAGAAGAGATCCAACGTGATATACCTTTATATTTACAGTTTCCTACTGCCTTCACCGAAAGTGGGGTCCGGCTGCTCGCCGCTCAAAAGCCAATAAAGGGGCCAGCGTGGTGGAAAGGAAAGTTTGCTTTATTTCAGAGGCCGGCACCCTGGGTGGGGGGAGGGTGGACTCATGTGGAAAGGCCGACTCCGCGCGCACTGACGTACAGTGGGCAAGAGCTTCTATAGGCGGAGGGAGGGGCTACATACAGAGACAGCGCAGTCAGCTCTGACAGTCATCTTGAAAGTTGTCGTCGGTGTTCTGACCAGCAGCATCTCGATTGCTTTAACTACAGATAATATTCAGTTTCAGGGTCGGTTTGTTCCCATTTCTTTGAGACCAGTTCGCAGAATTGCGGCAGCTGATGTCATGGCTGCGGTCTGGTCATCACGTAGTTTAACTTCTTCCACCTGGTGGGGCTTTCAGTATCTATAAAACAGCTCAAAGGACATGGCTCAGAATATTACCTAGAGCCCTTGAGGAGGAACTAAAGGTCCTTGACTTTGCTTAATGACTACACTATTATCATTTAGTCTTGCTGGACTGTTTTCCTTTGTTTCTGCATTTTCTCACTTCTCTGATTAAACTTATTCTTTGGCTAAAGTTTTTCCACAGACAAAAGGCAGGCTGAGGACATGGCGGGCAAGGACCAGAGGGTCCTGCTTCTTTTCAAGAGGAGAATGGCTACTTGTAGACTGTAGGCCTTTTCCTCAGTAAGAGGGTGACCACGATTAGAGAAACCAAACCAGGGTTATCACCCGGGAATGAGACAGCCGGGGTGGAAGTGGAGGCAGCGGCAGCTTGAAGGTGCCCTGGAAGCATTCAGAGGGGAGAATTTGGGGGAAAAGGTACATTTAGTAGGGAATCTGTGTTCTACAATATAATTCGTTGCCTTTTTGATCTCCCCTCTAGAATTGCTTGTAAAAGAATCATTTCTCAGTGATATCTTGTAGGAGTGGATTTTCTCGTTGAGGAGGAAGAGAATTGCTGAGCTCTGCTCCAAGGCAAGTGCGGGAAGAAAACCAGATGTTCTCACTTACATAGACACTATCCGTATAAGTACCATCGTTTGTTCCACTCAGAAATACATAAAAACATATGCAAAGGGATAAACTCCATGCCGTCAGAAGGTCTAAAGGACGTTTCTAGAATTGGAGATTTTTGTACAAACTCTAGTGGAATGATCAGTAATAGAATGAAGGCTCATTCCTCATGGAACAGCAAAATTCATTTTATCTGAGAAAAGAATTCCGGGGAGTTTCATTATAAATTTTCCTTTGTGCAAAGTTCTGTTTTCTGATTGACGTTGGCCGTGGGTCCCTGCTTAAGGCTTGTTTAAAATCTGGTGTCTGGGTTCAGATACAAGCTCCAGTGTGGTCTTGGAAACAGCTCTCATAAGTTGTACTTCTTCAGAGGCTGCAAGCCAGAGCTCTTTATAAATTAACTTAGAATACTTCCTTTTTCTGTTTTGCAAATCACCACGGTTAAAAATGGATTAAATGGACGTCATCAGGATACTCGAACATTTAACCCGCTCTTGAACTGAGAGGGTGCTGTTACTTCTCCCATGCCCTCTGACACCACAGAAATTCCATAGAATGATCTATTTCACAAACAACAAAGTAGAGAGAAAGACGACTGAAAATCACCGACTTTGGTTTTGTCTAGATTTCTGACTCCAAATTGAATAAAAACAATGAGGCTTTGTAGAGTCAGTGAGTGTCCCTGAAGGGGGGGTGGGGAACTCCAGAAGCCCAGGAAAGCCCAGTACCCACCCCTGCCGGGATATCAGCTACCGCCCACCCTGAGCCACACTGCCCCCTCCCATCCTCGAGAGAGAGTCAAAAATACGGGTGGAGGTGAGCATTTTTTTTTTTTTTTTTTGCTCCGTTCTTCTTCTGGGAGCTTTTCGTCTGCGCCTGGAGGAGGCTCTGGCTCAGAGGCCCCTGCAGCTCCCAGACGGGGAGGGACGGGAGGGGACAGGGAAGCAGTGGACTCAGGGCACGTCCCCCCTCGGGTCTGAGTCCCCTAGGCTGCCTCTGGGGGGCGGGGGTTCCTGTACCAGCTGGTTGTGTTGCCCGCGGGGCTTTTACTTGTAAGGAGGGAACCCGCGGGGACAGGGGATACCTTTGGCAGAACTGGAAGTTCTCTCTTGACTTTGAAATTAAGAGGTTGAAAGCATCAGCAGGTACGGGAGCCAGAGAGGAGGTGAGGACAAGACGGGAGGGTGGCCAAGGCCCCACGTACTGACCAGGGGACCACGGGGCTGCCAGGGAAGCTGAGGGCCGCTGAGCATGGGGACCAGGTGTTATCGAGGACCCAAGCTTCGCGGTGACGTCTTGGCCATTCAGGGCACACGGCCAAGAAGATATGGACGGATCAGCCCAGGCTTGGAGTTCTGCCTGCTGCTCGTGATAACAGGCCCGCGGGGCCAGGGGTTGGTGAGAACAGCTGTATCTGGATTTTCACGGGGCAAATGTACCATCACCAGAGTGATGTGTACTGATTTCACTTTGGAGAATATTCATTTTAGCACCGTCTGCATTGATGTTTCTCCAGTCTTTATATTTAGAGCATACAAGGGCTGTTGGAACACACATTTAGAGAAAGACACTGTGAAATTGGAAAGGGGAAGTGTTCCGCAGGGATCTGGGAAAAGGAAGCAGAGCTAAGCCCAATGAAGGCCAGAGCCATGGCTCCCCCCGTCCCGGTCGGGTCCAGGATCGGCGGGAGGCTTAGCCCAGGCCAAGCAGGCAGGGACAGAGGTGTGTGAGGCACCGGGCAGTTTACTCTGGGCATCTTCTTCTTCCTCCTGGGAGGACCTCGGCTTCCAGGACCCCGAGTCTCCCTTTGCATCTCCCATTGGGCCTTCACGTAACAGGTGCTGCTACATCTTTGCTGAACTGAATTCCACTGGAGGAAGCTTCTGGAGAATTTTCCCAGAAACGAGAGAGGGGGCAAAGGGACGGACGTTTGACCAGAGAGGCACATTTTCTGGAAGGTTGTGGAAATGAACAAAGAACCTCAAGGAAGTCATCTTGCCCGTAAAATTCTGGGCGTACGGTTCATACTCACCCAGTGCCTGCCACTCCTCCCTGAGGGCTGTGCTGTGAGCATCTCTAAAAGCATTAGAGCAAAGAGTAGGCTACTGACTGATGTTTCCAAAGAGGCTCTTATTCCTTTCTGATTGGCTGTCTTAGGGCTTCTGTTTCTAAAACACTTACCATCTTTTGAGAATCCATTTATTTTTTTCTGTGGAAACAAGCATATTCAAAAATTCTAATTACCTCTACTAAAGTGGCTAAAATTCCATTTAAGACCGTAGTTTGCTTACCTAAATGCATGGGGTAAGTAGCGATTACATTTTATGTGAAGTAGCTGACCTTTTACATGCACAAAAGCATGTGGGATGGATAATCCTTCTCAGAGCCCTGAGGTTCCTCAAAGATGTGGAGCAGGAAAGCAGGTTGAAGAATCAAAGCAGAAATGGCCCAACCGGCTGATGTCTAGTGGATCCAGAGGACTGAATCTCGCGCGGTGGAAAGCAGAAGTCAGGCGGAGCAGAGGAACGATTTCTCCCGCCCCCTCCCCCATTTATCTCCCGTCTGACCCTCCTGATTTAGAGCCAGGACTTAGGGGAGCACAGAACATGGGGTAGACGGAAACTGTCAGGCAGGGAGCCTCAACCAAGTCCCCATATGATGGAGAATTTCTCTCCACTGTGACACTGAGAAACGGCCTTGGCATGCAGGAAAGGGAAAAGACCACGGTGTCAAAATAAAACCTCCCGAGTAGTGTCTGAGATTTCAATTCTCAAATGCCCGAAGAATTAGTAATTGCTTTACTGTTGAGGAATGAGATCTGACCAACACAGTTCAAGGTCACCGGGAAGCTCTGAGCATCTGAGGACAGTTGACTCACGCTCGCCAAGACCACAACTGCTTGGAAAATTATTTCACCCAATAACATCTGGCCTTTATGAATATGGATACGTTATGTTGTTTAGTGAACTTTAATGCAGAAAATACACGAAAAGATTTGTACAAAATTTCTGGTGTTTTGAACAAATTGGAAATTGAGTACTCATAGGGAACACGTTTTCCATCAGTTGTATACGTGTGACCTAATTTATAACAATAAGTACGATATCTATGTAGTCTATGAATATCTGATTATGGTTAAAATGGAAAGATACAGATTGAATCTTGTCCAGTTAGACTGGAGGGCACTGGGCTTCTCGGCAGATAAAGCCTTGCACATTGATACTCCACCTCTCAAACGGCATTTGCCGCCCCTGGGCTGAACCCGCAACGCTAATGAAGTTCGCGGTGAACAAAGCGAGCGATAGCCCAAGTGCTGGAGCCAAAATGATGCTGTTATGTTTTCTTCAGTATCTAATGCGCATGACTTTGAGTGGAGACGACAAAGTGAACAGGGACACTGAATAACTCCCTCCTAAATGGCCTGCAAAAGTCTTCTGAAATTGTCAGAAGATAATAATACATTTCTTAACAACTGCAATAAAATGCAAGAAAAGACTTGAAATTCTCAGAAACGACCCACCCCAGTTTCCTATGGGTACATAAAGAACGGAGGGCTCTCCACACAGACAATGCTGGTTTTCTCAGTTCATCTGAGGAGCTGACGTCTCTCCCCAGTCTTGTCCACTCCAGGGCATATTCAGTTTTAGGCTCCATTTCCAGCAAATTCCTCTGCCTGGTGAGCAGCAAGCAGTTCTTCAGCCTGGGGCTTGGTTACTCTCATCTACCTGCTCGGCCTTCCCCCCAGGGCTGGACAGGAGCCTCTGCACCTGAAGGGTTTGTGCTGAAGCCTAGGTCGGTCAGCGTCCAGCCGCCCTGCAGTGCCGGGGTCGGTGGCGGGGGGGAGGTGAAGGTGAGGGGCGGGCAGTGGGGGGACGGGAGAGGAAGCACAGGAGAGAAGGAAGTGGTCCTGCTGCGGAGGATGAGGGAAAGCATCTCGGGTGTAGATTTCCTGTAAGAAGTAGCACCTGGTGGGTCTGTCATCGTTGCAGAGAGCAACGCCATTTACCGAGGTCCAGGTATGCGCCGGGCACTGCCCTACCCTCCATATGCATATGGCATCATTTCATCGTATCATTTCATCGTTTTGAAGTATCCGCTCTTGTTGGAGCTGGAATTCACATTTGAGTCGTCTCATTGCATGATGGAGAAAGCGCATCCCAGACAAGGGGAGCTGAGAGCGCGGAAACGGAATTCAGCGCGTCCGTTGTGGACACATCAGACGGCAGATGTGACCGGAAGGCAAGAGTACTTTTTATTAGAAAGTATAATAATGCTTAGTGCATTGGCAAATTAAAGGGGGCAAGACTGCACTTATATCTAAAGCATAGGTTCTAATTCAGTAGCCATTTCTAATAAAAACTCTTAAATAAAAGAGGAGTGGAGGGAACTTGCCTAAGTGGGCTGAAGGCTAAGGTTAAGTCACCCGTGATCATAACATGAGACCAGCAGTTCTCACCTGGCTGCTCGTCAGAAACTGCTGCACATCTTCTGATCCCCCCGAGAGGCCACCCACGGGCCAGTTGCAATCAGGGTCTGTGGAGGTGGGAGCCAGGCATCCCTGTCGGCTGAAATCTCCTCACGTGATCGCTGTGTGCAGAGGAAACAGCAGGGATGGTCTGGTGTGTGTGTGGGGGTGAGTCCGAATGGCAGCAGCATCAAAACGGGGGGCTTTTCAGTCTAGGGTGTGAGCCAAAGCCAGGGTCCCGAGTTCCCCACTGCGGGTCCGTGCAGGAGTCAAACCCAGGAGGCGGCCCAGGACATCCTGATTTGTGTCACTGGGATGTGAGTCAGTTGCTTGAGGGTTAGAAACACTCAGGCGGATTTCATCCAGGGCTCTTGGGAGCATCACTGCAGGAACCACAGCAGGGAGGGACCCAGCCAGGTGGAAGGCTGGACCGTGGGCTTGGCACTTGGAAACGTGTCCCCTGTATAGAAAAAAAAAAACAAAAAAAAAAAAACCCCAAAAAACACAGTTCATTTCCAATTCTACCATGCAGCTGAACAGGCTGTGGCTTCACTGATGCCTGTGGCCACGAGGATTAGAGGACTCCCGGTCCAGGGAGTGCCGGGCCCTTTTATGCCTGTGGGATTTATCTTGACTCCTACTTCTACTTCTGTGACTACGCCCCTCAGAGCGCCCACTGTGCCGGCTGCAACGTGCGTGTGAGCTTCGACCTCCGTCTCTATGTCTGTGCCTGTCTTCTCGCTCTTCCCTCCTGCCTGATGACTTGTGTTCGTGCTTGGGCTTCTTCTTCCTCGGCTCCCGGTCTCGGTCCTCTGTTCCCCCACGGTAGGTCGTCCTGATCTCAGGGGAGCTGGGACCGGGCTTCCACACCTCCCTGGACTCCGACTTCTGACCCCTCTCTGAGTTCTCGCCACTGTGCTTTTTAGAGCCAAGGTCACCCTTTTCCTTTATCATCTTGCTTCTGGGCCATGAAGAGGAGGCTGGCTGCTCTGCCTGTACCTCCTGGTCAGCCTTCTCTTTTGCTTTCTTTCTTTTCTTGGTTTCCTTTCTGTCTTTTTTGTGTTTTCTGGTGGGTCTGTCATCTTCAGAGCCCTCAGATGAACTCAGTGAGGGAGTGTGCGCCCCGCAGCCCCTCTCGTGCAGCTCTCTGGTCACATCGTCCGTTTCTTCTGAGTCCGTAGGAGCCCGATAGCGAGACACATGATCCACTCGGATAGCTCTTCCTTTGATCTTGATCCCATTAAAATTGTCAACAGCCAGAATTGTGCTCCTCTGGTCTTCATAGCAGAGGAAACAGAATCCTTTGGATTTCCCAGTCTTCTTGTCCCGTACCAAATTAATGTTAACAATTTCGCCATATTGTGAGAACACACAGATGATGTCCCCTTCGGTCAGCTCATAAGGAAGCCCTCCCAAGAAGATCCAGGCGCTGTCCTTGTACTCGGAGTGCCAAGACGCCTTCTCTGCTACCCCCAGCTGGAGATCACGCTCATTCAGCTTGTTGATCAGCTTCACTTTAGTTAAAGGGTTCATCTCTGCGGGTTCACGCTCAGAAGCTAGCAACCGACTTCACGTTCAGAAGCTAGCAACCGACTTCACGCCCAGATCCTAGCAACCGACTTCACGCCCAGAACCTAGGAACCGACTTCCGGGACAAGCCGTAAGACGCATGCGCAGCCCCGGCGCCACGCGCCCATTGGTCTCCAAGGAGCTTGCGCCGTTGATGAGTTTACTCTTAAGGAATAGTGTACTTAAAGTCTTGTGTTTATTGGGAGTTGTTTTAGAAATCAAGTGGGGATGCTTTCTGAATTGGTATTGTGGTCTTTGCTTAGAATTATTATTTGATTTTACTATGACTTTACATATAGATGCCTATTTCAGTAGAGCTATTAAAATCTGCACTTTTTTGAATCTGTGATTTTCTGTGAGGTGGCCATAACAACAAGATTCTAACAAGAATAAGGCGCCCTGTCCCCTGATTTCCAATGAGGCTCGTGCTGTGGAGTTAAGGTGATACATACTCAAGACGGAAACCTATTTCCTGAGCCCCTGTCTTTCTTCTGTCACCAGTTTCCCTTCCAGTTTTCTTTATTATTTAGACTTTTGTAGTCAGGCTTCCACCTTGAGCTTGCTCTGTACTCCTGGGAATAAGATATCTGGGCGTGTTTGGAGTAATAATGGGCCCCAAATCTGTGACCCAGGAGGCTCCACAGAAGTTCACACCCAGCGTACAGCTTGGTCCGGGAACGTGGCTCCTGGTGCCACGGGGGAAGGGCTTAGACACACGTGTCCTGGGGAAATCGGGACTCTGCAAGATGAAAGGCTTCTACTCAAAATCTCCATCAGACTTGGGAGCACGAGGCAACCCTGCTCTCTGGCCAATATAACAGAGAAACTCATGCACTCACAGTTTTGCCACAGAGATTCTCAACCTGGCGTCCACAGGGGACCCCACCAGAGGTCTGTTCATAGAAATTTAATGGGGGTCTGGAGACCAGGATGGGAAAAATTATATCCTTCTTTTCAGCAGTTTCAACCTGAAATGTAGCATTTCCTTCCATTGTGAACATAGGGAAAAAAATCCCAGTATCATAAGCGGCACCTATAACTTTGTTCCTAAAGGAAATTGCAGGTATATTTCTACCCCATTCCAAGTGTTAAAGGTATTTTATAACAGAATATCATTTACCCTCTTAGTTACTTCAAAGTCATGGTAGATGAGAGATGTACGGCTAGGTCTTATCTTGTAATGAAATCATCTGTTAGTATAAAACATTTTTCTTTATATGTGCATAGCTGTAGTTCAATATAATTGGCTTCTTTTGTAATGATGTGGGTTTAAAAAAATAGGTTTAAAAACATTATTCCTAGAAAGGGTGTACAGGCTTCACCAGATCTTCAAGGGGGCAGTTGTGCAAAAAGGTTCAGGACTCCATGGCAGCCCCAGGACCCTGAGCTCAGCTCTGTCACATGTGTCTGCCGGTGGCCCTGGGAACTCCACCTGCACCCACGCAACGCCGGCACCTCAGGCGTCTACACCAGCAATGTTGGAGACAACCCCGACTCCGGGGTCAGGAACTAGAAGAAGCCCCCTCATGGTAGCTGGAAACATCTGCTGCAATGTCAGTAGATTGGGAACTTCATTAAGGTACCAGGTGATCAAGTTCCTCGACAACTCACATCAACAAAAAGAGGACAAAAGAGCCAGTTATCACATGTCTTTATGGACCTGTTGTTAACATTCAAAAGACATTACTTGGAAAGCTCGAGGTACATTCACAGAAAAGGGTTTAGCATGGAGCTGGGAGTCCCAGCTAAGTAAGAGATGCACGCCGAGTGAAATAATGCGTTTAGTGTAAAACACCTGGTGTCATGTGCTGTCTTTTCCATACTTGTGCTTTTTTATGTAATTGTAATGATCACAGGCATCTGATCTTAGCTTCTGAACTAGACCTTAGCAAGGTCCCCTGTTAACATAGAACTTTATAACAACTATTCTTACTGGTTGCAATAATGATAATCAGTGGAAATAATTTTAACTATTCTTCTACTAGTGAACATTTTGATTGATTTCAAGCTGCTGTTGCTAAAAATGATATTCATTTTTAAAATTGAAATACAGTTGATTTACAATATTTTGTTAGTTTCAGGTGTACAGCAAAATGATTCAGTTCTTTTATATATTTTTTTTCAGATTTTTTTCCATTATAGGTTATTATAAGCTGTTGAATATAGTTCCCTGTGCTATACAGTAGGTCCTTGTTGCTTATCTATTTTATGTACTGTAGCTTGTATCCATTAATCCCATACTCCTAATTTATCCCCCTCCCCTTTCCCCTTTGGTAACCATAGGTTTGTTTTCTCTATCTGTGAGTCTGTTTGTGTTTTGCGTATAGATTCAGTTGTATTATAAAAATGACATCCTTAAGAACATTTGTACACATTTTGGACGGTATGCAAATTATGAAACTGTTTTACACAAGGTGGTCCCAAGTAACACTTTTGCCACCTTGGGGCAAAATGATTAGGGTCATTCCTGATGTAGTTTTTAACGAACTTCCTGGGTTTTCATTATTAAAGTGAAAAAAAGAATTCCTTGGCAGAAGAAATAAAAGTTAAGGGGGTTATAAAAAGGAAGGCATCCTAATTACATCATAAATCTTCCTGGGCTCTCTGCCGGTTAGAGAGACCCTAAGACTAATGAGGTCTTTTGTTCTGCACAGATAGTTTCTTGAGGCCTTGGGCCACATTCATAATCTCTCCCACTTGGCAGAAAGCAGCTGAGAACTCAGGGAAAGAACGTTTCATTAGGGCTGGAAAAGGGTCACTTCTTCGGAGGTTACAATAGACCAGGTAATCTAGCAAGTTTAAGGATTAGAGGCCACCTACACAGAATTTTTCAGTGGGAAAACGAGAAAGCAAGAGAGGAGGCCAGGGAAAAAGAGACGCGCAAAGAGGTTTAAGAAATCAAATAGTGTGCTTTTTTTTTTATAGTAGTTAATTCTTTTTTTTAACATCTTTATTGGAGTATAATTGCTTTACAATGGTGTTTTACTTTCTGCTTTACAACAAAGTGAATCCGTTATACATATACATATGTTCCCATATCTCTTCCCTCTTGCGTCTCCCTCCCTCCCATCCTCCCTATCCCACCCCTCCAGGCGGTCACAAAGCACCGAGCTGATGTCCCTGTGCTATGCGGCTGCTTCCCACTAGCTATCTACCTTACGTTTGGTAGTGTATATATGTCCATGCCACTCTCTCGCTTTGTCACAGCTCACCCTTCCCCCTCCCCATATCCTCAAGTCCATTCTCTAGTAGGTCTGTGTCTTTATTCCTGTCTTACCCCTAGGTTCTTCATGACATTTTTTTCCCCTTAAATTCCATATATATGTGTTAGCATACGATACTTGCTTTTCTCTTTCTGACTTACTTCACTCTGTATGACAGACTCCAGGTCCATCCACCTCACTACAAATAACTCAATTTCGTTTCTTTTTATGGCTGAGTAATATTCCATTGTATATATGTGCCACATCTTCTTTATCCATTCATCCGATGATGGACACTTAGGTTACTTCCATGTCCTGGCTGTTGTAAATAGAGCTGCAAAGAACATTTTGGTACATGACTCTTTTTGAATTATGGTCAATATACTTTTAACGATTTGTTTTTCCTTGGATAAGTCAGGCTAAGGATACAGCAGTCACTTCTCTGGGCAAAGTTAGGTTCATGGAAGAGACAGACTGATGTAGAAAAGTTAGAATATAGGGTGTTAAGTCCTTTTACAGGGTAAGCGCTGGACACGATGGCAACCTTGGCTGGCGACCCTGGCCGGTCCTGAGAGTCCAGGAGGAGAGGCTCCCCGGCGGGCAGGAGTGGGTGTTCGGCCCCGGGGACCAGGGAACAGTATGGAGTGCGGTGAGCCCTGAGTCAGGAGGGGCACACAGGGGCAGGTGACGAAGACCTCGGAGGCTGACGGCGCAAGCAGAGGAGGGCTGGGCTTGCAGTTTAGAAATACGGTTCGCCATGTACGGTGGACGCTGTATTCGGGAGCAGCTCGGGGGCTCTGCCGCAGCCATGGCTGCCCACGCGTAGGTCCCCAGGGGCGCCACGCGGAGGGCACGGTAACTACGTTCGGGGAGGGAGGGCTAAGCCGGGGGCTGGAAAGGGGCTCGGGGGCGGGAGGAGGCCCCGTGTGCGCATGTTCTCCCCCCAGGGCTCATTCTAACTCCAGGAAGGGGGCCGAGCTCCGCGCCCCTCCATCCTGCCTCCGCCTGCGGCGGGATGACGGGCCCCCTGCTCGCCTACTTTCACCGGGGCGGGGCCCGGCGGTGGGCCCCCTCCAGCCCCAGTGGACCGGGATGCACGCCTGCGGGTTCGTCCTTGGCGCTTGGGTGCAGCTGGTGAGCCTTGCCAGAGAGGCGTCCTGCGGCCGCTGGGACACTTTTCTCGGTCCTTCGTCTGGGAGCTGGGCACTCTCTCCTCTGGGAGCTTTTGGTCTGCGCCTGGAGGAGGCTCTGGTTCAGAGGCCCCTGCAGCTCCCAGACGGGGAGGGACGGGAGGGGACAGGGAAGCAGTGGACTCAGGGCACGTCCCCCCTCGGGTCTGAGTCCCCTAGGCTGCCTCTGGGGGGCGGGGGTTCCTGTACCAGCTGGTTGTGTTGCCCGCGGGGCTTTTACTTGTAAGGAGGGAACCCGCGGGGACAGGGGATACCTTTGGCAGAACTGGAAGTTCTCTCTTGACTTTGAAATTAAGAGGTTGAAAGCATCAGCAGGTACAGGAGCCAGAGAGGAGGTGAGGACAAGACGGGAGGGTGGCCAAGGCCCCACGTACTGACCAGGGGACCACGGGGCTGCCAGGGAAGCTGAGGGCCGCTGAGCATGGGGACCAGGTGTTATCGAGGACCCAAGCTTCGCGGTGACGTCTTGGCCATTCAGGGCACACGGCCAAGAAGATATGGACGGATCAGCCCAGGCTTGGAGTTCTGCCTGCTGCTCGTGATAACAGGCCCGCGGGGCCAGGGGTTGGTGAGAACAGCTGTATCTGGATTTTCACGGGGCAAATGTACCATCACCAGAGTGATGTGTACTGATTTCACTTTGGAGAATATTCATTTTAGCACCGTCTGCACTGATGTTTCTCCAGTCTTTATATTTAGAGCATACAAGGGCTGTTGGAACACACATTTAGAGAAAGTCACTGTGAAATTGGAAAGGGGAAGCCTCAGAATCGACACTTTTTAAAAATCCAAAGAACGGGGCTTTCCTGGTGGCGCAGTGGTTGAGAGTCCGCCTGCCGATGCAGGGGACACGGGTTCGTGCCCCGGTCTGGGAAGATTCCACATGCCGCGCAGCGGCTGGGCCCGTGAGCCATGGCCGCTGGGCCTGCGCGTCCGGAGCCTGTGCTCCCTAACGGGAGAGGCCACAACAGTGAGAGGTACGCGTACCGCAAAAAACAAAAACACAACAAAACAAACCAAAGCATGATAGCATTCTATTAGGAAGTTGTATTTCCAGTGAGAAAATTTTATTTCCATGTTAAATGAAATCAACGGAGACATTTTCCTAGAAAAGGAACACCTATTCTGTGCTTTGTTATATATTATAGTCATTAAAGTTCAAAGAGTATTCAAGAACATTCCTGCTGATAAAAAGCTTATAGTTGAGTCTAAGAAGCAAAATATAAGTCCATGATGAGTAAAATAACAAAATACCACAACATTCTTTCTTAGACTCAACTGCCAGATGAATCCCTTTGACATTAATTGCTTTAGCAGTTCATAAGGAAGGATTCTAGAAGGAAGTGGAATTTGAACTACACTTTGAGAGGCAGAGTTTAAGGAGACAGAGAGAAGTCAAGAGTATCCCAGGCAGGTGACGTGGCAGGTGTTAGAGGTGAGAAAGACCTGGGTGCAGTTATAGGGAAGAAAGTGAACCTCTTTGGGATCAGGCCAGTAGGTCAAGCCAGGGCCAGAAAATGAACTCACTTGTCAGCTGATTTAAAGAACTAGAAGGGAGTGTGGAAGTTTGGAAAGAGCCTCCAAAACTCAAAATAATGACTTCCTGGGCAGGATCTGATGTTGGTTAGACGTGTGGGTAACCAGTGGCAGATGAAAATTTTTAGTCTTAATCTCTTCCCCTGGTAGCGTGTATATAATAACACCCATCCACCTATCCCCTCCCTCCCCGGTGTTTGTGACCCTGAAATGAGACAATGCCTGTGAAAGATGCTTTAGAAGCCCAATGTTGGCACATGTAACGTATCATATAGAAACTGAGACATCAATAAGATTTAGATAGGGGGACTTAGTGTCTAAATCCGTGCTGAGTAAATACGTGTGGATTCCTTTTGGAGAGGCAGGAAGGAGTTAGGAAGCTCTTCTACTATCCAGTAACTCATCATGGGAAGCAAACAGCTTTTTCAGCTTCACGATGGACGCTCACGGTGCTAAATGTGCCACGGCAAGAATCAAAGATGTGGAAATGAAGTTACGTGGGTGAAATATTGCCACTGGGGAAGCGTGAAAGCGGTTTGGAAGACTTCCGATTACGTGTTTCTACGTCTTGGCACGCGTACAAAATGAGATGCAGCATTAACCAGAGCTGGCAGGGCCTGCTCCAATCCCACCCAATAACACACTGCTTATGGGGAGGAGAATCTGAAATAATTCTCCTCCCTGTGGGAGTTTACAAACACGGTGACCAAAGGGGAAAGTTTGGGGTTGGGGGGGATGAATTAGGAGCTTGGGATTAACATACACACACTATTATACATAAGATAGGTCAACAACAAGGAGCTACTGTAGAACACAGGGAACTCTATTATTCTGTAATAACCTAGAAGGGAAAAGAATCTGAAAAAAGCTAGATATATATGTATGTATAACTGAATCACTGTGCTGTACACCTGAACCTAAGACAACACGGTAAATCAACTCTACTTCAATAAAAGAATAAAATAAATTAAAAAATATATGTCTAGAAATTTTTTTATGGAATCCAAAGATGGGTGGGCTTATGCATTTTGTTCCTTTTTTTGGACCTTAGAAACACAGAATCGAGGTAACCAGACTGCTCAGTCCATGACTGTTACTGTCCTGACTTGCTTTGTTGTTCAAATTGTTGGCTCTAAGACTTCTTTCACGTTCCTTTTATCTTCTCTTTCTCTCTCGGCGATCTTAATTGCTTTAGAGGATTCCTGTTTTCTCCATTCACGCCTCCATTTGTGTTTGCTTACTCGCTGCGACGTGTCTGTGACGGTGGCTGTCAAGTCTTCATCAGGTGACTGCAGCATCTCTATTCCGATCGTCACCTTTCATTCACGCCGAGATCTTCCTGCTCCTTGGTGTGGTGAGTGATCACTGATGGAAAGCTGGGTATTTTTGGTGTTACGGAGTAAGAATCTGGGTCTCGTTTGTCTTATTTAAGCCTGTTCCAGCAGCTTCCTTGACACTAACTGGGCAGTGGAAGGGGGCCCCTGTCCTGTAACTGGGAGGCCGGGTGACAGTCGGGGTCCCACTCACCTTGGATGATTGGCAGGATGGGGGGGTGGGGGGCTTTGTGCGGCGTGGTGGAGAAGTGGTTCTTGTCTGAAAGTGCTCTGTCTTGGGGCTGCTCCTTTCCTGGCCCTTCAACTAGAGAGAGGACTTCAGCTGAGGTCTCTTGTTGGCACCTCTGGTTGCCTGTCTCTTCTGCCCCGAGTCTGGGAAGCACGGGGACCGCACCTTGTTTCATTCCTTGGGTCGCCAGGAAGTCTCCCTTCTACTGAGCCTTCTCAGGCTTGTTTTATATATTATGGTCAAGTTATTAGTTATACTTAATGGGTGGAAAAGAGGAAAAGTATGTTATTCCCTCTTCCCGGAAGGGAAATCCTTCTCATTTATTTTTTTAATTTCATTTTTACATTGTATTTCTATCCCTTAAACTGAATTGAAGTTCTAAGAGAATTATGGCAGAGGACCAGGAATGTCCAAATTGAATCTCAGCCCAATCGCGGCTTCAACCTGAGAATGGAAATATAAACACCAAAGACACCACTTCATTTGCTGCTGAGCTAATGCCCTGTAACCAAGGTAAATGTATGATTTATTATCCAAATGAAGGTAGCCAAACTGAGAGTAAAAAAAGTGCTAAAATTACATAATTTGAAGTATTCATTTAAGAAAGAAAACTCTTGTATATTCGTGTACATTGAAACAAACTCAGAAGGTCTTCTTTATATTATCTGAATATTAAAAAACACTTAAGCAGAATTATTATTTTTAGTACATAGTCACTTAATTTTAAAAGTTCTCGGCTGCATCCAAACATGAATACTATGTCATTTATCGTTTCTAAAAACATACACCTTTTATAATTTCATCTTATAATTTCTTTCTGCATAAAATACCTGATTCCTTTTCAAAGTTACATACTGTGATTATGTGTTGACATTTTCAACACTTTCAATTGACAGTTTAAAAAATTACTTGTGATGTGGTTGCAGTGACACCAAAGCTCCTTAGAACAAAGTACGCTCGAGCAGCACTTTCTCAATTTTATGTATTTTTATATTGAAATATGTAAATATTTTAGCTTGAAGATTTGCTTGTCAAATATTTTGTCCCCATTAAAAGTACCTTTTTGGGCACTGATTTGTATGAGGCAAAATGCATCCAATAACTTGCCTTAAGTTATAATTTTTTTAATGTTTTATTAAATTTTGGTATTTCGAAATCATAGACCGTCTCAATTTTATTCCACCTAATATAGAATAGCCATATGTCAAATTTAATTTTTCCAAGTAAAAATGAGGACTCTAGCAAAAGACTCTTTCTAGATTGGTCTATTCCGAAGCATAATTACAGAATATCAAAATTAAATTTTGTCCAGTTGGAGCCATCATTGTTCAGTTTGCTGAGTCCCTCCTCAGTTACCGCAGGGATATCCTGCATCGTGGTTCAGTTTCCATGGAGAAATTCTTTGGCATCTCATTTCTTGAATACGGGACTAAAGGTTTCCAACTAACTTGAAAAATACGACAGCAACTTTTAGAGGACCCGTTTCCAAAGTGTTCAAAATCACCACAGGGCCCTTGGGTTGACTTACAAAGTATATTCTTCAAAAGCTCAAACGTTTCTGCAGTTTGTCTGACCATGAGCCACAGCGCTTCTTTTTAAAGTCCACCTCGGCTTTGTCACCGAAGTATTCTGAACCAGTTTCTCTCTCTCTCTCTCTCTGTGTGTGTGTGTGTGTGTGTGTGTGTGTGTGTGTGTGTGAATTCTTGTGTGCAACTTGTTGGGACACGTTTGTGAATTGTCTGCCCCACAATTTCAGGTAAAATTCAAATCCATTGGTTTTATTTTAGCAAGAACACTGCATGGAGAAAGAGATAGAAAGATATAAAGATAGATAGAGACAGAGAGACACACAGAGAAAGATACAGATAGAGATGGAGAGAGACAGAGACAGACAGACGGTGAGAGAGACAGAGAGAGACAAAGAAGGAGAAAGAAAGACTGAGAGAGACAGAAAAATACAGATAGAGACAGAGACAGAGAGAGATGAAGAAGAGAGAAAGCCTGAGACAGACAGAGAGAAAAATACGGATAGAGACAGAGACTCAGAGACAGAAAGACAGAAGCGGAGGCTCCTCCATCGGAACATGGGGTCCATAGAAGCTGGGGCTTCATTTTTCGTGACCTTTTTATCTGTGCCCTGAATAGGACCAGGCTCAGGGTAGATCCTCAAGCAACATTTGTTAAACTTAATTTCATTGAATTCAACTGAATTTTGTTTTTCTTAGAATGTACCTTTCTTTCTGTTCTGTTCACCTCTACCGTACTCTGTTTTTTAAATTTTCTGCCACGACTCTCTTTCTGATTGTTCCTGTCTTTTTCTGTCAGCTGGTGTGTGAGTGAGGGGCTGGGCAGTGTTGCCCATAAACCCCAGACGGGGTGGGTTTCTTGGGTTCTCCCCACCTTCTTCTGCCTGGTGGCCGTTGGAACCTCACAAGTAGGTTAAAGGCAGAGATGCGTGGACACACAGTCCCCGGCCATGGTTCTTGGGATGTCCCTGTGCCCTGGCCTCCCACAATGCAACCTGGGGCTCTTACTCTGCTGTGGGCAGAATGACTGACTGCTTCCCGCCTCTGATGGGAAACCCCAGGCCGACCCAGAGATGGGGTTTGGTCTGGGAGATGCTGCGGGTCTTTCCTCCAGTCCCAGAAATGGTGGGTCTGGGAGGAGGGTGGTCACAGGGACTCCTTCAGCCTTGAGGGGCTGCCCCCGGGGACTACCTAAGCTTTGGTGGGTGGGATTGTCTCACTGGGTCTGGACAAACACAAATTGATGCTGCTGATTTCCAGTAGCATTATAACTTTACATCCTTCCTGCATTTTCATGCGAACTCCATTGGGACGTTAGGAAAAGATGAAGCAGTAATACTTAATTATGCAACACAACTCAGAAGTTCCTAAAGTGATTTAAAATATTGATTTAAGCTACCCTATCCAAAAGAAGTCTTAAATAGTCCCCTAATTTAATGACAATTCCATCCTTATAGATAAATGTATTTATCTACATTTATCTACATCTATGTGCATAGAAAGGCATACACATCAATATATATGCATGTGTGTATAGATACATATAAATATCAATCTCTCTCTGTATGTACAAAGATAAACTTTTTTGGCAAACTAACTAGTAAACTCAATTTCCCAGTCATTTGTGTTTGAGATCACGCACTTCGTGTATCAGGAACCTGCGGGATGCTCAGTGAAGCATCCGGAGAAAGCTGGTCCGTATCCCAGGCTGCCTCTGCCCCCTGCTGCTCTTTCCTGGAAAACATCCCTTTGTTCCGCTGCTGGTGAAGGGAAGAAACCCCCGGAGGAGGCCTCCGCGTTCAAGCTTCCTGAAGAGCTAGATCCTTTGTGGTGATGTATAGGACACAATTTAACGAGAATTGGGAACTGAGTGGGGATTGGAGGCTTTTTTTTTTTTTTTACTTTTTATTAAAGAATATTGAAAATGACTTTGGCTTATATTTGATTTCCACCCCACTTTTTTTTAATTTAGTTTTTAAAAATGTGTTAGTTTTTTTTTTAAGATTTACTTATTATTTATTTATTTTATTATTATTATTTTTTGGCTGCGTCGGGTCTTAGTTGCGGCCTGTGGGATCTTTGTTGAGGCAGGCGGGCTCTTCATTGTAGTGCGCAGGCTTCTCTAGTTGTGGCATGCAGGCTCCAGAGTGCGTGGGTTCTGTAGTTGTGGCGAGCAGGCTCTAGTTTAGGTGGGCGAGCTCAGTAGTTGTGGCGCTCAGGCTTAGTTGCCCCGCGGCACGTGGGATCTTAGTTCCCTGACCAGGGATCGAACCTGCGTCCCTTGCATTGCAAGGCGGATTCTTTACTACTGGATCACCAGGGAAGTCCCTTCCCTTTTTAATAAAAGAACTTGTATAGGAATTGGTTACAAGAGACATATGATGCCGCCGTTGGGAACCCGGGGCACCCGATGCTCCTGCCTGGGTCCCACCCCTGGAACCTTGGAGAAGATGCATAATCCCTCCGGACCTTGCTGCCCTGTCTATAAACTGGAGATGAGAATAAGAAGCCTTGTAGGGTTGCTGTGAGGATTGCAGGTGATCAGGCATGTAACCAGCCATAAGGAATAAGTATGAGCTACGATTCGTAATCTGTGTATTATTAGTTCCCATCGTCACCACTTGGTCAGGTGCGGTGGCCTGGCAGGGAGGGGTGCAGCCCCATGGACAGTTAGGGATGCGTGAGCCCCTTCCAGCCAGGTGGGCTGGGGAGGGTGACAAACAAGGGCCTTCCTCTCCAGAAAGCTGTCCACGTGGTCTGGAAAATGCAGAGAGAGTCAAGAGGAGTCACAATGTAATGATGACGAAGATGAACCCAGCAGAAGTTTCAGGCTCTGTCTGTAGATGCTGCCCGCCTGTCCTGCCCTCGTGGAATCCACCCCGCATGAGAAGCGCCCTCCAAGCTCCTCACGCACGGAAGGCTTAAGGCCCATCAACAAGTGGTACACTGTCAGGTGTGTGACACCTGCTCTCAAAAGGATATTCTGATTGATTGTTTAAAACGAAACTAACCAACCTCCTTGCCCAGCCTCCTCCTGACTGAGCGCCACCCCTGGGTTACCTTGACAGAGGTACGTATGTTATCAGAACGGCACTGTGATCAGTTTCCAGGAACAGCTCGTGATTTTCCTCCTCTGAAAAGGTGACTGGACTCTACGTGGAGGATGCCAAGTCCAAACGGTCTCAGCACAAGGATATTACAAAGAGAAACCTCAAGTAATGGCTTTAAGTCGTTGCCGAGATCCATGGAAGGTCAGGACCCTGGAACAGGGAAGAGAGCCCTGCAGGAAAGTGCCCAGGCTTTGCAGACGGGTCCTGGCCAGTCACAATCAGCCATGCTCTGACTACGTGGCCTTTGACCAGCACCTTGTCCTCTTTGAGATTCTTCATCAGGAAATTGGAGATAAAAATATTTATTTCCGTCCAACAGAGCACCGGGAGAACACCACGGAGCCATTAACCTGATGTTTGTAAGGAATATTTTATCACATAGAAAATGCTATTGGTATATTTCGAGAGAATCAAAAGTACAGTAATATATACATTACTGTATATTTATATTATATATATTATATATGACAAAATTTAGATATTATATGTAATAAGATTCCAACAATGTAAAATACCATACTGAAGGGTAATAAAGCAGCAGAAGTGATCAGTCATGAAACTGTTAATAACTACCTTCTCTTTTCCAGTATTTTTATAAAGTATATTTTCAGTGTTTTCTAATGTAAAATGAATATTCTTAGCACCCTTTCATGACCGATAACTTCAGAACCAGAAAACTACTTGATGAGCAGTTTCTAATCCTCAGTATCAGACAGTTTCCTTCCAGTAAAGCCCTAGCTTTCTTCCCCTTATGGTCCAGGTATGATAGCATCCCTCATCCAGAGATTCCTCAGACTTGACTTTGTGTGTGAAACATAATTCCAAGGTGAACACAAGGATGCTGGGACAGGGCCTGCCTGACTGTCAGGGCCACCTCCCATCAGCCCTCCAAAGATCAGGGTGCGGGGAAGACACACGTTCCCACTGCTCTTAGGCCCACTCTGCTTTGGGGGTGCCCCAGTTTTGTAGCTTGTAGGGCCTGTTCTCATTTATTTTGACATTATATAGTCCGCTTTATAGAGGTTCGGAGGAGTTGATATTTATCCAGGCACGAACTCAAAACTGTCTGTTGTTAAGGGTTCGTCTTTTGTGCCCTGCCAAGGTCATTAACACAGAGTGTGTTGTCTAAACAGAGCCACGTGTTGGGACAATTCAGGTCTCCAATTCCCTTTCCATCAGCCTCTGAGCGATCACGGGGGCCCTCTGAGATGGGTCGGAGCACATTCCAGACCCTACAGAACGTATGATGGAGAGTTTCCTTCGTCCTCAGCAGCTTTTATTCATACTTGAAGGAAGTACTTGCTCATCAGCTACAGCATCAGTGGCCACCGAACCCCTAAAACGGGCCAAGCCGTCCTGGACTTGAGTTGCTGCTCTGTCTGCATGCACCTGCTTCCTGCACAGTCATCCTCGCGGACCTGCGTTACCCTTTTTCTTGCAGGGCTGGGGACGGTGTTCAGGACAGGGTTGTATGACTCAGATTATTCTCCTAATCACAGGCTCTGCATTCCTGCAAATCTATCGTTTCTGAAAACGTACTTTCTAGACCTTTCAAAGCAGTCAGTGCCGTGGAACTCAGCCCACTTACGGAGGAAGAAAGTAATCTTGGTGGAGAGTCTCTCTTTTTTTTTTTCTTTCCAGTCTTTCATATTGAGGATTGCTTACAATAGAAAATTTTCCTATTTCATTTGGGGGATCAAAAGGGAATGAACCTAGGATAGGGGATTGAAGGAGGTGATGTTATCGTCTGTCTTGTTTTCTTGTCTCCTGCCGGTTGGACATGGATGGGGTGGATATTTTCATTTTGAAATAACTATGGACTTTTGCTCCTTTATCTGCAAGTTCTTTCCTTCCCCCTTCTTTCATTAATACCAAGTCATAAGACTGGTTTCTGAAGGAACATAATATACTATCTTAGGAGGATAGAATGTTACATAAGGAAAGCACATCTAGGCTGAAAGAAGAGATGAAAGCGCCCCCTTCTGGCCGATTGGAGATAGCAAAAGTGGATGGTGTGGCCGTGCGGAGTCATCTCCCTTCTCCGCACCAGGAAGGATTTAGGAAAAATCAAGACATACGTGTTGAAACCCAAGAATATCACATGAAGGGCAGTTTGCCCAGGAAACATCTCAGGATGTCTCCAGACTCCTCGGGAAGCATTTTTTCTTTTCTGTGCAGTGGTCAGCTAGAGACAGGAGTGGGCGCTGAGCCCTGGGAGATGAACGTACAGGGGGCTAATGGGTCTCATGACATGCTTCTGGGTGCAGGGGGTGCATGCCCAAAGGGCATGAACCAAGGGGCTGGTGGGGGCCCCACAGTACCCTGTCCCACCCCAGGAAGAAGCATGGCCTGGAGTGAGGCAGCCCTGGAGGAGCTGAGGGTCTTCCTGCAGGGTGGGCAGTGCACCACAATGCCCAGCATGGCTGAGGGGTCAGCGGGCATCAAGTTCCCGAGACCAGGGAATCGAGAGCCAGTGGGGACCTGCCCTCCTGGCAATGGCTAATCTCAGGCACCATTTCTTCTTCCCCAGCTTTCTCTAGTGGACCCTGATCTTCAAGATATGGAGGTTGGGATTCCTCCCTTATGATAATCTTTCTGCATAAGCCCCCAGGCCCCAAAATCATAGAGATGAAGAGGAATTGCCAATGTGTTTCGTTCAAAGGCCACCGCAGCCTTGCTGCTCTGCATCCGAGTAGAGCTGCAGCCTGGTGTCTTGACAGGTGCCATCGCACCCTCTTAATTTGGGCTCCCAGAAAACAGCCTCTGGGGCTTACTGAGGAAGGCGGCTTCTGCAGCCACCACCCCCGGCAGCTGGAGGAGTTTGTGTTTGGTCTGAAATGAGAATCTGGGTGGTGATCACAGCACATTTTATCTGCAGAAGCTATCAGAGATGAAGCCAGGCTCTTTGCAGCCTGATTTGCTCCCTACAGGAGGAAAATTGCTTCTTTTTCTTTCCTTTTTCTTACCAGCTTCTGTGGCCAGAGGAAATTGGGAGGGTGATCAGGTTGGTGTGGGCTATGGTTACAATATGTCACTGTAGTGGTTGGAGCCCCCCCTGTCTGATCAAGGCTCATACCTCTGTCTGAAGGCCTCTAATGGCATCCTAGACATATACACAGACACCTTTAAAAAACGTGCCTTCTTAGAAATGGTCTGAAAGCCCACTTCTCAACATCTCCAAACCCAAGTTACAGCCCCTGAGAACATGCTTCCACCCCAAAGGCTCGCCTCTTGGTCACCCTCCACCTCCTTTACCTTCTGCATCTTGTCTTGGCCACCCCTGCAGCTCTCGCACGCATCCCCTCGGCCGCGTTCAGATACCCTCTCCATATGCATCAGCCCATCTCTGGAACTGCTTCAGCGAACGGGATGGATTTCTCTCGGGGGCGGGTCATCTCCAGCTACATGTGTGGTGTTGCACCTCCTCTTGGCCACAGTCGGGGCACATTCTCCATAGGATGTGGTGTCTTGCTTTGGAAGGCCCTGCTTTCCAGCTCCAGGAATGAAGTCATCTTTTGGATCAAGTGTTTGGTGGATCCGCTTGAGGTGGTGCGTCCCTTCCATCAGGAGGTAGGGATTCCAGGGATTGTTTTCCTCTTCTCTTGTGATACTCATGGCCATGGATGATCATCGCTGAGATCCACAGCTTCACTGGGGATTGAAAAATGGCGATAGTATGATTCTATTCTTTATTCTCCCTTTATTATTAGCTGAAGTTACCCTGTAAAGAGCAACATTGCCAAATCAGCCATTTGGATACATCGAGGTCCAGTTTTCATAGTACGGGCAGAATCGATGCTTGATTCTCTTTCTTTATTTATTAGATTCCAAAAACTGCATTGGTTTCTAGTAATATCCAAAGGTGACTAAGGGGTCTTGTTTGTTTTGGTGTCATTAGAAACCCGTGGATTTAGATGGTTTGCGTGTGTTTCTGTCTATTGTAGGGATCTACATCCATTTGTCCCATCTCAGGCCACTGGGAATCTATTCAAGCTGGATTCTCTTTCATAGATACTACCCTAATGTCCCCAAATTATGGAAGGATAAGGTGTCTGGGCTAACGCTGCCCATCTCCCATCCCAAACTGAGAATTATCCAAGTTTTAATAGGAAATGATATTTCAAACAACAGTTTGGATGCTACAAGAACTTATTACAACTAGGTTGGTCAAGTTTCTCATTTGCTCAGTGGACAGAGGTAGGGTGTATCTATCTATCTATCATCTATCTATCTATCTATCTATCTATCTATCATCTATCTATCATCTATCTATGTATATATCTTTTCTTTCAGGATGAACTACAACCTAAGTATAAAATGAAGCTTTCAATTCAAATTTATCTACCTACAACAGCTGATCGTCCTTTCTCTGCCTCCCTCCCTCTCTCTCTCTCTCTCTCTTTCTTCCTGTACATGGGAAAGGAGAAGCCAGGTGGGCACCCGGAGAGAGGCACCTTCTACAATCCCGGGGAACAGCTCTCACCAGAAACCAACCCTGCCGGCACCTTGGTCCTGGGTTTCCAGGCTCTGGAACTGTGAGAAATTCACTTTCTGTTGTTTGAGGCACTCAGCATACGGTCTTTTGCTACGGCAGCCAGAGCAGACTAAGATGCCTGCAGAGCCAAAAATACCTGCCACCTGGCCCATTACAGAAAAAGCTTCCTGACTTCTCCTATATAGAAATGAATGCAACCAAGTCCAAAAATGTTTCCGCAGGCCACCCAAAGCCCACCCAGTGATGCCTCTGGGAATCTGTAGCTCAGGTTAAACATCCTGTTAGAAGTAGGGAAGAAAGGGCTTGTTATTTTCCCTAGCATTCGTGATGACAGTCCTATGGAGTTATGCCATATTGTCCCCTGATAGCGGGGTGAGACACATCCCAAGTGCCCAAGTGTACTTTCACGGCTATTTTCCCGATGAGATCTGACCTACGTTTATACTTTACTATGAGGCAGTGACATTTATTAAGAAGGTTTTCTGTGCTGTTGATGTAAATCCTATTATACATCCATAAATATGGATGAGTGTCAAAATAAATGTACTCTCCCACAGAGCTTACATCAATTCAGAACTTCATTGTTCTTGAAGCCTTTGGAAATTCAAATTCATAATCCTAAACCACAAGAATTGAAATCTTCGTGATTAAATTGACATAAATACACAATACATGATTCTTGACTACATCTCTTGGCTGGCTTTATCTTCACGTCTAAAAGGATGTTTTGCTTCTTAGCCACTGTATCCAGTACCCCCTGCTGCAAATGTGTATTAGAAGACTTCCTTGGGTGCTCGGTGCGTTCATCAGCCAGCACCCCACGGGGCTCAGATCCGGGTTGGACTCTGACGTTCGCTCCAGCTCAAGCATCTGGGGGTCAGATGAGGGTCCCCTGGGCCCCAGAGGCCAGTACAGCACGCTCTCCTCCAGGTGAAGACAGAGGACAGAGAGAAGAGTCAACGGCACCCGTGCTTCTCCAGTCTTGGGGTCTTGTCTCTCCCAGGAACATTCTACTAACCAAAGCTAATCACCGACCAAGTCCAAAGTTAAGAAATGGGGAACTACATTCCTCTTCCTCAGCGGGAGGAATTGCAAAGTCACACGCCAGGGAGCGTGGACGCTGGGAGACGTGGAGAATTGGGGCAGCGAACCCACCAACTGAAGCTAATAACCTACATCCGTCCTGTCCAGCGTGAGTGGAAAGCCAGTCCTTCCAGGTAGAGCTGGTGTCAGCATGGTGGCCGGTGCAGGACCCTGCCCCGCTCTGGGGCCTGCCTCGCCGTCGGATCACTGGACGTTCACTGCACAGTCAGCTTCTCTCTTTCTCATCCTCTTGCATCTTTCCCTATATTTCTCTGAAATAGTTACAAGCCAGAGTTATTCCTGGTTTAATGTTGAGACACCTGTTAGGATCAAAACAGATTAACTGGTCCCTTCTGAGAGGCCTGAGAAAGTTCATCTGAATTTCATGATTTCATGATAACAGTAAGAATCTCTGTTTTAAGAACACTGTACGGTTCAGAGCTGAACTTGAAGCACTTAAAGGCTAGTTAATTGTTATTTTTATTTTTTCCAAATTTTTTTAGTAAAAACAAATTTTTATGCATTGCCTAAATGATCGAATAATTATTAAAACCATGTAATGTCTACATTTAATTAAGCTCTACTTACATAATCATATCTTAAAATTTTCCCATTTTTCATTGAAATCATGAACTGCTAGAGAAAATGTGTGTATCCAAAGATAGGGCTGAGTTGCTTTAAGCCTCCTTAAACTGTATCCAAGTACACAAGCGGTGCAGATAACGCCCTTGGCCTTTCATCCAGCTGCATTCAGTCTCCGAGCACCGCTCAGAGAAGGTAAGGCGGATCTTACGGACTATTGGACAGTAAAGAAACAGGTGCGTGGAAATGCCTGGTGAGGTTCACAGACTTTCACTGGTGCTGTCAGCACTGAAGCCCAGTCACCGGGGCAGGGGAGGAGACGGTTCTCTCCACCTGCTCTGTCTTCAAACAAGAAGGTCTGTGATTCTGTCTGCAGCCCCGTCCCATTGTCCATGCCATCTGCTCTCTAACATCACTGCTCAACCCTTGCTACACTTCCCACGTCTGTGTTCTTATTTCTATGAGCTTCCTCCGCAAACATGCTTCTCTGAAGATCAGCCCAATAAGGTTTTTCACTGACCTTTCCCAGACTGGCTCATGTCCAAATTGCTCTAACTGCCCACAGAGACTGGGAATTGAGTTTTCCCTCACCGACTACTCCCCTGGAGCTGGGAACGCGGGGCTTAATTCCACGCACGTCCATCTCTCCCCAAGGCTGCGAGTCCTGGAAGGGTAGGAGCAAACTAGACACTGTCCTTCACCTTCATGGGAGCAGAATATACGGCGTGGTGCTTCTCGGGCACAATTCTCACAGTTCCTTTTCACTTTACATCAGCTTTACTCCGTCTGTAAGCCTGCTCTCAGCTCCCAGGGAACCACACCTGGTCCCTTCCGCCCCACGGCCATCTGTCCTCGTGTCTTTGCTGTGTCTTCTTCTTTCTGATCAGTACCTGCAGAAGTGATTGAGTGCTTGGTACACAGCCCTTGTCTCTTCTTGGTGGGATCATCCAGCTACTTGATTTTAAATATCACCTGTACATTACTTGACTCTGAGACGTATATGTCCAGAAAGGATCACCACTCAACCCTCATTCTCAAGGTTGCCAAGACACGACTACTGAGGTCCCCCAACTGCACTGTCCGCGTGTCACCTTTCCCGTCCCGTTAAGTGGCAGCTCTGTACACTCCCTTGCTTGGACCATAAACGGCCTTTGCTCTCTTTTTATCTTGCCTCATGACCAATCTGTAGGCAATTTCTTTCAGCTCTAACTTCACAGTATGCTCTGGTTCCCACTGATCTTCATCACCCTGACTGCAAACGAGGCACCACCCCCTAGATCCCTACGCGTCCAGAGCAGTCCCACAATGCTTCTCCCTGCCTCCACTGGCGTCCTTCAGCTGCCCTCCTTCAGAGGGACGGGGGCAGAGGAAGGCCGTGCGGGAAGTACAAGGATGCGTGGCTTCATGGGAATCGGCTTCAAGTGCCTCCCCTTGCACAGAGTTTACTCTTTCTATTCGATCTGCCTGAGTGTGTCCTCCGCGTGCCCTTCTCTGTCCCCGTTGCTTTTGCAATCACTCTTCTCTCGCTTCACAAAAGAAAACTCCAAGTCGCACCCACCCAGATCTCACAATCAAACACTAGCCCACCGTGAAAGCCTCGAGAAACCAGACAGAGGGACAATTCTGTGAGGAACTCTTCCTGGGGGAGATTCAAGAAGGCGGAAGTCAAAACTAGCTGGAGTGAGAGATCCTGAGACAAGCTTATTTAGCCCATGCTATAAAGTTTCAGCAAGGTTAGTGTTGTACCTATAGGGAGACTGATAGGTATGGCAATCTATCTGTCAATTTATCTACCGAATCATCCATCCATCATAGAGCAAACTATTTTAGAATTATAATGCATGGGCTTCCCTGGTGGCGCAGTGGTTGAGAGTCCACCTGCCGATGCAAGGGACGTGGGTTCGTGCCCCGGTCCGGGAAGATCCCACATGCCGCGGAGCGGCTGGGCCCATGAGCCATGGCCGCTGAGCCTACGCGTCCGGAGCCTGTGCTCCGCAATGGGAGAGGCCACCACAGTGAGAGGCCCGCGTACCGCAAAAAATAAATAAATAAATAAAAAATAAAAAAAGAGTTCTAATCCAGAAGCAAGCAGGCAGCAACGTGAATACGTTCATCTGAACCAAGAAAAGGAGGCAAGGCTTCCTCTTGTGAAATCAACAAAGACCACCCAAGTGAGCACAAGAGAAGGCCGCTCATTCAGAGCTTAAGTTAGGATCCGGGTTATGAAAATAAGGAAACTGAAGCAGAGTGAGGTCAAATACCTTGCTTCAGGCCGTGTAGCTGTAAGTGATAAAGCTGAGACTTGCACAAAAGTCCATTGGCCCCCAAACATAGCACTTTACCCTTAATGATGGGTCCCAAATGACCGTATTACTGGTAAGGGTATGGAAGCCTAATTCACCTCGCTAAATGTAGAAATTCAGTTTTGTTAGTGAATAAAACTCGTTATCACAACGTGAAGGGATCTATCAGAAAATAGTCTCGCCACAGGTTAACTTCACAACTACTCAGCCAAATACACTTTCAAGGGCCAGTTTCAAGACTTCCATGGAGAGAATGACAGTTTTAGGGGAGAAGGCACGAGGTCTGGGTGGGGACCATTGCTGCCGGGCTGGTTCCCACGAGGAATTCCATGTCAGGACCTGCTGAGGATGGAGGAGGGGGCAGCACCCACTGACCCGGCAGCTGAGTCAAGTTTTATGGTGTGACGTTTGAACGACGAAGAGTAGAGAGAAGAAAATAACAAAACCAGTCTACCTGTCACTCAGCTTTAATCATTATCAATATTCTGTCAACATTACTTCATCTAAACCCTCATATTTTGAAACAAGATAGATGTTTACTTTTCTGACCCATAAACATAGTCATACGGTTTCTAGGACTAGTCTCAACTTTACTGATGACCTATGTGCATTGCAGACGCTAACACACTTTTATGTCTGCTGTCTTCTTATTATTTAGCTAGCAGACATCCACCCCAGCTGCAATGATCTTTCCGGCAACCTTGCTGCCTTGAGTGGCCGTGTGACTAAATGACTCTCGCTGGGGTCCGAGCAGTGATGTGGGCAATCTTGTCTTGCTCCTAAGAGATCTGGGCGTGTGTCCCCTCATCTTTTCTCTTTGTCGTGGACCAAGGAGCAGACTTTGTGCTGGCTCTGGACTTGGCCATGGGGCTGCCCCTGAAAGACACAGACACAGTTTACTGGCTGAATGACACAGACCAAATCCCTTTGTCTCTCTAATCTTAGTTTTCTTCACTTGTAAAATGGCAATCATAGTAACTCAATGTTTGACATCTTTTTATTTTTTAATAAATTTATTTATTTATTTATTTATGGCTGTGCTGGGTCTTTGTTGCTGCTTGCGGGCTTTCTCTAGTTGCGGTGAGCGGGGGGCTACTCTTGGTTGTGGTGTGTGGACTTCTCTTGTTGCAGAGCACGGGCTCTAGGCACGTGGGCTCAGTAGTTGTGGCTCACGGGCTCTAGAGCGCAGGCTCAGTAGTTGTGGCACACGGGCTTAGTTGCTCCGCGGCATGTGGGATCTTCCAGGCCAGGGCTCGAACCCGTGTCCCCTGCATCGGCAGGTGGATTCTTAACTACTGCGCCACCAGGGAAGCCCCTAGTGTTTGACATCTTTTAAAACTCAAAGTAGGTAGCCCGACAAATGCCTGGAGGTAGCTGGCTCTTAATAGGCAGTGAGCATTTTACCCCCAAATTACTCCTAAATACCAGATAATAGACAAAAGCTACTTCAAACGTGGCATCAAGATTGGAACAATCAAAAATCTCACATCCTGAGAAAACATCTCACTGGTGCTGAAAGGTTGGAAATCAAAGTTGTCTCACACATAAATCACGACAGTCATCCTTAAAGATTAAGTAAATGAAGTTTTTAGTGACAAAGAGTGTAGCATGTGTATTAAATAAATAGTGAAGGAAAGGGCTTAGCACATTTCTTCTGAAAGCAAATGAAAAGTCATCTCCATTCATGTTTATCTGGGTGTTTTCATGACAAATGAATATAACCACACAGTATCGTGTTCTAAAGAAAACTGTAATGGCCTCTTGTTTAAGTAAGAATAACGTGCCCCAAGATTATTAATCTATTTCATCAGACACAATAATTGGGCATTCAGGGACACATTCTTTAAACTTTATCTCCTTGTCTGTACTCCCCATCCATAAAAAGTTTCAGAAGAAACACTTGAACAGATAGTCAAGACTCCATTAAAACCCAAAGAAAAAAAGAAAGAGAAACTCTATTTCAGCATTCCCTAAACTCTAAGACACTGCTATTACCTGGAGGACAAAGTGATCAATCCAATCTGCTTTTCAATTACCACCCTTAAATAGCTGCGTTATAAATAATCTCCTCTGATCAGTGGCACTAGAAGTGACTTAAGTGACATTTACAACCACACAGATTAGCTCATCTTTAAGAGGAGAGACGCAGAACATGCATATAATACCTTGTAAATATTTTTATTTTCTTAGGTGTTTTTTATACGTTATCTGAAGGGTTTCTTTTATCAGTAACTAGCGAGATTAAGTAAATGTATACTAATATTCTTATTTTTAAAGACAATTTAGTGTAAAAGCATAAATTAGCCTACAGAATTCTTTAACTTTTAAGGGCTTATTCTATGTAATAGATCCACATTTACTGTGTCAACTGTCACAAACTTAATCTCAAATATCATGATATTTTCTCAATACATTATTAATTAAAAAGTGTTCTCTACTTTTGCCCATGTAATTTGCATTATAATGAACAAAAAAGAGCAGAACTGAGATTGGTCAACTGAATGAATGGTTAAAGTGAGAAATTATTTAATTTGCTAAAATGGAATAAATGTGAAGGAAGAGAACTGTGTGTATCAAGAAAGCTTGTTGGATAAGATGGGTTATTTGGAGGAATTTTTTTACATCCTATAAGCAGCACACCTTACAGAATGCCGGTGAGTCTCAGTTGTTAAGGACACAGTGATGAATGACAAGAAATCTTCTAAAGAGCTTACATTTTAATGTGTTTAAATGATCAATTAAAAGATTCGGCTAGTGAGGTGCTATAACACAGCCGTAAGGGTAGGGGGTTACTTTAGGCTGAGTGATTAGGGAAATTGGTTCTGTGAGCAGATATCTGAGCCG
The DNA here is from genome assembly GCF_008692025.1 of Phocoena sinus. Classification (NCBI taxonomy): domain Eukaryota; kingdom Metazoa; phylum Chordata; class Mammalia; order Artiodactyla; family Phocoenidae; genus Phocoena; species Phocoena sinus. The sequence continues at coordinate 1,973,881 of NC_045776.1, read as the reverse complement.
CGTCCTGAAAGATATGATACAGGCAGCTAAGAGAAGATGGAGGGAAAGTGCTCCGAGGCAGCTCCCGAGACAGGACCGGGCGTGGAAGGCTCCATGTGTAACAGGACGGCCAGGTGGCTAGAGTGCAGTGACGGAGGGGAAGAGTGACGTGACGCGGCCCTGAAGAGTCAGGCAGACTCCAGACTCACGGAGACCATGGAAAGGATTACATTTTTAAAAGGATGATAATGCAGGGGAGAGCCGATCTCTACTGAGGGTCAGCTCTGGGAAGGCCCTGGGCTGGGAGCCTTGCCAACTGGAAGACAGACACGCGGAGGCTTCTAACACAGAAGCAAGAAGCGAGTCTCACAAAGGTTAAGGAAGAGGCCTAAGAACAAGTTTTTAAATCTCCCTGTGAGAAAATACATAGAGCACAGGAGGGAAAAAAACAAGAAGTTACAAACAGTTTGCAGGACATATATTAAGTTAACCTTAAAAATGCATTCCAGGGCTTCCCTGGTGGCGCAGTGGTTGAGAGTCCGCCTGCCGATGCAGGGGACACGGGTCCGTGCCCCGGTCTGGGAAGATCCCACATGCCGCGGAGCGGCTGGGCCCGTGAGCCATGGCCGCTGAGCCTGCGCGTCCAGAGCGTGTGCTCCGCAACGGGAGAGGCCACAGCAGTGAGAGGCCCGTGTACCTCAAAAAAAAAAAAAAAAAATGCATTCCAATATACATTGGGTGCAGACAAATACTGTTTGATTCCACTTATATGAGGTACCTAGAATAGTCAAATTCACAGAGTCGGATAGGACGTTGGTAGATGCCAGGGGCTGGCGCGGGGCTGGGGGGTGGAGGGATGGAGGGAATGGGCAGTTCCTGTTTAATGTGGACAGAGTTTCAGTTTAGGAAAGTGAAAAGTTCAGGAGATGGAGGGTGGTGAGGGTTTCACAACAATGTGAATGTACTTAGTGCCACTGAGCTGTACAGTTAAATATGGTTAAAATAGTACGCTTTATATTATGTGACTTTTACCGCAATAAAAAACATTAAAAAAAAAGGTTCCTACACACTAAATATTTTCATTTCATGTGGTCTTCATTGAGTAACAGAAAGCTTTCTTAGAGATCTCGGTTTCACAGACCTGGAATCTTCGGGCTGGTTCTTGGCCTGGTGCCGACATTTACATCTTGTCACCTCCTGTTCTGGGGTCCAGGCTATCTCACTCTTGGGGCTGCACCTGTCCTTTGGCTCCCCCAGAGAAATAATCCAACACTGCCTGGTGTGTGTGTGTGTGTGTGTGTGTGTGTGGCGGGAGTTAAATTAATAATGTGTGAGCACGGGAATAAAGAAGACAAAGGAGGACTGTGAGGTGTGCCATGCAGAAACCTAACTGGGTGGAAATGTTTTGAATTAAAAATTTTCTGATTATCAAAAAAAAAAAATTCTAGTTTTATATAATGTAAATGAGTATGCAGCCTTCTACCCTCTGCAATTAAGCATGTTTTACAACCTTTTTTTTTATCTTGGTTCCTTTGACTGAGATGCCCTGACTTGGACCCTGGGCCTCCCCTGGGCGAGTTGCATGTTCTGAACTTAGTTTGCTGTCTGTGGAAGGGGAGGAAGGAGCACCACTGACCTAAAAGGATGCTCTGAGCCTTGTGGGAAACGTTACCGGGCTCACCTCAGCCCAGTGAGACCCACTCGGGTCTGGGATGTTTGTGTTTCTTCCGCAGCTGGCAACAAAGCTCCTCTGCTTTCCTGTGAGGAACTATTTCTGTTATGGGAGAGTAACTGTGCTCTCGCTCTCAGATGCTTTTCCATAGCTAGCGATTAAGATGTGGTGATTAGTGCGTTCACGAAGCACTTTTTGATGGATATTCTCTATGTCAGTTGACATGTTTGGTGCTGAGGAACCTATAAAGAAAAATGAGAAATAGTCATTGGCCCCAAGGACCTAGTACTTCTTCTCTGGCAGCTGGGATCAGGCTGGAACTCGTTCGAATGCCAGAAAGTGAAGAAATGATCACTTGGGGTATTTCTCTCAACTCCATGAATCAAGCCCAAAGGACCACCTCGCCTCTGCCTTTCAGAATGAAGTGGAAACTCCTTTCCTTCTAAATGTGAAGTTGAATAAGAATTTGGAAGGAAGGGACGCTGACGCACACACATCACAGTGGTAAATGCACAGGCGGAACTGACGGTACAGGACGCGTGACAAAGACAGCAGGGGCGCTTTTGTTTATAAAGATGGTTATTTTGCTCAGTTACAGCATGGAGTTATCTTCTGGATATTGCCAAATCCTCGGGCAAACATAGAAATTTCCTTCTTATGTTTTTTAGGTTTGGGGCGATTAGGAGCCACTTTCAGGGAAAGAAATTGCGTGACTGGCTTTGGATCCAGTGTTGCTGGACCTTCAGATTATTTTGAAGGCGTCATTTATTTGACTTCATGAGATATCACTAAAGTCTACCTTTTCTCAGGTCTGTCTAGTTAGAAGCAATTCTTTCCTGCCTGAGATTTACCCAAACGCAATTTACGTTTTGCTCATGGAACTTCAAAAAATTCATAAAAGGGGCTTCCCTGGTGGCGCAGTGGTTGAGAGTCCGCCTGCCAATGCGGGGGACACGGGTTCGTGCCCTGGTCCGGGAGGATCCCACATGCCGCGGAGCGGCTGGGCCCGTGAGCCATGGCCGCTGAGCCTGTGCGTCTGGAGCCTGTGCTCCGCGACCAGAGAGGCCACGGCAGTGAGAGGCCCGCGTACCGCAAAAAAAAAAAAAAAAAAAAAAAAAAATTCATAAAAGATGATAAACATCGTAAATTTTTATTTGTAGTTAAAAATCAGAGCGTTTTATTAAGCTGGATTAATTAGGATTTGGGGCGTCAATGGGGGCCTGCTGCAACGAAGGGCATGTGGGTGGTCTCACAAAGTTCTCAGCGATTCTCTGTTTGATGAAGTGGTTGTAACTTTGCAGCATCTCTGGAAGGCTTACGGGCGCTGGGATCTGATGGCAGTTACCCCCTCGTCCAGTCGGGACCCTTCTCAGGAGGGAGGCACTGTAGGCCAGTTAATCACGATGGAGCAGTTGATGGGGAACACCCAGAACCGGGGGCGGTCTAATCCCTGAAGGGAAATGGTCATAAGTAGGCATTTGTCTTAATAAGTGAAAAAAGGAATTAACTGAAGGAGCCATCACGACTGGAATTCTTGCCAAGGCCCCAGCCCTTGGCATCTGAGGGCGGTCGATATGGAGCTTGGTAGAGGCTGGACCAGCATTGCTGAGGGCCAGGAGATTGCTTGCTCTGGGAAAGGCCTAGAAGAGTCATCTCCAGGCTCCAATACATCTCACTGAGTGTAGACAGTGATACAAAAGGAAGACCAATTTGGAGAGTGGAGTATCAGATCCTTTTTGAGCTTAGTGACGAGATGGGGAAAACAGATAATCCCCAAGAGAGTGTGGATTTCAGATCCAGAATATAAGGTCATGTACTGGTAACCTCTCCGTCATGATAAAGTACGTGGCAGTAGAAATGGGAAGAAAAATACCCCAAAGTCTAGCCAGCCTGAGTAAGAAGAGAGAGCCAGTTAGTATTCAGAAAGAATCAAGAAAACAAGGAGAGAATAACTGATGTTTCATATGAGAAAAAGGTGGTTAAGTTACTGGAGAAACTTAAGAGGCCTCGTCTGTCTGTGTCTGTGCCGAGCTTAGGGAATAAAATGAACCTGCAGGTGTGCAGTTAATCGGATGTTTAAAGTGTTCCCAAGACTTCATAGCGTTAAGTCGGGGCAGTGGGTGATGCCCTAGAGCAGAGACGCGGTTTGTGAGGGCAGAATTTCTGCATCTGTGTAGGACCCAAGCCTCGGTGTGGATGCGCAATCAGCAAGGGCTCAGAAGAACGAAAGGGAGGAAAGCGTAAGGAGTGGGCCTCAGGGTCACCTGTGTGGGCGAAGTAGACGTGGCTCCGTCACCACTGACCTACCGTCTTCTTCATTTTCTAGACTTTGAGCTCAGGGCAAGGAGCTGTTTTATCTGGTTTGGCTCCCCTGCACCTGACACGGTGTCTGGCACCTAGCAGGTGCTTCAGTGAGTCTTTTGTGGTTTCTGGACTATATTTCCAATGTCTAAATGGTCTCAGCTGCAACACTTTGAAGAGGAAGAGAAAGTCGCTAAAATCGCAGAAATTCTCTTTTGAGAAACGTCAGCGAGGAAACACATCCATCAGTGAGTGTCACAGGCCAGCACCCAGGCGGGTGGTGATGACAGTTTCCGCTGTCCAGAGAGTAGCTTGAAACCTAACCCAGCTTGGGAAAAAGAAGCGCTCACCTTAAGAAACGACTGGACCAAACGATCAGCGTTCATGGGCAAACGCAGATTTGCAAAGGACATGCAGAAAATACAGAAATAAGTGCGTAGACCAGCGGCAAAAGTATACAAACATATACACGAAAGGGCAGTGTCCCTAGTCTGAAGTTCTCAGGAGATGCTGGGAATGGACCCAGGCAGACCACCATGTCAGGAACATCAAAAAACCAGGAAAATCACCCTCTAAGTGGCCTCATTCCCTCTGTAGTGGTCACCATAGCAGAAGGGAGTTCATTCATGAAAACACACAAAAGGTGTCTAGAAACAACAAAAATTGTGTGCAAGAGGCCCAATCCCTGCATTTACATTCTCCAGTTGATTTGTGATTCATGGCTGCTGAGGAGGCGGTCACATCTGGTCATTAATTTTGCAGCCTCCTGGGAGGGGTCTTTGAAGGAAGCCCCCAGCATCACTGGGAGTCAGTATCCTGGTCTCCAACCGGGTCCGGCCCCAGGGGCCCTACTCAGCACAGGCCTGTCCGGCCCCAGAGGTCCTTCAGCATCTTCATATCCTCTTCTTCCCCATCTCCCCTCCCTTACGCTCAGCCTTCTTTCATCATGAATTTATCACAAATGGAATAAATGCTTGTTCCGTTAAACAAAAAAATCCAACAATAAAGAAACGTAAACACAAAGCACAAAAGGAGGCAGAATGGCACTCATCGGGTGGAGGCACTGAATAATTCGTAGAGATCAATCCTTCTGCAGTTTTCTACGTGTGCTCGTAATTAACAGACGTACTTAAATGGAATTGCATGACGTGGCCTCTCTTGCATTTCACCTGGGGCGCCCATTTCCTCACATCTGCTGTTCAGCTACCTGCTGGCACAGCGCCGGGTCCGTGATAGACATTACATTACTGCAGTGGAGGGGGTGAACACGGTAACGAGAGACACGCATGTGTTAATGGGTGTGGCCCAAAATGCTACCTTTTCACTAAACCTCCTTCCTCTTGGTCACAGAGCTGGACCCTCGCCAGGGCCCCTGGGCTGGCGGACTGGACCACGTAACTCAGTTCTGGACAAGGGAACGTGCCCTTTCAGTCTGGCCCCGAGGCTGCTGGACCTCCTCAGCATCACATCCCCTGCAGCCTCTCTTTCCTGACCTGCTGGATGCAAAGGAGACAAGGGAGGACTTGGGGTGACCCAGTGGGAGTGGGTCATTAGGGAAAGGAGCCGGGAGCGGCTGGGTGGAGGAGAAAGGGCCCTCGTTCTCCGCTTTCCACCAGCTCCGTTGATGGGTACGAACTAGAAATCGAGCTGTTAGGCTTAGCCATTGAGAACTGGGAAACGATTTTTACATCACAGAGCCCATCCTGACTGATACATACACAGTTCTAATTGTTCTCCGGATCGTTCATCATTAGGCACACATCCTGCCCAAAGGAAGTGAAATGAACAATTGCCTTACACTGTTGCCAAGGCTGCATATTATTAAACTTTAAAAACGTGCCGTCCTTGTAAAACCAGGGACCTCGCTGAGGCTTACCGTGGGCCTAGTGAGGGCTTATTTCAAGCATCGGTCCATGTTTACCGGCCATTAGCAATTCTTCTGTGAGTTACCTGTTTGCATGTTCCAGGGCAGAGGCTGCCTGGGACGCTGGTGGGCTGGAGACGGAGGTCCCTGACACGGACTCTGCTGTCCCCCCTCCGAGGACAGGCCCTTGCAGATGCTGAGCTGGGTTCATGGACCAGGAACGCAGCCCTTTGCACAGAAGTGGAGAGACTTAGAACAATCTTCCGGGTGGTCAGGAGAAGCTGAGAACACAGGGCAGGCATCTCTGTTCCACAGGACCCTGCTGAGGACCCCGAGGAAGTGGCCATGGCCAGTGGCAGCTTTGGAGAACCAAGGGGCAGGAGAGAAGCCAGCCAGACCCGCGCTGTCCGGCTCCCCCGCTCGGGCCCCGCGGGTCCTGCAGCTCAGCCGCAGATGCCAGGGCTCTCAGGTGAGTCTGTCCACGTGTGCTTCATGCCACCTGGGCCTGATTGATTTTCCTGTTGGACGGTTCATCTCTCCTTACTGATCATCAATCATGTGCATCCATTATATATAATATAAATATATCTTCTATATCTCTGTAATAATATGTTATAAATATATAAATAAAATAGAAATATAAAATATTCTACAAATATATAGTACATAAATATGTATTTCTTTGTTACCAATAGCCTTTGTCTGTGCTATATACTGAATGTAGCTGCACATCTGTCACTTGTCTTTTGACTCTTTCTAGTGCAGGTACTTGCATTTTTCTGTAAACCTATTACCGGTTTTCTTAGTGGAAAGCAAAGACATTCTCTGTGGGTTAAGGCAACCATCAGTGAAGAAAGCCCGACCCGGGTCAGAAGTTAAGCTGTGAGGACCACGGTGTCCGCTGGAAGCGGATGCCTCTGGGCAGTGAGAGGGGAAGGAGGGGGGCGCTCGTGTGTGGGTCTGCAGCGGCTGCCAGGCTGGGACGGGATGCCCCTGCCATGTGACGTGTGGCCGTCGGGTCACAAAGCCCCTCAGGCTTTGCGTGCTCTGCCCTGATTCTCTTTGCCTACAAGGCCCGCTATTTTCAGGGAGATTTTGCAGATATCTCTGTGCTCTGTGCTCACTTGGGAAGGAGGGCTGTCACAGGTCCCTTCCTCTGGGGCAGAAAGTCGTTTCCAACAGTTCCTGTTTCCCTACATTTTTAAGGCACTGCCCATCCCTGGACCTAGAGGAATTTTCCTATGTTCCCGACACCTCATGAAAACAAAAAGGAAAATGGCTCTGGGGAGATGTTGTAGCTTCTTGGGAGAATGGTTAGCCGATGGTTTTAACCCCTGTGCCTTAAACCCTCCTTGGCCGTCATTTTTGCACTTAAAATGTTCCTCCCTTCCGCTGAGGAATTAGAAGTGATGCCCCCAAAAAGACGAGATTGAGAGAGAGAGAGAGAGAGAGAGAGAGGGAGAGATGAGCTTGTTCTAAGACAGCTGAGCTGAGGGAATCACAGGCTTTGCAGCCACGTGAGCTGTGTGAACGGGGAAACAGTGCCCACCTCGCAGGATGCTGTGCAGTCGATGGGCGCAGGTCCAGCCTCCTGAGAGGGGCAGAAGCAGATGCCCTGACACGGTAGCACTAGAATTGCTATGAGCAGCTCACCTGAAACAGTTCTTATTCTAGTTGTGGGATACAATTTAATTTGTGAAAATTACTGATGCTCAACTCCCTAACATCCTGAAGTATATTCCTGAAGGATATGAATAGAAAAAAAGCAGAGAGATTGCCCTGATTAATAACATGCTCTGCGTCTGTCATTGGAGAAATGACCCTGGTCAGACTTTCAAGTGCCTTCCAAGTGGTCTTGGAAACTCACACGTATAAAACAATGTTTCCATTGACTTTCTTTCCAAAACCATCTAGTGTAGCCTTCTTCATGGGTGTGTTCTGCTTTACAAGGGGTATTGATTTTCAATGATTTTCTCTAACAAAGTTGAGAGGCTTTTACTGTGGCTTAATGTGTATTTATCTTAGGTTATTCAGGTGTGTTTAATCCCCTTAAAGGTGCCTGGAGAGAATTTGCTCTGTTCCAACAAACACCATCTAACCCTGCAGGTCTGGCCGGATGGAGATGAGGGTCCAGGGCACGGTGGTTGGACGGGGTACTCGGCCCTAAATGGAAGTTATCTAGATCTCGGCAATGCTGCTGCCACGTCCCCACATTTCATGGAGGGACCAGGGGTCATCTTGTTCTTCCCTCTGCCTCACCCCACTCTATTTAATCCGCCAATAATTTCTAACAACCTGGTCCCCCAAATATGTGCCAGCCATTGAGGTGACTACATCTCCTCCTCCTTCCCCCGAGTTCAAGTCCCCATGTCCACAGGTCCAAACCATGCTGAGCTCTGCCTGCAGCCGTGACCCAGGCAATCACGTCTCCGCTCAGCGACGAGGTCCCTTTTACAGCAAATCCCTTCATTTGTGCACTTGGACATTCCCGGAGACCCAAGCACTTCCCACCACTTTTAGAACAAACTCCAAACAACTCCAAAGCTTGAAGTCCCCGACATGCACTGACGTCATCGTGGACCACCCACCCGCTTCCTCACTGACTCAGCCGCTCCGCTCTGGCTCCCGTTTTCCCAAACACACCCGAGCTCTTGCCAGGTCCCAGTGGTGACGCTTGTCTCCCCTGCCCAGGGCTCTGAGAGGGCCCTTTGCCTCCTTCCTGCTTCAACATCAATGGTTTTGTGCCATCTTTTCCTCTCAGGGGGAGGGCACTGACCACACAATGTAAAATAACCCACCCACCACTGACCCATCACCCTGTTCACCTCCTTCACAGCATCTAACAGTATCTGAAGCTCTGGTGCTCACGTATCAACTTGTGTTGCTATTTACTGTTCGTTTGTTTATTGTCATTCTTAATTCCCCCAAATGGTTCCCGAGGTCTCCATAGGGAAGTGCCTCTCCGGTTTAAAGCTTCTGTCTCAGCGCTTTGCGGTGTATTATACACCTAACACCAATTAATAAATACATGATATGTAAATGAATAATCGCTCAGCCTTGTCAGCCAGGGGGATTGCTTTCTTTGGGAAAGTTCAGATATTTTCAGGAATATATTATAATTGGGCTGAGAAATATTATATCAATTCAATACCATGAATAAGTAGGCAATATGCTTACTTACTCTGTGTTTATTTTGTACGGGCCAGAGTAGTAACCGTTCAAAATAGATTAGTAGCTTGTAGCCAGTGATGAAAGGAGATTCTTTCTGTCATTGACAGAATTCTTGAGAAGAAAATCAGTCCCAAGTCGTTCATGTTTTAATTGTATTGGTGGCAGTATTTTCTCCACCTTCTACCTCTCTGAAATACACCATGTGCCCTGCATGGGAAGGTACCTAAGCATTAGCAAAACTATTTAGATCAGAGGGGAGACAGCTAAGTTTTCCCGAACTTCACTGGGAAAGGCTTCATGTCTTCTGAAAAAGGTACATGTTGCAGAGTCATGAAAACAACGAGTCTTCTTGAGATTTTACCGGTCGTGTGTGATAGCAAAAGGAGTGGACAGGAGAACATTCTGAGAAAGAAAATCTTGTGGCTGTTTCCATGGGAACTGACAGAGGTGCATTCTTGAATTCTTCTGGAGGAATAGCAATTGTAAGTAAACTGCCAATCTCCCAAGTTTATGTGAAGGTCATTTCTATAAGTCCCCAGTGAACGGCCCATGAGAGTCTGGCTCTCCGCGTTGGCTGTATCAATGGTGATCAATATCTACTGTGAGGCAGCCTGACACGACCAGACGGGTGACACCATCACTCGATAAGTTTTCAGAGGGAGACGTAATCCAAACCGGAGGGCGGAATTTTAAACCGATTAATGATTAAATATTTACTGGACTTTGTGTCCAACGGATCGACGAAAAATGTAAAAGAATAAGCTCTTCCCTGAATATATTACCTTTTGCAGATGACAAGATTTTTAATGCACTTTCTGTGTTGGAACTTATTTATTTTAATTAAAAAAAGAACAGAATAAAATTCTGCTTGAGAGTGGTAGAACGTAATGTTGCTAAACATTCATGTATCTTACTGAGAGAATTCTGTGCACTCACCTGGTACTTTAATTAGATCTTTAATATGTGGTTATAATAATTTAGTCTCAGACTTTTTGATTTCTGTCACAATTCACTATATATAGGTATATATGCACTTACATACCTCATAATAAACTGTGATACACACTGGCCATATTGCATGAAAAAAAGAGAAAACTCCTGCACTTATGGGATAAACTTGAGTGGTTATATTCAATTAGTTATTTTTCTTATATCTATCTTCCTCTTTAGTCCAAAGAACTCTATTTCTTTTCCATTCAAAAATGCCACATCTTGCCATTGTTCTCTCATTTTCCATAGAAAAGACAATTGTTTACTCTCTGAATATTATAGGACAATACATTTTTGGCAGGTGAACAGTTAAAATGGGAAAATAAAAGCCAAATATCAGAAGATTTATCTATTTTACTTTCTATTATTGTTCTATGCCTTCTCTCACACAAACTTACAAGGTAAATCATTAAATGTAATTGTCATCATCTTTACAATGAGAAAAATGATCTCATACTCTTTCTTAAAAGATGGTTGGGAGTTTCAGTAAGATGCTCTGTGGCGTTACCTTGGGAACTGTAATGATATTCACTTGCATCCTCATAACACATAGTCATACTGGTTCCTTCTCCCTAAACAGCCAGCATGGACTGTACCCAAAGCCTCAGAATCAATGAAAACAGCACAAGTTCCTGTGTGACATCTGTGGGCCAAGATCACTGGAGCTTCTCATTTGAAATAGCATTTGGCAAGCCCCCCAGGGCAGCTGGACAAGGTCTTATTTGAAGATGTATTTCTCCGATTATGTTTAGCTTTTCTCCCCACCTCCATCTAGGTAGGCTCTGGGCTCCTTGCCGCAGGTAAATATGAAGCAGGCTGCAAAACAGAAATAGCAAGGTTTTTGGTATTTGTTCTCCAAAAACTTGCATCTAGATGAAGGAGATTAAAAAGCATCGCTGGGGCTTTTCTGGTGGCGCAGTGGTTGAAACTCCGCCTGCCGATGCAGGGGACACGGGTTCGTGCCCCGGTCCGGGAAGATCCCACATGGCGCGGAGCGGCTGGGCCCGTGAGCCATGGCCGCTGAGCCTGCGCGTCCGGAGCCTGTGCTCCGCAACGGGAGAGACCACGACAGTGAGAGGCCCGTGTACCACAAAAAAAAAAAAAAAAAAAAAAAAGCTTTCTAGTAACAATACAAAATATTCATGATTTGTTAAATAAAAACATACAATTAATTTACTCTTTTATCTCAGAATCACAATATCATTAAGACATGTACATATTTGCACAGAAAAAAAAGGATTGGAAGAAATGAAAATGTTAATAATGGTTATTAATTGCGAGTGAAATTTCTGGCCATGTATTTTTCTTCTTCATGCCTTTCCAACTTTTCTAAGTTCTCTGAAATAAGCATATACTTACTTTATTATCAAAAATATTATTCATAAAAAGGACTTTTCTATAACTTCAAATATTCCATCCACAACAGAACATTGTCATCGGCACAGACAGGCATTTAAAAATATTTAGTAATTGACATGAATACCCCTATGTTACCCTGAATTTCTATAATATGCTTTAGACACTTATTGTGTTAACCTTTTTAAAAAAAATTTTGTGGTGCATTTGCCGGCAAGGTTCTGCACCTGCCATCAGCGTGTGAGAGACGTTAAGACTTTTACCCTACATCAAATTACATTAATTTAGTCTTTGCTTAGTGACATGTCTGCAAGAGCAGTGGGCTCAGTGTCATTTAAAAAGTAAATGAAGAGAAAACAAGAGAAGGATTCGCATCTGCTCTAGGGCTGTTTAGAAGGAAAGAGATGATTAATCAGAGCTTTCCATGGAGCGGATTTACTGGAAATAATAATTGAAACAAACCAGCCACGGGAGGCACCGTTAGGCACCAATGTAACACTCACTGAGAAACTGCTTGCCAGAGGAAATTGACATGTTTACTGGGCACGTGTGTTTAGTCCTCCTGTAACTTGCAGTGAAATTACCACCGACATCAAGCCGGGCCATTTCGGAGAGCCTCACACACACGCTTTCAATCGATTCACATTTGTAGCTGATTTTGTTTAATCTGCAAACATCTGTACCTGACTTTGCTTCCAGCTTGGTGATTTTCCCATCTCCACTGAAAATCTGTATTTAATTCTGAAAAAGCATCACTGCAGTTCTCCTGATAACATTTATTCCTACTCAATTTGGTTTATGGGACAGAACAAATAAAATTTTAACTCCTCATAAAAAGGTAAGAGAGTACAATCACAGAAAACTTCCAACTCTGCATAAAGTGCTAGCAGGCAGGACTGAAATATTTAAGTGATCTGGGTTGTCTTTCAAATAGTTCAACATAGCATTTTGTGATATGATTATTTCTTAAACCCTTAGTTATATCTTGGGTGGTTTTTATTCAGATCTCAAAGAAAGCCTTATGAAGATAATTTAATCTATAAATTTTAGAATGTAATTCCCAGTGATGCTGGACACATAAATTAACGTTCCTAAACACTCCAGGGAAGTAGGTTACTTTTGTCCATTTTATCAGCTTTGGATCATAATTAGAAAATATAAGGAAACGGTACACATTTTTTACTCTATTTAAGTTGTTTAGAAATGATTTTGATCTTATTCTTTCCCGAGCGTATGGGGTAACTGAAGTTTTGATGTTGTCCTCCACATATAAGTGGGTTCTGGTGCTTGGAACGTCCCCCAAACGCATACAGTAAACTCCGATTTTAGTGTCTCCTGCTGAGCACCCTCCTACACCGCGCATTCCACTCTGCGGGAGTCCAGGTCCGAGGCAGAATAGAAACTGGAGGCTGAGGTTGGCACATGGCACCCGTGGGACTGACACTGATGGAACCCTTGTTCATGTGGGTGTGAGGGTGCCGGGTGGGGTGAACTCGAAGGGCTGGAAGCTGAGACACTTGAGTTTCGAGTATGCATTCGTTTCGATGTGCCAACGCTAACATTCTCTCCATTTAACGCTGATAACACTGATTGACTTGAACACAGAGTTTCAACCTGCCCTCTATTTCCAAACTATCAACACTGTAGAGTTTCGCTACATTTTGAAGGGAAGCCGGACATTTCTAAAGCATTAGAACGAGGGTTGGCAGAGGACCCAAACCTGGGCGAGAACAGAGCACTGCCCGGACTAAGGCTCTACCGACGCCTGAAACGGGCTTAGTCAGCTTCACTTGGGCTACTTGTCATCATGTTTTTTTTTCTCATCAAAATTTTAAATTCTTTCCTAAATGAAGAACGTTTTGAGATGATTAGCACAAAAATGGGTAAAGCAACTTGACACGGGGAAGAATAATACCAGGGAGAAAATGATATTCAAACTCATTACTTTCACGGCACAGAATCCTGCAAATCCCCCATTCGTTCCCCCAAGCTACAGATCCGACGACGCATCCCGATGTGAGTATATTCTGGAACCAATTCAAGGAGCTCGAATGCACGTTCTTCCATTCTCCACACAAGGACGAGGCTTCTCTGCTAGGTGTATGAGCTCCTTGACTGCAGCTCTGCGTTGGTTTGTGACCTTAGGCAAATTGCATTTTTTTCTATCGTAGATTTCTCATCTGTAAAACGATAATGCCGTGTTCCCTCACATCTACACACAAATGACTGTCTGAATGGCTCGATGACACCATTACACTAAGCAGTGCCAAATACTAAAAAGAAACAGGCAACCATTCAAAACAAAAATAAAACAACTTCAAGTCTCACCCGCAGTTGAGCTTTGAAAGGGTTTCTGACTTCTGTCACTTCCTTCCCAAATCATCACGCTGACAGAGTCAGTGGGAAAATGTGAGGAGATGTGATGTCCAGTTTCTCTTCAGTCTTTCAGGTGTGGGCTGGGCCTCCATGCAGGGCACACCCACCTGAGCGGCCAGTTCACCTGCCCTCCCAGGGCAGCTCTGGACCCCTGGGGCCAGGGCCCACCTCCTTCCCTTTTGGTGTAGCTCTCCGTGAAAATACCTGCCTGTCTGTAGAGCGTGGTTCTTTATAAAGGCCACCAACGTCTTCACCTCCATGACCACGTACAGGGACATAACCGTGGAGAGGATGTAACTGAGAATGTGCAGCGTGCCTGTCTCCTGCTGTGTCTTCTGTCCCACTGTGGAAGGGAAGTAAACACAGAAACCTCGGGGGATGCAAAAACAGCTGACGGAGGAGAAGCCCCATGGGTGTCCAGGCTTCTCAGGAAACCACTCCTGTCCTCACACACTTCCGTGGCCTCCGCTGTTGCCACAGTTCATGACCGATCAGGGGCCCACACCCATTTCCCAGGCGTCAGCGTGGGTCTGTCCCCAGCCCTCACCTTTGCCTCGTTGTCTGGTCCACAGCGACACTTTAAATATAGGAGCTGCCCCACTGTCGCCAGAAGCTCACCTCCTCTCTCTAATTGCCTGTTTCTTTCTTTCTAATAGTTTCTAATATAAGGTAGTTCATTTCACATGTTAACTACCTATTTATGTCTTTACGATGTCTGTTCTCAAACTTTGTCCCACTTAAGAAACACTTGGGGAACTTTTGGAAAAGGATGCTTGGCCCCAACTTGACCAACTGGTCAACCTGGGGGTGGAGCCCAGTGGACGGTGCCAGGAAAAGCCCCCTGGATGATTCTCAGGTGCATGAGGATTAGTGACCACACCTTCTAGCATTGCTTTACAAAGTGTGCAGCTTTGCGAGTCGTGTGTATCAGATTCACCAGGAGAGTTCATTAAAAATGTCAATCCCAAGGTCACATCCAGGGCAGTCTGCATGATGACAAGTAGCCCAAGTGAAGCTGACTAAGCCCGTTTCAGGCGTCGGTAGAGCCTTAGTCCGGGCAGTGCTCTGTTCTCGCCCAGGTTTGGGTCCTCTGCCAACCCTCGTTCTGTATGATCTCCTGGAAATCTCTGTCTGCCAGGGCCAGAGCTCACCGAGCCACTGCGACTGTCTCTAGGCCTGGAGACAAGGCACGGTTCCCCAGAAGCTGCAGGAGGTCGAGGGTCCCGGGTCTCAACTAATTCCCTCCCAGCTGCCCAGAGAAGGGTGCTCAGGGCTCAGCACTCAGGGGACGGCAGGTCATTTCACTTCCACTAACTGTGTCCCTGGAACCTTCTGTTGAAAACACCTTCTTCGGTTGAGTGTAGCTAAATTCCTGCTGTGTAAGAGCACGTTTCCAGTGTGGGCGATTTTTGAGTTAGGAAGTGCGCACCAACAGAGGTCGGTAGCCTCATGTTCACTTTACCTTCTCAGGACCCAGTACGTGAATTTTAATCCCATCTCTACCGTTGACTATACAGCACTTAGAACAAGCCTGGTGCATATGATCCACACCTAACTGCAAATCATAACCATTGTCATTAACATCAGAACAGGAAAAAAGAATCCCCCGAACACTGGGTAGGGACCTCTTCTGAACACTGAGACTTGGAGGCTAATCAGAACCTCCTGTGAAGGCGTCCACGTCACGGATTCGTCTCAGTTGTGTGTCTTTTCAGCTCTGAGTGACCCCGGCTTGCTGTCCTCCACCGTGAGCGATCTCCCATTCTTATTCCGGTGTCTTCTGCAAAAAAGATTGTCTCTACATGTGCATAAGCTCAGGAGGCCAGGTGGCCCTGGGGGACCAAAGCTTATCGTCTGCCGACTGAAGACCGACGTCTCTGAGTCACTGAGTTCTGCTGGTTCCGAGCCAACTCTTCTTTGTTAACCAATGACATAGCTTGGCCAGTTGGAAAGATCTAGTGAGAATTCTACGTTTCTTTTACATTTTTTCTTTTAAACCTGACTAAAGATTAAAGGTGGATCGACAGAGACATAAGCTGCAAGCCTCGTGGCCTCTAAGCTTCAAGCCACCCTGGCCTAAGACCTGAGAATTCAGCCTCCTTGGCTTCCTGTCCTGGTCTGCTTTGGCGAGACCCGCAAAGCCAGGTTTCCCCATCTTCTCCTGCACATCCGCTTCCAAATCTATGTGCGCTTCCTTATACATCTTTCCGTTGTGCCCTGTGGAGCACCATTCCATGGTAAACAGACTCTCTAATTACTTAAGAGGAGTGCCAGCAACACGGAGAAGGAGTGTACAAGTGCAATTGTTTATTTTGATAGGTAATGTGATTTCATGCAGACACTCATGGTAAATATTGCAAAGTTAGGAGATTAGTGGGTTTTAATCATTTAATTTGTTCCCAGATAATGGAAAATGAAGAAATAACAAACAACCATGTAGTCTGACTGGTGGCTTGCCTATAATTTATTGCTAAATAATTACGTTAGGAAAATTAACTGCAGCATAAATAATATTGAAGCTTTCTGGGAAAAGGCAGCTTCAGTTCGGATCTGATCACAAGCCTGAGTGGCGGCCTTTGCTCCAAAACTGCGTGATACTGCTGCCATCTGGTGGCTCCGGACACTTAAAAGAGGCACTTTGGGTTTTACTGAGCTTCCAGAAAAATCTAATCCCACTCCCAAACCGTGTGGCCTTCATTTATGTTTCCAAGAATGTGAACATACAATGTATCAGAAAATATCTTAAAAATCACACCTATATTGATTTTGCCTGCAATTTACTGATGACTGAGGAGGTACTTAGTATGTTTCTGTGGGTTTACAATTGTCATTGTGAAAACCTATCACCACAAAACAGGGTGAAGCGTATTGTAAGAAAGTGACATTTGAAATATTTTTGATTAAACATAATCATGTATATGCATCATATCGATAGACAATTTTTCCATTTTAATCAATTCTTTATTTTTTGAATATGTTACAACGCATTGAAAATTTGAAAATAGTTTCTTTTTTTCTTTGTCCTAGAAAATAAAAAAAATCTTTATATTCTTTCACTGGCCAAAAAAAAAAAAAAAAAAGAAAGTGACATTTGATGTAATGTGTTGAAATATCTTTAATATAAAGTATGGTGCTTTTTGAGTGCTTTAATACGTTTTAAACATTCTGGTTAAATATTGTAAAACATAAAAGGACTCATCAGACACAGTGCATTTCCTTGCTGTGTAGAAATGAGGGATGAGAGGGGTCGGGGGACATTAGGGCACGTCTCAAGACAGAGCCGCTCAGGCGGGGCCCCCAGGAACCAGGAGGGGCCCTCGGCCGCAGAAGCAGGAGTAGGTGAGCCAGGGCTCAGGAGGATGGCGGTGCTGGGCCTTGATGCTTGGAGCCGAGGGCCGGGCCATCAGGAGAGGATGCCCAGGGGAGAGATGCCATGAGAACAGTCATGAAGATTGGACGGTTAGGGCGTAAAGAGGGGCTCAACACCGGGTGCATGTGGGGAAGTCGCTGGGAGTAAAACTGGAAGGGCAGGTTGGGGCAACACAGAGAGGAGCTCGAGAAGCCACCCCAAGAGTTCAGGCCACCAGAAGCTTCCAAGGTGAGACTGGGCTTCATTTGGACAGAGCGGAGCCGATTCACAAGCCGAGCATACTGGGTGAGACAGCCCTGTTTAGTTGGGAAGATTTTCCATGAGCGAGGTGATGCTCCAAGTGGAGGAAAGCAGAAGAAATAAGAGGCCTTCCCTGCCCTCTGGGGCTCACCTTCCCTGGGCACAGCTGTAATCAAGCACAGGAACGAGGGCGGGCGCTGGAAAACGGGAGGGAGCAGGTGACTCCCTGGGGATGCTGGCGACACTTGCTAAGGGACGGGAGTTGGGCACGATTGTGGAAAATGAGAAGAAGTATTTCAGGCACAGAGGCCAGGAGAAGGCGCTCCAGCCAGGGCCCAAGGCTCTGATCATCACGGAGTCCTCAAGCGTGAGCCAAGCAAGCGATCCTTGTTTTCAGAGCGCTCTCTGAGTGCTGCCCCAAACCACCCGACGCCAGCCCACATCCCGTGATGCGCCCCTGTGACGCCCTCACTGGGCCCCCTCATGGCTCTCAGGGTGCACTCGCCCCTTGTGGCAGTAAACCAATGACCTCAGCTTGATAACAGCTGGTGCGGTGGTCTGGTGGTCATTACACGTGAGAGCAGGGGAGGCACCCAGACCTGCAACCCCTGCAAAATCCCAGAGTTTCAGCGGCAAGTAAAACTACTGGATGAAACTTGGTGGGTATGAATATGCTTAGGAGGGACAGGAGGAAGTAACAGAGTTTGGAAAGTGTAGTGGCCAACAGCACGGATTGCTGCTGATGACAGAGATAAAGGCAGAAAAACACAAGACAGTAGGCCTGGACGAATGACCCAGCCGCCCACCCGCCACCGTTTCTGTCTGCATTTATTCTCTCCCCAGCCTTAACTGTCAGTCATTCTCAGATTCGTATCTGGTAGCGACCTCTTCTCAGAGCTACAAAAATGGGCATGTTGCACTATCTCGATGACATCTCCACTTCCAAGACTCAAAACAACCCTTAGACTCAACACCTCTGAAGCTGAATTCCCCATCTTTCCACTTCATCTCAGTGACCGGCGCATCCGTCTGGACGGTTAGGAAGCACCCTTGAAACCTGCCCCGTGCCTACTCTCACACCCGGTCAGCCCCGATTTTGGCTAATTTTGCCTCCAGCCGTGCAGGAGGGTTGCTGCAGCCTGCCCTGCTCCTCGTTGCACCCCGATAGGTGTGCGTTGTGACCTATCAAGTTCCTTAGCAGAGCTCAGAGGCTGCCCCACCTTTCTTCCTACTCACCTCCAATCTGTTTTGCATTCTGCGGCCCTAGTGATCTCTATAAAATGAAATCGAATCAACTGCGTATCAGCCAGCATCCATCGCAGGGAACCTAAACATCTAAGCTGAAAAAACCTTAACATAGAGATTAAGGACTTTCAAGATGGCTGCAAGACCAGGAAAATGGATGTTAGGGCCACCGCACTGCAGCTGTGACCCAGACGCCTGAAAGCAGCTGCCGCCCCACGGACCAAAATCAGGTCCCCAGGGCTGAGAGCTGCAGCAGGAGCCTGGGTGCCCGGTCACTGCAGGAGCTCACCTCCCCCGCCCACACTCATGCATCATCTGGACACCTGGCTACAGGTGAGACTAGGAAATGTGACTTCCTGGCTCTCCATGCAGAGGAGAGCGTGGAAGGGAGACACGAGGTTGGTGATCATAGCCAGACGTGACCCAGCACGAACTATTTGCTGCTCAAAGTAACTCCTGGCTTCCTAGTAAAGGATAGGACTGTTTGGGGACATCTTGGGGACTTTGACCAGCTTGCTTTCCTTGGTCTGGGTGTCTCCCTATGCTATGGCTCACCTGGGCTCTGGGGCTCGGGCACATGCCTTGTGTTTCTCTCTGTGTCCCATTCCCAGGGACCTTCTTGCCCTGGGGCTGCTTCCAGAGCAGGTCTCTGGGGACAAGGTTCCTTCAGGTCTGGGGGAAGAGGGTCCTGGGTTTCTCCACCCAGACTGGACTGGGCGTTTCCCCACATGGTGTGAGAGTGTGTTCGTTTCCCCGGGAACATCACCGCCGTTGTCACTTTACATTGCACTTAATTGTTTCACGTCTTTCTCCCACTTAGTGAGAGGACGAGGGGAGGGGGGCAGTCTAGAGAACGCAGGCAGAGCCTTCCCGGTAGGAGAGGACATCGTGTAACAGGGAAAATAAGAGCCGTCCTTTGTGACGAGGCGAAGGTGGGCGCTGGGTGGGGGGATGAGACTGAAGAAGCAGCTGGGCTGATCCCGGAGTACCACGTGCTCAGTGCCGGGATATGTGGACCAAATGGTGAGAACACTGGGGGGTCCTAATGAAAACAGTAGGAAAACTTTGAAGTATCTGAACTGGGAGATGGCAAATTTAGGTGAGAAAAAGGATTCCAGCCACATCAATGAGGATAAATAAAATGGGGCACCATCGGTAGCTGGGCCATCAATTGACACTTCCTTTGGACAGCCCAAAGGAGAATTATGAGACCAACTTAAAGACAGTGGCAGGGGCGGCAGGGGAGGGAGAAGGTGGGACAGTTTGGAAAGAATTTGGGGAAATAAAATAGGACTGAGTGACTGTAGAAAGTGAGGGAGATAGAGAGAAGTGGGCTAAAGGTCAGTTTCCTCTTTCAGTGGCATACTTGATAACGCAGTTGAGTAGCAGCTGGAACACGGAAAGGGAAGCATGCTGGGGAAAAACGTAGGGATGACATGCAAACTCCTCGGTGGATCTCTGGAAAACAAGTTTAGTCTGCATCACCTCCACATTGACCAGACTTCCAACAAGAGCTGCTAGTTATTGGGCACTTGGTGGCCAACTTGCTTAGCTCGTTCAATTTTTAATATTTTTAAATTTTTTTAAACATCTTCATTGGAGTATAATTGCTTTACAGTGGTGTGTTAGTTTCTGCTTTATAACAAAGTGAATCAGTTATACATATACATATGTTCCCATATCCCCTCCCTCTTGCGTCTCCCTCCTTCCCACCCTCCCTATCCCACCCCTCTAGGTGGACACAAAGCACCGAGCTGATCTTCCTGTGCTATGTGGCTGCTTCCCACTAGCTAGCTATTTTACGTTTGGTAGTGTATATATGTCCATGCTACTGTCTCACTTTGTCACAGCTTACCCTTCCCCCTCCCCATATCCTCAAGTCCATTCTCTAGTAGGTCTGCGTCTTTATTCCCGTCCTGCCCCTAGGTTCTTCATGACCATTTTTTTTTCTTAGATTCCATACATACGCGTTAGCGTACGGTATTTGTTTTTCTCTTTCTGACTTACTTCACTCTGTATGACAGTCTCTGGGTCCATCCACCTCACTTAGCTCGTTCAACTGATGTGAGTGTTGAAAGAAATTTAGTTCTAGAAACTCATGGCAAAATATTTCTGAAATCCAATATACTTAAGTCTTACTTCCAACAATAACAGTAATATCAGATTTCCCCTGGGTTTCAGACAGCAGAAGGTAGTGTAGGGAGGAGAGGAAGTGCTTTCATTAGTGCGTTTCTGGGAAACTCCAGCAGGACCTCAGATTAACATGGAGTGGGAAGTGGGTGGAGGCACATAGATGAAGCAGGTCAGGCTGTGAGCTGCTGACCGCTGAAGCTGGGTAAAGGGTCCGTGGCATTTGGGTCTACTTTTGCATAGATTGGAAATTTCCCATCACAATGGGTTAAAAATAAAGACTTGAAAAAAAAAGTAGGGCAAAACTTGTGGCAGGAAATTCAAACATTTGTTAAATAATTTTCAAGGGTCCGAATATGTACTAGCCAGTAATGTAGGAGAGTTGCTTTATGTGTGCTCAGTGCCATTAATATCCTTTACCTTAAAAAAACAACAACAACTCATCAACAGAAATCTTACAACTTAAAGATATATAAGAAAACTGAAGATGTAAGATAGTTTTTTTTGTTTTGTTTTGTTTTTTTTGTTTTTCTTGCACTCTTTTTTTTTTTTTTTTTTTTTAAACATCTTTATTGGGGTATAATTGCTTTACAATGGTGTGTTAGTTTCTGCTTTATAACAAAGTGAATCAGCTATACATATACATATGTTCCCATATGTCTTCCCTCTTGCGTCTCCCTCCCTCCCACTCTCCCCATCCCACCCTTCCAGGCTGTCACAAAGCACCGAGCTAATATCCCTGTGCCTTGCGACTGCTTCCCCCCAGCTATCTACCTTACTACGTTTGTTAGTGTGTATATGTCCATGACTCTCTCTCGCCCTGTCAAAACTCACCCCTCCCCCTCCCCATACCCTCAAGTCCGTTCTCCAGTAGGTCTGCGTCTTTATTCCTATCTTACCCCTAGGTTCTTCATGACATTTTTTTCCCTTAAATTCCATATATATGTGTTAGCATACGGTATTTGTCTTTTTCTTTCTGACTTACTTCACTCTGTATGACAGACTCTAGGTCTATCCATCTCATTACAAATAGCTCAATTTCATTTCTTTTTAAGGCTGAGTAATATTCCATTGTGTATATGTGCCACATCTTCTTTATCCATTCATCCGATGATGGGCGCTTAGGTTCTTTCCATGTCCTGGCTATTGTAAATAGAGCTGCAATGAACATTTTGGTGCCTGACTCTTTTTGAATTTTGGTTTTCTCAGGGTATATGCCAAGTAGTGGGATTGCTGGGTCATATGGTAATTCTATTTGTAGTTTTTTAAGGAACCTCCATACTGTTCTCCACAGTGGCTGAACCAATTCACATTCCCACCAGCAGTGCAAGAGTGTCCCCTTTTCTCCACACCCTCTCCAGCATTTATTGTTTCTACATTTTTTGATGATGGCCATTCTGACTGGTGTGAGATGATATCTCATTGTAGTTTTGATTTGCATTTCTCTAATGATTAATGATGTTGAGCATTCTTTCATGTGTTTGTTGGCATTCTGTATATCTTCTTTGGAGAAATGTCTATTTAGGTCTTCTGCCCATTTTTGGATGGGGTTGTTTGTTTTTTTGTTATTGAGCTGCATGAGCTGCTTGTAAATTTTGGAGATTAATCCTTTGTCAGTTGCTTCATTTGCAAATGTTTTCTCCCATTCTGAGGGTTGTCTTTTGGTCTTGGTTATGGTTTCCTTTGCTGTGCAAAAGCTTTGAAGTTTCATTAGGTCCCATTTGTTTATTTTTGTTTTTATTTCCATTACTCTAGGAGGTGGGTCAGAAAGGATCTTGCTGTGATTTATGTCATAGAGTGTTCTTCCTATGTTTTCTTCTAAGAGTTTGATAGTTTCTGGCCTTACATTTAGGTCTTTAATCCATTTTGAGCTTATTTTTGTGTATGGTGTTAGGGAGTGATCTAATCTCATACTTTTACATGTACCTGTCCAGTTTTCCCAGCACCATTTATTGAAGAGGCTGTCCTTTCTCCACTGTACATTCCTGCCTCCTTTATCAAAGATAAGGTGTCCATATGTGCGTGGGTTTATCTCTGGGCTTTCTATCCTGTTCCACTGATCTATCTTTCTGTTTTTGTGCCAGTACCATACTGTCTTGATTACTGTTGCTTTGTAATATAGTCTAAAGTCAGGGAGCCTTATTCCTCCAGCTCCTTTTTTCGTTCTCAAGATTGCTTTGGCTATTCGGGGTCTTTTGTGTTTCCATACAAATTGCGAAATTTTTTGTTCTAGTTCTGTGAAAAATGCCAGTGGTAGTTTGATAGGGATTGCATTGAATCTGTAGATTGCTTTGGGTAGTAGAGTCATTTTCACAATGTTGATTCTTCCCATCCAAGAGCATGGTATATCTCTCCATCTATTTGTATCATCTTTAATTTCTTTCATCAGTGTCTTATAATTTTCTGCATACAGGTCTTTCGTATCCTTAGGTAGGTTTATTCCTAGATATTTTATTCTTTTTGTTGCAATGGTAAATGGGAGTGTTTTCTTGATTTCACTTTCAGATTTTTCATCATTAGTATATAGGAATGCCAGAGATTTCTGTGCATTAATTTTGTATCCTGCTACTTTACCAAATTCATTGATTAGCTCTAGTAGTTTTCTGGTAGCATCTTTAGGATTCTCTATGTATAGTATCATGTCATCTGCAAACAGTGACAGCTTTACTTCTTCTTTTCCGATTTGGATTCCTTTTATTTCCTTTTCTTCTCTGATTGCTGTGGCTAAAACTTCCAAAACTATGTTGAATAAGAGTGGTGAGAGTGGGCAACCTTGTCTTGTTCCTGATCTTAGTGGAAATGCTTTCAGTTTTTCACCATTGAGGATGATGTTTGCTGTGGGCTTGTCATATATGGCTTTTATTATGTTTAGGAAAGTTCCCTCTATGCCTACTTTCTGGAGGGTTTTTATCATAAATGGGTGTTGAATTTTGTCGAAAGCTTTCTCTGCATCTATTGAGATGATCATATGGTTTTTCTCCTTCAATTTGTTAATATGGCTTATCACATTGATAGATTTGCGTATATTGAAGAATCCTTGCATTCCTGGAATAAACCCCACTTGATCATGGTGTATGATCCTTTTAATGTGCTGTTGGATTCTGTTTGCTAGTATTTTGTTGAGGATTTTTGCATCTATGTTCATCAGTGATATTGGCCTGTAGTTTTCTTTCTTTGTGACATCCTTGTCTGGTTTTGGTATCAAGGTGATGGTGGCTTCGTAGAAGGAATTTGGGAGTGTTTCTCCCTCTGCTATATTTTGGAAGAGTTTGAGAAGGATAGGTGTTAGCTCTTCTCTAAACGTTTGATAGAATTCACCTGTGAAGCCATCTGGTCCTGGGCTTTTGTTTGTTGGAAGGTTTTTAATCACAGTTTCAATTTCAGTGCTTGTGATTGGTCTGTTCATATTTTCTATTTCTTCCTGATTCAGTCTTGGCAGGTTGTGCATTTCTAAGAATTTGTCCATTTCTTCCAGATTGTCCATTTTATTGGCATAGAGTTGCTTGTAGTAATCTCTCATGATTTTTTTTATTTCTGCAGTGTCAGTTGTTACTTCTCCTTTTTCATTTCTAATTCTATTGATTTGAGTCTTCTCCCTTTTTTTCTTGATGAGTCTGGCTAGTGGTTTATCTATTTTGTTTATCTTCTCAAAGAACCAGCTTTTGGTTTTATTGATCTTTGCTATTGTTTCCTTCATTTCTTTTTCATTTATTTCTGATCTGATTTTTATGATTTCTTTCCTTCTGCTAGCTTTGGGGTTTTTTTGTTCTTCTTTCTCTAATTGCTTGAGGTGCAAGGTTAGGTTGTTTATTCGAGATGTTTCCTGCTTCTTAAGGTGGGCTTGTATTGCTATAAACTTCCCCCTTAGAACTGCTTTTGCTGCATCCCATAGGTTTTGGGTCGTTGTGTCTCCATTGTCATTTGTTTCTAGGTATTTTTTTATTTCCTCTTTGATTTCTTCAGTGATCACTTCATTATTAAGTAGTGTATTGTTTAGCCTCCATGTGTTTGTATTTTTTAAAGATCTTTTCCTGTAATTGATATCTAGTCTCATGGCGTTGTGGTCGGAAAAGATACTTGATACAATTTCAGTTTTCTTAAATTTACCAAGGCTTGATTTGTGACCCAAGATATGATCTATCCTGGAGAATGTTCCATGAGCACTTGAGAAAAATGTGTATTCTGTTGTTTTTGGATGGAGTGTCCTATAAATATCAATTAAGTCCATCTTGTTTAATGTATCATTTAAAGCTTGTGTTTCCTTATTTATTTTCATTTTGGATGATCTGTCCATGGGTGAAAGTGGGGTGTTAAAGTCCCCTACTATGAATGTGTTACTGTTGATCTCCCCTTTTATGGTTGTTAGTATTTGCCTTATGTATTGAGGTGCTCCTATGTTGGGTGCATAAATATTTACAATTGTTATATCTTCTTCTTGGATCGATCCCTTGATCATTATGTAGTGTCCTTCTTTGTCCCTTTTAATTGTCCTTATTTTAAAGTCTATTTTGTCTGATATGAGAATTGCTACTCCAGCTTTCTTTTGGTTTCCATTTGCATGGAATATCTTTTTCCATCCCCTTACTTTCAGTCTGTATGTGTCTCTAGTTCTGAAGTGGGTCTCTTGTAGACAGCATATATAAGGGTCTTGTTTTTGTATCCATTCAGCCAATCTGTGTCTTTTGGTGGGAGCATTTAGTCCATTTACATTTAAGGTAATTATCGATATGTATGTTCCTATTTCCATTTTATATATTGTTTTGGGTTCGCTACTATAGGTCATTTCCTTCTCTTGTGTTTCGTGTCTAGAGAAGTTCCTTTAGCATTTGTTGTAAAGCTGGTTTGGTGGTGCTGAACTCTCTCAGCTTTTGCTTGTCTGTAAAGGTTTTAATTTCTCCATCAAATGTGAATGAGATCCTTGCAGGGTAGAGTAGTCTTGGTTGCAGGCTATTCTCCTTCAGCACTTTCAGTATGTCCTGCCACTCCCTTCTGGCTTGGAGGGTTTCTGCTGAGAGATCAGCTGTTAACCTTATGGGGATTCCCTTGTGTGTTATTTGTTGTTTTTCCCTTGCTGCTTTTAATATGCTTTCTTTGTATTTAATTTTTGACAGTTTGATTAATATGTGTCTTGGCGTGTTTCTCCTTGTATTTATCCTGTATGGGACCCTCTGTGCTTCCTGGACTTGATTAACTATTTCCTTTCCCATATTAGGGAAGTTTTCAACTATAATCTCTTCAAATATTTTCTCAGTCCCTTTCTTTTTCTCTTCTTCTTCTGGAACCCCTATAATTCGAATGTTGGTGCGTTTCATGTTGTCCCAGAGGTCTCTGAGACTGTCCTCAGTTCTTTTCATTCTTTTTTCTTTATTCTGCTCTGCAGTAGTTATTTCCACTACTTTATCTTCCAGGTCACTTATCCGTTCTTCTGCCTCAGTTATTCTGCTATTGATCCTATCTAGAGTGATTTTAATTTCATTTATTGCATTGTTCATCGTTGCTTGTTTCATCTTTAGTTCTTGTAGGTCCTTGTTAACTGTTTCTTGCATTTTGTCCATTCTACTTCCAAGATTTCGGATCATCCTTACTATCATTATTCTGAATTCTTTTTCAGGTAGATTGCCTATTTCCTCTTCATTTGTTAGGTCTGGTGGGTTTTTATCTTGCTCCTTCATCTGCTGTGTGTTTTTCTGTCTTCTCATTTTGCTTATCTTACTGTGTTTGGGGTCTCCTTTTTGCAGGCTGCACTTTCGTAGTTCCCGTTGTTTTTGATGTCTGTCTCCAGTGGCTAAGGTTGTTTCAGTGGGTTGTGTAGGCTTCCTGGTGGAGGGGACTAGTGCCTGTGTTGTGCTGGATGAGGCTGGATCTTGTCTCTCTAGTGGGCAGGTTCACGTCTGGTGGTGTGTTTTGGGGTGTCTGTGGCCTTATTATGATTTTAGGCAGCCTCTCTGCTAATGGGTGGGGTTGTGTTCCTGTTTTGCTAGTTGTTTGGCATAGGTTGTCCAGCACTGTGGCTTGCTGGTCGTTGAGTGAAGCTGGGTGCTGGTGTTAAGATGGAGGTCTCTGGGATATTTCCACCGTTTAATATTATGTGGAGCTGGGAGGTCTCTTGTTGACCAGTGTCCTGAAGTTGGCTCTCCTACCTCAGAGGCAGAGCCCTGACTCCTGGCTGGAGCACCAAGAGCCTTTCATCCACACAGCTCAGAATAAAAGGGAGAAAAAGTAGGGAGAATTAGTAGAAGTCTAAGTAAAGAAAGAAGGAAAGGAGGAAAGGAAGGAAGGAAGAAAGAAGCAAAGAAGGAAAGAAAGGAGGGAGGGAGGGAGGGAGGGAGGAAGGAAGGAAGGAGGGAAAGAAGGAAAAAAGACAGAAAGAAAGATGATACAGTAAAAATAAAATAAAGTATAATATAGTTATTGAATTAAAAAATATTTAGAAAAAAAAAAAAAAAGGGACGGATAGAACCTTAGGACAAATGTTGGAAGCAAAGCTATACAGAGAAAATCTTACACAGAAGCATACACATACACCTTCACAAAAAGAGGTAAAGGGGGAAAAATCATAAATCCTGCTCCCTGAGACCACCTCCTCAACTTGGGGTGATTCGTTGTCTAAAGGAGGGAAGGAAGGAAGGAAAGAAAGAAAGAACGAAGGTAAAGTATAATAAAGTTATTACAATTAAACTTAATTATTAAGAAAAAGAATTTTTAAAAAAAAGTCATGGACGGATAGAGCCCTAGGACAAATGGTGGAAGCAAGAGTATACAGACAAGATCTCACACAGAAGCATACACGTACACATTCACAAAAAGAGGAAAAGGGAAAAAAATCATAGATCTCGCTCCTAAATTCCACCTCTTCAATTTGGGATCATTCCTTGTCTATTCAGGTATTCCACAGATGCAGGGTGTATCAAGTTGATTGTGGAGCTTTAATCCGCTGCTTCTGTGGCTGCTGGGAGAGATTTCCCTTTCTCTTCTTTGTTCTCACAGCTCACAGGAGCTCAGCTTTGGATTTGGCCCTGCCTCTGCGTGTAGGTCGCTGGAGGGCGTCTGTTTTTTCGCTCAGACAGGACGGGGTTAAAGGAGCCGCTGATTCGGGGCCTCCGGCTCACTCAGGCTGGGGGTTGGGGGATGGGGGAAGGAGGGGCACTGCGTGCGGGGCGGGCCTGCGGCTGCAGAGGCAGCGTGACGTTGCGGCAGAGGCCGGCGTGACGTTGCACCAGCCTGAGGACCCGCCGTGCGTACTCCCGGGGAAGTTGTCCCTGGATCCCGGGAACCTGGCAGTGGCGGCCTGCACAGGCTCCGCGGAAGAGGGGCGCGGAGAGTGACCTGTGCTCGCACACAGCCCCCCTGGTGGCGGCAGCAGCAGCCCCAGCGTCTCCCGCCCGTCTCTGGGGTCCGCGGTTTCAGCCGCGGCTCGCGCCCGTCTCTGGGGCTCGCGCTTCCCGCCGCGGCTCGCGCCCGTCTCGGGGGCTCGCGCCCTCAGCCGCGGCTCGCGCCCGTCTCTGGAGTTCCTTTAAGCAGCGCTCTTAAACCCCTCTCCTCGCGCACCAGGAGACAAAGAGGGAAGAAAAAGTCTCTTGCCTCTTCGGCCGGTGCAGGCTTTTCCCCGAACTCCCTCCCGGCTAGTCGTGGTGCACTAACCCCTTCAGGCTATGTTCAAGCCGCCAACCCCAGTCCTCTCCCTGAGCTCCGTCCAAAACCAAAACCCGAGCCTCAGCTCGCAGCCCCGCCCGCCCCGGCGGGTGAGCAGACAAGCCATCTCGGGTTGGTGAGTGCCGGTCGGCACCGATCGTCTGTGCAGGAATCTCCCCGCTTTGCCCTCCGCACCCGTCGCTGTGCACTACTCCGCGGTCCCGAAACTCCCCCCTCTGCCTCCCGCAGTCTCCGCCCGCGGAGGGGCTTCCTAGTGTGTGGAAACTTTTCCTCCTTCACAGCTCCCTCCCACTGGTGCAGGTGCCGTCCTTATTCTTTTGTCTCTGTTTTTTCTTTTGCCCTACCCAGTTACGTGGGGAGTTTCTTGCCTTTTGGGAGGTCTGAGGTCTTCTGCCAGCCTTCAGTAGGAGTTCTGTAGCAGTTGTTCCACGTGTGGATGTATTTCTGGTGTATCCGTGGGGAGGAAGGCGATCTCCGCGTCTTACTCTTCCGCCATCTTCAAGGTCCCCCCGGCGCAGTGTAAGATAGTTTTAAAAAGATCATCGCCGTTATATGTCCATGTGCTTATCAACAGTATCTCATTCAAAATTAAACCTTTTTCCATATGTTTTGCCAAGATTGGCATTAAGTTTTTTGCAAATATATTGTTGGTAAGGAAAGGGATGAAACCTCAGGCTAGTCACTTCTCCTGGAGCGGTCTCCCAAGCCCAGATTTTATATCCAGAGGAAATAAAATGGAGATTTCTAAAGCCTGGTAATTTTTCCTGCAGATTCAGTTTTGATGTCCTTGCTTCCACTAGAGGGCTCTGTGGATACGGGAAAAACATTTAAACCACAGCTTTTGAAGCTGTTTAAAATGTATGCCATTTTATCAGTTATAATCTCTTGGTAGTTTTGGTCTGGTGTTCAGAGATAACTTATTTGAATAGAGCGAAGGAGTAGAATAATATTAACACCTTCAAATGTTCTTTTTCTCTGATTATTGACTCAGTGTCGAGAGTTGCTCTGAGAAATATTTGTACTACATAAATCCTTGTCTTTTTTTATTAGGAGTTACAGTTGGCACTAATCATTACTGGATGTGAAATTCTCTGACTAGCCAATGGTCTAGTCAATAATTCAGAAGTCTGCCTTCTCAGAACTTAATACTACTCCAAGATTATTTTGGAAAAAAAATTAATAACAGTACCATAACACAAAAGGATATGAGTTCCCAGGTGGGATCTCACTCAGACAAATTTCAGCAGTTGTAAGACTCTTTACTTCTCATCTAATTTTAAATGGCCGAAGTAAAACGTGATTTGAGGTTCACAGATATTAACCTTTTACATAAACATCGGCCTATCCTTATAAACATCCATGCATTTGAAACAATCAGGATTTAAAATTTTTAGCTACAAGCTCCACAGAGGGAGGAAAGGCATGCAATATCCAGTGTTACTACATACATTAAGTTTTAATAAAAAGGTATGAGACATGCAAAGAAACAGGGAGGTGTAACCTAGGACAAAACGTAGGTAATAAACACTGAGAGGAGGCTGATTTCAGATTTAAGGCACAAAGACTTCAAAGCAGGACTTATATTCAAAGAATTAAAGGAATTCATGATTAAAGTAAAAAAGTAAGGTGTGACGACAAAGCTAACAATCAAGTGGAGAATATCAATGCGAAGAGAGAGAAATGATATAAAAAACAAACAGATGAAAATACTGGGTTTCAAAAGCATAACAGCTGAAAGTAAAAATTCACTAAGGGGCCTAATGATTGGATTTGAGCTAGAAAAAAAGAATCAGCAAACTTGAAGATAGATCAATAACTACTATTCAATCCAAAGAACAGAGAGGAGACATGAGCAGAGCACCAGAGAAATGTGAGGTACCATCACACACACCAGTGTAAGTGTAACGGGGTATCATGGGAGAGGAGATGGGAGCACAAAAATACTCAGAATAATGGCTGAACACTTCTTAACTTTGATGAAAAACGTTAACCTACAGGAAGTGAATGAGCTGCACAAAGACACCTCTGAGTAAAAGTGCTGGAAGTCAAATACAAAGAGAAGATCTTGAAAGAAGCAAAGGAAAATGACTTGTCATATACAAGGGAACCCTGAAAAGATCAAGAGATAACTTCTTACCAGAAACGTCAGAGGTAAAAAAGCAATCGGTCGGAAGGACGGCTGAATAGGGAGTTCCTGACTTTGGTCCCCCCGACAGACGGAGCAACTGGTGGTCCTCAGTATATAAGAAGCCTTTGCGATGATGCCAGAATTAAGGGGTGAGGATGAAGCACGCCACCCTGGACCACAAAAATTTGAGAAAACCATGTGACAGGGGTAAAAGGAGCAGATTTGCTTTGAACACATCAGCCTTCTCCCAGGACGTGCACGGCCACCCTGAGGGGGCCGCCCAGGCCTGCAGCTTCTCCACTGGGAAAAGGAGGGCCAGCCTGGACATCCAGATTCCCCAGTGTTACGGGACACCTCACAGGGTCACTGGGGAATCAGCTAGAGGAAGGATAGAGCTCACAACGTGAGTGCACAAATCCTTGCAGACCACATTCCTGCAGGCAGAAGAGCCCCAGGGGCATCCCAAACAGTGATCCCCGGTGGGCTGGGCCAGTGGCCATGTCTGGCCAGTGATCTAGGCAGGCAGTTCTACCGGGTGTGGCTCCCCTGCCAGTGGACCATCCTGGCTATGCAGCCTGGACAGGGAAGCATGTTACTGGTCCTACCCGATTGCTGAGCATGGCCTCCAGCCTTGCCCAACCAGAGAGCCTGGCCAGAGATGCCAGACAGCCGTGGAACACATCCTACGGCCACCAGGGCAAGGAAGCTGTCAGCAGCCCCACCCAACTTCTGAAAAAATCCTGGAGAGGAACCCACCAGAAATCCTGGAGCTGAGACATACCATGACTGAATGAAGACGACAGCAGAAAACTTCAGTAGCAGACTGAGCAGAAGACAGAATCCCTGAAATCAAGGGCAGCTCGTTCGAAATTGTCAGAGGAGCAAAGAGAAAAAAGAATGAAAAAAAAATGAAGACAGCTTACGTGAATTACAGGACACAACTAAAACAACAATCTACGCCTTACTGGCGTCCCTGACAGAGAAGAGCCATAGACAGGGGCGGAAAGCTCATTTAAAGAAATAATTGTGGAGAAATCACTGTGGAGAGATTTGGACATCCAAGCTCATGAAGCTTCCAGGACCTCAAAAAGTCCTTTTAAACCCCAAAAGATCTACTTCTCCAAGACACATTATAGTGAAACTGTCTAAAATAAAAGGACATTCATTTTAAAATCAACAGGTGAAAAATAAATTTCTCACCTACAAGGGAACCCCCATAACAATATTAGTGGATTCCTTGGCAGAAACCTTGCAGGCTAAGAGAGAGTGGGATTCTATGTCCAAATTGCTGAAAGAAATAAAGAAAAAAAGCTGCCAACTAAGAATACTTGAGCTGGCAGAGTTAATCCTTTGGAAATGAAGGAAAGTTGAAGACTTTTCCCAACAACCAAATCTGAGGGAGCTCCTAGCCACTAGATCTGCCTTACAAGAAACACTTGTAAAGGGATTCTTCAAGCTGAAATGGAAAGAAGCTGCATAGTGACGTGGAAGCATATTAAATACAAAACATGCTGGTAAAAATAGTACATATTCAAATTTAGAACACTCCAAAACTGTAATACGGTGGTGTGTTAATCATTTATCTCTAGCGTAAAGGTTAAACGTAAAAGTATTAAAAATAACTATAGCTGGGCTTCCCGGGTGGCGCAGTGGTTGAGAGTCTGCCTGCCGATGCAGGGGACACGGGTCCGTGCCCCGGTCCGGGAAGATCCCACATGCCACGGAGCGGCTGGGTCCGTGAGCCATGGCCGCTGAGCCTGCGCGTCCGGAGCCTGTGCTCCGCAGCGGGAGAGGCTGCAACAGTGAGAGGCCCGTGTACCGCAAAAACAAAAAACAAAAAAAAACTATAGCTACAATAACTTTGTTAATGGATACCCAATATAAAAAGATGTAAATTGAGTCTGGTGTCAGATGAATGCATTATAGTCTGTTCTACCTATGGCTCGTCTGTGTGCATTTAAATGATTTCAGGTTCTCCAAATCTCTGGGATCTTGTCAGCAAGATGCTGAAAATATTTATGTCTCACTAGTGGACCAGATGAAACGATGTTTATGAAATTTGTTTTTAAGTCTGGGTATAGAGTAAATAGAAATGTCCTTCTATTGCCGTGTCGATTTCTTCAGACAAACTTCTCCCACTTTTCATCATTTGTGCTTGTGTGCTGACATTTCAATTTTTATAACTTTCTTTCTCTATCTTTCAGGCTTTCTTTCTCTCTCTTTCAGGCTTTCTTTCTCTGTCTCTTATAGGTTGTCTTCTCTTTCAGAGCCTTTGGACATGGAGCCAACTAAATATTTTCTCCAGAAAATATCATCTTTTTACCATCTGCCTTCAGAAAAGTCTAATGTCCATGTATAGTGTTACAGGCTGCATCCCTTGCATAACTAACGATCGGGAGACATAGTCAGTTTCTTCCAATCCTCTTGTGGCTATCAAGTAACGAAACACTTCTTAGTTATTATTTGTTCAAGAGTAACAATAGTCTTCTGTGCTATTGTTTTCTGAGAATTCCTGGTTATCTTAACTGCTCCATGAATCTGCTTTTCAATACTGTCTGAGTACTATTCCTCCATTCCTTCTGATTTCTGTCAAAAAATGCATATATCCGACAAACATTTGAATACTTCTGATGTGCCAGGAGCTTTGTGGGGAAATTCTGCCAGTATTTCATTTTCCCCTCAAGTGAAAAAAAGTTGCTGTCGCTCCCATATGATTCAGAGGAGGAAGCTGGGGCTCTGAGAATCTTGGCGAGTTTCCTGGGGGTGGTCACGGACAGACCAAGGACAGGAATCTGGTTATCTAATTCCAGGACCACTCTTTTCCCTCTTAGGACGTGGTCACACAGGAGGTGGAAAGTTAGCAGGAAAATGTAATATTTCTGACAGTAAAAAGTGACCAAAAGTAAATATAAAGGCTTATTTTCACGAAGGTCATATGCAATCCTTTAGCGCACGTGGAACTCAAAGATGATACAGATATTTTAACTCACCGGACATTATTGCCCTCTAAGTAAGATGGTGCATATCATCTGGTGACCAGATACTTAACATTGTCGTTTCTTTGTTCCTTGCAGTAGGTATTATAGATCACTGGATCTCATGTAATTACCCACGAAATTGCTAGTGTTCTTTTATGACAGGTACTCAATAAAACCCCTTTGGTTGCCTAGAAGATGATTCACCTCTTCGTGGAACCACTTGAATGTAATCTTTAATATATGTGACATAATATATAACTTTAATACATGACGTTTAAAAGCATTCTATTTGTAGGTCAAAGTTTGTCCAATAGGACCTCATGGACTAACCGCATTGCTTGAAAATTTCAGGCCAAAATAAGATAGTTATCCAAGATCATACAGCTCTTGCCCACGGTATGGCATGGATATTCACACCACCCTCTACAAATGTTTGGTCCAGATCTTTTTCCATTTAATGAAGTTTGACAATTTGTGACAGGATAGAAAGGAAATTCATTATATTTAGTAATAGAAAACCCATTTCTCATTTTTCATGAACCAAGCAGCTATGATGAAATTGCCTGAACCACTATATCACAATTCTCCACCTTTGTGGTTCTTAAGGTCACCCTCCAAGGTCTTCAATTTCCTTGTGTTCACAGCCTGGCATCTGGTAATTTTCAGTATCAGAAAATAGAAAGGGGCTATATATTTTTTTTTCTGAGGAGAAATATTTCTGATTTGAGAAGAAATAAATCTGTCAAGGGGGAAAATATTAAAAATAAAAAGAGTGACTGTAATAGTCACATTGGTGTCACAGGCAATTTTGCTTCTCCAACTCGGTGAAGGAAAGGTCCCTGCCCCTCAAAGAACTGTCAACGTAAGAGAAATGGATTCTTTATTTCAATAACCACTGTGGTTTAAGGGTAATTTATGTATAAGGAAGGACAACAGCCTCAAGAATCAAATTTCCTTAAAATATTATTTTGTATTCGCTCTGCTACAAAGCTTAGTGAAATTGATAGATCAGAAGGAGGGATGACTAAATTTGCTTCTCCAAGTTATCATTTAACACACACTGTATGTGGCTCACATCACTAGCCATTGTAAGTGGCTCACATCACTATGCATTTTGTATAGGAATGACACTTATAAAGTAATATTTCTCAAATTAAATAATTCTTATAATTTTAATAGGAAAAGTAGAAGAAAAATATTTGTTTGATCTCACTTATGAGGGGTAGCAAATCTTCTACTGTCTACATCCCATCCCTGATATATGACAAATCTTGCCTCAGTCTCTATTATTTTCATCAACCATAAATAAAGCACTACCCATCATTTGTTTTTAAGTGGACATCTCCCCAGAGAGGGTAGAAAGAATGCTCAAACATTTAAATAAGCAATTTAAATTCTTATTTCTTTCTAAAACGATCTGTGGCCATAGCTACCACCGTCCGTATTTGGGATTTAAAAAAATAAAGAAATAAGAATATATAAAACAACTAAATCAAAGGCTTCCTATTTACTCAGTTTCATACAGGAAATATTTATCACTCTCCCAATAGCAATTCTTCCCCTATCACATCCACTAACTCAAGACACATGTGCCGCATTTGCTGTTGTGAGCGTGTCATCAATCTGCAAGTGTATCTAATGCTCAGCCACCTTCCTCATCCACCTTTGGCTGATTAGGGTGTTGTTTCTGAGGCGCCTGATCTGGCCTTGTCACTATAGGATCACAGGGCTCTCTCTTTGCACATGTAATACTTTTCCATGACAAATACCATTATGCAAAGTTATTGAAGACTGGTAAATACTCACATAATACATTCACAAGAAAGTATTCGGCATTTTCCTACTTTTTGAAAAAAATCAACTTATAGAAAGGAAAAGAATAGGCATTTACCAATTTCCAGATGCCTGATTCCACTTAGAGGATACGTAATTTTAATTCTAGAGCGGACAACATATAAGAAACAGCTTTATATAAAAGAAACTAACAGCATTAAAAGGAAAAAAAACCTCTTCAAACTTCATTTATGACCACTTCAGTTACTGTTGACATTAAATATTTGATTATGTTTTGGGTTTAGGGGAGGATACATGGGATATTAATATACGTTAAATGTCCACCTGTTGGTGTAAATGTCTCTTTGAAACATCCTCTGCTCTTTATGAATCTCAGGAGATTGGGACATGCACTAACTGTCTATAGTTTTCTGGTGTTGGTTTGACATCTTATCTCGTTTCTCAATATCTACTTCTATCAAAAGTAGAATATGGAAATAGTTTCCACATTCTTATTTTTATAATATTCTATTTTTGCACTATTTAAAATATTTAAAGGTTTGCATTATTTTTTAAATTACAAAAGTTTACTATTTTTACCCTAATATTAAATACCATGTGATATGTAAATTTTGCTTAAAGAGAATTGGTTACTTTCCCCTTCTCCCTTCCAACAGTTCATAATGACTACTCCAACTTTGTAAAGATAATACAATCATATCTTTTTTAAAAAAAATTTCTTTTATTTATTTATGTTTGTCTGCGTTGGGTCTTCGTTGCAGTGCGCGGGCTTCTTATTGTGGTGGCTTCTCTTGTTGCGGAGCATGGGCTCTAGGCATGCAAGCTTCAGTAGTTGTGGCACACGGGCTCAGTAGTTGTGGCTCGCAGGCTCTGGAGCGCAGGCTCAGTAGTTGTGGTGCATGGGCTTAGTTGCTCCGTGGCATGTGGGATCTTCCTGGACCAGGGCTCGAACCCATGTCCCCTGCATTGGCAGGAGGATTCTTAACCACTGCGCCACTGGGGAAGCCCATATAGTCCTATCTTTTAATGAGACTAGAAAATTATCAAAGTCCCAAAGCAGAATCTTAAGAAATAGTTGCTCAGAGGAATGAGAAATGAACCAAAATTAGTGGAACGCAGAGAAGGACATATCTGTCTCTGCAAATGCTGGAGGGCGACATGATGTTTACAAAACAGGTGCCACACCTTGAAGCGGCAGAGCAGCCATCCGTGCCTGGAGGGGGAAGTTGGTCTGAGGGCAGACAGCAGGTGAAGAGGTGTGACCTGGAGCAGTGAGTTCACATCCAGGGAAGACCACATCTAAGCAGAGGAGGGGAAGGACCGCGTTCACTTGGCCACTCCTTCTCAACTGGGCTGTGGATCCAGTAAACACTCACATCCAAAGCCACTATGCCCACCGGCCACTCTGCCGCCTGCTGAGGATGCAATGAGCAAGGAACCAGAGCCTTCGTCCTCAAGGTGGCTGCCATTCTCAAAACTGAACTACTTTTTCATCGGTAAAGGAGCAGAGAACTGTTGATACAAAATGAAAGCTTTGGTCCTCTTGTGAGGAGCCCTACCATCAATAGACAGTTTTCAAAAATGTTTCCTCAGGTGCTCCTAAGGCCGTGCAAAGAAAGTGATGCATTTTTCAAAAAAGAAAGAAAAAACTAAGAGAAATAAAAAATAACTCTTACAAACAAATAGGGTGGCGATGATAAGGAGAGATCTCATAACTGGCGAGCTTCTTAGCCAGGATCTGTAGACACTCACTCAGTAAGAGGCATGAACAGTAGTTTTGCAAATAATAATTACTGAATCAAGAAACCAAATTTGCTTGTAGGATGAACCACTATGAATGCCAGGCTAAATCTAATGTTTTCCCTCTGTTCCATTACTTTATCTTCCCTCTGTCAAGTGAAATGTCTCAGGATAAATAGCAGAGAAAAGAAAGGACAGGGCTTCCGTGGTGGCGCAGTGGTTGAGAGTCCGCCTGCCAATGCAGGGCACACGGGTTCGTGCCCCAGTCCGGGAAGATCCCACATGCCGTGGAGCGGCTGGGCCCGTGAGCCATGGCCGCTGAGCCTGCGCGTCTGGAGCCTGTGCTCCGCAGCGGGAGAGGCCACAACAGTGAGAGGCCCGCGTACCGCAAAAAAAAAAAAAAAAAAAGGACAGAAATAACAATGTGTAATTCAGACTTTTTGATCCTATGGTTTTCAATGTAGAATTAACCTTAGACCATCTGAATCTCAAATTATTTCATATCTATATTATTTCTCAGTCATATCAAATAAGATAACAATGGTAAGGCCATACTAAAGAAAATTAAAAGCATTGTCTCTTACAAACTTAATTTATTGGTTAAAAATAAGTGCTGGTATCATTAATAATTATGTTTTCTTATTTAAAGAAGATATTAAAGAGCAGAAGCTTTGGAAGTCCAACAGTACAGGTTCATATCGCAGCTGCCATTCGTTAGCTGTCGGGGATGCTGTGTTTAGAGGTGGGATAATAATAATTCTCACTTCACTGGATTCTGTGTGTGTGTGTGTGTGTGTGTGTATACATAATACCTATATTTTATATAATTTCCTAGACAAGTCCAGTTGTACTATGAGAGTTTGTTTGATCTAAAGGAACACAAGTTCAAGTTTCTCTCAACACTTAATCTTAAAAACTAACTGAAGTTGGGCGTTTGCCATGTGCAGGCACCTATTCCAAGGCTGTCCACGTATTAACTCATTTAGTCCCACCCAGACCATGGGAATTAGCTATGCTACCAAGCCCACCCAGAGATGAGAACTGAGACAGAGGTACAGTCACTCCCTAAGACCACAAAACCTCGGGTTTCTTTACCAGGCTAGTTGTCCTCAAATTATTGAATGACACGAAACACACACACACACACACACACACACACACACACACACACACACACAAGTCTTCCATTTTCAAAGGGTCCAAAATCACATTCAGAATGTGTTTGAGAATGTGTTTGCTTCCTTTTGGGGATCATGAACGGTCTCTTTTCCTCCATTCTCCTGGTGATACTAAACTTGGCCCTCTGAGGGCAAGCCGTTCAGCCTGGTCTTCCACACGAGGCTGTATTTGACCTCGGACAAGGAGGTTTGGGTCCGTCCTGGAGCTGAGTGATGGAAGTTAAGTTCCCCCACGGGAATGGGAGTGAGAAGAGGTGTGGGCTCCCTCCAGCCGAGAAATAGATGCTGTAATCAGGTCTTCAAATCCATGGTAAGCCTACGTTAAAATAAACCATTTAATGCAATCCAGAATCTCTGTTAATTTGTAAGCTCTTGTCCCTTAAATTCACTGGTCTGTTCATCCATCAGGTCACATGGACAGAACATCCTTCAACTCCTTTGGCCAAGAGTAATCTCCTTCCCGGGACCTCAGGGACTCGATCGATTTCCCTCCATAGTTTTAGTTTCCCCTTTACATTCTGGCTATAGTGGCCATTTATTCAAACTAAAATCAGAGCCCTGAATTGGTCAAAGCTAAGAAAACTATCTAGGCTTAACCTTCCCTGGTCGTTTCTCACGTTTACTGTTTTCATCTGTGGGGAGTAACTGCCCCTCCCCAGCCGGTGGATGTGCCCTTTCACCACTGTTTCAGCCTCTGTGGCCGCCTGTGCGCCACCATCGTGCCCAGCACTGTGCTTTGTCATTTCTTTTCACTCTCCTTCTCTGGCAATCTAAAATAATCCATTCCTTTTATGATGTCTTGGTGAATATCTCCTCCTTCCAATGACTTTTCTGCATGTTTAAGTGTTCTGAGGTTTACCTAAAACCCTCAAAGAGAAGAGGCCAAGATTCTCCATTTTTCCCCACACCTACCACCTAATACAGTCCTGGGATGTGAGTGTGAACATATAATAATAACAGTTGTTGGACCAATTCACGAGTGTGGCAGTTCCAGGATTTCCGTGTAGTTGTCTAGATGGCTGGACAGCTTGCCTCGAAACTGTTTGTGTAGCGCTTTTTGTAAAAATAGCTTCTATATGGACAAGGGGGCGCTGAGGGAAATCGTGAGGCAGCTTTGCAGCAACTGTCCTACTCTGTGGCCTCTCCCGTTGCAGAGCACAGGCTCCGGACGCGCAGGCTCAGCGGCCATGGCTCACGGGCCCAGCCGCTCCGCGCATGTGGGATCCCCCCGGACCGGGGCACGAACCTGCGTACCCCGCATCGGCAGGCAGGCTCTCAACCGCTGCGCCACCAGGGAAGCCCTATATAAAGGATCTTGAAAAGAGATGCAGGGCTTACATGTGAGTGAATAGCCACGTGCTTCGTGATACCAAGAGATGCAACACGAGAAAGATGAATAATTCAGCTTTTGGAATCAGACTGGATGGCGTTTCATGCCAATTCGGCATCCAACAGCTCTAAGAAACCAGGGACTCTCCTCTTTGAGTTTGGCTGATTTCCTGTGAAATGACACCATGCACAGGGTTGCTTTGGTGAGATACACACACAGCGCCTGGCATTACCAGGAAGTAAATATGGTAATACACGTCACCTCCCCAGGCTGGCCCTCCCAACTCCGCGAGAGACCTTCTCAGATCGACCAGCTTGAAGCCAAACTATGTGGAGAGCAGCTTGGGTCACACAAAACACTCAGATACATTGGACGTGAGATGAGAAGGGTCTTGATGGATGTGAGCGCTGTATTCGTTGTGGTGAAAACAAACTGATGAGAAAACAGAGGAGGGAGGGGTCACGGTGATCACACATCACCACCCCCATGGAGACCCATCCCAGCCTCGAACCTGCTACTCAGAGGTGCAGTGTGTCATAGTCACACATCTGGGCCCTAGAGCCAGACCCTTTGGGTTCAAGTTCAGCCTCGCAGTTTTTGACCTTTGATCTAAGATTGTAAAACTTTAGGGAAACTACCTAGATAGTTGGTGCCTCAGTTGCCTTATTTGAAAAGTGGTGGCAGCAAGGGTACAGTTTCACAGGGCTGTCGTGAAAGGTAAGTGAGTAACAGTGCATAGAATAACGCTGTCTACATTCTCTACCATCGTAATCACAACAGCCTTTTGTCTGTGTTCCTAGGAGCTCACCGACATACGCACAAAATTCCCCTCTGTGCGAGTTCCACAGGCCTCAGAACATCAGAGGGCCAACCTCCAAGAAAACTGACCACACTGTTTCCTCAGAAGAGAGGGCGCTAACTACACAAGCGTTTGCAACAATGGTTTATAAATTGTGTCCTAAACATTTGTATCTCAGAATTAGGTCACTTAGAAAGTGAGGGAAAAGTCCAGTTGCACAGCAAGCCATGATTATTAGCCCCATTTAGCTCTTTTCCATGATTTTCATTACATTTTAGAAAACTCTGCAAGTTTATCTTCTGAAAACTGAGTTCCCTTCATTCAGACTGGCTGGCTTCTGACTTAGAAGCTGTCGCCTGAGTCCTGGAGGCCCAGAGGCCCGGGGGAGGCACAGCCACCCGGAGCCCCTTCCCGCCCCTGTCAGGCCAAGGACTTACTTTTGCAACAAACCCCTTTCTCCCTGGCCCCTGGCTTGCCCGATGGATCCGGAAATCAAAGGTCGAGCATTTAACTGAAGTTTGAAAACGTTTTCCTAGTGGAGCTTTTGTTTCTCATTCTCGCCAGGGGGCTCAGTCCTGACTGAGGCCGCGTGGAAATGGTGCGCTTCTAAGTTTTGTGCGCAAGGCCCTAGGGCAGACTCTTGTGAGAAGCCTGTCCTCATCCAGGGAAGGATGGGAGAGAATCCAGCTGGGCAAACGGATCTTGTCTTGAGGTGCCTTTTGCTCTCCCAGAAACACTCCCACCTTCCGTGATGTTCTGAGTCAATACTCATCACCGTATGAAGCCTCAACAAAATATTAACTTGCATCCTTCCTACTGAAGGAAATACACTTACCTAAAATTTATTCTAGAATAATCCATTGCTGCAGAAGCCCATAATCATTTTAAAGGTAGAAAGGTATAGTTAGCACACTAAGATAACCTTCCGGGAAAATGACAGCATATAATTTGAAATTGTTTTATTAACGTGATGGGTTAGTAACCTATCAAATACAATGGCTTTTAATTATGTATCAGGTATTTTGAAACTATAACCGAAACTCTAGAGAAAAGCTTGTTTTCTGGAGAACAAGCTTGTTTTCTAGAGAACAAGCTTGTTAGCTTGTTCTTGTTAAAAATAACACTAGTATTCATTGAATGGTAACCATAACAACCTTTCTTTTTATCGAAATAATAAGTAAATAATTTCCTAAGTGTGGAAAGAAAAAGGCATTGCACTTAGGAGATAAACACTGATTAACATTTTCATAAGTTGATGTTTAAACATTGTCAGTAGGATTAATTTTATGGCAGGAGTATATTTTCTCTTCTGTTTTTTTTTTTTTTTTTTTTGTGGTACGCGGGCCTCTCACTGTTGTGGCCTCTCCCGTTGCGGAGCACAGGCTCCGGACGCGCAGGCCCAGCAGCCATGGCTCACGGGCCCAGCCGCTCCACGGCATGTGGGATCTTCCCGGACCGGGGCACCAACCTGTGTCCCCTGCATCGGCAGGCGGACTCTCAACCACTGTGCCACCGGGGAAGCCCTCTCTTCTCTTTTTATATTGGTATCAAGATTAAAATTTTTTTCTTTAGACTGAATAAATATTTGTAATCAAAATGTGTTCCTTAAATCTAGGTATTATTTTTAGCTACAAAAACAAACTTCAATTGGGCAACTTAGAGGAAAATAGCTCAGAATGATATCTGGTATCTTTAATAATAAAGTTTCGAATATTAACTCTTATACAATTAAAGGACTTTTATTCATTTATAACAGTAGATGACTATTTCCATTTAAAGATACAGCTTGTATTTTTAATTATAAATTTAAGTAAAAAATAGTTCAAATTGGATAAAAGATTAAAAAGTTAAATTCTATACATGATAATGACAAAAAAATCCTTCAATACGGTTTTAATATATTTTGTAGAATATTGCATAAAGGTTTTGGTCGACAGCATCAGTTTTTTGGAGGAGGACTGTAGATCACCTGATATTGAAATGCTGGCAAATTGCTGTGCCCTGATAGGGTCCTGGCACGTCCTAAATTCCACACCCAGTCAGTGGCGTATTCCTTTGATAAAATCACTGGCTGTACAAAACACCCCCCACTGTGAGGATGTGCGAAGCTGGAAGCCTCCTGGCTCACTCTCTACCTTCTTGCCTCTAAGGCTGAACTCTCTTCAGACCATGGCAATGCCCCCTGGCTCCTGCATCTGGAACTGGGCCTGGCTGGTGCGGACACTGGCCTCTCGTAGGGTCAGTCAGGGACTCAGGGGTCAGGCTGGATGGTGCCCAGGGCTCCCCTTTCCCCATCGGGATGTGGAGGATGCTGGCCACCAGTCTGGGGCCGGGCCAGCCTGCGGTGGGCTGAGTCCTCTGGAGTTTTCTACGGGGCTGCTGACTTCCTCACACCTCAGGGCCTGAGCTCCAGGGAGGACAGCCCAGGACAGCCAGAGAGAAAAGGCAGTGCTTCTCCACGCCGGCTGGGAAACCAGAAGAATCACCTCTGCCACCTCCTCCTGGTGAGAAGCAGACCTCCAGGCCCTCCTCTGCTCAGGACAGAAAGTTATACTTCACCTTCTCCCGGGAAGCGTGTCCGAGCACTCAGGGATGTGTGAATTCACCATAATGACATACTAATTATTATCTATTTTTCAGCATGTTCAACATTTCAACTAACACAATAAAAAGGAAAGAGAAATTATAAGTAACTAGATTGGAATTGCATCATGTAATCTTTTGTTAATAAGACTTTACTCCCAGCAACTTTAAATAATTGAAATTCACATTGATTGAAATTAATGCCGTGGTGTAATTAAGCCACAAGATTAGCAAGACAAATGTAGATGAAGCTGGTGTATTCTTAGGGAACGGCCATTGCCAGTTAAGAAAAATAATTGTGTTCATAATAAAGATAAAATAAAGTAATTCTTAGGATCCTTAAAGGCATTCTTACAGTGATTGATAGAAAGAAATGAGTTTCATCTTTGTTAAAAAATCCAGACCTTATAAGTAAATATAAATATGTATAAGTGTGTTTTGATATAAGTATTTCTGTGTGCCTTTCTGCTTTGTTCAGCATCAATTCCGCCAGCAATAACTTCTCAGCTCTCCTTACCTGGACAATTCTGAATGTCCTAGGCCCCAGGAAGACTTCCTGGAATTGATCCTGCAGCCCTCACATACATGCCTCATAGCAAAACCTACTGTTTCCCAGCAGGGATGCAACGTCCTGATGGCGACAGCCAGGGCGTCCCGATCACGGCTGAATTCTGTTTCTGTGGTTATTTACCCTTCTTCTCGTAATATCTTTGCCCCCTTACCTGGATTCCTTGCTGATTTCATGTTTTCTCCTATTCATACTGAAAATATCTTATAGGATTTCAATCTTCGATAAAATAAAGTGGAGGGGATTCTGAGACAAGGTCATCTTCAAGGATGACACTTGGATGGCTGCCTACTCCCTCCTCTGTCAAGTTCACCTTCGTCATGTAAGCCTCAATACACATCTAGTGAATGTTTGATTTGGTAATAATTACAGATAGCAGAGACTTACAAATACACAAATGGTATTCTAGTTAATTATTTTGTACTTGGAAGACCTTTCCATTGGTCTGAGAAGTCACCGAATCACTAAGTCTCCAAAGTTAGGAAGTTACCAGGCGAGAGAAGGTGAGGATGGATAGGACCCGCCACCTGCTGGCCTTCCTTGGTTGCTCTGGTCCATGGTTGTCATGGGGACCTGGGAGGCACAGATGCTGGAGCTACAATTTGAAATCTTCACTGAGGTAAAGCCGGGACCTGGAGCCCAAAGGCATCAGCCAGCAGGGTGTCAGGTGGCCCGGGCAAAAGGGGCATCTTGATCAATAGAGTGTAACATGCAGGTGTCACCTCTTCCCACAGGGGTCATTTGGTATCGAGAGAGGAACAATATGAGAAAAGAGAAAGACGCCAACAGCCCGACGTTTTTTACTTCAGTTATTTATTATTTTAATTCACCAATTTCTCATTAATGAGTGTGGTAAAGGTAACTGACATATGAGTGTTGAATCTAGTTATCATTCACTCAAATTGTGTATTATTTGTTGTGAACAAGCCACCCTTAAAATCTCTAATAACTGATTCAGGAAACTCAAATTTCAAAGAACAATTGATGCCACTGGCCCTTGATACGGGAAACCCAGCTGCCATTCAGGGTCCACTGAACTTCTTAGCCTTTAAACAGGCCCCATGAGACCTACCTGATTAAGAGCTGTTTAATGCATGAAATTTGTATTTGAGGAAATAATTCATACATAGGAAGGCTTATGTTGGGAAATTGTTGAAGAATAATCGTCAACATATAAGACCACTGGGATATCACAACCCCTAATGTTTTCTTTTTTTTTTTTAAACATATTTCCTTTTTTTAAAATTTAATTTTTATTTTATATTGAGGTATAGTTGATTTACAATGTCATGTTAGTTTCAGGTGTACAGCAAAGTGATTCAGTTATACATATACATATATCCTTTTTCAGATTCTTTTCCCATTTAGGTTATTATTAAAGAATATTGAGTAGAGTTCCCTGTGCTTATACAGTAGGTCCTTGTTGATTATCTATTTTATATATAGTAGTGCATATATGTTAATCCCAAACTCCCATTATGTTTTCATATTTGATATATGTTATGGCAGATGATTTATGACCCAGTGTGGTACCGAGT
Organism: Phocoena sinus; assembly: GCF_008692025.1. Taxonomy (NCBI): domain Eukaryota; kingdom Metazoa; phylum Chordata; class Mammalia; order Artiodactyla; family Phocoenidae; genus Phocoena; species Phocoena sinus. The sequence goes on along the minus strand of NC_045776.1, from coordinate 1,928,898 downwards.
ACACCATGGGCTGCTCATTAATGCATCAAGAGTTAGATGACAGAGGTCTCTAAGTCCTGGAATACGTGTGCTATTTTTGCAACTTTGAAAATCTTGACAGTCATGTGTGTATAATGTTAGTCCAAGCAGTGGATAAACGACATATTTCTCAAAGTCTCCTTTATAAAAATTTTTAAAAACAATTTATTTATTTTGTTTATTTTATTTTTGGCTGCATTGGGTCTTCGTTGCTGCGCACGGGCTTTCTCTAGTTGTGGCGAGCGGGGGTTACTCTTCCTTGCAGTGTGCAGGCTTCTCATTGCGGTGGCTTCTCTTGTTGCGGAGCACAGACTCTAGGCACACGGGCTTCAGTAGTTGTGGCACACGGGCTCAGCAGTTGTGGCTCACAGGCTCTAGAGCACAGGCTCAGTAGTTGTGGTGCATGGGCTTCATTGCTCCGTAGCATGTGGGATCTTCCTGGACCAGGGCTTGGGCCCCTGTCACCTGCATTGGCAGGTGGATTCTTAACCACTGCGCCACCAGGGATGCCCTCAATAGCTCCTTTTTAAAACAAATATATTACCGGACACCGGGACTCCTTTGTTCATTTACCATTTCACAAACAAAAACACAATAGCAATTTATAAATAGGGTTCATTAAAATATATTTGCTCTTTCTCCTCTTTCACTCCTTCAAAGAACATCATCCATTTTTGCTAAAAACACAAATAAAGCTGAATGTCCATCCCAAACACTGTGAAAATCGTTAAGCTGTGTGGCAAGTGCGGGAAGCGCTTTTCCCCCTTCCTCTCACCCTGCCTTATCGCAAGGGCAGTAGCACAGGGCTGCGATCGTCAGCACAGCCCCAAGTTCCTGCAGCAGATAAACATGTTTTTCTGGAATCGACATCTGCTTTCTTCTGTAAGCTTTGCCGTGTCTCTTGGGGTCACAGGGAAGTGGCCCTGCACGTCCTGTGGCTGAGCTGGTGCCGGGGCTCCAGGGGCTGCATGAGTCTTGGCGATGTTGTACTTCTCCTCGGTCAACTCCTCCTTCTCCAGTGGCCACATCTTTTCATCCAAGCTTAGGTTCCACTCACCCAACAGCTAAACTTTAAAAATAACACTAAATTAAAATAAAATAAATAACACTAGAAAAATAAACTGCTCTAAAAAAGAGACAAAACTAATCTTTGGGGCTTCCTAAATTGATGACTTGACACTTTAGGTGATAACAAATGTCCCTCATTTAAGGAAGAGTCTTCATAGCTCAGCTTCTCTGCTTCTGATGGACAGGAGAACAATCTCCTGTATTTAAAAAATAAAAGCAGAGAAGAATGCCTTTTTAAGAAAGAAAACAATGCCTATATTAATCTTAAACCTGGTGTCAGTTGATTCATGGACAGCGTTAAGTTAGAAATCACTAGAGAGGGACTTCCCTGGTGGTCCAGGGGCTAAGACTCCACGTTCCCAATGCAGGGGGCTCGAGTTCGATCCCTGGTCAGGGAACTAGATCCCACATGCATGCCGCACCTAAGAGTTTGCATGCCGCAATTAAAGAGCCCACCTGCCGCAACTGAGGAGCCCACCTGCCGCAAATAAGACCTGACCCAGCCAAATAAATAAAATACTTTAAAAAAAAATTACTAGAGAGATCTCATTTTTAAATTTACCTTATATTTTCAAGATGTTTTGTTATCAAATATAAACATCATATTTTAGAGGTAAACTTTTATTTGTCTGCAAGTATTTCCTAATATACTGTATGGTTAGAACCTTCTTTGAAAGGGAAAAATAACAAAAATCAGCTTATCTTTGAAAAGGGTCTTTCTTTCTTTCAAGATAATTGACATATACCATGGTGTAAGTTTAAGTTGTACAATGTGCAGATTTGATGCATTAATATATAGAAATATGATCACACTTTAGCATTAGCTGACACGTCTATCACATCATGTAATTACCATTTCTTTTTTGTAGTAGAAACAATTAAGATCGGATCTCTTAGCAAGTTGGAAGTTTATAATACAGGAGGAATAATGGGTTTTTCTTTAAATTGCCCTCTCATCGATTTTGAAGAATATGGAAATATATGACCAAAGTATGGGAGCAAGACTGTCCCTTAAAATGTCTCCTAAGAACTGTATTTGTGAACAATCAAGTATCCCCTTAGTAAGTAAAAATTATGAATGGTATTGGTGAAAAATCAGAATCTTAACTGGGAGATTGGGATCGACATATATACACTAATACGTATAAAATGGCTAACTAATAAGAACCTGCTGTATAAAAAAATAAATAAAATAAAATTTAAAAAAATCAGAATCTTAAAAAATGTGCTGTTGACATACTCTCTAATTTTCCACATTGAACTAGTCTATATGATTTTAACCAATGCTGGCTGTCCGGGTGAGTTTTTTGGCATTGGTTACCTCGTCCACAGTCTTGATGGAGACAAAAGGGAGATTTCCTTTAAAACCAGAAAAGCTAGTCATCACAGCAGCTAGTTCTCAATTAAGTAATAAAAGCACGTATAAGCTAAACCCAGAGGGGACCAGTTACGGGTGCTGGTGTTGGGGGAACATCAGTTCACACTGGGCACCTTGTACAAAACTCCCACATGTCTACACAGCAAAGTAACGGACAGATATGAGCAGTCTCTCCACCTGTCCAAAGGTTTAATTCTTTTTTAAAAAAAATTTATTTTATATTGGAGTGTAGCTGATTTACAATGTTGTGTTAGTTTCAAGTGAGCAGCAAACTGATTCAGTTATACATATACACGTATCTATTCCTTTTCAGATTCTCTTACCATTTAGGTTATTACAGAATACTGAGTATAGTTCCCAGTAGGTCCTTGTCGGTTACCTGCTTTCTATATAGCAGTGTGTATATGCTAACCCCAAACTCCTGATTCATCCCCCCCATCCCCTTCGGTAACCATAAGTTTGTTTTCTATGTCTGTGGGTCTATTTCTGTTTTGTAAATAAGTTCTTTTGTATCATTTTTTATATTCCACATATAAGTGATACCATATGGTATTTGTCTTTCTCTGTCTGACTTACTTCACTTAGTATAAGAACCTCTAGGTCCATCCATGTTGCTACAAGTGGTATCATTTCATTCTTTTTTTTATGGCTGTCTGAGTAATACTCCATTGTACAGGTATGCCACATTGTCTTTTGAGAAATATTTGGAGGGTGAAGACAAGGCCTTTAAGTTAACTAAAGTCAGAGTAAACAGAAGTGTTAAGACCGTATGTCACTTTAAATCTGGAAATAGAGAATGAACGCTTATGTCAGTAAGCCATGATTTATTTTCATAACAGACTCATGAATCACGACATCTTGTCTATATTGTGGATGAGGCGACAGGAGGCTGACTTTACTCCTCAGAAAACTAGATCATGTTTGTAAGCTGCTCAGTTTCTATAAGAGAAAGGCTTCAGAAATAAGTTTTAATGCATTTTCCCAGTGTCTTACAACATATGTTAAAGAGAGCTTGGTGACATGTGGCTGTTTTTGTTTATTTGGTGGAATTAGTTGTCCTCCTATAGTTCTTTTTCTCTCCCTCTGTGGGCCTGCACGCGCTCGCACACACACACACACACACACTCACACTCACGCTGGACTGTCATCTGCAATATGTATGAGATAACGGTGGTGGATGAGCTAGTTATGAAACTCAGTCATGGTGCTGAGTGGCCTGGCCAGACCTGACTCTCCTTCAGGATATCAGCTCATGCACTCCCATAGCATCTTGTTAATAATTTTCAAGTATTTTCACAGACATCGGCTCATGTCAGCTTCAAAGCAACCTCCGGGCTGGAGCATCTATTACCGTTCCTTTTCACAGATGCAAAACTGCAAAGCAGCAGGGTCACGTGGTACTCCTTCCTCCCTCCCCCTCACTAGGGTCCTGTGGCCACTGCAGGGCAACTTGGGCTCAGAAGCCCGGGCATCCGATGCCCTGTTGGTCCACCTGTGCGGGAGCCACATGCCAGCAGCATCTAGACACAAGTTTTCAACAAGAGCAGAGCACCCAGGTGCAGGGATAAAGGAAGAGATGCTCTATCACCAGACTTGTCAATTTTGAGCGCTGTGCGAGATAAAGTCCTCTGCCCCCGCTTGGTACCCAGAACATCACAGAACTGTATGGAAAGGTAGGAAGAAATACCAGAGAAGCACCTTCTGTTTTTCTGTGACCCAGCCTTCCCTCCCTCATGGGAGTAACATTAATGAAACCATTCATTTAAATAAATCACCAGTCTTATCTACTTGTTCAACGCAAATTATTATTCGTTTGAGACAACGGGTAAGTGGTCTTGTCCAAAGTTGATTGTGTGCAGTAAATGCCATGTTAATATTAATAACTTCATAATAATGCAGTATTCATAGAATGTGTGAGAAGCTGGGAAATGCTCATTTGTAAATGATCTTTGACAAGGATGGGAAGGACCCGGGGAGCAAGCCTAATCCCGATTGTAATTATGTGGAGAAGAAGCAAGAGGAAATGACGTTCAGGACGCAAATCTACTTATCAACCTATGAGAGCAACAGCAGGGAACCATCTATGGAGGTGACTCTGGAATTGTCTGCAGACTGAGGTGAGGGTCCTGTCCTTAGATCATGCTCCGTAGCGTTTTCTTTCCAACTCTGCATCCTAGCACGTAGAAAACGCCTCATCTATTGCATTTCCTAGAGTTTAATTTTATGTAATACTCGAGGTGAGGGTCCTGTCCTTAGTCATCATGCTCCGTAGCGTTTTCTTTCCAACTCTGCATCCTAGCACGTAGAAAACGCCTCATCTATTGCATTTCCTAGAGTTTAATTTTATGTAATACTTTCAGGGAGGAAATGCAAATTCAAGGCTGCCTCGCGACTAGATATCCAGGCCACTAGATGATCTGTGAAACGAGATGTAAGGATGACCTCCTCCCAGGCAAGAGAAGATGTCGAACGGCTGTGCTATCCAGTTTGGGCATGTCTCCGTGGGCAGACAGGGGGTCTTGAGAGCAGGTTCTTTTAGGTCTAAATGTCTACAGAAGGCAGGCAGAAAATGAAATGAGACAAGAAGCTTCTAGAGGAGAGGTACCACCACTCAAGATTTTTTTATTTTTATTATTATTGAATTATACTTCATTTATAATGTGTTAGTTTCAGGTGTACAGCACAGTGATTCAGTTACATATATACCTATTCTTTTTCAGATTCTTTTCCCTTATATGTTATTATAAGGTATCGGGTAAAGTTCCCTGTGCTGTACAGTAGGTCCTTGTTTATCTATTTTATGTATAGTAGTGTGTGTATGTTAATCCCAGACTCCTAATTTATTCCCCTTTCCCCTTTCCCTTTGGGTAATCATAAGTTTGTTTTCTATGTCTGTGAGTCTATTTCTGTTTTGGAAATGAGCTCATTTGTATCATTTTTTTAGATTCCACACATAAGTGATATCGTATGATATCTGACTCTACAAATCAACTGTGACTTGCAGAAATGAGGTCTAACGTTGCTAAATTACCTGACTTTTTTTCAAAGAATACAGAAATCCAAATTGTCTTGCGTAATCTCTCCCTTTTGAAAATATTGTTCGCACCTATATTGGGATATAATTGACATAGAACATAGTGTAGGTGTAAGACGTGCATGTGGTGATTTTGTACAGTGATTGATCCCCACGGTAAGGTTAGTTAACCCATCCATCACCTCACATGGTTGCAAGTTTTTTTTTTCTTATGGGGAGAATGTTTAAGGTCTACTCTCAGCAACTTTCAGATATATTTACAGTGTTGTTATAAATGCTATAAATTAGATACTAATTTAATCATGCTATAAATTAGATCCCCAGGACTTATTTATCTTATAACTGGAAGTTTGTACTTTTTACCACTTTTACCCATTTTCCTCATCTCCAGCCTCTGGCAACCACCAACCTGTTCTCTGTTTCGATGAATTCACCTTTTTTTTCGATTCCACATACAAGTGGGATCATATGTTGTTTGTCTTTCTCTGTCTGACTTACTTCACTTAGCATAATGCCCTCAAGGTCCATCTCTGTGTCCCAAACGACAAGATTTCTTTCTTTCTCACGGCTGAATAACATTCTGTCCTGTGTATGCATACATCATGTTTTCTTTCCGTTCATTTGTCAAAGGACACTTACGTTGCTTTCATATCTTGTCTACTGACATGGGGGGTGCAGATATCTCTTTTAAGACGGTGATTTTATTTCATTCAGATATATACCCATAAATGGGATTGTTGGACCAAAGGGCATCCTTAAAGCAGAAATTAAAAGATGATAATTTACATCACAAGAACGTAGGAATGTGTAAAACTCGCTGGTGATGGTAAATACATAGTCAAAGTCAACTTTTCTAATTGTAGTCATGTCGTGTAATTTACTTACGACTCTACATTAAAAGTATTAAAAATAACCATAACTGTGTAATTTCTTGACACCAAACTATGGGCAATTGATTTGTAAAAAAAATAGTCAGAACTATGCAGGCCAAACAAAATACTCTTGTGAGCTGACAGTTTTTAAACTTTTTTTTTTTTTAGCTCTTTTACGCCATAAATCCAAACTCGTTAACGTAATCTCAGTCCGTTTTAATTTTTTTCCACAAAGAACTATTTCGTGAGTTATGGGGATCTGCGTTCTGAGCACACTCGAGTATACAATGAATAATTTTGCTGGTGATACACGGAGAGGAAAGAAAAGGAAGCAGTCGAATGTCACGGGAGATGTAGTGCAGGAGTCCTGGGAAAAGCTTTGCTCTTTCTGCGACAGCTGCTGGCTTGTCTGACTGTGGATCCACGCAGAGGGATCAAAAGGGACAGTGACCGGCCTGGCGCTGCCGGGGCTCTTGCTTTGTTTCTTCTGCCCATCTTCATCTGTAGACACTGCTTTTTGGGCAAATACACTTTCTGTACACTTTCTGTCTGTGTCTTTGATAAAGACATTGCCTTTTGCTCACTTAAAAAACACCCTTATTCTCGTCTTCAGCTCTGTCAGCGAAGTGTCTGTAGGTGGTGCCACGTGCGCAGACCCACAGAATGATGCTGGGCGAGAGGGGCTCCCACGTGCTTCACAACGTGGAGGACGAAGGAATTCGAGGCCCCTCCGTGTCCTGTAGATGTGAGGTCCCCATGCCACCCCAGACTGGGAGCACGGGAACATTCGGATGATAACCCCATTCCACAGCAGGGTGTGCCGCATGGATTTGTGTGTGTAATAAAAGCTGTGTCTACACAAGGCGCGGAGTTTGGTCACTGTATTCAGTGACGAATTAAATGAGAAAAAAAAAGCAGTCAAATTGATTGATTGGCTTCCCCAGGCCTACGTGTGCATTGACTGAATTCATTTAAAGCGCTGCATTGAGAGCTCTGTGTAGACACCACCTGTGTCCAGTTTTGTTTTTTAACCTTCCGGAGAGGTTGAGCTTCCCTAACTGCTCTAGAAAACTGAGAGCCTAGAACACACAGGGAACAGGGTCCTAAATTCTGAACTCTTAGCTCATGGGTAAAAACGGAGCAGAACAGGGAGAAGACATGCCCAGAGAAGCATCTTCCTTCAAGGTTTCTGGTTTAGCAAGAATGAGAAAAATCGGGTTCACTGGGAAAATGGTTTTTAACCTTTATTCTTAGCATAAACCAAGAGGCTCATTTTTCAGTCTATAGGATTCAATTAAAGGTCAGATTTGTAATGGCGATCCTAGTTATTAATGTGTTGCTATTTTAATTATTAATAGGTTGAAATATGTGAATAATGGATAAAGAAATAGCCCAAGAACAACTTTGGTAGCATCTGAAGAGTCTTCAAAATATTTTATCAATATCCCTTTTGCTATGAGCTTATATAATTCATTTAAAACACAGGCATTTATTTAAAATATTACAAGGGTAAAACTACTGTTACCACCATTAGATAATATGAACCAAACTATACTGATTATGGTCCTGAAATAGTTGAAAGAGGTGATCTATATAGAAATCACCAGAGGAAAAATAGTAAAGAGAGTACTTATTATTTTGTACTATCCTAACATTAATTTCTAAAGAATAGTTTGGGTTAAGATATATTTTAACCACACCCAATGTTATTCTCCTTCATCCTGAAAATGTATCGAATCTAAACAATTTACTGGAGCAGAAACACGTCACATATGTGAGGTTTTTAACTAAATGGTATTGGAATTAGCTTTCCTAAACGCAATTTATCAGAACCTAGAAATATTTGTTTCTGTTATCAATAATAAATCTCTTGACAAAATTAGGCAGCAAATAGATGATTGATATTATAATGTTATCTATAAGTTAATTTAAACTTCAGCTCAAAGGAAAGAGGTTTCCTAGTTGTTTTTATAAAGTGAGGGTATTACATTAAAGTATAAATTTACTTTAAAATTTGAAGTGTCATTTAAATAATTTATTATCAGTATAATTTGATTCATATAATTGTAACTAAACTATGTAACCCCAAATATTGAGAATAATTTTGTGTTATTTATATAAACATGTAAAAACTATTGGCTCTAGGAATCAACCAATCCTCCCTTTTTAAAGGAAGAAAAAGAGAACAAAAATATTTCAGCTTCAGAGAAATATTTTATCTAGGGATGTTTGAGGGCAGGATTAGTGATACTGACTAAAATTAACTTTTCAATAGCTAATGTGATATTTATTAGGATTCAGTTTAACCAATGTTAGCAATTACAAGAGACACAAAATTCACTATTAATTAGTTCATCATCAATTATTTACATACGCCTTTAAAGGATGGCCACTTTCAAGCCTCTTTTCTATGTTTGGTATGGATTTCATTCCTACATTTCTTCACTTCAATTCCTTTTCACCTGGCAAAACTTTTACCTTCCTTGTTTATTACAACTACTAGGTTGAAAGTGTTTCGTTCTGAAAATCAATATCAAACTATGAGCTCTTTATTTGGGGGAATATGATTCAAAATTTATGCAGAAGAGATTTTTTTTGAAAGAGAAAGAATTAGTTTTTTTTTTTTAATTCCAACAGCTCCTAGTTAAAATATCTTATGACGAAAAGACAGTACATGATTTTAGGAGAAAGAATCATCAACAAAGCTTCCCCTTTGGAAAAATATGACTTTAATAAGGAAGTAGCAGTTAGCACAATTAACTCATAACCTGGTGCTGAAGGACCATATTTAGAGATTTTCTTACTTGTGAATTAACTAACAAAAAAATAGGCTAGTGTGTACATCACGAGGGCATCTGTTTGATTTGACAGTGTTTATGCAGACTTTTTTTCATTTTCCCCAGTTTATTGGTATATAAGTGGCATATAACAATTTATTCATTTGTGTACAACACAATGATTTGATACATGTATATATTGTAAAATGATCACCACGATAAGTTTAGGTTAAAATCCATCAACTCTCAGAGTTACAAAATTTTTTTCTTTGATGAGAACTTCTAAGATGCGCTCTCTTCCCAACTTCTAAATACACAATAGATTTTTGTGAACAATAGTTGCCATGCTGTGCGTTACAATCGCCAGGACTGATTGTTCTTATAGCCGGGAGATTGTGCCTTTTGACCCCCTTCACCCACTCCTCCCACCATCCCCTACCCACCTCTGGCAGCCAGCTATTTGTTCACTGTTTCTAGGATTTCGGTGTTCGTTTTGTTTTGGTTTTGTTTTTTATTTTAGATTCCACATATAAGTGAGAACATACAGTATTTGTATTTCTCAGTTTGACTTATTTCACTTAGTATAACGCCCTCAATTTCCATCTACGTTTTTTGCAAATTGCAGAATTTCTTTCTTTATCATGGCTGAATGATATTCCAGTATTTATATCTATATCTAAACTATGCTAATATATAGATCTACTAGATAGATCTAATAATACTATCTATATATCTAGATATATCTACACCACATTTTTTTTGTATCCATTCATCCACGGATGGACTCTTTTTTTCCCTCACATCTTTATTGGAGTATACATGCTTTACAATGTTGTGTCAGTTGCTTCTGTACAACAGAGTGAATCCGCTATACGTATACATATATCCCCATATCTCCTCCCTCTTGCATCTCCCTCCCACCCTCCCTATCCCACCCCTCTAGGTGGTCACAAAGCACTGAGCTGATCTCCCTGTGCTATGCGGCTGCTTCCCACTAACTATCTATTTTACATTTGGTAGAGGAAATATGTCCATGCTACTCTCTCACTTCGTCCCAGCTTACCCTTCCCCCTCCCCGTGTCCTCAAGTCCGTTCTCTACGTCTGCGTCTTTATTCCTGTCCTGCCCCTAGGTTGTTCAGTACCACTTTTTAAATTCCACGTATATGCGTTAGCATACGGTATTTGTTTTTCTCTTTCTGACTTACTTCACTCTGTATGACAGATCCTAGGTTGTCTCTATGTCTTGGTTATTGTAAACAATGTTGCAATGATCACGGGGGTACACATGTCTCTTTGAGATAGTGATTTTGTTTCCTTTGGGTAAATGACCAGAAGGGGAATTGCTGGATCATATGGTAGTTCTATTTTTCATTTGTTTCCGCAGTGGCTGCACCAGTTGACATTCCCACGACAGTTGTGCTTACATAGTTGAAATCTAGATCATCCTACCACCGCAACTGACCCTAGTATCTTCATTCCTCCGTCACCCACACATTTGCCCAGCATCTGCTTTATATACACTCCAGCGGATAACAAAGTCCTTGACAACAAATACACAGCCATGACAGCAACAAAATTAGATGCTACTGTTTCAAGTTTCAAGGACAAAATACAACAGAAGGGGAAAAGGTCATCGTTATGAATAGAAAATGCTAGTAATTAAAAGAAAATCTTTTTGTATTAGATTTTTGATTGAAATTTTCTTATTTGTTTATTGAAAGAGGCCACTTAGACTGACTTACTTGGATAGGTTTTTATAATAATATATCACACTCAGGTATACATATATTGGAAAATGTAAGTGAAGTCAATTAGCATGTCTGTAATGATTCTTCCCCTTCTGACTAGTTCCGTGTTTTCTATTTGACATTCACCATGAAGGCTAGTCTTGAACCATTTCTTAAAAATGTGCCTCAGCAATGTCTCTCTGAACATTGCTTCAAAAGTCACCGATGTGTGTATATTCCTCTGTTGTTAAAATATAAAGAGACTTTATTTCAGATTGTCAACTTTGAATACTTGGAAAACAAGAGATCAAATCATCCTAAAGCAACAGTCTTTCATTGAATTATTCCTTAATGGCATTTTCACCATGTTTTAAGATGAACCTTCCCACATATCACAAATATGCGATAACACGGCAACTGAGTGCTGTGATGAAGCTCCTCTTACATCACAGTTCGATTTTTGTCTACTCACTTTTCTTATTCACAATAACAAAATGCAAAGTGAATGGCTGTGTAATGCATATCTGTTATGATTCCAAGCAAGCCATTAGCTCTGGAGAAACGCTTGGCTTAAACCACTCAAGGGATCAGATTCCCAGATTCCGTGGTGAGCAAAGCCGCAGACCACAGGTGTCCTGAGATGCCAAAGTCTGTGCAGAGGTCAAGGTCAGGAAAAGAAGCAATAGTTCAGGAAGGAAAGAAACTCTTCTCCAAAGAGGAAGGTTTATTGACAGCAGTTCTTGGTTGGTTTAATAGCCGCTGTAAAACTCAGCAAATTCAATTTAGTGTTGTTTGGAGGAAATGAGAAAACAATATGAAAAACACAAAACCAGAGGGTTTAGAGTCTCAGATGACAATGCAGCTTTGTCAATCGTATGAATCAATGTAAACATGTTTACTTCACTTTTAGAAAGTCACTTCAAGGAGTAAGGAAATGAAAGAGGTGCTCTCAGAATTGTCATCCCTTCTGTCACAGCAAAGCAACAAATCGACCTTCTCTCCATCCTAAGACACAATTCCACACATTTCAGATACCTGAGATCTGGATTTGCCTTAGAATCAAGGACACAATTATTGTAATATTTCCTCCCATCACAAATCCTATTATTCATTTATGACGCATCTTACACTCAATGGTTACTTAGATTCCAGGAAGAATGAAAAGAATGGACAGCTGCTGGTATTTGGGACCGTTAGCTTGTCTTTGATCAAGAGAGCATTATAGAGGTACGAAGCATTAAAAGCATTTTGTGTTCCTGATTGTGATGGAACACAATTATTATTATTTGCTCTTATCACAGCCTGTTGGTTGCAAGGTGCAGAAACCAGTCACCCAGCTGCATTTAAAGCAAGAATGAACACAGCAGTGTGTTGGTAGACGCAGGGCAGCCTCTAGGGCCCAGAAGGAGGAAGCACGGTGGCCCATGGGCCTGGAAGGCAGGCTGCTGGTGCCTCTGTTTCTGGGCTCCTCCGTTCCCTCTCTGTATCCTTTTCTCTTTACCTTCTGCTTCTTTAAAAAAAAAAATCTCAATGTCAACACGAGTCTTTTCTCTCTTCTCTGACTGAGGGTCCCTGTAGCCTTCCTTCTTGTCACATAAAAGAATCAATGGAACCAGAGAGTATGGCTGGGATACGCAAGGATGGTGTGAAATATGATTATATGGAATTTTGGAATTCAGAGAAACTTTGTAAACCACCTAGATAATGTCCCGTATGTTATAGTTGATGAGAAAAGACCCGGAATGCTTAAAAGAATAACCAAGATCTAGAACACTGCTGTGACATCAGGTGACACTCAAACATTGTTACTGTCCCTACTGTCCCTGGTAAGGATGAATATTAACTTGAGGATGGAGAAAAAACGGTGAATTAAATAAATTCACCTTAATAACAAAACGTGAAGGACAATAGTACCTGAATTAAGAGGTCTAAATGGCAGGATAGTTTCAAAAATAGCTGTTTGATTATTTTCCAGTATAAACGGAAATCATGCAACCACATGTTATTTGGTAGTTAATCAACGTTAGTAAATATTCAAAAATTAGTTAGTGGGCTTCTCTGGTGGCGCAGCGGTTGAGAGTCCGCCTGCCGATGCAGGGGACGCGGGTTCGTGCCCCGGTCCGGGAAGATCCCACATGCCGCAGAGCGGCTAAGCCTGTGAGCCATGCTGCTGAGCCTGCACGTCCGGAGCCTGTGCTCCGCAATGGGAGAGGTCACAACGGTGAGAGGCCCGCGTACCGCCAAAAAAAAAAAAAAAAAAGTTAGTTACTTTACACATTTTTATTCACTCTGCTTCTAAGCACTTTGGAGTACCTGAAAACAAAGTACTTTCGTATGTGTTAAATGTCATAACATACACAGTTTAAAATACTAAAGGGCATTAAATATGAATATCCGCTTTGCTTAGTTAAGGGATGAGTAGACTCCAAATGAACGACACTCCATTCTGCTAAGGAAATGTGTTCAATAGTTCACCCTTCTCTGCTACAGCTCTTTCATCCGATGTAATGGAAACGGCATTCTTTCCTCTGTGTGTGTCCACGTTTACATGTGTGTGCAAATGTGTGCACAGCGTAAATTCTCACACAACTGCAGATTCGCTCTTAAAATATTCCCGTGGAAAGCTTAATTCTATGAATGCTATGGAAAACTGACCAAGTCACCCAACCTCTAGCTTCCCACTTGTAAACCGTCTCGGAGCCCTGCTGAGAATACAGATGGTCAGTTGTGCTTCACAGCTGGAGCTCCTCGGAAGATAAGTATTAATTCAAGATATTTAGTGTGGAGCGTAATACCATTCATGATCCCACGGAGAATAATTTTTAAAGCAAAGAAGGAGGCATATTCGTGCATGTTCCATGAAGAGCTTGTGTCATGAACAAACTAAAATAGAGGTAACATCAGCGTCTAGGAAACACCTGAATATTCTAGAAAGCAACTTTATATAAAAAAAGAGTCAATGTTATTCCCACAGAAATTGATGTACAGGAAAAAATTAGAACGTTGTCAAGATTTTATAGTCACTGGGATCACCACACACGTGTGTGGGTAGTTCAGGATTCTTAAAAAATGTCTGTGCATTATGAACATTTTCATCTCAATAGAGCCAATAAAACACCTTGAAAAAAATAAAATTGGAAAAAAAATGAATTTGACATGTTAGAGAAAACTGTGTATTTAATGTAGCATATTGAGTAAATTTATTATGTTCCCCCAGACTAACCTCCATTTAATTAACTGATTAAAATCAAAGTGGATTTTAAAGGTAAATATTGACTTTTAAAAGTGACAAATTATAGGATTTCATCTTTGAAAACATATGTGGAAATCGAGATCAGTAATAAACCTATCCATAAGAGGAAGAAAGATTACGAGCTCTTCAGTTAACTTCAGAACATTTTCCTATTTTATTTAAGCATCGGCACAGTCTCCTAAGAAAAACATTATCTGTAAAGAAAGAAAGCAGAACAATGAATAAAATAATAAATAAAAGGCATTTTTATTTAAAAATAAATTAAAAGGTTAAAAAGTGCCCTGAGGTCTTTCATCATGTGCTTTCTTGATGTGATAAAATATGTTTAGAATTTCGTCAACTTAATAATAAAAAGGTATATTGTGTGAAGTAGTCAAAATATGTCTCCTTAAAATATTTGTAAAATTGATTAGCTATGGCTTTTGTTGTGTACATTAAAGGGATTTAAAAACCTTTCCTTGCTTGAAGTTAGATAGAAATGAGGACACTTGTCAGACCAGCCTCAAAAGTGAAAATGGAATTCTAAGGTATTTGGGGAAATTAATTTATTTAAATACCATTATGCATTGAATAATGGGAAATGACTATCACATAGCAACATTTTTGGGAAGGTGTAAGAAGCAAATGATACTTAACTTTTTTTTCCATTTCTACATATTAACCAATTTAAAAAGTGTAGTTTTAACTGAAAGGGGAAAAAATAAAACAATGCTATTTGGATTAAGAACTTCCTACATTACATTGCATTTTCTGGGAAAGACATTAGGCCCCTGATTCCTACTGAAATAAGATAAAATAAAACAAAATGAAAACGAATGTCTCAAGGAAAGGCGATGGCTTTCATTGAGTGAATTGTTGATGACTTGGCAAATGACATAAACACACGAACAAACAAATAACTTCCAGAGTTAGTTCTCCCCTGTCAATTAGTGTATTGTGGGTTGACCTAAAAAATGAAAGTTCTAAAGCATATATTTTGGTATAAATTAAGGGCATTAAATTACTAGGTTTAAGAAAAGTCATCCAAGTGTCCTGAAGGAACAGAAATTGAAGGAAATGGATCTGCATTTCCAAGAATAGAAATCGTTTCTCAAGAATGGAAAGATAGCAACATAGTACCCAGTCATAAGGAAAGACCTCTGTAATTACAGATCCCAGAGCCAGGAAACTGACATAGTGTAATTAAGGACAGAATCATCTAACTCTTGCATAAAGTACAAATTAATAGGGCCATGTCTCCGAAACACAGCTAAGATTGAAAGCCCCAGAGAAGGTCGATCAAGGCAGTTATAGCAATTGCCAGGGATAAGTTTCATTTAACTGGAAAACAAATAGCCTATGAAGGGAGGTGAAATGATTAAAATGTACATTTAGTTAAATGGAAACTTTCAAGTCACTCCCCAGATGATGAACAGAAACACAATCAAAGACATCAGCCTCTAAATATTAGTATTATCTAACAATATACATTAAATATGCATTACTGTTATTTCATCCTCTTGTTAGAAGCACACAGAACTCACTCTATCAATACTTCATGAGGAAAGTAAAGCAGGCCCCTCTCCCAAGGAAGACATCGTCAACGGAATTTTAAAGTCACAATTTCAATATAACAAACTTAGGACGTGCATTTCAGTGTGAGAAATGAATCGTTTATAGGATAGCTGACCACTCATATGCCTGCACCATTTCCTTAATCTGGAACATAGATCTTGACACGGATTTAATGTGATTGATGGGTCCAAGGACACATCAGACCCCATTAAGCTAATCAGGCCAGAGCTGCTCGGATCGCAGTGAAGCGCCTGACTTGTCCAATATGCTACTTAAAGTAGTTTTTATTTAGCTAGTAGGAAAACACTGTTTTCACAACTAGGCGGTGTATTACGTAAAACTGTATTTTTGCCTTGGACTTGTGAATATTGTATTGTGACACTTTTTTTTTTCCATCAACAAGTTGAAAAAAGTTAATAAAAGAAGAATTGTGTGTCCCCAAGATAATTAAAAGGGCTCACCATGAGTGACTTCCATTTTGAGCGGTAAAAATGCAATGATTTTACCAATAAAAAAACGGAAGTAAAAGTAGTTTCTGGGGGTATCCCGCTGCCTTGAAGAAAGGTTTTATCTTTTCATAAATGTTATCGTTATTACATAGCTGACTCTAAACTTTCTTAAGATCAGTTGAGAAGTTGATGAAACTGTAGGAACGCTCTATACTTCTTAATTCATTGAGATACCAGCTCAAACCTTAAATCTGTATCCTTACGCTGTGGGAGTTTTCCATTGTGTCTTTAGTCCTTTACCATATTTTCTGGAAACATGAACTGAATTGCTTTCATCCAAATTATTAAAAGCAATGTATGAGAATACTTTTTCTCAGAGGAAATAGGGTTAACTAAATTTAGGGAAAAACCTAGAGAATAGAGTCACAGTATCTTTAAAGGGACATCAATTTTGAAGCTGATCTTTGATGTTGTTTGGGGAAGAAAGTAATTGAATAATACGGACCTAAACCAAATTGAGGAAAACTAAAATAACGGTAATAACTTACACTTAGTTGAAATCCTCGTTAACATAAGTGAAAGTTTGGGAAACGGAAACAAAGAAAACTCCCTCTAGCATGCCCTCTTCCTGCCTCATTAACAGCGTGAAGGTAGTGATTATGCCTGTGTAAACGTGTAAAATCCAGATCCTGTACCTCAAACACAGAGTCTCCCAGTAAAGATGAGGAAAAGAGACCCTGCCACCTGCAAGCACACTCGAGTCTGCACGTGGAAACCTGCGAGGCTCGCTGAGACTCTCCTAGCAATCCCGATACAACTGGAAAAAATTCCACATTGACAGGCACTCATCCTGAGTGCTGGAGAGAACAACGAATGTATTTCCTCCAAGCATTTGTGAAAACATCTACACAACAAGAAACCAGACAATAAAATCCAGGGTTGTGAGTAGTCTTCCTGCCATGGAAAGGGGAGTTTGGTGGTTAAAAGGATGAATTAAAGAAAAAAAAATCTTTGAACTAAATTAGGCCTCAGGAAGGGGTTAAGAGGGATGTCTCTGGATAACAGGGCAAGTGTTTTAGGTTGGAATATGGACGAGACACTGAGAGTTAGACATTGGGCTGGTTTGATGAAACCTGTTCTGGAAACTCCTTGTTTAGAGTTTTTAAACAATGACATTACATTGAGCTGTGAGGGTTTAGCTATGACTCTGTCAAAGCAAAGGGCTAGAATAAAGATACTTTTTATTGCTGTGCTATGATGTTACCATTCCAAGTGTATGGAGGTTCCTGAGTGAGCTACATGGTGGAGAGTCAGCTGTTGCGTTTCATCTCATCTGCTCATCAAGAATCTGAGAAAAAAAGCAAAAATAGTAGCAAAAGACACATAAATGACGTATGCTAGAAGGAGCGTTTGTGGGATGAACAACTTAACAGTGATATGGAAATTAGTGCTGTGAGTTCCAATTTTGGGATCTGCAATCGACTTTTCTCATTGTGTGACGAGTCACATGAAGTCTGGTGTAATTTTACAAATTATTAAATGGGTAAACCGGGGACATTCCAAGATAAATGGCCTCACAGGTCATTCTAAAATAAAACTAGTAAAATTGACTCACCATAAAGTCATAATTAATTTAACTAACAAGGCCATACAATTCTGCTGTGGCATTAAACACAGAAGTACAACTAAAGAGCTGGCAGAAAAATAATCAGTGGAAACTTATCAAAATGGTGAGCCTGGAAAAGACATTGCATATGAAACGGAAGCAGTAAATGTTGAAAATGATGGGATTGTAACAACAGTTTTATTCCATGAGTGGCTCTGGAATTTTAGCAAGTGCCGTTAAAGTGAACAAGGAAAGCGGCATAAACAAAGCACAGAAGTGGGAAGAGCTAAGAAAAGATGACCTGGCCCCAAATTAACAAATTGACCATAAATGACGCGTGTAGGCAGGAGGACAGGTCCTGAGAGAGAAACATTTTAAAACTGGTATTTAACTGTCAAAGAGTAAAGTCACTTTAAATTTGCACACAATCCAGAAACGACTTTGTTTGAGGAGCTAATTTTGCCTTTTGCTTCTCATGCACGAAGGGATCACACATCTGGGAAGGAAAATGACATTGAGATTCACAGAGAGGCACCTGTTCATCACACGCTCTTGTAAGCAGATGTCCACTGATACATACATTTCAGGGAAAAAGGTCATTAAGGTCATAGAAACTCTGATAAATATGGTTTCTTGACCTTATCGCTGAGATCTTGCAGGTGAAAAAATTGATTTCTTGACAAAAATTATTCCATCAGATCAGTTCAATCTGATCTGAACCTTCCAGTCTGGATTTACACATTCCCAGCCAACGTTTGCACTTGGGATCTGACTTTGAGGGGGAAGACCTAGTGTTGGTAGAAGAAAACACAGAATTCCTTCAACACTGTGTCACCCTGCAGGCTGAACAGATGTCATCAAGGTCCGTGCGACCATAAGTGCAGGAGAGAGCTGGAAAACGAAGGGCTGCCTCTCAGCAAAGGGCTGGTTAGAAATTTAATTCCTGAGTGCATCTTTGGAAGAAAACAGAATCCCTCAATAAGCGTACCTTATTACAAAAATTACTCCACGCAAGATAAGATTCAGTAATTCTGAAGGGTAAAGAGATATTTACCAGAATCTCATTTATGTCTAAGTGCATGTGCGAGCTTTGCATGGGGGAAGGAGAGAATTCGGGAGTTGTGACCTTGCGTCTGGATTTGGTGTCAAAGGTGAAGTTGGATGTATGTGGGCAAGATAAATGTATCTAAAGGAATCATACTGTTCTCTTAAAACACATAAACAAACACTTTGCTACATTAACAAGGGTAGTGGACATTTTTGAAAATAAGTGTACGGTGGTCCCCCTTATCCATGGTTGTGCTCTCTGCGGTTTCAGTTACCTGAGGTCAACCTCAGTCCGAAAATATGAAATGGAAAATTCCAGAAATAAACAGTTCATCCATTATAAATTGTATGATGTTATGAGTAGCGTGATGAAATCCCACACAGTCCTGCTCTGTCCCGCTTGGGTCAGGAATCAAACCTTTACCCACCCTGTGTATGCTACCCTCCTGTTAGTGTAGGAGAAAACATAGCATATATAGGATTTGGTACTATCTGTGGTTTTGAGCACCTGCTGGGGGTCTTGGAATGTGTCCTCCATGGATAAGCGGGAGCTACTGTAATATATAGTATCATAGAAATAGAATTTAGATAGGAATAGAAATTGTGACATTTTTATCTGTGATATTTACCCCAAGGTCCTCATACAGATAGAGTCTCTAATAAGCAAGAGCTAAAAGCTGTAACTGCAAGATTATACAAGGTACTCACAGAACCTTAAGAGCGTGTTGTTTAGCGGTACTTAAAGGAAGTTAGACTCTAGTCTGTAAGACAAGAAAAAGTCACATACAGAGAACACGCAGACGCACAGGCCAAGTATATGACATCAGATTGACTGGGATTTCCCTGGTGGTGCAGTGGTTAAGAATCCGCCTGCCAATGCAGGGGACACGGGTTCGAGCCTTTGTCCGGGAAGATCCCACTTGCTCTGGAGCAACTAAACCCATGCACCACAACTACTGAGCCCGCGTGTCACAACTACTGAAGCCTGCCTGTGTGCCTAGAGCCCGTGCTCCCCAATAAGAGAAGCCACCTCGATGAGAAGCCCGCACACCGCAACGAAGAGTAGCCCCCGCTCGCCACAACTAGAGGAAGCCCGCGTGCAGCAACAAAGACCCAGCACAGCCAAAAATAAATAAATAAAATAAATTTATTAAAAAAAAACAAATCGACTGTTCTTGTGTTGCATGGAAGAGTTAGTTTGAGGATTTTCACGGTACTCAGAAAATATTTTTTCAACATATTCTTACTAAATAACTTTCAGGTGTCAGCGAGGATGCATAACACACAGGATCCTGCACCCCTCTGCTCTAAAGGGTCACAGTTTCCGGGCGAGAATGGAAACTGGATTGGATGGTGGCAGAGCAGTGGTATAGATGTGGAGATGCTTTTCTGCTCCACTGGTTTGAAGGCTGCAGAGGAGAGCCGGCAGCTAGAAAGGGTGCGGTGTCCACGAGGACGGCAGCACGGGAGGAGGGCTGCCTGACCTTACAGGACAGAGGGAGTGGCCGCTCTGGGCAAGAAACACAAAGCACAGACAGTGGAGTCCAGAGAAGGAACGTTAGCACACAGGGAGAAGCTGGAGAGAAGGAGAAAGATCAGAGAGCCCATTGGAGAGGGAGGTCCTCAGTGCACAGCAAAGCTATGTCGGGAACGTGTTTCTAGTAAGAGAGAGAGCGTTCCAGACAGAGAATCCCTCCCAGGACAGAGGGCTGCATCTGGAGGAGACCAGCAAGGACCGCTGCCCTGAGATCCTCGTGTCACACGTGGAGCAATGCTGCTTGACTCTGGTTAACTAAAGATGCGTATTGTAAAATCTAGTCAACTTTTAAATCTTCAGAGAAAGAAGTATAAGTAATGTCAGTGTTGGAGATAAAATGGAATCATAACAAACGATTAGTTAACCCAAGCAAAGGCAGAAAAAGGGGAAAAGAATAAAATGACAGATGAAACAGAGAAGCAACAGCAAGATGATAGATTTAAATCACACTGTATCATTAATTACATCGGAGTGAACATCTCATCATAACCGTTAACAGGCTGAGATCATCAGCATGTACTAAAGGGCAAAACCTGGCTACTGGCTTCCATAGGAAACTCACTTGAGATACAAGGACAAAAATAGGTTAAGAGTAAGGGGGTGAGGAAAGACGGGCTGTGTGGACACCAGTAAAGGTGGGAGTGGGGACGTTAATGTCAGCGTAGATTTGGGAACAAGGAATATTCTCAGGGACAAGGGAGGACAGTGTTGCGTCCCCAGGAAGACAGAACGTGAGCATGCAGGCAGGTCGGCGCCAGGACTGGACTGCTGTCCCCCCGGAGCCCCTCACTGCCCCGTCCTGACCCTGCATGGAGGGTCGGGCTGCTCCCCCAACCCCCAGAACTCTGTCCTTTGCTTCTGAGCACCTATCTCACTGGGCAATTATACATTGTGGGGGAGATTATTATGCAGCTGTACTTTTCATTCATGCTTTCTTAAGCTATTAGCAGGATGACATCCACTCACCTACTGATCACACACTTAACGCGTGTTTTAAATGTGCTTCGTACATGGGAAGGCGTTGGTGGAGAATCAAGGTGTTTAAAACCAGCAGGAATACACGCACTGTCCTTAAAGAACTACATGCTGGTGAGAGAGGTGAGAAATTCTAGGAGAGCGTGAAACTGCCTCTAGGGAAGCCCAGGGGCCAGCCGGCCCAGGAGGAGAGCTCCGGCAGCGGGGAGGGGCCGGCGGGCTCCCCAGGAGAGGAATGGGGGGGGGCAGGTTGAAGCCGGTGGGGTCCCCCGTGGACTGGGATGGAAAGCAAGGGCTGAGCAGAGATACCGCAGGAGAGCTGGGTAAGGATCGAACGTGGAGTCTGGAATCAGATTTGGGAAAAAGGAAAGGAGCTGGGACTTACTGAGAACTTTCTATGTTTCCTGGACTTTGCTCTCTGGTTGCAAATCATAATGGACTCATCGTGGGAACGTCTATCATTGCCGCACACGGACAGTGTCTGCTGCATCAGACCTCACGTGCCAGGCATGGAGGGTCACCCCTCTTCCAGGCAAGGGCGCTCACGGTAGCTGCCACCCAGGGTTAGTGAAGGCGTCAGTCTCAGGAGCCAGGGATGTGAACATGCCTCGGGCGCTGGGAAGTGACGTGCAGCCCTGGTCAGTCTTGTTTCACGTATCAAATCCATCTTGGACCCATCGACAATGGTAGTGCGTCTGGATCCAAATCACGGACAGGGGTGCCTCCCTTCACTGGAGATGCCTGGACAACCTCAGAATTTTCAGAGCTGAATAAAGAAACTCCACATTTTTTAGCAGAACTTCAGAAGATTGAGTGGGCTCATTTTTTCATTTAGCTAATATATACTGAGAGAGATTCTGGGCAAGAAATTCCCCAAACTCCCCCCGTGCAAATCTGAACACAAGTCTCTTTAAATATGGTTCTTTTCTAGTGTTTTCTTCTTGTTCTCTGAGCTGAATCCTAAAAGTCACCCATCTCATCTCCTCTTAGCAATAAAGCACCCAGAATTCTGGTGGCCTGAGAAACCCTCAGTTCTCACCCTGAAGCAGTTGTCTTTGTATATCATTTTGTATGGATTGCAGAGAAACAGGCAACGTTTTTACAGAAATGTGATAATCAGTAAGATTTTTGAAACATAAATCCATTTGTAATGTGCGATATCCCTAGTCAGTAGTAATTTCTTTCTTTTGTCGTTTTTCAAAAGTTTGTTTGTGTTTCATGGGTCAACATGAATCACATTTAAATATTTGCCTCAACACAGTTTATTGAATTAAACTTAGTTTATATAACATACAAGAATAATTCCTTTGCTGAAAGCATTATCTCAATACAACTGTGATATCGGTCTTGAGACCTCTCAACTGAAAGACAATAGTCTCTGTGTAGGTGTTCAAAGCACTTAGTACATGTAAGAGAAAAGAAGATGAGTGCAACCTCTATATACAGAGAGAACAAAGAACTCAGAGGAAAATCTGTGCAGAGAAAACAAAGCTTAGAGCCAACGGGAGGACCAGCTCTGTCACCTGTGTGTCGGGGACCCTGGGCTGCACTTCTAGGAACATCCACCAGAGGGCACTGGGCCCAAGATCAGAGAAGACAACATTCTAAACCAGAGCACACGTGAATACTGAGCATCGTTCATTCCTATCTTTACCAGGGATCAGATTTACCACAGATAATTTCTTTATTTGTTTTTATTTTTTTATTTTTTTGGTACGCGGGCCTCTCACTGCTGTGGCCTCTTCCGTTGCGGAGCACAGGCTCCGGACGTGCAGGCTCAGCGGCCATGGCTCACGGGCCCAGCCGCTCCGCGGCATGTGGGATCTTCGCGGACGGGGGCACGAACCCGTGTCCCCTGCAACGGCAGGCAGACTCTGAACCACTGCGCCACCAGGGAAGTCCCTCTTTATTCTTTTTTTTCAAGCTGCTTTGAGAGGGGCCACTAAATACCAGCTTCGATTTTTTTTAGATGATTGCATTTCTGGGGGAAGCTACATTTGCATTTTTAGATTTAAACTTATTTTGGTATGCACTGATTCCTATAAAGAGGGAAAAAACCACAAACTGTATCTTCCCAGGAACGGTAGTATACGTGTGTTGATGGAGGCTTATAAATGTTGTTTTCCCACTCCTGAGTCACCTAAATAGAAATGCAGAAGGAAACAAAGGAATGCACAGGCCTAAATAAAGCGGCCCAGGGGTACCTTGCAATCAGCCCACAAATAGCTCGGCAAGAGCCCTGGCACCTTTGTCCCCATACTTCATCCCGCTGTCTGGGGCTGGGCTGCTAGACCGCTCGCAGTGGGGCGGGAGGGGGCATTAGGAAAGCTGAGGAATGCTCACTTCATTCTCCCAGTGGTCTGGCACAAAGTTATTCTTTATCGCTGGTGCTCCTGTAATTGTCAAGCCCCGCAGAAAGAGCCCAATGTGCGGTGACCGTCCTGAGCCCAGCTGTGCAGCCCTGGCCGTAATACAGACCCCGGGGAGGTGGATCCGCCCGCTGCAGCTCTCAGGCTGCTGGGCTGATTCCTGTGTACGTGAGGAGTCCATTTCCAAAGCACCTTCCCTGGGTGAGGCTGACCCAAAACCTGGAAAATGGACCAAACAGCAGCACCGATTCAGAGGGGAGGTGAGACTAGACAGGCAGAAACCCCATGTGCCACGTGGATGCCGAATCAGGTAGGGCATTTGCTGGAGGGATTTTCAACTTGACATTTTTTTTTCTTATTCAAAGCAATGCTTACTCACTGTAAAAGATCTGGAGCACAGAGACAAGCCAAAAGAAGAAATTAAAAGTCACAGAGGGTTTCAGCCCTCAGAGATAACCATCCTGAAATGTGTTCAAAGTTCGTCTATTCGTCAGATTTTTTTTTTAAGTTAACTTCATTTATCTAACAATATGGATGATATTTTCATGGCAGACAGGCGCCAAGAAAAAAATCCCCGCTCTCCACACAAATGTTGGAGATGGAAGGCAGAAGTCTGACGTGGAGGAGGGAGCTTCAGCCGTCAGCCTCAAAGACAAGGGTCTGCAGCCTGGCCTCTCTGTTCCCGGCTCCTTCCCCTCATTGGGGGCAGCTTTCTAATGCTCTTTCTCTGCACGTGGGAGACGAGTTATTTCCATATCACAGTGCTTTTCTGTTTTCTTTCCCTTTCTTTCCTCCCTCCCTCCCTCCCTCCCTCCCTCCCTCCCTCTCTTCCTCCCTCCCTGCCTGCCTTCCTTCCTTCTTTCTTTCTTGGCTGAGCTGCACAGCCCTCGGGATCTTAGTTCCCCAGCCCTCTCCCTCGGCGGTGAACGTGCTGAGTCCTGACCACTGGACCGCCGGAGAATCCCCAGCAGCACTTTTAAGTGGGTTGAGACGCAGCTGATGTGAAGTGCAGCAACCGCATGGTTACAACACATTATGATCACATGGTTTTGTCACTAAATTCAGTTGCTCTGTTTCTTCCTATGGGACATACAGGGTAAATTTCAGACCTAACCTAAAAAACAAAACCAAATGTCTTTCTAATAAATTAAAGCTATGTCATAAACATCTCTTTCACAGTGGACATATAGGGGAAGAAGTTTCCTGACAGACTTGAGGTTAAAACCTGCCAATATAGCACAAGAATAGAGAAAAGAGTAGCCTCTGCAGTGATAGTTACCTTATTCGTTACTTGTTTTAATGGGCTCTCTGGGGACATTTTATCTGCAATAGGTAACAATTCACGTGGCTCCTGTTACAGAATTTCACGCAAGGTCACCCTATGGAAATGTAAACTTTGTGGGGTGTTGGCAGGCATACCCTCTTGATTTTATGCTTCCTTCATTCCACTGGATGAAACCTTAAAAGCACATGCAAAGAGAACTTTACCAACCCACACAAGTGGAAGAAACAGCAGGAATCTCAGCGTAAACACTGGAAAAAAAAGAAAGCTGAGGCTGTGAGAGCTGTAACTCAGGAAGGTTTAGGACCCCTGCCCTGGGGTGAACAATGTCACCCTAAGTTCACGTTCACCTGGAACCCTGGGACGGGAACTTATGTGGAAACAGGGTATTTGCAGATGCAAGGCAGTTAAGATGAGGTCACCGTGGATTGCAGTGGGCTGTAATGCAACGGCTCATGTCTCCGTAATAGGAGAGGACACACACAGACACATGCTGAACAGGGTGCAGGCCAGGGAACGACGGGGGCAGGAGCTTGCAGTGATGCATCCACAAGCGGAGGACACCTAGAGCCACCTCCAGCTAGAAGAGAAATGGAACAGATGTTTCCTCAGAGCCTCCAAAGGGAACCAGCCCTCGGACACCTTGAAGTGGGTCTTCTGGCCTCCTGAGCTGTGGAGGATAGATTTCTGCTGTTCTAAGCCACGCCGTTGGTGGGGTTTGCTACAGGGCGGCAGGAATCCAGGGCAAACGCCACCGCTACTCACCCAAGAGGGAGTGGAAGCACATCTGTCTACACCTGCGGGTAGAAGGCCACTCATCAGCCCCGGGAACTGGAGAAGATGAATTCAGTGTCCTCCACATAGAAGATGTTTCAGCAATTGTCTGCAGTTGAATGCTGTTTGAAGAGGATCCTCCATAACCAACGGGCTCTTAAAAACACCCAACAAATTGGTTGCTATGAGTCTATGGAGAAGTCAACGTGGACGGATCCTGGGAATTCCAGGAGCAGAAATGTGCTGGGGTGGAGAAGCAGCCAGGAAACTGGGAGGAAGGAAGCCGGTGGGGTCAGCATTTCTTTGTGGGCAAAATAGAGTCACTTGAAATTGCTAGACTTTGTGTCTTGAAAAATGCTGCCACGTTCTCCTGGTGCACGTGAAGTGGAGCCCCCTTGACTTTGACTGAGGGATGATGGTGTTTGTGAGATGACAGCGTATCCTGTAATTAATTCATTTTTGCTCTTTTATTCTTTGTAATAAAGTCATTTTGAAAATGACCTCCAGTCCCTACTAAGAAAAAGGAAGTCTTTTCCCCCCGTGTTCAGATGAGAGTTGAAAGAGCAGTGCTCAGAGAGTTGGGCTCAGATGAGACCACGGGTGGATGTGGAGGGGAGGGGAGCAGAGGTCAGGGTGGAGAGACGTCCCCTCCGTCCTTGTTCTGTATCCTCCTCCACACATCCTCACTCACGTAACTGCTGTTACTTGAGTTTTCTTACCTGTGAGTGGAGAACAAAACACAACCCTTCTGAAATGTAACAGCGTGTACTTTCTTATAATTAGGAAGGATAGACGAAAACACCTGTGTAGCTAGTAACTACCTGTGTCTTAAAACTCGTGTTAATATGAGCATCGAAGGTAAGTAGCTAATTGAATCCCCGCATTCTACAAAAATTAAGAAAATGAGAGTGAGTTCTTTGGTTTTGGGGTCATGGAAAGATGAGAGCATGTCTGGCAGCCTATAGATGCAGAAATTCCTCTGCAAAATTAGTAGGTGAGGTTGCATTAATAAAATCCTCTATTTTTTAAGGGAAAAATAGGACATTTTGTTTATGAGAGGTATGTAAAAGAATAAGTGGAGAAACAGCAGTAGCAAGTAAAGAATAAAAATAAATGATATTTAATTCTTGGCCACCTGATACCTAAGATAATAGAGAGAAATACTGATAAGTGCTCTATGGGAATATTTGGGAAACGCTGGAGGAAACGGTTCAATCATAATTGAAGTATGCATTTTAGATGGTTTGGATTTTTTTGCTGTTAATAACTAGAGTGCGTTTTTAGCTTCTTTGGGACAGTAGCGGATACATTTTCCTAGGATGAGCTTTCAGGACCTTTGTTTGAGGCCTTGCAATTCCACAGGTCGTTTGATCTCTCAACTTGATTTTTGGGTACTGTGTCATTTCTTCCCCTGTCTTGCTGAAGCTGGGAAAGACCTTCCAGCTTTCAGCCAGAAGGATTTCCGTCCCCTGCAGAGCCCCTGGGGAGGTGCTGGGTGGGGCCTTCTTCCAGCCTGTGGACAGACAGACAGACAGACATTTCATGGTGGTGATCCACAATGCGACTTCGCCAAGTGTCCCCGCTCCTTCCAAGTTCTAACCAAAATTCCTCAAGCACGAAGCTAATATCAGCACAAAATCTTATGAGATGACCAAGGACAGATTTCAATGGATTCGTGTGGCTTGTTTTGTTTTGACTCACAATTCATGCCTGTCTTCTTTGCTCTCAGGCTGTTAACCTCACCTGTGTTTTGTTCAACAGTAAAGGAGCACAGCTCTGCAGGACCCCTGATGGACACTGGGTGCCCTGGCACCCAGCCGCCTCCAACCAGCCCACTGAATTGCCTACAGGTGACCAACACACACATGCTGGTACGTGTGCATGGACAGTGCACTTAGCTGTCTGAGTGTTTGTACACACGTGGTTAACGGGCTAGAAAGGGCATCAGACAAACAGCTGCTGCACCTCCCTCCCGCCCCAGGTTAGCCTGAAACTGCTCCTTCTAGAAGGGTCTCTGTGCCTCTGGAGGCCCTCAGGCTGTGGAGGCTCAGGTGACCAGGTACACCTGAGCGCATCCCACTCACTGAGACCGTGCTCACCTTTCACAGCATCTTCACGCGGCAGGGTGCACTTCTCTACGCGTTCATTTTTTCTTCTCCTGGAGGGGCTCACAAGCCTGTACTCTCTCCATTCACTCCTCCAAGAACACTGGAGGCTGTGACTATAATTAAATAAGTCCATTTGACAGCTGAGTAGGATAACAGCCCCGACTCCTCACTTCGCCCAGGAGGGAAGTGAGGTTCAGAGGGGCAGAGAGAGTTTTCTCGGCAGGACCGATCACGAAGCTGGGCCGTAGCTCTGATCAGGTAACGTGCCCTCCCTCCCAGGAAAGACGAGTGAAGGAAGTGACTGACTGCATTTCCATCCTGGCTTTCCTGTTTATAAACCCGACGTCAGGGCCCTTTCCAGGACCACTGAGCAAAAATATCGGAAGCTTCAAAGTAAAATAAATATATACATTTAAAATGGAAAGGTAAAGCTGCTATGGCCAAGAAATGCAACGAAATCGCAGTAGAAGCAAAATTTCAGTTTTTCTCCAAAGCGTATCTAACCATCTTTAGAATCAATTTTTACCTCAAAAGGCTCTTTTTTTCCATCAACTTCAGAAAAAGCACATTTAAAAAAAATTTCGGAGTGACCTTTCCCAATCTGTAACCTCCTCGGTGGCCTCCCCGGCGGGCGCAGGGGTGCTAGTATTTCTGAGAAGGCTGATGGAAGGAGCACAGTCTATACGTTAGGAGGATCTCTTTCTCCACAATAAAAGGACTTCATCTCACAGCCCAGGAACGACGGTAAACACGTGGTTAAGGAACCCTCTATTACAACATACCTCCTCCCAAACCACAAAAAGGCGGCGGGCTCATCCCTGTACCATCCGGATGCAAACGTGCGCGCGGACATTCCCCGAGGCGAGGCTCCCATCTCTGCACATTTGGTGGATCGCGCGCCCGAGATGCTTGGCCATCTGTAGCACCCACCTCACCTCCCTGGAGACCATCTCACCGGGCGTCAGGGCCTGGGAGCCCCTTGCCTTACCTCCTACTCTGGCCCTGATCCTTGCTTTAATCCATTTGTTCCGCATTGATAACACAGACGAGCGAGGAAGAGGTTGGTTAGCTTCCTTCGTTTTGCGTTGGCCATTATTTCAGATTGCATGTTGGGCATTTTAAAATTAGACTTGCTTACTGTGAGCAAAAAGAAAGATGTACCGTGTGATGCCAACTACTTTAAACTAATAATAATAATACAGGCAATGATAAAATCGGCTTGTTACAGCCCCAAAGATTCATATCTCAAATGATCCCAGACAGTGGTTACTTCATGTCCGAATCAGGGTCGTGGAACTGTTTACTTCACAGGACATTGGACGTGGTCTGTGACATCGGGAAACCTCATATATGTTTGCAAATGGAGATGGTCCAGGGCACTCATCCTCCGTGTAACTCAATTCACATCACCCATTACGTGAATGAGATGTGAAAAATAATTTCCTGTATCTCGGAGTATCACAGCTCTAAGTGGATTGCTGGCTCTGGCCCATGGAAAATAACAAAGTGATAGTGCCCACAGGACCGCCCCCCGCAGGCAGAGGTGCCTCCTCCAAGCTTGGTGTAGAGCTGCTACCATTTGATTCAAGGGAAACCACCATCCTGCTTTAGTGAAACAAAATATAATGACCCCCAGTTACAATACTGTGTTTGAAGAGCTAGCTTTTAGCTCTTCAAAATTACGTCCCCTAATTAGAGGCATGTGATCCGTAAGTTATCTTCTGGCTATAAATTATAATCCATATTCATAGCTAAATGATTTTCACCTTCTATGGAACGGCCCTTATGCAAACAGTAATAGTCGGTGTGTCATTAGAGCATATCTCCAATTAATTCTCAGAATGATCAATGGGAAGAATGTCCTTTCCCCCATATCTGGTTTATTTATGTGCTCCCATTAATTATGCCTAATTTTCTGTTGGCACTTCTCTTCCTAATGTAATTCAATTTAAGCATATCTTTCTAGAGACTTATTAATAGGTAGGGTCATTTATATTGTGTAGCACAAATATTTTATAATCCACTAATCTTGACAAAAAGGTAATGCCTTCCTGATAAAAAATGCATGAGAAGTAATGGTTCCCTATTAATAACTTATTAGGTCAGATCACACAGTTTGAGGTGTCTATTACACTTTAATTTTATCAGATTTCTTCCTTTGGAATTTGTCACACTTTCTTTATCTTTTGATTTCGATTGTTTTTGGTATCACCCTGCCTTGGCCACCCCAAACAGTCCTCCTCTGTGGCTTTGCAATCTCAGAGGTGGGTAAAGATCCCCAAGGCTGTGCCAGACGGAGTCCGGGAGAGGGAACGACCCCATTTGTCTTAAAGGGCCCTCTCTTCCTTATGAGACATGTTAATAATCAATGGATCCTGAGTTATCTTTGGTTCACACACCCTTTCAAACATCTGATGTTAGCAACCAACCTTCCCTCAGAGAATACATACTTACACGGAAAATTAAAATCTAATTTCAGAGGATTTATAGAAATCTTAGAATTAATCCATAAATTTTTAGGGGTCAAAGAAACACGGTTGAGGACCTTTAGCTAAAATTCACCATGTTAATTATATCTAGATACTTTGGCTAATAACATGAGCTGAATAGATATGATTTTTAAAAATCCTGTCCGTCATCACCAAGGTATGATGTAACGTTATTTGATTTGCCCTTCTAAATTCTTCCACCTAGACTTAAAACATTTCCGTGGAATGGCAAAGGCTTTCCCGAGGTCCTGGGGTGGGGCTATCTGCCTTCAGGTATACATCGGGAGAGATAGGGGAAATGTCTGCAGGAAAATAGTGACCAATTTTCTTAGGCAAGATGTTAGACTTCTGTCTTCTTATCTGTAAAGTGAGAGGATGAATAAAGTTATTTAAAACGCCCCTTCCAATGCTGATAAAATTATATGAATGTGCAAAAACAAAAACAAAAACAAAAAAGTCGCGATTAGGGTACATGAATAGAAATAATTTATGGTGAAGAAGTGACGCAAGTCGTCTTCGGAGAGAAGCCGGGAGGGTGGCCACTGGGTGAGAAGGTTTCTGATGGTCTGAGTTCCCACTGGAGCCTTAAACACTATTTGTACCCAGCTCTGTTACGTTATGGGTAGAAAGCCTGTGTGTACTAGCCCAGCAGTCATTTATTTAAAAATACAATGTAAATGCAAAATTATCATCTGGATAAGATGTGGTGCAGGTTACTTTGTTGACAACAAGATTCCTAACTAGCAAGCGAACGGCCGAGGAACTGCTTTCGAAGATACTTGGGTGGGGCTACTAGCAAATTAAGTGACCTTTGAGGCTTCCATAAGAAAGATGAAAAAGACCAGCAGCCAAATTAGATTAAAATGACAATATCAACGCTTACATATAATTAATAGCTATTTGAGTAACACTATTAATTTGGAGGAATATAGTTATTAAACTTCCTTAGGAAAACGGATTCAGTGTATGCCATTACTAAATTAGGTGTGATTTCTTAAAAGTCAGCAGCAAACTTTACCCTAAGATTAAATTCTCCATTCTCTAAATATATTTTATTTTTGCCTGTTTTAAAAACATTTTTCTAAAATGTTTATTATTTATGTTTCTACTACAGAAAGTCCCCTACCTATGAATGAGTTCTGTTCCGAGAGTGCACTTGTACGTCCAATTTGTTTGTAAGTCCAACAAAGTTAGCCTAGGTACCCAACTAACACGACAGGCTATAGAGTACTGTACTGTACTAGGTTTATAATACTTTCCACACAAATAATACATAAAACACAAACACAGAAAAATACAGCCCCTTGAAAAGTACAGTAGTATAGGACAGCAGCTGGCATCCAGGGGCTGGCATCGAGTGAACAGGCAAGAAGTTACTGACTGGAGGAGGGAGAGGAGGTGGGAGATGGTAGAGCTGAAGGATCGTCAGCAATAGGAGACGGAGGGCCAGCTGCCATTTCACTCACGCCTGACGTTGATGGAATGCACGGTCACATCTTTGAAAGTTCGCAACTTGAAGGTTAGTATGAAGGGGACTTACTGTGTTAATATCAGCATTTATCTATAAATCTCATGGTGTCCTGAAGATTCATCTGAATAAAAGAAAGTTGGATAATATTATATTAGGCAATATAATATTATTCATTATATATGAATTAATCTTGTGTGTGTGTGAATTTTTTCCCCCAAACACTTCCTAAGTTCATCATTTGGACAAAGGCACCTGGGTTGACATACTTACGAAAATGTAATTCCTTTGGACTCTACTCATAATTATTTATAGCAGACATTTACTCAATGTGCAAGCTCTGGGCCAGGTTTAGGCGATAAGGATGCAGACAAAAGTAAGTTGACACAAGTTCTTACTCCTGAGCAAAGGGACAACGCATAATATATATTAAAGTTCCTGCTTGTAACATTGTTTCGACTCTTCACAATTCTATGAGCGATAATCTGATGATTGTAGACTTGGAAAGAGAACACTCTGGGTTAGATCATTTACTCAACTTCATACAGATGATAAGTAACAAAGCCAGAATTTGAACTCAGCTTGCCCTGATTTCATAATCCTACACTCTTTTATTAAATATAATAATAGAGTAGCTATAAAGGCAATAATACACAACTAGATGACAAAAGGGCAGTTTAGGTAATTGCTTTAATAGATTATCAGGAGAAACCTCTGTGGGCTGAAATGGACAGGACCTGTTGCATGGAGAAGCCTGAGGCTGGGGGAAGCATCCAGCAGGCGACGAAGATTTCATGGAGCAAAATAAGGAGACAGGCCTGCACCAGGTAGATTCTGGGAAGTAAATGGCTTTGTCAGGAAGAAGCTGGAAATGTTTGCCGAGGGTCGTGAGTACTAAGCTCAGAGATGCATACGTTTTTACCTGCAAGAACTTAGCCCTACAGGGTTTTTCTGAGCCAGATTATTAAACCATTATTATACCATTTAATAATTATTAAACCGTTATTGTACCCAAAGGGAGATTCATTTCCAGTGATCTTCAGGATGAACTAGGAAGACAGTGAAGATGCTGTTCCAGCAGCAGAGGTGGGATTTACAACGGGCTGGTTGGCTGACCCCCAGTACTCTGGAAAGGAAGTGTCCATGGAAACCTTGGGAAGAAACAGTCCACCTGGTGATAAGTTGGGGAAGAAGGGTGTGGAAAAGAAAGGAATCAAAGCTGTTGGGGGATCGGGGCCTGTATGACCAATGGGGAGGTGAGACCTGAGGTCAAGGATGGGATGGAGACTTCAACTTGACATGTAGAGTTTGTGAGCCTCGTGGGAGGTCCTGCTGCTGAAGCTTCTCTCTTCCAGGTCTAGAAAGTTGTTAGAATGGGAACCTTGATCTGGGGCTCAACTGCACTGAGGTGACGGTTTAAACCTTCAGAATAAACTATTTCCCTCCTACAAAGTGAGAGAGAAGAACATGATTGAGGAATTTTGAGGAATATAATTGCTGAAGACTTAAAGCAGGAAGGGAAGAAAGCTTGGGAGCAGTTGGGCCCAGAGACCCCAAGCACGAGAGTATCTCGGGACGGAGAGGCCTGTGGCGGGGGGATTCCCCCGGGTGTGTCAAGGGCTCAAAGGAGTCACCAGATCACAGGATCCAGGACTGTTGCTGTGCTCACTGCATGATTTCTGGTGACCTCGGGGAAGAGACTTTAAGAGAAGACCAAGAGCCTGCTGGCTTGAAGTTAAGGATCGTTGGCTGGTGTGTAAATAAAAGCAATGACCATGGCCCTTTTGCCTAAGACAACTGTCTGTCAAAGGAGAGAGTATCCAGTAGCAGCAAGGATCAGTGGGGACAGGAAATGCATTTTCTCTCTC
Source organism: Phocoena sinus (assembly GCF_008692025.1). Classification (NCBI taxonomy): domain Eukaryota; kingdom Metazoa; phylum Chordata; class Mammalia; order Artiodactyla; family Phocoenidae; genus Phocoena; species Phocoena sinus. The sequence goes on along the minus strand of NC_045776.1, from coordinate 1,895,244 downwards.
CTGCCCTCTCCCCCACCAGTCCGGTCTGGAAGATGTAGAGCTTTGAAGTCAAACACGAAGAGAGAAGGGTGAAGACTGACTGGAGATGGAGATACTCACCATCGTGCAGTTAAGGGAAGAGCAAAAGCAGGCCAAGGAGACGGTATGTTTGCGAGTTTCTCAGCCTAAGAAAGACAATCGTTCTTCAGTGAGGCTGATAGAAGGATGAGACAACCTGGACGGTGCCTGGATTTACTTTGACAGGAGTTGGGATAATCACGAGGGCTCAGCCTGGCTTCCTGGCCAACTGGGTGGTGGACGGATTCCCAGCGAGGAAGTGGGCTGGGGGGACATCAATCCCTGATGGCCATTCAGCAAAGACCTACCGTGCACTGGGAAGAGGCCTCGCAGCTGGGGAGCTAGGAAGGCTTCCTGGGGCTGGAGAGGTCTGCAGAGGTGCATCGGAGGACCGCTGTGCACAGTGCACGGGGCAGCTGGTTTTTAGTGCCATGTGGCCCTGGTCAGAGTGGAGGAGTGAGAGGCTAAGCGCTGGCCGACTGTTAGGGCATTGATTGAATAAACAGGACAAAAGTCAAGTGGGCCCCAGAGTCAGGACGTTCTCTGGGACATCATTTAAGTAGTTGATTACAGCATCTGATTGGTGAAGAATCTATTACTTTTCAGGAGTGCTTTAGAGTATAAAGCACTTATATATCCTTTATCTCAGAAAGTCAAATGTACCTATAAAGAGGCTAATAGGCTGGGTGAAGTGAGCAGGTTAGGTAATTTGAGATCCCAGTGAAACAGTTCGTAAGAGGAATCAATTAAGGCTGTGGTCGGAGATGGGAAGCATTGAGCTTGAGAGGGCCGGTACGCTGAGCAATCCGGTTTAGGACCCAGCAGGTGGACAGGCCAAGGCTGGGGTCTTAGGGGCCTGTTGCGGGGAGTCTGCCCGCAGCTGGGAAGGGTTAAGCCAGCTCGTTGCGGGCAAACGCCTTCTGAAGTGTGAGCAGGGAGAGGCCTGAACCCGCGTAAGGCCCAACCTGGGCCTCATCAGACCTTGACTATGAGGGTGGGCGTGAGTGTGAAGAAAGCCTTGAGGGAAGAATCCAGGGGGGCAGACGGGAAGGGGCATCGGGGCAGAGGTGGAGAGAGTCCATCACTAACACCCCCCAGCCTGGGTACATCTGAGGGACACTTGAGCAGTCCCGGGGCCAGACCCGGAGCCAGGAGGGAGCTGCCCAGCCTATGACCCTGTGAGCACCCGCTGGGGTGTGTGTCACCCTCAGGGAGGGCCCTGAGCGCAGGGGGCCGGGCACTAGCTGAGGGAATTCCCTGCAGTGACCCCTAGAGGGAGTGATGGGGGGATGAGAAATGGGGCAGGTGCTGGGCCCCCCGAGGGACCCTGAGGCAGTGGAAGAGGCGGCAGGACCTTTACTCAGACACCGAACTCATTTACACACGACACTAAACCTAGAGGAACTGCAGTTTGAAACTGGCGAAAATGTGTACGTCAGTCTTGTTTTACATCACTCTTGTTCACATTTGTGGTCTGAACGGAGATGTGCTATGGTTTACTTCTTTGAATCCTTTTAAATAATGATCATGTTGTAGGAGCACAAAAGAAATGGTGAGTGATGTGGAAAACAGAAAACCTTCTCTGGAAGCCTCCACCTCCATTTCTAAAAGGAGTGTGGCCTGGGGTCGGCAGGGAACTTCCTTATGTCCTTCAGAAAAGTCTTCCAGCTGAAGGTCATTGTGATTTTCCAAACCCATAAATACTTTGATTCAAATTAAGAATCATAAAAATATAATCTGTGATTCCTGAACACATCATTCCCTGAACATGTTTAAGGACAAAAGAATGAAACTTTCTTTTCTCATTAGGAATCTCATTCTGGGCTTTTTTAAAAAAAAATAATATATATATATATATATTTATTATATATATATATTTAAATTAAAGTTTACTCATTCCAGATTATTTTTTATTTTTAATTAAAATTTAAGAACATGGATTTAAAATATGAAAATGACTTCCTCAAATGTTACGGGGCTCTGTCACTTTTCTAATAATTTTTACAAGATTAATAATTTTATCAGATTAATTTCATCCTGTAAAAGGGTATTGCCAATTTCCACTAAAGGGATTTTAAACTCAAAAGTATGCACCCGTGAACTATGAAATACAGTTTTAAAATGTAGGGCAAATTATTGCCCGAGAAAGCTCTGTGGGCTGCAGCATGGCTCACCCACTCCGCTTTTCCAGCGTACAGCTCACTGTATGGAAATCCTCCTCGATAACCTGCTGTTCACTATTAAATTTCAAGCGTGTTGTTTAGGCAAGTACGTTACATCAACACGGTATTGTTCTCTCCTTGACTCCCTGACCCCCTCCACTCCATCTAGATACCAACTCCAGCAAGAAGGACCTGACAGCCATCAGAATATCCTTCTGTCAAACACCAACTCTTCCTCCCTATTGTAAGAATATCAAACAGAAAATGTAAACAACATTCTGGAAATGATGGTACAAAATGGCCCTCCTACGACACTGTAGGTGGAACAAAAGCCCCTTTTTGGCATTTGTAGTATCAACAGCTGCAGGCTGATGCATTTGGCTTTCTGTTAAACAGAGGCTGGAGTGTAAAAATAGACACTGGCATTGATTGGAAGCTTACGCCTGTTGCAGTTCTACAGATTTAGAAAGTTCACTAATCGCTATCAATTAAAACCTCTGCCTTGTTGGTGCATGAATTATTCACAGTAGTGCACCATCTCAGGGCTTTTAGAATTATTTATTGCAGCCAAATGCAGAAATAGTGAAACTCAACCTGAGAAGATTAAGAATGTGTTTTAACTTGTAAGTACAGTGAAAGTAGCCATTTTAGCATAATTATTGGAATATACATTTAGCAATCCACGATAGGTGTACGCTATACAGATATTTCTGATCCCTGATAGACTTATAACAAATTTTGATCAGTTTCTTTTAGACTTTACTTTAAAAACATCTAAGAAATAAATATTACCTAAATTAAAAAGCCACGTAGTCCAGCCATAAATATGCAAATATTGGCATACACATATACAAATCCACAGGAATATGACTATATCAGTGACTGCCCATTTATGAATTCTGAAGTCTGCATCCTCCACTAAAGACTAGAATCAGAAATGTCAAAACAAACCAGTTGCTCTTTCGGAATCGAAGTCATATTGTTATATTTGTATTTGTTCTCAAACCCGTTGGCTGCTTTTGGTCACCATTTTGTAAAGTATCACTTGTTTTCTCTTGAGCTCTTCCCCCAGCATCATCACTGAGTCTTTCTTGGGGACTGGCTGTGAGTCTGTCCCACAGTGGCGCCATCAGGGGAAACGGGTTCAGGGTGGCTGCTCGGTTACCTTGTACCTGTTTTACAATAGGAAACTCAGATCTTGCCATTTCCTTAAACCTTCACACCCACCGGCATCAGTGAAGTGGCTAAAAATTGCTCTAAAAGGGGAAAGGCAATTGGAAGAGGGCATTCAACAACGATAATAACGCTGTCATTAAAGATTGATGAGAACTTTCAATTAGACCCCATTCCCAATCTGGAGCCGCTCAAGCCAGCTCTGCCTACTATGATCTAAAGCTTTGCAATAAAGATAAAAGGTCATTACAATCTATTGAATTCAATCATGACAAGTACATTTACCTGAAGGCAGCATGTATTACATACAAAAAACTAAATTAAAATAACATTATGGGCTGACTCAAATCCACATGAAAAAGGAAATTTAGAATGAAGGACAGATCAAATCTCAGGCCAAGAATAATCTGATTTGTAGTCCCTTTTTGTTGCAGAAAAATACTTACTCTGTTGCCCATCCTGATTGACGCTGCCACTCTGGAGAAAGAGCGCGCTTTCTTAGTAACCGATGCTTCAATAGGACAATTATAATATCTGGTCGCTAACAATAGACTGAAAGGCATACCATTTATGAAAACAATTCAGTAATTCTTAGGTAAGAATAAATAGACATATAATTATGCAAATATATGGTGAACATTATTATTTCGTAAATTTTAAGAATAGTGTTGAAACATATAAATATAAGATTTTTTATAGACATTACTACTGATTTTGATGCCTTACATATTGTATTTTTGACTGGAAAATTAAACATATTTATGTTGAAAAATGTAGCCCACATGTAAGAAGATATATTTTAGAATATATGTATTTCTACATAAATGTATTTCTACAGAAAATATATGTATTTCTACATAAATCTATATGGCCACTGAAAGATATATTTTCTATCCTAATACCATTTACATCCATTCTATTTCTTAAGACCCCCAAATCTAAGTTATCAATAATTGATATGTTTTTGAACTTTGTCACTAAATGCACACTACTTAAAAAGTTAATGAATAAGGTTCTTGACTACAGACAATGGAAAGTTCTTTACCGAAATAAATTCTAAAACCCGAGGAAACAGCAGCTCAGTAATAAAATGTATCACTGTTTTTTAAAAGTAGGTTTAGGGGATCTTTTCTACATAATAACATAAATTATTGTCCCTCTTTGTTAAATATTATTTTAAAATCTTTACTTTTGTGACTATAAACAGAATAATCAGGGTCATTTGATCTGTAGTCACAGATGAGTCTTGAACAATGTAACCAGCTTTTGAAAAACAAAAGATTCCAGCACTACTGATAAAATTCAAATACCTACGCTTAACTGTTTTTCAAGCCCAAAACACTTTTTAACTAACTTGGCAGGGGATGACGAAGAAAATCGCTAAAATGATTTTCTAAGCATATTCTACATTAAAGCAATAATTTATTTCTGTCCTAATTAAGGACAGAAATAAATTATTATCTTTACTCGCAGCTTCTGTTCTAAGTTTCTGCCTGAAGCAGTGGAGGGTAGATCTCTTGAGTACTGACTTCCCCTAGAAATCTCTCCTACTGCAATTTTAGTAGCAACCGATGTTTTCTCCGTTTTGGCTTACTGTTTTCATTCAAGAAATTGTTACCATTATATGTGCATGGACAAGAAATAGCTTAACCCATTCAAATGTTGCCTTTCTTGGCAGCTAATACATACGAGGGAAGGCGTCCTCGTCACCCTGTTGGTCTTCTCTCAGTTGAAGGCAAAGCGAGTGCACACGTGAACGTGTGTGGGTGTGTGCATCCGTGTCTTTGGACTTTAAATATTCCTTTTATATGAGAAATTAGTCTTTCTGAAAACACATTATTGACTCTGTGTAGTGATTTCTACCATGTGGTGGCAGCGTTGCACCTATGTAGAAGGCTGGGCTGTGACTTTCTTTTGAAATGGCAGAAATGAAAGTCAGTTTGGATTTCTCAGACAGCATCATTTGTACGTACAGGGCAATGCTATAAAAATGGTGCAGAACTAAACCCATGGTATTTTTTATAACATAAATGTGGTCATTAAAATATGATTTAACTCAGGAGTCTTATTCCTAATAACTAAAGTAAGTTTGTAGCATATGAGTTGTGCTATTAAGAAAAAATCACTATTTTATTCATATTCATCTCCTTTTACTCATGGATTCTTTTTTTGTATTTTGATCACCTCATTGGTGTGCAAACAGGATAGAAATGTATGAGCCCTCCCATCTTTATCATTTAGTAATTCTGAGGGCTAAAGTCACATAACCAACATAGAGTTTCAATAATATCGAATGTGCATTTTGAAAATCCCCGCCCTCAATTTTGCTGCCTTACGGGAATAGTATATGTTGTCTGGGAATTAGTTCTATATTAAAGAATAAAACAAAGGTTCATAAAAATTTAAAGATGCACATCCTACAGGTAAAAGTGAAGTTTTATTATGTAAACTGTAATGCTCAAGTTGCCTGTTGAAACAGAGGACTTTGGTTAAAGATGTTCTATGCTTCATGACATAAGTTGACAATAAATGTCTCTGAGAGTTTTCTTCAATGTATGATTTATGTTCTTTAGATGTAATTGAGGGCAAGATAGTTATTACGAAAATAGTCAGTACAATATTATGAGGATATTTTGACTGTACATATTTATTTTCACAAAAATTTTTCTCAGTGTCAGTTCCAATTGCCCACCATAAATAATTAAATCCAAATGGAAATTATTTTTCACCTAAAGCAAACTCACCGGTCCAATGATGAGATCCATACAAGACACGTAAGTGGCCTGGGTGTAATAATAAGGGCGGATCATCCCAGTCTATTTCAGTTCCTTTTCAGAACACATCTCTAGACCTGAGAGGCAGGTACTGAGATGCTGGTGGGACCAGAGCCACAGCATCTTCCTGCAGCAGCTCCCATGCACCCCTCACCTTCGTCCTCCTTCGCTCTCCTACACAGTTATCTGCTTTTCCAGTTTCTTGGTAAAAGGGAATGGAGAAACAGAAAATTCTTCAAAGCAAAAGTCTTCAAACAGTGTCTTGTCCTGAATAAGCCCGATGACAGTGAGAGGCATGGTATGGCAGTAAAGTGATCCAGAGTTCCAAAATCATTCCAGTCTTCTGATCTCTAGAATATCTTGCATTTTTATTCTGTCTCAATGGTTTCATGTGAAAGGGACATTTATTCATGGATTCACTGTTTCTTTCAAAAATACATATTGGGTACCATATGTTGACCAGATATAATTCCAGTCAAAAGGGAATAAGGTTTGGCTCCTTTGAAAAGTAACAGTAATTTGTGTTTCAATGGGATATTATAATGTTTTGAGCATTAAAATGATATAAAGTATAAAATAATTTGAAGAAAAGATAGAAGAATCTTGATTCAGCTTCTGTTGTAAAAAAATACTTTTACAAATTCTAAGTCCTTGATGACATTACTGGGGTTTATAACTAAGCAAAATCATTTCGATAGTAACTTAAAGTGAATTCTTATGGGATTGAACTGTATAGAAATGCAAGCCATAGGGACAGAGTGCTGGTTAGGTGTGCAGAAAATCAGATCAAGTTGCAGAAACGTTTTTGCTCTTGTTGTTTTAGTCTCTGTTGTTAGGACACAGTGGTTGACAGACAGGAAGGGGCAATACACACAAAGGAAGAGTGGAGGTGAGGGATGCCGCACGCGGTCAGGCTCTCACCTGGGCCACTAGGGTGACGGCCTCCGTAGCTGCGTGGGGCATCACCACGCTGTGCGATCCTTGCTCAGGTGGCCCTTGACTCCAGTTGGCTGTTTCCACCGTGGAGGTCTCTCCCTGTATGGCGGATTAGATGAGCTAAGCGATTAGTACAGGCAGTCACTTTAACTGCAGAGTTACTGATGCGGCATTTTTTTGAGAAAAAACAGGTGGCTCTGAAATGTTCTAAGTTTCATGTGAACTTTGCATTGTGCTTTTGGCTGTGTGAGTCACCACTGGGCTGCAGAATTCTCCGATGCATTTGGGTTGTTCGCATGTGTCACCTGCCATGTGAATGACTTCCATCTTGAGTGGCCTGAAGAACGAAATTATTGGTCATAATAATTATTATAATAATGACTGGTTATAATAATTATTGGTTTTTAATAATATAATAACAACCATGCTTGACAGTTTTTGTTTTTGTTTTTGGGGTACACGGGCCTCTCACTGTTGTGGCCCTCTCCCGCTGCGGAGCACAGGCTCCGGTACGCGCAGGCTCAGCGGCCATGGCTCACGGGCGCAGCCGCTCCGCGGCACGTGGGAATCTTCCCGGACCGGGGCACGAACCCGCGTCCCCTGCATCGGCAGGCGGACTCTCGGACCACTGCGCCACCAGGGAAGCCCATGCTTGACAGTTTTTCACACTCTTTTGGCTACGTGGCGACTCTTATACCTGTGATATGTGCAAATGCATATTTTGTTAGCCTGTGTAAAAAGTAAGTAAAAAAATGTATAAATAAAAATCAGTCGTGTTTACCTAATTAGAATAATATATTATGTATCCAGGTATGTACAATATATAATAGGTTATATACACATATATGCATATATATGTCTATCATGACATGCATGTGCGCACTTGTATAGAATATACTCTGTGTATAGTATATATACATTGACGTAAGTATATCCATACAAATCCATGTGCATATGTATACATTTATATACACACAGTATATAACACATTATATATATATATACATAACACAGAATATGTTGTATAATATAATACATTTTAATAATGCAATTGCATTAAGGAAGAGGAGTACAGCAACATGAAGTTTGTAATATTTGGAGAAAGGATATAAAGATTCACTTATCCATTTGTTTATTCAACAAGAGTCTATATTGAGTGCCTACCCTTTTGTGGTCCTTGTGTTAGAGGCTGGAGATAAAATAATAAACAAACATGGTCTCTGAACTCATGGAATTGAAAACTGAAAGAAACAATGATCAAATAAGTTCACAAAAAATACTTAAATTATGTTTTTGATAAGTACTACAATATATCCAACATGTGGATGAGAATCTTTTCAGATTTGTAACATATTGGAAACATAAATAGTTGTAGGCAATTTACTTTCTTTGTTAAATACTTTGCATTACATTTTTACGAAGAAGTACCTGGATTAGCTCAGTTAAAAAAAAAAAAGGCAACATTTGTAACAAAAGTAAACAATTGCAATTTAAATTTTTCTGTTTATCTGATGCAGCATCTGGATAAAATTCTAAAGTTTCAGTCAGATTAGAAAGATATTAGGTGGACTAGAGTTTAAGTAGTGTCACACTGGGTATTTTGACATTGCATTGTTAACATCGATTATATATAAATAGTTTAAACAATCATATTTTATTAAACCCACTATGTTCCTTCTCTTTCCCTTACTAAAATCTTTCCCTGTTTTCTTTTTTTTTTTTTGCGTTACGCGGGCCCCTCACTGTTGTGGCCTCTCCCGTCGCGGAGCACAGGCTCCGGACGCGCAGGCTTAGCGGCCATGGCTCACGGGCCCAGCCGCTCCACGGCACGTGGGATCTTCCCGGACCGGGGCACAAACCCACGTCCCCCGCATCGGCAGGCGGACTCTCAACCACTGCGCCACCAGGGAAGCCCCCTGTTTTCTTTTTTATTTCCTTCCTTCCTACCTGCGTTGACCAGAATAAAGATCTTATGCAGAGATAGGACATTTAGGGACTTAATCTTCACAAGTACTTAGCATTAAAATCACGCTGACCCGAATTCTAAATTCTTGTTCTCTCTCCTGACACACTGAATTCCCTTTTGAGAACTATTTTTTCGGTAGTGTGTTGTTCCTTGTGTCCAGATCCTTAATTGCATGACCATCAGGAGAATGATATACAGTATATTTAAAGATCACAAGTTGTTGTAAATCTGGGGCACAGTGACGTGGTTTATAAGGCAAATTACACTCCACTGGAGTCCTCTACAGTGAATAAGATCGCTCTTTTTGTTGACTCCTTTTGGCCACAGTAGGCAATGAAAACAAAATGCGTTGACAAGAAACAAGCAAAGATGAAATAAAAGAAGTTCCAGGATTCAGAGACACAGGCATCTTCCTTTGATTTTGGTGAATTTACATAGGAAATAAGAAGGCTCTTAACTGAGATTTCAACTACAAATTGTCCTCTTGACCTCTTACCTCTTCTGAGTAGGATGGAGCAAAAGTGAAGCACTTACTATACATGATATTTGTGTTTCCTAAAGAGTTCAGCAATCTCCCTCCATCCCTGGTGGCTCTGATGGGGTGGGCAGTGCCCTTTCACTGCCTGACATCCATCCCTAACTCCCCCTCCCGTCCAGACCACTATTTATCGATCATAGAGCCTTGATATGTTTTTTCAAATATTAGGTCTAAAAAGCAAATTTTACGGCCACTGGAAAACCCTGGGCATATTTATTTTTTCTATCCCAGTGTTGCACTCTTTTCCATGAGCGCCTTACAGGGACCAGTCGTGATCAACACAAATTCAGGACCTGAAACTGATAATTGCCCACATGTGGACCCATAATTTTATAGATTATGCACAAACTATTTAATCCCCCTCTGATCTACATTTGTCACAGTGTGTTCTGCTAGACTGAAAACTAACAGAAGAATTTCTCGTGTACAAGGCAAGCAGCGTGGTCGCCCCCAGATCCTAAAATACATGCCAGTCTCAGCCTTGACACTTAGGTATTGTCTGCTGTTTCTGGATTGCCTACATTTTTTCTCTATTATATCTTGGGATTTCTGGGCTATACATGTTTAAAATTGATTTCCATCATTAGTATATATCCTACAGGAGATTTTGCTTCATGTTACCTATCCGAAACAAACCCATTTTGTGGATTTTCTATTTTGAGACCAATAAATGCATTTTGTCTTAAAAAGCTTACTTCATTTTAAAAGATTTGAAACAATTCCATGTATTTTTTGTCAATAGGTCTTTTAAAATCTGGCTTATGAAATCAGAGAGATAAAACAGGACATTAACATTTAATGGTAATTAATATTTTAACTGTGAAAGAGGCAATTAGAAGTTGAAGAAAACAGGTAAATTCATATTGTTCCTATTCTATTCATTTGATAAAAAGGGGCAAAGGGAGATAATTTTGATTAACTGAAATGGTAATGGCAACATTGATTCTTTTTTTTTTAACATCTTTATTGGAGTATAATTGCTTTGGCAACATTGATTCTTTAAAAAATATGTTCATATAAAATAAGCAACGAGTGTGCAGGAGGCTAGTGGCATTAAAACCTCAGTCATCTTACTTCATTAGTAACATGTTCTACAAAATTTCTTCATTTCTATGAATTTTCCATTTCAACTCAAAACGAAAAGTTCAATGGTAATTGACAGCTTCAGTAAACAATGGACAGGAGATTTCAGAGCGTCAATCGATACTAACAGTCCCCTCCCTCAGTTTTCCTGGAACCCCTGTAGAATAACTGATACAATTAATCACTGATGGGCCATCACATGCTTTTATGAGGGACCAGGACCTCCAGCACTCAGCGGCATTTCTCAGGGCATGTGTGTTTACATTATGAGCTAAATAATACCTCGTCCAGCTAACTGCTAGCTGCCAATTCAGCAGCTTTCCCTGCATTTCGCTTCTGATTCCACTGATTCAGGTAACACCCCGAGACTGAAATTATTACGGGTTAGCTCTTGTTGTTTAACCTCAATTCCCATTTTTGGGGGAGAGGCGATTTGGATGCTATTGTGACTGAGGGTCTGTCTGGCACCATGAGATGAGCGGGTGTGTGGGTAGCATTTCTCTGACACCCATCCCGGTACCCCAGGTTCTCAGGACCCACCTGTCTCATAAGTGCCCACTCTCCACGGCCCCACTTTTCGGTAATGCAATGTAAACCTAAAATCATCAGAGCCCCTGAAAACTCTGGGAGTAAACCAGACGCCGTAGGCAGGCCAGAATTCCTGATTGCAAATACTCAACCAAGAATTAGACATTCTGAGCTTTGATAAGGGCGTGGGTCACTTTTCTGTGCATGTAGATTGCATTTAGCGCTGCCTCTTGCGCTTTGCATCCTACAGCCAGCCACACCTAGCAACCTGGCTTGTAGGGAAAAGGGAGCAAAAGTCGCCCCCTCGTGGTCAGTCTCTGTTGCTTATATAAGTACACTTAAATGTATGGCTGCCACGTCGCTTAAAAAGTTTTCTTCATGGGCTTCCCTGGTGGCGCAGTGGTTGAAAGTCCGCCTCCCGATGCAGAGGACGCTGGTTCGTGTCCCGGTCCGAGAAGATCCCACATGCCGCGGAGCGGCTGGGCCCGTGAGCCGTGGCCGCTGAGCCTGCGCGTCCGGAGCCTGTGCTCCGCAACGGTGGCCGCTGAGCCTGCGCGTCCGGAGCCTGTGCTCCGCAACGGGAGAGGCCACAACAGTGAGAGGCCCGCGTACCGCCTAGAAAAAAAAAAAATTCTCTTCATTGCTCTCCGTATAAAAGATTGAATACCTATAAGATACAGTTCACGTACACTACGGTACATTAAGGAGCTTAGAAAGCAGCAGTGTTTTGACTAATATCAATTAAAAAATGAAAATAAATGTATGCATTTTTGCAGTACAAATTTTAGAGTGCAATATCCTTGTAGAAATAAGTAGTTTACACCTAGGGTTGGCATACACCTGGACTCCAGTTCCAGAATACCTGGGATGAGGTCTGTAACCCATGACCCCTGCCTGTGTCACCGACAGCCCGTGTGTCCAGATGCAAAGGGAAGTAGCGTTACCTTCAAGGAAGTGCATCTGTGGGTTACTGTACACTCACCCCACACTGAGGCCACCAGCACTTTAATCCCAATAGGAGCACATCTCATCACTTTGTTAATGTTAGTCAAAAATGTTTTGGGGCAAAATTCATGACACTATTTCTTTACGACAAGGCATCCACCCTTTTATTCCATCAGCATCAACAAAACCGCGTCTTCCTCAGAAACAGTGCATCCGTCTGAGTCTGATCCGGAGACAGAATCCCCACAGCAATTCATGGGAGAGCTTACCGCAAAGAATGATGAACTATAGCGGGCGGTTAGAGAGAGGAGGGGTAAGCTAGTACACAGAAAGAAGGACTCTGAGAATGTGCAGAGGGCAGATACAGGAGCAGCCACCACCCCAGGGCCGAGGCAGCTGCATCCGGACATTGGAAGGAGGTATTGTGGTGCTGTGCTGGTGGAACCTCCCAGAAATTTACCTTCCAGACATGGATGGAAATCCGCCCTCCAGAAGGTGCGGGAAACCCACCCTCTCGAGGGCCGGGCAGGGGCCCGTCCAGGGGAAGGGTCTCCGCAGAGGCGCTCCACTACCAAGCTCACTCTGTGTGGTGCCAGGGGAAGCTGCCGGCGCTCCGCGCTGCTGCCCACAGGGAGGAACAGGCCGGGACCAGGAAGGCGATGCCTGCAGTGTCTCGCCACCAGCCTCCACGGACGAGGCTGAGCCTTGTGCCAGCCGAAGGGCCGCCAGTCAAGGGGCCCAGCGCCATTTACACAGGGCAGCCAGTGAAAGTGGATTTGGAGCACAGAGAAAGAAACCTGACAACTGGCATTAACGAGAAATACAAAATGCTTACCACTTTTTATCTCCAAGCCTTTCCCTATAATAATATTCTTAGTGTATTGACAACAAATGTCTAGTGGGCACCTACTATGTGCCATGCGCGCAGATGGGCATCGAGGCTCCTGCCCTGGGAAGCCGACAGTCTGTTCCTCACTGTGCTGGTGCCAGCGGTGGTCTGTCCCTCCGAGGGGAGAAGGAGGCGTAGGCATGGAAAAGGAGGGAAGGGTTTCTGTGAGAGAGCTGCGTCTGAGCTGCGACAGGAAGAAGACCAGGGTGTAAGCGGGCAGAGGGTGGGGAAAAGGCCACGGGAACTGCCCAGAGTCCAGGAGCTGGTCGATGGACTCTAAGACCTGTGGCCATTGGGGCAGCTGGGCCCCTTGTGATGGGAAAGGCCGGGGGCAGGTGATCCTTTGAGGCCTGAGGCCCGTTGGCCAGCACAGACCCTGCTGAGCTACCTACAGGCCTCCACAGATGCTATTCACAGCTCTTTGTTCCTGGGCCTGAAGCTTCTATGCTGAAGAGATGGGAAGAAAGGACGCCGAGAATGCTCTACTTGACATATTTATTTTCTTCTTCCCTCTGCTCCGGGGTTGCTCTGTTATCGGTGGCCTTAGTTCATTTGCCACTTGCCTGTGAGTGTGGCCAGCACTTCCTACTTCCTCCACTTCGAAGAGCTTACAGGATCAATTCTCAGCCCCTTGGACCTCTGTGCTTGAGTGAAAGGCTGGGTTCTACACGACTGTAATTGCTAAAGGCTTACAGGATTAAATCAGTGTGTGTGTGTGTGTGTGTGTGTGTGTGTGTGTGTGTGTGTGTGTGTATCTCTATATATCTATACATGTATATGTGAGTGCATGTGTATATATATTAACCAGTCCTGCTTAATAGGTTAAGGAATTAGGGTAACTTTTCTATTTTATTACAGAAATGCTCATCATCCAGCTGTTGACCTTTTCTGGGGAAATTGACATTGTCAACAGACACTGCACGTGTGCCCGTCCTTTACCAAGGTGAAGCTCTATCTCAGCACTCTCCCACAGAACCTTCTGCAACAAGAAAGATGTTCTACCTCTGCACTGCCCAGTGCTACCTAGGGTCTCGTACTACTTTCCAAAGTAAATAATCGGTATATAAGTTTTGTCTTGTCTATTAATTCCTCCTAGGCCCCCTGAAGGCATTGTCCCAGAAGATGGTGTGGAGCCTTGCATGTAATGAGCGTGCAGTCACCATTCACGGAACTGAAAACCATGACCAGCAGGTCGATTCTCCATATTTATTTGAATCTGAGAATATAGATTTTTTTTTTTTTTCTTTTTTCTTTTTTGCAGTACGCGGGCCTCTCACTGTTGTGGCCTCTCCCGCTGCGGAGCACAGGCTCCGGACGCGCAGACTCAGCGGCCATGGCTCACGGGCCCCGCCGCTCTGTGGCACGTGGGTTCCTCCCGGACCGGGGCACGAACCCGCGTCCCCTGCATCGGCAGGCGGACTCTCAACCACTGCGCCACCAGGGAGGCCCAGAATATAGATTTTTTGAGTGTGTTTTCTTAAGAAGTCCCCATTTTCTTATTTTTTCAATCATTCATTCAAGAGCTATGCTACTGGGTGCCTCTTTTTGTTTCCAGAACTAGGTTACGTCTTAGACTTCTATATAAAGGAAATCCTCTGGAATTCTCTGGCAGTCCAGTGGTTAAGACTCCATGCTTCCACTGCAAGGGGCAGAGGTTCAATCCCTAATCAGGGAACTAAGATCCTGCAAGCCACATGGAGCGGCCAAAAAAAGAAAAGGAAATCCTCTTAAATTTATTTCTGATTTTGAAAGATAGAAACAGATAGAAATATATATGTATATCATTAGTTAATGACGTTTCTTTATTAGTTTTGGCCATGAAAACTATGCTGATCTCTTAAAAAAACGAAGGGATAGACAACTACTGTAATTGGACGTGGATAAGAATAATGTTACGTTAATCTCTCAGCAGCTGAAATGTGTGGTTTGGCTTGTTACCATCTTCAGGACTACTGTTGATCTCTGACTGGGTCTCAGTCTTCCTACCCTTGGAAATCTTTGGCCCTGCACATTGGCATTGGTCACTAGTGTGTCTCCCCTTGAGATCCAAATTCCAGAGCTTCTGAAAGTTTTGTTCTTCCTTCACATTTGACTTAGTAGAATAACTTGGACAAGATTTGTTTGCTCTTCTTGTAATTAGCTTCTTAAACACGGTGTCATTTGCTCTGAATGAGCCCTTGAGGTTCCGTGTTGATGACTGTCTTGTGGTCAGCATCAGGGAACCCAGCCCATGCTGAGTCCATTTTGGTGTTCACTACTGGAAATCTGTTTCGGAACTGGGAGTAGGCATTAAGGATCTGGGTCTTCTACTTAACGAAAAGTGAGAATATTACTGACTATTCTAAGTTAAGTACTCTGCAGAATTAAAATAGCACATGTAACTTATTTCCTTGGCGGGTAGAGTCATTGGGTTTATAGCACCCAGAGAAGTAAAGCAACGTGGTTTCTTCTTCCGCAACAGTGGAGGCCATGCTGGGCTCCCCGGTACGTCTCCCGGGGGTGCGTCAGGAAATCAATCACGTTCCTGCCTAGGCTGGAACTTCTCACCAGGGGCTCCTTTAGTAGAGAAAATGAGCATTTCCTTTCTTCTGCGTAGAGGTGTAAATTTAAAAAATATGATGATCTGAACTCTCCATTTGGTCACGCAAAGGAGGAATAAACTTAAGGGTGATACACATAGGGTCTGTTAAATGTAATATGGGACACAAGACCCTAGCTAAATCTGTTTTCTGCTTCACCAAAATTTGTTTCCATTTAAAGTTCTTATTGGCTGTACCTTTGTAAAATCCTTGTTTTAAGCTATTTTATCATTTTTCCTTGTCATTTCCTAGTATGTTAATCATCGGAAATTAGATAGGAATACTTCTGTAAACATACAGATTTAATCCAAGACAACTCCTATATGTTCTATCTGTATACCTATATCTCTATCTGAATCCGTACCTCAGTACATCTATGTATCTAGATCTAGGTCTAGATCTCTATCTCTACCTCTAAACATATTCTGGCTTTAGTAGTGAAATTAAAGTTGACACAGGGCATCTGATAAATTTTGTGGACTCTTTTATTAAATTCACACGGAGGCCCACAGATTTATTGTTTTATTGTTTCATGAGGTACAATATCATTTCACTATATATTCTCATAAACTTAGTTCCCGCTTAGATCCAGCTTAAGTCTGCATTTTTGAGTTGGGTGTTTTGTTCTTTGGTCTCAATTTCAGTTTCCGTCAGCTCAGGTCTGTCTGCATTCCCCATTCTTAGGTAACCACAACGTGATCCCCAAAACGAACTGAAGAAAAGCCTTCTTTTTCGGGAAGGGAGAAATATTTCTATCATTGTCCTGGGTGGTTTGTGAACTGTAGCAACAGGAAAGGGAGGAAGCAAACTGGCGTTTCCAAGCGCTTGCTCAGTCCAGGCGGTGCGCTGGTGCCCAGGGTGCATCACGTCTCTCCCCATCACCGACCCGTGGCTCACGGAGTGTTAGGTGCCCTCCACCTGGCACACCTGTGGTTTTATTCACACTGCAGCCTGCCCCGTGCCAGCGGGTCATTCCACTACTTCTTCCATGTTTGTCTTCAGTCTGCATTTTAATCCGCTTCGCTTTCCTCACTAATGACCTCAGACACTGCTGATGCCCACACATGATTCTATTTTCAAAGAACTCACCGCCTCTTCAGGGAGTGGGCAGGTGACATGGACTGTGGGTACCATCTAGCCCATGAGAAGCCAAGGGATGACAACGCTTCCAGCTTGAAACCTGCGTGAAAGAGGTGGGGATGGTGCCACATCCGGAAGGAAAACTGTGAATTAGTCACTTGAAGATGGGAGATAGTGGGGAAGATAGTAGAGATAGAGAGGTACCCTCGCAGTATCCAAATTATACACGTGGGAGTGAAGAGATCCTGGTGTGTCAAGAAATTACAAAGCGGTTAAGGCTGTTGCCATGTGAAGTGAAGGTGAAAGTGGGCAAAGATGTGAGGATGGAGTGGAGCAGGACGGATCACATGTGATCCTGACTGTGGGTGTGAGCTTGACTCGCGCAGGACAGCCGGGCAGTGAGGTGGCATATTCGTACCTGGGGGGATTCTCCTGGCTATCTGTGGGCTGTTTTGGGAATCCCCAAGTTGATAATGGCTTAAACTGGGATGGCGCTCTAGGGAGAGAAAGAAAAGACAGACTGATTGAAAATTCAGGAAGTAAAACCTGGAGGACTCAGCTATTAATTGCCTCCAGGGGATGAAATATTCATGGCAAATGGCAGTTTTCAAGTTTGAGAGAACAGGTTGATCACAGAGGCCAACAAAGAAGAGTGGAGCTGGGGAGAAGACCAATGGAGAGGATAACCAGCTCATAAAAGGGAAAACAGGTTCAGCTTGAATTTGTTGAGTCTGAAGTAGTTGTAAAATCCAGGTGACTGTGGCAACCCATGAAACAGGTGGAGGAGTCTGATGCTTGGAGGAGGGTCTGGGCTGAGTCTGTGGGCAATCACCGAATTGGAGAAGGCAGAGCCCAAGAGACAGGGTGAGGCCATGAGCTCACGCAAGGAAGAGCATACAATAGCAGGAGTTCAAGCGACAGGAGAGCTGATGTGTGGAGAACCAGTGGACCATGGTGGACTCAAGGTCAAGAAAGTGGAGTTACAATGCAAGGTGACCAATATCATCAAACCACAGACAGTGACGTAGTACAATCACAGGAAATGATATTTCAGAGTTAACTGTTAGGGTTGGGGGTAATTGACCCCCATGGTGGCAATGACTTCAGGCACGTGGTGGAATTGGAAGTATGTTACTGGATCCTGAGAAACACATGAACAGCCTAGAGAGCTGGTGAGAGGTCAGCCTTGGAGAAGTTTGGATGGAAAAGGAGGAGAGAGGTTGGTAGACACAGTATGGTACACAGTGCAGCAGGGTTTTCTTTGGGAAGAGATGGGAGAGCTGTCAGCACATAGGCTGCAGTTAAGGAACCAGGGCGAAGGCAATGATAGCTATGAGAGTTATCTCTTGATAACTACGAGAGTTCTAGAGAGATTGCTTTCAGGACCTGGGTTTGGAAGAGAGGGGATAAAGGGCACAGGGTAAGGGTCAGCCTTGCGGTGAGAGTAATGCAAGGAGGACCAGTCTGGATACAGGTCCCTCTGTGGGTGAGAACTTGAATGGATGACTGCTTAATGGCATCATTTCCCTCAATTAAGTAAGAGGTGAATAGTTTACTGAAAATGAGTGATGGGGAGGTTGTGTAGGGGCTTCTGGAGAGTTTTGAAATTTTGGATTAATCCTGACAGAGACTGAGCTAGCTAGCCAAGCACGGACCCTGAAAGAATTAAGGTAAAATTGAAAGCTCATTGATGTGGGTGAACCAATTCATAGGTGGTACAGACTGTACGTGGTTCCGAACGATGTCCTTCATGAGGCTATTCCATTGTGGGGACAGAATTGGGGTCCCTCTAGAAGAGGCCATGCCCTAATCCCTGTGTGATGAGGTACTATGCCCGTGAGTAGGTCACCTTATGAGACAAAAGGGACTTTGCAGACACAATTGAGGTGGTTATCAGTTAACCTTAAAATAGGAGATTATCCTGGATTATGTGGGTGAGCCGAGTGTAACCACACAAGCCCATGAAGTTGAGACAGAGAAGAAAGCTGCAGAGACTTGAAGTAGGAGGCAAATTTGGCACTGCCTTCAAGGTGGAGGAGACCACAAACCAAGGAATGCAGGAGGCTCTCGGAGCTGAAGATGAGCCCGGTGGACCGGAGTCCACATCCACACAGAAGCAAGCTCTACCCACAAGCTGAGCCCGGAAGTAGATTCTCCCTCAGAGACTCCAGACTCCAGGCCAAGTGAGACCCTGAGTGGAGAATCTGCCTCTCTGCCCTGGACTGCGGACACACAGAAACTGCAAGATGATCAGTGGATGTGGCTCTGCATGGCTCCGTTGGTGCTGATTTGTTACACAGGCGCTAGAAAACTAACACATATTTTCGAGGAAATTAGCGACTCTTACGTTAATCTTGTGTTGGAGTTTTTCTGGGTGGGTCCAACGAATAGACAGGTTCAAATAACTTGAAAGTGCAGTTGAGTGAGGTTCGGATACCCAGCCTGTGGTCTGGGTTATGTAGCAAAGAGAGATATGGTCTCCTGGGAAGTTGGAGAAACTAGA
This sequence comes from Phocoena sinus, assembly GCF_008692025.1. Classification (NCBI taxonomy): domain Eukaryota; kingdom Metazoa; phylum Chordata; class Mammalia; order Artiodactyla; family Phocoenidae; genus Phocoena; species Phocoena sinus. The sequence continues at coordinate 1,876,031 of NC_045776.1, read as the reverse complement.
TATCCCAGGATGGCTGGACACCTGTTTTAGTGGAATCCAGGTAGTCGTTCTGTTTTAATTCGTCCACTCCTCTAAAGCCAGTTCCTATCTGAAAATCTTCATTGACTCAATTTTCACCAAATCCTGTCTTCATTATTCAGTCACCGAAGAATTTTCAATATTGGCTTTTAAGCTACAATATCTTATAGATAGTATGCTTACCATTCCCCTGGCCAAGCCAGCTGCAGTAGGTAGAACAACTGCTCCTAATCCTTTACTCCTTTCTAACATATCGTGTGGGTCAAAACGATTGCCTCGGTCCCGTGGCGGCAGAATGCATTTCAGGCTGAGTCACGTGACTTGCTCTGGCCCTCGGACACTGGCAGATTTAGATGCACAAGCAGAGTTTTGAAATGTGTCTCCACGGGTTGGGCTGCCTCCTTTGAACTTCTGCTTGAGCGATGAGAAGTAAAGTCTTGAGCAGCCACTGCCGCCCCGTCTAAACACTGGGTCCAGGGTCAGCCTCGTGAAGGGAGCCACCCTAGCTGACTGTCGGATGGGTGAGCACGCAACGAATGCTGAGAAATGCGTGCTGCTGAAATTTGGTTGTTTCATAGCAAAGCTGCCTGATCCACTGAAAACGCTTCCTGGACCTTCCTTTATTTTTACTTTTGCTTGTGACATCCCCACCCTCCGGCTCTGGTCTGAATGTTTGTGTCCCCCAAAATTCATATTCATTCATCCCCAGTGTGATGGTGTTGGAGCTGGTGACTTTGGCGGGTGCTCAGGTCCTATAAAGGAACCTCAGAGCAAAAAAGGGGGTCGTCCACCAACCAGGAAGCAGGCTCTCGCCAACACCGACTCTTCAGGCACCTTGATCTTGGACTTTCCAGCCTCCAGAACCATGAGGCAGTGGACGATGAGCTACCCAGGTTATAGTATTTTGTTACAGCAGCCCAAACAGACTGACACCCCTTCTGTGCATAGAATAGTTTTTAGCTAGAAAAATCTGGCCATCTTTCACGTACAGATCACACCTCTTATCACGCTCCTGAAAGCCATTTTATCACCAGAAGCCAAAGAAAATGCTTCTGACTGCATATTTTGTTTCTCCAGTAAAATTAATCCTTATTCATTATCTCATTTGACCATGAGACCGATTCTACAGGGATAAGTGGGATAGATAACATTAGCTCCACTTTGTAAATAATGAGAAAATTAGCGCTCGCAGAGGGTGAGTCACTAAATCTTATTGACGCAACCAATGAGGGGCACAGATAGAGTTTCAGTCCAGAACCGGGAGGCTTCTTTCTGTGCTCTCGCACACATTTTGGAGTCTGATCCAGATCATGAACTGCTACAAGGCTCAGTCTAAACAAGCTTTCTTCTCATCGTATTGGGCACAGGGCTCTTCCCAGAGCAGAGGCTGATTAGGTGTTCATTTACTGAAATAACGTGAATGAAAGTTAATTTAATTAGATGCAGATAGCTCAGTGGAGGGCTTTTATCTACCCAACGTGGGCTCTAGGACCCGGGCTTTTCTACCCATGCCTGTGCAGATTGAACCTCGATTTTTTTCCTTCCTCAGGGGACCCCACCCGACCTTCCCTAAAAAGAGTTTGCTTTGGATTTCCATGAAGTTGTGTTATTCCCAGCAAGGAAGGGGTTGAGGTTGTGTGACTTCTCTCGACCTGTGTTCCACACTCTATTAACTGCATGGCTTCATCATAGTCAGTCACCGATAGGTCCTGTCTTGTGAATTCCTATCTTTACAACACATGCTCAGGGGCTGCCCAATAGCTATTACCTGTTGGCTGACAGATTGACCAGCTGACTGACTAACTGTGAATCCTGAGTTCTGGGGCCACAAGGACATTTCCCCTATGATATGTGGAGCTGTGATAGAAAAGAAACTGGGAGTCACCTGTGCCAGCACTAAATGGTAGCGATGCTCACTGATGTTACACCTATTTATGCCACTAAAGTGTTTTATTTTGTCCTTAGATTTTTTAATTTATTGTTTTATTGAGATATAGTTCATATAGCATCAAATTCACCCATTTAAAGTGTGCAGTTCAGTGGCTGTCAGTATATTCAGAGTTTTGCAGTCATTGCCACTATCTAATTGCAAAACATTGCCATCACCTCCCGCCACCCCCAGCAAGAAACCACTTTATCTGTTAATTAACAGTCTCCATTCTCCCCTCCTCACTGTCACAGGCAACCACTATTCTACTTTCTGTCTTTGGAATTTGCCTACTCTGGACATTACATGTAAAGGCAACCATACCGTATGTGGTTTCGTCTGGTTCTTCTCACTTAGCGCAATATTTCAAGGTTCACCCACATTGTAACATGTATCGGTACTTCGTTCCTTTTTATTGTTGAAAAGATATTCTGTTGTATACAGAAACCACATTTTGTTTATCCATTCATTGGTGGATGGACGTTTGGGTTTCTACTTTGAGACCATGATAAATAATGCTGCTATGAATATTGGTGTACAAGGTTTTGTGTGAACTTATGTTTTCATTTCTCTTGGGTAGATACGTAGGAGTGGAATGGCTGGGTCACATGGTAACTCTGTGTTTAATATTTTGAGACACTTCTAAACTGCTTTTCAAAGTAGCGGCGCCATTCTACGATTCTTCGTTTCCGCTGGCAATGTACGGCGGTCCTCAACTGCTTTTGTCTTTGGTTTCGTTGACTTCTTTTGGCAGTCAAATGTTTTAACTGTTGAGTATTAATCTGACTGAGAAGTGTCTTTCCTAAAAATAGTGATGGAGAAAATAAGCCACGTAAATTCTCCAAGCGCCCCTTTGAATCTCATAGTGGTGATTAGATTCATTCATTTATCTTATGAGTGTGGGGTAAATGCATGAATGGAAAAGAGTGAGAGAACCTTTAAAACCCACATGTCCATTTGGCTGTTCTGTTCTAGTTCTCAATGTAGTTCTCTTGGGTTCTGAAATAATTCATATGGCAGGCGGGATATGTGGGTCTGATTGCAAGAAGCTTTATGTAATGATTCCTTTTCCTAAAAGAAAAATCCAAGAAAAGCCATGAGAGTCATTCTTGTGGGTCTTTTGATGTTCCAGAAACTATGTTTGAAAATGGATTAAACTGCCCTCGTTAATTAGAGAATCACTTCCCTGAGGACACAGAGGAAGTGACAGCGTACCCCAACCTCACGCCTACCACTGTTCTTACATCACTGACGTCTGAAAGATAAGAAAGACCGCTGAGCCAGACTGCTAGGTATGAAAAGAAGAAAACCTTCTAGAGATTCCACGATAGGATCCTTTATTGGCAAATCACTTAGTAAATACATAATTTAAAAGACCATCTACTATATTTCTTATATAAATCACATTTTAAGCTATTCTCTCCTCTACGTTCCTAACTTTCAGAGTTTCACATTCAAGAGGGAGTGAATACACGTTGCCGGAGAAATGTGACAATGGTGTCAAATTTATATTAGTCCGGTAGGATGCAATTTAGCCATTGGTGGTTAAAAAAAAAAAAAGAAGAAGAGAGGAGGTATGTGTGTAACAGAGGCATTTTAATACTGAAAAGAAGTAATCTCAAGGAATAAAAAAGGCAGACATGCAAACGTCCTTGAGATGGGTCTATAGGACCTGCTAGGTTACTCCATTGAATTAATGAAATCCACACTGGTGAGAAACCTAAACAAAGGGTCATCCAGTTCAATTTCCCTTGAAAAGATTCCTAAGGATGTAATGACATTTGAAAGCACATCAGGATCCATCAGGATCAAAGGTTTCCATCAGGGGCAAACGTTAGAATTGCTTCCTATGTAACTGTTAGTAACGCTGTTCCCACCTTCCATCCTGTCTCCTAGGGAATGTTGTGTCTTTTTTCCCCACCTGTTCTCCTCTTTAACTTCTCCTTCTATGAGGTGCCTCCTTGGGCGCCATTTAACTGAACCACTGTTGATCAACAACATCGAATTCCTTCACATTAGCTTGGCTTTCAGGCGGAAGGGTTCTTCCTGAAATGGCTGATCCAATTTCTCACCCTCTTCTTTCTTCTTTTTTTTTTTTTTTCTTGCAGGCACACAGAATGCAAAAGGAACAAGTTTTGCTGTATTTGCATGCCATAGGAGGTGTTCGTTTCTATTCCTTGTGGATGGCTGGCAGCATTTCCTGTGCAACTGAATAGAGAACAGCAACTCACAAAGAAAGCAGAATTCTTTTCAAGAGCGTGGGGAAGGAGCTTACAAATCGCTCTATCAAGCCCAGCAGCGTCCTGGCGGGTTCTTCTTCCCTTGGAGGAGATAGGAAGGTAACCTTTGATATAATACTTTCTTAAAAAACCTGAGTGAATAAAGGAGTCCTTGAGAGAAAGTTCCCAGATATGGATTACCTATAAAAAGAATAAAAGGAATGAACATTGAAGATTTTTCATCACCGTAAACAAATAATTTGTGATCCCTCTGCACTCAAACCACAAATAGGACCAAGAATTAGAAGTGCCCCTAGCTGACCGGCATATACATATATCATTGGTCCAGTGTAATGAAGATTACCTGATAAAGATCACAATATGACAGCTTTCCTTTTGCATTGGCCGCTGAACAGCCAGAAACGGTTTTCTGCGGCCGGCCAGCTATTGATCCAGCCCTTTCTTGTCAGTGATGCAGTTAATGGGAATTCCACAGGCAAATAAAAGCTACATTTTGTCTTCATTTTCATCTGAAATATGAGCTGGTCCTTTGTACTCTAGACAGTCATTTATTACTCATTTTCCTTTATTGATGTTTATGAGCTGAAGCATAAAATGATTCTCAAATGTACTTTAATTTGACAGCAGTTGACATGGTAACCGTGATTACCAATGCGCCATCAGAGGCGTGAAGTCCATGAATCAAGGTTTTTGCTTTTCGTTGGTCTTGGAGGCAGCACAGGGTAGAGAGTATCCTTAAAAAGCAACTGGGCTGGAGCTGCAGGAATATGTCCATTTATCTTCATAGGTGGTGAGGGGAAAGCAAGGGCCCCATCCTTAGCAGCAGCCGCAGAGGGGTTCCTGTACTTGACATTCAAGGTCTGGCTTTCCTAGCATAGGGGAAACTTCTCCTAAATCATTTTATCATTTTAAAAATAGTTGGAGCAAATCTTTCTTTTGAAAATATTCGAGCTACATTATTAGCCCTCCAAAGCATCGGTGATGGTACTGCTGGACACACAATCCATGGCCATACACAGCACCTGGCAGCCCAGTAACTCGATTCATTCGTAAAATGGGAAGAACAATCAATACCGTGGAGAGGTATTTTTTTATATGCAGTTATTAACTCATAAGCTACAGTATATCTCATCTCATTTCGACAACAGCTGAGGTCTCCATCTTCCCCTGGAGACCCCTGCAGGTCCCATTATGAGAACTATAAATAATATGTGCTAATGAGATATGAATTGATTATGTTGGAAAAGCTGACATTTTCATCCATCATTCTAAATGATGTTTAACAATGGATTACCAGCCAGTAATTCCTCTGATATGAGATTAAATAAAATAGCCGGCTGTTTCAGCAGGCTAGCTCAAGGAGATGGCAATAAATCTGCTCAATTACTGTATTACCAATCCGTTTTTCACTGCTAAGGATATTATTATTTCATTTAGACTTGTTCATGCATCATAGATTATTTTATTTCAGGCAGTCAATGGGAGAAACCACAGCGTTTTCTCCATAGAGCCGCTGAGCGGTGGCCTTGGCTGAGTACAGTAACTGCCCCTCCATCGGCCCCAAACACTCCCAGGAGAGGTTGCCCAGCTGCCCCGGGCCACAGCAGGCTGCGTGCAAGCCGCACTTTAGAAAGACGCATTTTGCTTTCAACCTAATTTTCTTTACTTATCTGAAAAGTCTCAACCAAAGGATACTGCCTCAGAAACCGATCGATCGAAACGAGATTATTAGATCCTCTGAGATGATTTGGTCTTCATCTCAATCCTGTAGTAGATTGAGAATTAGATCACAGAGACCATTCTTTGGCTGCGCAAATTAGATTACCAGCCCCTGCAATACAAAGGTGGCCATTCTCCCTCGTGCCAAACACACAAACAACTTACACACTTTATTGATGAGTAAACGGGATGCGCAGGAAGCATCCCCCTGGCGTCCCTGGTATCACTCATCATCTCTAAGAGTCTGAGTAAAGTTTGGGGCCTGAGCCCAACGACTGTCTGTGATAGAAAAAGAAAAGCGGGATGGGTTGCCTTAAAATGAAGCATTTGTTACTTCCTGGCCTCCTTCCCATAATCAACTATGTATTAATTGGTTTACTGAAGAGCATATGGGCATGGGCTCCAGACCTAGGCCCCGTGCCCAGCAGTGCACATGTAAGAGGGACACGGAGGACGTCCACACCGGCCCCATCAACACCTCCACGCACACCCGGGTCCCCGCCCACCTGTCCTTGCTCCACGGCCTACCTTGTCCCCCGCAGGTGTCCAGGAGCAGGTGGCCCTGAGTGGCCTCTGAGGCACTCACACTTCTTGCCTCTAGGATTCTTGGTTGACACAGAGGCATGAGATGGGCCACCAACACACATACAGCCCAGAAGTGCCAGGGAATTCATGTCACATTGACAAACCATTGACTGGAGCTGGTCAGATTCTCTTCTCTTCTTACCCCAGACAGACAGCTTGGAGGAGACCCTTCCTCTATCTCTCCAGGAGATGCTCCATCAAACCTAAGTAGTGACCACAGCAAGCAGGGGCCGCTGGGAAATGCATGCTTCTGTCACCTCTTCCTCCTGCCCCACCTCACTGCTGTCTTCCCTCACTCCTGTTCCCTGGGATTGCGGCCCTAAAGGACTTATAGGAGCGAGGAAGCCTTTGCTCTGGCTCTGGTTTCTGGAGAACCCAGGCAAAAACACTGTGTGACCCTGGAAAGCAGACCTCAAAGGAGGATTGTGGGTCTGAGCTATTCCGTGTCCAGCAGCGATGAAGAACCTGTTGCTGGTGGTAAGTAGGTGGTGGTACCTTCCATATGGAGCAGCTTGACCATTTCTAAGGATGCTTCTGTGGCAAGTCAGGATAAAGCACAAGACGGTGAGATGCTTGGCTATGTGGTAGCTGTGGTTCTTGCATGGGATAGGTCACTGATAATTATCGGATTAAGGATTGTGGAATGGACAGCCTTTGGATGTCTTGGCAAATGGAAACAAGAGGCTCAAAGGAGCCCAACCCCACTCAGACACTACGAAAGCCAGAGGCCTCCGTGACAGAATTCCAGGAAAGCCCATCTCCAGCCGAGAGCTGCCTTTCCCTGCCTGAGGACCCGGCAGAGGCCTCACCCGTGCAGGTGTCTCACAGAAGAGCCTTGTTCTCCTCCACCTCTGCCAGTTTGCTCAGCCACGGTCTCCAGACCCCCAGGGAGGAGGTCATGTCTCAGCACAGTCTGTGCCAGGAAGTGTCGCCCCAGCTCCACGTTGAACAACTCACGTGCTGAAGGATTGAGCCTACAAACAAGATGCTCCCACATGGTACGGAGTCGGTCCCAGCACTGGCTCAGGTTTCTTACGAGAATGGTAGTCAGCTTGGTTCCAATCAGTGCATACATGACTGACTACAGAATACCGTTCCCATCCAGGTGTAGCAACATGGTGTTGGTGAGTGCAAAAACAAAAAAAAAGGAAAATTGTATGGGATTGCATAGCTGTCTTTGGCGATAAGAACATTCTTAGTCTTATTCTGTAAAGTTCATAGCAAGGGAGAAATGGGGCATTAAACCCGTTAGTCACATGGACTTCAGGATCACAAAGCATTAACTTACCTTGACACAGGTATCAAATTATGGTGTGGATGGAATGGGATGTTATAGCTTTAATCTATGTTGAGCGAGTCATCTCAAGTATCAATAACTTATTAAGAATTATGTTATCATTACATATCTTTTATTAAAATGAGCAGGAATTCCTATAAACATAAGCCGGTGAACATCAGCTTGAAAGGCAAATTCGTGAATGAAATGCATAGAACATAGCTTGTCCTAGGAGGATGAGAAAGAGCCTTTGTCCTGGAGGAAAATCTTGCAGTCAAGTCCCAAGGTATTTCTTGAAGTCTATAAAAAGATAGGCAATCATAGTTTCTAATCTTCTCCTCAGTAGAGAGAACTGGTATAATCTAGGGACATCATCTTCCTTCTAGAGTCTAATGTACTAGAGTATAAGTGATAAGACATGATTACTAATATAAAATTCTACTTGAAGTCAGTCTATTGGCTCTGGCAAGTTGACTCATTGTAGGCAATGAAGAGAAAGGGGAGGAAAGCTTTGTAGCTATTGTTTAGTGAAATGAACACGGAAAAGAGATTTTTACCAAAATTGGGTACCTGAATTCAGAGCAACCTGTGAGGTTGCACTGTTGCAGAGGGCTAATGGGTGGCAGTCATTAGTTCCACAGTTTTAACAAATGTTCTTGTTATTTTTGATGGTGATAAGTACTTTGTGTTAACCATGAGTTAAGTGCCAACATCGTAACAAGTAACAAGGAAATCTAAACGTGCTATAATGTACTAACTCAAGAATGTGTTTCACATGAGTCAGTGAAGAAAAGACATAATTTTTCATATCAGCTTTTTCCAGAGATATCTGTGCTAATTAAACAACAAGTAGTCACCTTCAGAAATAAATGGATGTTGGCTTATCATTTTTTAAACCCACAAAACCCCACATGCAATATATATGTCTAAAAAATATACCTGAGAATGTTGAGACTAAAATGAGATAAACTTTGTGCTCAAAAATTATCATTTGTACAGACATAGAGGTTATATAGATCCAACATAGATAGATATAAATCCAATTGTATCATTTTATATTGCCACAGCACTTGAAGAGATCTAATCTTTCAAATGGTGGAATAATATGGTAATAATCACAATCAAATCAATGGATAATTTTACTGAATTTCACACTATAAAGTAGCCACTATTACTACCCCAATTTAAAATATAGAAACCCCTGAGGCTAAGAGAATTTCAGTAATTTAAGATCACACGTGTACTTGGTGGTGGAGATAAAATTGAAATTCTTGTGTTTCAGACTCAAAAGTCTACTGCTTAACAACTAGTGTCTATAAGCTATTAGGTTTGGTAAATCTCTGTTTCCCCTCAGTCTTAGTCTCTGACTTTATCTCAATTCACCCCAAAATCAAATAGTTCAAACCAAAGCAAACCACAGAGAGCTCATTTAAATCTTTGGGCAAATTGATTGTAGAAATCAATGCAGTCGAAGGGATTGAACACTGACTGTATTTCAGGTACTCTCCTAGGTGCAGAAGAGAAAGAGAGTGAGTGGAGGTGCCCAGTCCTGAGGAGATCAGATGGGAGGAGGACATCTGATGGACACGGGATGGGAAGGGACCACTACAGCGGGGTTCAAGGGAGCTGAGGTCTAGAAGAGCACAGCTCTCATCCCATCCTGGTGTGGTTGGAGGTGTCTTCCTTACCTTCCATCCTTGGGGGCTAGCAAGGTGCAGGAGGAGAGAGAGGAGAGGAATAATGTTGTAGATAAAAGGGAAACAATGAAGCTTTCTGGAAAATGAAACTGTTTGTATGTAGAGGAGACACAGGTCTATACTGGGGTAAGCAACATTCTTTCTGCACCGTTTTGCTAATCCTGGTGGAGCAAAGAGAAAATAAATATTAACAATCTTTTCTGGATTTTATAGTCTGTTTTGAGTTGCTTTTGTATTAAATGTATAATAGATTTAGGTCAAGGTTCATATTTTTGCCCATAGCCATCAAATTTCTCCAACACCATTCATTTAGAGGTTGTCTTTTCTCCTTTGAATTGCTTTTCTGCCTTTGTCAAAAATCAGTTGGGCATATTTGCATGGTTTTACTTCTGGGCTCCCTATTTTATTCCATTGATCTATGCATCTATCTTTGGGCCACACTGTCTTGATTAATTCAGCTATAAAGAGAGCCTTAATATAGAGAAGAATCCCTGTCACTTTATGGTTCCTTTGAATAATTATTTTGGCTATTCTAGGGCTTTTTCTTTGCATATGAAAATTTAAATAAGCTTGTGTATATATATAAATTACATTCCTTTGATTTTGTTAGCAATTGCATTAAACTTAATAGATCAGTTTGGGGACAATTGATATTTTTGGTTTGTGGAAATGTCCAATGTATGAACACAATATATCTTTGTTTATTTAGGGCTTCCTTTAAAAAAAAAACAAGAGTATTACATAATTTTTTGGATACAGATCTAGTCCATGTTTTAATAGTTTTAAACTTAAGTACTTCATTCCTTTGGAGTGCTTTTAAATAGTATCACAAGTTCAGTTTTGGTTTCTGCATGTTAATTGTTAGTATAGAGAAATGCAATTGATACTTTGTATTGAACTCGTATTTCCCAACCTTGCTGAGCTCACTTATTAGTCCTGGATGGTTTGTTGTAAATGATTAGGTTTGTTGTATTAGTTGTAAATTCCCTGGAATTTTATGCATAGAAGATCATGTTTTATGTAAATAGGGATAGTTGTATATCTTCCTTTCCAATTTGTAGATCTCTTATTTATTTTTCTTATCTTATTGTACTGGCTAAAACTTCCAGAACTCTGTTGAAAAGCCATTGTGAGAGAGGACATTTTTGTTTTGTTCCCAATCTTAGAGTGAAAGTGTTCAGTCTTCCACCATTAAGTAGGACATTTGCAACAGGTTTTTTGTAGATGCTCTTTATCAAGTTGAAGAAGTTCCCTCTATGCCTATTAAGCTGATATTTTAAAAAAATCATCAAGAACCATTGAATTTTGTTAAATACATTTTCTGCTTCACATAATATGATTATACTCTTTTTCTTCATTAGTTTTATGTTAGATTACGCTAATGACTGTCAACTGAACCAGGCTTCCTTACATCCTTAGAGCGAGTCCTATCTATTTATGGTACATTATAGTTCATTCACATTGCTGAATTCAATCAGCTAATATTTTGTTGAGGAATTCTGTAACTAACTTCATGAGATATATTTGTCTAAAGTTTTCTTTTTTTGTACTGCCTGTATATGTATAATTTTTTCTAGCAAGAAGATAATGGCCTTATAAAATGAGTTGGGAAATGCCCCTCCTAGTCTGTTTTAGGCAGATTGTGTAAAATTGCTGTTAATTCTTTATTTGGTAAAGATATCCAGTGTAACCATATGGGCGTGGAGATTTCTTTCTTGGTTGTAGGTCTGTTCTGGCTTATTTCTCTTGGAGTGAGCTTTGGCAATTTGTGGTTGAGGAAGATTTGTTGCTGAATTTATGAACATAAAGCTGTTCATAGTAATCCCTTGTTATCCCTTTATTGGTTGAAGGATCTGTAGCAGTATCTTTTACTCCATTCCTGATATCGGTAGTCTGTGTCTTTTCTCTTTTTATTTTTGTCAGCCTTGCTGGAGATTAATTGATTTCATTGATATTTTATGTTTATCAAAGAATAAGCTTTTTGTTTCAATGGTTTCTCTATTACTTCTGTTTTTAGTTTTATTAATATCTATTTTTATCTTTATCACATTCTGTGATGCTCTGTGATTCTGCACTTTGTCATCTCTTACTATTATTACTTACTTACTATTACTTACTATTATTACTTACTTACTATCTTACTTACTATTACTTACTTACTATTTAGACCATCTAGTGAGCTTTCATTTTGATTACTATATTTTTCAATTCCATAATTTCCATACAGGTCCTCTTTTTAAATTGTATTTATTTGCTATAATTTTTTAATATGATTGAAGACAATTATGTGTTTAACAATTTTATGATGACTGTTTAAATTTTTGTTGGATGATTCCAGCATATGAATCACCTCAACATTTGATTTTCTTATCTCATTGGAGTTGTATTTTTCCTGTTTTTTCGTATCACTGGTGATTTTTCAATAGCTTAAATAGTTTAGATATTACGTTAGGAGATTTTTGATTCTACTTAAGTCTTCTATTTTGCAGTACTCTATTTGGGTTTAGGGTGCAGGCCCTGGATTATTTTTACGATCTGTAGTTCCAATGACAATTTAGTATTATTTTTAGAGCCCTTTAAATGTTATTGTGATCAGCTTCATTCTCCTGGTGACACTGAAGCTCTAGAAACCCTGTCAATGCTGCCATTGGGTCTGACGTCAAAGGACACCAGACCTGGGTTGCTTTCTGCCACTGGGTGGAGGGCCCAGTTTGTGGCACAGGGGCCGGCAGATGAGGTCACTGTTGCCCTGGGTATGGGGGATAGGTCTCCACTGGACCCTGCTGACCCTGGCCCTGGGGATTTGGGGGCAGCTTAGGGCTCCCTGGCTGGGTTCTTCTAACTCTGCCGCTGACCCTGTGTGATGGTGGTGGCCTTGCTGATGCCACCACCCTGGTGGGCATCGGATTTCTGCTGTGCTGCCCCTTCCCTAACTCTTGGACAGAGAGAGGCTTTCCTGGTTTTGTTATTTGCTCGTTTTTCTCTATCAGTTCACGATTCTGGGTTGTAGGCCGCTCCAGTACCCACTCCAGAAAAAAAATAAAAGCCCCCAAAAACCTAAAAACAGCATCCAGTAATCTCCCTGCTCTGTCCTTCCTCAGATCTTGAGGCCTCTGTCAGTCCATCTTCTCCCTACCTTTCAGAGTCCTGATTTGCTGAGGACTTCTTCCTAAGGTACTCACAGTGTTTAGAGGAGGGGGCAGGGAAAGACGAGTCTGCGCCGTCTTGTCTCAGCACATAGGCTTTTCGCCTTTAAGTTCAGAACGTTCTTCCTTCATCCTGAAGTTCTGTTCAGTTTTGTTTTGTTTTTTTGTATCAGAAGTCAACAAGCTTTTAACACCTTGCAAATGGTCCCAACTTCAGGGAGGAGAGTGAGTTCTGAATTCTCGTGTCCTCAGTTCTCTGCTGTAGCGTGGAAGGTGGGTGAAAACGAGGCAAGGACAGAAGCCCAGCTCCACTGGCTGGTCCACATTCAAGCTGACTGGAGAAGAAGCCTGAGATGTAGCACAGAGACCCCAGAGCAGAGGCAAGGGGCTTGGGGGAGTCAGATGTCCACCAGAGCTTGCATGTCCCCTCTGACATAGGCGTGCAGTTCTCTTTGGTAGGAAACTTAGCAATTTTTTCATATTACGTGAGCTAAAAGTATCTGCTTTTTAGAGCCCCCGGGGCAACAGATTAAAAAAATAATGATATGAAGTAATAAAACTGAAACCACCATGAAATTGTCATGGCTGGCTGCCAAAAATCAACATGTACCACTGACTAAAACTTAATCAGTGACAGAGTTATTGGGATTAAAATAAAGCCAATACTTCTGCAGTGAGCCTAACTGGTCAGGATGCCAATAAACCATATTTAGATGACAGCGTCATTTACCACTTACTTTAAGTAGTCTGACAGCTGTAGCAACTGCTAGTTCATTTTTCTGAGACAATTTTTCATGGCAAGCTTCATCACATTATTTTTATTTTATTTTTATGACCACACAACTCACCCTAAGACCTGTGGGCTGCTGAGTACCTGATTGATGGGAGCAGTGGTGCCCAGGGCCGCAGGGTTAAATTTCCTCATTAACTTCTCCTTAGGTCAAGACATGGCACTGAGTTTAGGGGTCAGTGCGAGGGCCTTATTGTTAGAAAACAGTAGCTTTTGGCCTGAAATCTACGAGAACTTATCCAAGTATAGTGACTTTCTTAAAAAAAGTCATTCCCGAAGTTAGGAAGAGAGGACATCCTGACCCTATTCACCTGCAGGGCTAAGGGGAGGAAAAATAAAGTCCAAGGTCAGAAACCCTGAAGCCACGTTTATGAGCAGTTAATGCAAAATTAAATATTGGTTTGCCAGATTTAAGAATTGGAAAATGTCATGACTATTGGATACTCAAAAGAAATGAAAAGGCTAGCTGACCTATTTTAGTCCCAAATCCAAATGAGTAAAATTTCTTTTTCATATTGACATGCTACTGTACAATGTATTAATTGCCCAGGCTGCTGGATGTCATGGGCTGTTCCACGCAGACGAATACACAGCCAGCAGCTAGCAAGGGGAAGATGCACTTACGTTCCCTATAAATAAAAATAAGGAGTGAAAACTAGGCGACAAACATGCGGATCAGAGTTTCTCTAGGAATTATTTCTTCATGAGTTTTATTGAACTGAAAGGAAGCATGTAGATACAGTTCATATTCTGACTTTTTTTCCTTGTAGTCAGTGTTTGGTTTCCCAAAGTTGCAGGCGTCATCCAATATTTATGAAAATGTCTCTAGTCTCAAATATGCAAACCAATATTCACCTTTTTTCTTAAATTTTGAAAATAATTGTTTACTCCCACTTCAAGTGGTCTTTAGAGTTATGTGATGCAGTCTACACGGACCTTTCAGTTCAATAAATATCAACATCCCACATTTCTCTTTTGAGGCTGTGGCTTTGAGAAAACTAAGGTTTCTGAAAATCTGGACTTCACACAGCACACAATTTCCTCTCCAAAAGTATGAGGACCTTTAAAACTAGAAAAGGAAAGCAGTCTCAAAATCTGCATCGCGCCTGGTAAGTCAGTGTTCTTCAGCCCACCTAGATAATTGAATAGGTGTCTGCCACTGACCTGCTCCAGCGCTCCAACCTAATTGGGACTCTGTTTATTTCCCCTGTCTATAAATTAATTTGGGTGGAACTTGACAAGCTAAAGTGTTACCAGCTGTAAGATTATGCCAGCTCACCACACCAAGACCCCAGCCAAACTGAAAAGAACACACATGCATTGGGCAATTTCATCTGTCGTAAACATGGTCCTGAATCTTTCCAGCGCACCAAAAAGGAGAGATTGAACGAGTTACTGTGAGCTGTTGTAGATGAAAATTGGTTCTCGGGTAACAACAAATATGCAGAAAATAGGGAGAAATCAGAAAGGCAGTTAAATCAAATGGTCATAAGTGTCCAAAAATCAAAACTGAACTCCACGTACATCCAGAATTAGTGAAAAACAGAGGCTTAGATCTCTCTCCATCACCTCCTAGGTGTCTATTCCATTTTTTTTGAAGAGTTTTATCATGAGTAGGTGCTCAATTTTGTCACATCCTTTTTCTTCGTCAATTGATGTTGTCGTGTCATTTTTCTTCTTTAACCTGTTAATGTGGTGAATTACATTGATTGATATTCATACATTGAAACTACTTCCTTGAATCTTTTGATATGTGCTCACGGTATATAACTGTTTTTAATGTATTGCTGAATTCTTTTTGATAATGTTTTGTTAAGAGTTGCTTCATTTTATGAGTATTGTACTTTCCTTCCTTCCTTCCATCTTTGTTTTGGTATCAAGGTAACACCAGCCTCATAAAATGAATTTGGGTCTCTCCTACCTCTTCCAGTTCTTGGAAGACATTGTGTAGAACTGGTGTTAAAATTCTCCTGTGGTACCATCTTGGTCTGGAGATTTCTTCTTTTTGGGAGTTTGTAGATTATGAATTCATTTTCCTTAATAAATGTAGGGTTATTCAAATGATTTATTTCATATTTGGTGAGTTGTGGTAGCTTGTATTGTTTGAGAAATTGGTCCATGTCACCTAAGTTGTCACCACCTGGCGGGGATGTAGGTTATCACTCTGCCCTTGGCCTTCCCTGAGAACACCCCGCAAGGGAGTTGGAGTGCCTTGTTGCAGCCCAGGAGGTGGAAGTCCGGGCTGCCCCTCAACCTGGCTGGCAGGAGCTGTGTCAGGCTTCGGTTTTCCTGTGGGGTTGGCTGCAATGGAACAGCTATTGTCTAAATGGTTTCTGTTCAGCTAGGCTGCCTCTTTCCTGGTGCTTTGGCCAGAGATTTATTAATTTACTTATTTTTAATTAAAAAATTTTTTGCACATTTGTGGTGTTTCCAGGTGACAACTTGTCCACCAACCATTCTGGGACATAGGAAGCAGCACACAGTTAGATCATATTTTGACTATTGTACTTGTCTGTTCCTACCTGTCTTACTTCACCCCAACTTTCCAGGATAAACTCTTTAATAACAAACTCAGTCTCACTTACAACCAGGTCCAAAAATATCCAGCTATAGCTGCACGTGATGGAAATAGGTCCAGCCTCAAGAACTTGGACGATTTGAAAACAATCCCGGCTGCTTCTCCGCAAGTTTCATAATGTCAGAAACCCTCTGTGTTTTATCTTGCTGCCTCCCTCCCCTGCTCCCAGCTACAATTATGCCCTTGGGAAGCCAGGCTGCTTATTTGGTTCTTTTCTGCCTGGGTTTTGGGCAGATACTGGGTATTGTCCCTCCTGCCTGGTCCAGGGCATCGGAGTCGGACTGTGTCAGTCTCACCCCTGTTAAGGATGCTCAGCCCACCTCTCTTCATCCGTCTGCCCCTGGTTTCTTACAGCTTCAGCTCCACTGGCCCTGGAGTTGAGCCACCTTCACTCCCAGCGTGGAGTGTTCCTACCGCTGCTGAGTGCGGGTGCTAATTACCCAGGTGCCTGCCATTAAAAGAACTCCAGTGGAAATTTCTTTTTACCATATCACATGAAGCAAATCTTTTTCCAGCTTTGCCTGTCATTCCCTATTAAATTCATTTTGTAAGTGTGCATAACATAGTGGGTTCGTAAAGTGTGCTCCCCTGACAATTTTGGCTAAAAGGAGAAGTGTCCTCCTTATGTCCCTTCCTCTCGTGGCTTTTCCTGATCCGTGGTTCCTGCACGGATCACACAGGAGAGGCACCCGAGAGGTCGTTTGAGCGATGCCAAGCCCACTCCCTCCCTGACAATTAAATCAGAATCTCTTGGAGGTGGCATCTGGCACAGGACGAAACCCTTTCTATCAACCCATAGCTTAGCAATGGAAAACTATTTCTGCCTTTTGCCGATGGATTAGTAGGATTTCAGATACTCCTGGACTTTTGACAGGATTTGGCATTTCAACAACTAAAATACAAAAAACATCTTGATTGTATGTGTCTAAGATTATTGATACATTATTTGGTCTTATCATTTAGACTCACCAACAAGACAGTGAAAAAGCAACGCTCTTATTCCTATGGGAAATTCAGTTGGGTCCGTGTTCTGCTGAGTCCTGGTGCCTTTGCATTAGGCAACTGGGGGTTTCTGTTCAGGTGAAGTGGTCCATCCTGCAGACACCCCTACTCCTCCTAGACTTTTAAATTTTTTTGGCTGCGTTGGGTTTTCGTTGCTGTGTGCGGGTTTTTCTCTAGTTGCTGCGAGCGGGGGTTCCTCTTCTTTGCGGTGCGCAGGCTTCTCACTGCGGTGGCTTCTCTTGTTGCAGAGCACGGGCTCTAGGCGCGGGGGCTTCAGTAGTTGCAGTGCGTGGGCTCAGTAGTTGTGGTTCGCGGGCTGTAGAGCACAGGCTCAGTAGTTGTGGCGCACGGGCTTAGTTGCTCCGTGGCATGTGGGATCTTCCTGGACCATGGCTCAAACCCGTGTCCCCTGCATTGGCAGGCGGATTCTTAACCACTGCACCACCAGGGAAAACCTCCCCTCCTAGACTTTTTAGTTTAAAGAACCAGGTGGGTGGGAGGGTTGTTGTAGAGGGCAGGGAATCAACCCCATGAGACCCCGAGAACAGAGAGGTAGCTGCTTTCCACAAATGTGAACCCTGGATCTTCCCACTTTGGTACCTGAGAGAACACGCTAGGGCTGAATTTTGCACAGAGGAAATTGGCACCATTAGCAGAGATTTCTGTCTTCCATATACCACAGAGAGGCCTGGAATGGAGTGACTCATCCTAGAAAACCTGGAGGTCCTTCATCATTCCTTGCAAGGACTCAGCCTCTGGAATTGGATTCCTGGTGAATGGCTGGGCTTCTACTGGGTCTTGCTGAATAGAGGCTCAGAATCAAAGTTCTTCTGATTTCTACAAATAAAGAACAATTCCCTTATCACCTTAGCATCGCACACCTTATATCTCTTAGTCTAAGGCCTGTGTGACCAGGGAAGCATGGGGTGAACTGGGGTGCTGACCTGTACCCTCACCTAGACACTTGCCCCTTGTTTTCCTCATCTCTTCAGGTGCCCTGGGCAGGACAGGGGCTCCCCTGTGTCGCTGCTAAGAAACCTGAGCTGACCTGTCACTTCCCATCAGGCAGATACGCACCTGAGGTTCCTGGGTCTCCAGCAGGTGAGATCTGAACGGTGCTCCCCCGACGTGAGTTGGCTCGGAGTAAAGGATGACACTGCTCTGGACGCGTCTATAGCCTCCTTCTCTTCCCGAGCCCTAGACTATGATTCCATGAGCCGCCGTCAGTCCCCCACTGACATTTAGCAGGGAAGGTTGAAGGTTAAAAGCATCAACTGCTAGAGGCAGTCCTGACATTTTACTAATGGTGGTGATTTGTTTCTTACGCATAATCTGTAGGGTCTCTTGATATCAGGTTCGGTATTTATATTTTAATGAAAAGATTTAAGATGTGAAAGTGTTAAATTGGTCTGACGGTCCTTTCGATCTGTTAGAGCCCGCCCCGCCTTTGGACCACTGTGATGGAGGCTGGGAGGCAGGGCCCCCAAGCTGGGATGAGATACAGGAGCAGTGCCTTTACTTACATCGTTGGTGGGCGGGCGGGAGGTGAAAGGAGGCTCTCAAATGTCATCCAGAAAGAAGCTTATTGTTTTTCCACCACTTCCTGTGTTTTTTTGTTTTAGTTTTTTTTTTTTTTTTGCGGTACGCGGGCCTCTCACTGTTGTGGTTTCTCCCGTTGTGGAGCACAGGCTCCGGACGCGCAGGCTCAGCAGCCATGGCTCACGGGCCCAGCCGCTCCGCGGCATGTGGGATCTTCCCGGACCGGGGCACGAACCCGTGTCCTCTGCATCGGCAGGCAGACTCTCAACCACTGTGCCACCAGGGAAGCCCCCTGTGGTTTTAATTAAAACCCAAAACCTTTTGTTCATCTATTTAAACAACAACAAAAAAATAAATAAAAATAAAAAGAGAGAAAGAAAATTTGGGCTCCTGATTTTGATGGGGCCGTACCTTCTCCTAGGCTGCCCGTCATTCATGCTCGCTTTGGGTTCAGTTGGGATAAATGAAAATGCACACACGCGCGTGCACGCACACACACACACACACACACACACACACACACACACGCTCAGGATGGAAAAAACAACAAAACCAAGTGCATAATGACTGAGCCCCTATTTGGGTTCCTGTTTCTGTCAGTGACAACACAGTAGCTGCCAAGCATGACAGCCAACGCGTGTGCTTGACACCTGCTGTAAACCCCTGTCTACCTTTACCGCTGTTTCTGTAAACACATGTGAATAGCAGTTCTCTTGTGCCTTAAGCTGAGCAACTGTTGCTTTTCTTGGAGGCCGGCCAGCTGCTAATGGAAGTTCACTCCCGGTGCACAGTTGCGCTTTTTTTGCCCTCAGCCTGGCCCATGGCTCTGTCCTGTTACACACTCTCCCATGGGCATCCGTAGGGGTTAATGACTTCTCCTTATGAGAGACTGGAAGATTTTCATTGGGAAAGTGGGCAAAAATAGCGAATATTGCAATAAGCCGAGGATTCTTCATCATTCATTTATTCATGTAGTAATTATTGAGTACCTCCTGTGTGTAAAACAGTTCTATGGTCTTGGGACACATTATAGGATGGCTCACACCCTGGCCTGAGCTTGTGTTCCAGGGGATGGGCGGGCATAGTGCAATGAGCAGTTAGCATAGTAAGGCGATGCTGGGCCAAGGATGTAAAGTACTGCGGAAACAAGCAAGTGGACAGTAAGATTGGAGAGGCCCACAGATGGAAGCTGAAGACAAGGTATTTCAATACTGTCCAGGTTGTTGGGATAATTTTCCACTTCCTGCCACGTCCAGGAAGAGTCACTTTTGTCCAGTTCCCTTGCAAGCCTGGGATGAGCGTCATGGCAGGTGAGGCAAGTCTGTTTGTTCCATCTGGTTAACATGGTTGTTGATTTTCCCTATTCTTCATTCCTCCAACTTTATAGAATCAAATGCTGCTCCCAAAGAAGGCTAATTTAAAGAGCAAATCCACCTGAAAAAGTAAAAATCAATTCCCCTGTTCACACAGGGAACCCTAGGGAATCGACCCTTACAGATCTTGGACATTGCTGTACTGGTTTTTGAAATGTGTTCTAATGGGCAAAGATCCATGGTTTTCTCTCAGGAATGAATTAATATAAGGTCTAAGTAGCTAGAAGTTTATAGACTGTTTATCTACTGGAAACAGGGCAGAAGTCACCGGGAGAGCTTCTGTCCTGATACGTACCACACAGCCCAATGCGCTGTCTGCTCCTTCTTTCCTAAGAAGCACCAAGAAGGACAGGAAGAACAGCCAGTGATGACGCCTTCTGATGGCCAAAAGCCAATCCAAAGAATACGCTGTAAACGTTCAGAATGGGTTACGTAGATTTAATTCATTCTTGAAAATTTCTGAGGGGAAGAGCCTGGGAAGTGCTTAGTTTTCTCCTACTGCCTTGTTCAGTATGCCGACTTGTTTGCCTTAATTACCTATTTCCTTGCAGGGAAACTGCTGTACAAACTGTTCTTTATTAAACTTTATATATTTTCCTTTTTATGGTCCTAACTCAGGACTTACCACTTGACCCTTGACCTTAAGGTCAGTCTTCTCAGAGCCCTAGTCACCTTTAACCTCTATGTCCACTTTGCATATCATTGCAAGATAATCCATTGACCTTAAAAATTCAATACTTTCACTATATTGTTTGCCTTCTTGCATGGGGTTCTCTCCTATCAGTTCTTATGAAAGACTTGTAAAGTTTTTCAAATTGATTCACTAATATGTCCCCTGAAAACACATAACAAACTAAATACGTACATAAGCCACATGAAGAAATTGTCTAGCTTACGCAGTGAGCTGGAAGTGAGTGGCGGGGGATTCTGTAACATCCACATTTCAAAAAGGGTGATTCGGGATATTTTGAGGAGAGTATGACTGCAATTGTGTGTGTGTGTGTGTGTTCTGAAAATTTTATCATACTCATTTTGAAATAAATATTTATTAGTTGATAAAACTACTCTGAAGGGACTATTTCTGAAAAGGAGATTATCAAAGGACAGTTTTTGAGTTAGTTTCCCATACTGTTCAGATAAGAAGGGATCCTGACCAGGGCTCTTTTAGAATTTGGTCCCTTTGACAAGTGCACTCCCAAAGTGTACATAGACACACTGGGTCTCTTTTCTTTCTATTTCTCTATCTTTATTGATCATTAATGCACATATCATGAAAGAAAATATACCATGCAGTTGCGGTACGTGGGCCTCTCACTGCTGTGGCCCCTCCCGTTGCAGAGCACGGGCTCTGGACGCGCAGGCTCAGCGGCCATGGCTCACGGGCCCAGCCGCTCCGCGGCATGTGGGATCCTCCTGGACCAGGGCACGAACCCGTGTCCCTTGCGTTGGCAGGTGGACTCTCAACCACTGCGGCACCAGGGAAGCCCTACCATGCAGTTTTTAGTGCCTACTTCTTCATTGTGAGTTTCAAGTCACTTAAATGTTATTTCAAGTAATTTAAATGTTAATTTTCAAGTAACTGTGTTTCATAGTTTGAATTTTGTTTTATAATTATTCAAATATATTGGTTTAAAGAAAAACACTCATTTAACAAATGTATCTTGACATATTTGAAACAAAAAATTTGTTTCAAGCACCATATTGCCTGCTAAGGATACAAAGACTAATATGACATGATAGCTGTTTTACCAACTGCATTATCTAGTAGAGAAAACACAGATGCAAATAAAGAGATACATGACACTTATAAATTTATAAATAGACACACAAAGAGCGTATGGTAACCATTATATTTGCATGATCACTGAGCATAAAATAATCTGATATTCCATGCATGAAAATAATGCACTGATTGGTTCATTAACAATATAGTGACTTGTTATCTAAAGATATACAAATATGTAAATGAACATCTTAAATTTTAAAAATATGAGTGCCTTTACAAAAGAATTCCACTTCTAGGAATTCATCTTAAGGACATAATCAGAGATATTAAATATATATATATTATATATACCACATATACATACATATATATACAGAAATGCATAGTGAATCAAAACTCTATTTAAGACAAATAAAAACTCTGAATCATCTAAAAGTCTAATTAAGTGGATTTTTTTTAAACTATAATTATGATGAACGATTATGTAGCCATAAAGAATCATTTGTAGAGAACTTTTGACTGGCCTGTGAAAATGATCCCAATATATTGTGTGTCTTAAAAAGATTGTAAAATACTATTTATTGGTATTTTAAAAGAAATATTGTTTTTCTATTACCTAAGAGTGCATTATTCAAATTTACAAGTAAAATCATTTGATCATGTTAATTGATGCACAAAAAGCTTTAGACAAAATTCAACATCCATTTGTGATTAAAAACTCTCAGAAAAAATAGGAATAGAGGAAGATCTTCAGCAATTTGGTAGAGACATCTACAAAATGTCTACAGCTAACATTACACGTATGTTAAGAGATTTACTGCTTTGCCCTACAACTGGGAAATGTTCGGGAATGTCCACTCTTACTACTGCTATTCCACATGGTGCTAGAAGTTCTATCCATGGAGGTGATAAAAGGCATTCTTATCAGAAAGGAATCAAGATAACTGCCCCTATTTGTAGGTTTCATAATTGTCTATTTAGAAAATTCCAAAGATCTAAAATAACTCTTAGAAGTAATAAGTGAGTTTTGCAAAGTTGCAAGATACAAGGTAAACATACAAATATCAATTGTATATATATAGCAATGAACATGTGGACATCAAAATTAAAAATAAAATAGCATTCACATCAGTCAAAAAATGAGAAATATTTCAGTGTAAATTCAACAAAAGCAAGTGCAGGATTTGAATGCCCCAAACTTAAAAAAAAAAACCCACATAAATAAATGGAGAAACTTACTGTGTTCATGGGTTGGAAGATGCAATGTAGCAAATATGTCAATACCTTTCAAACTGATACACAAGTTTAATAGAATTCTTACCGAAATTCCAGCAAGAACTTTTGTAGATATAGACAAGATTATTCTAGAATTTACAGGGAAAGGCAGAAGAACTAGAGAAGCTGAAATAATTTTGAAGAAAAAAAAAGGATAAGGCAAGAGAGTTTCTATACCCAATTTCCTAATTTCAAGACTTACGATATAGTCACAAAATCAAGACTGGAGTGTAGCTGCAAAGAAATAGGCACATAAATGTCAACTGAACATAACAGAGGACAAAGAAATAGAAGCTCACAAATATGCCAACTGATGTCTGACAAAGGCACTCAAGAAACTCAGTGGAGGCAAGATGGGCTGTTGAACAAATGGCACTGGAGCAGCTGGACCACAGGCAACACTAAATCTCAGCCGAAGTCCTGCACTTCACGCAACAATGAACGCAGAATGAATAATGTCCTTAAATGTAAAACGTAATACAATAAAACTTTTAGAATAAAAGAGGCAAAATGTCTTCAGGATCTAGGGCCAAGCAACAAATTCTTAGACTTGACACCAACGTATGGTCCGTAAGAGAAAAAAAAAAAAAGATAAATTGGACTTCATAAAAATTTAAAAAATTTTTGCTCAGCAGAAGAAAATTTACCTTTAAAAATCTACATTAAAAAATTTAACAAAACATATATCCATTAATACAGGAGGCTGACAATGTACCAAGGAATGAGTACATTCATTTGCTACTGGAGAGAATTTTAATTGTTACTCTGTAACCATTCTTAAGGGGAATTTGGTTATATATATATATATATATATATATATATATATATATATATATATATCAGTGCCTTAAAATATTTATTGTACAGAACAGTGACCTACTTAAACTGGCTGAAGTAAATGGGGTTTGTTGCAAAGGAAGGCTAATATGATTGAAGTGATGATTTTAATCATAACAGCAACTAATCTTTACTGAATACTTATTAGGTACAGAGCCTTCTACTGTCTTCAGCATTAACTCATTGACTCCTAATTTTAAAAAATGATCAGAGAGTTACTATACCTATTTAGATTTTACAGATTAGAATACAAAGTCACTTACTCATATTCACACAGCTACTAAATCTTTCATGTATCCAGGAGTAATAATAGGACACTGTATTTCATTGAACTCTTCTATTTGAACTCTTGATCCCATAAGTCCTGATCCCTCTGGAAGATAAATAATCATCTTTTGATTTGCTGTTTCTTCAGTTAACCCTTCTCTCTGATTCTGGGATGGTCAGTTTCTTCTAAGGCTACAGACATGTTGGAATTTCCCTTATCACAGCCTGTTGCTGTATCTCACAATCACATCATCTAAATATGTCTGTAATAAAACTCAACCTAGTTTACCCCAAATCAGCTCCACCTCTGGATTTATTGATTAATACAGTTGCCTTTTTCTTCTGGGCTTACAAATGGAAAGGTATTTTTGATTTTCCCCTTATTTTTTCACCCACATCCAGTCAGTCACCATATTCACCCATTTCTTCTTTTATTGTCTTTCCACCTCTTCTCTTTTCCGTTTCTAATCTGACGGAATCAACATGGGCTCTTGCCGGTTCACATGGCCACCAAGCTGGTACCCGACTTCTATACCTTCTCACCTTTTATCGATGAACACAAAACTGCCAAATGCATTTAACTAAAATTCTACTCTTGCAGTTCAAATGACTGCCAAAATAGTGGGGAAAATGTGCAAACTTACACTTTACCTGGCTTTACCAAGTCATTTGATCTCAAATTTTTCTTCCGATACTTTTCTTCCTAAAAGTGTCAATGGAGTCAAATGCGATTTTTCTGACGTCACTGCATGCATCCCCAACTCTATTGCTTTGACTCACAATCATTAAAAATACCACTAACCATTTAGTGCTCAGTGTTTGTCAGGAGCTGTGGATACAGAGATGAACAGAATAGACAAGATTACTAGCTTTATGGAGCTTGCACTTCAGTAAGACCACAGAGATTTTAAAAATTACAATTCAAATAAATAATTTCTAGGAAGAAAAAGTGGTAGTCCAGAAAGCTCTCTTTTGTCAAATATATAAAGGTATCATTGAAATATGAGTGACTGTTCCCTAAGTAAAAGTCACATCAAAGATCATAAGATGAGCTTAGAGAACACTGAAAGCACATCTGTATACCTTGATCTTGGTGAGCAAGGGTGGGTTTGGGTAGACAGTGCAAGATGAGCAGGGAGAATAAGGCTCTTTAGGGCTAAGGAGTTTCAGTTTTGTCTTAAGTGCAAGGGAAATCCAGGGAATGTAACAAGGTTTACTTTACCATGTGTATTGGGACTAGCCTGGAGGGAGATGGTCATGGAGTGGGGATTACATCAGGGAGATTTTTGCACTAGTCCAGATGAGATATGGGGTTACAATCTAATGGGAAATACAATCTAATGGGTAATTACAGTTGTCAAGATGGTATAGGAATGAGTATAGGATCCCACAAAGAACGGATATCGGCTTGATCTAAATTACACTGGAGATTAAGAAAAAGCTTTCCTACAGAAGTGATGTTTAATCTGAGACCTAAATAATGAGCCAAAATTAGCAAAGAAAAGATAGAACCATCATAAGGATATAAGACTTGAACAGGTTCAGGCTCTTTTAAAGCACTGAATAAAGTGCTGTGTGGCTGAAATGTGTAAAACGAATAGGAGAAAGGTAGGCTTGAGGTAGTAAAGGTACATGAATTAGATAACAGCAAGTCTTTTTGACATGCCAAGGCATTTGGGTATTATCCTGGGGGCAAAAGGCAGCTACTGGATGGTTTTAGGCAGGTCGTGGTGTAGTATCTGAGCTTGAAAGACCATTCTGGCTGCTGCTCGCAGGCTTAATTGTAGAGAATCAGGAGGAGATGGAAGGAAAACAAGAAGGGCACAGCTGTAGCCTGAGTAAAGATGATGCCTCGGACTAGTCATTGGGAGCTGGAGTGGGGCTCAGTGGTCAGAATTCAGAGACAGTCAGGTGGCAGAATCAACACGATTTGGGGACTGACGGGACTAGATATTCAGGGGAGGGTTCCTTTAAGAGTAACTTCAAAAAGCCTGACTATGTGATGGTGTGAGTTATTAAAATGGGAAAGGCTCAGAGCAGACACGTATTACAGAAAAGGAGAGTAAATTTCTCACATTAATTTTTAACTTTTTAAAAATAACACGAGTAAACAGTTTAATGGAGAAGAACTCAACACCAAGTCCAGAAATAGAACATCTGGCATCTTTGAATGCCTCAGTGTCCTGTTTCTTCTCTTTGCTACCCCCTGAGAAAACCATCATCTGGGATTTCTTGTTAGAATATTTTTTAATATCTTCGTGGTTTTTCTACAAAAGATTGCTTTTTCTTTTAACCTTTATGTAAATAACATCATAACATAGGTCTTTCTCTTCCTATGGCCTTCTTTTTTTTGCTCAGTATTACCCTTTTGGAATTCATCTGTGGGAACATGTGTAAACAATCATTTTCACTGTGTACGGTGTGTTCGGCGTTGCATTCTAGGAATTTACAATTGACTTATCTGTTGTGCAGCTGGACATTTGCAATGTTTACAGATTTCTACTCTCTCAAAGAATGCTGCTTTGAGCATGTTTCCTGGTTGACAGGTGCCAAAGCTTCTCTAAAGTATAAACTTTTAAAAGGGGAATGACTGAGTCATAGGGCAGGCCTAACTTCAAATTTGGTGGAAAATAAGCATCTCCCAAACATCTGTGCATAATCTACCCTGAGATCAGCAATATGTGCTTTCCACTGAATCGCGTGGATACTTGATATTTTCTGATGCATAATTTTGGGGAGAAGTGAAGTGTGATTTTACATTTTTTCCATTCCCTGATTTGTAAAAGAAATCAAGGCTTCCCTGGTGGCGCAGTGGTTGAGAGTCCACCTGCCCATGCAGGGGACATGGGTTTGTGCCCTGGTCCGGGAGGATCCCACATGCCGCGGAGCGGCTGGGCCCGTGAGCCATGGGTGCTGAGCCTGTGCGTCCAGAGCCTGTACTCCGCAGGGGGAGAGGCCACAACAGTGAGAGGGCTGCGTACTGAAAAAAAAAAAAAAAAAAAAGAGCCCTTTTTATATGCTTAATGGGCATTTGTGTTTATTATTATGTGAATTTTCTGTTTGAATTTTTGTCCATTTTTCAACTGAAAAACTTAAGTTTTCTTATTGATATACAGAAGTTCTGTATATATTCTGGAATCACATCCTTTGTCTATTCTATGTACAACATACAACATATCTTTCTGTAGTTTGGGTCTTGTTTTTTCTCTTTCACTTTATAGTGTCTTTTGCTGATTGGGTGGGTTCTTCATTTTATGTAGGCAAATTTCTCATTTTTTTCTTTTATGATTTGCATTTGAGTTGTCTTGATTCAAGAACTCCTCCCCCCAAACTGATCTCAAATATTTTATCTCAAAGGTTTAGAGTTTGTCTTTCACATTTGAATACTTAATCCATGTGGAAATTATATTTGCTTAAGGTGTGAAGTAGTAATCTAATTTCAGTTTTCTTCTATATGGTTAACCAATTTTCTCATCACATTGTATGTACTACCTATCTTTTTCCTGATAGTACGCAATACCGTGTCTTTTTAAAATGAATATTATGAATATCTTTATTCCTTTATTAATACATATAAATTTTAGAATTGGTTTGTCAAGTTTCAATCTCTAAAAGTTGAAATATTTATCTGAATGGCATTGATTCTATAAGTAAATCTGAGAAACACTGGGTTCTTTATGATGATAATTTTTTCTGTGGTAGGCCTCTTCATTTACTTGTCTTTTAAATGCTTCTCAATTAAATTCTACAGGTTGCTATATCAGAGTATTGTAAGTTTTAAATTATATTTATTCTTATGTATTTTATTTTGTAGCCATTGTGTATAGTTATTATATTTTCTATTTGCTTCTGTAATATGAAAATGCAATTGACAGTTCCATATTAGTGTTATTCTGCCATCATTGTTAAGCTGTTTCATTTATTTTAGTGACTAATCCATAGAATATTTTGGTTTTATTATGGAAGAGGATAGAAATTTAATTATTTTTCAATATTATAATTTTATTTATTTTCTTCTCTTATTGCATTGGAAAGAACGCCTGTAAATATTGAATAAAAGTCTTAATAGTTGTCTTCATTGTTTTATTTTTGATTCTAGAGAGAATGATTTAACAATGCTTTTTCACAATTATAAACGTTTTATTAGTTTATGAAATTTTTCTTATATTTCTAGTTTGCTAATTTTAAAAAAAAAAGCATGAATGGATGTGAGTTTCATCAATATTTTGTTCTGTATTTTGGAGATTCTCATTATAGAGATTATTTTTGCCCTTATCTACTACAGTCCATTGATTTAGTGAATGACATTAATGTATTTGCTCTTATTGAACAAACCTGGATTCATGAAATAAACTCAACCTTATCATTATGATCTTTTTAATATATTGCCAGGCTAGATTTTCCAATATATTTCTTAGAATTTTTGTCTCTTTTCTTGAGAAAGAGTTGGCTATTTTTCAAGTGGGTCACTTATCTTTTATTCTTGTTTTTGATTTGTCTCTTTGATATTGATCACACAGTTAGTTCTAACATCATAAAAATGAGTTTGGAAATATCGCATTTCCTATTCCTTGAAAGATTTTGTGTGAGCTTGGGATTATCTCTTTGATAGAACTAACTTGTAAAACTGTTTCATCCGGAGGTCTTCTTAAAGGAAAGAATTTAAACTACTGATTCAATTTCTTTCATCTTTATAAGACCACCCATGCATTTTATTTTCTCCTGAGGCACCTTTGGCAAGTTATATGTCTTGAAGAGATTTCTCCATCTCATTACTGACATGAGTTATTGTATTATTAAATTCTGTACTTTATAATTTCATTTATGTTTCCTTTAGGTTTATTCAGAAATTCCTTTTATAACATCTTACGTTGAACACAAGTTTTGTTAAATGATATTTTTCTTACAATTCATTTCTAAGTATTTCCTATTAACCACCCTAATTTCACTCTAATTTGTATTTTGACCAACAATTCATTTCAGCGCTTGTGCGTGCCAGCACCTGACCTCACTTTCTTCTCTGTATCTGCACTTTTGTATTATTTCTGGCCTCTGAAGACTTCCCGTTTTAGTCATTCCCTTACTTTCTTTTTAGTTTTGCATGCAGTTCTTAAGTTTTCTTAGACATTTGCTCACTGTATTGCTAAGAAATCTAGGATTGTTCTACACAATCAACCATAATTTTGGCAAAGAAAGTTGTGTATTTTCATTTTTAAAGTCTCGTGAGAAATGTAAAAAGAGGTGTCACATAGACAGTAAAATATAGAAATCCGGAGTGCTACAAAGAGATCTGAATGGTGGACGTAAATGTTGATGTCCTAAGCTTTACGTAGTAAGGAGCCATGAGATGAACGGTTTAGTCTGAGGATGGAATGCAGAGTAAGTATAGAAGTTGCCCAGGAATATCAAACTATAATGACAACTGTGGTGGCAGAGCTGGCAGGTGAGCCTGCTAGGAAGTGGCTGATAGAGAGGGTGTGGAGTCATGGAATTCAAGATAAGGTGATCTTCCCAGAATAAAGGACTAGCTAACTGTTTTGAGATGGTAAGAGCTCAGCCCATTGGAATCAGCAACAGGGACATCTTGGTGGAGTAAGGACATCAATGTGTGTAGCACTTGGGCAAAAGCTACATAGCAGTAGATTAAGTAGTGAATGATAGGTGACTAACTATAGGCAATGAGTATTAAACCACTTTTGAGAAGTTTATTGTAGACTGAAGTGAGAAATTGAATGGGGTGTGTAGAGAATAATTAGGTTTTTAGAGAGGTTTTATGACGGATTTATTTTTAAAGGAGCTCATAAAAAGCTTTCAAGATGGTCTAAAAGTTCAGAAGAGTGAGAATCTAGTTAGAACCACAAGGTTCTTCAGACCTCCGGGGGTGGGACTCACGGCAGAAGTGGCGAGATACACCTTAGATTAAGTGAGCACCCTCCTGTTTAATATATTGTGGGAGGAAGTAAAAGGGAGGGATTCAGACGCTGGACTGTCACACGTTGTGGGAGAGGGTAAGGTTGTTAGTTTGAGTCTCATGGCTAATCTCTTCAATTACAAGTGAAATCATTTTCTAAAGCTGGTGAAAGAATCTAGATGATGACAATCGATGCTCTCAATTGATGAGAATTTGTAGCTGTGAAGTGGGCAAGCCACGCAGTCAGCTGATTATAAAGCCACACATTTATGGTTATATCAACAAACTGGGTTTAATCATCACCTATGATATCACTCAGCCACAACGTGCAGACACAGAGAAGGTATACTGTTAAATTATCCTAGGAGTTGGCACTTGTCCTAAGAAAATCTAACTAAGGGACAAATAGGCAAAAGGGTTTAGGGAATTGGCAGGAACATAATCAGAATGACAAGGCAGGCATGTCAGCTTAGGGAGAGTGAAGAGGGCGTGGGCTGTTGAATGGGAGCCGGAGAATGCAAACCAGAAACCTGATGTGGTGAGAGAACAGGAGCAAGCCGGAAGTTGTTCTAACTGTCCAAAGACTTCTTGCAAACGAGGATTGTGGTGATACTTACACATCTATTGGACCACCGTGCTAAGTGGATGTCTTAAAGCCCCCCAGCCAACTCCTGCTGAGAGAACGGCCCCAGAAGCCAGTCCTGCATCCCTTGACCTGGCTTCCTCTGTTGGCTGGAACAGAGCACCAGCCCCAAGAGCCCCTGGGTTCACAGGAGGTGAGAAGCTGGCCCAGAACAAAGGGTCTGCCCAGTGGGGGCCATTGTGCCTGGTCAACCAAATTGTCTTTGACTTTAAGGGTTTGGATGTGGGATACAGGCAAAGAGTAAGATGCCCACAGTGGGATGGTAAGGCCGGGCCGTCAGGAACAAGCAGAAAGTGTGGGGAAGCAGCAGGGGTGTGAGTTGGGTGGGTGGTGGAGTCCCCCGAAATAGAAGCCAGGATCCAGCAGAGGTGCCCAGGGTTGGGAACCACTCTTTCCTGCAGTCCTGCATCATCTTGCCCCAACCTGTGGTTTAATTGTGTCCCAGCAACATTGGACTCACTGCCAAAATTCCCATTTTTCGTCCTTCCATGAGAATTCATGAAAGACACCATATTCTTTCATTTGAGGTTATTTGCGTGGACTTGTGTTCTTCACGCTAAGAGTAAAACTAAAGGAGTGTTTCTTGTGCTGTGCCCATTGGCACAGGGCAGACACTAACTTTTATGGAGATGCCAGCTCTCTGAAACTGGGCCCAAGTCCCAGCTGGGGAGGCCTGTGTTGGGTGCTTCTTGGAACCTTAGTGCCCTATTCATGGCAGGACCAGTAGGTGCTCAATGTCTTATGGACCCACGGATGGCATGTCTCACACCACGTGTGCACAGCAGTTTGGCACTGCGGTGTTTTGTCATTTGGCGGGGCTGGGGAGGGGGTCCTTGTAAAGTGTTGTCTTTTGCTCATGGAATGATGTCTGCCTTCAATGACCCCATCCTGCAGCCACTGCCCCCATACTTCCACATCCTCCCTCAAAAACGGTGCCTCGGGAGAATGATTTGACTTTTCTTAAATTTTCAGGAATTGTCAACTCATTAGCTGTCCAGACATCGCATGGATGTAAACTATCTCAGCATGACATTGAGGGCACTAAAGATTGGTTGTGGTCTTAAAATGACCTAGTGGTATATTGATTTCCTGTGGACTATACATATGAAAGCATCTCTTGCTGTGTTTGGTGTAACTAGTTATGCGATTCTGGATAGAAGAAAACTAATACATCTTTTGCCCTCCAACAAAGAAATCTCCTTTCTGATCTGTAGTGCCAAGTGGTGGTTCTCTAGTGCCTGGAACCTATCTTTAGGAATCAGTAACACCTACCTGATGTTGACTGAAGGCCAAGAAACAGGTATCGGGAATACCCCAGAGCTCTGCTGACCACACAGATACTCCAAAGAGGAGGCAAAGAGCTACCAGCCTTTGAGCTTTGTATTTCTTACTTGGTTGAAATGGTGTAGGTGGTTTGCCCTTTCATTTTATTCCCAGGCAGTCTTTCCTGGCCCCTGGAGAGAGGAGCATTACCTAATCACAAAGCAAACCAGAATCCAAGCGGTCCACATGCTTGTCCTTAGAAATGCTGACCCACCCTCAGGCAGCTCACCCTCCACTTCTGGAGCCCTGGAGGTAATGTGAGGTGAGGGCCTAGGGCAGTGGGTGTGATGGTCAGCATGGGCTGCACCAGTCCTCACTCTGCCCTGTGAGCTTCATCACCCTCTCCCTGGGAGGGTGGCCAGCCCAGGGGTCAAGGTCAAGAAGGAGGTCAGGGGAGCCGTGTGCCGTTCATCGCACCGCCTTTCAATCTGCTCGGCCCTGGATAGAGATCTTCAGCTCTCAGCCCCACCGGTCTCTTCACCACACAATCAACTGACAAGCACAAGTAATTTCCCGCTGTGATCCCTTCTGCGATATCCTGAAAAGAGAAGAAAATAAAAAGAGGGGGGAAAAAACCTGTCACAAACAACAAATATCCCTTAAGAGCGCTGCCTGGAAAGAGAGTGGAAATTTTAGTTAACACATGTTAAGTGCTTTCAGTTACCGTTCCCTTCCACTTAGAAATTATTTATTTATCCTTTCTCATTCTCTGAAGCGTCCTCTCTCCCAAACTGCACATGTGTGACCCATCACATCTTTTCTGCTTTACTTTCATTGCACGGAACCAAAAATGAGCGGCGGTTTTCCGTCTTTATTCAACTCAGAAATCTCCAGCCATTTAATAGTGACTGACACATTAATGAATAAAACTAGGTAAACGAGTAAGAGACCGTTCTCTGGAATAGAGTTTTGCGCTTTGTACCGTGCTTTGGGCCACCTGTTTGTTTCCCATTAAACAAGTCGTGCACTCTGAGGATTCTGAGAATATGTCATCGGAAGAAACAATAGCTACAGAATATTGAGCACAGTTCCCTGTGCCATACAGTAGAGCCTTGTTGGTTATCTATTTCAAATACAGCAGTGTGTACATGTCATTCCCAAACTCCCTAACTATTCGCCCCCCCTCCGTTCCCCCCGGGGAACCATAAGTTGGTTCTCTAAGTCTGTGAGTCTGTTTCTGTTTTTAAAATAAGTTCATTTGTATCATCTTCTTTTAGATTCTGTCTATAAGCGATATCACATTTTTCTGTCCAAGAATAGATACATGTATATGTATAACTGAATCACTTTGCTGTACACCTGAAACTATGACAACATTGTTAATCACTCCAATACAAAATAAAAAGTTAAAATAAAAAGAAACAATAGCTTATACCGTTTTCCGCCCGCTTGTTGTTGGCCGTTGACATTTGATGGGGAAGAGGCCACCTCACTATGTAAACTCTGGCTCTGTTTAGGAAGGATGAAGAATACAAGAAAAACTCCTTATTTTGCCTCTGATTCTCCCTAACCTGAGGTAATTATTTAAGAGGGCCCATTCAAGATAATTTCAATCCAAGTCGTAACACAGAGTTTCTACCGGGTGCTTCTTGGGAAAAGCTTACAGGACCAACTCAATATTCTGCAGGAGCCCAGTGATTAGGCCACTTATCTCTACTTTAGTGACAATTAAACAGTGTGAGAGAGTTGAGGAAATTGCTGGAGATCACACTAATTTTCAATTCTACTGTATCTGCTGTAGATCTCTAATTCCTGTCCGATTCCATCAAGTTCCAACTCTCCTATATTGTCGGTGCCCTTGGGAAGTCAATCCCCAGCCAGAAGGACTGGTTATTTCAAAGCTATTTCCTGTGTATCAAGAGACAATTGATCTTCCTGCTCCCAGCTACCACCACCAGAGAATAAAGAAATAAGAAGGTGAAGGAATGCAACTCTGGTGGGGGAATTTTATGCCATGAGTGTGACATATGAGGAAGAGCCTGTAACCTGAACCTTTCCAATAATTTACAAAAAACATTCAGTTGGTTATCTTTCTAAGACTGTGGGTTTCTGCTGGTTTTTTGCCTTGTTTGTTGTGGACCTTCTACATATGTTTTTGTAAGCCTCTGTACTCATGTTTTACCTGCAGACATACGCATCAACAACAACCTTGCATCATTAAGCTAGATGGGGCATCCTAGGGAAAAGAAATAGCAACAATAGCACTGATTCAAGCCAAGGAAATTAGAGGAAAGGAGAAGGACCATTAAAAATGCACCAGAGGGGCTTCCCTGGTGGCGCAGTGGTTGAGAATCTGCCTGCTAATGCAGCGGACACGGGTTCGAGCCCTGGTCTGGGAGGATCCCACATGCCACGGAGCAACTAGGCCCGTGAGCCACAACAACTGAGCCTGCGCGTCTGGAGCCTGTGCTCCACAACAAGAGAGGCCCCGCGATAGTGAGAAGCCTGCGCACCGCGATGAAGAGTGGCCCCCACTCGCCGCAACTAGAGAAAGCCCTCGCAGAGAAACGAAGACCCAACACAGCAAAAATAGATAAATTACTAAACTCCTACCCCCAACATCTAAAAAAAAAAAAGCACCAGAATTTAAAAGGATTAAACAACAAATCAATGCCAACGCTAACATATCAGATAATCTGAATTAATGTGGAAGAAAATTAAAACTTTATAAAAATATCATTGGATTAATGTTGATAACTCCCAGGATCTAGAAGAAAAAAAATTATCAAAGAAAGCTCAGATAGAGGTGCTTGAAGGATTGGAGACAGTTTGTCGCTTTAACATGATGACGTTTTACTTTTATAGACCACAAGATCTCTTGTTGTGTTTTACAGCACAATAAAAAACCATGAAAATAAGGAGAATAATACTGTTTAAGAATATATACATCTCTCAGGGAACCAGGTCATTATTAGGTGCCAGTTTTGTGATCAAACGCAGAGTCTTATTTTTTACCTGATTAAGCACCTGTTCAGCAAGGCACACACCCATGCCCCAGGAACCAGTGCAGTGTGTATTATGGAGCACAGAGCTCGTGGACTCGTGCTCGGAACACAACTCGAATATAATTATATCAAGTGAGAGCTGGTGTCAGAATTCTACTTTCGGTTGCAGAAAATATAGAAATCTACATGTTTCCACACAGAACCCTTTGAGTGATTCTTTGAATTAGAATCTTAGATTCAGTTAAGTCAGTGGATTCATAAACATTAAGAAGTTGTTTTGCCTTAGAAGGTAACAGCCCCTTCACCCAGGTGAGGAAGTTGGAGTCTGAATGATTTAACACGTCCTCCAGGTCAAAAGACCAATCGGTGGAATTTGGACCCCAGTCTCTGGTGCCCAGTTCAGAGTAATAGTTGCAAAATCTCCTACCATTTAAAAAGTGATTGACCTGTAGGTTTTCTCCTTTGGAGTTCCATCGTTCGTTGGTCTACATAGAGGCAGAGGTAGATATTCATGGGTCATTTTGGAGGTGAAGAAGGACACACTGTTAACTAAAGTTTAGCATTCTAACGCTCAGATCATTATACAGAAAGAAAAGATGACGTAAAAACTCAGCTCTGAAACTAAAACTGAGATTTGGTCAAGGCGTAGTATTTTTTTTGTCTTGATTTTTTTCTTTGTTTGTAGTAGATCCGCTACGCTGTCCTGAATCTGTGTGTCTTCTCTTTTTGCTTCATAAACTGCTCACCGATCTTGTTTCCAACTCAACCAGGAGGTCCACTGACAGTTCCTAAAGAACTGGAAGAGTTTTTTGTTGAAGCCATGTTGGGGGCTGTGAATATGAATAAAGAAATTGTATATAAGTAAAAATAGGGTCATTGACATTTCTCTGGAGGAAAGGGCGGTATTTGTGCCAAGGGTCCCTGATTAGCGGGCTTCACTGTTACACATCTATTAACTCAGAGGAAATCAATATATTCACCCAGACCTGAGGGTTTTCTTGGACATTGTTCCTTGAAACACTATTGTGTTTATACCAGGGCAAAGTGGAGCATCTTCTAATGTAACATTCAGCCGGGATGGATCAAATTACCTTTTATTTAAAAAAAAAATCAAAATTTCCCTTTTGGACATTTCGTGATTGGCAGGCTTGACCTTTACTGGTTTGTTCTCTGCTTCATTGCAGTCAGGACCCTGCTGGCAATGGAAAGTGTATTTCCTTTTTGCTCTCACAACCTAATCTGACCTCTCTACGATAAAATTGAGACAATACAAGTTCAGAAGGCGTCTTTTGTGCAATCTAGGATTCAGAATCACCCTGAACAATATTCACGTGTATCGTGTACCATATCTGGTAAGGAAGGGACTTTTTAATTCCACCCGGACTGTATCGTTCACGTTACAGTCATCACCATGTACATTTTTCATCCCCGAATCATCGAACGTATTACAACTATAATTTTTAGAGTTAGATTAAGTGGCTCCTTTTCTCATTTTGTTTGCTGTTTGTTTTTTACCTTAAGACTCTTTCTTTTATAACATTGGTCTCTGGTTTTCAACAGTGTCACACAGAGGCATGAAAACTCTGTAGTGCACACTTTACATCTTGGCTGTAACATGCATTTGTTTTTCCTGGGACAGAAAGTCAACCTCCAACGTCACGCAAGCTTTTGCTGACTTTCCCCCTCACGCACACAGCATTCTTGTCCCACTAATCTTCCAGCAGGTGTCATTCAGACACCAATGTGTAAGAGCTGTTTCCCCACCGCACATTTTTTGTCTTGATTATAGAGAGATTCTTATAAAAAGCTTCTGATTGAGAAAAAGCAGAGGACATTCTCATTTTGCATATGCATTGGGGATGGTATGCAATGATCTATATTTTCAGTCTCAGGATGGGCTATAATGAGCACAGTGTGTACTTCCTTTCATCTGGGCAACGCTTGACAGGTTCCTGCATAAATTTGTTGACATGGTAAATGGTAAACATCAACAAATTCCAAATAAAGTCAGCTATATAAATGAGTGTAAGAAATACAGCATACATAAATCAAAAGGTACTTATTGTGAGTGGTGGACACCAGGCTGTACGCAACTCATGATCACGCATCTGCATTTGCGTCCTCCCCGCTCACATGGTGGGAGTCAAGATGGGGCCTGTCATCCCCCTGACTTATCATAACGTCTTCCAGAAGCTATCGGAGGTCAGTTAATGCAGCCTC
Source organism: Phocoena sinus (assembly GCF_008692025.1). Taxonomy (NCBI): domain Eukaryota; kingdom Metazoa; phylum Chordata; class Mammalia; order Artiodactyla; family Phocoenidae; genus Phocoena; species Phocoena sinus. The sequence goes on along the minus strand of NC_045776.1, from coordinate 1,838,994 downwards.
TAATTTTACAGATGAAGACACAAAGATTCCACAGAAACATGACTTAGCTCAGGTGATGATTAGTAAGAAATGGCTCTGGGACTAGAAATAATGATTTTTTAAATTCAGTTCTTGCTCCACCAGAGAACCCATTCTTGGTTTGGAAATGTAAAAATAAAAAATATAATAAAGCAAAGTGTAAAGACACCACTTGTCATACTAAAAAGTGCTTTAACATATGGCAAATTTGTTCATTTCCAAATGATATGCTTATTTGTGTTAATGGATGAGATTTACTTTGTTTCAGTTTTCAAGTTGAAATTCTTCTTTACACCCAAAACTATCAGAGATTTGCCCACAATCCTTTGAGGAATGCTAAGGTACACAGAAGACATGGGTTTGTAAAGACATAATTTCAAAGGCCTTAAAAAAAGTAACATAGGATAGAATAAACTGTCCCAGATAGATCAACAGAATTCCACATAAAAATATCATACTTGAAGTATTTCTTCACGAGGCTCTAAGCTTGGTAAAATAAGGTGTTTCATGTCCACGTAAACTGATAGAATCATGCTTTGTAGACATGTCAAATCAAAATTTCAAATAGCATTTTTCTTAGAGGCTAGATCATTAAAGGTGAAAGGGCTTCGGTCCCGTTCTCCTGGACATTTGCTCAAGGCACCCAGACATCATGCTGGGAGGATACCCAAGCTCTTTTCTTCCTGAAACTCTAGTCATTGCTTATTTTTAATTTTGCAGCTTACTTATATAGATCCATTTATACATAGAAAAATTGTATCTTGTGATCCTTAAATTTTTCTTCAGGAGTAATTTAATTCTAGCCAGGAATTAAAGTAAACTTACAATCTGAGCCAATCAATAATTTACTGAGATATCATCCTAGCTTGTACAATCTAATCTAATTCCATATTTTTATGGTTCCGTTCTTGAAACAGCTTCTGTGATCTATAAATTCTATAGAGAGAGTATTCCTTCCCCTAGGACCATTTTAACCCATCGCAGTTGTATTCATAACCCTCCCTGAACTCTGTAGAACTGATATTTTTATAATTGTAATCCCAGGAGTTTGCTATTATTACAGTGGTAACGATTCCACATCCTTTGCATTTATAAACAGCAAAGGGTTTTTAAAACGTGACTGCCTTCCCTTGTCTTTAAATATTATTCTCTCCTAGGTAATGAATGGGGGGGTGTGGAACTGGGAGAAGGTAAAGAAACCATAGCTGTTGTGGTACGCTGCCCTTGCAAAGAGTGGATGAGGGAAAAAGGAGGAGAAGAAAAGGTCTGTGCACCTCCTGTGCTGACCTGTCTACGGCCATTTTAATAGATCACATGATTCCTAACTAATCTGGGTTATGCCACTTATAATGCCGATCAAATACCGAATAGACCCTTGATTTATAGGATACTAAATAAAATAAAAATTATGCACTAGAATTCTCACATGCTTTCATTCATTCATTCGATTGATAAATACTTATTAAGCACCACTGT